>NC_089249.1:216382122-217652205 GCF_963930625.1 Muntiacus reevesi
AGAACTGATTTCCTTTAGGATTGACTGATTTGATCTCCTTGCTGTCCAAGGGACTCTCAAGAGTCTTCTCCAAAACCACAGTTCGAAAGCATCAGTTCTTTGGTGCTCAGCTTTCTTTATGGTCCAGCTCTCACATCAGTATATGACTACTGGAAAAACCATGAAGTGAAGTAAAGTGAAGTCGCTCAGTCGTGTCCAACTCTTTGCGACCCCGTGGACTGTAGCCTACTAGGCTCCTCTGTACGCGGGATTTTCGAGGCAAGAATGCTGGAGTGGGTTGCCATTTCCTTCTAGCTTTGACTATATTTTTTAGAGACCTCGGTTGGCAAAGTGATGTCTCTGCTTTTTAATATGACGTCTAGGTTTATCACAGCTTTCCAAGGAGTAAGTGTCTTAATTTCATGACTGCAGTCACTGTTCACAGTGATTTGGGAGCCCAAGAAAATAAAATCTTTCATTGCTTCCACTTTTCCCCCTTCTATTTGCCCTGAAGTGATGGGACCAGGTGCCATATTGCAATAGCTTATGCACTATCACCAGCTTTATGTTTAAAACCCAATCCTATCATTTTTCTGCATTAAAAATATTTAATCTCATCACTGCCCACAGAACAAGCACAGCTCTCTCAAAGTATTCTCAGCATAACTTTCTATGTCTAACTCCTATCAGTCTCCAGACTAGACTCCAGCTTCCATTTCATAGGGTCACACATACATGCCTTACTGTCTGTTATACATAGTTTTCCCATTATCTAAAACTAACTTTCTCTCCTTCCAATAGAGAATTTGTAATCACCAGGACAGAATCGACATCTCCTCCCTGATTCTCCATTCAAGACACTTGGGTGTTTCTTCCATCAGTCAGTCAATAAAAACTGAAAGCCAACTATGTGCCCTAGTACTCCTCTGTCCATGGAACTCTCCAGGCAAGAATACTGGAGTGTGTAGCCTTTCCCTTCTCCAGGGGATCTTCCTGACCCAGGGATTGAACCCAGGTCTCCTGCATTGAAGGCAGATTCTTTACCCTCTGAACCACCAGGGAAGAATAATACAAGGTACTAAGGCTACAGTAAACAAGAGTCTGTCTGACCCAGATTCTAGTAGTCTGCTGCCGTGCTAAATTGCTTCAGTCATGTAAAACTCTTTGCGACCCCATCGACTGTAGCCCACCAGGCTCCTCTGCCCGCGGGATTTCCCAGACAAGAATACTGGAGTGGGTGGACATTTCTTTCTCCAAAATAAATAAATAAACTTTTTTTTTTTAAAGAAAAGCTGATTGTTGGCAGCTCAATAATTATATATATTTTTGAAACATATAGGACTTCCCTGGTCGTCCAGTGGTTAAGACTCCACACTTTCCATGAAGGGGCACAGATTGGATTCCTGGTCAGGGAAGTTCCCCATGATGTGGAGTGTAACCAAAAATTAATTAATTGATTAATTAGTTATAAAACAATACCATAAAAAGCAAAAATTGTTAGCATTAAGCTATTTTAATTCTCTAGCATTATTCAAGAAGTGTGAAAAATACTAATTTAGGGTAAATTATGGTGAGTTAAGAATGTTGATTATAATCCCTAGATGTTGTTGTTCAGTCACTAAGTCATGTCCGATTTTTTGCTACCCCATGGACTGCAGTATGCCAGGCTTCTCTGTCCTTCACTACCTCTCAGAGTTTGCTCAAACTCATGTCCATTGAGTCAGCAATGTCATCCAACCTCTGCTGTCCCCTCCTTCTTTTGCCTTCAATCTTTCCCAGCATCAGGGTCTTTTCTAATGAATCAGGTCTTCACAACAGGTGGCCCAGTTATTGGAGCTTCAGCTTCAGCAGCAGTCCTCCCAATAAATAGTCAGGGTTGATTTTTTTTTAGAATTGACTGATTTTATCTCCTTGCTGTCCCAGGGACTCTCAAGAGTCTTCTCCAGCACCACAGTTCACACCACTAAAAAAGTAATCAAATAATAATCAAATATCTAAATAGTTAAATGCTAACGAAAACAAAGACTAAAAAGTGGATTGATAAAAATCATTGTTCAGGGCTTCCCTGGTGGCTCAACAGTAAAGAATCTGCCTGCCAATGCAGGAGACCTGGGTTCAATCCCTGGTCCAGGAAGATCCCGCATGCCTGGGGCAACTGGGTCAGTGTACCACAACTGCTGAGCCCATGAGCCCTGGAGCTTGTGCTCTTCAACAAAAGAACCCACTGCAGTGAGAAGCCTGAGCACTACAACTAGAGTATCTCCTGCTCATTGCAACTAGAGAAAAGCCCACACAGCAGCGAAGACCCAGCACAGCCAAAAATAAATATATAGATTTTTTTAAAGTCATTGTTCAAAACAAAAGAAGGCCAAAAAAGAGAAAGAATGAAGGAACAAAGAACAGATAGAACAAATAAAATAAGTAGCAAAATAGTAGAAATAAACACACTATATCATAACAAAATTAAATGGAAATGAAGTAAAATACTCTAAATAAAAAATAAAGATTATCAGACTGGATTTTAAAAATACAACTATATGCTA
Source organism: Muntiacus reevesi (assembly GCF_963930625.1). Classification (NCBI taxonomy): domain Eukaryota; kingdom Metazoa; phylum Chordata; class Mammalia; order Artiodactyla; family Cervidae; genus Muntiacus; species Muntiacus reevesi. The sequence continues at coordinate 216,384,645 of NC_089249.1, forward strand.
TTTACAAGTGACACACTTTAAATATAAGGTCATCAAGGTTAAAAGAACAGAAAAAAACAGGATCAAAAAATATGTGCCATACAAATACAAACAAAAGAAATTAGCTAAATTATTATTGGGCAAAATAAGCTTTAAGATAAGTACACACTGATAAAAGTGTTTGTATAGCTGAAAATACAAGTTTCTAATTGTATCTGTAGAAATAAAATATATGAAACAAAAAATAACAGAACCAAAAAGTAGACAAAGCCACAATCATTGTTGGAGACTCGAACACACACGTCTCAGTAAATGACAGAACTAGTAAAGTATCAGTAGGGATACAGAAGATCTGAACCTACTATCAACTACATTGGCATAACTGAATATTTATACAATACTATACCCATCAACTGCAAAATACATTCTTTTTAAATACAAATGAAATGTTCACCAAATAGACCAATATGCTGGCCCATAAAACAGATCTCAAGAGACTTCAGAAGACTGAAGTTTTACATGGTATGTTCTCTGATCACAATGAATTAAATAATAAATTAACAAGAAATCAAAAGGCGTCCCAAATATATGGAAATTAAGCAACTCATTTATACAAAACTCAAGATCAGACAAAACTAATCTACAGAAATAGAGTTGAAGATCTTTTCTTTTGGGTAAGAAGAGACAGTGAGCATTCTGAGACTCTGAATGTTCTACATCTTAATATAGGCAGTGGTTATACAGGTGTATTTGTATATAAAATTCATTCAAGATTTATATTTATACACTTTAAGTAAGTTGTATATAAAAATGTAAATTAGAGGGACTTCCCTGCTAGTTCAGTGGTTAGGAATCCACGTGCCAATGCAGGGGACACAGGTTGGATCCCTGATCTGAGAAAATTCCACATGCTGCAGGGCAATGAAGCATGTGAGCCACAACTACTGAGCCTCTGTACCATAGCTACTAAAGCTTGCATGCCCTAGAGCCTGTGCTCCTCAGCAAAAGAAGCCTCCAGCATGAGAAGTTCATGCACCTGAACTAGATGGTAGCCTCCACTTAAGGCAACTAGAGAAAGCCCGTGCATAGCAGCAAAGACCCAGAGCAACCAAAAAGTAATTAACCAATTAATTTAAAAGAAAATAAACCGATCGCTGCTAATTTTTTTTAATGTAAATTAGAATAAAAGACATTGGGAATTCTCTGGCAGTCTAGTGGTTAGAACTCAGCATTCTTAGTGCCAGGGCCCAGGGTTCAATCCCTGGTCAGGGAACTAAGATTCCACAAACTATGTGGTGCAGCCAAAAAAAAAAGCATATAAAGAAAAAAGACATTAAATTCCCTAGTACCTAAAAAATATCTAGTTTATGGTTGCATTCTAAGTCACTTCAGTTGTGTCTAACTCTTTGTGACCCCATGAACTGTGGCCCACCAGGTTCCTCTGGCCAAGGGATTCTCCAGGCAAGAATACTGGAGTGGGTTGCCATGCCCTCCTCCAGGAGAATCTTCCCGACCCAAGGATCAAACCTGCATTTCTTTATGTCTCCTGCGTTGGCAGGAGGGATTTTAACCCCTGGGAAGCCATCTAGTTCATGGAGGATGCTTAATAAATGTTTAATTAAAAAAGGAGGGAGAAATAAAGAATAGAATGAAAAGGTCTAACATACTTTTAATATCATTTACATCAATTAGATTGGCAAGAGATAAAGAAGTTAGCTAGTACCAAGTGCTATAGAGAATGAAAATCAGTGGAAACCCTTATACTTTGCTGATGAGAATATACATTGATTCAATCACTTTAGAAAGCAATTTGGTGTTAGCTTATAAAGTATATCATTCACATACTCTGCTGCTGCTGCTAAGTTGCTTCAGTCGTGTCCGACTCTGTGCGACCCCATAGACGGCAGCCCACCAGGCTTCCGTCCCTGGGATTCTCCAGGCAAGAACACTGGAGTGGGTTGCCATTTCCTTCTTCAATGCATGAAAGTGAAAAGTGAAAGTGAAGTCGCTCAGTCGTATCTGATTCTTCACAACCCCATGGTCTGCAGCCTACCAGGCTCCTCCATCCATGGGATTTTCCAGGCAAGAGTACTGGAGTGGGGTGCCATTGCCTTCTCCTCACATACTCTACCACCTGACAATTCAGCTTCTAGGTGTGGATCCTAAGAAGCTCCTGTCCAAATGCCCCAAGAATTAATTATAAGAATGTTAATAGTAGCTCTGCTGAAAAGCAAAAACTGGAAACATTTCAAATGTCCATCAATGGTAGAACAGATAAGCAATTATGGTATATACACACAATAAAATATTGTCCCCCAGTGACTATGAATGAAACATAGTTGCTTGCAACAACATAGATACTAGAAATTTAATGTTAAATGAGAAAGGACAATCACAGAAAAAAATACAAACAGTATGATATCATGCTCATGAAGCTCAAATGCAAACAAAATTAAACAAAATGTTGTCTAAGCATATATGCAACTTGTTTAAAGCAAGGAAATTATAAATACAAAATTCAAAATAACAGTTAGAAAGAGGTGAGGAGACAGATAACATCCTAGTTCAGATTGGATGGTGACTTCATGAGTGTTCATTATATTTTCACTCTTTATATGTAATATTTTATATGTATTAAATATGATAACAAAATATTTGTAAATAAAGAAAAAGGCAGTAGAAAATGTTATAGGAGCATGCAGAAAATGAGTTGTTTACTTCTTCCTGGAAGAGAGGAGACATTAAAGAGAATTTCATCTAGTAGGTGTGTCAGGAGTCCCCAGGTTCAGTGATTCACTAGAAGACCTCAGAGGACTCAGTATATAACTGTAGTCATAGCTATGATATATTTTAGTCAAAAGACAAAAAATAATCAACAAAGGGAAAGCGGGCATGCGGCAAAGTCCAAAGGAAACTAGGCATAAATATCCAAGAGTCCCTTCCCAGTAGAGTCACACAGGACATAATCAGTTCCTCCAGGAGGAAATTATAACCCCACTTGTGAGGTGCTGTCTACCAGAGGAACATGCCTGAGCCTAGGAATCCATGGCTTTTATCAGAGGTTAGTCATGTAGGCACTCTGTGGAGCATGTACGAAAATTTCAGACTCCCAAAAGGAAAGCAGGTGTTTAGCATAAACCATATTCCTAGCACAGTTTAGGCTCAGTGATCCACTGCTATATGTTAGGGTAGTTAGAAACCCTCCTAAAATCCAAATTCCCAGATGCTAGCCAAAGGCCAACCTTGAAAGCAGGATTTTCAGAGAACAACAGTCTCAGGCCTGCTACATCAACTTTTTTCTGCATGGTTAGTAATACTGTGACTGATATTTGAGGTGAAACTTCAAGAAACATGTCAAATGGATAAAGTAATGTGGTGAAAGAGCATTCAAGCCAGTAGGAACAGTATTTGCAAAGGTAAATAGGTATGAAAAGATGCCCTAGTTGAGTAACAAACCACAGTGGGGAAGTCCTTTCATATGGGTGGAGCACAAGGTACTTAGGGTTAGGGTTAGACTTAAATTGAAGAAAGTAGGGAAAACCACTAGACCATTCAGGTATGACCTAAATCAAATCCCTTACGATTATACAGTAGAAGTGACAAATAGATTCAAGGGATTCGATCTGATAGACAGAGTGCCTGAAGAACTATGGATGGAGGTTCATGACATTGTACAGGAGACAGGGATCAAGACGATCTCCAAGAAAAAGAAATGCAAAAAGCAAAATGGCTGTCTGAGGAGGCCTTACAAATAGCTGTGAAAAGAAGAGAAGCGAAAAGCAAAGGAGAAAAGGAAAGATATACCCATTTGAATGCAGAGTTCCAAAGAATAGCAAGGAGAGATAAGAAAGCCTTCCTCAGTGATCAGTGAAAAGAAATAGAGGAAAACAATAGTATAGGAAAGACTAAAGATCTCTTCAAGAACATTAGAGACACAAACGGAACATTTCATACAAAGATGGGCACAATAAAGAACAGAAATGTTATGTAGGTGCAAAGAATACACAGAAGAACTATATAAAAAGATCTCCATAACCCACATAATCATGATGGAGTGATCACTCACCTAGGGCCAGACATCCTGGAATGCGAAGTCAAGTGGGTCTCCTTAGGAAGCATCACTACGAACAAAGCTGGTGGAGGTGATGGAATTCCAGTTGAGCTATTTCAGATCCTAAAACATGATGCTGCACTCAATATGCCAGCAATGGCCACAGGACTGGAAAAGGTCAGCTTTCATTCCAATCCCAAAGAAAGGCAATGCCAAAGAATGCTCAAACTACTGCACAATTGCACACATCTCACACACTAATAAAGCAATGCTCAAAATTCTCCAAGCCAGGCTTCAACAGTATGTAAACTAAGAAACTCAAGTTGGTTTGAGAAAAAGCAGAGGAACCAGAGATCAAACTGCCAAGATCCGTTGGATCATCAAAAAAGCAAGAGAGTTCCAGAAAAATATCTATTTCTGCTTAATTGATTATGCCAAAGCCTTTGACTGTGTGCATCACAACAAACTGTGGAAAATTCTTCAAGAGATGGGAACACCAGATCACCTGCCCTGCCTCTTGAGAAATGTGTATGCATGTCAGGAAGCAACAATTAGAACTGGACATGGAACAACAGACTGGTTCCAAATGGGGAAAGAAGTACGTCAAGGCTGTATATTGTCACCCTGCTTACTTAACTTCTATGCAGAGTACATCATGAAAAACACTGGGCTGAATGAAGCACAAGCTGGAATCAAGATTGCCAGGAGAAATATCAATAACCTCAGATATGCAGATGACACCACCCTTATGGCAGAAAGCAACAGAAAACTGAAGAGTTTCTTGATGAAAGTGAAAGAGGAGAGTGAAAAAGTTGGCTTAAAACTCAACAGTCAGAGCCACCTGGAAAGTTCCTTCACATATACAGACATACATGCATATTGTTACAGATCTACAAATCATTGATAATGTACATACATTATGGTCATACAGATTGACAGGAGATTGAATACAGATCTGAAGGCATAATGGGGCTCATATTTGTGCATTTTTGGATTCAGGCCTATTAATGTTTGAATACAGACATACACAAGTAGAGGTTGTGCTGTTATTCATACCAGAATAAGACATTAAGTCCTTTCTGACCAGCTTACTGAAAATGTGAATTGAATATAAGTAAAAAAAGCAAAAGGCAAAATTTTATATACTCCAGGGAGATAATTGTAAATTTTTATTAAAATGTCAATCAGTTTAAAAAAAAACTCAACAGTCAGAAAACTAAGATCATGGCATCCAGTCCCATCACTTCATGGCATATAGATGGGAAATAGTGACAGACTTATTTTTGGGGGTTTCAAATCACTGCAGATTGTGACTGCAGCCATGAAATTAAAAGACGCTTGCTCCTTGGAAGAAAAGCTATGACCAACTTAGACAGAATATTAAAAAGCAGAGACATTACTTTGCCAACAAAGGTCCATCTAGTCAAAGCTATGGTTTTTCCAGTAGTCTTGTTTGGATGTGAGAGTTGGACTATAAAGAAAGTTGAGTGCCGAAGAACTGATGCTTTTGACCTATGGTGTTGGAGAAGACTCTTGAGAGTCTCTTGGACCTCAAGAAGATCCAATCAGTCCATCCTAAAGGAAATCAGTCCTGAATATTCATTGGAAGGACTGATGCTGAGGCTGAAGCTCCAATACTTAGGCTACCTGATGTGAAGAACTGGCTCATTGGAAAAGACCCTCCCTGATGCTGGGAAATATTGAAGGCATGATGAGAAGGGGACGACAGAGGAAGAGATGGTTGGATGGCATCACCGACTTAATGGACATGAGTTTGAGTATGCTCCAAGAGTTGGTGATGGACAGGGAGGCCTGGTGTGCTGCAGTCCATGGAGTCACAGAGTTAGACATAACTGAACTGAACAAGATGCTTGGGAAAATACCAGAAGAAGGAAGTGGAGAGGGAAAGAGTCAGACTATAACGAACCTCTTACATCACAGTGGGACATTTTAACTCTGTCAAGAAAGCAATGGGGAGACAAAAGTTTTGTCAGTGAGGGGGTATAGTACAATGCCTAACTGAAATAAACTGTTTATGTCCTTCCAAAATTATGATGTTAGAATCCTAATATCCCTGTTATGGTACTTGGAGGTGGGCCCTTTGGGAGGTGAATAGGTGATGAGGATGGTACCCTTATTAATGGGATTAGTGCCCTTATAAAAGGGATCCTAGAGAGCTCCCTCAACCTGTCTGCCATGTGAGGACAGACTATCTATGAACCAGGAAAAAGGCCCCCACCTGACACCAGCTCTGCCAGCACTTCAGTCTTGGACATTCCAGCCTCCAGAACTATAAGAAATAAATGCTTGTCATTTAAACTGCTCAATCTATCAGTATGTTACAACAGCCCAAATGGACTAAGACACTGGCACATAATGTAGTAGGCTCTAAATAAAGCCTGCTGATTTGATGTGACTAAAACTGCTATGCCAGTTCAAGATCTGTACTGATTTCTTGGAAATCCTTTGGTAGAGATGACAGAACTTCATTGATCATTTTAAGCCATTCTAGATTTCATTAGATACATTAACTAGACTATATCACTCTGACCCACAATCAAATGTACAGTCTATTAATTGAAACTGGTTCTCAGAATTATAGGATCTAAAACTGGCTCTAGAAAAGCAGGATTGAAGTGATACAGTCTTTACCAAGATGGAGACTAGAGTGTAGTATCAATTTGTTAAATTACAGGAAAATGTGGGTCTTGGAATAAACCAGTAACAACTACCATGTATTATGTGCCAGACAATGTGCTAGGTAGTTTGAGATTATTTTTGTTAATCTTTACAACCACCGCTTAAAATGGTTATCATTTTTTCACTTACAGATGAAGAAGCTGACTTACAAATGTGAAACAATTTACCTAAGGTCACATAAGTCATGGGAGCAGAATGGAGCAGTTGACGTCAAGCTGAGAACTTCACAGCTTTAAACGACTGCCTGTTTGTTTGTTTTTTTCCTCAGAGATTATTGAGGTTAATCCCCAGCAGCTTGCCTCAGATATCATCTAGGTTCAAAACATCATGACCATCCACTGCCCCTCATATGGCTCTGACTATCCACCTCTTCCTCCCCAAGGGTGACTTGGTAGAGCTTAAAATGATTAGAATCCCTAGACTGCCATGAGGGTGATGAGAAGAAGCAGTCTTATCCATTTACTCTAACTTGCCATACATACATGCTCATTTTCTAAGCGGGCTATGACACTGAAAAAGTTGAGCAGCTCTACTTGAAACCAGTCTAATCTTCCTCCTCTCAAAATCCTCTGGAAATCCCAATCTGGGATCAGCAAACTGCAGTATACCCTCAATCTGTCCTTGGAAAGTCACTGAATTAAAATTTGGCATCTGCTGAAGACACCGCTTCCCTGAAGACGCTAATAAAAATGACCCAGCCTGAGAAATAGACTAGGATTGTAGCAAAGATCATTCCCAGAGTGTGGCTTTTCCACCATTTCCCTCAGAAACACCCATAATGTTTTTTAGATTAATTTTTCGGGTTTGAGATAACACTTGGTCATATCCTGTTTAAAAAAAACAAACAAACAACTAATCTATGGCCACTTCTAACAGCTAGAGATGTGTTTTCCTCATATAGGGTAGCCCAGAAACCATCATGATCCCCACAACTGTGGCTTCATTGTTCCACCCTATCCACACTAGACATGTGTTTTGTTTTGTTTTTTCTGTTTTATTTTATTAATGCTTCAAATGTCTTGGGCCTTGTAGACCAGGATGGAACTGTCCCTCTCAGGGTCCACTAATTACAGAGATAGAAAACAACTTGCCTTCAATCACACTTTTTTGTGCAAACCAACCAATCCAAACCAGTATGCCTAACCACCTCCTTTATGGATTCTCATGCACCAAACCAATATTCTCACTGCCCTAAATCACCCAGGGCCAGGTACCAGAAAACTAGGGATCACCCATATGGCCCAGAGCCCTGTTGAGGTTATTCAAACTGGGACTTCCCTGGTGGTCCAGTGGTTAAAATCCACCTGCCAATGCAGGAGACATGGGTTCAATCCCTGGTGGGAGAGGATCACACGTGCCACAGGGCAACTAAGCCTGTGTGCTCCAGTTACTGAGCTCATGCACCACAACTACTGAAGCCTGTGCGCCCTAAGAGCCCCTGCTCTGCCACAAGAGAAGCCACCACAATAAGAAGCCCACATACCACAAGTAAAGAGTAGCCCCTGATCACCACAGCTAGAGGAAACCCACACACAATGAAGATCCAACACAGTCAAAAATAAAAATAAATAAATATTTTAAAATAACAACATTCTTTTTTTAAAAAAAGGAAAAGAAATTACTCAGAGCAGCCAACTCAATCTCTTTCTTTGCCTCACCCATTCCTTCTTGTGGAAACCATAATAAAGTCTCTGGGCAAAGCTTTCTACACACACCTTCTGCCTCCTGGCCAACTTTCGGGCTTAGGTCCCTGCATGCATCTCTTGGGAACTCTGCATAATAAAACTTTCAATGGCATTGGACTCCAGTGTCATAACTCAGCCACCTCTATAAATTAAGTACTGGGCACAATCAAAGCATTTATCACTTCCACTATAGCAGTTAACATATACTCTCAGATATTATGTATATAGTAGATACTTTCATCTCCAGAGTCTAATCTCCCTGAGAGCAGGAACCATATTTTACTAAAAAGCTTTGTAGTGTGGGTTTGCATGCCCAAGAACGCACACGGTCAGTGTTAATCCAAATAATTTGCTGAACTGTGGTCAATTCCTGTCCATTGGCAAAGCCATTTCCTTGCAATTGTTCTTCTCCCATAGCAACAGTACGCCGTAGGATACACAGAGAAGTGGTTCTCATTTCCCACAGGGAAGAAATAAAAAAGCCAGCCACACAAACACAAGGCATTACCTAGACTGCTGGGTCCCAATAAGGAGTCCAGGCCTGGAGCAATATTAGAGGCATTTACACAGAGACAAAGATGCAAACCGGTGACATGGCTGTTCAGATAGTGCTGTGGCTCAGGACTCTGCGTCAGTAACAACACAGGAGACAAATCGTGACAGCATTCATTGGAGAATAAATGGAAATTACTTTGAGTATCTAATTGGATTGACAGTGAGGAACTGGGGATTCTTTTTCAAAAACCTAAAGCATCTTAACTATCCCATTCTCAAGATTTGCTCCACTGTTGTTTTTTAAATTATATATGCTTGAGTTCTGGGACTTAAACAGAGATGATCTCTATCCCTCAGTATTTCTAACTGAATAATTCAGATCCCCTGGAGATGGAGATGGCAAACCACTCCAGTATTCTTGCCTGGAAAATCCCATGGACAGAGGAGCCTGGTGAGCTACAGTCCAAAGGGTTGCAGAGTTAGACATGACTAAAGCGACTTAGCAAGCAACAAAATGCAAATATAAGTATCTAGAAATACTCTTTAAGATAAGTAACATATAGTCATCGGTTTTTAGGTCATCTGCTATTGGCAAAAAGACATGGATTTGCAGTCTGAGGACTGGTATGTTCAAGTACAAGAGTGACTAGGCTCTGTCACTAATCAGCTGTGTGACCCTGATAAAACCTTTACTTCTCTGCCTTTGTTGACAAATAAGAATCTGTCATAAGAGAACCACCCTGATGATTAAATGTTAAAGATGCTTCATCTGCCTCTGGGTCAGAGCCATGGTGGTGGCAAATTCAAGTCCTGTCAATCCCATGGTATTCTTTGATGACAGCATTGGCGGCCAGGAAGTTGGCCGCATGAAGACTGAGCTCTTTGCAGACATTGTGCCTAAGACTGCTGAGAATTTTAGGCAGTTCTACACAGAAGTATTCAGAAAAGATGGGGTTCCAATAGGATACAAAGGGAGCACCTTCCACAGGGTCATAAAAGATTTCATGATTCAGGGTGGAGATTTTGTTAATGGAGATGGTACTGGAGTCACCAGTATCTACTGGGGGCTGTTTGCATATGAAAATTTTAAGCTTAGACACTCAGCTCCAGGCCTGCTTTCCATGGCAAACAGTGGTCCCAGTACAAATGGCTGCCAGTTTTTCATCACCTGCTCTAAGTGTGATTGGCTAGATGGGAAGCTCATGGTGTTTGGAAAAATCACTGATGCACTTTTGGTGATGAGAAAGATTGAGAATGTTCCCACAGGCCCCAACAATATGACCAAGCTGTCTGTGGTGATCTCACAGTGTGGGGAGATTTAGTCCAAAGGGAGACTGAATCAGACCGTCTACTTCTGCCACTGCAGGCCTTCCCTTGCTCGATGTTATGCTCTTGAATAAGATAACTTGGATTGACCATGTGCTGGTTTCCCTGCTGGGTGCTGCCCCATTTGACCAAGAGACCTTGGAAGCATCACAGATTCAGAACCCAAGATTTTGTGTTTAAGTCAACTGTAAATAAAGTTATTGATTTTTTTTTATGTTAAAGGTGCTTCATAAACTACAAAGCACTGCACAAACATCAGTTCTCTCTTGCACTGGAAGCTCCAGAGCCTGGTATGAGACCTGGCACAGAGCTAGAATTCAAAATTCACAGACTTAAGTAACTGATGAGTTGTGTGATCTCAGGCAACAAAAATCTCTTCTCCTGTACTTCCTCCTCCTTTGATATCACTGTCATCCTTGTTCACTGGACTACAGTCATACTGTCCATTTTCTTGTCCTCCTAAACAGTAAGCTTACTCCTGCCTCAGGGCCTTTGCACCTACTTTGTTTCCTCAGGGCCTTTGCACCTACTTTGTTTCCTTTGCCTGGATCACTCTTCCCCAGCTCTTTGCATGGACATTCCATTCTCCTCAGTCAGGTCTTAAGCCAAATGTCATTTCTTCAGAGGCTTTCTCTTACCACCCTAACTAATGTTCCTCTCCTATCATTCACCCAATATATATTCCTGCTTTATTTTCTCTACCTGTTGACTTATTACACTCTCCTTCACTAGAACAAAAAACACTCTACTAGAAATTCCTTGTCTTTTTTTAAAATAATTTGTTTGTTTGGCTGTATCAGGTCTTAGTTGTGGCACATGGGATATTAGATATTCATTGCAGCATGGTGGTTCTTTAGTTGCAGCATGTGGGATCTGGTTCCCTGACCAGGGATTGAACCTGAGCCCCCTGCATTAGGAGTGCAGTCTTAACAACTGAACCACCAGGGAAGTCCCTCCTGTGTGTCTTGTTCACCACTGTATTCCAATGCCCCAAAACATCTAGCTCACAGAAAACTCTCAACAAACATCTGAATAGACTGAAATAGCTTTATATCAAAAGTTTCATTTATTCAACAAATATTTTGTATGCACCTACGAGGATTCAGGCTTTATTTCAAAGTGGTGGAGATTCAGCTGAGAACAAAATAGACAAAATTCTTCCTTTCTTGGGGCTTGCCTTCTAGTGGGGAAACAAACAAGATAAAAAGAGAAGTACATGTTATATCTGACAGTGTTTTAGGGAGAAAAAATAAAGAGAGCAAAGAGAGCAGTAAAGGAGGATATGAAGTGTATGTGGAGGGGCACAAAGAAATGAGACTGAGCCATGATGGTATGTGGGGGAAGTGCATTCCAGAACAGGGTAAGTGGGACAGGAATGTAGGTGTTGGAGGCTAACACAGTAGGTGATTAGGTCAGGAAGGTTAAGAGAATTCATATTGTATCGACTAAACCAAGGACTTTGACTTTTACGAAAGAACGATGAGAAGGTTTTGGAGAATTTAAGCATGGGGTATCACGATATGGCTTGCTTTAAGAGGATCGCTGGGGCTGCAGTTTGGGGAATACCTGAAAGGTAAGTGAAGGGACCAGTAAGGACATTACAAATACCATAGCAAGAGATCGGGGCTCCGAAAGACTAGGGAAGGAACAGGTGTGGGGTTGGAAGATTACATTTTGACTTTTGACAGTTACTTTGGAGTGGAGTTTAGGGAGAGTTCTGGCCTAGGCGTCAGCACCTGTAACTCAAATGGTAACTAATATAAAAGTAATCGAGTCCCAGCTCTGTCGCTTACTAGTAGCGAACTCTTGAGTAAATCATTTCTAGGTTCTGAGCCTCTGTTGCCCTACTAGTGAAATGAAAGGGATATTCCCACAGAACAGGGCCTTCATGAGAATAAAATGAGAAGTGTCAAAAGTTGGCCGCGAGCAAGGTGAGAACCTTGAGCCAAGGACCGCACGGCCCTGCCCCAGAGGAGAGGACTGCCGTGGAACGACCGATTTTCAAATCCACCGCACGAGCTCTGCAGCGACAAGAAAGAAGCGCGCGTGCCAAAGCCGCAAAGGAGCCTGCGGTGCCCAAACCTCGCGAGATTTCTTGGCCGGGCAAAGTCATCTTCCCAGCCACATCTCGCGAGATCAAGATTCATGAGCGGCTATCGGCCGGTTAGGGCTTGCGGGGAAGATGGAGTATCCTGCATTGGGCACGGTGGAGAACGCGGACAGCGGCGGGGCCCGGTCGTACAACAATTCGGAGGAGCGGGAGGGCCGGGAGCCGGATGGGCTGCGCTTCGACCGCGAGAGGGCGCGCCGCCTCTGGGAAGCAGTGTCCGGGTCGCAGCCAGTGGGGAGGGAGGAAGGTGAGTCCGGGGGCTTCAGAGGCTGGAAGCCCCTCGCCCGCCTGCTCGTTTTGCGGGGAGTGGCGGAAGCGCGGGGCGGGGACGTGGACCGGCCCCCAGGTCTACGGTCACACCCCCTGGCGCTCGGCCCGCCCCCTTGCGCGAGGCGCCAGGGGACTCCCTGTCTCGTGCACCACGCTATGGCGCGGGCGCCGTGGACCAGCTCCCCTGAAAAATCCAGGCTGCGGCACCCCAAGAATCGCGCGCAGATGGTCAAGGGCTTTCTCACGCTCTGGCCGTGGGCTTCTTTCCCCCGCCTTTGTCACCCACCAGAGCTTATCTCTTCCAGAATTCGAGGACTGGAATCTCTAGACTTGCCGTCTAGGCCATCTCGGAGACCCCCAGACCCTTCCCTACCAGCCTCGTAGCCCCTTCACCGTCCCAGTTTCCAGGTTCACCCATCCCTAATGTCTCTTGCCTCCCTTCTTTCATGCCCAACACTTCCGAGGGCTGTAGATGTAGAAGGTCGCCTCCTTACCTTAGTGTTCCTTCTGGACTTGGTGACTGAGTCCTGGCTTACCTCTGTTTCTTGGTGTCTCTTCTTTTGTGTCCACCAACGGGGTTCTTTTTCTAATATGGGGACCAGGAGCCTGAGAACCTGGCCAGGGAATTCTTTGGCTCCAGCTTCTTGTTTGTATCCCACGCTTGACCCAAAGTTGAGGAGAACAGAATACACAAGGCCACCTGGGGGTGCATTTCTGGGCTTCCCAGCTTGCTCTGCACTTGACCTGGCCCTGGATAAGATGAAGATAGAAAGAGGAGAATAGAAAGAGCGGCTGTGACCCCGTTTTGTGACCCACTTCACAGTTCTTAGCAGAGCTAGCTGCTTAACTCTAACCCAGAAGTACACAAACTGGGCTTTTGTGCTAATCCCGTCAGGTAATCTGCAGAGAAATCAGATTTCTCTAAAGATTTGTTTGCTTGCTGAGCAGACTAATTTTGGAAGTTAATTTATTTCTTGTGAACTGATTGCCATGGGATAAAATGAAGTTTTTTACCACATCCAAGGAAGATATGTTTAAATTTGGGGTGGTACACACGACAAACCTATACCCTGTATATGCTTTACCAGTTAAACTAGTCTTGTGTGACTCTTAAATTAATATGAGGCTCCTATCTCCCTCATTCTTATACTTTCAAACTTGTTTGGCACAGTTACAATTTTCCTTTCATTCATTTGACAAATACTCTCTTCCCAGGACTGACTGGAAATCAGAGCTGCAGAGATGAAAATACTGTCCTTGCCCTGGAAGGGTTTGTGGTCTAGTCCAGGAAGCAGATGCCAAGACAGTTGCAGTATAATGTAGTGGGTGCAGTAAAGAGGAAAGTCTAAGAGTTGGGGGTACACAAAGAGGAAGTGACCTTTGTCCTCAGGGGACAGAGCAGGCATGCGCTGAACCTTGAAGCAGAGAACACAGCAGCTGTGCTCTGGAAAGTGAACTGTTTATGTGTGTATGAGTGCACACAGTCACTAAAAGACCAATTCATTTCTCTGATCTCACTTTGTCCAGTGATTTGTTTGAGGTCTAGGTAGATACCTATAACACCAGGTCCTACCCACCTTGGGTTTTTTGTTTTCTCTTAGTTATAATTTTTGTTTTCTCATTGAGTTGTAATTTACACACCATAAAATTCACCCATTATAACTGTACAATTCAATGATTTGTAGTAAAAGTATAGAGTTGTATAACCCTAGTCCAACTTAGAATATTTCCATCACTCCAATTAGTTCCTTTGTGCTTTTTTTTTTTTTTTCATTTCGGAGAAGGCAATGGCAACCCACTCCAGTACTCTTGTCTGGAAAATCCCATGGACGGAGGAGCCTGATAGGCTGAAGTACATGGGGTCGTGAAGAGTCGGACATGACTGAGTGACTTCACTTTCACTTTTCACTTTAATGCATTGGAGAAGGAATGGCAAGCCACTCCAGTGTTCTTGCCTGGAGAATCCCAAGGATGGAGGAGCCTGGTGGGCTGCCGTCTATGGGGTCTCACAGAGCTCTACACGACTGAAGTGACCTAGCAGCAGCAGCAGCATTTATTATTTGGCTGTGTCAACTCTTAGTTGTGGTATGTGGGATCTAGTTCTCTGACCAAGATCAAACTCAGGGCACCTGCATTGGGAGTGTGGAGTCTTAGCCACTGAACCACCAGGGAAGTCCCTTTTTTGTGCTGTTTTACATTAAATCCCCACTCTCACCTCCTGCCCTTGGCAACCACTAATCTGTTTTCTGTCTCTATAAATTTGCCCTCTCTGAACTTTTCACATAAATGGAACATATAATACATAGTCTTTTGCATTTTGTTTCTCTCACTCAGCATGTTTTTGAGGTTTAGCCAAATTGTAGTGAGTATTAATACTTTATTGCTTTTTATTGTTAAATAGAATTCCATTGTATGATTCTTGCTTTTTTATCCTCTAATGATCTCTGCCTTTCAAGTGGACTGTTAAAACTATTAACATTTAATTTAGTTGTTGATATGGCTAGATTTGCTGTCCCTCCTTTATGACCTTGTGAAAATCAGCCCTCTGCTTCACATTCTAGATCTCTCAGCCTCTGCCCCATACATCTTCTGATTATCTACAAAATAGATACAAAATAAATCCTACCAATTAGGTGCTTTCTCATAAGATTTGGAAGGCAGAAATGTGGTGAAAATCACATTCATAAGACTATTGGTACTATCAAGAAAAATTGTAAAACTATAAGATCTTCCCACATCAGTGTTCCAGCATCCATTCTCCAGCTTCATAGGTTAAGAGGCCTTTTCAGTGACATGGAGCTTCTTACTTCAGCAAGGCTGCAGTGGAGGCCTCAGAGACTGTAGCTCACATGTTGGAACAGTCATGCATGCATTGTTCCTGGAGACATTTCCAGAAGGCTCAGCCTAGAACCTTCAGTCTTTCCAATATTTTCTAAGCACCTAATTGTTTGTATCAAACCTGTTCCCTGTGGTAATTGGTAGATGGATTAGAGTTGTATCTGAGCAACAGGGATGCACATTCAGGCTACCTTCTCAGAATTCTGATAACTCATATAAGTTCTTTTTCCCCTCTGTAGACCTTACCTTCCTCCAGCCTCATGAACTTCTCGCAGATTTTTGTTAAGTCAGGAATTCAGGAAAGGGTTCACTGGACAGTTCTGACTCAAGGTCTCTTTTGCAATTGCAATCAGATGGTGGCTAGAGCTGAAACAATAGTAGATGGAACTTCTGGAGGCTGACTAGGTGTCTCTTTTTTTCATGTAGTCTCAGGGTCTCTCCATGTGATTTCATGATGGAATAGTTAGGGCTTCCTCCCAGCTTGGAAGAAAACTGCTTACGTAGTGGCTTAAGACTTGAAGAACAGTGCTTGCTTCGGCAGCACCTACTAAAATTGGAACAATACAGAGATTAGCATGGCCCCTGCGCAAGGATGACACGCAAATTCATGAACCATTCCATATTTAAAAAAAAAAAAGACTTGAAGAGCAAATATTCCCAATTTGGTTCATTTTTATAATATGTCTTCCACATATCTATATGTTGCTTAGTGGTCAGCCAGTGATTCAGTAACACCTGGAGCCTCAGTCCTCTGCAGCTGGATCTGTGGGTATGTAGGAAAGGGCATTCAAAGTTCAGGCCATTTTAAAGTCACCCCTAACTTTTACTTTCTGTCAGGCTCTTTTGCATCACTTCTGTGCATGTGAACAACCAGAGTTGGCCAGGAGTATTTAGCCACCTTAGGCCCTCTTAGGTCCCCACTGCCTCCAGTCTCAGCCACAGACATGACCAACCTCAGGTTATAGTAGAGCCTTTGGCCTTTGCTGCTCACCTGCCTCTGAGACCATCGCTTCCACTGACATTATCAAAAGATCAGGGCATTGTGCACCACTCCAACTCAAGTAATTTCCTCTTTCGTGGGGAAGCTGTTGGTTCTCACATCCTGCCTCTTCCTGGTAGAACCTCTGACTGAGTGTGGGAGGTGATGAGAGCAGTCCCAGATCCCTGCTATTCTCATCCAGAGTTCAGCAGATGTACCAGCATAACTGCTTCCCAGATTGTTAAGTGCCTTTGATCAGTTTCCAGCATACTGAAGGAATTGTTTCTGTCAACTTTGTCCAGTTTTATAGTTGCTCTGGGTGAAGAAGATCTCCTCACTCTACTATAGCTGCAAGCTCCACCTTATACTCATTTTACGTTCAATTTCACTTTCTCTGCCTGACTTCTAAATTTGGAGGGTCCAGGACTCAAAAGCCCAGGGGCTTCCGTGGGATTGGTAAAGAATCCAGTCCACTCAGTGGTAAAGAATTTTTACTTTGCCTGCCAGTGCCGAAGACACTAGGTCAATCCCTGATCCAGGAAGAGTCCACATGCTGCAGAGCAGCTGTGCCTGTGTGGCACAAGTAATGAGCTTGTGCTCTAGAGCCCGCGAACCCCAGCTGCTGAGCCCACAAGATGGGACTGCTGAAGCCTGTGCACCCTAGAGCCCGGGCTCTGCAACGAGGAGCCACTGCGATGAGAAGCCCGCACCCTCCGCAACTGGAGCAAAAGCCCGCACAGCAGCAAAGACCCAGCACGGTCAAAATAAATAAATAAATATTAAAGTCCCAAGAACTCTTTCCTTTTCCAGCTACGTTAGGCATCCTCATCTACTCCACCACTTTAAACATGATAAATACACTGATGATTCTCAATTTGTATCTCCAGCTCTGACCTTTCCCTTGAACTCCAGGCTTGCATCTCTAAATAACTACTTGATATCTCTACCCATGTGTATGATAGACCACTCATGTTTATTTTTTTTTCATTTATTTTTATTAGTTGGAGGCTGATTACTTTACAACATTGTAGTGGTTTTTGTCATACATTGACATGAATCAGCCATGGATTTACATGTATTCCCCATCCCGATTCCCCCTCCCACCTCACTCTCCACCCAATTCCTCTGCGTCTTCCCCATGCACCAGACCCAAGCACTTGTCTCATGCATCCAGCCTGGGCTGGTGATCTGTTTCACCCTAGATAATATACATGTTTCGATGCTGTTCTCTCGAAACATCCCACCCTCGCCTTCTCCCACAGAGTCCAAAATTCTGTTCTGTACATCTGTGTCTCTTTTGACCACTCATGTTTAATATAGCTGAAGGAAAAGTCTTAATTTCCCCTCCAGCACTGTCTTCCTCCACTTCTTATTGACTTGTTTCTCAAATTCAAAACCTAGGAGTTACCCCTGACTCCTGTCCTACTTTACCCGCTCCATCCAGTCAGAGAAATTGGATGTCATATCTACTTCCAGAACATAATTCCAAATCTATCCACTTTTTCTCATCTCTACCGACAACCTGCCTGGTCCAGATTTCTGTCATCTGCTGCCTAGAAGACTGCAACAGCCTCCTCCCTGCTCTTCCTGCTTCCATTCCTATTCCCATACAGTCTGCTGACACAATGAACAGACTCATCTTTTCAAAACGTAAGCCATATCTTGTCATCTCTCATTGCACTAAGAATAAAATCCATAGTTCAGACCATGGTTTATGAGGCCTATACTCTTTGGCATTATCTGGTGGGATAATTTATTTCCTACCACTATTTCCCAACTTTATTTCCTACCACTATTCACTCATTTACCATATTGTATCCACAGTGTCCTTCTCTTCATTTCTTGCATATGCCAGACTTATTCTTGCCTCAGAGACTTGATTATTTTATTGAAGTATAATTGATTTACAATATTGTATAAATTTCTGCTGTACAGCATAGTGATTTTTTTTCACACTATTTTCCATTATAGTTTATCATGGGATATTAAATATAGTTCCCTGTGCTATACAGTAGGACCTTTTTGTTTAATTCATTCAACATATAGTGGTTTGCATCTCCTAATCCCAAACTCCCAGTACATCCCTCTCCCACTCCCTCCCCTTGGTAATGACAAGTCTGTTCTCTATACCCATGAGTTTGTCTCTGTTTCATAGATAGGTTCATTTGTGTCGTATTTTGAAATTCTGCATGTAAGTGATATATGGTATTTGTCTTTGTCTGACTTCACTTAGTATGATAATCTCTAGGTGCATCCATATTGCTGCAAATGACATTATTTCATTCTTTTTTCTTTACCAGCTGAGCCACTGGGGAAGCCCTATTTCATTCTTTTTTATGACTGAGTAATACTCTATTGTATATAGGTGTCACATCTTCTTTTTCCATTCATCTATTGATGAACATTTAGATTGTTTCCATGTCTTGGCTATTGTGAATAGTGCCACTATGAACATAGAGGTACATGTATCTTTTTGAATTATAGTTTTGTCTGGATATATACCCAGGAGTGGGATTGCTGGATCATATGGCAACTCTGTTTTTTCAGTTTTTTAAGGAACCTCCATGGTGTTTTCCATAGTGACTGTACCAATTTGCGTTCCCCCAGCAGTGTAAGAGAGTCCCTTTTCTCCACACCCTCTTCAACATGTGTTATTTGTAGACTTTTTAATGAGGACCATTCTGGGTTACGCATTTTATTAGATATTGGGGATACAAAGTCATAAATGACATGGTCCTTACCCTATTTAGTCTCTGGGAATCAGATTCTGAATATCTTGAGAGGGAACCCCATCTCCTTTAATAAAATAATCCAACATCTCTAGGCAAGGAGAGGATGACTGGACCTAACATTTTCCCCTTGTGGGCTTTGCATTCTGAGGAGCCTCTCGCCCTCCCTTTAAAAAGCTCTCAGGGGCTTCCCTGGTGGCTTAGTGGTAAAGAATCCACCTGCCAATGCAGCAGACACGGGTTCAATCCCTGATCCAGGAAGATCCCGCATGCCACACAGCAGTCGAGTCCATGTGCCACAACTGTTGAGCCTGTGCTCTAGAGTCCGGGAACCACAATGCTGAGCCCGTGTGCCGCAGCTGCTGAAGCCCATGCACCCTAGAGCCTGTGCTCTGCAACAAGAGAAGCCACTGCAACAAGTAGCCCCTGCTCGCTGCAACTAAAGAAAGCCTGCGCACAGCAGCGAAGACCCAGCACAGCCAAAGATAAATATATAAAAATTAAAAAGCTCTGGCCCAGATCTATTCATGGATCCACTTCCTTTTGTTTCTCTGAGGATAGCTGAGGCAGTCAGTCTTTCAGAAAAATTTACCGAACACTGTAGGAGAAAAATGGGGAAATAAACAAGGGACCCCAAGGAGCAGAAATATAGCCAGACAACACCCCTTCTTCCCAAAAGGGCTGTTACAAATAAGCTTTAGTTCTTGCGGGAGAAGTACTTTAAAAGCTCCCCACCAAGAAGTACCTTAAAAGTTCCCCAATAAGAAGTACCTTGAAAAAAAAAAAAAAAAAAAGAAGTACCTTGAAAGTTCCCCACCCAAAAGTTCCCCACCCAAAAGTTCCCTCCAGGAAATCTTATCCACTTTTTGATATAGAGTAGAAGATAAAAAACATGGATTTACCATCTCATCATGGTTTTCTAGACTTATCCCTGCCTCAGATTATCAATGTCATGATGATAGAAATGTCTGGAGTGAGATTTTACTCCCTCCTCAAAAAGCAAGGCCTTGTTTTTCAGGTGTGACAATTAAGCACAGGTTAAAACTGTGGTTTCCTACAGTGTGGAACTTACGTGACATATTGAGTAATTTTAGATATTTCAAAATCAGATCAAGAACAGTAAGAGAATTATTTCCTTTTCAAGTCTTTCAATCCTTCTATTTCTATCTGAGAAGACATCTCTGTTGGTTGCTACCATGTCTTAACACCTCTTCTCACAGTTGCCACTCTCTTAATGTTCCTTTTAGGGAGCTCTGCAAGCTTCTCACACCAGTATCTAGCTAGAATTATTTCCTTTTTAATGTGTTCATTTTTATTGGTTTTTACTTAAGTTTGTAATTTAAAGACTCCTTTTTAAAAGAATTTAGTAAAGAAAGTTGGCCTACATAAAATTATAAAGTAAGTTATAGGTTCGGTGGCACAAGAATATAGCCTGAGTCATGAAAGCCCTTAGGGGAGGGGTGGCAGATTTAATAGTATGGCATTCCATTATTCAGTGCCTGCATTTGAGGCAGCGTTCAAAGACAGTGCTATTGAGGCAGGTTTTTAACTCATAGAGCTTTTATTTTCCTCTCTAGTGGAACACATGATCCAGAAGAACCAGTGTCTCTTCACCAACACCCAGTGTAAGGTTTGCTGCGCCTTGCTCATTTCTGAGTCCCAGAAGCTGGCACACTATCAGGTATGCCCTTGTACCTTAGTACTTTCTAGACCCAATGCCAAGCCCGCTCTTTTCTCTGCACAGTGAATTCCTTCTTAGCCACCCAGATGTTGCCTCCATGCATGTTGGCTTAATTTTTGACTGAGCCTTAATTTGACTGATTGACTTAATTTTTCTAAGTCTCATTTCTCCATCCAAATCAAGATCATTGTACTTATATGTTCCCTTACAGCTTGGTGTAGTAGAAAGTCTATGCTTTGGCTTTAAATAAACCTGTAGTTGAATCACAATTCTGCTACTCATCTTGGTCAAGAAACCTCATTATCTTCAGCCTCAGTTTCCTTATCTATAAGATTGAGATGATGATAATTTTCTCATAAATTTTTATGATTAGATTGGGCAGCATCTAAGTACCTGATAGAAAGTAGGAATTCAACAAACTACGTTTTCCCCCTACCCTCTCCTCCTCAAAAGTTTCTGTGAGGATGAACCACTGAAAATCTAGTAGATATTTTTGAGTGCCTCATATGAAATGGCATTTGGGTATCTTTGATCTTTTTCCTGGGTTCTTACAGAGCAAAAAACATGCGAACAAAGTGAAGAGATACCTAGCAATCCATGGAATGGAGACACTAAAGGGGGAAATGAAGAGGCTAGACTCAGATCAGGTAATCCAGCTGCCATGTTGAGACCACTCGCTTCCTGATGAAGCCAGGCAGGTTGGTGTGGTGGAAAGAGCGTGGGCTTTGAGTCAGACTGACTTGGCTTCAAATCCCAGCCCTGTTGTGTGACTTGGTCAAGTCTTGATCCTTTCTGAGGCTTGATTTCTTCCTCTGTAATAATGAGGATGCTAATATCAACTACCTTTTAGGATTTTTCTAAACAAAAATGAAGGAAGGTTTATTAAAGCACCCAACACAGAGCCTGGCACATAGTAGGGGCTCAGTAAATGGAGCCAATGTTATACATTACACCGAATGGTTTGTTAGAGTAGGACAACTGTCCATGCCCTACTCAAGAAGAGAAAGCAGAGGGAAACCGGAATGCTTACTTTCTTGAGATCCAGTGGAAAGAACTGAGTTTAGCCCTTGAATATTGGGAATAAACAAGTGGAAGGAACACTTTTCCAAATTCTTGCTCTGATCAAGGTGTAAACATGTTTGCTTTTGCCTTAGCAATACTGTGAGAATTATGCTGAAACAACCCCAATCCCTCAGGTGTACCATTATTTTTGTTCCATGGCAGGCTGTGCAAATATTATGGGATGAGAAGTCAGCAGAGTAGGGCCAAATACTAGCTCTACAACTTACTGGTTGGGTGACCTTGAACAAGTCACTTAACCTCACTGTAGAGAGAATAGTTGCTACCTTGTAAGGATATTGTGAAGTCAAATTACAATTCCTAATGGATGTTCAGTGAATTAGAGTTTATATGACAAACTGTGCCTCCCTATCACAGGGGCCACAGGTTTGGAAGGGCCTTGCTTATCCCTTTTCCACATTCACTGGACTAACCCCCTAGTTGCCCTCCTTATGATGTGGAATTCAGAAAGACAAGATCAACTCTGTGGCCCTGGGCAAGTCACTTCATCTCTTTATATCTCCAATCCCTCAACTCTCAGAGTGGTCCAGTAGTTCAAATGAGATCACAGACTCCTCCCCATCCAACAAAGAATGATTCAACCCCACATGTTAATAGTACCAAGGTTGAAAAATCCTATCTTATATGAATATTTTATTCAGAGAGCAGACCTGAAAGAGATCCTGGAAGCCCTTAATGTAGGCTTGAAATACATTGTTTTCTAGCCTAGTCATAATCATCAAATAAAATCCAATGGTCTGCTTGTTCAGTAAACCCTCAACATCTGCTGTGTGCCAGTCTCCACCAGGGTGCTAAGGATAGGAAACATAGATGAGTCTAACGGTCTTTGCCCAGGCGTTGAACTTTAGTCCTAAGCTACGACACTGTCAGTTTAGGGTGACATGTGGTATGATAGAGGTCTATTTAATGTATTCCAGGAGTATAGAGGAAGAATAAAGTCAATTCTTCCTGGAATAATCACACAAAGCAGGTTGATAATTCTTTACTGAGTAACTTTCTTGAGTAAAAGTCTCTCAGAAGAGGTGACATTTAATCTGGGCCTTGAAGGCTAAGCAGACATATGCCAGGCAGGAAAGAAAGGAGGATCATTCTAGGCAGTAGGAATGGCCCAAGTAAAACATGGAAGTAGCAGAGAACAAAACGGGGAATGGTGAGTAGTGCATGGGATGAAGTGACTCAGAAAGAATCCAGAAAGGTAGGTTGGGGTGAGTGTGTGAAGAGGGCCTTGAAGGCCCATTCTCCTACGGGCAGTGGGGAACCAGTGGAGATTTTCTGGCCGGGCAGTGGCGTGATCAGACCTGTGTTCTTTCTCCTAACCAGAAGAGCAGCAGAAGCAAAGACAAGAACCAGTGCTGCCCCATCTGTAACATGACCTTTTCCTCCCCTGTCGTGGCCCAGTCGCACTACCTGGGGAAGACCCACGCAAAGAACTTAAAGCTGAAGCAGCAATCCACTAAGGTGGAAGGTACTGGTTTCCTGAGCGGTGCTATATCGGGACCCCTCCCGTCCTCAAGGCACCAATGCCAGGTGCTCCCAGAAATGCTCACTGGGGCCACAGACTGGAAGAGGTTGAACTGCTTTTGAGAGCCCTTAAAAATATCAGAGTAGACACAGCTTCATTGAAATGCAGCCTCAGAGTCATACTCACCTAACCTTGCTTTCTTTGGTTATATCAGTCTTTCTCTATAGAAGCTTCTTAGCCCTGAGCTTTTGTCCTTACAAATAGTTATAACTCAGGAGTGCCCTAGTCCTCCAGGCTATGCCCACCAGGAGAGCATTCTATCTCCTGCCTCTCTCAGTTAGATTTTTCCCTCCTAGCATCCACCTGCCCTTATTACCATGTATTCCAAGTTAAAAGTTAGATTCTTGTCTTTTTTGTGTGCTCAGGTTATGCCCTGTTCACTTTAATCCTCAAAGCTGCCTGTTCTCGAGACAAGGACTTGCCTTTCAAAGCTAAATACTTCAGCACTGCCATTACTGCCCAACAAACAGTGTTTGCAACTGCCATGAATTCATTCCCAGTGCAGTGACTTCTAAAATAACCCCCTTTATCTTGTCACCACTGGGGCTCAGCTTTCACTTTCATCTCATTAACTGCTGACTTTTTAGGATTTTATATCTCTGCTAACTGCAGTTAGTCAAGACTGAAGGTTCTTTGATCTTTATTTCATTTTTTTCTAAGTAATTTTTCTTCTCTATGTTGGACCAAGAGGTAGACTATACTATCTGTAATAGTTGTCCTTTTTTGAATTGCTGTATTATGAAAACAAGATAATTATGTTTTAGAAGACTTTGAAGAATAGGGTAAAAAAAAAATCACTCATAATTATACTGTCTTACCACACCCAAATCTAGTATTCTAGCAATGAAACAACAGATGAAGTCATGGATGCCCAAGTTTAAATCCTGGCACTGCTATTTTCCATCTGTATGACTGACCTTCTTCATGCCTGAGTTTTCTCACCTATAAAATGTTGATAATATCATCTACTTCATAGGTTATGAGGACGAAATAATGTATATAAGGGCCCTGAGACATAATAGATGTTCAATAAATGACATTTTAGGATGTTTTGTTTTGTTTTGGTTTTGGGCCATGCTGCACAGCTTGCAGGTCCTTCGTTTCCCAAGTAGGGATTGAATCTGGGCCCCAGCAATGAGAGCGCCAAGTCCTAACCACTGGACTGCCAGAGAGTACCCAGCAGGTCCTATTGTCAGTGTTATCAGCACAATCAAGATAGTGAGTGGAATCCCCACGTAAAATGCAATGGTTGATCAGGCATTCACCACCCAGAGCATGTCATTGGCCTTGCTTCTGATTTGTTCATCATTAAATTATACTAGTACTAGTTGCTTTTTTGTGAAGTGAGTGTTGGTACTATTTATGGTACCAAAAAGATTAAACATTAGGCCAAAGGAAACTAGCTTAAGAACAGAACTTTATAAGATCACTTATCTTTAGATTTATATGAACTTGTCTTTCCATAAATGGGAAAATTCCCTGGAATATTCCTGGTCCAAAGATTCCATATTGAAGAGTTTATTTTTCATATTTACTTTTGGCCCTTGCCACATAACAGATGTGTTTTTATATAGTTACAATCATAGTTCATGTACCATTTGTATCCTGCTTTAACTTTTAATTTTGTAGTTAGAGCACATTTCCATGTTATACATGAGTTTATAACTATATTTCTGAAACTAAACATTTCTCTAATGTAAAAGTAATACAAGCATATTGTAGAAAGTATGGGAAATATAGATAAATGGAAAGAAAAATACCCATAATTTTTACCATTCAAAGACAACCACTGTTAACATTTTGGAGTACTGTTTCTCCTATAATCTTTTGTTATGTGTATGTGTGTATATCTGTGTCTATATTTCTTTTGTGTATGTCTAGATTATGTATATAAATGTAAAATACTTTAACCTTATTGTTTTTATAAAAACAATGCATACTCCTCATTGTTACTTCTAGTTCAAACAGTGCAAAAGGTACAAAGAGAAGAGTAAATACCACCCAAATCCTACCACCAAGAGAGAAACACTGTTAATATGTTGGCAGCATTTCAAAATACCAATACACACATACAGATTGCACATATGTCTTTTAGTAATGATATGATCATATTGTGTATATAATTTTCTTTTATACTCTTTTCACTAATAGAACATATGTATTTCTCCATGTTATTAAAAAGTTTTTCATAAGCATTTTTAATGACAGTATCCCATTGCACCGCATTCATTTAACCATCCTCTAATGATGAATATTTATCTTTTCTCCCTCTCCTTTGTTGCTATTTAAAAGTAACACTACAGTGAACAGTCCTGTAGAATTCTCTTTCTATATTTCAAGTTGTTTCCTGAAAGAAGACTCCCATAGCTCTCATTTTTATTGGATGTCCATTAAATGGTTCCTCCAACTTTAATTAACCATTCACCTCTGATGTTCTCTTTAGAGAATGACCTTTATGTTTTAATGACTATGATTATCTCTTCTGATATCAAAAATCTACATTCACTGTAGAAAAGGTGGAAAATACTGAGAAGTATCCTTTTACACAATGCTCTTGGTTTTTCTCTGCACATTACCAGTTGTCTTACAGAACTAAGGAGAAAAGAAATAGTTTACTATGTAACCTGCCTTTTTTTTTTTCACTCAACACCACATACTGTATATTTTTTCTTTTATTGAATATTCTGCAACATGTACATTACTTTTCCAGTGACTTATTGAAATAATGACTAAGGAAAATTAATAGCCAGGGGAATTAAGAGTCTCTGTACTGGAAAACCATTGTAGGAAAAGCCAGCAACTTTCTTCTGGCTTGTTGAAAATCCTCAAAACTTCCCCCATTGAAGTGGAAGAGATGAAAGAGCATCTGTGTGTGTGAGTGCTGCTGAACTCCACCCCTCCGCCACCGTTGGTGGGGGTTCTAGGCCACGTTCTTAAAGCAGTGGTTACTGGACTGGTACCATTCCAGCCATGTGGGCTCATTAGTGAGCCATGGCATCCACTTTTTAAAGCAGCAGTGCAGCCTATAGTCAGGACGTTTGTTGGCCCACAGGAGGCTCACACATATGTCCATACCAGGCTCTGATTAACTGAATTCATAGACCCGAGCCAGGGGTGTTTTCTATAGGTAAACACATGGGCTGTAGCCTTCTTGTCTCCCTGCCACACTCTGGCAGCCTGGCATAGCAAAGCAGGCATGGTCTTTAGGATCATACAGACCTGGATTCACTCATTAACTGAGTGATCTTAGGTAAGTCATTTCACCCATCTAAGCCTCGGTTTTTCTCTGTATCGTGGCAAGATGATACCTACTGCAGAGCATAATTCTGAGGACCAGAAGAGAAAATATATATACAAAGCTCATAACTAAATGTCAGTGTCATTCTCCTCTCCCCTACTCAGCCTAGAAGGCAGTGTAGCTTAAAAGCCCCCCTTAGTGTGGTGCCTTTTCTAAATGACCCTCTAGACCCTCAGGATGTGCATCTGTGCATTGGCTTCCAGATCTATAACTGGGGTACTTTAAGGATAGGAATAAAACACCCACATTTCTTGTTCTATGTGATGTGACATTCTGGGGAGTTCTGAGGGATGAAAAGACTGCAAGCATGTATATCTCTCATCTATTTTAATTTGGCAGATGGGTAGCAGAAGTGCAGAACCTCCTCGGAATATGAGAAAGTAGGGATTCATGTGCCTAAAGTAGTTTAAGCTGCCAAACAAAGGAGCCGGTCTTTGGGTTCCCCCGTATCTTCTCAGTTAGAGAAGATTTTCACTGTGTGATTCACACAGGCAGTGCCCCATATGCAAGTGTGATTAACTAGTGACCCAGCCTTTCTTTGCATTCAGCATACATGAAAGCCTGGCACCTTCTGGGTTTTTTCATTGTTTCTGTTTGAACTTTCTCACCACAGCTCTGTCGAAACGCCTTACAAACCCTTTCCTTATGGCCTCCACCTTAGCCTTGCACCAGAATAGAGAGATGATAGACCCAGACAAGTTCTGCAGCCTCTGCCACGCGACTTTCAATGACCCTGTCATGGCTCAGCAACATTATGTGGGCAAGAAACACAGGAAACAGGAGACCAAACTCAAGCTCATGACACACTACGGACGGCTGGCCGACCCTGCTGTCACTGACTCATCAGGTAAGGGGCCTAGCTCACACCCAGAGCCGAATCAGGGCTTGACTGCTAGAGCTCCCTGGACCATCAACAGTATGCCTTTCCTCTTTAGGTCTTCTGAAGCAAGCATTGCAAATTCAAATGCTTGCAAAAGCTAGATGGGAAATTTTGATAAGTGAAAAAGCCAGGAAGGGATGTAGTCAGCTGAAGAGTACGTGCCTCTCTTAGACAGTGCTAAACATTTGTTACCGTATCTTTCAGTTTTTCGAAAAACTCTGGAAGCCAGATTTACAGCTGACCCTCTTTTGCTCTAGTCCCTGCCCCTCCTTTACTTGGTCCTGCCTGGCCATTCCCTCTTTGTCTCTTTTTTGTTGGCAGGATTCAGGCACTGCAGTGTTTCAGGCCGCTTAGCTTAACTTGTATCCATTCTTTTCTTATCTCAAGCCAAAGCCTTCTCCTTGTATTCACCCTCCTCCATTTGTCTAAGGCTAAATTACCATGTTTAATCCTAGAACTGTATCCTAGATATTTTTTTCTTGCTTAAATCGTCTGATTTCTTTACAGATCAACTAAATTCTTTCATGAAAACCTAGGTGGGGGGAAAGGTTTTAATTTAATATCAAATTCCACTTTGATACTAATGTATACAACATAATTTGATCCCCACAGCATTTCTATAAAATAGTTGTGATTTTCCCAATTTACAAATAAAGAAGATGAAACTCAGAGTGACATGCTCAGGTCTTACAGCTGATATGACCTGATGTTAATAAATGACAGCATCAGTTGGGGTCTCTAGCTCTGTCTGATTCCAAAACGTAAACTCCTTCCCCCTGCCTCCAGCTTTGAATGTACTTGGCTGGAGGCACTCCAAGTACAGGGTTTCAGCAGAAACATCGAACTGACTCTGACCCCCTTCTTACTTACAGAGGTGGGGGTATTGACCTAGGAAGTGCAAGCAGGGACTTCCGCTGACTGGACTTCTGCCTCCCAAACGATTTAGGTTGTTTGCAGCTTGGCTTTTTTTCCCTGCTGGCTTCAGTCCACCCTTGTTCATTCATTCTTTCAGACAGTCATCCTGCACTTACCAATAGCTGCCATAGTCCAGGCCTTAGGCTAGATGCTCTCACATGTAATTTATCTGATTTAATCCTCACAGCAACTCTGTTGTGCACATTTGATTATTCCCATTTTACAAATGAGGACATTAGCATCAGAAAGATGAAATGGTTTCTTCTGGTTCCCATGCTAGACTGTGGCAGCCAACACTGAAATCCAGGTAAGGTTCTGTGTTAGGTCCACAGAATAGTTTCCATGGGGTTTCTGGCATGTATCATGATAAGTATGGGTCAAATGTGAGATGACCCAGCGTGTCCAGATGTCTTCTACCAGGGTGAGATGCAGCATCTACCACGCAGATTAAACAAGACGGAGTTTGCTTTGTACTCCAGGCCCACATTTCTCTCATTTACTCAAGAATGCGAAACTAAGCCCTGCATATCATTCAGGTAGCCAAATCCTTCCAGTCGCTGGAGCTCTCAACATTTCTTCTGGGTTACTGGAATCCTCTTTTTCTGTACCCCCCCCATCACCTTCGCTCCCTTCTTTAGGGCCTTGCCTCCTGCACAGATCAGGTCTGCTTTCCCTGCCCCCTTCTGATCCCCTAGTTTCTTCAACCTCTGTACATGGGACAGGCTTTCAGGTCTATTCATTTCATATAAGTCAAGAAATGTTTGTTGAGCTCTTTCCTAGTATACACCAGGCATTGTGTGTATAACATATATTAATCACATGTCCATGTTCTTACGGAGCTTAGAGTCTAGCAGAGCAGACAGGCATTAACTACAAGTGTGGCAAGCTTTAGAAAAAGAAACAAATGGTATGCTATGAAGATAACTTAAGATGGAGGAGCAACGTTCAAAGGCTCCCAGAAGCAAAAGGGATAGTGTGGGGCAACATGATGCTGGGGAGATGAGCAGGTGTCCAATCATGGCATTGTAGGTCATGTTTGAGATTTGAGCCTTTATCCTAAGAGCATTGGGAAGCCATTCACATCTTCAGCATTATTAATTAGAGCATTCTAGTTACAAAGTGGAGAATGGTTTAGAATGAGGAGGAAGGGTAGTAGAGAGAGACAAACAGTGAGGCTGTTGCAGTAATTCTTAGTGGAGAATATGGGAGCTTGGACTAAGGTAGCATTAGTAGAGATACTCAGGAGTAAATGGATTCAGGAGGTAGGTAGGAAGTAGAATTGGCCATCCAGTGTGGGAGCTAAAGGAAAGCAAGCAGTCAAGGTTTAGCCTTAAGCCATGAGGTGAATAACTAGATTTTGGCAGCCTGAGTTTAAGATACCCATGAGATATCCAAGTAGGAATGTCCAAGAGGCAGTTGGATATATAGGTGTAGACCTAAAAGAAAGGTCTCGGTTATAGATATCACCATTTTGGTGGTTAGAAACTGCTAAATATTGGTAGTTTCATATGTTTGAAGCTAATAAGTGGTACTTGAAATCAGGGAAATGAATGAGATCCCTTAGAGAGTTTGAAGAGAAAGGAGCGAAGGGCCTAAGATTGATCCCTCTGAAAATTCTGATGTGCTATAAACATGGATGAACCTTGAGGATATTATGCACAGTGAAATAAATCAGTCACAAAAAGACAGTTCCTATATGATTTCACTTGTACAAAATATCTAGAGTAGTCAAATTCATAGAAACAGAAAGTAGAATGTGGTTGCCAGAGATTAGGAGAAGGGAAAGATGGAGAGTTTAATGGGTGTAGATTGGCAATTTCATAAAACTGATAAAAGTTCTGCACAGTAAGGTGAAGATACTTAACATGATGAAAACACAAATTTCTCTAACTCAGAACTGTCCTTTACCATTAACTGAGTTGGACACTTAAAATAGATTGGATAGTAAACTTTCTGTTATTTGTATTTTACCACAATTTAAAACAGTAAAAAAAGAAAGAAAGAAAACCAATATTGAAACCTCCTCTGAAACTGGCAATAGTAAACGCTGGAGGTCAAACAAGAGACAGCGAAAGAAACTGAGAAGGAACCAGCGAAGGAAAATCAAGAGTGTGGCATGCCGAAAGCAAGGGCAGGAGACGGACGGAGGGGGTCTCACCCATGCTGTCAGGCCCTGTTGAGAAGCCAAATACTAAAAGGTTGCATAAGCATCCATTTTGTCCATTAAGTTTAGATACAGGGAAGCCTCCATTGGCCTCAGAAAGAGAGTGTATGTGTGTAGGGGGATAGGTTGCAGAATAATTGAGAGGCAAGGAAATGGAGAAGCAGTTGTAAACAGGGCTTTCAAAGTCTTGGCAGTAAAAGGGAGGAGATACAGGTGCTTTTCCAAATAAATCAGATGTTTTAAAATGAGCTCTAGTGACTTATTCTTCATAAAATCACAGGGGGAAACCAGAATATCAAACATGTCAAATGAAAACCAGATAAAAATGGATGAGTCTGGGTACTGAACAAAGCTGTTTTTTAGAAGCACCAATGAATTCTTCACTTACCCCAAGTGATGATTTGAATCCAGCTTATAGATCAGTATACTCTGCAGTGAGATGTACTTTGCATAGGAAAGTCCAAAGACCTGTGGTGCAGAGAAAGGATGGGGACTGCACAGACCAGAGGGCAAATCCAGCTCTGATCCCAGGTCACTTAACCTCCCTGAGCTTGCTTTCTGCTCTGATAAATGGAGAGAACCACCTACCTATCTTCCAGCATTGTTATAAGAATCCAAGGGTATAAGTATCCAAAATTTTGTCATGGTGCTTGGTGTTTAATAGATGATGAGTGAGCTGTTGTAATCTGGGCTTCAGTGACTCTTAACCATTGGTGGTTGTTACCCCCACACCAACCCCAGGTTCCACCCTGGACCTTGCAGGGATGGTGGTTCTGCTAGTCCATTATGAGTCTTTTGCCTGTTCGTGTTGAACCATGAATTCTAGCCTTCTGTGTCTAAAAAAGACCTGAATTCTGATTGCAATAATTTTCCCCTTAAATGCTTTAAAAGGATATGTCTTCCAGGAAATACCTGAAGGTACAGAGAAACAAAGGTAGTTGGGAACATTGGCTAGCTTATTGAATTAGAGGAGATTGTTGGTGTTTCCAGCTGCCATGGAAGGCTGGTTAAAAGATACCCTCCACTTTTTTGCCAGCATCACTCATGGAACCTATAAGAGTGAAATACAAATAAGCCAAAACCTCATACTTGCTGGACACTTACTATGTGTCAGTTACTTTTATTTGAATGATTACAGTAACCTTATAAGGTGATACTAATATTAACTGCATTTTATAGGTAGGGAACCTAAGTCTCAGGGAAGCCCCACTTGTACACATCTCAGAGAGATTAAGTATCTAGCCTGTGGTCCTACAGGTAAGAAATGATGGAGCTGGAGTTTGAACCTAGATGATCTCACTCCAGAGCGTGAGATTTTAGGACGGCAGATGACAAAAGGTGTGTCAAAGGGCTCGTGAAGTCACGTGCACAGTTGCCTGCCTTGCGCAGCTGGCACCAGGCATGCTGGGCAAGTAGAGCCTCGTAGTCAGTCCTTCCTGTTGGCCATTCACTAGCTGTGTTCGTGGACATGTGACCATGCCTTATTTTCTTCCTCTGTAAGAGAAGAATGGTTTTCATGGGATCCTTATGAGCATCAATCAAAATAATATGAAGTGCATGACTATATCACACAATTAGTAAATAATAACTGCTTTTTATTGTAAGTATTATGGGTATGGTATAATTGGTTTATAGTTGAGAAAAGCTGAGGATCAGAAAGGCAAAGGGATTTAGCCAAGGTCACGTGAATGCAGAGCCAGGAGTCCAGCCCCATTTCTTGGCTCCTGACCCATGCTCTCGCTGCTAGACCATGTGAGGAAAGGCCACTTTGTCATTGGAGCAGCCCTGTTAGTGAGAAAGGGTATCTGTGAGCCCCACGGTAGAGAGACAGATTAATTTTCCTTATAGGCCTTCTCATTAGTTACTGTTATTGCAAGCCCAAGGAGAGGGCTGCCTTCCCAGAGATCTCTCATCTATGGGCACAGTCAAGGTGGAAAAGACAGTTACACCAAATGTCACCTCTTTGTTCTATCAATCATTTATTTCCTCAGCAGGTAGCTACTCTGGACCAGGCTCCATGCTGGGACTAAGGGTACAGGACAGGGGACAGACAAGGAGGTTCTCAGCTCCAGGGAACATACAGGCATACATGTGCCCCTGATCATTGGGGCCTCTGGGATTCTTACCAGGACCAACAACCTAAGCTCCCTCCACTCTTGCATCTTCAGAAGAGCATTTGCACATGCTGTCTAAAGCACAGAGTCCCCAGGTCCCTTCTTATTGGATCACTGAGCATCCTGACTTTTGCGTGTGTTTCAGCCGGGAAGGGCGAGCACAGGGTCCCCGGGTCCCTTCTTACTGGATCACTGAGCGCCCTGACTTTTGCGTGTGTTTCAGCCGGGAAGGGCGAGCACAGGGTCCCCGGGTCCCTTCTTACTGGATCACTGAGCGCCCTGACTTTTGCGTGTGTTTCAGCCGGGAAGGGCGAGCACAGGGTCCCCGGGTCCCTTCTTACTGGATCACTGAGCGCCCTGACTTTTGCGTGTGTTTCAGCCGGGAAGGGCGAGCACAGGGTCCCCGGGTCCCTTCTTACTGGATCACTGAGCGCCCTGACTTTTGCGTGTGTTTCAGCCGGCAAGGGCTACCCGTGCAAGACGTGCAAGATAGTGCTGAACTCCATAGAGCAGTACCAAGCTCACGTCAGCGGCTTCAAACACAAGAACCAGTAAGTCAGCACGCTTTGGAATTCACGGGTCTGCAGCAGGAGCTCGGGGCTTCCAAGTCAGAACAAAGCCAGGTACTGCTTGGCTTAAAAGGAATCCTGGCAGTCTTCTTTTTAGTTAAAAGAAGAATCCCCTATGTGGGCTCTCCTGTCAGCTTCTCCCCAGCCTTTAGACCTGTTGAGCTGAAGGTTTTAGTAGAAAAACATAAATGATTCCCTTAGTGGTCTCCTAAATTTTTTGGCAACATGTTAACAGTCGAACTGGGGACACTCCCCAACCCCAACCCACCACTGGCTTGAAGACCCTAGTCTTCACTGCCATTAGTTCTTGGCAAGAGCTCCCTCTACAGGTTATTACCAAATATGACCAAGTCCGGTCCTTGATCAAATACTGTACACCTCCGAGTGGTAGCCCAGACAGACCCAGTCTGACAGACTCAGTCCCTGCTCTGATAACCTAACAAAAACAATGACCGTGCAAACCACCAGTAATTACAAATGGTGATGAGGGAAGAGACTTAAAGGGAAGAAACTAACAGAGTTGTCTGTTTGTAATAATCTTGAAAATGACTCACATTCTTTGGTTGAGCTCCTGGTCTGTTGCAGGCCATATGCCAAGCAGATTCTCTCAGGTAATCCTCACAATAGGCTCAGATGGTTCAGTCCTTGCTTCTCAGAAGGGTAGTGTGGACGGTGTGCCACACGTAACCTTCAGAGATAGGAATTATCCCTGTTTTACAGATGAGGAAACAGTTTCAGGCAGATCTGCTGAGATGACTGCTTTGACTTTGGTGACTGGCTCTGCATTGCTTACAGAGCTGAGTGAATTAAAGGTGGTAGAAGTGCAGAGTGTTAGGCTCAAAACGTTCTTGGTCCTCTCTGCTCTCCCACACTGTGGCTTTATTGATAGATACATCTTTAACTGGGAGAACTCATGAGGCTCCCCTTAGAGATGGGTTTGAGGCAAGCCCTCGCAACTTGGCTTGCGTCTCACTTTCAGCATTGCAGCTTGGCTGGTGACAGTTTTGGCAAACAACTTGGAACCAGTCAGAACCCTACCGTGGGGCTACCCAGACTTGAAAATGCTAGTGTTGTTTACTATTTTCTTCTTACACTTTCCAGCTGTATGACCTTAGGTGAGTCAATAAACCTCTTTGAGCCTCCAATTTCTTTTCTATAAGATTATGGTACAAAAAACAAAACAAAGATTATAGTACAATTTCTTGAACACATAATTCAGTCTCATTTAATTTGCAACAGTATCTCTGAATTAGGACTCCCACCCTTTGCAACCCAAGGAAACCTAATATCAGATAGATTAAGTAACTTGCCGTAGATCTCATGGTTACTTGGAGTTAGACCCAATATTCAAACCTCTGACTCCAAAGCCCTTTCATTTTGCTCTGCTATTTCCAAATGGAGCTCTTCTTCCTCACCTTATGGGATGAAGTAAATGTTAGAGATAATATATGTGAAGTCCTAGTCCTGATAGGAGGAGCTGTTAGAGATAAGCTCTCATTCATTCACCAATGGTTTATTGTGCACCTATTATGTGTCAAACCCTGTTTTGAGCACCAGGGCTATGGTAGGAACCAAGACCAATGCTTTTCTCTGATCCTTTTGATCCCTCTCTGATGGTAGAAAGAGATCCTAAACAAATCCAAAACAAATCAGACAGTATCAGGTGATACTAGTGAGGTCATGACTGGAGAGCCACTTGATTCCATGTGCTGGGGAGAATGGTCTTCCTGTCCCATCCAGGTCATGAGGGCCCCATAGGCAGAAAAAGTGGTTCAGTATAGAGGAAACACATGGGCTTCAGTCCTGAATCTACCACACTTTAAAACAGCTTACTGTGGGCAGGTCACTTATACTTTCTGAACTTTAGTTTCCTTTTATATAAAATGGGGGTGCTGGTCCCCCTGCCTGGCAAAATTAGCATGAGAACTAAACAGGATACTGAAAACAGAACACCCGACCTTGTGCCGGCATGCAGTGGCCCTCAGTAAAGAAGAGCTGCCCTGCTTATTACTCCACACCCTGAAAGAGCTGTACTACCATTAGAATAAGCTACCTAGGATACCATCACAACCACCACAAACTAAGCCTATGCCTTTGTTCCTTCTCAAATCACAGGTCACCGAAAACAGTGGCATCACCTCTGGGCCAGATTCCTGTGCAAAGGCAACCCATTCAGAAAGACTCAACCACCTTGGAAAACTAGAGGTGTTTCTGTCCAGCAACCCAGGTTGAACCAGCCATGAGCCAGCTTCCTGTTACTATGGTCAGCCCTTGGCTCCCTCTTCCTCCTTTCTTACACCTGGAGAATACACAGGCCTGAGGCAGGAGTAGACCATAGACAGCCTCTGATTGGCCCAGGCAAATCTACTCCTCCTCCTCCCCTTTGGAATCGGCCCTGTAGGTCAGGGTAAGGGAAGCAGAAATGTTGACAGGACTTGGGATTTCCCAGGATGGTAATTTGGAGGATGACCTTTCCCCTTTGTCAGCCCCTCCAAGCTGTATGTCATGAGACCCCAGGCCTGTCTTTCCACTAGAGATCACTTTTCGACCACTCCCTGCAGCTAAAGAACAGAGGTCTCCCTAAGCTCTAGGCATCTCCAGTGAAACCCGGAATTTTCACTCCAGGCCTCGGCCTGAGTAGGAAAGGACAGATGGAAGTGGCTGCCACACGTAGGCTTGGAGTTCATGTGACACTTCCCGCCCCCCAAAGAGCATGAGCTTTCCTGAGCCTAGTATCCGATGCTGGCCAGTTGTCCAGATTTCTGCCCACTGTGAAGTCTCCTCCTGGAGCAGTGACACAGTCCCGGCAGAGCACTGCTATCCCTCTTTCCCCTTCTCCACAGTTCCTGAATGGTGCTAAGGACCTGCAGCAACTGGGGAAAAGCTAGAGCCGAAGGAGGCCTCAGTGCCCAGGGGGATCACAGAAAATGCCAACAGAGGCCTTTCCCCTCCTCCATCAGAGGTGCTCTGGCACAGGGTCATGTGGGAAGGTCCCCACGTAAAAATTTCCTGGGTGGCTCTCTCCCTTTAAAGGGAAACTGCCCTCACGCCAGCCAGCTCCGAGGTTGACCGCTGTCCTTCGGCCCTACTGGTCCTCTCGTTCCCCTTGCTCAGCGGACCATCCTCCCAGGCTGCTGTGGTGCTAGTCCTCCCCCATCATCCTCTAGGAGATTCTGGAGACCAAGGAGCAAGATGGACCCTTAGAGGAATAGAAGAGAGAGCTGGTGTAAGCTTCTGCAGTGAGGAAACAGCTATGTCCCCGACCCCAAATGTAGGTTTCTACAACACTGCTGTGCTTTATGGCCTGGGACTTCACTGGGAGTGGACTTTACCTCATAGCTTTCAAACAGGAATTCCATGGAGGGTCACCTTCTGGGTCCCTTCTCACTGGGTCAGAGAAGTCCACAGCTGCTCTTGTGGGCTCCTCCCCCCACTCCCTGTCCCTTCGCCTGTAAATGCCTTTGTGTATTGTGTGTGTGTGTGTGTGTGTGTGTGTGTGCGCGCGTGTGTGCGTGTGCGCGCGCACGCTTAGGCTCTATCTTTTGGTCACTGAAGCATCTAAATAAAGAATTTCTCCCATAAGCCAGACTGCAACTCAACAGATTTGGGATTTGAATCGTCTATCATGTGTATCTTTACCCTTTGCTCTGTCCCTGCTCAGACTTCAGCACCCTAAGTAGTGATTTTAGGAGCTGGGACAGAAACAGATATCCAAATTGCTTGACAGCTCTGTAGAAGTCCTACGGAGTCCAGGTGCCCTAAATTCAATACAAGCCTATCTGCTTATCTACCTCCCCCTATCATGGAGGGCCTCACAGAGGTCTCTAGAAGGTTTAAGCTGGGAGTCTACTTTGTTTGAAATGATCGTGTGGCTGCTATGTGAGAAGGAATTCAGGGGAGCAGGAAAGGAGATGTACAGGGAGACCAAAATGGATGCGGTGTCCAATTTGACTCTCTCCAGGCTAACTCCTTCAGGGTAGAGACCTAGTGTCATTCATCTTCATTCCTCTGATGGACTGAGTGGTTTGTCATGCAGTGTTTGTTGAATGAAAGAATGAGTGAATGAGGATGCATAAGAAGAGATGGGCTTTTCCTGCTGAGCTCATTCATAGCAGTAGGCTGGTTCCATGGAACTTGTGATTCTTGGGAAAACCTTCTCCATGACCCAGAAATGAGCTGGGAAAGGAGTGTATGCAATGACTTCAGCAGCCTTTTTTGCTTCAGACAGCCAGATCTGAGGAAGGTGCCCAGGCGGCCTGAACTCCTATTCTTCACTCAGCAAACTATTCTTGGGAACCTGCTCTTCACCAACCGGGAAAGGCCCTACATAGCTCTCAGCTTCCAAAGCCTAGACTGCTATAGCAGTTTGCCCAGAGTCCTTCTACTCCAACCAAGATGTCATGATCAGCCCCACCTACCAGGCAAGGAAGCAAAGGGCAGAGGGGTGAGTGAGCTGCCAGAGTATGAGCCCTTGCCTGCAGGATCTCTTAGTCAAGAATCAAGAGTCCTACCAGCTGTGTGCCCAGCCCTGTTGGCCTGGGGATGCAGGAATGAAAATTCTCTTAGAGCCCTTGGGTAGCTCGTACAGTCAAAGATCATTATGGTGATAGAGGGTTATAAAGGATGCTCTGGGAATGCACAGAGATGCAGGACTAACTCAGCCAAGGATATGAAAACACTGAAGAAATTGTGAAACTAGCATTTGATCTCTGTAACAACCTTTTGAGCTAGGAGATGATACTCCATTTTATAGAAAAATAACAAGGTTAAAAAAGGTATAGCGATTTGCCTAAGGTCCCACTGCTAAGAGCAAAATGGAGTGTAGAATCTGGTTCTTTAGATTCCTTGTCTTTACAAACAAGGACCAGAGTACTTCCCCCATGACCCCTGGGCCTGCCTCACTTATCTGTCAGGGCCACGGTCTCACAGAGTGAGTAGCCACTCGGCAGGAGCGGCAGCGGCACCATCAAAATGAGATTGGACAAGGCTCTATGGTTATTTTATAATCCCAGCCCCTTTCCCTTCGCATAATTTTACCCAAGACTCCTGGTGTATTAGACTCTAGTTGTAACTGTAAGAAACTTAAAGTGATTATCTAAAAGAGGAAATTTATTGATTCTCCGAATGAAACAACCTTGTACAGGGATGGCTAGATTCAGGTTCTGACACAGTCATCTCACTGGTTTGCTCTGTGTGGCCTCTTTCCCTGGGCAGACTTTCTCCAGAAGGTAGAGACAGCCTCTGGCAGCTTCAGGTTTTTATCCTAATAGGTTGGTAACTGCAATGGAAAGATCGTCTTTTTCTTGGTACCAGTAAAAAATGCTGGGATTGACTCA
Organism: Muntiacus reevesi; assembly: GCF_963930625.1. NCBI lineage: Eukaryota > Metazoa > Chordata > Mammalia > Artiodactyla > Cervidae > Muntiacus > Muntiacus reevesi. The sequence goes on from NC_089249.1 coordinate 216,423,366, forward strand.
TTAGCCCATCCGGATCTGCTCCCATCCCTAAACCAGTCGCTGCAGCTAGGAAGAATGGTCCTCTGGGCACCTGGAAAGGAGCGAGTCCACCTACAACACACTGACCGAAGGCAGGAGATGTGCTTGCGTCAAGGAGGAAGTGCAGTGCTCCCTCCACCCCAAGGGGGAAGAGTGGATGTGGAGGGCAAAAACAGCTGTTGCTGTCAGCCATATTCAGAGATTATCTTTGCATGATCATTGCTTTTCTAATGTTTTGAGATACAGCATCCATTCAATAATGTGAGACAAATTTTTTTTTAGAATACAGTTTGATGAGGATAGTGTATCCATATGGTCAGTCGGCCTCCAGATCAAGATAGAAAACATCACCAGTCCCCAGAGGCTGGCTTTGTTTCCCTTCCTAGTCAGTATCCCACAGAAGCAAACACTATCTTGACCTGTCTCACCATAGATTTGTTTTGCTTGCCCTTCAATTTTATAAAAAAGGACTCGTCCATGCATCCACTTGTGTTCAATATTATGTATATGAGATTCATCCATGTTATTGTGTGTATCAGAAGTTCATTTAAAAAGAAAAAGTTTACTTCATGCTGTATAGTAGTCCATTATATGAATATACCATAGTTTACCCATTCTACTGCTAATGAACAATTGGGTTGTTTCTAGTTTTGAACTATTGTAAATAAAGCCACTATAAAAAATTTTTGTTATGTGTCATTTGGTGTGCACATGCATGCATATACTCAGGAATAGAATTGCTGCATCATAGGGTAGGTGCATGTTTAGCTGGACTAGATAATGCTAAATGCTTTCCAAAGTGGTTCTACCAACTTACATTCCCACCTGCAGTGAAGAGTTCCTGCTCCACATCCTTGTCAGCACTTGGTATTGTTCATCTTTCTAATTGACCGTTCTGGTGGCATCCAGGAATTTGAACCCAAGAGTCTCATCTTTTCATCAATGATCCTCTTACTCTGAGCACCCCTGAGATCAGGTTTGAATTTCTGTAGCCTGGAATATTCTCCAGTGTGGCCCAGGACCCACAATACACAGCCCAGCAGATAAACATTAGAGGGAGCTCCTGCCCATGACTCTGCTGGCCAAGGAAGTTCTCATGGAAGAAGCAGTATCAGCCCTGGAGAGGCAGCCTAGTGAAGCAACAAAGAACTCGGGCTCTGGGACTTCCCTGGAGGTCCCATGGTTAAGATTTCGCTTCCACTGCAGGGGGCACAGGTTTGATCCCTGGTTAGGTAAGATCCTGCATACCACATAACGCAGCAAAGGGGAAACAAAAAAACAAAAGTACCTATTAAGAAAAGAGCTCAGGCTCCAGAATGGGTAAAATGTTAGTACTCACTTACTTTATAGGGTCATTTAAAAGAATATATGTGTGCTAAGTCACTTCAGTCGTGTATGACTCTTTGTGACCCTATGGATCATAGCCTAGCAGGTTCCTCTGTACATGGGGTTCTCCAGGCAAGAATACTGGAGTGGGTTGTCATTCCTTTTCCAGGGGATCTTCCCAGCCTAGGGATCGAACCCAAGTCTCTTGAGTCTCCTGCATTGGCTGGCAGGTTCTTTATCACTAGTGCCACCTGGAAAGCCCAAAAGAAAAGATACATATGAAAAAATTACAGTGATTGACACATGATAGATGCTATGTGAATGATGACTACTGTTTCTATCATTGGCCAGAATTAAGCTCTGGGTCTCCCTGGGGAGGGAAATCTATATGCAGATGGCATCTGACTCAGCCCCCTGTATTAAGACTCAGTGATTTAGGAAATGTCAGAAACCTATTTCAATCTGATTGAGGAAAGAAAAAGAGACAACATTCTGGCCAAAGATGATTCTCCCCTGGGCTCTAGCAAAAAGTCATCTTCCACTGATACGGAACCTCAACCTATTGCTGCACCCCAAGCCCTACAGTCAATGACATCTGAAGAGAAGATAAAATGGAATCATGCAGGTAAAGCCCTTAGCTCAGAACTGGATGCACCAACCACTCAGTGCAGACATAGGGCTGTGTATGTGCCAGTAGCTCTATGTTCTGGATCTCTGGGCATTGGTCTGAGCCCTACCACCAGCTTCATGTGCCCTGAGGCCTTGATATTTTCTTGTGAAGTAGAAATTAGAAGAAATCATAGTTCTCAGCCAGAGTTCTAAAGAGGTAGTGACGGGCAGGGATTCTTCCAAGAAATAGTGAAAAAGAAAGCCCTTCCCTCACAACAGCCCCTGTCAGATGAGCTGTTCCAACCCCTAACCAGGCCTTCTGATGGGCAGCCAATAGTGTCAAACAGGAAAAACAACTCCCTCTCACCATCTGTCCACCTAATGACCTCACCTACTCTGCTTTGTGTCAAGCCCACATTACAGACGGGGCAGACACAGCCCTGCTCTAGCACTCCCAAGCTTGCTGTTCACAAATGCTGCTTCCATCCATCCAGGAGCTTCAAAACTGGCAAGAAATCTTACGGTTCTGTAAAAAGGTCAGCTCTGTAGTGCAATGACCCCACTGGCCACTAGGTGGAGAAAGCTCTTCTTTTTCTTTTTTTTTTTTTTTTTTTTTGCTGGATGAAGCAGACCAGCAAAGAGAACAGAAAGACTTTTTCTGAGTCCGTGTATTTGATATTTCATTTAACCCTCAAGACAATTTGAAAAGGTTCATTTTAACAGGAGAAATACAGAGTCAAACTCTTGCAAAGCTTACACAACTAAGACATAGTGTGTAGAGATATGACCCCCATGATCCCAAGTTTTAGCACACCTTACCAGGTGTCCCTCGGGGGATAACTCTGAGGGTTGTAACTTAGTTACTTGCCTGGGAGTACACCTGATGTCTAGCCTCTCATCAGCCTTTTTTTAAAAACTCTCTTCACTTGGGTGATGTCTCTGCTCCATTCTTTAGACCCTGTGGTTCTGAGAGACTGACCCCGCCCACTCCCTGGTTCCAGGGGTGAACCTGTGACCTAAACGTGGGCAATCAGAATCATAACTCTGGAGCTGTCAGTAGTCATTTTTGCCAATATATAAGGATAGTCTGCCTGATAATTAAGCCAACGTAGGGCTTCCCTGGTGGCTCAGACGGTAAAGCATCTGCTTGCAATGCGGGAGACCCAGGTTAAATCCCTGAGTTGGGAAGATCCCTTGGAAAAGAGAATGACCACCCATTCTAGTATTCTTGCCTGGAGAATCCCATGGCCAGAGGAGCCTGGCGGGCTACAATCCATGGGGTGGCAAAGAGTTGGACTCGACTGAGTGACTAACATTTTCATTTAAACTAGAAACTCTTTGAGGTCAGGAACTGGATCTTATTCATTACCCTGAGTCCCCGGTGCTTAGCATAGGACTGTGATTATCTTAATAACTTCTTTGTGATGAATAAATTAATGGATAAGTGAATAAGTGAATATGGGCTGGTAGGGACCATTGCTGGAATTTTACATGAAGACTTCCTAAAGGAGCAGCGCCTCTAGTGATTATTAAGGTCAAAGGAACCAGGTTGCTGGTGGGAAGCGAGTGAAAGGACATAGAAGTTATGGGGTACAGTAGATTGTTTCAATAATGGCCTCTCAGGATTTTTGGCCTCCTGGGTCTGTGCCCTTTTGCAAAGTGACTTTGTCACTCTAGGCATCAAGACGCATGCATGCATGCTAAGCTACTTCAGTTGTGTCCAACTCTGCGAGCCAATGGACGGTTGCCCACCAGGTTTCTCTGTCCATGGGATTCTCCAGGCAAACATACTGGAGTGGGTTGCTGTGTCCTCCTCTAGAGGATATTCCTGACCCAGGGATCAAACTTGAGTCTCTTACATCTCCTGCATTCACAGACAAATTCTTTACCACTAGCACTACCTGGAAAACCCAGGCATCAAGATAGAAAGTCCATTTTACCATCCCTTGAATATAGACTGACCTCAAGACTTGCTTTGCTCAGAGAATGTAGGAATGTGACATTGTGCAACTTTCAAGGCTAGGGCATAGGCCTTGATGCTTCCACTCCTGCCATGTTGAGAAGAAGTCTGGACTAGACCACACGGAGACAGAAGTCAGTAGCCAGTTGCACATGCATGAAGGAGAATATCTTGGAATATCTGTCCAATCTAAGGGGAGCTACCAACATAGGTGGTCTCAGGAGGGTGAAGCACAAGTGCCAAGCTGAGCCCAGCTAATCAATTGGATCACAAGGAGTAATAATGTTTTAAATCACTATGTTTGGGGTTGATTCACTGCACAGTAAAGGATCACAGAATCCCCAAGCACAGTATCTATCCCTTGTTTTGGTTTCCTTGTATCTATTTACCCTTCTCCATATAATAGGATTTTCCTGTAAAAGCCCCACCCTCAGCTCCTGTGGTCTGGGTGGGTCTGACTCTACCCTCCTGGCTTCTGGTAGAAGCTTTGGGAAGGTCTTGAGCCCAGAGTTGATTTGGTGACCTTTGTTACTTCTTGGGGAGCATCTGCTGGAGAAAGGAGCCCTTGGGAAGAAAACATGAAAGAGAATGAGTCCTGATCCAGCTGTTCCTGGAGGCTGTCTGCCCCCGAACTTTATTTTTTTTTTTTATTTTTCAGTGGGTTTTGTCATACATTGCGCCCCCGAACTTTAAAAGGCAAAAGGTCAATCAATTCACTATTTTGTATAAGCCGATTCAGTTCAGTCGCTCAGTCGTGTCCAACTCTCTGCAACTCCATGGACTGCAGCATGCCAAGCTTCCCTCTCCATCATGAACTCCCAGAGCTCACGCAAACTCATATTCATTGAGTTGGTGATGCCATCCAACCTTCGCATCCTCTGTCCTCCCCTTCTCCTCCCACCTTCAATCTCCAATAAACTGATTAGAGTTGGGAAATCTGTTACTTGCCCCTGAGGGCCAGGAAGTTGGCTAGGAGCCGAGCAGTTCCTGGCAGAGGGCTGTTAGGGTAGGAGAGAGCTCCCTGGAGCATGTGGGAAAGTGAATTTATTTTTCCTCAGTGCCTCCTGTATGCCAGGATCCGGGAATGAGACATGATCTCTGTCCCAGAGGACCCAATGGGTACAAGTTCCTCATTACAATTGTGATAAAGTGCTGGGAAGGAAAACGACTGTGCAGCCAAAGAGGATAATTGGGGGACTGAGTCTAGGCTGGGGGAGCGGCAGGAAAGGTCTCCCTGAGGAAGTGACCTTCAAACTAAGACTGGAAGTTTGAATGGGAACTAGGCTGTGGGTGATGGGTAACAGGTGCAGGGAGGTGGGGGGTGATACTCTAGGCAGAGGGAACAGTGTGTACCAAATCCTTGAGGCAAGAAGATGCTTGTCATCTTGAAGGAGGGAGAATATGTCACCATGTACGGGGAGAGACTAGAGACCCCAACTCCCTCGGGGTGAATCAAGATTTTCAACAGAAAGCAGCAGAAACAAATTCCAGCTAGCTCAAGTTCAAGGAACTACGAAGAGCGCTAAAGAACAGGGCTTGAGGTATATGACCCTATCACATCACAGAACAGGTACAGGAAGGCACCGCTGTGCCCGCCTGTACTGGGCTGCCTGTGCCAGTTGCCCAGCCGGTGCTGATGCTGGATGAGAGTTCACTGCCCCGTGCCCAGGACCTCAGCCTTGTCGCCACAGCAGCCCCCCCAAGAGAAGATTGCTCCTGGGCCTCCCCAGCCCAACTTGTGGGCATCACTGGCTCTCTGGAGTAGATGGTGTGAACTGGAAGAGCCTGGGCCTTAGCTGGAAGAGAAACCTGGAGAACAGCTAACATTTTGGGCAGAAAATGGGGGCATTTCCCAAACCTTAGAAAAGTGTTCAGACAACCCTTCAACCTACAATCCTAAGTAGGATCTAGTCTTATAGTGGTTTTATTAGAGTCTTATAGTGGTCTTAAAAGGCCACGCATTTTTTAAACTATTCCTCTCTTCAGGAAGTCAAGTTTTAATTTCCTCTCCCCTACCCCACTCCCTACCTTGAGTGGCCTGTACTGAGTGATTCAGTTCTGACAACTAGAATAATGTAGAAATGACCAAGTATGACTCTCGAGTAAATCATAACAGACATGCAGTCAGTCTTTCTTGGATCGCCAACTATGAAGGTAAACCAGCTAACATGTCCGGAGGACACTCAAGCAGCCCTGTGGAAAGGCTTGTGTGGAGAGAAGTGAAGGGCTCCTGTCAACAGCCAGCCAAATATTTGCTATTTTAAGCCATTAAGTTTTGGGGTAATTTGTTATACAGTCATAGATAACTAATACAGGTCTTTATTCTAAAAGCAATGGGAAGTCACTGAATGGTTTTAAACAAATGGCAGCAGAGACATGATGAATTTGCTGACATGCGAACAGATGAACAGTATGGTCTAAGAGCCAAGAGAGGATGGTGGAGACACAAAGGAGGAGGAATAATTTCTACTGAGGAAGATATTTATTAAGAGCCTTTTATGTATGCAGAGTTTGGGGGGAAACAAAAGTCAAATTAACTTAAGAAAAAAAATATTTGGCTCACATAAATGGAAGGTTCGAAGAGGTAATATCTTCAGGCGTGGCTGGATCCAAGCACGCTCCATCTCTTGACCCTCTTGTTTCCCGTGTTGGCTTCACTCACAGGCAGATTTACTCAAGCAGCTCTAGACTTCCATATTCATACCTCAGAAACCTCTGACAGTGTTAGCTTCCCATTAGTTCCAATAAAAGGCCTAGACAGCCTCTCACTGGCCCAGCTCGAGCTGTATGCTCATCCCTAACCTGGTCATAATAGGTTGAAGATGGGATATCTTCATTGTTCAGGTGAAGGGACACATGCCCACCAAAGGACTAGGGAGAAGTGTTGGCCCTACCCAAACCTCTCATGAATTCGGAGTAAGAGAGGGCCAGGACCTCAGAGAAGAGGTCCTGTTTCCACAGAGAGGGAAAGGATTTAAATGTCCAGATCGGGGTGGTCAGGAAGGGTCTCAGAGAAGATGGAATGCTTGAGAGGAATCCAGAAACCCGAATGGCAGGCATCTGGTGGGATAACTGGAGGGAGAGAGGGAAGGAGGGACAGGCAGGAAGGATAATCCCAACAAGAAGAACAGCAAGTACAAAGGCATCAGATGTGAAAAATCAAGTCTGCTCATGAGGGAGTTCAGTGCAGCTGGAAATCAGAGAGTGGGAATTGGACAGGAGAAAGCAGTAGACACCAGTTTTGAAGGGTCCTGAGTGCTAGGCTAAAGAGCTGGGGATACAGTGGGTGGTGGGGAGAGAGTAGTTGAAGCTGAGGAGTGACTGGGTTAGGTTTGTGTTTTAAACAAGTCACCGCAGGGCCAATAAGACTAGTGATACAGAGACTGTATCACCATTAGGCATTTGCCCAATGCTCAGCCACCCCTTCTTTTTAATGGATCCAGGTTTTGTTAGGGAAGACAATGTGTCCACTGGAATTAATATAGGTAAGTCCCAGCCTCCTTTGCAGCTACGCATGTCCATGTGTCACAGTTTGGTCAAAGAAATAAAATCAAAAGTTGCTAGGTACAGATTCAACTCTTTGTGGCTTCTTCCTTCTTCCTACCTGAACACGAATGTGATGGCCAGAGTTGAAGCTACCATTTTGCAACCATGAGGTAAAAGTCTAGTGACCAGAGTAGACCACAATCCTGATGACTTCAATATGACCTTCACCTACCTCCAGACTTGGGGCTAAGGGAGGCCTGAGGCTGGCAAACCACAAAAGCCCCCAGACACCTCTGGTCCTAATATGTCAGGATACAGGCTAACAGTATCTGAGACCAGGCATGAGGGGACCAAGAATGCTGCTGAGACTCTGGGAGGTAGGAGGATTGACCCAGAGAGACCCTCATATCCCTCGTAGTCCATTCTTATCCATCATACTTGGTTCAGGGGGCCTCCCTGAGAACTCTCCCAGACTGCCAACATCAGCACCAGGCTCCCTGACTCTGCTACCAAGGTCCTGGGCAGCCTGTAATTCCTGGCTTTGTTGTCCCCAGAGTGGACACTGGATGTAGATGTGCCCAATGGGTGGCTTATGAGGAGATATGAGGGCTGGAGGAGAGAAGACCCTCGTAGTCCCTCCCTTCTGGTCTCAGGAGTATATTTCCCACACATTGGACCAGGTTCTACCTAAGCCCATAGTTGTGAGTATTAGTATTGGCTATTCTTTCCTGAACATGAGCTGTGTGCATCATATTTTAGATGGATCATTATCACATTGAGCCCTCACAGAAGAGTTGTTGTTTCCATTTTATGGAAAACGAAACTGAGGCTTAAATTAAGTGACTTATCCAAGGGTCATAAAGCTTTCAGCATTCAAATAACTTATCTGTCTGACTCTAACACCCAGCCTTTCACCACTCAATAGCTGTCAGTGTCACCTCCATTTTGCAAGCCAAGCCAGACCTCCCCAGAGCCTATGGGAGAAACCAGAAGAGAAAAGGTTTGGGAAAAAATAGTAAAGTGATACTAATTGTCAATTCTGAGTAGCAACTGTTAATCTATTACCCTGGGTATTTTTTCCGCATTCTAAAACTTCTTCAAAATAAAAATTGTTTTAAAAGAAAAAATGAAGGAAAGGAGAGCAGAAAGCGCAAGACTGGGTCAGAGGATGGGGCCAGGCCTGTGCTGGAGTGGGGCCTGGGCAGGGGCTCACGGCAGCCCTTCTGCACAAGAGCCCCAGTGTTCCCCGGGCCCGGCTGCCATCCAAGAACAACATGGTCGGCACCAGGCAATGTCTACCCCCCTCCCCCTAACTCTGCTCCCAGGCAGGTGGGGGGTGGAGCCTGGCCTCGGGAGTCCCTCTTGGCCCAGTCTTGCAATCCAGGATCCCAGAGCCTGCCAACCCCTGCCTTGGGCCTGGCACTTCATAAGTACCCCATCAATCCTGGCCAAATGGGCAGAGAGAGCAATGCTCAGCCCCAGCTCCTATACATACTCATCTTAGGTGAATCTCTGCTTTTCCAGGCCACACAGAAAGAGAGAGAGAGATGCAGACAGAAATGGGCTGATGTATTAGCACCAACCATCCCAGCTCTATAGACAGTCTCCCTGAGCGCTCCCTCCCCTTTTTGGCCCAGGAGAGTAAGTTTCAGGGCTCACTTCCATTCAAGTTCACTTGCTATGTGACTGGACAAGTCATTCTGTATGCCTGAGTGCCTGCTCTGTCACCAGCAAAAGGGAGCTAAGGACTCCTCCCCCATTTGCCTGGAGGGAAGGTTCAGAGGATATAATGGATGGATAATACCTTAGCCTAGCACGGTGCCTGGCATACAGTGGGAACTCGGTCAACATAAGGAATTCTTCTTCCGGACTTCCTGTTCTAGTGAAACCCATTCTCTTAACTCAGTCAATTCCTCCAACACCCCTGAGGAAAAGGAAGTAGGGTGAACCCATTTTGGGGCTAAAGAAATTGAGGCTGGGACAACTAAAGACAAAATCACAGGATAGCAGGCACCTGAGCCCCCGTTGGAGTGTGTGGGGGGTGTGTGTGTGTGTGTGTGTGTGTGTCTGTCTGTCTGTCTGTCCGTGCATATTTGACCATCTTTGAGAAAGGTTGCAAATGTGACTGGTGAAAGATTGTTAGCAACAGAGCGAGACCGTGAAGGGAAGACAGGCTCGGGTGCCTCTCCCAGACTCCCCCTGCGTGTCTCCTTCTGTGCGCTGTTTACTTATCTATCTTTCCCTATCACTGAGTCAGCAGCTTTAACCCCAGGACTTAGAACAGTATATGCTACATAATGAACCTTCCATACACGCCTGCTGAATGAGTGAATGAATGAGAGACCTTGTGAGAGAGTGTCCAACTCTGCAAAGGCGCAGTGTGAGAAGCTTCGAGTGTGGGAGGAGGGCCGGACACACGTGTGCCGATGGAGGGAGTGGGGGCAGGGGTGTCAGGCTGAAGGACTTGGGCATCTCAGGGGACAGGGAGGTTGCACAACCTGGACTGTGAAAGCCTTATTTTGCTTTTGGCTCAGGTAAACCGGGAAAGTGGCTGGAAGTTGAATGAAAGCTATGTGGGGTCCAGCTCCTGCTGGCAGCTCACCGCACTCCCCCCCCCCAACCACATTCATGGAGGAGCCAGCAGGGGACCAGCGGTGGGGAGCTGAGTCCGGGAGGTCTGAGGCCCTCTCTGGGCAGGAAGCTCCCATTTGCTTGGCTTCCCCAGTGCCTGGAGCCTCATCTTTCCAGGGTGCTCCACAAGGAAGGACCCTCATGGGGGAATCAGGGCAAACAGTTTTTAAAAGCTAACGAACTATTTTCTGGGAACTCTGCTCAATATTCTGTAATAACCTGAATGGAAAAAGAATTTGAAAAAAAAAAAGATACATGTACTGAATCACTTTGCTATATACCTGAAACTAACACAACACTGTTAATCAACTATGTTCCAATATAAAATAAAAAAATTTTTTTAAACAGATAAGCAACTATTTTCTGATTTATCTTTGGGAAGAGACCCTTCTTTTGTTTGAGAGGGAAAAGGGAAAAATCACTTCAATGGCCTTTTAGGACTTCCCTGGTGGCTCAGACGGTAAAGCGTCAGCCTACAATGCAAGAGACCTGGGTTCAATCCCTGGGTGGGGAAGATCCCCTGGAGAAGGAAATGGCAACCCACTTCAGTACTCTTGCCTGGAAAATCCCATGGACAGAGGAGCTAGGTAGGCTACAGTCCATGAGGTTGCAAAGAGTTGGACACTGAGCAACTTCACTTTCTTTCACTTTAGTTATGCAAAGGAAAAGCCTCTAGCTGTTTGGGAGTCAGGGTGGAGAAAGCTGGACTCCTCCGCATAACAAAAGGAAAGGAAGCTACTTCTCAAGGGCAGGGTCCCCACCAGCCTTCGGGCTGACTGGGAGGCCCTGCGGGCTGACTGGGAGGCGAGACTGAGACTCCACTTCAGGGTTTCCTTTCTCCTGCAGAAGTCTTCAGAGGAGCACAGGGCTTGGACTTAAGGTGAGGATTGGATAGAGATCAAAGGTCAGCAGACCTATGACATCATATTTTGGAGAGAAGTGCTCGAAGTTGAGGTAGACCTGAGCCGGAAGGGACATGGTGGAGCTATTCGGAGTCCACCTGTTGTATACCAGGCAACTGAGATATAATGGTATGGCTTATGGGCCATTCCTGCCTCATATATATATATAGTATCTTCTTCATTTATTTATCTGTTGATGGATAGTTAGGTTGCTTCCACATCTTGGCAACTGTAAATAATGCTGCTATGAGCATTGGGGTGCATGTATTTTTTCAGATTAATGTTTTCATTTTTTTCATATGTACTCAGGAATGGAATTGCTGGGTCACATAGTGTTTCTTTTTTTCATTTTTTGAGAAACCACCATACTGTTTTCCACAGGGGCCCCATGAATTTATATTCCTACTGTTGTGTGTGAGAAGAACATGTCTACTTTTTGCAACCACTTCTTGAGAATGATAATATCATACCTGGTTTACTGATGAGAAAATGTAGACACAGGGATGGAGTAACTTGACAAGGCCATGTGTGATGGTGCTAAATTTGAGTTCTGCGGTCTGTGCTCTAAATCACTTCACTACCTGCTACTTTGCCATGCTCACAGGAGAAAAGACATGGAAGAAGAAACTGGCAAATTCAGAAGGCTTCTCTGGGGATGTGAGCTGACATGTAAAGAATACACCTGCTAATAGGAGGCATGGTTTGATCTCTGGATCGGGAATATACTCTGGAAAAGGAAATGGCAACCCATTCCAGTATTCTTACCCAGGAATTTGCATGGGCAGAGGAGCCTGGTGGGCTTCAGTCTATGCAGTCTCAGAGCTGGACACGACTGAGTGACTGTTTTGCTTTGTTTGTTCAGTCGCTCAGTCGTGTCCAACTCTTTGGGACTCCATGGATGCAGCACCAGACTTCCCCATCCTTCACCATCCCCTGGAGCTTGCTCAAACTCATGTCCAGAGTCGGTGATGTCATCCAACCATCTCATCCTCTGTCGTCCCCTTCTCCTCCTGCCTTCTATCTTTCCCAGCATCAGGGTCTTTTCCAATGAGTTGGAAAAAGTGGCCAATGTATTGGATCTTTAGCTTCAGCGTCAGTCCTTCCAATGAATATTCAGGACTGATTTCCTTTAGGATTGACTGGTTTGATCTCTTTGCAGTCCAAAGGACTCTCAAGAGTCTTCTCCAGCACCAAAATTGGAAAGCATCAGTTCTTTGACACTCAACCTTCTTTACGGTCAAACTCACATTCATACATGACTACTGGAAAAGCTATAGCTTTGACTATTTGGACCTTTGTTGACAAAGTAATGTCTCTGCTTTTTAATACTCTGTCTAGATTTGTCATAGCTTTTCTTCCAAGGAGCAAGCGTCCTTTAATTTCATGGCTGCAGTCACCATCCACAATGATTTTGGAGTCCAAGAAAGTAAAGTCTGTCCTTGTTTCCATTGTTTCCCCATCTATATGCCATGAAGTGATGAGACCAGATACTGTGATCTTCGTTTTATGAATGTTGATTTTTAAGCCAAGTTGCATCTTAATGACTAAACAACAGCAAATCAGACCTAGAGCAGAAAGATTGTTTCAGGAAGCGGTACCATTTGTGGAGGCCCAGAGGTAGGGTGGGAGCAGGGAAGAAATAAGGAAAGCTTCCTCTGAAGACATGGGCGGGGCCAGGTCAGGCCAAAAATCTCTACAGGAAGCTACTGGAAAGTTCTAAAGAGGTGGTTGTGGTTGGCACAGTCAGATTTATATTTTATTTTATTTTATTTTAGCTGTTACAAGTAGAGCTGCTGTGTATAATTGTGTGATAGGTTTTGTCTGGACACTTTTTCAAAGCTGTTTCCTAAGTGCTAGATGTGTAGTGTTCAGGTCACAGGTGAGCCTGGTTTAGCTGTGGGAAAATCCAACTAAGTTTCTCTGGCATGTGGGATCTTCCTGGGTAAGGGATCGAACTTGAGTGTCTTGCGTTGTCAGGCAGATTCTTTACCACCGAGCCACCAGAGAAGCCCCCAGATTTGTATTTTAAACATCACTCTGAAGGTTGTGCAGAGAAGGATGAGGGTTAGGGCAGAGAGGGTCGATTGTATGATGATTGTGCAGAAGACAGAGGAGCCAGGCTAAGCCAAGTTCTGGGGAGGTGGCAGGTCTGAACTGCTGAGTTTTGTTCCCTGAGGTGTGAGGAGCAAGGGACGGAGTTATGGTCAAGAACTTGGAAGCCTGGCCCAGATGGGGCAAAAGGGGCGGACTCTGAAAGGGTGTGCCAGCCAGCATTGGGCCGACCCCTTAGGCTACCAGGCGCAGTTGAGCTCGAGGAATGGTCTCCAGGTACGCGAGACGCTGTACCCCCCGCTGTCAGGAGCTGGTCCCGGCGGGGCGGGACCCGAGATGGGCGGGACGCTGGGCCGTTCCCCGCCAACCCGCTGTTAATACAGAGTTGGTCCAGGAGGGGCGGAGCCCGAAGTAGGTGAAACCCGAGGTGGGCGGGGCGCTGGGCTACCCGTGGCCACGCCGCTGTCTCGGGTGCATTCCTGGCTCTGCGGCTGGGGGCTGAGCAACTCCCGAGCAGGCTTCTGTCTCCGCTGGGCGCGGGGGTCGGGGCTGGTGGGAGCTGAGAGCCGGGCCGCGGAGGACCCAGGTAAGTCGGGACCTTGTGCCAGTAGCGGGACCACGGAGGTTCGAGGTGAGGCGGGACCCCGTCCAGGCCCGTGCTGCGCTCCCAGCCGCCAGGGGGCGAGCGGCAGCGGGGCTCCGGGAGCTGACCCCTCCCAGCACTAGGGACCTGGGCGTCCGCTCGGCGTGGGGGTGAAGGGCAAGGTAAATCAGTAACCCGTAGCGCACACAGGGCCTTTTGTCCCGCTCCGTCCAAAGAGCACCCTGGCCGCGGAGCTGGTTACTCATTGCCCACCCGGGCGGGGGCGGGCGGACTGTCCCTGCAGCTCCTTTCGAGACCCGCCGACTGGCCCTGCTCCCCAGGGTGGCCCGATAGGGGCGGAGGAAGGGCGCGCTGGTCCCTCGGCTGCTGGACGGTCTGCTCGCCCCGAATAGAGATGAGGAAGCTGAGGCTCCGAGAGGTGCAGTCACTTGCCCAGGCTCTCCCAGCGCTTGAGTGCGGTAGGCTACCTGATGTCAGAATCAGACCCTTCAACCCCAGGTGCAGGGCAGTCTGTCCCGTCAGCCGCGCGGGTGACCCAACTAAGGTTTTGAGGTCAGGGTAGCCCCGGAGTGGGAATAAAATCCCTGGGCCTCCCACTCCATTCCCAACCCAGAGAGCTACGTCTTTGAAGAGCAGAGCAGAGTGAGGGGATTTCACAGAGGAGGGCAATGGAAACCAAAGGTGGGCGCAGACAGAGCACAGATTGTGGCACCTGAGCCAGGTAGAGAAGTGGGGTCGCAAAGGTATGGGCAAGAGAGAAGACATGCCCAGTTCTGAAAGCCAACGACTGCTCAGTGCCGAAGAAGCAGACTGTGTGGCCAATGAGAATGATGGGGACAAGGAGGGAGGCCTTGGGCGCTGGATAAACAGACTGGATGCTGCTACCCATAGGCAGCCGTTATGGGCTTGTAAGCTGGTGGGTGTTGAGCCGGGGGGGGGACATGACAGGCTCATTAAATTCTAAAACCTACTAGAGAACCAAGGGAGATGTTTGCCCAAGCTAGAGATGCCTGTCGCGTGCTCCAGGTTCAGGCAGGGAAGGTGAGATGGACTGGAGAGGGGCTGGACAAGCGATGCCCCAGCTGTGGGGGCAGCCCAGAGAAGAAACCATTTGAAGAGGGAGATAATGCCTTTGGCTGGGACAAGCTAAGCGCCCCCTGCCTCAGAACTCAGGTCACAGGGAGCAGGGGCTGAGGAGAAGGGGTGCGGTGAGATACCTGAGTGAGGTGGATTCAGAGACATCAATAACACCTGTTACTCAGCGCCAGGTGATAGCAAGCAGGCCCCTGGAACTATACTAGTCACCCTCTTCCCCTGCCACCTGAGGCTCGGGTTTGAGTGTTCCTTTTGGTGGATGGAGACATCATTGATGGTGTTTGGGGGAGAGTACCTAGATGGGGTGGGAGTGTACATCACACCTGCCAGGAACAGCACCAGAATTGGAGGTGACTGGCTGAGGGCAGACAGAATGACAGTCATGGAGAGGCGAAAGGGAAGAACACACTGCAGCGTTCTGTGCACCCGGCCCTACATGTGTTCTCTTTTATCCTCAAAGCAGTCCTGTAAGGACAGCAGCCCAGAGAGGGACAGTGACTTGCATTTGGTAAGAGAAGTTGGCTCTGTCAGACACTAGAGTCTACCTGCTTTACAAGAGCTTTCAGCTCTGATGGACTTGCAGGGGCACAAAAAACAGAAGTGTCCCCAGAATGCAATTCTGGCTCAGAATTTTTCCTGGCCATGGGATGTATGGCCTTGTTAGCAGTCAGCACCCTGCCACTGTAGGGCTTCTTGGGTGGTTCAGATGGTAAAGAATTCACCCACAATGTGGGAGACCTGGGTTTGATCCCTGGGTCAGGAAGATCCCCTGGAGAAGGGAATGGCAACCCACTCCAGTATTCTTGCCTGGAGAATCCCCGAGAACTGAGGAGCCTGGCGGGCTACAGTCTATAGGGTCGCAAAGAGTCAAACATGACTGAATGACTAAACACACACTGGCCCTGCCACTATAGGTCTCCGAAGCTGGTCATGGAAATGTAAGCAATGCTCTAAGGAGTGGGGGTCAGATCAGATAACATCCAAATGCTGAAGTTTGGCCTTGTTTTATATTTCAGGGTTTGTTTTTTTTTTTTTTTTGGCTCTTCGGTAATACATTTATTCAGCAAAAAATAAATTATGTGTGCTGAGAGGGAGAAGATGTGTCTCCATTCTCTGTTTCCCTCCAAGCAAAGAATTCCAAAACTGCCCTTTCTGTGAACATGTGCCAAGGAAGGTCTCAGCAGGACCCAACAAGGGCAGGAAGCCCAGCCCCCTCCCAGCCCCCCAGCCCCCCCCCCCGCCCCCACCAACCTACCATGGGGAAGCCTTGAGCTCTGGTTAACATCAGAGCTGGTTCCAGTCTTTGCTCTGACGCTGCCTGTCGGGGTTGGACAAGTCAGCCAGCCATTTCTTATCTCAGTTTCCTCATCTGCAAAATAGGAGCAGAGCGGCAGCAAAGGTGCGGATCTAGTAGGAGTTCTTCGCCCTTTCTGTTTCAGGAAGGCAGTCATAGGAGGCCCAGCCTGGGTCCCCGAGAGCAGCAGGAAGGAGATGCAGCTGCTGTTGGTCCTACTGGGGGTCCTGCTGGGGGCACCTGGGGCTCCAGCTTTGTCGTTTGAGGCCTCTGAGGAAACGGAGCTGGGTATGGCTTCTGAGAAGGGAGAGGGTGGCCAGGGAGGGAAGAGCGGGCCTCAGGAGGGGGCTGCTGGCTGAGCACGGCTGGAGAGGATCCTGGCCCAGGCCCTGAGGAGGTGGCAGCCGGGCAGGACTCGGCCATGGAGACTTGGTGTCTGGCTCCCAGCAAGCGTCCACCTATCTGTGTGTCCCCAAGAGAGGACTAGCCTTGCAGGGTGCAGGGCCGTGAGCTGGGCTGCAGAACTGGTGGTGAGCCCTTGGCTGTGTGTGTGTGTGTATGTGTGCGTGTGTGTTCTGTGCACTGGGCGTGTGGGACTTGGGGGGCCCCACCAGCATGTGTGGTGTATGCACTATGAGTGTGATGTGCCCTAGAGGTGTGGTGGGTGCCCTGTGCGTGGCACGTATAGCATGTGCCTTGTGTGTGTGTGTGTGTGTTCCTTAGACAGTGGCATGTCCAGTCCAGCATGTATGCTATGTACCGTGTGTGTGTACTATGCACCAGAGGGGTGGCATTTGCCCTGCACATAGCGTCTGTAGCATGTGGTTGTGTGTCCGTGAAGGGGCAGCAGGTGTTTCGCATGTGTTGAGTGTGCTCGTGTCGTGTGTGTAGCATGTTCTCTGTAGGCAGGGGGCTGCAGGGCTCATGGACCCCTGCCCTTGACCCACAGAGCCCTGCCTGGCCCCCAGCCCGGAGCAGCAAGAGCAAGAGTTGGCGGTGGCCCTCGGGCAGCCTCTGCGGTTATGCTGTGGGCGGGCTGAGCGCAGTGGCCACTGGTACAAGGAGGGCAGTCGCCTGACACCTGCTGGCCGGGTACGAGGCTGGAGAGGCCGCTTGGAGATTGCCAGCTTCCTACCCGAGGATGCTGGCCAGTACCTCTGCCTGGCACGAGGTTCCTTGCTTCTGCACAACGTCACCTTGGTTGTGGACGGTAAGGGGGTCCAGCAGAGACTAAGGGATGCCTGGGGAGAGAGATTCTCTGTCTTGGGCCTCAAACGCCTCCTTCCATCCTGGACATAGACTCCATGACCTCCAGCAATGGCGATGAGGACCCCAGGATCCACAGGGGCCCCTTGAATGGGCACGTTTACCCTCAGCAAGGTCAGTGTGAGTCCTCAAAGACCCTGCCTCCCTGCTGGTCACTGAGAACAGATCAGTGTGTGAACAAGAGGTCTTCTAGCGGACACTGAATTCTCCTATCTCCTCCTCTTCAGCACCCTACTGGACGCACCCCCAGCGCATGGAGAAGAAACTGCATGCGGTGCCTGCCGGGAACACCGTCAAGTTCCGCTGTCCAGCTGCAGGCAACCCCATGCCCACCATCCGTTGGCTCAAGGATGGACAGGACTTCCACGGGGAGCATCGCATTGGAGGCATTCGGGTGAGTCTCCAGGTTCCCTCATTGGTGCCCTCAAGTCAAACCCACAGCTCTTTTTCTAATGATGAAGACAGCCGAGGGCCCCAGAAGGGCCACTAGACCGTGGACATGGACAACTCTGGGTCAAGTTCCCACTCTGCTACTCCCCGGCAAGTGACTTAACCTGCTGACCTTAGCAACTCCATGAGTAAAGTGGGAAGGATCACTGACCAGCAGGTATCAGTGTGTTAGCGGCTCATTTTCATGATGAGACCACAACAGGGTCAGTTCCAAGCTGTAGTCTCAGAAGAAGCTGAGACTCAGAAAGGGCAAAAACTGGCTCAAGGGGGCCCAGCTTGGAAGAAGTAAAGCTAAAACTCAAAAGACTCAAACCCACTGTTTGGATACTTTTGGGCACCTTCCCTTTGTCCCAAGGTCCCTACCCTTGGCATTGGTCTCCCCGGGGCTTAGAGAGCTTGAGAAGACCCCTGTGGGCACGGTTGGGTGGCCTCTCATGGACACATGTCTGCTCCCCAGCTGCGCCACCAGCACTGGAGCCTGGTGATGGAAAGCGTGGTGCCCTCTGACCGTGGCACATACACCTGCCTCGTGGAGAATTCTTTGGGCAGCATCCGCTACAGCTACCTGCTGGACGTGCTGGGTGAGTGGGCGGGCAGGCGGGTGAGGTGGCGTGGGGGTGGGAGCCCTGTCCCTGCCTTCGGGTGGGGCCCAGTCTGACAAGCCAGATGGACTTAGTCTTAGGCGACTCACTCAAGCTGCTCAAAGTGACCAGGTGGGTCCAAGGGAAGCGCAGGGAGTAACGTGTGCTTGGAGAAGCAGGGCCCAGCTGATGTGGGGAAATGGGAAAGACCTCCAGGCGGAGGACACAGGCGGAGCCAAGGCCCTAGGCGTGAAGAATATAATGCTTCTGTGGGGAAGTATATGCCTGGGTTGTGGGATTTAAGCAGACAGCCAAGACTGGAGGGTTTTTGAGTGCTTGACTGAGACGTTCTCCTTGTCCCCAAAGGCAATGGGGAGTCAAGTAAGGTTTGAATGGTGTAAGGAGGGGATGAACAAGGTCTGAGCTGAGTATCAGGAAGGTTCGTCCCTTGAGATGGGGGGTAGGCGGGAGGCAGGTAGGTGCCACCGATCAGGGCTGACAGCCTGGCCCGGCCTCACCCCCAGAGCGGTCCCCGCACCGGCCCATCCTGCAGGCAGGGCTCCCGGCCAACACCACGGCTGTGGTGGGCAGTGACGTGGAGCTGCTCTGCAAGGTGTACAGTGACGCCCAGCCCCACATCCAGTGGCTGAAGCACATCGTCATCAACGGCAGCAGCTTCGGTGCCGACGGCTTCCCCTATGTGCAAGTCTTAAAGGTCTAGTCCCTGCTGGCACCTGATTCCACCATCCTCCCACGGGGGTGGGGAGTCCCCACCTCGCTTCCTGGCCACAGCGGGACCCCAGGCCCTGCTGTGACCCCTGAGTGTATCCCCCATCCCCAGACAGCGGACATCAATAGCTCAGAGGTGGAGGTCTTGTACCTTCGGAATGTGTCTGCTGAGGATGCAGGCGAGTACACCTGCCTGGCGGGCAACTCCATCGGCCTCTCCTACCAGTCGGCCTGGCTCACGGTGCTGCCAGGTGAGCTCCTGCTGTGGTCCAGCCGTGGGCTGTGACCTGCTGGGTAGAGAGTCTTCCTTGGTCTGTGAGATATGGATTTGGGATGTGGCGTGTAGATGTGGCATCCTGCTATGCATGTTCACATATGACTGTGCAACCCTTTGGGACACGGGTATGCAGTGCTGTGCTGTGATTAGTCGTGTCCGACTCTTTGTGACCTCATGGACTGTAGCCCACCAGGCTCCTCTGTCCACGAGGATTCTCCAGGCTAGAATACTGGAGTGGGTTGCCATGCCCTCCTCCAGGGGATCTTCCCAACCCAGGGATCAAAGCCAGGTCTCCCACATTGCAAGTAGATTTTATATTGTCTAAGCCACCAGGGAAGTCCGTGGGTACGCAGGACGGGGTATCAGTGCAGTTTTACTGGTGTGTGTCTCTCTGTCTGAGGAGCTACAAGGGCCTCAGTGAGAGAGGGTGGGGCCAGCCATCTGACCGCTAACTGACCAATCAGTTTCTGTCCGTGTGTCCATCTGCGGGCAGAGGAGGACCTCACGTGGACAGCGACGGCACCCGAAGGCAGGTACACGGACATCATCCTGTACTCGTCAGGCTCTCTGGCTTTGATCGTGTTCCTGCTGCTGGTCGGGCTATATCGCAGGCAGACGCTCCTCACCCGCCACCACCGACAGCCCGCCCCCGTGCAGAAGTTGTCTCGCTTCCCTCTGGCCCGACAGGTATCCACTGTGCTGTCCCCCGCCTCCGTGTTCCCATGGCAAAGACTCAGGGCCTGCGTTCCTGCCCCAGCTCAGCTTCAGCAGACCGACCAAGTCTGTCACTTTGCAGTTCTCGCTGGAGTCAGGCTCCTCAGCCAAGTCAAGCTTGTCCCTGGTGCGGGGTGTCCGTCTCTCCTCCAGCGGCCCCCCCTTGCTCGCTGGCCTCGTGAGTCTTGACCTGCCTCTTGACCCGCTGTGGGAGTTCCCCCGGGACAGGTATGCCATGCCGAGTGAGGGTGGGGATCAGACCCTGTGCGGGAGTGATGCCCGGTGGCTGAGGTCTTGTCTCTCTCATCTCCAGGCTGGTGCTGGGAAAGCCCCTGGGCGAGGGCTGCTTTGGGCAGGTGGTGTGTGCAGAGGCCTTCGGCATGGACCCCACCCGGCCGGACCAAGCCAGCACGGTGGCCGTCAAGATGCTTAAGGGTGAGTGTGGAGGCTTGTGGGAGACCCTATGACCGTGGGAGTAATGGACAGGACTCAGGGAGCTAGTGGGTGAGGACCAGGAAAGGCTGTCAGTCCCCCTGCTGCCGCCCTGGGCCCAGTGCCCAAATGTGCCACCGACCCTGGCAAGTCATTTCTGAGCTTCGATTTCCTCACAGATCACATGGGATAGATAATAGTCCCCGCCTCCCAGCCTGAGGTTGGTGGAAAATGATGCCTAAAGCCTTCACTACTGGGATGATGGTGACCACAAGAGTTTAGGGTGATGGATCTGCAATCCTGTGTCAGCTTTGACCTCAAATAACCTTGTTAGCCTTGAAGGCCTCCACCTCATCCCCCATGATTCCCCCCAGATTGCACCCTCAGTCTCCCCCAGGCCCTTCCCAGATCTCCCCCTGTGTCCACCACTCTCTCAGAGAACAGCCCATGCCGCAGCCCCAGGGGGCTCAGGACACCCGGGCAGGACCCACCATCGAGGCCTCTCGCTGCTATTCCCCAGCCCCCTCTACAAAAGCGGCCCAAACTGCTGTTCTACTCCCGCCAGCCCCTCCTTTCTGCACAGCTGGGGCCACCTGGCACTTTCTGGGAGGCAGGGATTGAGAAATGTGCATTGTGAGGTCTGGCGGGGAGGGTATGTCATTGGCCCAGGGCCACAGGTCAGCCCCAGGGGCTCAGCCCTTGGTCCTTAGCCTTCTCAAGAGAAACTAGAGCAGCTTCTTCCTGGCCTCCCCTGGCTGCGCCTACCAGCAGCTCCCTGAACTCCCAGGCCAGATGGACGCCAGGCACTGGTCAGACAGACCGCAGGGCGCCAGCCCACTTCCCGCCCCCAGGAGCTCTCACCCCATTCAGGGACTGATGCCAAGTCCTCTAGATGGAGCTTCCTTCCTGTTCAGAGCTCTTTCCCCTCCCTCCTTTTTCCTGGTTGCACTCACTGGCAGGCCTAGCACTTTTATATCCTGATCTTGTTGCATCCTTGCAACTGCTATAAGAGTAGGGCATGATCCATCGTCCCATTTCATACAAGATGATCCTGAGGTTCAGAGAAGTTAAGACACTGTTTCAAGGCCACACAGCCTAGCAGGGATTCAGGTCCAGACCTTCTCGGCACGGAATCTAGGGCTCCATGTCCTGTCCCCAACTCAAAGCCTCCCTTGTGTAATCACCCTGGCTGTCATCCTCGCAGACAACGCCTCCGACAAGGACTTGGCAGACCTGGTCTCTGAGATGGAGGTGATGAAGCTGATTGGCCGACACAAGAACATTATCAACCTGCTGGGTGTCTGCACCCAGGAAGGTGGGAGCGGGGAGGGGTGAGGGGCGGGGACGGTGGGGGCATGGAGCCACAGCCTTGTCAGCTTCCCTGTCACCCCTCTCGTCTGCAGGGCCCTTGTACGTGATTGTGGAGTGTGCTGCCAAGGGCAACCTGCGGGAGTTCCTACGGGCCCGCCGCCCCCCAGGCCCCGACCTCAGCCCTGACGGGCCTCGGAGCAGCGAGGGGCCGCTCTCCTTCCCTGCCCTGGTCTCGTGCGCCTACCAGGTGGCCCGGGGCATGCAGTACCTGGAATCCCGGAAGGTAATGACCCATCCCCGCACTTTCATGCCCTGTGTTAAATGCCCCCGACTTCTCCCTCTCTCCTCTTTTTCCTTACTCTAAGTGCCCCTGAGTCCTTCTGTACTGCCTCATCCATATGCAGTTAACACTGCATGTTCCCATTCCTTCCTACCCCACAGGCAGGAAGAGGCGGTGCACAGAGACAAGGTGTGGGCCCTGAAGTTAGTTGGCTTACGTTTCCCCTCTCTCAACTTCCCCATCTGTAAAATGGGTGAATGATCCCCACCCATCAGGTTGCTGTGAGGTTCTCAGTCATGTGTCCTCAATCTAAGACCCCTGCCCTGCCCCCAGTGCATCCACCGGGACCTGGCTGCCCGCAATGTGCTGGTGACCGAGGACAACGTGATGAAGATTGCTGACTTCGGGCTGGCCCGTGGCATCCACCACATTGACTACTACAAGAAAACTAGTAACGTAAGGAAGGCGGGGCGAAGCTGGTTGGGGCCAGGCGCTGGGACCCCTGGCCCTGGGCAGCAGTGTGCCCTCTTCCCTCCAGGGCCGCCTGCCTGTCAAGTGGATGGCACCAGAGGCCTTGTTTGACAGAGTCTACACACACCAGAGTGATGTGTGAGTCCTGGAAGCTGGGGCCTGGGATATATCTGTAGGCAACCTTTGTCCTTCCAAAGCCCTTGCCCTGGATCTGAGCGGGACCAAACTCTAAAAGAAGGCCTTATTCCCACCCCCATGGTGGATCATAGTTGTGGGGTCCCCCATCCTAGCCGCAGGGTTAGGGAGTGAAGCTGTACCCTGCTGAGCCTGGGTTCTGCCTCCATCCAGGTGGTCGTTTGGAATCCTGCTGTGGGAGATCTTCACCCTCGGGGGCTCCCCGTACCCTGGCATCCCCGTGGAGGAGCTGTTCTCGCTGCTACGAGAGGGGCATCGGATGGACCGGCCCCCACACTGCCCCCCAGAGCTGTGAGGCCTCACCCCACGCTCCCCCTTACTTTCCAGTCCTCATTCTCTGTCCTAACCCTGACCTCACGGTCCGCTCATACAGAGTGGTCAGCTCTCACTCGTGGTCACCACCTCCTCGGCCCAGCAGGGGAGGCCTGGCAGGGTACTCTTTCACTGAGTGGCCTCACCTCGCATCAAACCCTCCTACCCCTTCGCCACACCCCCTCAGCCAGGCCCCAGGTTCCTTCTGACCCTCCCCTACCCCTCCCCCAGGTACGGGCTAATGCGCGAGTGCTGGCACGCAGCACCCTCTCAGAGGCCCACTTTCAAGCAACTGGTGGAGGCGCTGGACAAGGTCCTGCTGGCCGTCTCTGAGGAGGTACTGCGCCCCTATGATCCCAAGACCGCTCCCCCCATGCCCACCGCCCTCTGGGCCTCATCCCACCTGACCACAGGACTGACCGCACTGTTCCCCACAGTACCTCGACCTCCGCCTAACCTTTGGACCCTACTCCCCTGCCGGTGGGGATGCCAGCAGCACCTGCTCCTCTAGCGACTCTGTCTTCAGCCACGACCCCCTGCCACTGAGGCCCAGCTCCTTCCCCTTCCCCGGGGTGCAGACGTGAGCAGGAGCACAAGGCTGTATGGGCAAGTTCGGCTGCCAGCCTTGGGCCTCCTGGCTCAACCGCAGCCAGGTGGTGCTCGACCTTGACAGCCCCAGACCCTGACCTAAGGGTCCTGTCCCAGATCTCAGGTTCTGTTTGGGGGAGGTCTGGTCCTTGGTCCTGGGGACCCTAGTTTTGAGACTTCCTTCTCTGGCCTCTGGGTCTCAAGCCAGAGCTCAACCCCAGTCTCAAGGCCCTGTTCTTTGGAGTCGTGGCCCCGGGGTTCTAATGGTTTGTTAAGGTTCTGCTTGGACTTCTGGGCCTTGGCACTCCATCCTTGTTCTGGGGCTTTGGTTGAACCTGGCTGCAGGGCTGTCTTAAACCTCCCCACTTCCCCATACTAAGAGAGGTCTTAGACCTCTGAACTCCACTTCCCCAGGCCTCCCCTGCCTCCCTCTGCTGCTTGTCCCAGCATCTTGATGGAAGGAGCCCTCGTGCCCACCCCATCCCCACACTGCCCTGTGCTGGCTGAAAGGCTGGGAGCCTGCCAAAACACAGAAGCAAATGACCTTTTATAAATTATTTTTTTGAAATAAACTTCTGTGTGCCTGTCTGGTGTCTTCCCCAGAGCGGATGGAGGGGGAACAGGGTGGAGAGATCCCCGAGCTGGGAGTTTTGCTGGGGATGACACAGAGGGAGGGCTCCACGCCAGGCCTTGGGTTGATATCCACCTCCAGCTGCCTCAGGGTGGACCCAGGAGCCTTTTGCCCCTCTGTCTTGGTTTGTCTGTCTCAGCAGCCTCGTCGGATATATGATAGTGTGAACGAGTGCTGACTGGCAGGTGAGTCCACACGGCACCATCCACTTGGCGGGACTCCTGTACTCTCTGCACATGCGTTATGTGCATACGTGCCCTGGGACTGTCCCCATGGGAGCTGGCAGCGCCCCGCCCCCATCTGCTCAGCATTAACCAAGCTGACCGTTAACACAGCGTGAAAGCCTGAAACTCAGCTTCGAGGCTGCTGCCCGCTCCCACGCTCTGCCGTTCAGGGTGGGGGCTGTGCCCACCCCGCCCCACCCTGGCCAGTCTCCCAGGCAGCAGCTGGTTGCCGCCTGGCTGGGCTGCAGCTGTCTCTGCCTGCCTGGTCCTCCCCTGGGGAGGCCGTCATGGCCCTGTTCTCAAACACCCTCTGGGGGAGGGTGGAGGGATCAGCTTCTCAGGGCTCTAAGCCTGGAACCTTCTCCCGCTCCATCCCAGCAGTCACTGCCGCTCTTCAGCCCCCGAATCCACAGAGGGGGTACCTGACCCAGTACCTGGCACTATCTCTGGCCCTGCTGAAACAGGAGCTCCCATCCAGGACAGACCCTTGGTGGAAGCTCCTGGATTGCCCCCAGAACCTCTAGGGGATGGTAGTACAAACAGGGTCGGAAGGGCCTAGGAATAAGGATCTGGAACTAAGGCCATCCTGAAAAATGGAGCAGCAGCCACACTTCCTATTCCAGGTCTCCTCTTTGTCTCCTCTTCCTATTTCTGTGCCCTCTTTGCCTCACTATGTCCCACCTTCCCCCACAAAACTGTACCTCCTCCAGGAGCCCCCATCTCAGAGAAGGCACCAGAGAAAAACCCAGGGAGTCTTCCCTGACCACTTCTTTTCCCTCAGGAGCCCTGTTCCCCAGGGGAATGAGAGTCCCTGGACTTGGAGCTAGGAAGTTCAGAGTTGCCACTTCCACTGTCCCATGGCCACCGCTCTCACTTATTTGATCATCACTCTTCACCCATACGAGGTGTACCTCCAGGGGTTAGGGTTTAGGGTGAAATGAGTCTCGGGTGAGCACGTGCTTGGGGAAGGACGCCCTGCAGAGTTCACGTGGGTTATGCTGTTTCCCTAAGAATTGGTGAAATTGGCCTTTGCCGCATCCCTGAGTCTCAGGGCTGCCTCAAAGGGTCTCCTTCCTGTCCAGGGTCTCCTCCATCCCCTTCCCTCCTATTCCCTTGCAGGTGGCTCCACAGACAGCTTCCAAAAGCAGCTCTTGGCTTATGTTCCTCCTGCACTCAAGAACCCCCTCTGGCTCCCAGGAGTCCTCCAAACTTTCTGACTGAGCCCCTATCTCCCACTGAAGTCGTTGGCTAGTGACTGTCCTTCATTAACCTAGTCAAACACAGGACAGGCAGATCCCGCAAAGCCCACCCAGGGAAGGAAAGGGCTGGGAGGCTAGAGCAGTGCGTAAGGACAAGGGAGTGGCAAATGAGAACCCCCATTTTCCACTTTCCCACCGTGAGCCCACTGCTGTGCTAGGCCCAACACAGTGGAGGGAAAGGCCCACCACCCTCCCTCATCGCAGCCTTGCCAGGTATTGTGACCCTACGAACTGCAGCTTGCCAGGCTCCTCTGTCCACGGGATTCTCCAGGCAAGAATACTGGAGTGAGTTGCCATGTCCTTCTCCAGGGGATCTTCCCAGGGATCGAAGCCAAGTCTCGTATGTCTCCTGCATCTGCAGACGGGTGTTTTTTTTTACCGCTAGCGTCACCTGGGAAGCCCAGATAAAGATTGGTTTTCCCAATTTAATGGTAGAGAAACTGAGGATATGACGGGCCCCAGGGTCATAAGGATTAGGGTCTAAGGAAGGAGCTCAGTTGATCCCCCACACCAGGTTCCCAGCAGGTCCTGTGTATGTGGGAGACTCATCAGAGTGATGGGGGCAGCTGCTGCCTGGTAGGTCCTGGGGTCCCAGAGGGGTTCAGCTGCCCCTCCCTGTGCCCCCTCCCTGCTAGCCTCTCTGGCAGGCACGTGCTTACTGGGGCCTTTCCACATTCCTCACGTCCCATGTCAGAATGAGACAGATGCTACTAATTCCCCCGTGCGAGCTTTGCTGCTCCATCTCCCCTCCCCCAAACCCGCTCTGGGCAGCGTGGCGGCATCTGGAGCTGACACCCTTGGTCTGCCTGGGTTCCAAGCAGCTTCTGAGCTAGCGCCCACCCACCACCCCCCCAACCGCAAGAGCCTGTCCGAAAAGCACTGGGTCACCTCCGGACTCTGCCACTTGCTGGCTGCTTGGGTCAGCCAAAGGTTCTGGTAGGAGTAACTGACAGACGGCCACTCAGATCTCAGAAGCCAGAGCCAAGAGGCAGGAGGCTGCGGTGAGGGCATCAGTGCCTGGGAGGGAGGGGTAAGCCGGCCCTGGTAAGGGGGTTGGGAGGGTGTTGAGCTATGACTGAAGTTACCCTCTCTGAGCCTGAAACATGGGAATGACAACATGCCATGGAGAGTAGTTGGAAATGCTCGGTCAAAAATGGCTGTTGTTACATGGATTAGGAGGGAATGGCCCCCAGGTCTGGGTTGCCATGATCTCATACCTTCTTTATGGCATCCCTTCCCTGGAAGGCATGCTTGTCCCCATTGCCCAGATGAGAACACTGAGTCTCAGAACGAGGAAGTGACTGGCCCGAGGTTGTTAGTCGCTCAGTCGTGTCTGACTCTTGTGCGACCCCACGGACTGCAGCCCGCCTGGCTCTATCCATGGAATTCTCCAGGCAAGAATACTGGAGTGGGTTGCCATTTCCTCCTCCTCCCAAGGTCGCATGGGGACAATGAGAGAATCAGTGCTCAGGACCAGATGCCTTTCCCACTGCAGGGATCGTTCCCAAAGCCCTGATGGCCCAGTCATTCCGAGGACCAGGAGAAGCTCTGGATTTCCATGAAGCAGAAATGGAATGTCCACACACACAAATGGATGGTCATTCATGACACCTAAGCATAGAGGTGTTGGGCCCCGCACTTTGAGTTCCAGCCCTGTGACCTTCATCTCTGCCACCTCAGGGCCTCACGTGGACTATTCCTTCTTCTTCCCCACTTAACTGGCCAAGCCCCTCCTGCCCTTTAGATCTCACTTAAACCTCATTTTTGGGGTTAGCCTCCCCAAGGCCTCCTTCCAAGTTGGGCCCCACTTCATGCTCTCATTGCTATAGAACAGGGTGCTCACAAGAATCTCCTTTCCCCAAAGTGTGATCCCCAGGAAGCAAGCACTGCCTTGGTAGATTTTTAACCAGTAGTTCTAAAATTTTAGCATATATCAGAATTACCTGAAATGTTTAGATTGCTGGGTCCTACCCCAGAATTTTGTTTCTAGTAGGTTTAAGTATTCTTGCCTGGAGAATCCCCATGGACAGAGGAGCCTGGCGGGCTACATTCCACGGGGTCACAAAGAGTGAGGCGTGACCGAGCAACTAGGCACACACACACAGAGGTTTGAGGGAAAGCCTCGAAATCTGCATTTCTAACAAGTTCCCAGGGGGTGCAGATGCTGCTGGTCTGAGGCCACACTTTGAGAACCACACTTTAAAGAGGCATTCTGTATTCACGGTTTAAATAACTGAAACAAAAACTTGAATGGCACAAAAGGTTTTCCATGAAAAACTACCCCCTTGTCCCCACCCTCTTTGCTCCCAAGAAAAACTTCCCCCAATCTTCTAAGTCTTCTTGCATTGCTCCCCCCATGTTCATGTAGCCCTTGATCCAGGTTAGCAGTTACTGTCCTTGCCCCCCAACTCCCATCCAGGGCAGCACTAGGCAGAACGGAGGTGAAGTAAAAAGTTGAACAGAGGGACAGGTGGAGGAGACTCACCCCCCGGAAGATACACTCAGGTGTGTACCACCACTGTCTGCCCCTTCCCACACTCTAGGACCCTAACTGGGAGCCCCCCTCCCATCCCTCCACCTGCTGTTGGATTTAGCCTAATCCCAGAGTATGTGTGAGAGGCAGCTGCAGTTCTCTCTGCAGGGAGAGGGCCCCCCTCCGGAGGAAATCTCCTTTTATTCTCTTGCTACCGAAATCTGACCTTCATCAGCACCTGGGCCCCTAGGCTGGGGCCTGTCCCCAAGAAGTGGCTGAGGAGATGGCGTGAAATCGCCAACAGCTGAACTCACCCAGCCTCTTCCCGCATCCTCTCCTACTCAGTCACCACTCACATTCCACAGCGCCAGTCCCTTCCGGGCCCCTGGTGCCAGCCTGTTGTTCTTGCGCTGCTGCTTGGGGCCCAGCCTGATCTGGCCCTACCGATCCCACCCACTGGCCCTGTGGCATATGGCTGTGGGCGCCTCCCAGCTCTCAACCTCCAGACCACTCTTGTTCCCTTCAGGGCGTGGTTCAGCCTTCACCCCCTCCAAGAAGCCCACACTGATCTCACAACACAGCCTAGGCATTCCACCTCTATGCACAACTGGAATGAGACCCATTTATGGCCCTCCCTGTCTCAATCAGGACAGGATCCTCATGGGCTCCCCCTCAAAGTCAGGTCTAGTACAGGGCAGGCCCACAAAGGTTTGTGAAATGACTGAATGACCTGGTAAGGACGATGATGAGGCTCCTGGTCAGGGAGGTATAGGCCCTTTCCTTTCACAGTAAGGACCCTAGGAAACCAGGTCCCAGGAGAGGAGGGTTGGCTCGGAAGACTGAGACAGCCAGACCCATATTGGACAGCACAGCTCTACAACCTTGCCAACGGGCTAGCCCTCAGATCCTGGGGGAATGAGGTGAATATAATTTCCGGGGGACTTGCTGCATGTGCTAAGGAAGGCTTCACCCGCACGACTGAGCTTCTGCCTAGATGAGCGTGGCCCCTTCCAAGTCACTGCTGAAAACACACAGGGACTATAGCCTGCCAGGCTCTTCTGTCCATGGAACTCTCCAGGCAAGAATACTGGAGTGGGTAGTCACTTCCTTCTCCAGGGGATCTTCCTGAGATTGAACCTGGGTCTCCTGCATTACAGGCAGGTTCTTTACTGTCTGAGCTACCAGGGAAGCTCTGAAATAGACAGGCTAGAGATAAATGATGGATGGCATAGAATTCTCTAAAGCAGCACTGGCAGGAGGACTGCTTGCAATGATGGAAATTATCCGTTTTGTCCAATACAGTAGCCACTGGCCATACGTGGCTACTGAGCACTTGAAACGTGGCTCATGCGACTGAGGGATTGATTATTTTAATTCATTTAAATACAAGTTTAAAGAGCTGTGTATTGACAGGATAGCTTCAGAGCCTTCACAAAGAGGCTCTTAAGTGTCCTGGTGGGGAATTCACTCCACCTGACAATGCTGAGGGGAAAATTCGAAATGAAGTGGTATGCCTCTGTCCCCATGAAGCATGTTGTGGGGATGCAATCACTTGTGAAGGGTGGGCAGGCAGTCACTAGACTGCTTCCAGGGAGAGGAACTTGGTGGATGGGGATACAGAGGGAGGGGGCCTTTGTTTCTTTTGATTTTTAAACTTGATATGTGCATTGTTATTTAACAAAATTGAAATAAAAAAATATATATATAAGGGCAGCAGATGTATCAATACTATTCTTATATTTATTGTGTTCACTTAATATTGTGTAATAAAAATTTTGCATATTATAAAAAGAAGAAAAGAGGGAATTCCCTAGCTGTCCAGTGGGCAGGACCCTGCACTTTCACTGCCGTGGTTCAGTTCAGTTCAGTTCAGTTCAGTCGCTCAGTCGTGTCCAGCTCTTTGTGACCCCATGGACTGCAGCACGCCAGGCTTCTCTGTCCATCACCAACTCCCAGAACTTGCTCAAATTCATGTCCATTGAGTCGGTGATGCCATCCAACCATCTCGTCCTTTGTCCTCCCCTTCTCCTCCTGCCTTTAGTCTCTCCCAGCATCAGGGACTTTTCAAATGAGTCAGTTCTTCGCATCAGGTGGCCAAAGTATTCGAGCTTCAGCTTCAGCATCAGTCCTTCCATTTTCAATCCTCAGTTGGGGAGCTAACACCCTACAAGTCATGCAGCATGGCCACAAATAATAATAATAATTCATTAAAAGAAAAGAAAAAATACCAGGGATGAAAAGTATCCCTTCTGAGTACACATCAGCTTCCACAGTGGCCTGGCACAAAGCTTAGGCTGTCCCAGGAGCCAGGTGCAGAGCTTCCCGGGGCCAGCGCCCTCCTATATAGCCCCTCTGTCCTGTTGCTTCACATACCAGCCCAGGCTGAACCCAGTCCCATCGGACAAAGCCTGAACTGACCCCTGCCCACTCCCCGAACTCCCTGCATGCCCCTCCCTCATCAAGTCTCTAGAGCCAGTCACCTTCTTTCTGTTTCTCTGCCACCCCAAGTTCATGAGAACTTCAGAGCTTTTGACTTGCAGGTCTCTGCAGGGAATACTAGTCCCCTGGTGCTTCTGGTTGGCTGTCAGGACAAAGGTCGTCTCCTAAGAGTGGCCTCTCCTGACCACTCTGGCCAAAGTCCCCCCTCCGTTATTCCATATTTTAGCCCCTTGTTTGTTTTCTTTTATCATTATCTTATTTGCTCACTCTTTCTGACTGCCACCTCCCTAGAAGGCAAGCTCTGAGAAGCCAAGGGACCATCCTATTCACAGGTGTACTTGTTAACAAGGTCTGGGGGCCTTGTGGATAAGTGCTCCCTAGATATTCACGGAATGAATATGTGCTGATGAATTTCGCAGATTCAAAATTCAAATTCCAGATTGTCAAGCCGGGAGCTAAGACAGTCTCCCCAGGATACTCCTATGGGGATCACAGTGATGAGCCCCATCGTGTCCACCAAGGGATGATCAACCCTCCTCCCCCTCTCTGAGTGGGGCTGGGAACCCTGAGGAAGGCTCAGGACCATCACTACCCTTACCACACCTAGGCTCAGGGTGTCTGCCTGTAAGCCAGTCTGCCTCTGTCAGGACAGCATGGGGCATCCAAGGAGGGGCCTGCAAATCCACAAGGAAAAGACACTTCAAAACACTACAGGGACGACCCTGCCGGTCCAGTGGTTAAGACTCCACACTTTGACTGCAGGGGGCACAGGTTCAATCCCGGGTTGGAGAATCAAGATTCTGCATGCTGCGAAGTGCAACCACAATAACAACAGCAAAAAACCACTAAAGAGAGAGTGTGATGAGGTGATTAAACAAGGAAACCAGAGGTCAGCAAGCTTATGAAGAGACCCTGAAACTCAAGAATAATGCAAGAGATGCTCTCAAGAGATGTCACTTATTACACTGCCAAAAGTTGGTGAGCTGGAGAATGCCAGGTGTCAGCAGGGACAGGGAGTGGGAGTGGGGGGGGTTACCCACCTGGACCGTGGGTGCAGCTATCCCAGAGAGTTGCCTGGGAGCTATCAGCTAATTATATAAATGCATGCCCTATGATCTAGCAATTTGGCCTGAATATATACCACCCCCTCTTCCCAAACCCTCACACATAGGGGCCACATGGGGAAGCTTAAAGGAGGGGTTGGAGGCAGTCGGGAGTCCATCCTGGGAGGTGGATGGACTACATGTGCAGGGGACCCAGTGGATGCACAGCCATGTGGAAGGACCTCAGAAGCCTACTGCTGAGTAGAAAGGGTAAGAAATGAAATGGGCTTTAAAGCATAAAGCCATTTGCACAAAAGAAACGATGACACAGAGAACACATATGTTATAAGTACACACACAAAACCATTAGCACTGATGCCCGAGGCACAGGCTGATAAGAGCAGAATGAGGCTCAAAGGGAATTGAAAACCAAACAAAGGAATACAGCCCAGGAGCTGTGTGCACCCCGGGCAGGGGTCAGTGATTCTTTCTGGAGGGGGTGACGTGGGGGCCCAAGCTGAAGAAGAAATCAGACAGACGAGGGCAGGAAGGCACAGTAGATCAGCAAATGTCTACTGAGCACCTACTACATACCAGGTGCCATTCTGGTCGGTGGTTATACCCTACCCTAAAGAGCTGGAAATCCAGAGGAGAGGACAATCGTTAAATAAACACCCAGAGAAACATTGACTATAATTAACACAGACTCTGAAGGTGAATCAACTGCAGCTATGAGTGTCTACACTGGGGACTGATCCTGATCTGACCCAGGGAAGAACTCCATGAGGAAGTGATATTTGGTAGGAGGACAGCACTTGGCCTTGTGATGAGTGGGAGGAAAAGCATTCCAGGCAGAGGGAACAGTCTCACAGTAGTCCGGAGGCAGGCAGGAGTGGGGAGAATCTGAGCTACTCCAGTAGAGAGGGCACATACAGAATGAGGGAGAACATGGTGCCAGGTGAGGCCACACCACAGAGGGCTTTGCAGGCTTTGGATTTCATTCCCAGAGGAATGAAGAGGTCAGAGAGTGATGGGCTGCTAATACAGATGTGGAGAGATGGGCGAGGGGCCACGACAGTGTCTGAGTAGAGTTGGAAACTGGTACAGCACCCCCAAAGGACACATGGAGTCTCCCAGGGTGATGGAAGTAATGAGCGTTAATGCATCCAAGGAGGGACCATCCTGTTACCCTCCCATCTTCTCACCAGGGACCAACACCATGCTTCATAGAGGCATTGCAGCCTCCTATGGTAGCCAGGTGATGGACAGAAGTGAAAATCAAATGATGTCTTTAGAATGAGAGGGCTTGTTAATACAGGCCGGAAGGAAATGAAGGTGGTTCTTGGCAATGCCTAAGAGCTGGGTGAACAGGTGGGGTCCTTGTGAATGTTTCAGGGGCCTGAGGAGAGGCTACATGGAGGAGGGTGGGGAACACAATGGTGAATGAAAATCTAGGGACTTCCCTGGTGGTCCAGTGACTAAGACTCCATGCTCTCAATGCAGGGGGCCCGGGTTCAGTCCCTGGTGAGGGAACTATATCCCACATGCCACAACTAAGATCAAAGATCCTGCATGCTGCAACTAAGAATCAGCACAGTCAAATAAAATTTTTTTTTTTAAAGATTTGAGTCAGACTGACATACTGTGCTTGACCCTGAAAAAAATCAAAAGGGAGCCAGTACAGCCCAACTCCCCTTATCCTGTGCCTTGCATCCCAACCACCCCTTGGGCCCATGGCGTCCTTTCCTCTCCTCACTCCTTTCCTCTCCAGTTTTTGTCCTGTAATTTACACCCTGGGAGGGGCATCCAGCACCGGGAGCAAAGTAGAGGGGATACGCTGGGGTGATGGTGCCACCTCCTGGAAGCCACAAGTAATGTAGCATCCTGCTTCAGCCTTGTGTCGGGTGGGGATGGGGCCTTGGGCTACATCCATAGAGCTTTCAGGTTGGTGATGATCACATCATTCTTGGAGGACTGTTCAGGCCTGGGTACTCCATTTGTCAGTGAGGTGCTGACATGCCCTCTCCACCCTACCCAAGGGAACCGCTATAGCTGCCCCTGATAAAAACCCTCCCACTGCCCTCGGGACTGGGGCCAAGCTGTTTGGCACAGCAACTATGGATTTGGCTCTGGACTTAGGGATGCCTCATTCCTATTAGTCTCCATCCCTACCTGTCCCCCACCCCATCCTGCCACACGTGCACCTCCATCCCTTTGCACAGGTTGTTCTCTCTTCCTGGAACCAGTTTTCTCTTCCCCTCAAACCAGTTTTCCCAAACTCTACTCTTGCAGGTTCCAAATTCTCCATTCCAGGGCTTCCCTGGTGACTCAGTGGTAAAGAATTCCCCTGCCAATGCAGGAGAGTTCGATCCCTGATCCGGGAGGATCCCACATGCCTTGGAGCAAACTAAGCCCCCTATGGGCCACAACTACTGAGCCTGCGCTCTAGAACCCAGGAACCACAACTACTGAAGCCCACGCATCCCCAGAGCCTGTGCTCCACAATGAGAGAAGCCACTGCAATGAGAAGCCCGCACGCGGAAACTAGAGACTGAGCCCTCATTTGTGGCAACTAGAGAAAAGCCCCCACAGAAATGAAGCCCCAGCATAGCCAAAAATAAATAGAACATAATTTTTTAAAAAATTCTCAAGATGTTTCATAGTTTCAAAAAACAAACAAAAATTCTCCACTCCCCTCCCCACCCCCCAGCCCTCCCAGTACCTCCACATCAATTAGGCAAAGAGAGCAGGGAAGAGTGTGTCAGTCCATGGGAGCAGCATGTGCAAAGGTCAAAGGTGGCTTCAAGGAGATGGGAAGAGCCAGAGACCAGAGAAGGCGACAGAGCTGACAGGGCTATAGCAACTGACCCATAGAATCACAGGCTCTCCTGAGGGGCTGAGACCCCAGCGAGCAGTGAAAGGACAGGCTTTTCAGTAGCAAAGGACACGATCAGAGGTGTGTTTGGAAAGGCCAACTCAAGGCTGCCAAGTGGAAAAGGCACTGGAGAAGCTAGAATGGGTGTGGGCAGAACAGGTCCCAGGGGTTGCACAGCTGAGAGCTGATGGGAGCTGGGACACCTGAACCCCTACTTTCTGCAGGCTGGGTCCTGAGCCAGGGCTCCAAGTCATTGACTGCAGCTTCCTTGACAGGACCTGACTTACCTCAGTGTGTTCCATACCAGCTCTGACTGCCAACTGTGATACCCTCCCCACTTCTCAGCCCTGGTGTCATGTCCCCAGACACTGTCTGCCCCATGGAGTCAACACCTGTGCCTTGTGGGAGCTGCCATCTCATTTTAGAGGGAGACAGGCTGCTTGGGCTCAAAGTTGGGAAGTCAGTAGTGAGCAACAGAGATAGAATTTGAACGGAGATCTGCCTGCCTCCTCCACCATAGCAGGTGTCCCAGAAGTTGT
This sequence comes from Muntiacus reevesi, assembly GCF_963930625.1. NCBI lineage: Eukaryota > Metazoa > Chordata > Mammalia > Artiodactyla > Cervidae > Muntiacus > Muntiacus reevesi. The sequence goes on from NC_089249.1 coordinate 216,458,432, forward strand.
AAGCAGGCTTCTGTCCCCTGATGGCAATGAGACTTCGGGCGGGTCACTTTAACTTTCTCTGCCTCAGTGTCCTCGTCTACAAAATAGGGGCAATAGTAGCAACCTGCCCCGCAGGATTTGTGAAGAGCATATGCACTAAATGCCCATAAGGAGCCCAACATAGCACCAGACACATAGTAAGTGATCAGTAAGTGGTTGCTGTTCACATAACACTGTTTCAGGAACTTAGCATGTTCATTGGGAAAATGTACTTCGGTGTCGTGAATTAGGAGGAAGACAAAGTGAGCTCAGGAGGGATGGGAAGGAAGGAGAAAAGAGAGAGCATCTCGAGGCAGGTCTGGAGCTAGGTGGCCCTAGGATTCAAGCACACAGCAGGTGTCAAGGATACTAGCTCTGAAAAGGTTTGAATGACACAGTGAGGAATCACTGAAAGTTCTATATTTATAGAAGGCACAACCAGAGCCCTACACCTAGGAGTGGAAGGATTTCTCCTCCACAGGTGACAGCACTGACCCTGGAGGCCAGAGGGGGCCTAGATAGCAGAGCACTGGCAGCAAGGAGTCAAATTCTCAGGTTTCAGAAAACCCAAGTCTAGGGCTGCCCTGGTGGTTCAGTGGTTAAGAATCCGCCTTGTAATGCAGGGGACACCAGTTCGAACCCTGGACTTGGAAGATCCACATGCTGCAAGGCAACTAAGCCCCTGGGCCTCAACTGCTGAGCCCATGCACCCTGGAGCCCATGCCCCACAACAGAAGAAATCACCACAATGAGAAGCCCATGCACCGCGAGTAGAGAGTAGCCCCCGATCACTACAACTAGAGAAAGCCAAGGTGCAGCAGTGAAGACCCAGTACAGCTAAATAAATAAACAAATGTTTTAAAAGGAAAGAAAACCCAAGTCTAGGTAGCCCTTTCCAGGCCAAAGAACCTCCCTTGTGTAATTTCCCATCTTGTCACGCGGTGGCGATAGTGTGCCACCAGGAAAATCCTCTTTCCCTGTCTTTCAGCCAAAACAATAGCCAAGTATCAATACTTGTCAGGTTCCTTAAGGGCTCTAGGGAGAACCCTTACAAATCTCTATGACATAGAGTCTCTTTATATCTCTAACTTACAGGTGGACATGTGGGCTCACAGAAGTTCAGGAGGACCCATAAGATAATCCAACCAGTATCTGAACCCTGGTCTGTCTGTCTCCCAGTCTGCCTGCAGCAGCTTCCTGTCCAGGGATGACAGCTGCTGGCGGTCTCTTCTGCCCCATCACTGGGCAGTGCTACCTTTGTGGAGCAGACAGATTAGACAGGGAGCAGAATATTATAGAGGACAAGAAGGACTTTCACTTCTGCTTTTTCTCTCTTGTTTACCTCCCTTATGCAGATTTTGCATTGAAGGTGAGGTGATGGGACAGTTCCCATCCCTGGGGTAGAGAGGAGCTGGGCTGAGGGATGAGGCAACTAACTTTGAGCACGTTCTCTGAGCCAGGCATTATGCCAACCAACATTCATTCCTACATTAATTAAGGACACAGTAATGAAGCACCCACTGTTGGCCGGTCACAGGTGACACAGTACTTCCAAGCTTTTCGCACACAGCAATAAAAAATAAACACTTAAATATTTATTTTATACGTAAAGAAAGAAAGAAAATGAAGTCGCTCAGTCCTGCCCGACTCTTTGTGACCCTGTGGACTGTAGCCTGCCAGACTCCTCTGTCCATGGGATTCTCCAGGCAAGAATATTGGAGTGGGTTGTCATTTGCTTCTTCAGGGGATCTTCCCGACCTAGAGATCAAACCCAGGTCTCCCGGATTGCAGGCAGACTCTTTACCATCTGAGCCAGCAGGGAAGCTTTATATGTAGAGATACGTTTAAAAATATTCATACTGTAAATGAGCCCTCAGTTTAAAAAATATTTATTGACTAAAACACCTACTTTCAGCCTTAGGTACCCGTGAGACATGCAGGTATCAAGTCAGGAACTCTGGGACAAATCTAAGCTAGAGATTGAGGATCAGAATCTACTGGCATTTAGGATATGCCAGTGACCAGACGGGATTCCTCAGGAAGTCTGGGCAATCAGCAAGGTGGACCTCTGTTTGCCAAACAGGAAGAAAGGAGGCATACCCATGACAGGTTGGCGCAGAGCAGGGCTTGATAAACAGGTAGGAAGGGACCAGACTAGACCGGGAGCTTTTGGAAACCTTGTTAGTTCCCAAGGGTCAAGAGAGTCAAATGCTGCAAAGCGGAGCAGCAAAGATTACGAAATACCACCGGTTCTGGCCAGAGCAGGACTGCTGGTGACCTGAAGCCAGACTAAAGTGGGATGAGAAAGGGAGGCCAGACTCAGCGTAGGGGATAAGAGAGAGAGCCTCGCTGTAGACGCATGGAGATCTTTCTCTTACCAGGAGGAAAGACTACATGGTTTGTGGGCAGCCGAAAAACAGCCAGAAAGACAGGAAGGCTTGGAGCTCCAGGGGAGCGAAAGGAGAGAGATGCACAAAAGAGGGCGGAAGCATTAGGGCGGGACCCAGAGCCCAAGAGGAAGGCCAGCCCAGCCCAGTGCTCTTTTCTGTCTCAAAACAACGATGGCGAAGGGCGCAATCTCTGGCTGGATTTGCGGTATGCGGGACATTACTAGATACTGCCGGCCCCTTCCGAGCGCGCCCCACTGCGTAAGATCACCTTTCGCCCAGCTACACCACCCTCTGCTCCCGAGGGCAGAGCGGATCGCGCGGCCCACGGCCTGGCCGCTGCTGATTGGCCCACGGGAGCCACCTGACCGAGCCAGCCAATCAGAGGCGCTCTCCCAAGGAATGGGGCCCCACGTGTGGCCCCTGGTGCAAGGCTGAGCTGCTGTGAGGCCCGGCGGCCGTACGGACAGCGAGGTTAAAACAGCTCTCAGCCCCTGACGAGCTCAAGAGGAGACCCAGCTTCCCCCAGCCCCGCCGATTCCTGCCTATCCGGCTACTACAACCCCCAAACCCTTTTGCTAAATTTCCTCTCTTGGCAGCTTCTGTGACTCAGCCGAGGTGTGTTCATCCCTGTCCCGCTGTCTTGACTGGTCCAAAGTGGTGATTTGGAGGAAGACAGACCTAAATTCGTGTCATCGTGTGACCGATAGCAACTGTTTAACATTGTTGAGCCTCATCTGTAAAAACGGGACTCCTAATACCTACTGTGGTGTTTTTGTGAGGATTGTAAAGCCCAGCGCCTGGTACATGGTGAGCTCCCCAGAACATTGATTATATATATTTTTTTACTGTTGTCTATATTTCTACCTATCAGGAATTCACAATCCTCATTATACAGGGTCTTGTGTTAAGCTATTTTTTATTCCTGTTCTCTTATTAGAATGTAAACTGCTTGTCCACGGGAATGTGCCTGTATACCTTTTTAGTCTTTCAACTCCATGGTCCCTTCACTTGGTCTGACAAGGGTAAATTTAACTTACATAAACAGTAGCAGGACAGAGTATACAAAATCAAGGAATTTATAGCACGGAAAATCTCAGCAGTTAGATGGTGCTATTTATAATGCAACATTAATGTACTAGGGGGGGGGAAAAGTCTTAGAAGACTACCAGGTACCAGGTCTGTGAGCTCAGGCAGATCTTGACCTCTCTGAGCCTCATGAGAACAATAATCATGACTGTAACAAGTGCAGGACTAACCAGCTGCTAGATACTATTTGAAGCTCATATTAGCTGTCCACAACCCCACTTGACAGAGAGGACACACAGGCACAGAGAGGTTCTGTAACTTGCCTGAGATCACCCAGCTATTAAGTGGTAGAGGTAGAGTTGGGGGTTCAAATAAGGTCTTTTGGGTCTGAGTCTATACCTGTAACTGCACTGCGTGCTACCTCTCAGGCACCAGCACAGGCAGTTGGCACACAGTACAAAGCTGTGGAGAGGGCTGGGCTAACAGGGCAGTCTTCTGCATCTATGAACCAAAGGAGGCCAGTGTAGCTGAAGGGCAGAGAGGGAGGGGACCAAGGTAGATGATGAGCCTGGACTTGCAGGCAGGTCTGCATCTTTAAGATGTCTAGGCCACAGTGAGGAGTTGGTGTCAGCATGGCAGAAGCATGTGGCTAGGTGTTCTGAGGGCATTTTTTTTTTTTTTTTTTTTTGCCACACTGCAAGGCTTGTGGGATCTTAGTTCCCCAACCAGGGACTGAACCCTTGCATTGAAAGCATGGAGTCTTAACCGCTAGACCACCAGGGAAGTCCCTCCACAGGCATTTCTGACCCTTTGCTGCCACAGGCCTGGGATGCAGAAGGCAGCAGCAGTCTTTCTTCTCCTGGTTTAGCATCAGTCTCTGCCCAGATTGGAGATCCAGGGCCTATCATAGCCCTAAGTACTCTGGTTGTCCCCCAGGGTCCCCTCCCTGGGCAGGAATAGAGATGTTACCACCTTGCCCCCCCCACCCCAACTCCTCCTTTCTGGTCTCATAATTGTCTTAGGCTCATTAATATGACTAATTAGATAGGCCTGAAGTAATTGCATCCTCCTATCCTCCCACTATATAAACCCTGAGATGCCTCATTATTTAAAGTCTCTGCAAGTCTCCCTGGGGCTTATTATGAACTCTAGACACATCAACTGCCTCTGCAGGCAAGGGGCCCAGAATTTGGGGGAACAGGGCAGGGCTTCTGTTGACCACTGAGCCTTAGTTGTTCATTTCATTGGTCCTGTCTTATCACTGACTTCTCTGGAAACTCCCTGGCAGTCTCCTCATACTCCCTGGGTTTTCTCACCACCTGTCCTGCCCCTACCAAAGGCTTCTGGTCCCACCTCCTCTATGATGACTCTTGAGGTATTCTCTCTCACCTGGTTCTTCCTCTAGGTCTTCAAACCAAATGTATTTCCAGTCACTAGCATGACATGTGTTCCTGATGTCCTTCAGGCTCTCCAAACCTAACATGCCTGAACACCAGCACCTGCCTTACTTCAAAGCATTCTTACAAAAACATTAACCCAAGTGTAATCAAGCCTCTGCCCTTATATTCAGTTTACAGAAAATACAGGGGGCATATGAACAGGTAATGAAGAAGCATCAGCCAAATGCAGAACATGGGGCCAGATAACTGGCCGAGTCCCTGCAAAAGTCAATATTTCAGAAAACAGGAGGTGGAGCATTCGAGGTTGTAAGAAACTTAAGAGCTACAAGGACAAATGCAATATATGAAATTTGATTGGATTAATTCAAAAAAATCATCTATCAGAAACATTTGGGAGAAATTTAAATATGGAAAGAACGTTAGATGTTAGGGAATTATAGGTGGTACTGTGGTTATATATGAGAACACGCTCATATGTTGGAGAAGTTTGCTGAGTCTTTATGTGAGAAGTATCACAATGTCTGTAACTCACTTTGAAATTGTGCAGAAAAGAAATATCTTTATCTCTGGGACTTTCCTAGCTGTCCAGTGGTTAAGACTTAGCATTTCCACTGTGGGGGGAATTTAATCCTACACACTGCACATAGGGGAAAAAAAAACACTATCTCTGAAGCAAATATAACAGAATGTTAACAGACACTGACTCTAGGTGTATTAGTTGTATCTTTTTGTTTTGTATGTTTGAAAAATATCACAATAAAATGTATGTTTGAAAAATTAACATAGGGAGAAAAAGACGGTGGCGCCCAGCTTCCTAACGCTGTTGCACGGGCCTATGGGCCGCAGGCCCTTCAGTGTAGAAGCCTGCAGAGGACATGTTTCTGCTGCTGGACACACTCCAAGCAGCAGTGGTATCTGCATTCCTAGCTTCTATGATTGGTCTTCAAACTCTGTACATCTGCACTGATGTCAAGCCCAAGGCAGCAGTGTGCACCCTGGAGACAGCACGCTGTAACAAAGTCCATATTCAACCAATAATTACAGATTTGGTTCCAGGCTTGCTACCGAAATTGAAGGAAAAAGTTGATCTTCTGGTGTTGAATTCAATGTAGTTACTATTCCACCTGAGGATGTAGGGAGTCACGGGATTGATAGAGGCAGCTTGGGCTGGTGGCAGAAACAGCAGTGACATAATGGACAGATGCTTACTGCTGGCTTTTACCAAGAGGATTGTTCTATTTGGTAACCATTAAAGAAAACAATCCATGAGAAATTTTGAAAATAATGAAAACAAAAGGTTTACAAGGCATCACTGTACTTTCCAAGTAAGCAGGCCAGGAAATCCTGTCAGTCCTCAAGTTCATCAAGTCCTAATCCACAGTGTGTGCTACTTAAAGCTGAATGCATTTGGCATATTTTGAAACTGAAGTCATCTCTTAGTCAGTAAGTAAAATTGTCAGAAATTTGTCATCCAGAAAAAGGCAGACAAGTAAGGGTATTTCCTTTTACCCAAGAATCAGGCCTATAGAAACATTTGCACAAATGCAAGTAAGTATATGTATATTATATATACAATTTGAATTTTACATATTATATATATGTAGAGAATATATAATGAAAAAGTTATACTTAATTATATGTGAAGAGGATATTCATTTCAGCATTACTTATAATGGCAAAACAATGAAGTTAAGTGTCCATCAGCAAAGGAATTGGTAAAATATATTACAGTATATTCATGTTACTGAATATGAGTGACACATCCAACCGTTAAACATGAGTCAGGTCTGTATATACTGAACCAGAAGGGGTTCATGGTGTACTATTGAGAAGTGAAAAAAATCAAATTGCAAAACAGTGTTAACCTATATATATATATATTTTTGAAAAACTAACAAAGAAGGTTTATGTGTATGTATATATAAGAAATTCTCAACAGGTCCATAACAGGTGGGAATAGAAGAATTTTAATTTTTTTGTGTTGACATTTGTACAGTGATAATGTATTCTATAATTAAACAAATTTTTTTATTAAAAAAAACTAACATATATTTACCCCCCTTGTCCCAGCTGTATTCCTTATGTCTGCCATCTTAGTGGTTGACACAGCCGTCCCTCTAGCCTGGAAACCTTGACCCCCACTTTGACTCTTCATACTCCCTCATGCTCCCATCCAGTCTCCAGGTCCTGCCCTTTCTACTTTCTGAAGCGATTCTTAGTCCATTTTTATATTTAGTTATACCTGATATATAACATGTGTTAGTTTCAAGTATACAACATAATAATTCAATATTTGTACATGTTATGAAATGATCACTACATCAGCCTAGTTAATATCCGTCACCATATACAATTACAAAAACATTTTTTCTTGAATGAGAATTTTAAAATCTACTCTCAGCAACTGTCAAATATGCAAAACAGTATTATTAACTATAGTCATCATGCTATATATAACATCCTCCAGATTTAGTCCATCCTTTATCCCCATTTCCCTGCCATTTCTCTGGTAAAGACCACAGCAACCTCTTAACTCAGGGTCCCAGCATCTTCCTAGGTATCTCTGCCTCCACACTCACCTTCCACATGGTCCCAAGTTCATGTTTTTCAATGTTGTATCTGATTGTGGCACTCCCCATTCCAGTGGAATTAAATTCCAGTCCTCAGAGCTCTTCATAGTCTGCTCCTGATGACTTCTTAAAATTCTCTCTCCCTTTCAGCTACATCAACCACACCCCTTTACATTTCCTTTATACCCTTCAAAAGTATCTTCTGAAAAGAAAAGAAAAGATACAAAAGTATCTTCTAAGAACTGAGTCTTGAAAAAAAAGTAACTAGAAAGCTATAAATTCAATCTGAGATACTGTTAAAAAACAGAAAAGTCTAATTCTTAAAAGCATGTTTGAAGGCCTTGCTGTTAAAAAAAAAAAAAATCCATCCTATTCAACTGAGGTCTTTAATTGAGAAAGACCTAATTTATGAGCTTCATCAAATGGGAACATGTCCACGTAAGAGAATGGGTGTCAGTGGTTTGAAGTATAATTCTGGGGACGACCATGGAGCCCTTTTTAGTTTTTTTAAATAATTGTTTATTCATTTATTTATTTTTGGTTGCACTGGGTCTTTGTTGCAGCATGCAGGCTCTCTTTAGTTGCGAGTGGGGGCTACTCTCATTGCAGTGCACAGGCTTCTCATTGAGGTGACTTCTCTCATTGTGGAGCACGGGTTCTAGGCCATGCGTGCTTCAGTAGTTGAGGCGCCTGGCTCTAGGGTGTGGGCTCAGGGTTGTGGCACTCGGGCTTAGTTGCCCTGAGGCATGTGAGATCCTCCTGAACCAGGGATCAAACTTGTGTCCCCTGCATTGTCAGGCAGATTCTTAACCACTAGACCACCAAGGAAGTTCCATGGAGCACCCTTAAGAAAGGCCATGTCACAAATGATCTGATAACACAAAGAAGGATAATTGAGCAAATTAACATGAACATCAACAATTCTGAACCAAAAAAAAGTGATTCAGGAGTCTACATTCAAATGTAAAGAAGTTTTAAAAACCTTAATTTATTGCACTTTTATTTATCTGTTTATGAATGCACAAAAATGATATATGATTTTTGAAAACTATAAGTAAATCTAAAGGAGCTCCTTATGTAAGTTTAAAATTAAGAATATAGGGAATTAAGAAAAAAATATTCCAAGATCTCCAAGAATATTACAAATCTACAGATGAAAATATGTAGCCAGCAAGTCCAGAGATCAGCCAAACTCACTGAGGGAGGCAGGGTTCATTTAATTCACTTCCACTCTCAAACTGGTCTCATGGCTTGCCTTTGCTCCTACCCCGACCATGCTGGCCTGTGATCTGCCTCAGGTCACTTTAGCCTTGAGAAGTCTCCCACAGGGGTTAACACTCCACACTAACCAGTGTGTGCCCAGCGGTGGCTGGTATGTAGGGTTTAGGAAATGCTGCCTGAGGTGCTCTGTGCTCTGTCTTCTCCCCTGCTACAGCCAGCCTGGGCCCCAGGGCCTTGACTTCACATGCATCCTCTCTAGCCCGTCACCCTTGACCTTTCATCTGGTAACCATTTCCCCCTAGAACCCTGGAGGGGATCCAGTCATGCGTGGAGAGTGCCCACTTGTTAGGTCCAAGCCTGGGCTCTGGCCCCAAGGTCACTCAGCTGTCCTCTGCTTCCTTGAGCCTGCAAGCCCCTCCCTTCCCTCTCACTTCCTATCTCTGGAGAACACAGAGGTACTGGTGGGACCTCTCTCAATTTCCTTCCCTTCCCACTTAAAACATAGCTGAGGCCCCTTGCCTTTCCCTACGTGTCTCAAGTATTAAGGGGTTTCTCATCTGCTCTCTGGACCACCCATCCCGTTATGGCCCCATCCAAACACCCTGTACCTCCTTGCACCTCTTTGACCTCAGTGACCTGTCATCATTATTGTACCCTCAACTTTCCCCTCCCAATTAGCTTCTTCCCAAAACACTGTACTTATTCAATGTTACTCATTCAATAAGACATTGAATAAGTTTCAATTGATTTACTCATTCAATCCACAAATATCTGTCAAGCATCCACTCTGCACCAGGCACTGGGAACACAGCTGTGAACGAGTCCTAACTTCTTGGTGTGTCTATTGTAGACAATGAGAAAGATGGAGGTATGGGGCATAAAAAAAAAAAAAAAATCAGGCAATTTAGACTTTATAAGGGTGGAAACGAGAGGGAGGGATAGATTGGGAATTTGGGATTGACATGTACACACTGCTATAGTTAAAATAACATGCTTCTCCATAAAAAAAGAAAAAGAAAAGACTGTACTGCTGGCATAAAGATAGATCTATTGAGTCAGTGATAGTGAGGTGGATGAACCTAGAGTCTGTTATACAGAGGGAAATAAGTCAGAAATAGAAAAACAAATATCATATATTAACACATATATATGGAATCTAGAAAAATGGTACTGATTGACCTGTTTGAGGGGAAGGAATGGAGATGCACATGTAGAGAAGGGACTTGTGGACACAGAGGGGAAGGAGAAGGTAGAACAAATGGAGAAAGTAGCGTTGATATGTATATACTATTGTGTAAAATAGACAGCTGGTGGGAAGTTGCTATATAACACAGGGAACCCAGCCTGGTGCTCTGTGATGACCTAGAAGGGTGAGGGGAAGGAGGGAATATATGTATAAGTATGGATGATTTGAGTTATTGTATGGCAGAAACCAATACAACATTGTAAAGCAATTTTCCTCCAATTAAAAATAAATTTTATAAAAGATCTATTGGTCAATGGAGTAGATTGAGAATTCAAGAAGAAACCCATGCTTCTATGGTCAATTAATTTTTTCCTTTTCTTTCTTTTTTATTTTTTAATAAATTGATTTTTAATTTGTTAAAATTAATTTAATTAATTTTAATTAATTAAATTTTTTGGTCACACTATGCTGCATGTGGGAGCTTAGTTCCCCAACCAAGGATTGAACCCACACCCCTTGCGTTGGAAACATGGAGCCTTAAGCACTGGACCACCAGGGAAGTCCCTGATTTTTGGCAAGGGTGCCAAGACCATTATTGAAGAGGAAAAGTCAGTCTGTTTAAAAAATGCTGTTGGAACAACTAGTTATCCACATGCAAAAGAATAAAGTTGGATCCCTACCTCACACTATAGTAAATTAACCCAAAAATCCTAAATGTAAGGGCTAAAACTATTTCATGGGATTAAACAATGGTTTCTAAGATATTACCAAAAACACAGCAACAAAAGAAATAAAAACCAGATAAACTGAACTTCATCAAAATTAAAAGCCTTTGTATTTCAAAGGATACTATCAAGAAAGTGAAAATATAAGTCACAGAATGGGAGAAAATATTGGTAAATCTTATATCCAAAAAGGACTTGTATCCAGACATAAAGGATCCTTATAACTCAACAACAAAAAAAGATATTACCCAATTTAAAAAACGTGCAAAGAATCTGGATAGACATGTCTTGAAAGAAGATATACAAATGGTCAACAAACACAAGAAAATGAGCTCAACATCACTAGTTGTTCAGGAAATGCACACTAAAACCACAAAGAGATAGCATTTTGTACCCACTAAGATAACTATACTCAAAAAGGCAGATAATAAAAAATATTGGTGAATATGTGAAGAAATTGGAACCCTCACACATTGCTGGTGGAAATGTAAAATGGTACGGCCACTTTGGCAACATTCTTCAAAGAGTTCCTGATAATTCCTGAAAAAGTTAAACATGGAGTTACTGTATGACCCACAATTCCACTAAGTATATATGACAAATAAATGAATTCACATGTCCATGCAAAATTTTGTACATGAATGTTCACAGCAACATTGTTCTTTTTTTTTTTAGCAACATTGTTCTTAATAGCCCCAAAGTGAACTGCATCATTGAAAAGCGAGAAACAGTAACTGATAAATGAAATGTGGTATATGTATATAATGGAGTATTACTCAGCCATAAAAAGGAATGTAATACTGCTACAAACCGCAACATGGATGAGTCTGGAATACATCATGCTCAGTGAAAGAAACCAGACATAAAAGACCATGTGCTGTTTGATTCCATGTATATAACATGTCCAAAACAGGCAAATCCACAGAGATAGAGAGTAGGTGAGTGGTTGTTAGGGCCTAGGGGAAGGGAGGAAATGGGGTGTGACTGACTGCTAATGAGTACAAAGTTTCTCTTTAAGTGATGAAAGTGCTCTGGGATTAGTGATGATGGCTGCACAACTTTATGAGTATATTAGAAACCACTGGGGAATTCCCAGGCAGTCTAGTGGTTAGGATCTGTGCTTCCACTGCAGGGGACCCAGTTTGATTCCTGGTCAGGGAACTAAGATCCCACAAACTTCGAGGTGCAGCCAAAAACAATTTTTTTAAACTAATTTTAAAAAGATCACTGAAAAAAATAATAAAAATTTAAAAAAAAATTTAAAGATCACTGGATTGCACATTTTACTTATTTATTTACTTATGTATTGTTTTATATATTTTTTCTATTTTTTGTCTGCACCACATGGCTTGCAGGATCTTAGTTCCCTGACCAGCGATTGAACCTAAGCCCCCTGCAGTGGAAGACCAGAGGCCTAACCATTGGACCACTAGGGAATTCCTAGATTGTACATTTTAGAAGGGCAAATTTTATGGTATGTGAATTGTATCTCAATAAAAAGAAAATAAGTAAGTTGGGAAAAATCAGATAATTTCAGGGAATGGTAATTGCTGTAAGCTACCTCAACAGGAAGATGTAACAGAGTGACCTGGTGTCGACTGAAAGTCCTCAAGTTGAGGGAGGAGCCAGGGAAGCCTGTCTGAAGAGAGACTCTTGAACTCAGAGATAGAAAGAGTCCTGGCAGAGGTGGGAATGGAATCTTTCAGACACAGGAACACAGACCCTGAGGTGGAATAGTTTACACAAGACTGAGTCCCTTCTGCCTTTAGGAAAAGTCTTCCCTCCTAGCTCCTCTCCAACATCCTCCTGTTCTACATGGCCACCTGTTTTCCATGGTTTTTCCCTAAGGTCTTTACCTGAGGGCTGTGAAGATTTTCCAGATTATTTGGAGCATGGTTGTTTTTCCAATCATGATTTTTGCCTAAGGTTGTCACCTGGGGCATGTGAAGACTTTCCAGATTTTTCGGAGTTTAGTTGGAGCTAAGGGTACAAATTCCCAGACCTTTAACTTCCATCTGAACTCCTTGATCTGCCTAAGAAAACACCTCTTTTCAGTTCCTTCAGATGGCTTCCCACTCATGAGAGACGAGCCGTATCCCACCCAGATGAATCTCCGTGGGCCAAGCACTCCAAAGAGAGGGTGCTGGAGAGCCCTCAGAGCCTCCTAAGACTTACTTCATCCAGTAAACTCAGGTCAGGGCTTGAGCCTTGTCTGTCAGTCCTAGAATTAGAACCCAGCCACAGCGTGGTTGTCATGGGGACGCATATTATAACATGCTGGTGTTAATCGAGAATGGAGTCAAATCTTTTCTGATTGAAAATCAGTGTGAGTGCTTGCTTCAGCAGCATGTATACTAAGATTGGAATGCTACAGAGAAGATTAGCATGGCCTTCGTGGAAGGATGATACGCAAATTCACAGAGCACTCCATATTCTTATATTAAAAAGTCTGTCTCAGTTGGCTGAGGCATTTGATGATGGGGCCCGGTTTTGCCATGTTAGACACACGAGAGACATTTTCTATAAATTGATAGAGCTGAATCTACAGCCCCAGGGCTTTATGATGTATTTAAAGCACATATATAGTCTGAGTGAGTGTTTGTTGCTCAGTAGTGTCTCTTTGTGACCCCGTGGACTGTCTTATCCCACTGGGCTCCTCTGTCCATGGAATTTTTTCCAGACTAGACCACTGGAGTGGGTTGCCCTTTCCTTCTCCAGGGGATCTTCCTGAAACAGGGATCGAAATTGTGTCTCCTGCAGCTCCTGCATTGCAGGAGAATTCTTTACTGGTGAGCCATTATGTGACTACTGGGTGTAAACTCTGAGCCTTCGACCACTTGCCAGAACAAGACACTGCTTCTTTCTCAGCCTCTGTTTTCATATGTAAAATAGGACAATATCCTCTTTTTGCAGAGAGATGATGGGTGGGTGAGTGTAAAATGGTGACCCTCAGGCAGGCAGAAGGTAGAGCACTCTCCTGGCCACCAGCTGCAGACCTCCTCCTTCCTCTGACTTCATTCCCTCCCTCCCCCCCAGAGCCCAGGATTCTTCCACATCCCCCTTTCTCCCCTGGAAATTAGTACCTTCAGAAGTGCTTGTCTGGAAGCTAAGGGTGCATCTGAAAAGTCAAGTGCTCAGAGGAGAGGTTTGGAATGGAGGGAAGGCTGACCTGTTGGGTTGGGGAACCTGGTGGCATCTGAAGCAGGTGTCTCATGGGCAGCTGCTCTGTGCAAGCCCTCCTACCATGTCCTGCCTACACTGACATATTCAGTCTGCCCAATGACCTCATTTGTGAGGCTCAGGAAAGGAAAAGGATTTGCTGATAAGTGACCCCCCTGCAGTTTGAACCCACATCTATCTGACTCCAGATACTATAGGCTCTCACACTCTTTGAAAGTCTCATCTGGCACAGAGGCCTGAGTGTTCCCCAAACATCCCTGAATCCTTTGAGGGATGGTTTGACATGACCAGGTGGTCCATGTGAAAGTGAAAGTTGCTCAGTTGTGTCCCCCTGGACTGTAACCTGCCAGGCTACTCTGTCCATGGGATTCTCCAGGCAAGGATACTGGAGTGGGTTGCCATACTTTCCTCTAGGGATCTTCCCAACCCAGGGATCAAAGGCAGGTCTTCCACATTGCAGGCCGATTCTTTACCATCTGAGCCACGAGCCATAATTTTTCTGTCATCTGAAGACACAGACTTAGAAAACAGGTGAGCATTAGGAAATGTTTCCCCAGCACTTATTCTGACCTTCATAGTCCTGGGATTGGTCATTGGTGGTCATAAGGGGCTCACCAACTGGCTTGGACTAAATATATAAAGCCAATAGTTACTGCAAGGGCTCATTCAGGAAAAAAAAAAAAAAAAAAGACTGCCTGCAAGAGAGGAAACAGGGAAGACTTCCAGGAGGAGAAATCTTCTAAACTGGGCTCTGAATCATGAGTAGGAGTTTGCATGACAGGGGAAAAGGCAGAGGGGTGGGCCTGAGCACAGGATGAATGGGATGTGGCCTGTCCTGGCACAGTGATACACTGGGCAGCCAGGAAATTGAGGAGGGCAGGAGGACAGATTAGAGGCCACTACACCCAGGGTTTTCCAAAGAGAACATTTGAAAAACAGCACACTTGAAGGTGAAAACTTGAATCCTTGGGGCTAGGGCTACAGGGTCAGGTTAGCTGACAGAAACCTGGTATTTTGGGCAGGTGCCAAACCTTCCTCAATCTTAAGTGGAAGCCTGATCCAGTTCTGGAGAAACCACTCAGTGGGACAGAAAGTCTTAGACCCATCACAAGGAGTGGTTGTAGTATTCACCAGCAGTGTTTGGGACTAATCACTACAGGCCTCCAAACCTCCCCACAAAACCTGGCTATTTAATCAGAAAGCATATGCTGCTCTTGTCCAGCATGGATGAAAAGCTTGAACTAGGAGTTGGGGTGGGAGCTCAGCTCTGAATAAGTCACACTTCCTCACTTCCTCCCTGGAAGATGGAGATAACAAGAGTGCCCATCTCAGGAGTAGATGAGAAGTGTCTTGCAGAGTAGCCGGCACAGAAGAGAACTGTAACAAAACAGTCCTAGCACACCCCAAGGCAAAGCCCTCTTGTTTCTAGAGGAGGTATCCATCTCTTCTGGGCACTGCTGGCAGAGTGAGCTTTCATCTGCACAGATGAGATTCTTAATCTGCTTCTTAAGCTTCCATGGCTCCCTACTGCCTTTCCAGTTAAAAGCTGAATTCTTTAGCTTAAAAAGGAAAGTCCTGAATGGTCAGGTCCCTGTGGCTTTCCCCATCTCCGTTTGAGGCGTCTTGCCTGGACTCATCACCTCATCACCTCTACTGCTCCAGCCTTGCACTAGCCTCTGACCACACTGAACTGTGGTCAGTCCCTCCAAAGCCCGGTTTCTGCTGGAATCTCGAACTTATCGCCTCCTTTCCAAGTTATTCCTGTATATCCTTCTGAGTTCCCTGTGAATGTTACTTCCGTGGAAGGCCTTCTCTGACTGTCTCTGAGCCTGCCTCAGCTCCCCCAGCACCTCTGGCTTCTCTCTCAGTGTTCAGCTCGCTACCTTGTTACTACTTCTCTGCCTTTCCCACAGGACTCTGAGGGGGAACACAATAAGTATCTGCTGAATCAATGCATATCCTTTTTTTCCCTTCCTGATTACATAGTTTACAACCCCATGGACTACAGCCTGCCAGGCTCCTCTGAGGGGAATTTTCCAGACAAGAATACTGGAGTGGGTTGCCATTTTCTACTTCAGGGGGTCTTCCTGACCCAGGGATCAAACCTGTGTCTCCTGCATTGGCAGTCGGATTCTTTACCACCGTACCACGTGGGAAGTATATCTGCTGAATTCATCAATCAAAGGAGAGGGCAGTTCTATGAAAAAAGGAGTACACTGGCAGAATGTCTCTACAGGTATCTCTTTCAGCAGGGTACCAGTATCAGTAATTTACAGGTGAGGAAACTGAGGCTAAGGTAATCTCACTCTGCCCGCCACTCAAATTCCAGAGTCCTTATGTGTAAGGCACTGTACTGGGCCTTCTCACCTATTGTAGCCAGAAGGTGTGTTTGCCAGGAGCAGAAGACGTGAAATGACAAGACTCTAAGACCTTGCAGAAGGGCTTAATCTTTCGGGCCTCATTTCTGCATAGGGCCGCTAAAGGTTTAAAGGAACTCATGCATGTCAAGCGCCCAGCATGGTGTCCAGTATACCACATAGACTCAGAAAATATTTACTGATTCTAATCTCTGTCTTAAGGATGGGAGGCACAGGCCCAGAAAAGTTCCTTGTGCTGAGACAAGGAGGGCAGGCCACAGCCCTATCCTTTCCTCCCCTACTTCGGGACCTAGTGTCCTTGTGAGAATATAGGGTCCTGTGGGTCGCCTCAACCAAATGCTGGCACCCAACAGGTGCTTAGCCTTCTGAATGGGAGTCACCAAAGGAAGCTGCTGTGGGTGACACCTCTGTAGCCAAATTCTACTCTGAGAGGCAGGAAGGGACCCTTGAGTTATTCCAGGAAAGTCCAGGAGGTTTTCTCTGGGATTCCAGTCTTTTCCCTAAGACCATCATCAGTAAGCTGTTCATCCCCAGCTGCCTGTCCTCCTTTAGCTCCTACGCCCATTCTGTGTGGGGCCGTGGGAAAGAATCCACCTTCCAATGCAGGAGAAGCACAGGGGACTTGGGTTTGAACCCTGGGTCGAGAAGATCCCCTGGAGGAGGAACTGGGAACCCACTCCAGTATTCTTGCCTGGAAAATAACCTATGGACAGAGGAGCCTGGCGGGCTACAGTCCACGGGGTTGCCAAGAGTTGGGCATAACTGACCACGTAGGAACGAGACCTGTTCCGTGGGGCCCGTGAAGTTGGAGAGAGAGAGGTTCGTTTAGGTCAGTGATGTCTAGAGGTCAGCTCTGGAGGAACCATTGTCCTTGTCCCTCTTCATACCTTTTGCACCTTTAAGTGTTTTTTCCTAAGGCTGGGGGTTTCCTAAGGTAGGGGTCTCATCCTTTGTTTCCCCAGCATCTAGCAAAACTGCCTGAAATACAGAAAATGGTTGCTGAAAGAAGCAATGAAACACATCTCAGCATTTATCAAGTATGTAGTCCGTATAGGCTCCAAACACCTTTGCCTTGCAAGAGCCTCAGAGCCACCCTGTGCATTGGAAACCACAGGTGAGGAAACTGAGACTTGTGGCTTTTTAACTGAGTAGCTCAAGGCCATTGAGTGGCACCTCACAGGCCCTCAGGACGATCATGAGAGAGTAAAGGGTTGCAAGTAATCTGAATTGGGGCAGTTGTTAGGAGGTAACTGTCAGTCAGAAATGACTAGTTCAAAAGATTAGGTGTGAAGGAGTCCCAGGTGGCGCTAGTGGTAAAGAACCCGCCTGCAAAGGCAAGAGACATGAGACGCTGGTTCGATCCTTGGGTTGGGAAGATCCTCTGGAGGAAGGCAACCCACTCCAGTATTCTTGCCTGAAGAATCCCATGGACACAGGAGCTGGGCAGCTTACATTCCATACTGTGGCATAAACTTGGACATGATTAAAACAACTTAGGATGCACAAAAGAAGGAGCCAGTCAGAGCTCCCCCATTGAATTGACTATAAAGGATTAGCAGGAGTCACTCCTTAGCAGAACAAAGGGCGGGTCCTTGTAGGGCGGGACCCTGGAGTGTAGACCCAGCTCTTCTTCCACTCACTGCCAACCTGACTACGCACTTGGGAACAGTCAGGATACCTCATTCTCTTCAACGGAAGGAGGCCGCCTGCGGTCACAGTGCTCTCCTCATCACACTGGTTTCAGGGGACACCTTCCTTCCAAGACAGCCTGCTTGCTTTCTTGGCAGGGATGCATCCCAGCACTCAGGTGTGGTAAGGACCTGTTGTCTGTCTCCTTGGCTGGTCTGTGGGTCTTGGAGGAAAGGAAGCTGCGGGCATCCTGAGCTCCAAGTCTACTGGGGCCAGTTTCGGGGTGAAGGCTGGGTAAGGCTGAAGGACGGAATTTAGGGAGCCGCAAGCGAAAGCCAATACTGCGCAAGACAACGCCAAAAGTGCCTTTCTCCCAGGTGGGCTCGCTATTAACAGATAGAAGGATGGCGGGTAAACACTCCACTGAGGCAATAATTATGCACATTTACTAAGCCCTAGGAGGAATGGTAGTCACGTGGCTCTCGAGGGCGGCGCCCTCAGCTTTGAGATGGAGTTAACTCTAATCACAGAAGGCTTTCTGGAGGAGGCGGAATTTTTACGGCGGTCGTTTGTGATTTTCTCTGAACATCGAGGATGAACTTAGCACTCTAGGGACCAAATAGGTACCCAGGGTGAGCTTTTTGTCGGGAGCAAGCCGGGAGGGGGAGGGGGTCAGAGTTGGATCGGGTTGGGCGAAGGGCCTGGGGGAGGTCGGCGTCGCGGGGTCGTTATTTGGGTTTCCCCACTTCGCGGTGTCTTTGGTGATTGGACACGGTAGGCCAGTGCTGCGGGGCCCCGGGTACTGGGTGCAGGCCTCGAGGTGCCAGGCTCCCGAGGGCAGAGCGCCTCAGACCAGGAATTAGGCGAGCAGTCTTGGCGGGGCCAGCCCGGCGGTCCGCCCTCCCAGCGCTGTTCCGCCGGGGTCCCGATGCCCGGCCCGCAGTGGTGAGGCGCGCGCTCCCCGGGGAGCAGGGCTGCGGAGCAGGCGGCCTGCGCGGGACGGAGGTGGCACGAGAGGGCCATCTGCCTGGGTGCAGAGAACTGCAGCGTCCGCGGTGCGAGGCTCGGCCCCTCCGGGCCCCCAGCCCGCGTCCACTGCCCCGCGCGCACACACCTACTGACGCCCGCCCGCGCCCCCGGCCCGAGTCCCAGTGCCAGGCCTAGACCCGGACTAGGCGCGGGAGGCGGTGCAGGGATTAGTGGACCCCTCCCCCAGCGCTCCCCTCGCCCCGCCCGGGGCTGCGAGACCCCTGGGCCCGGGGGTGACGAGGGAGCTTCGTCCCGGCGGTGCCCGGGCTGGGGACTCGGCCTCACTGGGCGGGGGCTGCACCGCGGCAGGCCGAGGTGCGGGCGCGCTGTCAGATTGCTGCCCGGCTCGGGTGCGGGGGGTGGGCTCAGCGCGGGGGTCGCTTGGCCTCATCCCCCCACGGAGGCCAAGGCTGGGCGGGCAGTGCCCGGGCGGGTAACCCGACCCGACCCGGCTCCCGGGAGCCGCTCACCCCGCACGGCCGGGCAGGGGGAGGAAGAGGAATGGAGGGAGGGGGAAGGGAAAGGATGGTGGGTGAGGGGCTGTGGGGACCGCAGGGCTGAGTCCCCGGCCTGTCTGCGCTGCTCTAGGGCGGCTGCCTTTGGTGCCCGGAACGAGCCAGCCCCCTGCCTCGCGGGCGTCGGGCCTGCGGCAGGAGGGAGCCCTGGGGCTGCACAGGCTTGGCTCGGGGAGGCAGACCCGAGCTGCTGCCTCCATTTTGTTTCCTGCTCTGCTTGGTCTGTGGTGGTGGTGATGTGGGCTTGGGGTGCGGCCCGGCAGGGGGTTCACCTGCGGCCGCGCCTGCTCGGGGTTTGAGGCCTCGAAGACCCCAACCCAAGCCCCCAGGTGAGCCCCGCGGTAGGAGGGGGGTTGCCCTGGTCTCGAGCCCGAGCCGAGCGGGCTGAAGGCAGGTGCCCAGTGGATGGGGAACCCGGGCTGTAACCTAAGATGGAGGCCGGGACTGACGCGGGCCCGAGCGGGGCTGGCGGGGCGGTCGGACAGGCCTCAGCCCAGCCAGGTGCCGCCGGGGCTGGGGCTCCAGACCGATAGGGTGCTGGAAACGTGTGCAGCCCGGGGCCGGCGCAGCTCCCCGAGGTAGGTGAGGGGATCGGAGTGCCACCCACGACGCCCGCAGGCCCCGACACTCCGGGGAGGCGCGCGAGGCCCCTGGGGAGCCCGCCTCAGGCCCCGCCCGGGCAGTCGGGCCGGCCCGTAGGCCCGGGCCGCGAGCGGGCGCGCAGGGGGAGGGGAGGGGGCGGCAGCGGCGGCTCCGCTGATTGGGTGGCGCGCTCGCGAGCCCGACTTCACCCGCCCTGAACCCCGAAGAGTGAGGCAAAGGAGCGCGCGCCTTGGGGGAAGGGGTGCGCGCGCACTCGGGGCCCCAGCCGCACGCGGGCCGGCGCGAGGCGCTCGGTCGCACGCGCCACCGCGGGGGCGCGCGCGGTGGGGGTGTGAGGAGGAGGAGGCGGCGGCGGAATAGGCCGGGGCAGGTCGCGCTTGCTACCTTCTCTCCTGAAGAGAGACGCGGGGGGAGGGGGGTGCGGCGAGCGGCTCCACGCTCTCCCCACCGCTCCGCTCGCGCCCCAGTGTAATGAGGGTCACCCCCTCCCCCCAGCCGGCCCGGGAGGGGGCGCGGGGCACGGTAACTAGTGCGCTGGGGTGGGCGGCGGGCTGGCGCGAGCGGATGGGGGAGGCGGCCGGGCGGGGAAGATGGTGGTGGCCGTGAGGTGAGGGGCGCGGGGGAGGGCCGGGCGCGGCGCAGGGTTGGTGGCCCGCGGCGTTGCAGCCGCAGGCCCCCTCCCCCTCCATCACTACCAGCCGGGCTCAGGCCTAGCCGGCCGGGCCTCCGCGAACTTCCTCCCCGCGCGGCCCGTGCCCCGCCGGCCTCCCGCGCGCACCTCGGCCTCCGCCTCCCTCCAGGTAGCCGGCTGGGGGGCACGGGGCCGGCTGCCCTCCTGCAGCAAACTTTGCTTGGTGCTGAATATTGATGAGTGCGATCGGCTCGGCCAGGAGGTGCTACCGGCGCTGCGGGAAGGAACGCGGCCCGGGCAGGCGGCGGCGGCGTCGGCAGCAGCCATGTTTGTCAAGCTGTAGCAGCCGCTGCTGCTGCCCTGACTCGGCTTCACCGACTGCCTCCGTTTCTCCCCCTGCCGCGTTCCGGCCTCTGGGCCTGCGGCTGTGGACCAAGCAGGCCTACAATCAGAAAGGAGAGCTTCGGGGTGCACCCGCTTCGCCGACTTGCTTGCGGCCTGAGCACGGCCACTGCAAAGGCTCGGGCGCCAATTGGGGCGCAGGGTGCAGCGCTATTGTGACCGCTGCGCCCGAGCGAGCCAGGAAGGATGGGGGGGGGTAACCTTTTTGTGCAGCGTCCTGGAGCCCCCCTCGAACCCTACAGCCCCCTGCTTTTGGGAGATCCGGCCTCTGGACTCCTAGCGGGGGAGGGGAAAGACAATCCTGTTTGAGATTTGGAAATTTCTACTGCCAACGGGATTTTAATTTTAGATCAGCCCAACTGTCCACCAGTCTGCAGGAAAAAGGGACGGGCTGTTTCCATGTGGCAAGATCTACCCGTCTCCGGGAAGATGGAGTTCGCGGAGGCTCACCGAGGCCGTTTTTCCATCGTCAGCTGGGGAACTTTTTCCACCCATGGAAGTGCAGCAGAAAAGCATCGAGGCCACTAGGCCTTGAGAAGTGGCTGCCATTTTGAAGATAAGAGTCAAATGGCCCATTAACTCAGATTAATTGCCGTGTTTTTGGATTCCAGGTTGATGCTGGCCCAGGATGGATCAGACCTGTGAACTACCTAGAAGAAATTGTCTGCTGCCCTTTTCCAATCCAGTGAATTTAGATGCCCCTGAAGACAAGGACAGCCCTTTCGGTAATGGTCAATCCAATTTTTCTGAGCCACTTAATGGGTGTACTATGCAGTTATCGACTGCCAGTGGAACATCCCAAAATGCTTATGGACAAGATTCTCCATCTTGTTACATTCCACTGCGGAAACTACAGGATTTGGCCTCCATGATCAATGTAGAGTATTTAAATGGGTCTGCTGATGGATCAGAATCCTTTCAAGACCCTGAAAAAAGTGATTCAAGAGCTCAGTCGCCAGTTGTTTGCACTTCCTTGAATCCTGGTGGTCCAACAGCACTTGCTATGAAACAGGAACCCTCTTGTAATAACTCCCCTGAACTCCAGGTAAAAGTAACAAAGACTATCAAGAATGGCTTTCTGCACTTTGAGAATTTTACTTGTGTGGACGATGCAGATGTAGATTCTGAAATGGACCCAGAACAGCCAGTCACAGAGGATGAGAGTATAGAGGAGATCTTTGAGGAAACTCAGACCAATGCCACCTGCAATTATGAGCCTAAATCAGAGAATGGTGTAGACGTGGCCATGGGAAATGAACAAGACAGCACACCAGACAGTAGACATGGTGCAGTCAAATCGCCATTCTTGCCATTAGCTCCTCAAACTGAAACACAGAGAAATAAACAAAGAAATGAAGTGGACGGCAGCAATGAAAAAGCAGCCCTTCTCCCAGCCCCCCTTTCACTAGGAGATACAAACAGTACTATAGAAGAGCAATTAAACTCAATAAATTTATCTTTTCAGGATGATCCAGACTCCAGTACCAGTACATTAGGAAACATGCTAGAATTACCTGGAACTTCATCATCATCTACTTCACAGGAATTGCCATTTGTAAGCAGTTTTTGGTACAACTTAAATATATACATTAATGTATATATACAGGCAACTTAAAGGGAAACTATAAAAACCTGTTATAACTAATTGGTTTTTGGTTGTTTATCAGTTCACAAATGAAAGCTTATTGCTAATGATAAGCTCTTTGGGAAAGTTTTACTTTGATTTTTTCTGTATTATATGAGTTTGATTCTTTCCTGATTTTCCAAGTTAACTCTCCATTGAGGACTGGTTAAGAGTTAAGCTTTTAAGGGCATTTGATGAGTTCAGAATTAAGTTTTCAAGATAGAGGTGTACATTTGTTTAGCTTTTTTTTTTTTTTTTTTAAGTGGCCTTGGCTTTGGCTTGCTGGTGTCCTGAGTACACGAATCAGTGAATTACCTGGAGTCCTATTTTTGCATAAGGCATGGCTTATAAATTTTAGTTGATAGGATGACTTGCAGGTTGAAGTACATTTTGGGTTCACATTCAGGGTAGCTAAGATGAAAAGACCTTTTTGGACATCAGTCAAAATTTAAATTAGGCTATTTTTTCTGAGGTACATGTTGTACAGCATCCTCTGGTAACGACCATCATCAGAGTAGGCTCTTGAACCTTTTCTACTTTTAAATTTTGAAGTGTATGTATGTGTGTGGTATGGGTGTATGTGTATAGAAAAGGGGGAAAAATGTACTTTGAGTTACTCAGTAGTGCTACCTACTATGTTAGATTGTGGTAAGTGATACTTGCTTTTTAAAAATCTGGTCTTTACCCAGAATTTTTGACTGTCCCCAGTTAGCTAAATGACCAGTTGACTTCACTTACCCTGTTTCATCACTTTTACTATCTGAACCAGCTTGATTGTTAAAAGATTCCTTTCAACTTTAAATATTTGATTCTGATTTTGTTTCTGCCTAGACACATTGTCATGGTCATCTGTTATGTCACCAAAGGGGATCCCATTCCCTCCACAAGATGCCTCTGAAATACTCTGTAAAGATTTAGATAGGAAAAACTTTATGGTGTGTAGTGATGGTTTTGAGTGCATTAAACGTTCATTTTACTGTATAGCCCTGCTGTTCTTTAAAATTTAAGAGTGAGAATGTGGGTGTGTCGCTTTTGTTTCTGTTGATTCATATTTTAAATATGCTTTAGTACTACTTGATTTCTTAGTTTGGCAGTTGCAGATTTAAACAATTTGTTTCAGTAGTTATCGTGAGTCTGTTTTGTCCTAGATACTTTTTAGGGTGAATAGGCTGTGCTGGCAGCCTATCAGCAGCTCAGACAAATCCTTCTTGTTACATTGAAATGTATTTTACATGTATATAGTTTTGTCTTTACATAAAAACTTAGATCAGAAGGTGGAGATACATGTTTCTCTAAAAGTGTAAGTGTAAATCTATGTGGTTCTTATCAAAGAGATGTCATCATTGGTTCTAAAATACTAGAGCCTTTAGAAAAAAAATGTTATGCATCTAAAATGAGAGTTAACAAACTTGTATAAGTGTAGAAAATTTTTTTTTTCATCTAGAAAATAAAATTACTCACAGACTGTGGACTTGAAGAAACCAGTATCTATTCTTTTTTTTTGACCGTCCTGCATGTGGCTTGTTGGATCTTAGTTCCCCTGACCAGGGACTGAACAGTAGTTCAGTCTTAGTTCCAGGCCACAGCAGTGAAAGTCCTAACCACTGAATGCCAGGGATTTCGAATCTTTATTCTTGTAAGTCTTTCTTACAGATTATGGATAAATCTGAATTGCTTCATCCAAAATCTATTGCTTTCATTTTCGCCTTTGATATTTTCTGAGAATTTAAAGTGAAGTCATTCTCAAAATGCAAATTTAGTTTAAGCTTGAGAAAGGTGTAATTAAAAGAAATTCCATATAGCTACACACTTGATATATTCAGACTATTCCCAGTGACTGGTTGATGCAGCAGGTATGGAGAGCACTTCCTCTGTATTAGAGCCTGTGCTTAGGGCTAGAAATTTTAGAAAATCTTTTGCACATGCTATTGTCTTTTTCTGTATGTGATATTGTGATAGAATAAGATTCTCCGGGCGAGAGTAACGAGTACTTATTAGGATTTTAAAACGAGTACTTATTAGGATTTTAAACCCTCTGTCTGGAACTAGAGAATGACAACATAATTCAACATTGTATTGCCAGTTGTTTTTGTACAACTAGCTATCAGCAGACTGTTTGTCTCCTGTCATAAAGGAACGACTGCTTCAGTTTACCTTCATGCTATTCAGTTACTTTTTCTGCTTACCTTGATGTGAAATGGTTGTCATTGTAGTTAATTATCCTGACCTGGTGTTTTTCTATTTAATTGGGTTGATACTGTCTAATTTCTGCCAATGTACATATATAGTATACAGTGCTTTGTATATTGTAGGTGCTTGAAAAAAAATCTTCAAGGAAGGTTGGTTCCCAGAGCTCCAAGTTATAACAGGCAATAACTTAGTTTTAAGTGCTTTGGTCTGTATTGTCTCATTGGGTCTTCATAGCCTTGTAGTAAAAAACAAATGTCATGGAAGGTCTAGGTCCGCCTTAAAGGTACTTGAGATTATTGGGGATAAGACTGAAAACTATTGAAACCATAGAATTATTTGAGTACTCTTGGTTTTCTTAAGGGACTTTTGAAGGTCCCTAAAACTCTTGCCTGGGCCTGAAGTAACTCATGGTTTTCTTACTAGGCTGATTGCAGCAATTGTTTGTTTATATTCTTCCTCATTTAGGTACTTTAAGGAGGTAAAATTGAGTTAATTTATACTGTGGCAGTATTTATGAATTTTGGGAATTTTCAAAGTTCTTAGGATGTAGGCAGCCTCCAGAGTAGTCTAAAGTATATGTTATGTTAGTGATTCTCTTTATCTGAAGAAGACCACTAAAAATGAACACAGTTAAAATTGAAGACTAAAGTTTCACAAGTAAATAGGGAGGAAAAGTTTTATTTAGATTTTATATTGAAATGTAAAATTGAGAATTAAAAAAGTCAGTTTTAAACCTTTATCAAAATTTTGATTATGATGGCAACTATTTTTTTTATAATAAGGTAAGAATCAAATAGATTTTTGCTTTTGGCTACGATGGGTCTCCATTGCTGCACATGGGCGTTCTGTAGTTAGCAGCGAAGCACAGGCTGCTCTTTATTGCGGTGCTCAGGCTTCTCGTGGCAGTGGCTTCTCTTGTGGAGCATGGGCTCTGGGCGCCTGGCCTTCGGTAGTTGCAGACCTCGGGCTCTAGAGTGCTGGCTCGGTAGTCGTGGTGCAGAGGCTTAGTTGCTCAGTGACACGTGGAATCCTCCTGGACCAGGGATCGAACCAGTGTCCCCTGAATTGCAAGGCAGATCCTTAACCACTGGACTACCGGAGAAGCCCTCAAGTAGGTTTTTTAAGATTTTGTCTAGCAAAATTGTACAATAGGTAGATGGATACTTTGTTTTACTTCCATTTTCTTACCATGATCATAAGGATAAATTTTTATAAAATATTTAGGGACTTAGTCTTAACTAAGGTATTCTTTCAAAAAAATACCCACTATGCAGTTTCAGGTGTATACCAAAGAAGAGAAAATGGTTGAATTTCCATGTACTCCTCATCAAGCTTTAAGAATTACTGATATTTTGCCAATTTTGTTTTATCCTCCGTCCACTATGTCATTTCACTAACTTTTCTTAATCCTTTGATGTTCATCATCTCTCTCTTTGAAGCTGTTGTCCTGTTCTCCTTGTCAGTTGTCACTTGTTTATTGGTTGACCTAGATCACCTTTTTCTTGCCTGTAATTAGAGTAGTTCTTTATTATTTACATTGACTTTAAGAAACACAGCATCTTTGTGCCAGATTTGTTTGCAGTTTTACCTTGTAATTGATTTGCACTAGCTTGTGCTTCATTAGGTAGAGACAGACACTATATTGTATGTGGGATGGATGTTTAGAGACTTTTTGGGGAGCCATTTCAGAATAGATATCTCAATGTTGTGACAGTATCCCCATGTACAGTGTTGGAGATGCAGAAAATATGAACCACCCTCTGTACCAACTTCTGTGCTGTGGATGTTCAGGTGGTTAAGAGGATCAATGGAGAGGTGAATGAAACCTAGAGCCATCAAGGCTCCAGTGAAGAGTGGGACTTCAGTTCATTGACTGGGTTGAGTTTGGTTAGGTTTAGAAAGGTACTTTGGATAAAAAGAATTAAATAAACATAGTATTTTCACAGAGTTGAATAGGATGAATGTCCTCAGGTAATGTGGATGGTTTAGTTGCTCAGTTATGTCTGACTGTAACCCCATGGACTGTAACCCACCAGGCTCCTCTGTCCATGGGATTTCTCAGGCAATAATCCTGGATGGGTTGCCATGTCCTCTTCCGGGGGATCTTCCTGACCCAGGGATCGAGCTCACGTCTCCTGGATTGTAGGCAGATTCTTGACCGATGAGCCGCCAGGGAAGCCCATCCTTGAGAAATAAGGCCCAGAAATTCAGATTGGCATTTGATGTTGATGTGATAGAAACTGGATCCAGTGAGGAGTTTTAGCTGAGAAGTGACATGATGAAATCTATGTTTGGGAAATTTTGGCTGGGAGAGAATAGAGGCAATGTTAGGTTGTGGAGAATTGCAGTAGTAATTAAAAATTAGAATTGAGCAGAGTCAGTAGTAGAAAGGGGGTAAATCTGAGAGATTATTTCAGAGGAGAGAAAATTGGCAGCCCTTTTAGGGTTGCCTGGACTGGAAATAAAGTTGGAGCCTGGATTTGAGGAATGAAAGACGTAAGTACAGACTATGTCCAACGCTTGTCGTGTTGGTGCCTGAGACAGAAATGGGGTTCTCTCTTCCCTTCTCATCATCCCAGCAATTCTCTGCTTCTTCCTTTCCTGTCTCCACACTTCTCAGCTTCTGCTCTTTCTCTGACTCTGTTCTGCTGGAGGTCCTGGTTTTCTTCATTACTTTCTCCTTTCTGCTGGGATCTTTATTCTCAACCGTCGCTGCATCACTTTTTCTGCCTAAAAACAGAATGATATCTTTCTATTCTAAAGAATCTTCCTCTATCCTCTAACCCCTGTGATTAGTTTCCTGGGGAATCTTGAGAGTTGTCTACTTTGTTTACCCCTCTTTAAAGCCCTGTGGATTGGCTTCTACTCTGTTGGAACTGTTCTTTTCAAAGTTACAAATGACACCTCCAGACTTATTCTACTGGATGTGCAGTGTTTTGACCACTACTCCTTTAAATAGTCCTTTTTGGACTGCTTGTTCTCTTTTCTTCCTCTTTTCTGTCGTTCTCTACAGTCTTGTCTGCTTTTATTAATTCACTTCTCTGCTGTTTGAAAACTTGATCTGACTTCTGAGCTTCAGACCAAGAAACAAATTTCCAACTGAATTTCTCTTCCACCTGTAGCATACTTACCTACTTTTGACTGTCTACTTTTTGCCAAACATGCTTTTCCTTCTGTCTTTTAAAAAAATATTTATTTGTTTGCCCATGCCAGATCTTAGTTGTAACATGAGGCATATTTGATCTTCGTTGCAGCATTCATGATCTTTTAATTGCAGCCTGTGGGGGTCTTTTAGTTGTAGCATGCAAACTCTTGCTGGATGTGGGATCTAGTTCCCTGACCAGGGATCAAACCCAGGCCTCTTGCGTTGGAACTGGGGAATCTTAGCCACTGGACTGCTAGGGAAATCCCCTCCTGTCTTAATGATGGTATCATCCTCCAGTTCTTTTCAAGGTTGGAAACCTTGGAATCACTTGTTTATATGATCAAAATGCACTTGAGTGCCTTCTCAATGCCAGGCACTGCTGGTATTAAAAGGAAAGATACAGTCTGCTTTTAAGGAACTTTACCATGCAAGGAAGACTAGTGTAAGCAATGACAGTACAGAATACCACATGGCCTGGTAGAAGTTATAGAGCAATACTGTGGAAGTTTGGAAAAAGTCATGCCTGGAGCAATGTGGAAGAATTTCATGGAAGGTTATATCTTTTTAAGCAGAGACATGCCAGTAAGTAAGGAGGAATAACATATGAAAGTGGCAAGAAATTCTTTGATAGGAATCTGAGAGGAGCAGGATTGTCAGGAGATAAGTATAAATTATAGGCCTTGTATTCCATGTTATAGGGTTGAATTTTTATGCTGTTTCCATTCTATTATGTTATCTTTATTACTGGTCTTCATATTGTTTTTCTTTCCAGTCTGTCTGGAGAGACAGACAGAATTACCTTTGACTTTCAAAATGAGAAATACGAGGTGAGGTCTCTGCTGGGGCTTCCCTGGTAGCTCAGATGGTAAAGAATCTGCCTGCAATATGGGAGACCTGGGTTTGATCCCTGGGTTGGAAAGATCTCCTGGAGGAAGGCATGGCAATCCAGTCCAGTATTCTAGACTGGAACCCCATGGACAGAGGAGCCTAGTGAGCTACAGTCTGTGGGGTCACAAAGTGTCAGGACTGAGTGACTCTAAGCACACAAACAAAACACAGGTCTCTGATGAAAGCTTTACCTTCAGTGCCTAACTCTTCTCCCCATTTGCCTAACAAATAACGCCCAAATTGGGCTTCCCTGGTGGCTCAGAGGTTAAAGCGTCTGCCTGCAATACGGAAGACCCGGGCTCAATCCCTGGGTCGGGAAGATCCCCTGGAGTAGGAAATGGCAACCTACTTCAGTATTCTTGCCTGGAGAATCCCATGGACGGAGGAGCCTGGTGGGCTACAGTCCACGGGGTTGCAAAGAGTCGGACACGACTGAGCGATTTCACTCACTCACTTCAGTGTCTTTGATGAGACCTCATCTTGGCTTTCCCAAATCTCATATGCTAAACCCAAGATATCCTGGCTGGCCTGAGTTCAGCCAACCTGAACTATTAGTGGTGCCTTACTTCACAGTCCCTTGGCTTATGCCTTTCTCTTTCTGGTCTAATTTCAGCATTTAGTATCTTAACAGTGTGTAGCGTGATGCTTTCTTTGTAGCAGACCCTCAATGTACTTATGGGGTAGAAGAATGAATGGTACTATTACAGAGATACAAGTTGGGAAGGGGAGTAAATTTTAGGTAGGAACGTGATCAAATGGTGAGCTGTTACCCTTAATGTACCAAATTTCAAAACTTCAGAGGCTTTTTTTGACTTCATTCCCTCATGCCTTCAGTTTCTAAGGGCTTTGAATTTGTGCTCCTTAAATCTCAAGCTCTCATTTTCCTCTCTATTCTCATGTTTAAGCTCTTAAGGATATTAAGTCATAAAATAGTTTTGTAGGACAGATTCCTTGAGATGCTACTTGTTTAGTAGAAGTCCCTAATCTCTTTGAGCCCATTCCTCATTTCTAAATGGGGCAAATACTGTGCAGCCTTGCACATTTGAGAGGATGCAGCAAGATAGTTTATCTGAAGCAGCTAGCACAGTGCTATTTTTGAAGTAGGTGCTCAGTAAGTGATGCATGTTATTCTATGCCAAGAGCCAAATGCACATTTGGAAGAATTGTGAATTTTGAGAAACACATCTTTATAGTTTTGCTTTTTTAAGTTTATCCAAACTCTTCTTGCTTAATTGGTAAGGTAAGAGCATTGGACTATTTGACAGTTTCAGTTTTTGTTCAATATCAGGAGAATTGGATCCATTTTTGGATTGGTAATCAGGAGAATTTAATTTGGGCCATAAATACAATATCTTTGTGTACTCCAGCTGTGAAGTGGTATAATTTATTACATTGTTGCTCTTTGCTGGGTGTTCTTTGTCATGGATATAAATGTTTCATTTCCACACCCTGGTTTGCAGGAGAGCCCACCTCTTTTCTGGTGGTGGACTTGATTTTCATTGAATGATCATTTCTGAAACTTTTTAAAATGATCTCAAATGAGGAAATTGCTAGGAATCTTTTTAGTTAGAAAAGTAACATAAATTCATGGTAAAAGTGAAAAATGGAATATTAATAAAAAAAGATCTTTATTTCTGTCACCTTCATATGCTCCCTCTTTTTTTCTTTTTTTGGGTCAAACTGCGACTTGTGGGATCTTATTTCCCTAACCAGGGATTGAACCTGGACCCTCTGCCGTGAAAACAGAGTCCTAACCATTGAACTGCCAGGGAATTCCCGATGCTCCCTCATTTTCACTCTTAATATTTTATTAGAATTTATTAGAATTTTCTTGTGTTTCTAGACCTTTTTTTAAAAAATCTTTTGGTCACACAAGTGGCCTCATATACTTATTATTGAATACTTTGGTTAATATATTAAGGACATGCATTCAAATGAACATGTAGGTAGATTTTTTTTTTATTATTGAAACTTTTATTGAAATTAGTATAAGTTCACATGCAGTTAGTTGTAAGAAATAGTACAGAGATCTCATGTGTGTTTTGCTTGATTTTGCAAGTGGTATGTTTTGTGAAAGCATCTAATACCACAATCAGATTATTGACATTGGTATAATCCACCAAACCTACTCAGATGACCCAGTTTTTGTTTTTCATATTCTTTTTTAAAGAAAATACTTCATTTCTGTAAGGACATATTCCAGATATCCCTGGTTTTACTTGTATTTGTTTGTGTGTGCTGTGTTAAGTTCTTTGCATTTTTGTCACCTGTATGGATTTGTATACTCAGTACCACAGTTAAGATGTTTAACAGTTTCAGTGCCACAAGGGTCTTTCCTGTGGCCCTTTTGTATCACATCCATCTTCTTCCTGGCAATTCCTCCTCCACCTTTGGCCAACTACTAATCTGTCCTTTATTTCTAAAATTTTGTCATTTAAAAAGTGCCCTTAAATGGAATCATGCAGTATATATATGTGTGTGTATGTATGTATATACATATATACACACATATACATATATATATATGCAGTATATATATATGTGTGTGTATAGCCTTGTATTGGGTGTTTTCACTTATAATTAACTGGAGAGTCATCCAAGTTACTGAGTATATTGATATTTTATTTCTTTTTGTTACTAAGTAGCATTCTATTACACACACACCCACACCCACCAGTTTAACCATTCACCTGTTGAAGGACATCTGGGTTTATTCTAGCTTTAGGCTATTAGAAGTAAAAGTGCTGTGACCATTCATATATAGCTTTTGTGTGAACATAGGTTTTCATTTTTCTGGGAATAATGCCCAAGAGTACAATTGCTGAATCATATGTTATTGGCATGTTTGCTTTCATAAGAAGCTGCCAAGCTGATTTCTAGAGTGACTATACTATTTTACATTCTCACCAGTAGTGTGTGAGTGATCCACTTTCTGTTCATCCTCACCATCATTGAGTATTGTCACTATTTTTGTTTTAACCATTTTGATAGTTATGTAATAATATCTCATTATGGTTTTAATTTGCATTTCCATGATAGCTAATGGTGTTGAACATCTTTTTGTGTGCTTATTTGCCATTTGTATATCCTCTTTGGTGAAATATACTCATGTCTTTTGTTCATTTTCTAATTAATTTGCTTGATTTTAATTGTCGAGTTTTGAGAGTTCTTTATGTATTCTAGATGATATACATTCTTTATTATGCCTGTATACAAATCCTAATTTTTAACTATTACATCTTTTAGATGACTTATTAAAGAAACTATATAATCATACAAACTTGTGGTTTCCCCTTAATAAATTGGAACAGATTTTAGTGTTACTGTTATTAGGTAAAATTACTTTATTAAGTCCTCTAAAATTCTTTTCACATGTCTAGTGAACTTACAGGAAATACCATAATACTATGTTAAAGATTGCTGGAAGGATAAAATCCATTTTGGAGGATGAACAATTATATTTACACATTAAATTAAAAATAATTACTGGTTATATGATATCCCCTCATATACCAAGAAGAATCTGAAGGTAATCTTTCTCTGTAAATTATGAGGGTATATTCCCCTTGTCTTCACTATAATTTCTCTTGACGCAGTAATTGGAGCTGTTGGGGATCCCTGACGATGGCGGCAGTGTGCGTTGTGCAGGCTCTGTCTATACCCAGTAAAAACAATAGACATTAATGCCATGCTAGCTGTTAATGAAATTTTATGTCCAAAGGCATCTCTTTTTAATGTTTTAGATGGTTCAATTGACAGTGTATTGACTCTTATTTTTCTAATTAACATATGAAGAAAAAGCATTTCCACCATGCCATGATCTGTAAAGAATTTCAGAGCAGTGGTTGAGAGGTAATAAAGTGCTACATTTGAAATGCTTTTTTAATGTAGTAGAGCTTTGGGGCAGAAGTGTTACAGTGCTGGTAATTGTACCACTGAAATTAGTTACTTGGTGGAGTAGATACTGGAGTTTAAGTAAAGTCTTGATAGGTACCTTAATAATTTCATAGTAATGCCTGTGGAATTGTTCCTAAGGATAAACTGGTGATAGTGGAATTATCAGGGCAGTGGGTTAATTTTCATTGTGTCTCAGGTGTGCCTACTTCTGTATAGTTTTCCAAAAGGATTATATGATTTTACACAGTTCTAAATAGTGTATGAGTCCGACGTTTTCCTCCCTTTGATAACAAACCGACTTTGATGGCATTTTTTTTTAAGTTTTTTACATAATAGATGCATACTGCTACTGAAAGATTGATTTAATTAATACAATTTTATTGAAAATGATTTGTTTATGTTTGTATTTCTCCTGTGGCCTTTGCTGTCAGTATCCTTCACTGACTTATCTGGATTGTAGTGTTTTGTAGCTATTATCCTTTTATTTTATGGACATGAATATTTCCTCTCAATCTGTTTTTCATTTTAGTTAATAATTTTCTATAGTTGTAGAGCTGAAGTTTCATTTTTCATATAGCCAAATCGGTATTTTGGAGTAATTTCTTTTACTGATTTGAAGCTTATTGTGCTTCTATATATTCGATAAACAAACTTTACATGCTTGTAAAAATTTGAAGAAATCCTGTCTGCTACAGTCTTACTGATTTAATAGAGATCTTATTTTAATATCCAGCACTATACAGATAATTTTTATTGTGTCTTTAGTGTTCTTTTTGGAAACAAATTCTTTTAGCTGTGGGAGAAATGTTTCCTTTTGTATTAGGGAAGCAAATTATCCTCAAATTACCCGCAAATTGAGTAGTCTAAAACAATAAACATTTCTGTCAAACGAAGTTAGGAATAAGGGTGTGGCTTAGCTGGATGGTTCTGTCTTTCTCTCATGAGATTACAAGCATGATGTCCTTCACTGCTGCAGTCATTTGAAGGCTATTGTAGGATCCTTGTCCAAGATGACGCACTCATATGGCTATTGGGGAAAAAAAACAACATATGGCTGTTGACTGTAAGAGACCTAACTTCCTTGCCTTGTGGGCCTCTCCATAGGGCTGCTCTCAGTGAGTAGCAGGCTTTCCCCAGAGTGAGTGGTTCAAGAGAGGAGAAACCTAACAAGGAGATCCAAAGAGATCTACAGTGTGGGAGGGGAATACCTTGAAATGGGGATCACTGGGGGCCACTAGGGCAACTAGTTACCAGCCCACCTAGTAAGAAATAAACAGTTTTAATTAAAGGAGAAAGCTTAAGTATACATAGTAATACTTTTTATTAAAACTTTTAAGCTGAGCTAATGAACCTTGGATTGTTGAATTAGGTACATGATTGAAAAATATAATATAGAAAGATAACTAATGAAGTACACTGAAGTACTCTTCTACCTTGCCTGCGTAATTAACACTTTCAATTCCTATGGGCCTTCCACCTTTTTGTATGACAAAGGTAGCAGATTGTGCACACTTAATCTTTCTTTTTCACTTAATTTGTTGTCTAAATCTTTACATTTTTGAACAATATTTTCTCATTCGTTTATATACTTGGATAGTATTTTATTGTATGAATGTATGAACATTTTCATTCCACATATGCTTTTGCTGAAAGGGAACAACTGTGTACATAAGTCATTGTGAATGTATGCAAATAAATCTGTAGGGTAGATCTCCAGGACCAAATTCTGGGTCAAAGTTAAATGTTTATGATTTTGAAAATATTGCCAAATTGCCTACTAAAAAAGTATATGTATTTACACTCTCAGCCAACAGTATATGAATTTGCCTGTTTCAATGGGGATTCTTTATTTCTTCTGTCATAGTATAAAATTTAGCATCCTAACTTTTTTTTTTTGCCACACTGTGTAGCTTGCAGGGTCTCAGTTCCCCAAGCAGGAATCGAACCTGGGGCCACCGCAGTGAAAGCCTGGAATCTTAACCATTAGACTACCAGGGGCCGCCCCATCCTAACCAGTTTGAGGTGTACAGTTCAATAGTATTACGTGTATGTACATTTTGTGCAGCCATTCTCCAGCACTCTTACCATCTTAGAAAACTCTCCTGTTAAAACAGCTGTGCACTTTTCCTTCCTGCCAGCTCCTGTCAGCTACCATTCTGCTTTCTGTTTCTGAATTTAACTGCTCTCGAAACCTCTTGTAAATGGAATTATACAGTATTTATCTTTTTTTGATTACCTTAATTCACTTAGTGTAATGTCCTCAAGAGTTTACCCATGTTGTAGACTGTTAGAATTTTCTTCCTTTTTAAAGATATTCTGCTGTATACCACATTTTTTTATCCATTTATCAGTCAGTGGCCATTGTGAATTGGCTTTTGGCTATTGTGAATAATGCTGATATGAACATAGGTGTACAGATATGTCTTCTAGATTCAGTGGGGTTCCTTTTTTTTTTTTTTTTTGGTCACACCATGCAGCTTGTGGGATCTTATTCCCCTGACCAGGAATTAAACCCACGCACTCAGCAATGAAAGCGCAGTCTTAACCACTGGACTACCAGGGAATTCCTTATGGGGATTCTCCCATCCAAGTACTAACCAGGCCCAACCCTGCTTAGCTTCCGAGATCAGACAAGATCGGGCGCGTTCAGGATGGTATGGCCATAGACCTTATGGGGATTCTTTAAAGCTTTTTTTTTTCCCCTTAATTTGGCTCCACTGAGTCTTAGTTGTGGCATTTGGGAATCTAGTTCCCTGAGCAAGGTTTGAGCCCTGGCCCCCTGCAGTGGGAGCACAAAGTAGAATCTTAGCCACTGGACCACCAGAAAAGTCCTCCTGTGGGGATTCTTACGCTACTTCTTATACCCAAGGGAGAAGAAGGAATAATTAACGTTTATTTGATACCTAAATGACCTATAATTTGGATAGTCTTTTTTTTTTTTTCTCCCTCTTCCTCCCTCTCTTCCTTTCCTAAGGTATTTTTTGTTGTTTAAAGCATGGACCTGTAAAAATCAAACATCCTTTGCATCATGTATAATTTTTTTCAACATTTCAATTCTGAGTATATGTCTTATAAATTAAAAAAGCAAAAAAAGGCATAGTAACTGCATTTTAAAAGATCAAGATAAAATTCACATATTGTAAAATTCACCTTTTTAAAGGATACAACTCAGTGTGACTTTAGTGTATTTACAGAGCTGAGCAACCAAAACCAATGTCTAATTCCAGAACATTTTATCACCCAAAATGAAACCCATAGCCAGCAGTCACTCTTCATTTTCCCCTCTCCTAGTCCCTGTCAACCACTGATTTACTTTGTCTCTATGACAAAGTATTTTATTTGTTCTGGATATGAATTTCATGTAAGTGGAATTATACAACCTTTCGTCTTTTGTGTCTGACTTCTTTCATTTAGCATGTTTTCAGATTTATCCATATTGTAGTATTACTATAAGTACTTAATTCTATGTTATTGCCAAATAATATTGCGTTATATTGATAATCATATTTTGTTTACCCATTCATCTTTTTATGGACATTTTGTTTGTTTTCACTTTTTTTGGCTGTTAGGCAGTAATGCTGGGTTCCCAGGTGGCACTAGTGATAAAGAACCCGCCTGCCAGCGCAGGTATATGTAAGAGACACAGGTTCGATCCCTGGGTCAGGAAGATCCCCTAGAGGAAGGCACAGCAACCCACTCGTGTTCTTGCTTGTAGAATCCCATGGGCAGAGGAGCTTGGCAGGCTGCAGTCCATAGGGTCCCAGAGTCAGACACAACTGAAGCAACTTAGCATGCATGCACGCGTGATGCTGTTAGAAACACTTGTGTATAGGTTTTTTAATGGATATATGTTTTCAGTTCTGTTGGGTATATTCCTATGAGTGGTGTCGCTGGGTCACGTGGTGACTATTATTTTGAGGAACTGACAGACTGCACCATTTTATCATCCTTTTAATGATATATGAGAGTTGCAATTTCTTCATATCCTTGCCAACACTTGCTTCCTTTTTTTAAAATTTTAGCCACTGGTGAGTATTATGTGTTATCTTGTTGTGATTTTGATTTACATTTCCCTGATGACTGATGTTGAGACTCCTTTTATGTGCTTTTTGGCCATTTGTATAACTACTTTGGCGAGTCTATGTTGTAAATTCTTTGTGTATTTTTTAAAAATAGGAATTTTTAAAATTGTTGAGTTTTAATTGCGTATATATTATGGATTGTTTCTTATCATATATGATTTGCAAATATTTTCTCCCATTCTATGGGTTTTTTCATTTTCTTGATAGTATCCTTGAAGCACAAAGGTCTTTATTTTCTTAATTTGGCCATGCTGAGTAGCCTGCGAGGGATTAAATCAGGGCCCTTTGCAGTGAAAGCTTGGAATCCTAACCTCTGGACTGCCAGGGAAATCCCAAAGGTTTTTAATCTTTTTTAAAAAAAATCTGTGTTTGGCTGCACTCGGTCTTTGCTGTAGCACTTGGATCTTTAATCTTTGCTGTAGCAGGTGGGGCCTTTAGTTGAGGCATGTGAACTGTTAGTTGCTGCATTCAGGGTCTGGTTCCTTGACTAGGGGTCAAACCTAGGACCCCTGCAGTGGGAGACCACTGGACCAACAGGGAAGTCCATGCCACACAGGCACACACCCCTGTGTATATAAATATATAATTAACTTATTTATGTGGCTGTGCCTAGTCTTGGTTGCTGGTGGATCTTCGTTCCATCACGCAGGATCTTTCGTTGGAGTGTATGGACCCAGAGCACACAGGCTCAGTAGTTGTGCACAGTTCGTTTCCGACCAGGGATGGAACCTGTCTCCCTGCTTTGGCAGTTGGATTCTGTACCGCTGGACCACCAGGGAAGCCCTCCCGGCTGCCTGCCCCCGACCCCCGCCTTTGTTTTGTTTTTCGTATTGGCTGCGTTGAGTCTTCATTGCAGCACATGGGTAACAGAGTTGTGGTGCTTGGACTTCTTATTGTGGAGCACGGCTGCTAGAGCTTGCAGGGGCAGTAGTTGGAGCGCACAGGCTTCTTGAGTTTCGCTTAGTTGCCCTGCTGCATGTGGGATCTTAGTGTCTTAGTTCCCTGAAAAGGGGCCAAACTGTTGCCCCTTACATTGGGAGGCAGATTCTTAATCCCTGGGCCACCGGGGGAGTCCTTCCCTTCCTTCTTTAGTACAGTGTGTTACATTAATTGATTTTTCTGTATGTTGAAGCAGCCTTGTGTTCCTAGGATAAATTTCACCTGTTCATAATATATTTTTTATTTGTTGCTGTATTTGGGTTGCTAGGATTTTTGCATCTTTATGCATAAGGGATGCTAATCTGTAGTTTTCTTGCAATGTCTTTCTGATTTTGGTATCAGGTATAATACTACTCTAATAGAATGAATTTCATTTTTTAACATGATTATTTTTAATAGAGTTACGTTCTAAGTTTTCAGTTAAGAGTAATTTTACCAGATACATTTTATTATAACTTTGCATTTTGAAAATTGCTGACATTGAGGCAGTACATTCTTCATTCATTACTCAATAATTTTTTATGTGCCAGGAATGCATAAAATGGGAATATGGTGGAAGCTGAGGCGGGCCTACTGTGCTAGGCCTGAGGGGAGTGTGATTTAGGATTCTAAGGTTTGAAATAGCTGCTGCTTTGGGAGGATAAGAAGTTGAATATGGTGTGATTAGTTTGGGAAGGTGGGGTGGGAAGGGATGATATTGAAGAGAGAAGTTAGAGTCTAGGTCTTTCCCTAAATTCTCCCATTTGTTTTTTTTTGTTGTTGTTGTGTAAGTGACTGAAGTGATTTTTTGTGTATTTGTGGCTGTGTCGGCTCTCCTATGCAGCACGTGGGCTTCTCTCTAATTGGGTTGTGCAGGTTTAGTTGCCTCGCAGCATGTGAATCTTAGTTCCCTGACCAGAGTTTGAACTCATGTCCCCTGCATTGGAAGGCAAGATTCTTAACCACTGGACTACCAGGGAAATCCTTGATTGAAGTGATTTTTTTTTTTTTTTTTTTCTATTTGTATTTTACAGTTGTATTTATCGTTAACCTGTTTCTGTTTTTTACATTTTGATTGCTGCTCGCTAGGAAAAAGCATAGATTAAATCCCATTAGAAGAAGTCATAAGAATCTTACCTTATATTAGAAAGGCAGTTTATGATTGTAGAAAAAATACGAGAGGAAGCAGTCCCTTAGAGTTATTTGGAAGGCTGTATCTTGGGCTTAAGTGCTCAGTTATGTCAACCAAATAAAGCATGACTCTCAAAAAAACAATTGTGGGCTTTGGAGTTGGACATGTCTCCATCTGAGACCAAGACTTGATTCCTTTGTTTTCCTTGGACAAGTGACTTTTCACCCTTAGTTTCTTAATCTATAAGCTGTTTTGAAAATTAACTCATAGAACATGGTGAGTATTTGCTGCTATTTTTAATTATCATAGTTAACAAATATTACCCTATGGTAGGCAGCTAGGCTCTGTACTAAACACTTAACAAGTGTTAGCTCATTTAAACCTCAGAACAGGCCCACATAAGCTGCTGGGCACAAACGTTACTTCAGGTTCACACATTAAGAAATGGAACCCAGGTTATGGTGTTGGTGTTTCAGCTAAAGCCATCTGGCTTCAGAGCATTTTCTCTGCTCTACTGCAAGGGCGCTGTTCAGTACGTTATGTATTTTTAGTGGACTCTTGTCTTGTTGGGAGTGGGAGATTAAAATGAGAGGTAGAAATTTGACAATTAGTTTACATGTCAGTTTGGCCTGAAATTTGGCTTCCCTGGTGATTCAGAGGGTAAAGCAGCTGCCTGCAATGTGGGAGACCTGGGTTTGATCCCTGGGTTGGGAAGATCCCCTGGAGAAGGAAATGGCAACCCACTCCAGTATTCTTGCCTGGAGAACCCCATGGACAGAGGAGCCTGGTAGTAGGCTACAGTCCATGGGGTTGCAAAGAGCGATTTCACTTTCACTTTCACTTGGCCTGAAAACATGAATAGAAGGGTATATGTCATTAGCAGATCTGTCCTGTTCTGTACTTCAAAGTCAAATGTAACTTCTGTCCAGTATGAGGATTTATTTGTCTGAATTATGAGTTATCTCTATGAATAAATAACTGAATAAATAACTGCAGTGTAAGTGTAGCTATGTGGTAATAAAATGTTCTTTCAGTTTATCATAACCAGATGTGAATGTTCCATTTAAAAAATAGTTACCTTAGGAAGCTAGGGCTTTTTTAAGAATGGAAACAAAATTTAAATTAGTTTAAATTTACCATTTAAACCACTTTAAACTATATAATTCAGTGGCATTTTTTATATTTACAATGTTATATAACCATTACTGCTAATTCCAGACCATTCTTATCACTCCAGAAGGAAAGTATTTAATCATTAGAACAATCACTCCTCTTTTCTTCAGTCCTTGGCAACTACTGATCTTTTTTTCTTTATGAATATGCCTATTCTAGGCATTTCGTGTAAATGGAATCAAAGTATGTGGCATTTTGTGTCTGGTTCCTTTTACTTAACCGTCATACTTTCAAGGTATATCAGTATTGTAACATGTGTCAACACTTTGTTCCTTTTTATGGCTGAATAATATTCCATGGTTTGAATATACCACATTTTGTTTATCATTCATCAGTTGATGGG
The DNA here is from genome assembly GCF_963930625.1 of Muntiacus reevesi. Lineage (NCBI taxonomy): Eukaryota > Metazoa > Chordata > Mammalia > Artiodactyla > Cervidae > Muntiacus > Muntiacus reevesi. The sequence continues at coordinate 216,498,727 of NC_089249.1, forward strand.
CATTTGAATTATTTCCACTTTTCAATTATGATGAATTATGCTGCTATCAATAGTTGTGTACAGGCTTTTGATTGACTACCTGTTTTTAAATCTCAGATGTATACCCTCCAGTGGAGTTTCTGGATCATATGCTAATTTTGTTTAATCTTTTATCCTGTTTTATTATTTTTTATTGAGGCATGATTGACATACAAAAAAGCTATACATATTTAGTGTATTTATCTTAATGAATTTGAAGATAAGTATGCATCTGTGAAACTCACCATATATGATACCATAAGTAATACCATACAATTAATTTAACCATAAGATCTACTCAATAAATTTTAAGTATATAATACAGTATTGTTTATTATATGCACTATGCAGTACATCTGTCAGTCTTGTTTGTCTTGTGTAAGGGGAACTATGTACCCTTTGATTTGTATATCCCCGGTTCCCCCTCCTCCCAGTCATGATAACCTCCCAACCCCTGATACACCCCTGAAAATCACCCTTCACTTTTAGCTCCTGTGAATTTGACTGTGTTGAGTTCTGTATAAGTGGGATCATATAGAGTTTGTTCTTCTGCGTCTGGCTTATTTCCCTCAGCATAATGTCCTCCATGTTCATGTAATAGCTAGTGGCAAAATTTCCTTAAGAAAATTCATAACACTCTGCTGCTGTTGCTGCTAAGTCGCTTCAGTTGTCCGACTCTGTGCGACCCCATAGACGGCAGCCTACCATGCTCCACCGTTCATGGGATTTTCCAGGCAAGAACACTGGAGTGGGTTGCCATTGCTTTCTCCACATAATACTCTATTGTACATATATATCACATTTTCTTTATATGCTTATCTGTTGGACAGAGTTGCTTCTGTGTCTTTGCTGTTGTAAATAAAATGCTATGGTGAGCATGGGTGTGCAGATATCTATTTGAGATCCTGATTTCAATTCTTTTGAATATATATGGCAGAAGTGGGATTTCTGATCATATTTTTAATTTTTTGAGGAACCTTCACATAGATTCCTATGGTACCAATTTATATTCCCATGAACAGTATATAAGGGTTCCCTTTTCTTCATGTATTCTCATCAACACTTGTGTAAGTTATTTATGTGCTCTGGATGCTAGGTGCTTATCAGATATTCGATGTGCAAATATTTGCTACCATTCCATGAGTGTTACCACTCTTAATAGTTGATAATGCCCTCTTTTGCAAAGAGAACTTTAATCTTGATGATGTTTAGCTTAATCTTTTTTCCCTTTTGTTGCTTGTGCTTTTCATGTCCTTACTATGACTCCATTGCCAAATCCCAGGTTGTAGAGATGTACTGCTGTGTTTTCTCTTAAAATTTTTATAGTTTTAGCTTCTACATTTAGATCTTTGATATATTTGAATTAATTTTTGTGTATGGTGGGAGGTAAGGGTCTAACTTCATGTTTTAAATTAAAATTTAATGGTTTTATTATATAATTATCACAAATATACCCATTTAAAATATATAATTAGTGACTTTTAGTTTATCTATTGAGTTACATGTCCATCACCACAATCTAACTGTAAGTTTTTTTAAAAAACTATTTATTTATTTAGCTGTGTTGGGTCTTAGTTACGGCCTAGGAGTCTTCTTCATTGCGTCATGGAGCTCATTCGCTGGATACACAGACTCTCTAGTGGTGCCCAGGCTCAGCTGGGGCATGCAGCCTTAGTTGCTCCGAGGCATATGGAATCTCAGTTTCTTGATCAGGGATCAAACCTACATTGCAGTGTGTGTTCTTAACCACTGGACCACCAGAGAAGTCCCTGTAAGAATTTCTTTATTATTCTATTAGCAATCATCATTCTCAGCCTGAGGCAACCAGCAGTTTTATGTTCTTTCTTTATGGATTTTCCTATTTTGGACATTTCATATAAATAAAATCATATAATGTATGGTCTTTTATGATGAATTCTTTAACTTAGTTTAATAATTTCAAGTTTATCCATGTCACAGCTTGTATCAGTACCTCAGTTCTTTGTGTGTGTTTGAATAATATTCCATTGCATAGATACATACCACATTTTGCTATCCATTCATCAGCTGATGGATCTTTGGTTTATTTCCACAGTTTGGCTGTTGGAATGCTAATGTGAAGGTTCATGTAAAAGTTTTTGTGTGGACACTTATTTTTTTTTTTTCTTCTCCCGGATATATACTGAGCTTGAATCCACATTTAATGCCAAAATTTTTAAATTAAATGTCACAAATAAGAAAATTATTATTTATGAAAATTACAGCTGCTTCCTTGCATACTCCCAGTAGTCTCTCCCTACTTTTTATAAAAATTGATGTAAATTAATATCGCATAAAATTATTTTAAAGTTTATCTGTCATTGGCATTTAGTACAGATAGTCACAGCATTGTAGAACTACTACCTCTGTCTAGTTCCCATAGCATTTTCATCAAGTCAAATGAAATGAAAATCCCATGACCATGAAGGTCATTTCCTATACACCTCTCATCTTAGTTCCCAGCAGTCTGTCTCTATGTCTTGCTTATTCTGGATATTTTATATAAATGAAGTCACATATGTGTGACTTTTTTTGTTTCTGACTTTTCCTTAGCATAATGTTTTCATAGTTTATCCATACTGCCTGTACACCAGAACTTCATTCCTGTTTATGACTGAAGAATCCTCTGCTGTTTTTATACACCACATTTTTTTCATTCTCCATTGATGGACATTGGTTTCTTCCCACATTTTGGCTATTTTGATTAACGCTGCTATAAACATATGTGTACTAGTCTCTTTGTGGACATAACTTTTCATTTATATTCACTGTATACCTAGGAGTAGAATTTCTGGGCCATGTGGTAATTTTACATTTTAGCTTCTTGAGGCACTGCTAAAGTTTTTCAGTGGTTGCACCATTTTTGCATTTCCACCAGCACTATACTAGAATTCTTACTTGTTCATATTCTTGCCTATTCAGTGCTTTATTTTCCTCTTCTTATTAAAATTAGGGCCATCCTAATGGGTGTGAAGTGGTATCTTATGTATATTGATTTTCTTTTCCTCACTCACTAGTAATGTTAACCATCTTTTCATGTGCTTGTTGGCCATTTGTATACCTTCATTGTAGAAATATCTGTTCACATTCTTTGCCCATTTTAATATTCAGTTCAGTCACTCAGTCGTGTCCGACTCATGCGTGACCCCATGAATCGCAGCATGCCAGGACTCCGTGTCCATCACCAACTCCTGGAGTTTACTCAAACTCATGCCCATCGAGTCAGTGATGCCATCCAGCCATCTCATCCTCTGTCGTCCCCTTCCCCTCCTGCCCCCAATCCCTCCCAGCATCAGGGTCTTTTCCAATGAGTCAACTCTTTGCATGAGGTGGCCAAAATATTGGAGGTTCAGCTTCAGCATCAGTCCTTCTCATGAACACCCAGGACTGATCTCCTTTAGGATGGACTGGTTGGATCTCCTTGCAGTCCAAGGGACTCTCAAGAGTCTTCTCCAACACCACAGATCAAAAGCATCAATTTTTCGGTGCTCAGCTTTCCTCACAGTCCAACTCTCACATCCATACATGACCACTGGAAAAACCACAGCCTTGACTAGACGGACCTTTGTTGGCAAAGTAATGTCTCTGCTTTTTAATATGCTATCTAGGTTGGTCATAACTTTCCTTCCATGGAGTAAGCGTCTTTTAATTTCATGGCTGCAATCACCATCTGCAGTGATTTTGGAGCCCAAAAAAATAAAGTCTGACACTGTTTCCACTGTTGCCCCATGAGTTTTAAGAGTTCTTTATATATAGAGGATATTAAGCTCTTACCAGTTATGAATTGCAAATACTTTATCCCAGTTGGTAGGCTGTCTTCTCATGTTATTTAAAATTTATTTTTATTTTTAATTGAAGGATACTTGCTTTACAATATTGTATTGCTTTCTGCCATACATCAACCTGAATCAGACACAGGTATGCATATGTCCCCTTCTTCTTGAACCTCCCTCCCACCCCATCCCACCCCTCTAGGTTGTTATAGAACCCCATTTTGAGTTCCCTGAGTCATAGAGCAAATTCCCATTAGCTGCCTGTTTTACATAGGGTAGTGTATATGTTTCCATGATAGCCTCTCCATTCGTCCCACTCCTTTCTCCCTCCACCTCTGTGTCTGTAAGTCTGTTCTCCATGTCTGTGTCTCCATTCCTGCCCTGCAAATAGGTTCATCAGTACCATCATTATAGATTCCATGTATATGCATTAATATATGATACATATTTTTCTGACTTACTTCATTCTGTATAATAGGCTCTAGGTTCATCCACCTCATGAGAACTGACTCAAATACATTTCATCTTTCAAATGAATATCTAGGTTGCTTCTGTGGCCTAGCTATTATACATAGTGCTGCAGTGAACACTGAGGTATATGTGTTTTTTCAGTTATATTCTTGATAATGTTATTTGATTGACTAAAGTTTTAATTTTGATGACGTGTAATTTATCTTTTTTTGTTGTTGCTTATCCTTTTGATATCAAATCTAAGAATCCTTTGCCCAGTTGGAGGTCTTGAAGACAACCCTTTGTTTTATATCAGTTCTTAAATAGGCTTCTTTGGTGGCTCAGTGGTAGAGAATCTGCCTGCCAGTGCAGGTAATGTGGGTTTGATCTCTGGGTTGCAAGATCCCCTGGAGAAGGAATTGGCAACCCATTCCAGTATTCTTGCCTGGAAAGTCCCATGAACAGGGGAGCCTTGCAGGCTACAGTCCATGGGGTTGCAAAGATCAGACATGATTTAGTGTCTAAATAGCAACAGATAGTCTATGATCCACTTGGAGTTATTTTTGCATATGGAATGAGGAAGGAGTTCAACTTTATTCTTTTGAATATGGTGATCAGGTTGTTGCAGGGCCATTGTTGCATATAGAAGAGACTGTTCCTTCTCCATTTAATGGTGTTGGAGCCACTGTCAAGTCTACTGAAGATGCTGTGAGAGTTTATTTCTGGACTCTAAATTTTATTCCTTTGATCTGTATTTCTGCTCTTACACTAGAATCATACTGCTTTGATTGCTTTAGCTTTGTAGTAAGTTTTGAATTCAGGATGGGTGAGTCCTTCTGTTTCTTTATCTTTTCCAATATTATTTCGGCTATTTTGTTTACTTACAGTTCTGTGTGAATTAGAGAATTGGCTTGTCCATTTCTCCAAAAATGTCCTTTGGAATTTTCATAGGGAGTGAATAGAATATGTGGATTACTTTGGAGAGTATTGCCATAGTAACAAAATTAAAAATTCTGATCAATGAACATTGATGTCTTTTCATAAAGATCTTTAATTTCTTTTCAGCAGCCTCTTGTAGTTTTCAGTGTACAAGTCTTTCACTGTTATTCTTTGGATGCTATTGTAAAGTGAAATTTTTTCCGGTTTCTTATTTTAAATGTTCATTACTCCTGTATAGAAAGAAAAGTAATAGTTGAGGTAATGTTACATCCTGCAACTTTGCTGAATTTATTAGCACTAGTATTCTTTGTGCCCGTATGTGTGTTTCTGTTGTGTGTGTGAATTATAAGGGATTTTCTGTGTATAGGATTATGTCATCTGCAATAGAGGTAGTTTTACTTCTGCCGTTCTCATTTAGATGTCCTTTTTTTCTTTTCTTGCTTTATTACCCAGGCCAGAACTTACAGTACACAATGTTAAAAGCAGTTGTGAAAATATTTTGGTCGTCTTCCTGATCTTAAGGGAAAAGCTTTTAGTTTTTCATTTGCTATGGAATATAATGTGAAACGTGGGTTTCTCATAAATATCCTGAATTAAGTTAAGGAAATTCCCTTCTATTCTTAGTTCAGTTTTTTTTTTTTTTTTTTTTTTTTAATCATGAAAGGGTGTTAGATTTTGTTAGATGGTTTTTCTGTGTATATGTAATGGTAACTGTGTGTTCTTTTCTTTGCTCAGTTTTCCTCTTTTGGCCATTCTTGGCAGCTTATGGGGTCTTAGTTCCCTGCCCAGGGATTGAACTTGGGACCTCAGCAGTGAGAGCACTGAGTCCTGACCATGGGCAGTGAGAGCACTGAGTCCTGACCATAGGACTGCCAGGGAATTCTCTCCTTTGTTGTATTAATATGGTGTGTTACATTGAATTTTTTTGGATGGTTACCCTTTTTTGTTGTTGTGGAAGTATTTATTATTTTTCCATATATGAGTATGCAATTTGGTGGTGTTAATTACATCCATATTGCTCTGTAACCATCACTGTTAACTGGAGTGAAAACTTTGATCATCCCCAACATCTCTACCCTTTAAATAATAACTAATTGCTTTCTCTCTGGGCCCTGTTAACTTCACTTCTGTAATTGATCCTGCTAGTCTTGGAGGGTCTCTTGGGGAGGCAGGGGTGCCGGGGGGGTCATAAAAACTGGTGGCAGAAATATTGGGGAGTGCCCATCCACCTGAACTCATATTGAAGGCAGACATATTGCTTGGGCAGTTAGCATTATTGTGTTAATTTCTACTGTACAACCAATTGATTCAATTACATGTACATGTGTATACTCTTGAATATACATGTATGTATTCTTTTCTGTTATGGTTTATTACAGGATATTGAATATGGTTCCTTGTGCTGTACGATAGGACCTTGTTGTTTATCCATTCTCTCTATGATAGTTTGTGTCTGCTCGTCCCAAATTCCCAAGCCATACCTCCTCTCCCCTCTGCGACCACAAGTCTGCTGCTGTCTAGGAGTCTGTTTCTCTTGCATAGATAAGTTCATTTGTGTCATATTTTAGATTCCACATGTAGGTGATACCATATGGTATTTGTTGTTCTCTTTCCTATCTATTTTACTTTGTATGATAATATCTAGGTCCATCCATATTGCTGTAAATGGCATTGTTTCTTTCTTTTTTATAGCTAAGAATTCCATTGTATATGTAGCCTGCACCTTTGTCCATTCTTCTATTGATGGACATTTAGGTCATTTCCGTGGGTTTGCTGTTGTAAATAATGCTTCTATGAACATAGGGTTGCATATATGTTTTCTAATTGAACTTTTCTGTGGATATATGCCCAGGAGTGGGAATGCTGGATCATACGGCAGCTCTATTTTTAGTTTTTTGAGAAATCTCCATACTGTTTAACATAGTAGCTGTACCAGTTTATATTCACACCAGCAGTATACAAGGGTTCGCTTTTCTCCACACCCTTTCCAGCATTTGTTATTTGTAGACTTTTTTTTTTTTTTTAAATAAAGTATCCTGGAATTTATTTAACAAGATCATATAAGACTTCTATGAATAAAACTATAGTGCTCAAAGGACACAGTGAAGTTGCTTAGTTGTGTCCGACTCTTTGCGACCCCATGGACTGTAGCCTACCAGGCTCCTCCATCCATGGGATTCTCCAGGCAAGAACACTGGAGTGGGTTGCCATTTCCTTCTGCTATTTGTAGACTTTTTAATGTTGGCCGTTCTGACTGGTGTGACATGGTACCTCATTGTAGTTTTGATTTGCATTTCTCTGATAACTAGCAATGTTGAGCATCTTTTCATGTGTCTGTTGACCATTTGTATGTGTTTGGAGAAATAACTATTTAGGTCTTCAGCCCATTTTTTGATTAGGTTGTTTTTTTGTTGTTATTGAGTTGTATGAACTGTTTGTATATTTTGGAAATTAAGTCCTTGTCAGTCACATCATTTGCAAATCTTTTCTCCCAGTTTGTGGGTTATCTTTTTGTTTTGTTTATGGTTTTCTTTGCTATACAAAAGCTTGTAAGTTTGGTTAGGCCCCTTTTGTTTATTTTTGCTTTTATTTTTATTGCTTTGGGAGACTGACCTAAGAAAACATTGATTGATTTATGTCAGAGAAAATGTTTTGCTTTTGTTTTCTTCTAAGAGTTTTATGGTGTCATGTCTTGTATTTAAGTCTTTAAGCCATTTAGAGTTTATTTTTGTGGATGGTGTGAGGGTGTTTTCTGACTTCATTTGCATGGGGCTGCCCAACTTTTCCAACACCACTTGCTGGAAGAGACTCCTGTCTTTTCCCATTGTGTATTCTTGTCTCTTTGTTGAAGATTGATTGTAGGTATGTGGGTATAACTTCTGGGCTCTTTATTCTGTTCCATTAATCAGTATGTCTGTTTTTGTTCTTATACCATGCTGTTGATTAGCTTTATGGAGAAAGAAATAGCAACCCACTCCAGTATTCTTGCCTGGGAAATTCCATGGACAGAGGAGCCTGGTGGGCTACAGTCCATGGGGTGACAAGAGTCTGACCCGACTGAGCTTTTTCACTTTATAGTATTATCATCCGAAGTCTGGGAGGGTGACGCCTCTTGCTTTGTTCTTTTTCCTCAGGATTGCTTTGGCATTTCTGGGTCTTTAATGGTTCCATATAAATTTTAAGATTATTCTATTTCTTTGAAAAATGTCACGGGTAATTTGATAGGGACCACATCAAATCTGTATATACCTTTGGTGGTATGGCCATTTTAACAGTGTTCTTCCAATCTAGTAGAATGGGATGTCTTACCATTTCTTTGGATTATCTTCAGTTTCATTAATATTTTGTAGTTTTCAGTTACCTCCTTGGTTAGGTTTATTCTTAAGAATATTTTTGGATGCAATTTAAAAGGGGATTTTTTTTTTTACATTCCCTTTCTGATATTTCATTGTTAGTGTAAAGAAATGCGACTGACTTTTGTGTGTTAATCTTATAGCCTGATACCTTGCTGAATTCATTTATTAGTTCTAGTAGTTTTTGTGTTGAGTCTTTCATGTTTTCTGTAATAGTATATATAGTATTATGTCATCTATATATAATGACAGTTTTACCTCTTCCCTTCCAATTTGCAAACTTTTTACTTCTTTTTCTTGTCTGATTGTTGTGGCTGGGACTTCCAACACTATGTTAAATACAAGTGTTGAGAGTGGGCATCCTTGTCTTGTTCCAGATTTTCACAGGAAGGCTTTCAGTTTTTCTCTGAGTATTGTCTTGTCTGTGGGTTTGGCATAAATAAATGACTTTTATTTTGTTGATAAATAAAATGGCATTATTTTATTTTATTATGTTGAGATATTAGGTTGGTGAAAAAGTAATTGCAGTTTTGAACCATGAATTTTAAATCATGAAAAGAAGTGAAAGTGAAGTCACTCAGTCATGTCCGACTCTTTGTGACCGCATGGACTATAGTCCTACCAGGCTCCTCCGTCCATGGAGTTTTCCAGGCAAGAGTACTAGAGTGAGTTGCCATTTCCTTCTCCAATCATAACTAGGCTCAAACACATCTTTATTAATCAAAATAGGAACCATTACAATCAGTGCATTTTTGCCAACAAGAAAAAAGTTCTTTATTTTTTTGGTGTTTGGGAGTGATTTTTATTCATACGTGAAAATTTCCAAGGGAGAAATTTTACTTTATAGTTTATAACTTTTCATTTTTTGTTTACATTTTTTGTTGCAATTTTCAGAGTAAACTTACTGCTCCCCACTTTCTTAGCCCTTTTAAACAATTATTAGGTTTTATTTTTTTGAGCAGTTTTAGGTTTACAGAAAAATTGAGTGGAAAAGACAAAGAATCCATATGTACCTTATCATAAACTGTAAAATCCCACATAATGTATAATACAAAGAGTAAATTCTAGTATAACCTCTAATGTAACTACTTAATAATAATGCAGTATTGGCTCATCAATAGTTGGCATAGGAAATGGCAATCCACTCCAGTATTCTTGCATGGAAAATTCCATCGGCAGAGGAGCCTGGTGGGCTACAGTCCATGGAACAAAGGGTTGGAGAAGAGTGAGCAACTGAGCACATAGACGATGTGCTACATTAAGGTAAGATGTTAAGAGAAATATGTTTGTTTATCCCTGTAGCCTAACAATTTGTGCTTTGGGATTCAGTGAACTCTTGGAAAGCATCTTCTGCCGCCTGATAGTTGGTGGAAGCATTTTCCCTGCAAAAAGTTGCCGAGATACTTCAGGAAGTGGTAGTCGGTTGGCAAGAGGTCAGGTGATTATGGTGGATGAGACAAAACTTTGTAACCCAATTCATTCACCTTTCAAAGCATTGGTTATGTGCTGTGCGGTCAGGTGTTCTTGTGAAGAAGAGTTGGGCCCATATTGTTGACCAGTGCCCACTGCTTGAGTGTCAGTTTTTGGTGCATCTCAATTTGCTGAGTGCACTTCTCAGATGCAATGTTTCGCCGGGATTTAGAAAGCTGTAGTCGATCAGAGAGGCAGCAGACCACCAAGCAATGACCATGACCTTTTTTTGGTGGAAGTTTTTGGCTTTGGGAAGGCTTTGGAGCCTCTTCTCAGTCCAGCCACAAAGCTGGTCGTCTCCAAGTTGCATATAAAATCCACTTTTTGTTGTATGTCACAAGCTGATTGAGAAATGAATGATTTGTTGTTGTTGCATACAATAAGAGAAGATGACATTTCAAAACGACGATTTTTTTTTTTTTTTTCAGTCAGCTCACGAGGCACTTATTTATTGAGGTTTTTCACTTTTCCAGTTTGCTTCAAATACTGAATGACCACAGAATGGTCAACATTGAGTTCTTTGTCAACTTCTTGTGTAGTTATAAGAGGATCAGCTTCGATGATTCTTTCAACTGGTCATTGTCAACTTCCAGTTGTCTCCTTTGCAAAACCTTCTTGAACCACCACACCAGTGCATTGTATGTTAGTAGTTCCTGGGCCAGATGCATTGTTGATGTTGCGAGTTGTCTCAGCTGCTTTCTGGCCCATTTTAAACTAGAATAAGAAAATTGCTTGAATTTGCCTTTTGTCTAACATCGTTTCCCTAATCTAAAATAAATAGCAAATAATATGTCATTAGCAAAAAATATAAGATGAGAAATGTGCACTAAAGTGATATATAACATAACCACATTTATTTGAGTGTATTCCAATATCAAACAGCAAAGTTCAGCAATACAAAACCTCAGTTACTTTTGCACCAACCTAATATGCCCACTAGTCCCACTTTTGTAAGAGTTTTTATCATGAATGAAAGTTGAATTTTGTCATGCTTTCTCTGCATCTGTTGAAATGATGTTGAAATGGTTTTTGTTTTTTCTTTTGTTGATGTGATGTGTAACATTTACTGATTGGTATATGTTGAACCATCCTTGTGACCTTGAGATGAATCCAGCTTCATCATGGTGTATGATCTTTTTTTTAATTTTGCAGCCTTTTATTTTTTTCTTTTAGTTTATTTCTTAATACATATTATTTTATTGAAGTATAGTTGACTTACAGTGTTTCAGGTGCACAGCAGGGTGATTCAGTTATACACATATATTATTTTTGAAATTTTCTATTATAGGCTATTGCAAGATATTACAATTCCCTGTGCTACACAGTAAGCCTTTGTTGCTTGTTACATATCTGTTTTTTTTAATTAGAAATCTAATATTATATTCATAATAAGTCAAATAGGTGGAATCAAAATGTCATAACTTTTTTAGGCAAAAGTTGTTTTCTAAAATTTATATATTATACATTTTATTTATGTATATTATGCAAAAGCTTTTCTACTACACTGATAAAGGCTTGAGAAAGAATATCAAAAAAGAAAAAGATGGAGAAATTGAAAAATACAAACTAAGTGAAATGGAAACACTGAGTATGAAATAGAGTGAAACAAACTAGATAAAAGTAATAAAAGATCATCATATAGTCCAGTTGTTTTTAAATATGACTGCCCATTAGAAACATATCTGGAGCTCTGGAGGGAAAAAAGCCATACCTGGGCATTTGTAGTTTTCAGAAATTGGAAGATAATTCTGATATGCATCTGAATTTTATAAAGTGATTACAGGTTTTTCTATTAAATGGTAGTTTTGGTGATAGAGAATTCTATAATTTTTCTGTTGACCAATTATGATACACTGTGTGGGGTCTGTAGATCAGTTAGTAAAGAATCTCTGCAATGCAGAAGACCTGTGTTCAACCCTTGTGTCAGGAAGATCCCCTGGAGAAGGAAATGGCAACCCACTCCAGTATTCTTGCCTGGAAAATCCTCTGGACAGAGGAGCCTGGAGGGCTCCAGCCCATGGCGTCGCAAGAGTCAGACACGATACACACCAGACCAATCATGATACAGTAGTATTAAGTGAGTAATAGTTACACAGTCACAATAGTAAAAGATGTTCATCAGTTTTCACAATCAATAGCCAGACAAAAATAAAAGATAATTACAATTGCAAGACATAATGGGAACATGATTAACTTAACAATATAAAATAATAACAATATAAAATAATTACATACAACTTGATGGCGGGGGGCCAGGGAGAGTCAAGCAGAGCGATGTGGTAAGTGGAAGTACACACATGTATGTGTTTTTATCTGCCCAGCCAGTCTGTGTCTTTCGATTGGTGCATTTAACCTATTTACATTTAAGTTCATTATTGATATGTATGATCTGTTACTGTTTTCTTAAAATTGTTTTGGGTTTATTTTCTGTAGGTCTTTTCCTTCTCTTGTGTTTCCTGCCTAGAGAAGCTCTTTTAGTATTTATTGTAAAGCTGGTTTGGTGGTGCTGAATTCTCTTAATTTTTGATTGTCTGGAAAGCTTTTGATTTCTCCATCAAATCTGAAGAAGAGTGTTGCTGGGTAGAGTATTCTTGGTTTTATCTTTGTCTTTAATTTTTGTCAGTTTGATTGCTATGTGTCTCGGTGTGTTCCTCCTTGGGTTTATCCTTCCCAGGACTCTGCTTCCTGGACTTGGTTCACTGTTTCCTTTCCCATGTTAGGAAAGTTTTCAGCTCTTATCTCTTCAAATATTTTCTCAGGTTCTTTCTGTCTCTCTTCTCCTCCTGGGACCCCTATAATGTGAATGTTCATACATTTAATGTTGCTCCAGAGGTTTCTTAGGTTGTCTTCATTTCTCTTCATTCTTTTTTCTACATTCTGTTTGGTGGCAGTGATTTCCACCATTCTGTCCTCCAGGTCATTTATCCATTCTTTTGCCTCAGTTATTCTGCTGTGGTTTCCTTCTAGTGTATTATTCATCTCTGTTTGTTTGTTCTTTAGTTCTTCTAGGTCTTTGGTAATCATTTCTTCTCCATTGTTTTCCCAACATCCTGGATCATCTTCACTATCTTTATTCTGAATTCTTTTTCTGGAAGGTTGCCTATCTCCATTTAGTTATTTTTCTGGAGTTATATCTTGTCCCTTCCTCTGGGATGTAACTTTCTGTTTTTCATCATGATTAGTTTTCTGTAGTCTAATTTTCTGTAACAGAAACAAAAATATATTTTTTTCTGTGGGACTGCTTCTTGCTTCTTCTGTTTGCCTTCTGATGGATAAGGCTAAGAGACTTGTGTAAGCTTCCTGATGGAGGGATGGGTGATGGGAAAAACTCTGGTGGGCAGAACCTTGCTCAGTAAAGCTTTAATCCCATTATCTGCTGATGTGTGGGGTTGCACTCCCTCCCTGATAGTTGTTTGGCCTGAGGCAACTGGGCCCTAGGCTCTATGGTAGGATTAACTGGTGAACTCCAAGAGGGTTTATGCCAAGGGGGACCTTCCTGGCCTAGTGCTGCCAGTGTCCCTGTCCCTGTGGTGAGCCCCTCTGACCCACACTCCACAGGAGACCCTCCAGCACTAGCAGGTGTTTTTGGTTCAGTCTCTTGTGGGGTCACTGCTCCTTTCCTCTGGGTCTTGGTGTGCAAAAGACCTCGTTGGTGCACTCCAAGACTGGAGTCTCTGTTTCCCCCAGTCCTGTGGAAGACCTATAATCAGATCCTGCTGTCTTTCAAAGCCATGGATCTGGCTTTGAAGTTCCCAGTGTCTTTGTCGAATCCCCAGGTTGGGAAGTCTGATGTGGGGTTCAGAACCTTCACAGCAGTAGGAGAACTTTGCCATTACTGTTCTCCCGTTTGTGCGTCACCCATCCGGCGGGTATGGGATTTGATTTTACCGTTATTGTGCCCCTCCTACAATCTCACTGTGGCATCATCTTTGTCTTTGGCTGAGGGGTATCTATTTTGGTGGGTTCCAGCATCCTGCCGTTGAGGAGGAGCTAGTTGCAGTTTTGCAATTTTGGTGTTTTCACAGGAGGAGATGAGCACATGTCCTTCTACTCTGCCATCTTGAATCGGAAGTCCATGGTGTATGATCTTTTTAAGGTGTTGTTAGATTCAGTTTGCTAGTATTTTACTGAGAATTGTGCATTAATATTCATCAAAGATATTGGCCTGTGCATTTCTTTTTTGGTAGTGTCTTTGTCTAGTTTTCGTATCAGGGTTATGGTGGCCTCATAGACTGTCTGGGAGTTTTCCCTCTTGAGCCTTTTGTAAGAGGTTTGAGAAGAATTGGTATAAGTTCTTTGTATGTTTGGTAGAATTGAACTGTGAAAGCCATCTGATTCTGTGCTGGTGTTTGTAGAGAGGTTTTCAAATTTTTTTAGAATTACTGATTCTATTTCACTTATAGTGATTGGTCTGTTTAAATTACGTGCATCTTCTTGATTCAGTTTTGGTGGGTTGTATGTTTCTAGAAACTTACAGGTTGTTGAATTTTTTTCACATGTAATTGTTCATAGTGTTCTCTTACGACCTTTTGCATTTCTTCAGTATCAATTGTTATTTTTCTTTTTTCATTTCTTATTTTGTTCATTTGGGTCCTTTCTCGGTGAGCCTGGCTAGAGGTTTGTCAATTTTGTTTACTCTTTCAAAGAACTAGCTATTGGCTTCATTGATTTTTATCCCCCCCCCCCCATTGTTTTAAAAATCTCTTTTATTTCTTACCTGATCTTTATTATCTCTTTCTATCGACTTTTAGGTTTTGTTTCGTTCTTTTTTCTGATTCTTTTAGATGGTAGCTTACGTTATTTGATATTTTTCTTGTTTTTTGAGGAAGGCCTATATTTCTGTGAACTTATCTCTAAGAACTGCTTTTGCTACATCCCATAGATATTGTGTTGCTGTGTTTTCATTTTCATTTGTCTCAAAGTATTTTTAAAATTTTCTGTTTGATTTCATTGTTGACCCATTAGTTTTATAGGAATATGTTGGTTAGTCTCCATGTAATCTTTTTTTTTTTCCTCTTTTTCTGTGATTGATTTATACTCTTTATGCCATTGTGGTCAGAAAGATGCTTGAAATAATATCTGTATTCTTAGATTTGTTGAGGCTTGTTTTGTGCTGTAGAGAATGTTCAATATGTACTTGATAAGAATGTGTGTTCTGGTGGGTTTTTTTTTTTTCCTTTGGATGTAATTTCCTGGAAATTTCAAGTAAGTCTAACTGTTCTGTTGTCGCATTTAGGATCTCTGTTGCCTTACTGATTTTCTGTCTAGAAGCTCCATCCATTGATATAAGTGGGGCATTAAAGTATCCTAGTATTGTATTCCCACCAGTCTCTCTCTCTCTCTCTGTCACTGTTTAGCGTGTTTGGGTGCTCCTGTATGGGGCGCATGCTGATGGGTGTAATTCCCTCTCCTTGTGTTATCCTTCTATCATTTTCTTTAGGCCTTTGTTTTATCTGATATGAATATCGCCACCCCTGCTTTGTTTTCATGCATTCCATTTTTTTCCATCCCCTCCCTTTGCGTCTGTGTGTTTCCTTTGCCCTAAACTGGGTCTCTCTCTCTCTCCTTTTTCTGGCTGCACTAAGTGGCTTGTGGGACCTTAGTTCCCTGACCAGGGATCAAACTTGCGCCCTTGGCAGAGTCCCAGCCACTGGACCACTTTTCCCTACTCCATGTCTTTTGATTGGAGCATTTAGTTCATTGACATTTAAAGTGATTATTGATAGAGATGTTTTTATTGCCGTTTTAATCCTTGCTTTACTTTTGAGTTCGTATTTCTTTTTTGTTATTTCCTTTTTCCTTTTGTGGTTTGATGCTTTTCTTTGTGTTATGCTTGTGTTCTCTTTTTGGTTTTTTTGTGAGTCTGTTGTATGTTTTTGATTTGTGGTTTCAAGTATGTTAACCCATTACCATGATGTTTCTTTGCTTTAGACTAATAGTCATATAGGCTCAAACACACTCCTAAAAAAAAAATCTGTGGTTTTTTTTACTCTCCGCATTTTATGATTTTGATGTCCTCTTTTACATCTTTGTGTTTATTCTTTTGCTGTTCTTTTGTTGTTGTTCATATGGTTGTAACTTTCAGAAAAATTTATTTTTTCTTTTAATTTGTATACTGGCTTTTTTAAGTTATTTACTTGAGAATTGTGATTTTCTCTTTATTATAGCTGCTTGATTTTTTTCCTTTTTTTATTTAGAGAAAACTTCAGTATTTCTTTTAGAATAGGTTTAGTCTTGTATTCTTTCAGTTTTTGCTTGTGTGAGAAATTCTTTCTCTCTCCCTATATTCTAAATGATAATCTTGCTGGGTAGAGTATTGTAGGCTGCAGATTTCTCCCTGTCAGTACCTTGGTTGTGTCTTGCCACTTCTGGCCTGCAGCATTTCTGTAGAGAATCAGCTGATAGCCTTACAGGGTTTCTCTTGCAGTTAACTTTTGTTTTCCTGTTGCTGCCTTGGAGAATCCATACTCTTTAACTTTTGTTGTTTTAATTATAATATGTCTTGGTAAAGGTCTGTTTTGGATTCAACTTGTTTGGGACCCGCTATGCTTCCTTACCTGGATTATCTGTTTCGTTTGTGAGGTTTGCGAAATGTTTAGCTGTAATTTCTTCAAATACATTTTTAATTTGTTTCTTCTCTTTCTGGAATCCCAATTATGTGTGGATTGGCACACTATATTATATATATATATATCTGCCACATAAATACTATATATATCCCATAGGTTTCTTGTATTGCTTTCAGTTTTCTTTTTTCCATTTGACTTTCTGCCTCCTATTCTGATTGGATAATTTCCATTATTCTGTCTTCCAGATCACATATTCATTCTTCTGCATTATTCAGTCTGCTATTTATTGCCTGTAGCTTGGGTTTTGTCTCAGCAAATGAGTCTCCTAATTTTTCTTGGCTTCCCTTTCTAGTGTCTAGTTTCTTTTTACAGTAGTCCACATTTCTATTGATAGCCTTTCTTAATTCCTTGATTGTATTCATTGCCTCCTTTTTGAACTTGGTGTCTTAAACTGACGAGATTTGTTTCATGGTTTGTTCTTTCAGGGGAATTCTCTTGATCTTTTAATTGGTAGTGGTTACTTTGCTTTTCTATTTTACTTATATTTCTTACTCTATGAGTTTAGGAAAAACAGTTTTCTGCTGTGGTCTTAGAGGGATCTTTTTATGTGGGAGCATCCCTTGTAGTCTCCAAGTTTTAACAGTTTTGGTGTGAGGGCTGTTTTTAGTATGGATGCCTGCTACCCCTTTCCTCAGTGTGTGCTGACTTTTATCCCCTTGATAAAGGGGTGTACCTGGTGTTGTGACCAGAGCCTGCACTGGAAGTTGAGTGTGGCCACCTCTTTGCTCTGTGGTTGTCATAGCCCTGTTATGGGCAGAGTCTGCTCCTTAATTGTAGGAGTGAAAATCACTCAGTTGTGTCCTACTCTTTGTGACCACCTGGACTATACAGTCCATGGAATTCTCCAGGGCAGAACACTGGAGTGGGTAGCCTTTCCCTTCTCCAGGGGATCTTCCCAACCCAGGGATCAAACCCTGGTCTCCTGCATTGCAGTCGGATTCTTTACCATCTGAGCCACAGGAAGCCCAGGAATACTGGAGTGGATAGCCTATCCCTTCTCCAGCAGATCTTCCCAACCCAGGAATTGACCAGGGTCTCCTGCATTGCAAGTGGATTCTTTACCAGCTGAGCTATCAGGGAAGCCCATGGTTGGAGGAGTGGAAGCCCTCGGTTTCTGAGCGGGGTATGAGGTAGATGGGGTGGAGCATTCCCGTTGGTGGAGGAGCCATTGAGTCTTCCTCTGCTGGAGCTGTCACTGGGGCGTGTGCTCTGTGGTGTCGCCTGAAACCTAGTGTGTAAGCTCATCAAGTACAGGGCTGCTGGCACTGTCCTCATCCCTGGTTCAGCCGTGGGAATGCTGGTTGTCGGCCCTGGTGTCCCTCAGGCACTGCGTTTACAAAACTACCGGTGGGTATCCACCAGCTTAGATCCAGTGAAGTCTGGTACCAGGACCGGAGTAACTGCAGTGTGGGAACTATGGAAGCAGCTCGGACCCTGGCCCAGCCTCCGTGTGCGTACTCCCACACAGCCCACAGCTGCTAAGGCCAGACCTATCCCAGCCTTCGGGGCACCCGTTGTCTACTTGGATGTCCTACAGGTGCTGAGTACAAAAAGCTGGCAGCCTCGCCCTTTTTCTTGATTAATCTTTTGCTTGACTGTTGCAGACCTTTTTCATTGCTCATAATGGTTCTGTAGTTGTGGTAGTTTTTCTTTCCCCTGTTGAGTTGTTCTTTTTGTGGAGGGACTGGCCTTTAAAGTTGCCTATTCCTTCATTTCTTCTGATGTCTTCGAGACACATTTGACTGTTACAGCCTTTGTGCAAAGTATTTTGGGAGTTTATTTTTTGTAATCATTGTTGGGCTTGTTTTTCTCTTTTTGGCAACACCTCACAGCATGTGGGATCCTAGTTCCCTGACCAGGGATCAAACCTGTACCCCCTGCAGTGGAAGTGGGGAGTCTTAACCACTGGACCACTGGACAAGTCCCCCAGACCTTGCTTTTATTAGGGAAAATCAAGTAAGGATGGAATCTGGTGAAGAAGTTAAACTGATGGATAGTAGTTTAGGTTCTGCATGTAATTTGTAATTAACATGAAAAAGTTTTATCATGTGGTATGTAGAGTTGACTTGTTAGTAGTAGTTTTTTTATAAACTACAGATAAATCTGTTTACCACCTGTGTTTGTAACAGCCCACCAGCCAAGAATAGTTTTTTGTTTTTGAATGGGATCAAGTAAAAAAGAAAATATTATGTAACATGTTAAAATGATACAAAATTAAAATTTCAGTGACCAAAAAGTTCTGTTGAAACATGGGTCTTTTATGTGTTGTCTGTGGCTACCTTTGTGCTATATTGGAAGAGTTGAGTGATTGGGAAAAAGATTGTATGAAATATTTACTGTTTGGATGTTAACAGAAAAAGTTATCACTCTCCTCTGTAAGTAATCCTGAGAACTATTCTAAATGGTCTTGTAAGGACCATACTTGTTTACAAATTCTGGTGTGTTATGTCTAAATATTGTTCATAAACACATCTCATATTTTAAGTTTTAATGAATTAAAACTAATTCATTAGTTAAATTAACTACAAATATAACTTTTCTGGTTAATGGGAAAGATGTTTATAGGTAGTCTGATACTCATATTGTTACTTGGTTAGCATTTCTTCTTACTCTCTTATTACTCTTCCTTGGTTTTCAGAAAGGTGGATAAAAAGTTCTGTGTTCCTGTAATACTGTTACAGCATTTTTCATATACATTTTGATTATTGTTCTGTCCTGTATCCCCCCAGTAAACTTACAACTTCAAGTTTGGGATTGTGTTGTCTTTATTTTGTATCTTTGAGTCATGCTACAGTTTCTTATAAGTAGGTAAGCAACAAATATTTTTAGGAGGAAAGAATGAATATTCTGTTAGAGAAATATCTAAGTCATTTCTCATTCTTGATCCTCAGAGAGGAAAGAGTTTAAACCTAGATGGGTATTTTAGAGATGTAAATTAAAATAAGTAGGGACTTGCCAGAGACTGAATCAGTTTTAGGAAATTACTATACATTCAAAGTACTACTGGCCAAAACTGTTACCATCTTTTAACTCACCAAAGTGTAGATTATACATATTTATTACTTCATTGATTTTGTTTTGGGGCTGTGTTATCAACTATGTGATCACAAAAGACGAGGGTTAATTTTCCGTGGTCAGTAGAAAGATAACTTGAATTGCATTTACGTTATTGAAAGTAATAAATAGTATTTTAAAAGTCTTATTCAGAGGTTATTCTTGGAAGGGCAAATAATGTTAAAGCTTTGTCTATGATATGTATAGTATATTATTTAAACCACATGGAAAAGGATATATGTCACTTAATAATACACAAGGTAAAACTCTAAAAATATCTCTAGAATGGCAAGTGATACATCCTGTCTGCATTTTACAGTGAAGCTTATTTGTGATGTGAAACATTCAAATTAGAAAATTCTACCTTTTCTTCATTTTAGTGTCTTCAAACAGTATTTCGAAATTGAAGTGTTAAAAACTAAATTGTTCTTTTAGATTTTATGATTGCAAATTCTGAATACTGTGTCTACATTTTACCTGAAATGTTTAAAATAGGTTTTGTCATTACTTTTCCTGATTAGTACTGTATGAATCTAAAAGGATTGTGTTGGAAGAGTTTATAATAATTTAGAAAAGTTAAAAAAAAAAAAAAGTTGGTTTCCCCCTCTGGTGATATGCTCAGGTTTTTCTTTTAACTCTAGATCTTAGTTCAGACTCCAGGCCCAGACTTTGCAGAGAGCAAGATGGTAGATACCCAGACTTTGGGAATCAGTCAGAATTGAGCTCAGCAATTAATTATGTCCCATTGGAAATTTTCTGTTTTGGGTTTCTCAGTAGTAAATGGAGGTTAATACCCCACCTATTAGCATTTTTTATGATTCCATTTTATTACATGTAAAAGATCTTGGTACATGGTTGAAGGTTTTCAGAAGTGTTTTTTCCTCCAAATGTAGAATTCAAGTTGGTCCCAGTTTCTAAAGGATCAAAGTTTTTCTTTAATGATTCAAATACTGATCCACAAACATTGGATTTTCAAGTTATGTGGGTCACCGATATAACCTCAGCATATTTACTTAACTTCGGTAGATTTAAGACCTGTGGGCTTTTCATCATTTGAGTTGGTGTTTGAGCCTGTTTGTTCACCAGAAACTTCAGATACACCATTTTCCTAAATCCAACAGGTTTAGCATTGAGAATCTATATGGATAAACTGTGAAACTTGTTTTCTGGTTCATTCCTGTTTGTATCAGGGTCCTTTCAGCACATGCTGTAGCTTTCTTTTCTCAACAGCTCTTTGTATTTTTATTTCTTCTGCTGGTGGGAATCAAACCATATACCACTGAAGGAGACTAGTAAATTTCTGGAATATTCCAAGTAGACTACTGGCAGCCAGAGGAGAAAATGCCCGTTGGCTGTGGCTTTTAAATGAGTGTGACACTTTAGCAGGTACTTTGCACTTCTGTGCATGCAGCTGTTGTTTTCCCATTTACATGTAAGTAGGACTTAAAGCTGCTTTATGTTGCAGGGAGTGAAATGGAAGATACAAACTTTACACTATCTCATTGAGTTATTTTTTTATCTTTCATTTATTCATTCATTATTCAACAAATATTGAGCATTAACATTATGCCAGACACTGTTTTAAGTACTGGGAATATAGTGACCCTCCTTTGAGTACTGTGGGGAAGGCTAACATTAAACTGGATACTCCACGATACTTAACGTAACTACAGTTAAACTGAGGATTAGGAAGAGAAGTAGGGAATTCCCTGGCAGTCCAGTGGTTCAGACTCTGTGCTGTCACTCCCAGGGGCCTGGGTTTGATCCTTAGTCCAGGAACTAAGATCCTAGAAGCCACACTGTGCAACCCCCCTCCTGGGGCAACCCCCCCCACCCCCCAAGAAAGAAAAGGGGAGGGGGAGAGGAAAAGTACAGGGAACTTGGAGCTTGCATCCCAGAAGACTTGATACACTTTGGTGCTTGCTTAGGGAGTTTTCCCTAAGAATGTGGAGACTGGGAATCCAAAGATTAAGAAAGAATTAACTGGGACATAAAAGGAATTGGGAGGGTAGTGGTGAGAGTGGGAGAAATGAATTTTCTTTTTTCTTTGAATGTGTTAGTAGCTTTTTTAAAAAGTTTTTTATTGAAATATGGTTACACTGTTGTGTTAGTTTAATGTGTACAGCAGAGTGACTCAGTTATATATGTATTCTTTTTTTAGATACTTTTCCATTAGAGGTTATTACAACATGGTTCCATGTGCTGTACAACAGGTCCTTGTTGGTTATTTTAGACATAGTAGTGTGTATATTTTAATTCCAAACTCCTAATTTATCTCCACTTCTATTTCCTCTTTGGTAACCATAAATTTGTTTTCTGTGTCTGAGTCTGTTTCTGTTTTGTAAATAAGTTCATTTGTATCAGCTTTTTAGATCCCACATGTACATGTTATGATTATTTTTTTGGCTTCACTAGTAAGATAATCTCTGGGTCCTTTCATGTTACTGCAGATAGCATTATTTCATTCTTTTTATAGGGGAGAAAGGAACTGAAAGACCATTTTAGGCAGAGGAACCAGCTTGAGCAAAGGCTAAAAGGAACTACAGTTATTTAGTAAGTGTGCAAAGTCTGTGAGCTTATGATTGAATCCTGGGCATCCTGAGGATCTGCCTTACAGACTTCCTTTCTTTTTTAATTCAGAGATGGGTTGTGTACTCACATTGACTGTGGTGAGAGGAAACTATACCAACGCCCAGATACTCGCTCTGTCTCATGACGCCTTCTGAATACATTGTTTGTTTCAGCTGAGATTTTAGAGCCATTCTTTTTTGTTTCCTGCTTGAAAATGGCATTTTACAACCTTATATGCTGTAAAAGGTTTCTAGTGAAAAGTATTTAAATCAGCCAGTTTCTGTCCCTGGTAAATCAGTTTATCAGTTCTTATGTGTTATCCTTTGAGATATTTTATACCTATGTAAGCAAATGCATATACTATTCACCCCATTTTTTAAAAAATAATGGTGGCGCACACTGTTACTATTTTTAGTGTAAAAATATTTTAATAGCTAGGTTTTTTTTAGAATTTTTATTTTGTGTTGGGGTACAGTAGATTAACAGTGTTGTGATTCAGCTCATCCAGACTATTACAGAGTGCTGAGCAGAGTTCCTTGTGCTATACAGTAACTCCTTGTTGGTTATCTGTTTTCTTTTTTCTTTTGGCTGCATCACACAGCTTGAGGGATATCTTAGTTCCCACACCAGGGTTTGAACCCTGGGTCCCCCACAATGAGAGCACAGAGTCCTAACCACTGGACAGCCAGAAAGTTCCCTGTTTTTTTAAATATAGTAGTGTTTACATGTGAATTTCAAAGTTCCTGTTGATCTGTCCCCCAACCCCCATAACCATAAATTTGTTATGTAAGACTCTGTCTGAATCTGTTTTGTAAATAAGTTAATTTATGTCATTTTAAAAAATTTCCTCATATAATCAATATCATATGTTTGAAATGGAATCTCATCTAGAACAGCAGTATAGAACAGAAAAAAGATGAAGCTGCTTTAATTTGGGATGGAGAAAAGGCATATTTTCTTCTTCCTCTCTTGGGCAGACCCTGAGGGACTCTTCAAGATACACTCTCTGAGGAACACAATTGAAACTACTTTTTGGATGGAGTTTCAGCAGAAGGATTTTGAGAAGTCCAGAGGGAGAGATCACCTAAACCAGTAAATGTAAAATATGTTGTTTCAGGGGGAAAAAATTTGGTGTCACATGTGGAGGAGGGCAAGGGGGAAGGAAGCCAGTCCACCTGTGTTTGGGCTGTCTTGAAACTATTTCTGTTGTTTAGAATAGTCTATTAATAGATAATAAATGTTAATTAAACGTTCCTTTAGAGATATATACTGAAGTATCATGAAGGAAAATATATCTGGGGATTTGCTTCAAAATAATCAAGATATGAGGTTTGTAGATCTTTACAGCTTGTACCAA
The DNA here is from genome assembly GCF_963930625.1 of Muntiacus reevesi. Classification (NCBI taxonomy): domain Eukaryota; kingdom Metazoa; phylum Chordata; class Mammalia; order Artiodactyla; family Cervidae; genus Muntiacus; species Muntiacus reevesi. The sequence goes on from NC_089249.1 coordinate 216,522,359, forward strand.
AATTCTTGCATCCTGGGCCTCTCCATTGTATGAAAGGGCTGGTGGTGTAGAGTATTAAGATTGGAAAGACATAGCCTTAGGAAAAAGAAACTTGAATAGATGGCCACATATTCTATCTAGTCTTCTTGTTATCTTGAGGAAATCACTTAGGTATGGCAAAAAGCATTGCTTTTTTTTTTTTTTTAAGGTACACGAGGACATATAAAGTTAGATTGAGTAAAATTTGCTCTTTTTTTTTAAATTGCAGAAGGCTATACACGTTGTTTTACTGAGTTTTCTGAGGGCATCTTTGTTTTAAACTTGAGCTGATACAAGTTTAGTACTAACCGTTAATGACTTGTCTCTTAACAGTATTGATTAATTTTGACTCAGATAAAGAAGTACAGTGAGAACAAATGTCTTTTTTGAAGAGATTGAGGCATCTTCTGTTAGTTGAATTATAATGTAAAGGTGTTGTGAGCAACGTTGCCTGGTGAGAGTTTATGAGCAGAATCCCCTTACTGAATGAGAGGGTAAGGTCACTAATTGTGTTGAGGTTGAGTATAGTTACGGATACTAAGGGCTGATGTTTTTATTTGTTTTTCTGTGTTGTGGTATAGTGAAAAGAGGACGTGGCTCTGTTTGGCATTTGACCAGCTCACTTCCTGTTTCTGAGCCTCAGATTCTACACCTAAAACAGAGAGATAGTAATTGATATCTGCCTCATTGTCACTATGAGGTTTAAAATAGAAAGAATATACATTTTCGTTTTCTACTACTTGGGGTATCAGAAAAATGCTTCCTTTTTCCTGTGTGACTTTACATTGGAAATGTATATAGTCAGTTACCTCTTGCTTGTGTCAGAATACCTCTTTTTAAAATTTTTCTTACCTCTTCTCCCCCACCAGAACAAACTCACTCAGGCCTATAATTACAATAAAATACTAGCTAGCTATATGATTTGTTTTCAACCTTGGCTGTTCATCAGAATCACCTATGGATCTAAAAACAACTAGATGCCAAAAACCTCACTTTGTATATATTGAGTCAGAGTCTCCAGGCCTGTGGGTGGGTGTGAGTGTCTGACTAGGGTTGAGAACCATTGATCTGCTTCTTCTGGCACTCAGAAACAAATCTCTAAAAGACATAGATTAAAGCAGAAGTCAGAGGGAAAATAAGCCCCAGGTCATACCCAACAGTTACATGGTATAATGATGAATGGGAATTGTGGGGACATAATAGCTTCTCAAACAGCGAAAGAAAAATTTGTGGACAGAAAGACTGCAAAATAAAGTTGATTTATGTTGTAATGTTTTGGCATTAAGTTTTCTATTGTAACAAAAATGCTTCTGGTCAGTGTTATGAAATTCTCCAAATTAAGAGTTCAAGGATATCTCCAAACTAATGTTTAAATCATTCAGTTCCAATATAACATACAGGCATAATGGCACACAGCAATTTCTTTTCTTGCATCAGGCCAGAGAGCATAGCTCTCCTCTCTCGTTCTAGCCTTTTGGGGTTGTAGAGGGCTGCACGCTTTCAGACCTGTCTTCTGCGCTGTTATCAAACCTGTTTTATTGTGGGTTTGAGAATTTTTATGGCATAAAGCCAAAGGTCTGGGCTAAGCAGGAATGCCTTGGCCTGCATGTTCCTGTTCTACCTCTTGAGCAGGCTGCCCTTTGTGAGCAGCTGCATGCTACATCCGGGCGGGGTGTCCACTATAGTCTCCTAGCCTCAGCCCTAATTACCCCGTGGTCCTCAGTACACCTGTTTCCATGACTGACTAGCAGCTGCTCTGCTTTCCAGCTTTCAGTGTACCAATTCCCTGCTTTTCTGCTGTCCTTTTCCAAGACTTCAGTGCTTCTCTTTGATCTATTGTCAATGACTTTCTCTTTGATCTGTTGTTCCTGATATTTAGCCAATAAGTAAGAGGTCACTTCTTACTCAGTAACAATTAAGTTGTACACAATAATATTTAGTCTTTTGCCTCAGCTTGCTGTAGGTTAAAATTGTAATGCTGCTAGAAGTCGTTTATCTGACTACTCTTCGCTAGATTTTTTTTTTTGCTACCTGGGTCTCAGATCTCTTTTTCTTCTCAGTGAAAGTTAATGGACCTCGCTCTGACTCCCATCTGCAGTGCAGAGAGGACTGGTGGGAGGAGACTTAAGGCTCCAGTTCACTCCTTTGTTCTGTGATTGGTATGGTGAAGTAGGGATCAGAAGATGCTGACTTCTTATCCCCACCTTTTGTTAAAGCTCTCTACACTTCTGACAAGGTCACTCTTTGTTTCTCTTTCCTTGTCTGCTGTAAATATGGGATAATAAAAACTGTGCTGCCTACCTCACCTGGTTGTTTTTGAGATTCAAATGATATAATGGATGTTAGAAGAGCTTTGACAACTAGAATACACACGAACATTTATTTGACTATGTAGCTGTGAGCAAGGTGGGAGTAAAGCAGATGCTTAAAGTAGTATTATTTCACTTTCTGTTCTAGAGTTGAACATTTCCTTTGCAGTTCTGGGTTGATACTGGGAAAGGAAATCACAATTCTCATTAGGTAGAAGAATTGTAATCACTGACTAAAAATAGCTATCATTTATTTTTGATTTCTTGTACTGGATTAAAAATAGTATTAAAGTTGTTCAGCCTCCTACAAAATTGGAGGCATTATTATCCTACTTTCACAGGCAAAGAAACAAACTGCCAACTCAAAGAGGTAAAGTAACTCTTCAGAGTCTCACAGATGGTTTAAGAGCATAGCAGGAATTAAGCCCATACATTTCTGTTACGCTGACTGGCAGTGTATGTAATTCCTCATTAATTATAAGCAAATGTATATGAAGGATTAAGACTTTAAATTTTTTAGTCAGTGTAAGTTCAGTTCATTTCAGTTGCTCAGTCGTGTCTGACTCTTTGCGACCCCATGAAACACAGCACGCCAGGCCTCCCTGTCCATCACCAACTCCCGGAGTTCACCCAAACCCACGTCCATTGAGTCGGTGATGCCATCCAACTATCTCATCCTCTGTCATCTCCTTCTGCCCTCAATCCCAGCATCAGGGTCTTTTCAAATGAGTCAGCTCTTCGCATCAGGTGGCCAAAGTATTGGTGAATCACAAATGCACAGAATAGTATAGCTGTTTATCTTGTTACCCTACTTACCTCACAGTCATGGACAAGTCCTTTGGTCCCTCTGTCTTTCACAGTCTCTGTGGCAGTAGTTCATCCCTCAGAGAGGTTTTAATAAGTTCTAGAAAGTGAAAGTCATGTTCGACTACACAGTCCATGGAATTCTCCAGGCCAGAATATTGGAGTGGGTATCCTTTCCCTTCTCCGGGGGATCTTCCCAACCCAGGGATCAAACCCAGGTCTCCCACATTGCAGGCAGAGTCTTTACCAGCTGAGCTACCAGGGAATCTTAATAAGTTATAATACTATGTAAATTATATAATAGCATCGGAATTGTGTTACTATTTAAATATTCTTAGGTCAGTTATTTTGAATTTGAAATATTTCTCTAAACATAATGTTAAATGGAGGTTAAGTGCCTGTGCTAAGTCGCTTCAGTCGTGTCCGACTCTGTTCGACCCCATAGACGGCAGCCCACCGGCTCCCCCGTCTCTGGGATTCTCCAGGCAAGAGCACTGGAGTGGGTTGCCATTTCCTTCTCCAATGCATGGAAGTGAAGCTGCTCAGTCGTGCTCGACTCTTAGCGACCCCATGGACTGCAACCTACCAGGCTCCTCCCATGGGATTTGCCAGGCAAGAGTACTGGAGTGGGTTGCATTGCCTTCCTGCCATATTAATTCTTAAAGTAATTGAAGTAATACCTTTGCAAAGAAACACAGTGAATAATATTGTACCAGCTGCTTTTGAGTTGTAATTATGTGTTAGGCCCTTTATAACTTTGTAAGTTTGACTTCAGAGATTGAGTGTTTTTTAAATTTATTAATTAATTTTGGCTGTCCTGGGTCTTCCTTGGTACATAGGCTTTTCTCTGGATACAGAGAATTGGGGTCACTCTTTAGTTGTGCTGCACGGGCTCCTCATTGTGATGGCTTTTCTTGTTGTGAAACAGGCCCTAGACTGCACGGGCTTCAGTGGTTGCAGCATGTGGGCTCTAGAGCACAGGCTCAGTAGTTACGGTACATGGGCTTAGTTGTCCCATGGCATGTGGAATCTTTTCACATCAGGGATTGAACCCGTCTCCTGCATTGGCAGAAGTATTCTTTACCACTGAGCCACCAGAGAAGCACCAGAAAATTTCTGTATAGCATTCAAATGTATTTGTTCTTCTTCAGTTGCTCATTCATGTCTGACTCTTTGCAACCCCGTGCATTGCAGCACGCCAGGCTTCCTTGTCCTTCACCATCTCCCAGAATTTGCTCAGACTCATGTCTATTGAGTTGGTGATGCCATCCAGCCATCTCATCCTGTGTCATCCCCTTCTCCTCTAGCCCTCAATCTTTCACAGCATCAGGGTCTTTTCCAGTGAGTTGGCTGTTTGCATCACGTGGAAGTATTAGAGCTTCAGCATCAGTCCTTCCAGTGAATATTCAGGGTTGATTTCCTTTAGGGTCAAACATATAGGTACTGTGTAATTAGCCAGGTACCTGTCCAACATCTATCTGTATTATTTCTGTTTCTTCCATCATTTAAAAAGTGATGAGACTAAGTTACATTTAAAGTACCGCTTTTCTAAACTATGCCATGTTCTCTCACATTGTTTCTGAGATTTCTTTTTTAAACTGAAGTGTAGTTGCCATTTCTGAGATTTTAGCTACTGCCCTTTGTAGCTGAAGAAAATGCTCTTCGAAAATCAGAAACTGTGTTGACAGCTACAGAACAGCTTCAGTGGCTTTGCTTGTATGAATAAACTTTTGAAAGTTAGTTGATTTTTTTTGAGGGGGCTATGCTGTGCAGCTAGTGGGATCTTATAAGTTCCCCAGCCAGTGATTGAACCTGGGCCCTGGCAGTGACAGCGCTGAGTCCTAACCACTATACCTCCGAGGAATTCCCTGAAGTTATTGAGTTGGCCAAAGAGTTCCTATGGTTTTAAAGTAAAAATAAAAGACATATTTTCACCAAGAATTATTGAACAACACATTTACCGTTTTGTTCCACTTCATTCTGCCATTTCTCAGGCAACTTTATAATATAATTCCACCTTCCCAAAATTTTTATCTTTTTGAGCAAAGAACTGTACCAGGTACCTTTTACAGTCTTTCAGGGAATTGAAATTTTTTCCATTGGGAGAATTTTGTAAAGACTGAAATAAATAGAAATCCAAAGGTGCCTTGTCGGGTGAATACAGTGGATGAATCAGAACTTCCCAGCTAAGCTGTAACAGTTCTTGTCTGGTTATCAAAGAAACATACAGTGTGGTCTTGGCTTTTATCCTGATGGAAGACTGTCGACTAGTTCTATTCATGTTTTGTCGAGCGCTGCTTTCAGTTGGTCCAACTGGGAGTAGTACCTGTTGGAATTAATTGTTTGGTTTTCCAGAAGTGGCTTATAATAGAGGATCCCTTTCCAATAGCACTGTATACACAGCATCACCTTTGGATGAAGACTGGTCTTTGGTGTGGTTGGTGGGCGTTCATTTCCCTTGTTCTGTGATCTTTTCTGTTCCACAGTATTATATAGTGTCCACTTTTCATCATGTCAGCTGTCTTCTGCATGGTCTAATGTTGATTGTTCTCTGTATCTCGATTTGATTGCTATCCCCTTCAACTGGTCTGCTCGACTGTGGAGCATTGCTCAGTGAGAAATCTCCAGTGCAAAACCTTGAAAACCATTTTTTACACATTTGATCAGTTACATCACCTTCTCCACATACTGCACAAATTTGCATACTGCACAAAAATGCATCTCAGTTGCATTTTTACCTTTCTTTAAATAATAAAACATAATGTGCCAAAAGTGTTGCTTTTTTCCTTCCATCTTCAGTATTAAAATGGCTACACAAAAATTCTCCAGCCTTGATAAGTTTCTTTTTTTAATGCACCAGTGGTATGACAACTATCAGGATGCAGCCTAACAGAATTGTTTTTAATGAAGTTAAAGACAACTAAGCACTATTAGAGCCATTTTATGGGAAAAACTGAATGAACCTTTTGGCCAACCCAGTAGCTGTTCTTTCTTGATGGGGGAATATTTGAATTTCTAAAATGGTTAGGGGGATATGATTTATATTTAAATAGTGTGGAAAATTTGTTTGTAAAGTGTAAAATCTTATGTAAAGAAAATTTTGGTTTATCTTCAGTGAATAGGTTGGTGCAGTGTTAAAAGCATTTTATTGGAGTCAGATTTGAATCCCTGCATTGATATTTTAGTAATAGTTTTGTGAACCTGGGTAAATGAATTAATTTCTGCCTCAGTTTTTGCAAGCATGGTATGGAGAAAAACACCCTCCTACCCTATTCTTGGAAGCTACTGTGGCATCAGAAATAATTAAGTGTTCAGCAAAGTGCCTGATTTTTTATTGTGCCTAAATGTAGCTGGCTAGATTGTTACACTTAGAACAGTTATTTTCCTTAGCAGTTACTCCATGTGTGATGTGGTTGGGATGCACTTTAACCCTGTTAAAGTACACTTTTAGTTACAGTGTACAGGCTTCTCTTGTTGGGGAGCATGGGCTCTAGAGCTTGCAGGCTCAGTTGTGGCATGCAGGTTTAGTTGTCCCAAGGCATGTGGGATTTTAGTTCCCTATAACCAGGGATCAAACCTGTGCCCTCTGCAGTGGAAGTGGGAAGTGGGGAGTCTTAACCACTGGACCTTCAGGGGAGTCCCATGGAGTTTTATACTTGTTCAAGACCAAATTCCAGATTTTATTTCCCCAAACCTGCTTTTCCTGTAGTCTTCTCCACTTTAATAAATGGGAACTCCATCTTTGCAGTATTTAAGGCATAAAGGAGTGATCCTTGAGTTCTCTGTTTTAGCATACACATCCAGTCTGTCTGCAAGGCCCCTGCCATCCCAGCTAGGTTCACATAACTGTTAACATCACAAGCCCCTTTAAAAGCAAAAGGGGGGGGGGGTGTGATTAGTTGTTACAGACTTCTTGGTGTTAGATCTTTTGTTCTTGAGGTCAGGTGATGGTCAGGTAACAATGTTTCTATAAATCTCTACCAAAAGAATGTTATTCTCTGTCTTTACAAGAAAGGGCAAAAAAAAAAAAAGAAAGGGCAAGGTGCCAAGGCACAACTTCTACTCTCCAAGGTCTCAGCTCAGTTCAGTTGCTCAGTCGTGTCCGACTCTTTGCAATCCCATGGACTATATAGCACACCAGGCCTCCCTGTCCATCACCAGCTCCCAGAGCCTACTCACACTCATGTCCATTGAGTCGGTGATGCCACCCAACCATCTCGCCCTCTGTCGTTCCCCCTCTCCTCCTGCCTTCAATCTTTCCCAGCATCAGAGTCTTTTCCAATGAGTCAGTTTTTCGCATCAGGTGTCCAAAGGATTGGAGTTTCAGCTTCAACGTCAGTCCTTCCAATGAATATGGAAATAGTCCTGACTAAGAGGAGGCAGAACTCAGTTGGCAGCTCCTTCAGGGTCAGGTTCCCACATCTTGCCCAGCTGTCATCACTGAGGGAGCCAGGCATCCAACCCAAATGGCCCTCAGTATCCTCAGGCCACCCAAATGGGGGAGACCAGGTCTCACTGACTGCAGCCCAGACAAATGACCACTGCTAATAGGTTGCAGAGACAGGGATGGGGGAGAGGTTCACCGCTTCCTCAAAGCCTGGGCCAAGGCTAGTGGCGGGCCTCAGTGAGGACTCTGAAGCTCTGCAGGACATAGTCCCCAGTCTGTTCCCTGGGCCCTACAGCTCACCTGCTGGCCAAAGGCTAAGTGAGCTGGAGGCCCTTTAGGACAAGGCCTGAGTCTGCCTCTTACCTCACACTCTACCTGATGACCACCACACACCACTGACGCTTGGCTGAATCACTTCCCTGATGGTTCCTCATTGATAGTTACTTGTGGGCAGGGCCCTGCTGACCAATAGCTGAGCAGGACAACTAAGAGTCCCTTGTTGATGGTTGCTTGTGGGCGAGGCCCACTGACGCACCGACCAATGGCTGAGCAAGACCTGTTGCCTAGTAATAGGGTGCAGAGTAAAAAGGCACAGCACTGGCTGCCTGATAAGGACTGTGCTCAAACTGCTCTATTAACAATGTCTCTTGTCGATCATGGGCTCTAGAGAGAGCTGGCTCAGAAGTTGTACATGGGTGTAGTTGCCAGTTGGCATGTGGAATCTTCCCAGGCCAGGGATCGAACCCATGTCCTTTAAATGAGCAGGTGGCACAGCGAAGTCCCCCAATGGTATTCGTTATAGGGCAGATTTGCTAGGGAAGTTCCTTGAAATTTGGGGCTCCCCCAGTGGCTCAGTCTTAAAGAATCTGCCTGCAATGCAGGAGAGTCAGCTGACAGGGGTTCTGTCTCTGGGTCCGGAAGATCCTCTGGGGGAGAAAGTGGCAACTCATTCTGGTATTCTTGCTGGCAAAATTCAGTAGACAGAGGAGCCTCTTGGGCTACAGTTCGTGGAGTCACAAAGAATTGGACTTGATTGAGTGACTGAGCAACAACAATAATATGCTTAAGTGTTCCTTCAATAATAAAGAATATCATGTTAGTTATTTTGGGGGATTAGCCAGACAGTAACGATTGAACACCCACTGTTTGCCAAGTACTGCTAGAGCTACGTGTTGGACACAGGTAGTGTGAGAAGTCTCCTTTTCGTTAAGGTCACTGTAGTCTCTGAGGTCTACTACCTGTAGACTTAAATAAAGGTAAACTTTGCTATTATCATGTTATAATGAAATCATATTGGAAAGTTCTTTATAAACCACCCAACTTATAGAAATGTAAGATAATTATTTTATTTACTCAGAAAATTCGTAGGTTAAAGGAACAACAGTGAGTTTTATGTAATCTGTCACCTTAGGTGTCCTATTTGTAAAATACTGAAACTACCTACTTTTAGCATAAGAATAAAGGAATAGGTAGGGAAAAGTTGAAATTCCAAAGGAAAATTCAGATAGTCCTGTATAATGTAATTCTTTAGACTAATGCTTAATATTTGGTATTTTGTAATTTTTTTTAGCTTTTTTTGGATTGTGCCCTGAGTCATGCAGGATTTTAGTTTTCAGGGATTGAATGAACCCTTGCCCCTTGCAGTGGAAACACAGAATCTTAACCACTGGACCTCCAGGGAAGTCCCAAAACTTGGTATTTTAAATAAGTTACTAAACATTTTTTTCTCCTTTTGGAACTGATAAAAGCAGTTATTGTTATTGTTGTTTAGTTGCTAAATCTTGTCCGACATTTTGCAGCCCCTTGGACTCTAGCCCATCAGGCTCCTCTGTCCATGGGATTTTCTAGTCAAGAGTACTGGAGTGTGTTACCATTTCTTTCTCTAGGGGATCTTCCTGACGGGGATTGAAACCCACGTCTCCTGCATTTGCAGGTGGATTCGTTACCGCTTAACCACCAGGGAAACCTGATAGAAGCAGTAGCAGACTGTTAACAGAACTTTGGAATATGAATTTTACTTGTTTATAAGCCAGAGGATTTTGTATTTATACTCTGTTTGAGTTGAAGTTGTTCTCAAAATGGATGAACTATGGAAATCAGTTTTTAGATATCAAATAATCAAGCATCTAAAGAGATGCATTTTGTCTTGTACATTGCTATTGTCTTCTTATGTGAGTTTAATTTTTGCAGTTATTCTTGCCTAAAATGACACTGAGTCCTAGAGTTACAATAAGTCCTCTGATAATTGTCATTACAGTATTAGTTTTCCCCCACATTAAGACCTATATCCTTGTACATTCTTGTTTATTTCTCTAATTGTGGCCAGCGGGGGTTATTCTCTAGTCTCCTGTGCACGGACTTCTCACTGCAGTGGCTTCTCTTGTTGCGGAGCTCGGGCCCTAGAGTGCGCATGCTCAGTAGTTGTGGCGCACAGGCTTGGTTGCCCTGAGGCAGGTGCAGTCTTAGTTCCTGGACCAGCGTTCAGACCGGTGTCCCTTATTTTGGCAGGTAGACTCTTAAGCACACTGGACTAGCAAGGAAGTCCTCACTGTACATTCTTAAAAACTTATTTTAGAAGATACTGTTTGATATACCAAAATACAATACTAATGGGTTTTATATTTTAAATTTGTTTAGAGGATAATCGCAGTTAAGTTTCTCTTTTTTTTTTTTTTTTTTATTAATTTCCTTTTGGCTGTGCTGGATCTTCATTGCTGTGTGAACTTTTCTCTAGTTGTGGCAAGTGGGGGCTACTTTCTAGTTGTAGCTTGCTGGCTTCTCACTGCAGTAGCCCATCATGTTGCAGAGCACAGGATCTAGGGAAAACAAGCTTCCGGAGTTGCAGCCCGAGGGCTTCCAGAGTTGTGGCTCCTGGGCTCGGGAGCACAGGCTCAATGGTTGTGGTGCATAGGCTTAGTTGCTCCTCACCATGTGGGATCTTCCTGGATCGGGGATCAAATCCTTGTCCCCTGCATTGGCAGGCAGATTCTTTACCACTGAGTCAACAGAGAAGCCCAGTTATCCTTACCACAAAATTCTTTTTAAATTAAAGGGAAGAAAGGTTGCTGTTGTAGTATGATTTGGTTGATATATAGTTTACTTAAGTATGTCTGGGAAGAATCTGGTATCTAAGGGTTATCCACTCTGTGGTAGCATTCAGGTAGAGCACAACTTTGCCTGTACCACCTGAGCTTGTTTCATCTTAGAAAAGCATTATAGGTCTGGTTTGGACCTCTTGATGGAAATTCAAGGGAAAGTGAAAGTTTTAGGCTTTAGAAATTCAGTAGTTGTTGGTAAGGGGTGGTTCCTCCTGAGGGTTGTGAGAATCTGTCCCATGCCTTTCTTAATGTCTGGTGGCCTCTGTCGAACCTTGGTTTGTAGAAAGCATTCTCCCTGTGCCTTCATATCACTTCCTTATATGTGTCTGTCTCTGTGTCCACATTTTCCTTTTATATAAGGATATAGTTGTATTTTAGGTTGTTGTTTAGTCACTAAAGTTGTGTCTGACTCTTTGAGAACCCATGGACTATAGCCTGCTAGGTTCCTTGTCCATGGGATTTCCCAGGGAAGAATACTGGAGTGGGTTGTCATTTCCTTCTCCAGGGGGTCTTTCCGACCCAGGGATCAAACGTATGACTCCTGCTCAGTAGATGAATTCTTTACTGTTGAGCCACTTGGGAAAGCACCAGTATATTTCATCTGATTAGATATAGCTGTTCTGAAATATGCCTGTCCTCCAGTCTAAGCTTAGATGACACTCCTAGTGTCTTTGCTGCTATTCTCCAGGAATTTTGGAGTCAGGAAATCATATTTGTGTTTCTTGTTGTGCTTTGTATGTAGGTTTTTAGTTGAATTATGGGCTTTTACAAGGAGTTGTTCCAGAGTCTTTCTATCTAAGGTGGTATTTTTAAGCTCTTCTAAGGAGTCATATTCCTTCCCCACCCTCCCACCCCACCTTTAGTTTTCCTTTGTTCTTATTTTCTCTATTTTCATGCTTGGAAGCCTGTTTTTGGTCTGAAATTCTTGCCTGTTTCTAATTTTTTATATACTGAGGTCACTTACAGGGACTTTCCTGGCAGTCCAGTGGTTAAGAATCTGCCTTCCAATTCAGGGGAATCATGTTCCATCCCAATCTGGGAACTAAGATCCCATACTTCTTGCGGGGGAGCTAAGATCATGTGCTGCGATGAAGATACTGCAGCGAACCGAAAATAACCAAAAACAATTAAAAAAAAAAAAAGAGATCACTAGTATTTGGATGTTGTTGTTCATTACTAATATGTGTTTGTATAGGCATTTTTTCCCAGTAGGTTTTCAGATTGTTGTTTTTTCTTGGTTGTCCTGGTAAATGAATTAAATAGTAAGGAGAAAATTAATGTTTCAAGTTTATGAAAATCTTCACCCATGATACCTTTAGTTTAATGAAACTATTTTTTTTGTTTCTCAGTGACTTATTTTTTCATCATTATAGCTAGTTCAGGCATAGTTTCTAAATGCTTGGTACAACTTATGTAAGGCTGTGTATTACACTTTCAGTATCCCTTACCTTCATCTGCACTTTGCATATTTCGTTGTTTTCTGCATAATTTGTGTAACAGGCCTCTTGTTGGTTGTTAACTTTTTTAAATTGAAGTACATTTGATTTACAGTATTGCGTTAGTTTCTGGCATAAAGGAAAGTGATTCAGTTACACACATTGTGCTTTCAGATTCTTTTCCATTTTAGTTTGTTATAACGTATTGGATATAGTTCCCTTTGCTTTACACTGGGACCTAGTTTATCTACGTTATATATAGTAGTTTGTATTTGGTAATCCCAAACTCCCTAATTTATCAACCACCATCTTCCCCTTTAGTAACCATAAATTTATACTCTGTTAAGTCTGATTCTGTTTTGTAAATAAGTTCATTTGTAACATTTTGATTCCATATATAAGTGATATCATATGTTGTTTGTCTTTCTTGGTCCATTTTACTTCACTTAGTGTTATAATCTCTAGTTCTATCCATGTTGCAACAAAGAGCATTACTTCATCCTTTTTATGGCTGAGTAGAAATTCTATTGTGCTTCTGTGATGTCTCAGATAGTAAGGAATCTGCCAATCTGCCTGCAATTTGGGAGAGTTGGCTTCAGTCCCTGCATTGGGAAGATCCCCTGGAAAAGGAAGTAGCTACCCACTCAAGTATTCTTGCCTGGGAAATCCCATGGACAGAGGAGCCTAACGAGCTACCGTCCAAGGGGTCGCAAGGAGTTGGACACGACTGAGTGACTAACACTTTCACTTTCAGAATTCCATTGTATATGCATACTGCATCTTTATCCATTCATCTGTTGATGGACATTTAGGTTGCTTTCATGTCTTGGCTATTGTAAATAGCGCTGCTGTGAACATTGAAGTGCATATATCTTTCCAGTTGGAATTTTCTTTGGATAATGCCCAGGAGGTGGATTGTTGGGTCATATGGCAACTCTACTTTTCGTATTTGAGAAACCTCTGTAGTGTTTTCCAGTTTTTGCTTTTCTCCACACCTCTCCAGCATTTATTATTTGTAGATTTTTTTCTCAATGATAGCCATTCTGATCAGTATTAGGTGGTACCTTGTTATAGCTTTGATTTGCATTCCTCTAATAATTAGCAATGTTGAGCATTTTTTCATGTGCCTGTTGGCCTTCTGTATATCTTCTTTGGAGAAATATCTGTTTAGATCTTCTGTCTTCCTTTTAAACATTAATTTGGCTGTGTGGGATCTTAGCTGCAGTTTGTGGGATCTTTAGTTGCAGCATGTGGGATTTGTGAGCAGGGGCTGCTCTTCATTATGATGCTTGGGTTTCTCGTGGTGGCTTCTCTTGTTGTGGAGCACAGGCTCTTGGTGTACAAGCTTCAGTAGTTGTGGCATGTGGGCTTTATGAGTTGTGGTACCCTGGACTCTGGCTCGCAGGCTTAGTTGCTTCACGGCATGTGGAATCTTCCTGGCCTAGAGAGATTGAACCTATGTCCCCTGTGTTCACAGGTGGGTTCTTAAACGTGGACCAGCAAGAAAGACCAGATTTGTTTTTCTGTCCCATCTTGGTATCATGGTTTTAAAGTTTTTAAGCCATTATTAGCTTTGAAGTAATTTTTTTTCCCCTATAACTTACAGAATAATAATAGGTAAAAATGGTGCCTTTGCATCGTGCTTTTCAAAAAGTTTTTTTAGAAAACATTGTAGTTTCTGTCTCTGTTCCTAGTAACTATATATACGTGAAGAACTAATGACACTGTTTTTTAAAAAATTTATTAAGCACCTACTATCTGCCAGACTCACTAGGCATTAATGTTATTTTTAACTATTTTACTTTTGGCTGTGCTGGGTTTTGATTGCTGTGCAGACTTTTCTCTAGTTGTGGTGAGCAGAAGCTACTCTGTAGTTGAAGTGTGTGGCCTTCTCATTGTGGTGGCTTCTCTTGTTGCAGAACACAGGCTTGAGGAGTGGGCTTCAGTAGTTGTGACACGTGGGCTCAGCATTCGAGGATCCTGAGCTCTGAGCACAGGCTCAGTAGTTGTGGTTCACAGGCTTCAGCTGTTCCTCCTCATGTGGGATCTTCCTGGACCAAGCATTGAATGCATGTCTTCTGCCTTGGCAGGTGGCTTCTTTGCCGCTGAGCCACCAGGGGTGCCTGAGACTATTTTTAGTAAGGGTATCCTGTGAGAATTACCTCTCTCTGAATGCAATCTTAAAGTTGAATGGTAACTTACAAATCATGGAATTGAGCCCAGTACTTTGGTATCAGAGCCCCAGATATTACTGATCATTTTTTATTTAATGATTTCACTCATTTCATTCACAAATATTTCATTAAAAAAAAAAAATCCTATTTATTTATTTGGTTGTGTTGGGTCTTAGTTGCAGCATCTGAACTCTTAGTTGTAGCACGTGAGATCTGGTTCTCTGACCAGAGGTCAGACCCAGGCCCCTTGCATTGAGAGTGAGAATCTTAGTTATTGGATATCAGGGAAGTCCCTATTCAGCATATTCTTTATTGAACACTTAATATGTTCCAGGTGGGTACATCTGTAGACAGTAAGCAGGGACAATCAGGTCTGAAACAGGAACTCATCAAGTCTCTTTTGAGACTTGGAATTTATGGAAAGTCGTGTTTGTATGCCTCCTTGGAGTAAATGTACAAATCCTTTGTCCAAGTACCTTAGGTGCTATTTTTAGCTACCTAGAAACAGTTTGGCGTATGTGACACTCCTTTGTGTGTTTTATCAGGTGGGAAGCTCAGTCCTAGTAAACACAAAACCATCTTTCTCTCAGGGCAGGAGACCTGTACTGTTGATGGGATATTAAAGACGATGTTGTTGTTCATTCACTAAGTCATGTCTGGCTGCTTTGTGACCCCATGAACTGCAGCACTCCAGGCATCCCTGTCTTTCACTATCTCTTGGAGTTTGCTCAGACTCATGTGCATTGAGTCAGTGATGCTGTCCAATCATCTTATCCCTTTTTGCTCTCTTCTCCTGACTCATTGGAAAAGACCTTGATACTGGGAAAGATTAAGGGCTTTTCCAGTGAGTCGGCTCTCTCTTTCCATCAGGTGGCCGAAGTATTGGAGCTTCAGCATCAGTCCTTCCAGTGAATATTCAAGGTTGATTTCCTTTAGAGTTGATTGGTTTGATCTCCTTGCAGTCCAGGGGATTTAAGAGTCTTCTCAAGCACCACAGTTTGAAAGCATTGATTTTTTTTTTTTTTTTTTTTTTGGTGCTCAGCCTTCTTTATGGTCCAACTCTCTTATCTGTACATGACTACTGGAAACACCATAGCTTTGACTATTCAGACCCTTGTTGGCAGAATGATGTCTCTGCTTTTTAATACGTTGTCTAGATTTGTCATAACTTTTCTTCCAAGTCACAAACATCTTTTAATTTCATGGCTGCAGTCACCATCCACAGTGATTTTGGAGCCCAAGAAACTAAAATCTGTCACTGTTTCCATTTTTTTTCCATTTATTTGCCATGAAGTGATGGGACCTGATACCATGATCTTCTTTGAATGTTGAGTTTTAAGTCAACTTTTTCACCCTTTCTCCTTCATCAAGAGGCTTTTTAAGTTCCTCTTTGCTTTCTGCCATTAAAATGATGTCATCTGCCTATCTGACGTTATTGATATTTTTCCTGGAAGTCTTGATTCCAACTTGAGCTTCATCCAGCCAGCATTTTACATGGTGTACTCTGCATGTAAGTTAAATAAGCAGGGTGACATTATACAGTCTTGACATACTCCTGTTGTTCCATGTCTGGTTCTAATTTCACAGGAGGCAGGTAAAGTGGTCTGGTATTCCCATCTCTTTCAGAATTTTCCACAGTTTGGGCTTTCTCTAATTTCAGTGAGCGGGGCTACTCTTCCTTTGCATTGCATAGGCTTCTCGTTGCAGTGGCACCTCTTGCTGCGAAGCACAGGCTGTAGGCATGTGCATCTCAGTAGCTTTGGTACTCGGGCTCAGTAGTTCTGTTCCATGGGCTTAGTTGCTCCTTGGCTTGTGGGATCTTCCTGGACTGGGGGTTGAACCCATATGCCCTGCACTGACTGGAGAATTCTTAACCACTGGCTCTTACTGTTAATTAATTAATAGAAATGTCTATGTTTGAGAAGGATGGAGAGTATCACCTGCCCAAGGGACCACAGTATCCTCCCAACCCTCCAGTTTTATTGAGATGTAGCTGGCATGTAACATTGTAATGGGATCAGAGTCTCTTGATATTATTAAAATTTTTCTTGGGCTCCCTGCTTCCACCCTATGTTGTATTGTGATCCAAGGACTAAGGCAAAGATATCTTTTCCTTGGGATGATTCTCTTTCTCTGTTACTCAGTTTTTAGTTTTTTAGAATTTTAAATACTTACTTTCCTAGAATGTAGGTGTAGATTGCTTATGTCAAGCAAATATAAATTGAGAGCTACTACCAACTGGAATATGTTATAAACAGTTAAGACAAAATAATTTAGTTCTACTTGTTTTGTAATTGTTGTTAAGGTGGAGTGTTTTCATCTAGTATTCATTAGGTCATGTTGTCTCAGGAGTGTGGGAAGGTGATGCTTTGTTTTAAAAAGTGTTGATTTTTATTGATGCTCCATGTTTTGTCTGTCTAAAGTGTCAACCCAAGAAAAAGGCTACGCCACTGAAGTATGAAGTTGGAGATCTCATCTGGGCAAAATTCAAGAGACGCCCATGGTGGCCCTGCAGGATTTGTTCTGATCCGTTGATTAATACACACTCAAAAATGAAAGGTAAAACTTGCAGCTGATTATATATGATAAAATATAGTATAGAATTATAAACTTGCAGTTGCCTTTAGTAATAATTCATATTTACTTTTGATCATTTCATTGGTGCATTGTTATGTATTTTAACTTCTTTTGGATTTCTTTTAAAAAGATTTGCTTTATCATACTCTATGATTTTTAAAATTCTCATTTATTCTATCTGTAGAAGCCAGAAAAATATTAGGCTTATTGTGTAAAGTTTATATTATTCAGAATCATTTTTCAGTATATTTATGTTTTTCTACTTCAGTCTTCAAATTTGTGTCATTTGTTAGTTTTAAAGCTGAAATAATTACAAAGAATGCTTATAAATTATCCTGAATTTTAAAATCTTGATTTAAAATATTTTCTTCAGTTACAGTTGTTTGTTACTTGATTATTCTGTTTGAATCTTAATGTCTTAACTTAAAATGGTATAGCATAAGGGTGAATCTTTATTTTGACCTCCCTGTTTCCTATTAAGATATTCTGTGATTTTATTGTAGTTTAAATATATGTATTTTAGTTTTTGACTAAGTTACTAACACATTTGGGGCTTCCCTGGTTGCTCAGCTGGTAAAGAAAGAATCAGCCTACAATGCGGGAGACGGGTTTGATCCCTGGGCTGGGAAGAGTCCTTGGAGAAGGGAATGGCTACCCACTCCAGTATTCTGGCTGGAGAATTCCATGGGCTGTATAGTCCATGGGGTCGCAAAGAGTCAGACACGACTGAGAGAATTTCACTTACACTTTTTTCACTAACATATGCACAAGGTTAAAAAAAATCTCTGATCTGTCCCATTCTTTACCTCTTTTCAGAGAGTAGCCAATTGTTATTAATGTTTCTTTCTAAACTTGCTTTATGTAAATGCAACTATATATCCTCATCTCCCTACCCTCCTTTTATTTAACATAAAAGTAGCATATTGCAGGTATAGTTTTTTCACCTGTTTGACTTCTTAGAGATTATAACCATTCCCCTGTTGATGGATGTTTAGGTTGTTTCTAATCTTGGGTTGAAAATATTATACATACATATACACACGTGTTTGTGTGCATACAAAACAGTGTTATAAACAATAACTGTACTTAATGTCTATTTATCTGTAGGATGATTTACCACAAGTGGTATGCTGGATTTTATATTTTGAATACTAGTATTGAAGTATCCAAAGACCTTTATAGCTCACTGTTTAAAGAAAATTATACCAAACTTTGTGACCTGCTTGAACATTTAAGTTCTTCTGTAGAAAATTCTTTTAGTCCCTCTGCCCTTCCTATGCCTGTGACATTGCTGGTTTCTTACTCATTGTGGTGTCTTTTATGTGCACTAGTTGGGTCGATGCCATTTGTTCAACAAGTAATCAGTATGTTCTAGAAGTACTGTGCTAGGTATTGGGATCTAGTCATTGGCATCACATTTTGCTTGCCCTTATGTATTATTAAGAGTCCAGTTAAAAAGAGAAGGCACCAGCAAATAGACAAAATAACTAATTACTTAACAGAGAGGTGTGTTCAAGGAAAAATACTGATGATGTGAAGTGATGTTGGTGATGATGTAAAGGTACCTAACCTGAACTTTTGGAGCAAGGGTAGTCAGGGCCAGTGTTGCTGTAAAGTTATGTTTGATCTGAGATGTGATAGGGCAAGTAGAAATTAACTAGGGTAAAAGAAGGTTCCAAGCACAGTAAGTAGTGTATGTTCTGCCCCTGTGAGGGCTGCAGCCCGTAGAGTTATGGAACATGGTACAGAGGAGGCTGGAGAAGTAGATGTGATTCAGATCATGCCGCGTTTTGTGGACTTCATTAAAATTTTGTGTTTTTTCCTAAGAATAGTACCATTAACATGCTGTGAGCAGAGGGAGATATGATCCGATCTGTATATTTTCAAGTTCACTGAGTGCAATGTGGAAAATGATTTGGAGGGGGCACAGATAAATTGGAGGAGATGACTAAATGGGTTTTTACAGTGACTATTATAGTGGTGAAGAGGAAATTAAGACTATTTAGGAAGTAAAATGGGTATGATATGTTAATGGATGGATAATGGGAAGTGAGGGAGAATGAAGACTAAGGTTTCTACATCTCAGGATGGTTCCCAAGTTTTTAGCTACACCAGCATGTAAATAATGTTGCCATTTACTGAGAGCACTGGAACATCTGTAACTTGGAGGTGACATCTTCTTGTTGATATTTGAAACCATGAGGAGAGCATGGATGAGTTGGCCTTGGGAGAAGGTAATATGGTGAGAAAAAAAAGATGGCTCTGAGGAAACCAACATTTGAGGTCTGTGTGGAGGAGACCGAGTGTGCAAAAGAGATGGAAAAAAAAATCAGAGGTGAAAGGGAAACACCAGGAGCATATGGTATTGGTGACTAGATTTGTTTTATAAAGCAAGTGTGGTCAGTTTGGTTGAACGGTGCGTAGAGATCAGATAAAAAGTCGATTAGATATAAGGAGCTGGAGATCATTGGTAATCTTTTTTGATGGTACAATTGTGGCTGAAGTGTGTGTGTGTATGTGTGTGTTGGTAAGGGAAAGGATTCTTAGTATTCCATGTATTTATTATTGCTAGTCAATCTCTCCTAGTTTCTGTTCTCTCTCCATATGAACTGATGCATCAGTAATTTGTTATTTTTCATCATTCTGAAGAAATAGCACCTGGAACTTTTTCTGTTCCTTCAGTTGACATGAGTTACCTTCTGTGCCTGGTGAAGAGCTATCATCTTGGAGATTGCCTTCAATACTCTTGGGTCAAATTTCATCTCTTTCTTGTTTTTGATTTGCTTACTATTAAATAAAATACATTGTAAGCCCTTAAGTAGTTTCCTGTAAAGGAAGCATGGAGGTAAAATTCTTTGAGACCTTTGAGATCTGGACATATTTCTGTTCTTTTCCGGTACTTGTTTGGTAGTTGAGCTGTATAAAATGCAAGGCTGGAAATAATTTTTGCGCACAATTCTTTGAAGGCATTGCTCCATTGTCTTTTAGCTTCCAGAGTTTTCTATTAAATCTGAGATCGTTTTGATTTATGATCTTTTGTATGTGGTTTTGTCTTTACTCTGAAAACTTGTAGTCTCTTCTGTGCCGATAGCTCACAGACTACACACTGCTGCGAGTCTGTTTTCATTCTTTGTAATGGGCACTTAGTAGGCCCCTTTGATCTACAAGTTAGTTTTCTTTAGTTCTGGAACATTTTCTTGTATTTTTCCATTGATTGTTTCCTTGCCTTTATTTTCCTGCAAGTCTTATTCACATGTTGACTTTTCTGCATTGAACTAATTTTTTTTTTTGGTTGAATTCTTCTTGTTTTGCTCTACTTCATGGGGTAGTGCACACATGAGTGTGTTAATGTAGCTGGTTCTTGGATTTGCTCACTTTTTGTTTTTTTTTGAAAAGAAACTTCCTTTTTTAAAATTAATTAATTGATATTCTGCGTCTTTGTTGCTGTGCATAGGCTTTCTTTAGTTTTGAGTGGGTGCGTCTCATTTCTGTGGCTTCTCTTGTTGCAGACCATGGGTCCTAGGGCACACGGGCTTTAGAGACAGGTTTAGTTGCTCCGTGGCATGTGGAATCTTCCCAGACCAGAGGTTGAACCTGTGTCCCCTTCATTAGCAGGGAGATTCTTAACCATTGGACTACCAGGGAAGTCCATGCTCACTGTTGATTGATAGATTTTAGTGTCTATTACGTAAGTTAACATAATCCTTATCCAAGTATTTCCCAACTTCCAAAACTGTGTAACATACCTGCACAGCTAATAATTTATTCACCTGTCCCCTCTTATTCTCCTGTCCTTAATGAGCCTATCCTTGAACAATTCTTTATTGTAGTGTTAGTGGAAATTAGGAGATGGAGTGAATTTAGAAGTGCTTACTCAATTCTTCATCTTGACCTGAAAATACTCTCACTTCATCTTGAACAGACTTTCAGCCAGTCTTGTTTTTATGTTTTTCTCTATTTTATGCTTTTCTGTACTTCCACTTCTGGAGTTCCCGTTGCAAAGCAATCTAGGGGTAAATTAGATTGCTTCTTAGTTCTCAAGGCTGGCCTCTCATTCATTTGGTTTAGCTCTTACACCATCTGACTTTCAGCTTTCCCAAATTTTTATTGTTGTTTCTTTTTCTGTATTTTATTGTTTGTATCTTTAAAAAAAAAGTTATTTGGAGGATAATTGCTTTACAGTGTCATGTTAGTTCCTGCTATACAGTAATGTGAATCACCTATAACCATCCATACATCCCCTGCCTCTTGAGCCTCCCCCCACCACCACCCCCATTTGGTTTTGTAAAAATTGCTCTTTGTTGTTCAGTTGCTAAGTCATGTCTGACTCTTTCCGACCCCATGAACAGCACCATGCCAGGCTTCCCTGTCCTTCACTGTCTCCCGGAGTTTGCTCAAACTCATGTACATTGAGTCCGTGATGCCATCCAACCATCTCATCCTCTGTCCCCCCTTCTCCTCCTGCCTTCAGTCTTTCCCAGCATCAGGGTCTTTTCTAGTGAGTCAGCTCTTTGCATCAGGTGGCACCAAGTGTTGGAACTTGAGCATCAGTCTTTTCAGTGAATATTCAAGGTTGATTTCCTTTAGGATTGACTAGTTTCATCTCCTTGCAGTTCAGGGGACTCTAAAGAGTCTTTTCCAGTACCACAGTTTGAAAGCAGCAATTCTTTGATTCTCATCTCTCTGCATCCTTACCACCAATTTACCTGAGTGTTTTTTTTTTTTTTAAGTAAACAATGTACATATATAACAGAATTTTATCATTTCATCCATTTTTAAGTTTATAGTTTAGTGGCATTAAGTACATTCACATTTTTGTGAAATTATTTGCACTGTCCATCTCTAGCACTTTTTCATATACCTGAACTAAAACTGTGTACTAATTTAACAAAACTTTCAGTCCCTGGTAAATACTATTCTGCTTTTTCTTATGAATTTGACTATTCTAGGTACTTCATATAAGTGGAATCATGCAGTGTTTGTCCATTTGTGCCTGGCTTATTTTATTTAACATAATGTCTTTAAGGTTCATCCTTGTTGTTATTGTGTTATTCATTTGTAAGTCTCAGTTACTTTATATATATATGTTCATCTTTTTTATATGTTTCATCATTATATATATGTTCATCTCATTTTGTTCATCTTT
The DNA here is from genome assembly GCF_963930625.1 of Muntiacus reevesi. NCBI lineage: Eukaryota > Metazoa > Chordata > Mammalia > Artiodactyla > Cervidae > Muntiacus > Muntiacus reevesi. The sequence goes on from NC_089249.1 coordinate 216,544,308, forward strand.
ACATCCTTCAGTGGATATTTGGGTTGTTTTCTTATTTTGGTTATTGTGAATAATGCTTCTGTGAACACTGGTGTTCAGCTATCTTCCCTATCTGACTTTTTATTAATATCTAGTCCTTTTCATTTGTCTTAAGCAAATCTTTCAAATTTTGTTTTCACCCACTGCAGCCACCTTAGTTTATGTTATAGTCATCTTGAGTATACACTAGTGGTAATTTCTGGTCTCCTGTGTCTCCTTTTTGTTTCATCTTAAATGTAATATTCATTGGTCAAAGAGATTTATCTTTCTATGATACAAAACTGAACCTGTAGTTCCACCATTTAAATGCAGTTCAATGCTAATAGGATAATGGTCAGACTCTTAACATGGCATCCAAGCTCTTCAGGTAGTTTCCCTTTCCTTCAACTTTATGATTTAGTGCTCTGAACTACTTATTGTTTCTAGCTGTTTCATTTGTTCTATTCATTTATGTCTTTGAGGGTTCTGGACCCTCTTATAGGAATTCTTCCCTCAATTCTCTCCCTTTAAAAGTTTCTACTCAGGTGTCCCAGTTGTCCTCCAATAAATGATTTTCACTTAAAAAAAAAAAGAATATTAACAACCTAAGTGTCCATCAGTAGATGAACAGATAAAGAAAATGTGGTATGTATACAGAGTTGAATATCATTCAACCATTCCAAAGAAAGCACCTTTTCCATTTGTGACAGCATGGAAGTTCTGGCAGGCATTATATTAAGTGAAGTACGTCAGAGAAACATAAATACTGTATGAACTCCTTTATATGTGGAATCTAAAAAACCAAAATCCAGAAAACGGAACTAAGTTCATAGATCCTGAGACTAGATTGCTTGCTGTCAGAGGCCGGGGGTGGGGTGGGCAGGAATGGCAAAATGGGTGAAAAGGGCGTCAAAGAAATAGTTATAAAGGAAATAAGTCACATGGATGTAATATACAGCATGGCAACTGTAGTTGATACTGCATTGTATATTTGAAATTTGCTAAGAGAGTAGGTCTTAAAAGTTCTTATCACAAGAAAAAATGTGATGGATTGGTATAAATATCAAATCATGTTTTATACCTGAAACTAATTATACCTTAATGTTAAAAAATGCCATTGCCAATACATGCCATCAAATGATAAATTTGAGTGTATGCAATGCACTCAAAGATTTAAAAAAAAAGTTCATGTTACATCAGTTAGCTTGCTGTTTTACCATAATCTCTTTATACTGTATATTTCATACCTGTCAGGCAGTGAATTCTTGCCATTGTCTGTAATAGTGAGTGTTTTTGCCTCTCTGTATGCTGTTCTCTGTGTAGTGAGTGCTTTCAGTTCCCTGTTTGGGGCACATCATAAATGTTCGGTTTGTAGTAATTGAATTTACTTGTTTTTGGGAGAAAGACTTACTTTTCAAATTGACTTTAAGAATTTGTGTGTGTGTGTGTATGTGTACATTTAATCTTCCTTTACAGGTGGTTTCTATTGAAGTGTTTACTAGATAGAGACTAAGGAGTTCAGCATTTTTTTTGTGTTGTTTTTTTTTTAACAGAACTTGTTTTTAAAATGTACAATAAAACAAAATTTAACCAGGTTGTAATTCAGTGTGAGTTAAAGTGGATTTTTATATAAAATGATTTTCTTTTTTTAAATAGACACAAATCATTTTACCTATGTAGCCCTGGCTGTATTTCTTTTGTGATCCCCCCCCCCTTTTTTTTTTACTGGTGTGAAAAATGCTAAGAAAATAAGTGTATAGAAGTACATACATTATGTAAATTAGATTATAATCTTTTCTGGATGAGATTTGTATTGATTTTTGATAATTGCATGCATATAACTTTGGACAGCCAAGAAGCTGTAGAATAACTGGATTTTTTTTTTTTCTGGCAGTTTTTAATTTATTATTTATTTATTAAGTTAGTTATTTATTTAATAATAGCTATTACTTATTTAGTTTTTTATTCCCTTTTCTTTCTTTTATTTTTTTATTTAAAAAATTTTTTTTTTTGGTTGATTTTTTTTTTCTTTCTTTTAAAAAATTTCTGTAGTTTGAATTATCAAGTCCCACTTTCTCTGCAAATCCAGTGTTTCATTCTGAATTTGTTCTCTCTGAAGTTGTTGAATTTATTATTGTCTGTAAAATGGAGGTTATACCAGTTATTTTTTAGAGTTCATTGTGAAGAATACATGAAAAGCAGCTTGTCCAGAGTAGCTGTGCCATAAGTGTTAGCACATCATATGTGGAATAATGTTGAAACATTTCTTCCTCCTTAAATTTTAGCATAATATTTTATAAGTTTGTTTAGTGATTAGTTCTTGGTAATTGTCATTTTTACAGTATTGCAACTTATTATATGCCCTTTGTGATTTCTGGTAATGAGGGTATAAAACTTCTGGTTTGGAATAGGTAGGGTATCACCAGAGCAAAACATTATATTGTTTCATTAACATCTTAGCCATTTTCTTGTCACATAAATTGAAATTTTACTTTCTATCTGACCTACCGTAAAGTTTCTTTCTCTGTAGATTTTTAGCTTGTTGTTTTTTGTGTTACTTTTAAGTGACATGTTGCTGTTCTCTTGATGATGAGTAGTCTTTTTTTTCTTTTTTTGTGGGATTTAAAAAAAATTTTTTTTCCATTTATTTTTATTAGTTGGAGGCTAATTACTTTACAATATTGTAGTGGTTTTTGCCATACACTGACATGAATCAGCCATGGATTTACATGTGCTCCTCATCCCGATCCCCCCTCCCGCCTCCCTCTCCATCCCATCCCTCTGGGTCTTCCCAGTGCACCAGCCCTGAGCACTTATCTCATGCATCCAGCCTGGGCTGGTGATCTGTTTCACCCTTGATAGTATACTTGTTTCAATGCTGTTCTCTCAGAACATCCTACCCTCGCCTTCTCCCACAGAGTCTCAAAGTCTGTTCTGTACATCTGTGTCTCTTTTTCTGTTTTGCATATAGGGTTATCGTTACCATCTTTTTAAATTCCATGTATATATGTGTTAGTATACTGTATTGGTCTTGATCTTTTTGGCTTACTTTACTCTGTATAATGGGCTCCAGTTTCATCCATCTCATTAGAACTGATTCAAATGAATTCTTTCTAATGGCTGAGTAATATTCCATGGTGTATATGTACCACAGCTTCCTTATCCATTTGTCTGCTGATGGGCATCTAGGTTGCTTCCATGTCCTGGCTATTATAAACAGTGCTGTGATGAACATTGGGGTACACGTGTCTCTTTCAGATCTGGTTTCCTCGGTGTGTATGCCCAGGAGTGGGATTGCTGGGTCATATGGCAGTCGGGTGCTCTACACAATCAGAGAAACTTCTCTAGTAATGAACTATAGAAATGATCCCTGAAAGTATAGTCTTTTTTTTTTTTTTTTCTTTTTAAAGTAATGACATTGTGGTTTTTGTTTTCATCTAGTTTCTAACCGCAGGCCCTATCGACAGTACTACGTGGAGGCTTTTGGAGATCCTTCTGAGAGAGCCTGGGTGGCTGGAAAAGCAATCGTTATGTTTGAAGGCAGACATCAATTTGAAGAGCTACCTGTCCTTAGGAGAAGAGGAAAGCAGAAAGAGAAGGGATATAGGCATAAGGTATTTTTTTTTTTTAAGCGTCTCATATTATCTTCTTAGGGCTAGGGAATGAGGAGTCCCCAACCTTTCTGGGACCAGTTTTATGGAACATAATTTTTCCACAAACCAAGGAAGAGGGTATGGTTTGGGGATGACTCTCATAAGGAATATGCAGTTCACAGTAGAGTTCTCACTCCTATGAGAATCTAATGCCGCTGCTGATTGATGGGAGGCAGAGCTCAGGTGGTTTATGTTAGCCATGGGGACTGATTCACGTGTCGCTCACTTTCTGCTGTGTGGCCCAGGTCCTAACAGGTCATGGACCAGTATTGTCTGGGGATTGGGGACTCCTGGGTTATGGATCAAAGGAAGAAATATTATACTTTCTGGAATATAAGTTGATGAGAAAATTGTCAGGAAGCTTTTTTTTTTTTTTTTTTTTTTTTGCAGGGATAAGATAAGGCTAACCTTCCAAATATTTCTACTCAATTTTTTGAGAAGTGATTTCAGCTTACCTTTGCCATGTCACTTACATGTGATAGTACAAAATGGCATGACCAGTCATGTTTGGGTCTATCTAATTTAGGCAGAAAATGATCATCAAAATGAAATGCTCTTCTCCCTCTCTAGATTAATTATTTCTCTTAAAAGTGACAAATATAAGGCTTTGAACATTCTTGTTTTGTCATTTTGTTTTTCGTGTGTGATTGTCAATGCTTAAGATTATAGTTTCAAACCTCGTTATGTTTTAATAAGGAACATGATGTTTTTGTTTCATTTGCTTGATGTTGTGTTTTAGCTATTTCTTTTGATACTCCTTTATAGTCCATTCTAAGAGGGGAAATAGGTTCTTTTAGATTTGTATTTCCTACTTTTAGACTATTATATAAAAACAATAATTTGGATAGTTTTGAGTCAGTATGCAGTCCCTGCTATTTCCAACTGGAGTTTCTTCGTCTCTAAAACTAAGGTAATAATATGTACCTTGTTGAACTCTTGTGAGGATTAGAAATAAATACTTTGTATGTCACAATATTCATGCTTTGAAACAACTAATGTGTGCTACTGTTAGGATCCAAGAGGCTAACTGCATCCTTTCTAATACTTTGGGTAGTTGGTGGTAGGGAGATATCAAAGTTTTTGTGTCAAGCCTTTAAGTATGTGTATTAAACAAGCCCCCTTTCAAAAGAGTGTTTTTGGGCTTTCAGGTTCTGGAAAATTGATTTAATATGACCATAGTTAGATGATTAATGGCTATGTGTTTATGTCTGAAGTAAATCAGATGATCTGTATATTGCGTTATAAGAAGAGGTTACCTATGTAGTGGCCTGAATAGTTACATGGTCAGCAGAACATCTCTTTCACAAGTATTAAAGTATTTGTGGACACTAAATGGTAGTTAGAGCCTTGACTAACATCTATTGTATGAAGCCAGGGAGGGAAATAAAAGTCTCGAAAATTAGATACATTTCACAGAACCTCAATGTCCTTATGCTATGCTGCTGCTGCTAAGTCGTTTCAACCATGTCTGACTCTGTGCAACCCCGTAGACGGCAGCTCACCAGGCTTCTCTGTCCCTGGGATTCTCCAGGCAAGAATACGGGAGTGGGTAGCCATTCCCTTCTCCACCTTATGCTATGAGGATTCAAGAAAAGAGTATGTGTAAATTGTTAAGCTATCCAGGGTGTATTGGTGTCTTTGGACTACATGATTAAGCCCAGGACACTGTTTGGTTATAATCCAAATTGTATGTAAAACATATAGAAAATTCTTGATTAGTCAAGGGCCTGGTGATAACCTGAGTTCCAAATTTCAGGTCTTCTAGGGCAGATCTGACTTAACTCATTTCCTGTCCTGGTTTTTCCACATTCATCTTCTTTAGCCTTTTGTTTTCTGTTTTATGCAACTGAGAAAATGCCTGGCCTTCATGATTCAGGAAGGAAATCTTTATGATTGGCGGAGTAAGTAGAATCATCTGGTTATTCCTTGACTTAGTAATATAATGTTGATTAGTAATGTATTGTCATTGTCTAATGTATGGTCTACTTTTTTGTGCTTTTACTGGCAAGGAGAGTGGAGGGTTTCCAGGATCAGTCTTTCTCCAGTGATAGATCTTAGTGATAGAAGAAGTGTTGCGGAATCCCCATTAGCTAAGGTCTGACTGGGCTGTGGGAGTTAACAGCCTGACAGTCCCATAAAAGAGCCTCAAAGAAATGTAACAAGGCTTGAAAAGCTTCTGATTTGACAGGTGTTCAGTGATCATTTCCCTGTTTCCTCTTCTATTTCTTAGATGAGTAATAATTTTTTTTTCTTTACATTGAAGGTTCCTCAGAAGATTTTGAGTAAATGGGAAGCCAGTGTTGGTCTTGCTGAGCAGTATGATATTCCCAAAGGGTCGAAGAACCGAAAATGTGTCACCAGTTCAATGAAGTTGGACAGTGAGGAGGATATGCCATTTGAGGACTATACAAATGATCCTGAATCAGAACATGACCTGTTGCTTAATGGCTGCTTGAAATCTCTGGCTTTTGACTCTGAACATTCTGCAGATGAGAAGGAAAAACCTTGTGCTAAGTCTCGAGCCAGAAAGAGCTCTGATAATCCAAAAAGGACTAGTGTGAAAAAGGGGCATATGCAATTTGAAACACATAAGGAAGAACGGAGGGGAAAAATTCCAGAAAACCTTGGCTTAAACTTTATTTCTGGGGATGTGTCTGATAAGCAGGCATCGAATGAACTTTCCCGGATAGCGAACAGCCTCACAGGGCCCAGCACTGCCCCAGGAAGTTTCCTGTTTTCTTCTTGTGCAAAAAACACTGCAAAGAAAGAATTTGAGACTTCAAATTGTGACTCTTTACTGGGCTTGTCTGAGGGTGCCTTGATCTCTAAACGTTCTGGGGAGAAGAAGAAACTCCAGCGAGGTCTGGTGTGTAGTTCGAAAGTACAGCTCTGCTATATTGGAGCAGGTGATGAAGAAAAACGAAGTGATTCCATTAGTATTTGTACCACTTCTGATGATGGAAGCAGTGATCTGGATCCTGTAGATCATAGTTCAGAGTCTGATAACAGTGTCCTTGAAATTACAGATGCTTTTGATAGACCAGAGAACCTGTTACCTGTGCAGAAAAATGAGAAGATAAAATATTCTAGGTATCCTGCCACAAACACTAAGGTAAAAGCAAAGCAGAAGTCTCTGATTCCTAACTCACATACGGACCACCTAATGGATTGTAGCAAGACAACAGAGCCTGGAACTGAGACATCTCAGATTAATCTCTCTGATCTTAAAGTGTCAACTCTTGTCCGAAAACCCCAACCAGATTTTAGAAATGATGGTTTTTCTCCAAAATTCAACACATCATCAAGCATTTCCAGTGAGAACTCAGTAATAAAAGGTGGGGCTAAAAATCAAGCTCTGTTACATTCAAAAAACAAACAGCCCAAAATCCGAGGTATCAAGTGCAAACATAAAGAAAACCCAGTTGTAGTAGAACCTCCAGTTGCAAATGAGGACTACAGTTTGAAATGCTGCTCTTCTGATAACAAAAGCTCTCCTTTGGCCAGCATTTCCAAAAGCGGGAAAGTGGATGGACTGAAACTACTGAGCAACATGCATGAGAAAACCAGGGATTCGAGTGACATAGAAACAGCAGTGGTGAAACATGTTCTGTCAGAGTTGAAGGAACTCTCTTACAGATCCTTAAGTGAAGATGTCAGTGACTCCGGAACGTCAAAGCCATCGAAACCATTACTTTTTTCTTCTGCCTCTGGTCAGAATCACATACCTATTGAACCAGACTACAAATTCAGTACATTACTAATGATGTTGAAAGATATGCATGATAGTAAGACCAAGGAGCAACGAATAATGACAGCTCAGAACTTGGTCTCTTATCGGAGTCCTGGTCTTGGGGACTGTTCTACCAGTAGTCCTATGTCAGCTCCTAAGGTCTTGGTTTCAGGAGGCTCCAATCACAGTTCAGAGAAAAGTGGAGATGGCGCTCAGGATCCAGTCCACCCTGGCCCTGGTGGGGGCAACTCTGCACTGTCTGGGGAACTGTCTACTTCCCTGCCTGGCTTGGGGTCTGATAAAAGAGACCTCCCTGCTTCTGGCAAAAATCGTTCGAACTGTGTTACTAGGCGCAACTGTGGTCGATCAAAGCCATCCAAATTTCGAGATGGTTTTTCAGCCCAGATGGGAAAGAACACAGTGAACCGTAAAGCCTTAAAAACAGAACGCAGGAGAAAACTGAACGAGCTTCCAGCTGCACTACAGGGAGACAGAGAAAGTAAGGGTTCAGAGAACAACTCCTCCCGAGGTGAGGCAGAAGACCCTGGTAAAGAACCACCCCTTCAATTAATGGGCCATTTAACAAGTGAAGATGGTGCCCATTTTTCCAGTGTTAGTTTTGATAATAAAGTCAACCAGTCTGACCCTGAAAAAATTCCTGAAAAAGGCCCCTCTTTTGAAATCAGAAAAGTCCCAGAGCTGGACTCTGAAATGAACAGTGAGAATGATGAACCCAATAGTATAAATGAAGCAGTGCCTAAAAAGCGATGGCAGCGTTTAAACCAAAGGCGCAGTAAACCTCGTAAACGCACTAACAGATTTAAGGAAAAAGAAAATTCTGAGGGTGCCTTTGGGGTCTTGCTTTCTGCTGACCCTGTAAAGAAGGAAGACGAGTTTCCAGAGCAGAGACCTCCTGTTTCGACAAACAAACTAGAGGATGCACTGACAGATCCAAATCATGCCGACCACTTAGATTCAGCTGGGCCACGGTTGAATGTTTGTGATAAATCCAATGCCAACAATGAGGAGATGGAAAAGGAGCCAGGAATTCCCAGTTTGACTCCTCAACCTGAGCTCCCCGAACCAGGTAAGGATTCCTAACTGTGAAAGAAAGGGACTAGATGAAGTGATGATAATGATACCCTCCCAAGTTTGGTCTGTTTTCATGGAACACCTAAGTGTAAATTGGGAGGGAAGTGTTAATTACTTGAAGTGAAAAAAGGGCTTTATGTAGAAGGGTCTGAATTTTGATGACCAGTGTTCCACATACTTTCAGAAGTTACATTTTACCAAGAAGCTCTTTTTTTCTTTGGCTTTTAATAAGTACCAAGAACATTTTGTTTCTGCTCCCCATTTCCTACCTTTTTAAATCTGTGAACTTTTGGGGATTCTGTATTTGACAGGTTCTGAGTGTAATATTAAAATCTAGTTGTTAGTTTACAGAAAGCAGTTTTATTGAATGTTAAGCTCTTACAGCTTATGGAAGGTTCTCCTGTTATATAGACAAAGGGGATATGTTTTTGAAAAAATATGACTGTTTTGTAGCACTTATTTGAAGAACTTAGATGTCTTGCATCCCTTCTGGAATGAAGTTTGAGAATAAATTTTAAAAAATCTGAAATACCAGGGTATCCTACCTTAGCTGCAGAAGGAAAGCAGCATAATTTTTTAAAAATATAAGTATTATGCATTGAGGATAAAACTGACTTTCCTTAAAAGATTTCTCCATATTGTTTACCATAATAGATTCTGTTTTCTAACAGCTTTATTGAAAAATAACTCACATATCATAAAGTTCACCCTTTGAAAATTTGTACTTCAGTGGTTTTTAGTATACTCAGAGACTTGCGCATCCATAAACATGATTAATTTTGGAACATTTGCATCAGCCTAGAAAGAAATCTTGCAACCTTTATCAGTCTCTCTTCATTTCAGCCCTGTCTGTAGATTTGCTTGTTCTATACATTTCATATAAATAGAATCATATAATATGTGGTAGTTTGGGTTTTTTTGCTTTGCATTTATATCAGCACTTTATTATGGTTAAAAAAGACATGACTTTACTTTCTGAACAAGTTGAAAGTGTATACTACAATCTTGACTATATATGCATTATTATGCAGCACCATTTATTAAGCATACTGTACTTTTCCCCATTGTATGCATAGTCTTGTTCAGTCGCTGAGTCGTAGCCAACTCTTTGCAACCTCATGGACCCTAGCATGCCAGGCTCTTCTGTCCTCTACCAGCTCCTAGAGTTTGCTTAGATTCATGTCCATTGAGTTCGTGATGCTACCTAATCATCTTATTCTTTGTCACCCCCTCTTCCTTTTGCCTTCAATCTTTCCCAGGATCAGGGTCTTTTCCAGTGAGTTGGCTTTGCATCAGGTGTCCAAAGTTTTGGAAATCCTTTTTCAGAGATAATTTGACACATATTTAAGAGTTTATTTCTGTACTCTCTGTTCTGTTGATCTATATGTTTGTCTTTATGGTAATAACAAGTTTGTTTTGACCTCTGTAGTTGTGTAATATGTTTTGAAAACAATGTATGGAGAAGGAAACGGCAACCCACTCCAGTGTTCCTGCCTGGAGAATCCCAGGGACAGCGGAGCCTGGTGGGCTGCCGTCTATGGGGTCGCACAGAGTCGGACACGACTGAAGCGACTTAGCAGCAGCAGCATGATCAGTCTTTGTTCTTTGTCAAGAGTATTTTGAGTATTTGGGGTCCTTTGGGATTTCATGTTGAATTTTAGGATGACTTTTTTGTATTTCTGCAAAAAATGACATTGGGATTTTGATAGAGTACTGAATCTGAAGATCAATTGTATAGTATGGATGTTTTGTTAATACTAAATCTTTGAATCCATGAACACAGGCTGTCTCTTCATTTATTTGTGTTTAGTACTCAACTTCTTCACATCCTTGCTTAAGTTTATTCGTGAGTGTTTTATTTTTTTATCGTATTGTGAGATTGTTTTCTTAATTTTCTTTTTGAATTGTTATTGTATAGAAACACAAACTGATTTTTTTAAATTAATTTATTCATTTATTTTTAATTGAAGGATAATCGCTTTATGGTATTGTGTTGGTTTCTACTAAACATCAACACACAATCTAATGTTTTTTAAAAAATGTTTATTTTTGACTGTGCTGGGTCTTCATTGCCATGCGGGCTTTTCTCTTGTTGTGACAAGTGGGGGCTGTACTTGCTGGTTGCCATGTGCAGGCTCTCATTGCGATGGCTTCTCTTCTTGCTGAGCACAGGCTCTGCGCTGGGCAGGCTTTAGTAGTTGTGGCTCCTGGACTCAGTAATTATGGCACACGGGCTTAGCTGCTCCTTGGCATGTGGGATCTTTCTCGATCACGGATCGAACCCATGTCTCCTGCATTGGCAGGCAGGTTCTTTACCACTGAGCCACCAGGGAAGCCCAGAAACACAATTGAGATTTAAATGTTGATTTTTCTATCTTGCAGCTTTACTGAATTCATTATTCTTACAGCTTTTTTTGTGGAATCTTTAGTTATTTACATAAGGTCGTGGCATCTATGAACTGAGATCATTTTACTTTTTCCTTTCCAATTTGAATGTCTTTTATTTATAATTGTTTATAATTCTTGTCAAATTGCTCTGGCTTGGACTTCCAGTGTCGTATTAAATTGGCAAGAATGGGCATCCTAGCCCTCTTCCTGATCTTTCAGTTTTTCACCATAGACACTCATGTTAGCTGTGGGATTTTCATATATAACCTTTATTTTTAGATTATTTCTTTGTGTTCCTAGTTTGTTGAGTGTTTTCTATTAGGAGAAAGTGTTGAATTCAGTCTTTTCTGCACCAATTGAGATGATCGTGGTGCTTCCCAGGTGACTCACAGGTTAAGAGTATTCCTGCCAAGGCAGGAGAAGCAAGAGAGGTGGGTTCTATCCTGGATCCACACTCATCTCACACGATAGCAAAGTAATGCTTGAAATTCTCCAAGCCAGGCTTCAACAGTATGTGAACCGTGAACTTCCAGATGTTCAGGCTGGATTTAGAAAAGGCAGAGGAACCAGAGATCAAATTGCCAACATCCGTTAGATCATCAAAAAAAGCAAGAGAGTTCCAGAAAAACATCTACTTCTGCTTTATTGACTATGCCAAAGCCTTTGACTGTGTGGATCACAAAAAACTGTGGAAACTTCTTAAAGAGATGGGAATACCAGACCACCTTACCTGCCTCCTGAGAAATCTGTATGCAGGTCAGGAAGCAACAATTAAAACTGGACATGGAACCACAGACTGGTTCCAAATCGGGAAAGGAGAACGTCAAGGCTGTTTATTGTCAGCCTGCTTATTTAACTTCTGTGCAGAGTAAATCATGCAAAATGCCAGGCTGGATGAAGCACAAGCTGGAATCAAGAGTACCAGGAGAAATATTAATAACCTCAGATATGCAGATGACACCACCTTCTATGGCAGGAAGTGAAGAGGAACTAAAGAGTCTCTTGATGAAAGTGAAAGAGGAGAGTGAAAAAGCTGGCTTAAAATTCAACATTCAGAAAACTTGAGATCATGGCATAAAATCCCATCACTTCATGGCAAATAGATGGGGAAACAATGGAAATAGTGAGATACTTTATTTTTGGGGACTTCAAAATCACTGCAGATGGTGACTGCAGCCATGAAATTGAAAGATGCTTGCTTCTTGGAAGAAAAGCAATGACCAACCTAGACAGCATATTAAAAAGCAGAGGCATCACTTTGACAACAAAGGTCCCTCTAGTCAAAGCTGATTTTTCCAGTAGTCATGTATAGATGTGAGAGTTGAACTATAAAGAAAGCTGAGGGCTGAAGAATTGATGCTTTTGAACTGTGGTGTTGGAGAAGACTCTTGAGAGTCCCTTGGACTGCAAGGAGATCTAACCAGTCAATCCTAAAGAAAATCAGTCCTGAATATTCATTGGAAGGGCTGATGCTGAAGCTGAAACTCCAATACTTTGGCCACCTGATGCAAAGAACTGACTCTTTGGAAAAGACCCTGTTGCTGGGAAAGATTGAAGGCGGGAGTAGAAGGGGACGACAGAAGATGAGATGGCTGGATGACATCACTGACTTGATGGACATGAGTTTACTCAAACATGAGTTTGCTCAAGCTCTGGGAGTTGATGATAGACAGGGAAGCCTTGCATGCTGCAGTCCATGGGGTGGCAAAGAGTCCAAAGTGACTGAACCGAGCTGAAAGGTATTGAAATTATACAGAGTGATAACACTGTGGAATTATGTTAGAGATCAGTAACAAAAGATATTTGAAAATAACCCATATATTTTCAAGTGTAATGTGACATTTACCAAGAAAGATCTTTGACCTAGCCATTGAAAGTTTCAATAAAGTTAGAAGACTGAAAAACACAAAGGGCGATTGCAGAGAAGAAAGCACTTAAATGAGCAGTTAGTGTCTGAATGAGAAGTTTATATCAAAGATACTTTAAAAATCCCATGTAAAAAAAAAAAATCCCATATATTTGGAAATTAATTGTCCACTTTTAGACAGTGGGTGTATCTAAAAAGCCATAGCAAGGAAATAGAAAATATTTGTAGTAATAGAATAAAAATGCAGAGAGTTTACCAGAATTTGTTGCATGCAGCTGAAGCTGCTCAGTGTAGTTGAATACAGCTTGGAGTTTTGAGTAAAGTATGAAAAGAAAACAAATAATGGACACTAGGATAAAAATTTGTGAAATTTTGAACGAAATCTGTAGTTTAGTTAATAATGTTGTATCATATGTTAATTTCCTGTTTTTGTTTGTTTTTTACAGAAAGTAGTATTTAGGTTCTCGGAATTGGATTAGAAATTTCAAGCCTCATTCAAAAAATGTTTTTAAATCACTAAGATGATAAGGTTTCTAGACTTTTAGCTGCCAAAATACATGGAATTATATCAGAGTTTTGAGTGAATATAAGTTAGAAATCTTGCATTCAGATTAAGTCAAACAAATGGAATGAATGTCATAAAATGTTTTTGCTAGACAATAACTCATTTTTTCCAAAATATATGTACATACTGTATATATATATATATATATATGCGCATATACCCACACAAAAGCTTTTCTACTATGCTTATAAAGACTTAAGAAAGAAAATTTTTAAAAGGACAGAGAAATTGGAAAACATGCTGAATGAAATATAGTAGCACTGATTTTGAAATAGAAGAAGTAAAATAAACTAGATAAAAGTAAAAATCATCTTAGAGTGTACTTGTTTTTAAACATGACTGCTCATTAGAAACACATCTGGAGCTTTGGAGAAAAGAGTAATACCTGGGCATTTGTATTCTTCAAGAAATTCCAAGATAATTTTGATATGCATATGAATTCTAAAAAGTGATTACAGGTTTTTCTATAAAATGGTAGTTTAGTCTTAAAGAATTCTATTATTTTTTGTTGACTGTCATGATTTCTTTTAAATATCTGTGTTCTCTTGTAGATCACTGAGTTTCCTTAATACAGCTGTTTTGAATTCTTTGATAATTCATAGATCTCTGTTACTTTATGGTTAGTTTTTGGAGATTTATTTTGATTCTTTGGGATGTGTTTCCTTGTTTCTTTGTATATTTCATAATCCCTCCCACCCCCATCCCCCTGCCCCAAGTTTCATACATTTGAATTTGATTAAACAGCCACTTTTCTGAGTCTTTCCAGACTGGCTTCATATAGGGGGAGGCACACCAGTCATCTTGGCTAGAGATTCTGGGGACCTCTGGAATCTTTTTTGGAGTATGGGCTTCTCTTCTGTGGGCTTGTGTGTGTAGTTTCCTAATCAGAGAGGTTTGTCTATTTCTTTTTCAGGGGTTTGCAATCTCTTGCTTCCTCTTGTGTTTTTCTGCAGTACTGCACATTAGTTGTTGCTGTTGCAACAAGCTTTGTCACTGTCTTTAATTCTCAGCAGCTCCCAGGTATCTGAAGAAGCCAGCTCTCTGTTAGCTCCCACAAGGAGGTCAAACAGGTACTAGTCCCTTGAGCAATTTTCTAACAATCCAGATTTCCAAATGCTCCCTCTTTTACCTCCCTTTGTAGAGAGAAGCCAGGGGTTGAGTACCTTCTCCCAGTCTTACCAGTCTGGCCCCTGTCTGTGTCACTATAGCCCCTCTGGTTCTACAACATGTTGTTCCCCTTCTCCCTTATTTTTAGTGCCTCCAGGAGTCCAAACCATGGGACTTCTGTTGAGTTCCCAGTCAGGTTAGACAGAAATGGAAACACTGGAATGTTGGACACCCCAACATTCAGCTTTAAGGGGGAGAGCGATTGTGCTTGCTTTGAGTGGCAATCTCAGGTAAAGTGGATTGGCTTTTCTAATCCATTTCAGTGCTGTTTTTCATGGGTTTGCACTTGCCCTGGGGTACTGTAACTTCCTAACTGATGCTGCCTTCCTGCTGTACAAGTTTTGAGGAACTGCCAGAACGTTTTGCAAAAGTGTCTACGTCTGCATGTACACCTGTTTGACCAAGCTGTCCTGGTTGGTGCCAAGTGGTACCTCGTTGCTGCTTTTGGTTTGTATTTCCCTGATGGCTGACGATGTTGAACATCTTTTTTTATATGTTTTTTGATCAGTTAAAATGTCTATTGGGGTATTTGTCTTTATTGTTAAGAATTCTTTACATGGTCTATATATAGGTCCACTATTAGGTATGATTTGCGCATATTTTCTCATATTTTGTGGGTCACCATTTATATTCTTAATCATGTATTTTGAAGCACAGACATTCTTAATTTTGACCAAGTCTGGTTTGCCTATTTTTTCTTTGGTTCTTTGTGCTTTTGGTGTCATAGCTAAGTAACCATTGCTTAATCCAGTTGTCTCAGTATCATTTGTGGAGAAGGGTATTCTTTCCCCATTGAATGGTCCTGGCACCCTCTTTGAACATCTTTTGACCATAAATGTGATGGTTTATTTCTGGACTCTCAATTCTTTTTTATTAATATATATGTCTATCTATATGCCAGTACCACAAATTCTTAATCTTTGTAGTAATTAATTATTGTAGCTCTGAAATCAGAAAGTGCAAGTCCTCCAACTTTATCCCTTTTCAAGACCGTTTTGACTCTTCTGGATTTTTGCATTTCTGTATTTATTTTAGGAGCTTCTTATCATTTCTACCAAAAAGCCAGCTGGGATTCTGATACAGGTTGTGCTGAATCATAGGTCAGTTTGAGCAGTGTTGGCATTGTAACAATGTTAGGTTTTCCACCCTATGAACAAGAGATGGCATTTCATTAGTTTAGGTCGTCTTTGATTTCTTTCAACAATATTTTGTACTTTTCAGTGTACAACTCTTGCACTGCTTTTGTTCATTTTATCTCTTAGTATTTTTATCCTTTATTTGGTGCTATTATAAATAAGATTTTTTTTTAGTTTCATTCTTGGACTTCTCATTGCTAGTATGTAAGAAATACCGTTGACTTTAAAAAAATTTTTTTTACTTATTTTTTTTTAATTGAAAGATAATTGCTTTACAGAACTGTGTTGGTTTCTGCCAAACATCAACATGAATCAGTCATAGGTATACATATGTATGCTCCCTTTTGAAGCTCCCTCCCACTTTCCTCCCCATCTTGCCCCTCTAGGTTGTTACAGAGCCCGGGTTTGAGTTCCCACGGTTGACTTTTATATATTGATCTTCTGTGTTACAACCTTGCTGAACTTTTTTTTAAAGCTCTAATCATTTTATTATGAATTCCTTAGGATTTCCTGGGCTTCCCTAGTAACTCAGCCAGTAAAACATCTGCCTTCAATGCTGGAGACCCGGGTTTGATCCCCGGATCAGGAAGATCCCCTGGAGAAGGAAATGGCAACCCACTCCAGTATTCTTGCGTGGAGAATTTCTTGGACAGAGGAGCCTGGCTGGCTGTAGTCCATGGGGTTGCAATGTCTTCAGCCAAAAGAGATTGTTTTGCTTCATCCTTTCTAATCTGGATACATTTTGTTTCTTTTTCTTGCCTAACTGCCCTAGCTTAATCTGTCAGTGCATTGTTGAGGACAAGTAGAGTGAACAAACATCCTTGTGTTACTCCTGATGTTAGGGAGAAAAGCTTCTGGGATTTCACCATTTAACTATGATATTTATTTACTGGGATTTTGATACATGGCCTTTCAGACTGAGAAAATTCTCTTCTATACCTAGTTTGTTTAGTTTTTCAGATTTTTTTCTGTGTTTATTGAGATGATTATTCCTGTTTATTTTGTTTAATATGATCTGTTAACTTTTTTACGGGGGCTTGAATTTTCCTGTCCATCGGATTGTAAACCGACAGGAGGCTCAGTCACAGCTTCTCAAAGACTTGTCCTCTCTCCTACTCCCCTTCCACTTTGTGCCAAAGCACCTTTCCTCGTGGTCTCCTGGGGCCTGGGATACGGTTCGCTTCTGTTTCACTGTAACTCTGAGGATAGAATCTTCTGGGGCCCAGGTTCAGTCTCCTTTAAACTCCTGCCTCCCAACAGGATTGCCAAGAAGTCCTCAGGGCAAAATCAGTTTCAGTGCTCTCCTTATTTCCATAAGTTATTCCTTTCCATTGGATTTTGGTTTGTAGTTCTTTACAGTTTTGTCAGTTTTTGCTTCGTTTAAGTTAGTTTTTAAAATATATTTATGCAGTATTTGTATTTAGTTTCGACAGGTGATTTGGGCTGAGTAACTTGCCATTATTATGAAGAGTTGTTTATATTTTTGTCTCCCCCCTACCCTTTTTAAATTCTTTTTCCTCTGAGATCCCAGAACTAGAGAGGTAGAGGTATGACAGGGTTTAATAATCTGTATTGGTGGATTGATGTTGCTGTTAGTATGCTAGTTTCTTGGGAAATACCAGTGTTTTGAAGAAAAGAAGAAAACTTACTCAGGGTAAAATTTATATTCTACAAAAGTCACACACTTTTTAAGTGTGCAAGCATATGTTTTTTAGTAAATTTACTGAGTTGCACAAATATCCCTATAAATCGGTTTTTGAATATTTATAGCATTTCTGTAAGATCATCATAGTTAGCCCCTCTTCCTATTCCTAGTCCCAGGCAACCACTAGTCTACTGTCTCATCTCTATAGATTTGCCCTTTCTGGGCATTTTATATTAATGGAATTATACAATGCATGATCTTTTTGTCTTGGTTTTTTCATTTAATATAATGTTTCTGTGGATTATTAATATTGTGGCATGTAGCAATATTTTACTCATTTTGGCAGCGTGCCCAACATCGCCCATGTCCCTGATGTCATGTTTCTTATTCCCAGTGTGTTCCTCACTTTGAACATCCTACCTTGCACTCAGGGACTCCCACAACAAGCGTGCCTTGGATACCCCATGTCCTGTGCATCCTGGGCACCTCATCTTTCTCTGCACCTGCCAGAAAAATCCCACATCCAGGGTGCTCCATGCCTAAAACACCCCAACTTTATGACTTTCTATGTCTTGAGGACCTTATATTCTGTGCACCTAGCACCTGGGCACGCACGCCTCAGATATGCATGGCTCTGCTTACCTGTTTCCTGCTTTCCGATGCTTGCCCTCTTTTTGTTTTGCCAGTGTCTCGGGCCCCCATGCTGACTGCCCTGGGTGCTTTACCCTAGTTTGCCCCAATGCTTGCTGAACCCTGTGACCTTTTCTTTTGTGTTTGTTTTATTGACAGAACACACATATTGCCACATTAAAATGAGGCAGGAATAATGTTCTCTGAAGTCACCATATTATGAAGTACTCCTGGCCTGTTGAGTAGATTGTATCCAGCATTCTGTAGGCATTAGCCCCTGCTCCCAAAGAGTTTACAGTATAGTAAAATGATTCTTCTTGTTGTTCAGTTGCTAAGTCACATCTGACCCTTTGCCACCCCGTGGACTGCAGCATACCAGGCTTTGCTGTCCTTCACGATTTCCCCAAATTTGTGCAAATTCATGTCCATTGAGTCAGTGATGCTGTCTAACTGTCTCATCCTCTGCAGTATGAAAAGTAAAAACATGATTACAACATGTTAAGTATATTAAGACTAGGATAAAAAACAGACTAGGATAAAGTTTTATAGGGAAATTATAATAGATACTTGTTTCACTGTTAATTCAAAGAGAAATGGTATGGTACATTGATATTTTAGTTATAAAACATGGCAAGAGTTTTTTTTTTTTAAAGCAGGTACCCAAAATTCTATATCTTATCTTTTCTGTTGGGGTCCATGCCATACATTTTTAAATGTTATATTGGCATACATTTAATGGTATACAGATAACTATTTTTTTGATGTTTCTAAAGTGAAAAACTCATCACAACCGTGATAGAAAGTATGTGTGAAATGCTTTTGAAATTCATGTTGTAGTACTGATTGGGTAAATATTCTATCTGGATATTCATCTAATCTGCATAATCCAGAGAGAAGTTGTTGTTTAGTCGCTAAGTTGTGTGACTCTTTTGTAACTCTGTGGACTGTAGCCCACCAGGCTCCTCTGTCCATGGGATTTCACAGGCAAGAACACTGGAGTGGGTTGCCACTTCCTTCTTTAGGGGATCTTCCCAACCTAGGGACAAAACCCATGTCTCCTGCATTGGCAGGCGGATTCTTTACCATTGAACTACCTGGGAACCCCCTTAAGTGAGATGCTGCGTGGTGTTCTTTATGAATTTGCCTGGTTTAGAATCTATATTGTATTAGTAGCTCTGTCACCGTGGGACACTGTGTGCCATGCTGTGCTTACTTGCTCAGTCGTGTCCGACTCTGTGCGACCCCACGGACTGTAGCCTGCCAGGCTCCTCTGTCCCTGGGATTCTCCAGGCAAGAGTACTGGAGTGGGTGGGCATGCCCTCCTCCAGGGGATCTTCCTGACCCAGGGATCAAACCCAGGTCTCCCGCATTGCAGGTGGATTCTTTACCATCTGGGCCACCAGGGAAGCCGCTATAGGACTAGTTTCAGTTGAATTTCCTTAAGATTAGGTGGGCTGTTTGTATCTGTGGATAGAGCAACAAAGGTCTTCCTTCCTCCCGATGTTTGCATAGGATAAACCATAACAAATCATTTTTACCCTCTTGGAGCTTAAAACATGGTGTTTTTTGTGAATTTCTTTTGGGAATGCAGAGATGGTTATATGAAAACATTGGGTTTCTCTATAACTTTTTGTTTAGTACTGAACTTGTCCCTCCTCTTTTAGCTGTGCGATCAGAGAAGAAACGCCTTAGGAAGCCAAGCAAGTGGCTTCTGGAATATACCGAAGAATATGATCAGATATTTGCTCCTAAGAAAAAACAAAAGAAGACACAGGAACAGGTGCACAAGGTATATTCCAACATTTCAGCAATCTTTTATCAGTCCTTTTAGGATACTGCAATTTTGCCTTCATTGTCATGTTTTATCTTCACGGGACAATGGTTTCCTTAACTGGAATCTTGTTTTTTAGTTTTTATTTCCAGTTTCTGACAGAGTATTTAGCATATACTAGTTATACAGAAAATGTATAAATGATTCTACATACTATGTATATAGTGTGTGTATGTATATTTTCCCCTTTTGTTTTGAAACAGTTTTAATGATTTAGGAGTATTACTATGATAAAATATTTAGTAAAAAATAATACAAATAATATAAAAATAATAGCTTGATCCTGATTCTATCAACAAATGTTACAGTACCTATTTGCTTTATTTTTCACTTGAATTCCTTGAAACAAAGTATTTTAAAATAAATTAAGATATATTTTGACTCTGTTTCCCTAGGTAACATGCACCTCTAAAAATCTAATAACAAATCCTTGTTCAGATTTCCCCAGTTATTTCCTAACCTTTACATTTAATTTATCTGAAACAAGATCCAGTCCAGGACTACATTATATCTTCTTGTTGTATTTCTTAAATCACCTTAAATCCAGGACAGTCCCCCGCTTTCATGACCCTATGTAAGTGATGAGAGTGACATATTAAGAGTATCTGCCTTCTCAATTTGCAGTTGCTTCTAGGTTCCCTGTTAAGTGGTAGTTTTTTTTTTTTTTTTTTTAAGTGGTAGTTTTAACTGACATTTTGATAGATTCAAGTTAAACATTTTGGCTAGATTACATCAGAGCTGTTGCATGACATTGGAAAGTATTTAACCTCCACTAGCTCAAAATGGTGATTAACTGATCTCTCTGGTTTGAGTTATGCGTCACCTTTTGGATTAAGCAACAGTACATGTATAATTAATTTGACTCCAATTTGACTCCAATGTTTCCCATCAGCTATTTCCCTGATTTTTTTAAATCACTTATAATTCCTTGTCTATATCAATAATTTCATTTGAGATTACAAAATGAAGACTTTCAGATTTTATTATTTCTTCTGCTTATATTATCTGGCAGTCTCTCATTTTATAGTATAGAAATGGGTATATTTCTTTCCCATTAATGTATCAATTCAACATTGGAAGTTTAGCTGCTTTTATTGATGACACATTAGGGAATCTTTTGGAGAAGGAAATGGCCAACCCACTCCAGTATCTTTGCCAGGAGAATTACATGGACAGGAGCCTGGTGGGCTACAGTCCATGGGGGTCTCAAAGAGTTGGACACGGCTGAGAAACTAACACTTTCACTTTAGGGAATCTTTTTTTTTTCTTTTTTTAGATCATCACTATGGCCTTAATGAATTTTTATAGCTTTAGTGTTTCTTAGTCACTGTGATGTTGAATGATTTGCTTTGGAAATGAAGTAAGATCATTCTGTCATTCCTGAGATCATTTTGTTGTTTTTGTTGTATCTGTCAATGACATTTTTACCCTTTAAAAATTATAGTGAAATATATATATATATAACATAAAATGGATCATTTTAACCCTCTTTCCTCCCAGTTTTTATCTGGTTTTGGCTGTACTGGCTCTTTTGGCTGCTCGTGGGCTTTCTCTCGCTGTGGCCAGTAGGGGGTGCGCATCGTCGTGGTGCAGAGCCTTCTCACCGTGGTAGCTTGTTTTGT
The DNA here is from genome assembly GCF_963930625.1 of Muntiacus reevesi. Classification (NCBI taxonomy): domain Eukaryota; kingdom Metazoa; phylum Chordata; class Mammalia; order Artiodactyla; family Cervidae; genus Muntiacus; species Muntiacus reevesi. Next base: position 216,565,631 of record NC_089249.1, read on the forward strand.
GTAGCTTAGGCTCTGGGCGGGCCAGCTTCAGTAGTTGCAGTGTGCGGTCTCTAAAACACGGGCTCAGTAGTGTTGTCAGGCGGGCTTAGTTGCCCTGTGTCATGTGGAATCTTCCCAGATCTGGGATTGAACCCGTGTCTCCTGCACTGGTAGATTCTTATCCAACTGTGCCACCAGGGAAGCCCCTGACCATTTTTTAAGTGTAAAATTCTGTGGCATTAAGTATGCCATCATTGTCTTTGGAACTTTTTCATGTTCCCAAACTGAAACTCAGTACCTGTTAAAGTGTTTCCACTTCCCCCTTCCTTTAACCCCTGGCAACCACCACTCTATTATTTTGTCTCTGTGAATTTTCCTATTCTAGGTACCTCATAGAAGTGAAATCATACAATATTTGTCATTTTGTGTCTACTCATTTTAGTTAGTGTTATGTCTTCAGGTTTCTTCTGTTTGTAGAATGTGTCAGAATTTCATTCCTTTATATGTGCAATATTCTTTATAACACTTGAATCACAACAATTTTGGCCTATGGATTGCCTGTCTATCTTTTATTCGTAGGTAAGTTCCCGCTGTGAAGAGGAAAGCCTTTTAGCCCGATGTCGATCTAGTGCTCAGAACAAACAGGTGGATGAGAATTCTTTGATTTCAACCAAAGAAGAGCCTCCAGTTCTTGAAAGGGAGGCTCCATTTTTGGAAGGGCCCTTGGCTCAGTCAGAACTTGGAGGTGGACATGCTGAGTTGCCACAGCTGACCTTATCTGTGCCTGTGGCTCCGGAAGTCTCTCCACGGCCTGCCCTTGAGTCTGAGGAATTGCTAGTTAAAGCACCAGGTAAGATGGGGATGGGTCTCAGTATGGAAGTGGGTATACTTAGAGGACGCAGGATATTTTAGTATGTTTTGATGGAAAGCCAGTAGTGTATCTGTGTACAACAAGCTATCCATTTTGATCCTGGGAAATCCTTATAGTACTGGCTAATGGATACAGTTCCTGATCATAAATTGGTGGTGTACTGGCAGGAAGACAAATTAAAAAAAGAAAAAAAAAAACCAAAACACTAGGCTCCTTACACTTACTGCTCTTCATAATTGTTGATCAACCACAGTGTGAATCAGCACTCAGACTAGGATTTGGGGGAAGAGCACTGCATACAAGTTGAGTAAACACATAAAAATTATACTTCAGATACTGATTTTACCAATCTTTGTATTACTTGGGAAGTTGTTTTTAATTTTATAATACTGACTATTGAGGATTGTAGTCAGCCAAGGAAAATTCTGCATGTGACTTTCTTAAATTCCCAACAATTGCTTCTGATGTTATTCTTTAGAAGGGTATCCAGTTGTGCAGAATCAAATAAGACATCAAAAAGAATAATAAAGATGGTTATTTGGCTGTTTTTTATAATTCTTAAGAGCAGTCCTATAAAGTAAGTAAGTTGTCTTTACTTATTTAGGAACAAAACAAAAGTTCTACTCCTGGTCCATATGCCCAGAATTCTGGCTCTGTTGAATTCACTTCTCCTTTTTTTCTTACCACCAGTTGATTGCTCTAAAGGCAGTCCTGCCCTTTCAATTTCTCCCTTAGTTCATTTGTGAGTTAAAAAGCATATATGTATGTGTATACACACACACATAGTGTATACACACATACATTAACATAACAACAGCCTCACATTAGTTTGAGTCTATATTCGGAGCTATTTTCTTATTTTGTTTTACATTAACTAATATTTTAGAATAAATAAATTTTTACCCCATCTCTTCCCAGAATATCATGAGAAAAACAAAAAAATAGGATGACTAATTTTTGCATGATATATAGGTTTTTTTAAAAAATCAGCTTGTGCCCAGTTTCTAAATCATCTAATGAAAAGATACATGCATTTCAGGAAATTATGAAAGTAAGCGTCAGAGAAAACCAACCAAGAAACTTCTTGAATCCAATGATTTAGACCCTGGATTTATGCCCAAGAAAGGGGATCTTGGCCTTCCTAAAAAGGTATGTTAATTTTAGTCAATTCTAAACTAGGGTTGCATCCAGGAAATAGGGAATTTTAAAAACAAATCTTTTAGTAATACCTATAACATCAATGCACATGTACATAGAAATTCTAGAATGTCAGAATATATGTGGTTGATCTGAAAGATTCTACATTAAGAGACCATTTTGCATTCGTATGGACATATGTATCAGTTGATTTTAGATTTTCTTTTCAAATGAAAATGAAAAAAGCCTTTACAATTGAGTAAAGTTTGCATTTGTTGTAATTTCTTTTCTGGGCTCAAAACCTCTTACCTGATTTCTACTTCACTTCTGTCTCTGCAAGCCACTGTAAGTTAATGCCATTGCACTCACTGTCTGTGTAATACCTCAGAGAAGACCCTGTTAACTATAATCCAGGCAGAAATATTTCATCTTCAGTTTTGCGAACTTGGTTCCCATTAGCCAAGAAGGCATAATTCTGTAGTAGTTAGAAATAGAAAATTATTTTCTAATTCTATAATGGATGATAACTGGATATTGATTCCTTAGGCTATATCCTATTCTCTTTGTATTTGAGGAATAAGTATACGTTAAAGTTTCAGTTGTAGGGTGCACAGATGTCCTGTTTTTAAATTTATATATATTTATTTGGTTGCATTGGGTCTTAAAATAGTTGTGGCACACAGGACCTTTCATTATGGTGGACAGACTCTCTAGCGTTTGCGCTTGGGCTCAGCGCTTGTGGCGTCCATTGCTCTGTGGCAGGTAGGATCTTAGTTCTCTGACCAGAAATCAAACTTGCATCCCCTGCACTGCAAGGCAGATTCTTAACCACTGGACCACCAGAGAAACCCCCAGGTTTCCTGTTTTTAAAAATTGTTTTTCCTTAAAGAAAAAGTATAAGATTGTAATCAAGTCATAAGTAAATTGAGTTTCTGGAATTCTTTTCTTAGCCCTGGCAAACTTCTAATCTTTAATCCTATATTAAGTCCCCTTGTTTTTGTTAGTCACCCACCAGTAAACGTAAATTTTATTTGTGTTTTTATTAATATATTATTTAAAAAGCCATTTTACGTACTTCAGTTTTTCTTCTCAAAACAGTCTTATGACATGGACTTTTCAGTTTTTCTTAGGTTCATCTCCTGCCCTCTGCACTTTCTCTGCAGTCTGTGCAACCTTCAGTGACAATATGTCTCCCTCACTATCCTCGTTGTTCCTTATACTCTAGTAAGGCTGAGCACATTTCCTGCAGTGCTTTCCCTCCTGGCTTGTATTATTCAAATCATAACCACTTTGCAAGATTGTTGGAAAAGGGCCAGGGAAGCTGGGATTCAATTGAGCATGGAAGTGACTTTTGCAGTCAGATGATAGATTTAATAGGTGAGTCATGGGAGGCCTGTTGTGTTACTGCCAGAAGTGAGGCACTGCAAATATCAAAAAAAGTAAGAATTTAGGCGAGTTAAGTGAATGATCCCCTTCTCCAGTTTTGTGCTAAGCTGCCTCAGTCGTGTCCAACTGTGTGACCCTGTGCAATGCAGCCCGCCAGGTTCCTCTGTCCATGGGATTCTCCAAGCAGCAATACTGGAGTGGGTTACCATTTCCTTCTCCAGGGATTGAACCTGTGTCTCTTAAATCTCATGCCTTGATAGGCAGGTTCTTTACCACTACTGCCTTCTGGGAAGCTCTGTGGAGCTATAATTGACATACGTAAGTTAATGATTTGAAGAAGTAAGGTGAAATTCGAATCCTTAGTTTTGAGGTTTTGAGATTGTGTTACTTAAAAAATAGTGTTAATTTGTTTTATAATAACTGTAAATGGAGTGTAACCTTTAAAATTATATTTTTAAAAAGTTAATCTGTGTAAGCTTGCTCTGTCCAATGCAGGTTTCTTATCTGAAATTTAAGAGGATAAAAAGCATGATTTAGTTGGAACTTCCCTTGGCTGTCCAGTGGTTAAGAGAGTCCTCACTTCCACTCCAGGGGGCAGAAAACACATGGTTTAGTTGATGCGTGTGTGTGCTCACTTGCTCAGTTGTGTCCTTCTCTTTGTGGCCCCATGGACTGTAGCCCGCCAGGCTCCTCTGTCCATTGGATTTCCCAGGCAAGAATACTGGAGTGGGTTGCCATTTTCTATTTGAGGGGATCTTCCTGACCCAGGGATCGAACCAGTGTTCTTCTGCATTTCTAGGTGGACTCTTTACCACCACTCCACCTTGGATGCCGATTTAGTTGATACACTTAATTTTAATAGGCGAATGTGTCCCAGAACTCTTCTTAAGTTGAGATTTAATTTACACCAATAAAATGCACAGATCTTAATTGTTTGATGTCAGTTGATAGACAGTTGTATATACCGTGTAAGTACCAGCCAGACTAAGTATGCTATATAAATCCATTACCCCAAGAAGTTCTCTTGTGCCCCCTTTCATTAATTATCCATTCTCATCTCTTCCAGAGGCAAAACTTTCTAACTTCTGTTACCATAGATTAGTTTTGCTTGTTCTTTCTTTTTTTTAAGTTTTGCTTGTGCTGGGTCATCATTGCTGCAGGTGGGCTTTCTCTGGTTGTGGTGTGCAGACATCTTGTGATTGCTTCTCTTGTTGCAGAATGTGGGCTTTCGAACGCATTGACTTCCGTAGTTGCAAATTGCAGCCTCAATAGTTGTCGCAAACGGGCCTTGTTGCCTAGTGGCCTGTGGAGTCTTTCTTGAGCAGGGATCGAACTTGTGTCCCCTACATTGGCAGGCAGATTCTTAACCACCGGACCATCAGAGACATCCAGTTTTGCTTGTTCTTAAATGTCATATATTTTGTTTTGTTTTTGTTAGCTGGCTACTTTTATTCAACACGTTTATTTGAGATCCATCCACAAAGTTGCTATTTTAGTAGTTCATTTCCTTTTATTGCTGAGTAGTAGTTCAAGGACAGTTTACTTGTCTTTTTTCCTGTTGAGGCACATTTGTGTTTTCATTTTGGGGCTATTAATCATAAGGCTGGTATGAATATACTCAGAGTCTTTTTGTGTACACATATTTTCATTTTTCTTGGTGTTGTAAATACTTAGGGTTGGGATTGCTGGCTCATCAATGTTTTCCTTTTTAAAGAAAATGCCAAACACTTCTCCAAAGTGCTTGTACAACTTCACATTCCCACCAGCGGTATATCAAAGTTCTAGTTGCTCCACATCTTTAATAGCATTTTGTTTACTGGTCATTTTAAGTTTAGCCATTCTAGTGGATATGAAATGATACCTAATTATGGTTTTAATTTGTATTCTCTAATGACTAATGATTTTGAGCCCCTTTTTATGTGCTTGTTGATCATTCCTATATCTTATCAAGCAACTATTCAAGCACACATATTTTTGGTTGGGTTGTTCAGCTTTTTTATGATTGCCTTTTTATATTTGGTATATGAGTCTGTTGTCAGGTATATATACTGTAAATATTTTTTCCCAGTCTGATGGTTGCCTGCTTATTTTTAAGTTGTATCTTTCATGACAAGGAATTTTATAGTTTTTTTTATGATTTATATTTTGTGTTTATTTCAAGAAATCTTTGCTTACCACATCGACACAAAGATGTACTTGTTGTGATTTCTTTAGGGATCTTATGATTTTGATTTTATGTGTAGATTTTCATTTTGTAAAATAAATTAATTGATTAATGACTTTATTTGGTAAATTTCTGTGAAGAGTGAAGAATAAGAGATGATACTTGTATTAGTTTGGCTGCCATGACAAAGCAACACAGGCCAGGCGGCTTACACAACGTTAATTTTTGCACAACTCTGGAGACCAGAGTCTGCGATCAAGGTTTCAGCAGAATTCCTTTCTTTTAAGGTCTCTCTCCTTAGCTTGTAGACGTCCGTCTTCCTTCCCATGGCGTCACGTGGTTTCCCGTTTGTGTGTGTCTATGTTCTAAGCTCTTCTTCTTATGAGGACACTAGTCAGTAGAGCAGCAAGGGTAAGAGCAGTGAGAAATGAAGGAGGAGAGTCTGGGGGTGTGAAGTCCATTGTCACTGTAGGGTCCCAGGCCGACCCTCATGTAGGTTATTGGAACCAGGACCCAGGCACCCAGAGAGCTGGGAGGAGAGGGCCTGGGAGGCAACTCATTTCCTGTCACCGTGTCCCCACAGGTCCCTGCTGGGCAGCATCCACTTCCTGCTCCTGGTCTTCCTGAAGGTACCCCTGCTCCTGGGCATGCTCGGTGCTGTCCTCTGGGTCAACAGGCCTCTGAGGAGATCTGGGGGGAAGCCCCAGGAAAACTGGTAGCCCCCATGCTGTTCAGTGTCTTATCCAGAGTGAAAGACCGATAAAAGTTGGAGGTTCCATTGCGGTAGGACTTTCAGGCTTGTCCAGTTCCAAGGAAGGCAGAGCGGGTGCCATCAATGATCAAAATGGGGACACGGTCTTTTTGAAATTCTTCTACCTGAGCTCAGCATGTCCTGCTCTGAGAGGCTAAGACAGTCATCTCCTTCTGATGTCATATACTCACTCCTTCCCTCACTCACACTCATACACATGGTATCAGGGGAAGGTTCGGGGATTCATCTTTATAGTTTGAATAAGAATGAAGGAGATCCTGGGACCTCTATTGACCAGCAAATGATGCCTGGAGGAGGAGTCCTTATCTGGGTCAGTGGTCACTTTAACTCAGACCCCAGGGTCCGCTTTGATTCTTTCAGCCCCACACCAGTAAGTGTCTGCATTGTTTTGCCTGAGCTCCTCCAGATATATTGAGAAGCTGGAGCTAGTGTGTTGAATGAAAACTGTGCAGATTGTAGAATGAAGCAATGCGATTTGCAGCTACATGCTTGGACGTAGAGATGATGATACTAAGTGAAGTAAGCCAGAGAAAGACAAATATCATATGATACCACTTATAGGTGGAATCTAAAAAAATGATACAAATGAACATATAAAAAATAAACAGACGCAGAGATAAAGAAAATAAACTTGTAGTTACCAAAGGGGAAAGGAGGGGGGGGATAAATTAGGAGTTTGCTATTAACATATACACACTACCATATATAAGATAGACAACCAACAAAGACCTACTGTATAGCACAGGGAACTCAACTCAATATTTTGTATTACTAATAACCTATAAGGGAAAAGATTCTGAAAAAGTTGTGTATTATATACAACTAAATCACTTTGCTATACACCTGAAATTAATACAACATTGTAAATCAACTATACTTCAATAAAAAAATTAATTAAGAAAAGAGTTTGAAAACCCAAAAATAAAAAAAGAATATGCAGATGATAACCTGTTGATTGAGGAGGTACAAGCCACTCACACAGGGTCAGCAGGTAGCTGACCCTTAGCATCCAAAAATCCCACTTTGGAAGTGAAGCCCATGAGGTAATTTTGTTTGAAGTTGTTGTTGTTTATTCCCAAAGTCATGTCCAGCTCTTTGCGACACCATGTACTGTAGCCCACCAGGCTCCTGTCTCCTTGGGATTTCCCAGGCAGGAATACTGGACTGGGTTGCCATTTCCTTCTCCAGGGTAGATCTTCATTTTTTGAGATGGAGTTTTGAAGTGCATATCCAATTGTTTTAGTACCATTAGTTAAAAACTTCTATTGCTATCCAGTTCTCTTTCATATTTTTGGTTTCTTTAAGCATTAAATATAATTAATGACCCTGTCACTGTTGAATTTTTGTTTTTTTTGGTAGGGAGATGGGAATCAGATTTGGTGCTAGAACAAGTGAAAACTAAAATTGGTGGTGATGGCTAGACCCAAACTGTGGAGAAAAGTGACCTCTAAGTCAGTTCTACTGTCTGACCTAGTTAACTTCACAGTTAAATTCCTGGCTACTCCAAACTGTATTTTGAAACCATCCGGTTTAAACCATGATTCAGCTCAATCTTGGTACTACATCATGGATTAACAGGCAGGCCACAGCTTTCCTATAAATGGATCAGTCGGTGGCTCAGAGAAAGAGGTAGTCTGTTGAGGTATTGGTACCTTAAGAGTGCACTGACTTAATACATATCTACACCAGGCCACACATAAAATAAATTAATGGACTCTTTCATATACCCTCTTTCATATACCCTTCATATATAACACTTACAGAGTTCTGTGGTCTTTTTTATTATAAGCAGAGCAGATGGATTTTTATTCACATAGTGTGACTTGTGTGTATGTACCTTGTTATTTCTATTTTAACTTACAAAGTTGTTGAAATCAGACATGAGAATATTTTCTGTATTGTTCTCTGTATATAGTTTTGGGAACATTCTGATTATTTTTGTCCAACTTTTGGGTTAGTTGTTAAACAACAAAGTATGAATTAGTTATCACAGTAATGTAAATGGTAGTTTTCTTTAAATTATGTAATCTATCTTGTGTGTTTCTCTACTGGTATTTTGTTCCTTTTAACTAGATACCTAACATTAGCTCTTTGATTTTATTTGACTTTGTAAGACTGATTCACACTGAACATGAGGAAAGTTATATTCTTATAGTTTATTAATGTATATAACAAGCGTTGAGAAATTCATAGCTGCATTTTATATTGTTTTGACCTCAAACTCTGGGAACTTCATGGCAAGAATGGTATCTGTTAAATTTTTTTTTGTGGCCACTAAATTTTTACAGTCATTGTGAAGAATATTATACTTGTAGGAGAAGACATTTTCTTGGAATAGAACTAATTGATACAGGCATTAGTAGTAGGGGAATAAAATGTGTAGTAAATTATTCTTGATGTTTAAGGTTGGGTTTTTTTTTTTTTTTTTTTGGCCGTGCTGCATGGCTTGCGAAATTCTATTAATAGTTCCCCGACCAGGGACCCTTGGCAGTGAAAGCATGGAGTCCCAACCGCTAGGCTGCCAGGGAATTCACAATATTTTAAGTGTTTTGTTTTCAGTTTCTGTGTTATTTTAATTTATATTTCTTAATGTATAGCAACTTGAATTAGAAGGACTTTCCATGATACAAACTTTTTATGTTTAGATTTCACTAAGTAAGTAAGTCTCTGTAAAATCCAGTGGGTTTAAGTATAATATTAGGAAGGTAGATTTTAAATACAGGGTGGCATGGTATAGAATTGAGCTGGTGGGTATATGAGTACATTTTCACTCCCACTTCAGTGAGAACAGTGTTCTTCTGTATGCTCTATACACTGGAAATCTCTGAGTAAGCCAGTGTCCTGTGTGTGTGCACCCCCCGCGGCCCGCCCAATGCCTGTCTGCCCCATGTGGTGTTCTTGAGTTTTAGAGCATTAAAAAAATCTGATGCTTTCCCTCACAAAGTTTTCTTTATTATTGTACTGTTCCTTTAATTGTCAAAAATAGCTAAGATTCTATATCTATGTCAATAGGCAGTCCAACTTTTGGCACATAATGTAAAGGTTTAATTTCTACTCCTGTGTAAAGCATAATGCATTTTACTTATTTACAGTGTTATGAAGCTGGTCACTTGGAGAGTGACATTACTGAATCATGTGCTGCACCTCGTTCTAAAGAGTTTGGTGGAGGTGAGTATCTTGAGATTTTAAAAATGTATTACAAAAATAACCGTGAAGTTGGCTAATGAGAAGAGTGAGATTGCAAGTTCTAAGACTTGTTTGCTCAATAGGTACTTCAAATAACACTAGGAAATTGTATTGATTCATTTCCATCTTTATGCTGAATTTAGTTAAATGTTATTAGAATTATATTACTGTTAAGGAAATGTTAGGAAAAGCAGAGAAAAATCAGTTCCTTTTCTTATTAGATAATTCTCTATACTGCATCATTCATTACTTTCTTGGCTTTGATTCAGTTTTTATTTCTGTACAATAGAAATAGAGAATTTGAGTTAAGGGGAAATTGCAAATCATCTTAAGTCTTTCATAGTCTTATATTCTTTTATCACACCTGTGATCTTGGTCAGAGAAGAGTTTAAACATTTGATCCTAGTCTATTATAGTTGCATCCTAAGGCCTTGGAAATCTTCTGGATTAAATTTAAATCTATTTCCTGGAACTTCTGCTTGGTCAGCTTGTTTCTGCCCACAGGAAGAATTGACAGTGCTTCATTCAATAACAGATGAAATAATAATAGTTAGAGTATCTACTAGGTTCTTTGCTTATGGACTCTTACCTTTAATCAGTCTGAAGCATTGCAAGAATTGGGATATTATCTATATTATCTGTATTTATAGAAGAAACATGAAGATGAAAGAGATTGGCAGAGTTGGGATATTCAAATCTGACCAAATTTATTGCCACACTACTGTCTCGTTATCCACTCTGTATTTTCTTTTTTCTCCATTCGAATTTTTTCTACCCCTTTGATCATGTTGTCTACCAGTGCCATGTATTAATGTATCATTCCTGAAATATTAGCCTATATTTGAGCACACCGCATCAGATACGGTCTATCAGCAAAAGGTATTAAGGGGAGATTGTATTTTCTGTGGTCTTCAATGTACACTTCTGTAATTGTGATCTGTGATCATTAAGTTTTTCAGCAAGTAAATTTAGCAATATATTAACTTATTTTAACCCTGTATGCAATTATAATATAGGGTGGTAAATTTGTTTGATTTAAAACAAAAAGTACTTTCAAAATGATGTCAGCTCTTTCCATATACACTTGTACTTCAGCTTTTTGTAAAACCTAATGCCTGTACTTAATCCTTTGTAAGTTTCATCTAAGTGTTTTAACTTGTGAGAAATTTGGACCTTTATTCTGCCACCATACTGACTCTTCCTGTTTAGTCTTAGTCTGTCGACTGCTTTGATGGCAGAGCTTCTCTACCTCGATCGGGCAGTTCAAGAAGAGAACCCTAAAGTGATCTTTCAAAGTCCAACCTTCATGTTGATATCTAGTCTAAATATCCAGGAACATTTTACAAAATACCTCTTTAGAGTCCTTCTAATGTTTTTGTAACAGAAAGTTGAAATATGTATAATATAAATTGAAGGAGAGTCTAGACCATTTTCTAAATACGTCAGACTGGGCATTTATTTTATTTTATACTGTTGGATGTTTTAAGGTTATAATGCTGCTGCATGAATATATCCTTTTGGCTGATAGATGTATTGGTTGGGAGAGGGAGGTGTTCTTCTCTCCTCCTGTAAGCCCCATCTTATGTATTTCAACTTTTTATCTTAATCCTTAAGTTAGAGAATGATATACTTTATTGTCTTTAATCTTGGAGGCCTGGTTTTAGTTACCTTTACCTGACTACTAAATGCATTTCCTCCCTATCTGAAAGATATCTGAAAGTCCTTTCTGGAACTAGAAAGTCTTTCATATCAATCATATAAAATGAAATTGCTTTTCTAATGTGTACATTTACTGTTTAATCTGTATGAAACAGAACATACGTATACACCCGAACGTACATACTTCCCCGGTAGCTCAGATGGTAAAGCGTCTGCCTACAATGTGGGAGACCCGGGTTTGATCCCTGGGTCGGGAAGATCCTCTGGAGAAGGAAATGGCAACCCACTCCAGTACTCTTGCGTGGAAAATCCAATGATCAGGGAACCTGGTAGGCTACAGTCCATGGGGTCGCAAAGAGCCGGACACGACTGAGCGACTTCACTTCATATATACAAACATATATATGTCTGTGTACAGCCATTTCCCCAACTACATATATTCTAATGGGTAAGTTTTTTTCTTTTTCTCTGCCTCTGTTTTCCTCATCTACAAAGCCAGAGAATTAAAATTAAGTTTGGTTTTCACTCTTGACATTCCATAATTCTAGGAGGTACCTTTAGTCAAGGTTAGAAGTTCTTAGACATGTACATGATCAGCCATCAGGTAACACCTGTTGTCCTGTCCTAGGCACCACCAAGCTGTTTGATAAACCAAGGAAGCGAAAACGACAGAGGCATGCTACAGCCAAGGTGCATTGTAAAAAAGTGAAAAATGACATCTCATCAAAAGAAACTCCAAACTCTGAGGTATTACTCAGTTCTTCATCTTTTGACCTTCCATAGTGAAGCTTCTTTTCACAGTAGAGTCCATACCCCTCTTTCCCTTGAGTTTACCTGAAAGTAGTATTCTATTGAAACTGCTAGTAGTGATAAGGAATACTGGAGAAAAGGAGAACCCGATTTTAGTAGAAGTCAGTCAAAACATATGGTACCTGTGGGCATGACCTTTTTAAAAGATCACACCTCATGCTCTAGATGTCTGATGAAATACATAACTTGTTTCATCATGAAGTAAAATTGTTCTAAAACCAGAGACCACCAATACCAAGAAAATACATTATCCAAATGAACTTGGATATTACCCTTTAAACGTTGAGACTGCTACAATTAAGGAAAAATCTCATTTGCTTATTTATTGAAACCATCAACTGCTTAATTTAGAGTAATGTTTGTAAACGGTGACTTTTAGGAAACAGAGGTTTAAATCCATTTTCTTACAGAGCATCACTGGAGTCATTGATGCTATCCCTCACTTTGCAATTCAGGTTAAGAGAGAATTAGGATAAGTCAGGTCAGCATCACACATTATGGTGCAGAGCATTTCTTTCCAGGACAATATGAATAGAATGCCCAAGGTGGGCATTATTTAGGAAATATTGATCTTGGAAGGACAAATAAGTAATCAAATAAACTTAAGAATGTTTTCTCTCCCTTAGTGAAACCTTAAAATGGAACAGCTCAAAAAGTTCCAGTGGAACAGCCTCAGAGCAGTTAGTGGCAGGGCATGAGGCGCCCACTACCCGCCCAATCACAGCAGGGTTAGAACTAACATTGCATGCAGTCCGCCCGCGTGATTGGCTGAACATCTGTAAGTGCTTAATGGATAGACAAATAGCAGCCCAGAGGGAGGGGGTCAGATGGCGGAGACATCAATAATACAAATGTGGGATGTTATTTTTTTCTCTGCAAGGGAGAACTGATGACACACAGGACAGCTGCAAGCCCCAAGGAGACTGTTGAGGAGGGTGTAGAAAACGACCCTGGAATGCCTACATCTAAAAAACTGCAGGGGGAACGAGGAGGTGGAGCTGCACTCAAGGAGAATGTCTGTCAGGTAGAGAATGTTTGCCGACTTGCATTTGATTGCATGCTTATCTTTTAAGAGAAATCCTCATCTCCCATCTCTTGATGACTTAGTCATGATTAGAATAAAAATTTTCTGCGATGATTCCAGTGGAATCACTTATCTTCTTTAAGGCTTTAACGCTGCTCTTTCCCCACAAAAAGAGAAGTGAAATAGTGTTGTCCCTGGGTAGTATAACTTAAAGTTAGATGTGAGATAGCAGAGGTGAATCTGTGGTTGTGCAGCCAGGGGTAATTTTGCTGCACCTCTCATGGTGTGAGAATCTTTGCGTTTCTAAGGAATTTTTCAAGGAGAATTTTCTCTTCGAGATTTTCTTGGTCTGTTTTGTTTTGTTTGCTTAACTGGTTATTAATACTTCAGTGAACCTACCATTTGTATTTTTCTATCTATTTAATAAACATACACTTTTTTTGTTACATGTTCAGTGTTTTTACATTCACTTTTTGAATACTGCATCATTTAGGTATCATAACAATCTCATAAGATTTTATTATCGTCATTTTTGTTGTTCAGTTGCCACATCATCTCCAACAATTTCCAGCCCCATGAACTGTAGCACACAGGCTGCAGTATCCTTCACTGTCTTCCAGAGTTTGCTCAAATTCATGTCCATTTAGTCAGTGATGCCATCCAACCATCTCATCCTCTGCCACCCTCTTCTCTTTTTGCCTTCATTCTTTCCCAGCATCAGGGTCTTTTCCAATGAGTCAGCTCTTCACATCAAATGGTCACAGTTTTGGAGCTTCAGTATCAGTACTTCCAGTGAATATTCAGGATAGATTTTTTTGTAGGATTGAGTCCTTGCAATCCAAGGGACTCTCAAGAGTCTTCTCCGGCACCATAATTCAAAAGCATCGATTCTTCAGCACTCAGCCTTCTTTATGGTCCAGCTTTCACATCCGTACATGACTACTGGAAAGACCATAGCTTTGACTATATGGACCTTTGTTGGCAAAGTGATGTCTTTGCTTTTTAATACACTGTATAAGGAAATTGAGGCACCGGGTGTTAAATAGCTTTGCTTGTAGTCACTTTGTGAAGCCAGTGACTGGGTTATGAGCCTTAACTGCTGTGTTGTCTTGCTTTTCTGTGAAATGTGATGCCATTTTAATGTCAAATGCCTTTATCTTACTTGGGAATAGAGTTAATTAAATGGATGCTTTGGTTATATTCTCTTTTCACAGTCTTAGTTTACCCTTGTAAATGCATTAAAACTTACATATAGAAAGTTGAAAACATTAGTGTCCTTTTTTCTAATTGAAACTTGTAAAAAATAAAATTACTCCAGGTATAAAATATTATTATTATGGCCACTATAATTTCAACTCAGTTTGTCTCTTGTTGATTATATTCAGTCCTGCTCCTAGTGTTAGTCCTCAGAGACTTAAGCCCACCAAAACTGTCATATGATATAAGGTATCGTAACCCTGCGGTCCTGGTTTGTTTGGATCAGTCTTTGTTTCAGTCTGTTGTGCTTGTGTAAGTTATTTATTAACAGCACCTTCTTTCATGTTCTGGTGTCCCAATTGGAAAGATGAATTACATGGTCATCCCAATTAAGGGGTTAGTCTGTAATATCTGATTAATTTGAAAAATTTATTCTTCAGTACATAGTATACTTGAAGTTTTCCTGTTTGAGTGATGAAGGTGGATTTGTATGAATAATAGATGCTGGGAGGGCCAAACGTGATACGGCTCAGGATCTATTGTGGCCCCCCTCTTAATTCCTGGCTGCCTCTGGCCCTTTATTCCCAAAGCTTTTCTCCTTGGTTGCTTATTTAAACTTTCATGTTAGGTGGCCAAGACCTGTTCTGTTTCTTTAGGTTCTTGAAAATATTAGACTTGCCTAGCCATCTTTCCCCTTTTCTTATCTTACAAAATAAGTTTAAAACTTTTTTCATTTTTAGCATTTTTCTGCTGATATTACTATAGGGAAATAAGTGGAAAATCACTATGGGGGAAAATATTTAGAGAGGTGTAATTACCTAACTTCAACCTTCTGCTGGTACAGCTCTCATTATAATGACACACCTTTGTAATTAGAATAAAATCTGAAACTCTGCAATAATCTATAAAGCCACACAGCCAGGCTATTGTTTGTCTTTTTCTGATTTCTACTGCTTCTAACTTTTGTTTGCTTTTGTCCAGTGATGTTGACTTTGTGATTCATAAGCATGCACTGGTTTTTCCTATCTGTGGGCTTTCTGTACTTTCTGCCATCTTGGTCCCTTCATATCACATGGCTGACTTGTCATTCAGAGCCCAGTCTAAGAGGCCATTCGTAACCACCCAATCCAAATTTGCTATTTGAATTCTACCCAGATACTTATTTTCTGATATTTTTGTTTATTCATATACTTATATCTTCATATCCTTAGAATGTCAGAATGATAGGAGCCAGGATCTTGTTGTTCCTGGCATAAAGGAGGTAATTAAATACTAGCCGAATGAATGGTGGTATTTTTTGTTTCTGCCAGAGTTGCTCCTTACTTTTTGCTTTAATGAAGACTTTCTGCTTGGGATTTTTAAAACCTTTCTCTATAGACCGATCTGTTTTCTTTTTCCTAACAGAACTGTGAGAAACTGGGTGAGCTGCTATTATGTGAGGCTCAGTGCTGTGGGGCTTTCCACTTGGAGTGCCTTGGATTAACTGAAATGCCCAGAGGAAAGTTTATCTGCAATGAATGTCGCACAGGTAAAGTAGATAGGTTTTCTTCCAAGGAAGTTTTGAGCTTTAAGTTTTTTGGAAAAAATTGTTTATTAGACACACTTTTTTGTGGTAATACTTAACTAATTCCTACAGACACAGAGATAGGTGCTCTGTGGTCTTTGCCCTCAAAAGAACTCAAAGTGAATAATGAATATATAGCATAATGTAATGCAAAAAGTGTTGTGAACATTAAAGTGCTGTGTGAATGAAGATGCACTAGTGCCAGAGAAGAAGGTATCTGAGTTTGGCTTTAAGGGAGAAATAGAAATTGGTCTGTGGAGGACAAGGATGGAAGTTCCAGTAAAGAAAGTGTAAACTGTTTGGGGAACAGGTAACATAGTTCAGTATGTTTGGAGTTCTAGGTATTTTAGGGAGGAGGCGAGGCATAGGTAGTGATGAGGAGGACTTCTGGGTTACTGATGATATTTTATGTTTCTTGATCTGACTGTTAAGAAAAGTATTCACTTCATGATTATTTGTGAACTTAAACAATTTTATTAACATATAATTAACAAAGTGCACAAATTGTTTAACAAAAAAATGAGAAAGAGCTGTTTTGTGAGAGTTACCAGATATAGATATTGGGTCAGTAACTAGGAGTGGTCATATGAGACCTCACAGCTGTGATAAAGAGATTGCTCTTTTCTCAGCATTATGAGATGTTACAGTATGAAAATAGTAATAAGATAGGGCTGACAATTAAGATCTTATAAGTCATTAAAACTGTAGGTGTGCATGATGTTGTGCAAATAGAAAGCATCTGTAGTAGGAGAAGAGGGCTAATAATAGTATCTGGGGATACCCACTTAAATGTGGCTACTGGAGGGTAAGGAGGAACTAGTCAAAAAAGAATATCCGTAGAGAGGCAGGCATGTCAAATAGACCAAGGAGGTTCTGCAGTGAAAAGGAGATCTATTTTTGGAAGTAAGAGAGAGTGCCTTACTGAACCAGACTGAAAGATGAATGGGTAGCAGTGTACACTACCAGAAAGAGCTGCTGAAGGCAGCTCTTTTATGGTCGGGAGGAAGAATATCTTTAATAGAATGAAGGTTGAGAATTGTGTAGGGAAATAAATTTCCATAACAGGAGGGGAAATTATTGATGGAGTACAGTCACAGAGACAGGAGAGGATAGTCTTGAAGAGATGAAAAGATTAAAGAGGAATGTACCACATACATTGTAATTATGAGGAAGACAAACATTTTCCTTGACTTGGTGAGAGTGGTGGGGAAGGTTTTGTAACTTTGTAACTTGAAGGAAAGAGTGTAGACTTAGACTAGCCCCTGTGGAAAATAAGAGACAGAATTAACTGGTGTCTGTAAGTAGATGGCTGTGTCAGATTGAGTTGTTTCATCTTTCTGCCACCACTTTCAGCAGTATAGGAACAAAAGTTGGAAGACAAGATAGTTGTGGGGTAATTTTGCCTTCTGCATAGTTGGGCTTTTGATCAGTTTGTGCCATACGGTGCCATCTAGCCCTGTAAATGAAATTTAGAAACAAATTTTAGGTATGTGCATATCTCTGTTATCCTTATCTTCTTTATCTTCTTAGAAAGCTCTTTTTTTAAAAATTTTATTTTGTTTTAACTTTCCGTTTTACATTGGAGTGTGGTTGACTAACAATATTGCGTTCGTTTCAGGTGTACAGCAGTGATCCACTTTTATCTATTTTTAAAAATTCTTTTACCATTTAGGTTGTTACGTAATGCTGAGCAGAGTTCCCTGTACTATACAGTAGGTCCTCGTTGGTTATGTATTTCAGATATTGCACTCTATACATGTCTTCTCAGACTCTAATTATCCCTACCCCACTGGTAACCGTGTTTTTTTCTCACGTCTATGAGTCTGTTTTGTAAATAAATTCACTTGTATTTTTTTTAAGATTCTGTGTATAAACACTATCATACTGTATCTGTTTGTCTCTATCTGGCTTAGTTTACTCAGTTATGACGATCTCTAGGTCCATCCATGTTGCTGCAAATGACAGTGTTTCATTCTTTTTTAATGGTTGAGTAATATTCCATTTTATATAGGTACCACATCTTCTTTATCTGTTTGTCTGTAGATAGATATTTAGGTTGATTCCATATCTTGTAAACGGTGCTGCAGTGAACACTGGGGTTCATGTATCCTTTTGAACCTTGTTTTTCTCTGGATAATGCCCAGGAATGGGATTGCAGGATCATATGCTAGCTAAAAATCATCTTTATTGAAGTTCAGTTTGCCTACTGTAAAATGTGCTTCTTTTAAATACATGTTCTGATAGGTTTGATAAAATGTATACACCCATGCAACCATGACCACAGTGAAGATTTAGAACATTACCATGATGCCAGAAAGTTTCTTTGTGATCAGATCCAGTCAGTCTTTTTGCACCTCTTCACCCCCATCATCAATTTCAGGTTAAACAGTGATCTGCTTTCTGTTCATAGCACATTAGATTTACCTTTTTTAGAGTCTGTGCCCAGCTCAGCATAATGAGACTCATCTGTTTTGATGTATGTATTGGTAATTCATTTTCTTAAAATAATATTATTGAGATTTAATTGGTGTATAGTAAACTACACAAAGTATACAGTTCGATAAGTTTTTCGTGTGTGTGTGTGTGTACACACCTTTGAAACTATCCCTCTGTGTAGTTATCTTGAGGGTCAACAACATTGTTGTAGGTATTGAGAATTCATTCCTTTTTATTGCCAGTGGTATTCCATTGTTTGGATATAGCAGTTTGTTTATCCACTCATCTATTGATACACCTTTGGATAGTTCTCAGGTCAGGCTATTTTAAACAAAGCACTGTGTATCCTTTGTATGGATGCATTTTGTTGTATATTTATCTAAGAGCAGAATGGCGGTTTATATGGTCAGCTTTACTTTTTAAGAAACATTCAGTCGCACCATTTTGCATTCACATCAGAAATGTGTGAGAGTTTTAATTCTGCCACATCTCTGTCAACACTTGGTAGTGTCATCTTTTTAATTTAGCCATTTGAAAGATGAGTAGTGGTATTCATTGTGGTTTTAATGTGCGTTTCAGTAATGATGGATGATATTGCACATCTTTTTATGTGCTTAGTTTTCTGTCTTGAGGAAGAAAGAGTGCTCAAAGCTTTTTTTAAATTGGGTTTTTTTTTTTTTTTTTTAATGTTGAGGTTTATCAAATTTTTGTTTTAATTGACTTATTGATTAACTCTTCTTTTTTTGGTTAAGAAGTCTTGCTAAACACAGTGTTGAAAAGATTTTGTTCTGAAATTTTTATAATTTTAGGTTTCACATTTAGGTCTGTAGTCTATGTTGAATTAAGTTTTTTATGTATTATGTGAGGTAAAAGAGATGTGTTATTTATTATTTATTTATTATTGGCTGCACTGGATCTTCGTTGCTGCGTGTAGGCTTTCTCTGGTTGCTGCGAATGGGCGTCTGGGTGTGGTGCATGGGCGTCTCCTTGATTCCTCTTATTGTAAGAGGATTCCATGATTCCTCTTATTATAGAGCTTGGACTCTAGGGCTTGTGGGCTTCAGCAGTTGTAGCTCTCCAGCTCTAGAGCATGGGCTTAGTTGGTCTGCATTATGTGGAATCTTATGGACCGGAGATCGAATCCATGTCTCTTGCATTGGCAGGCAGATTCTTAACCAGTGGACCACAGGGAAATCCAAGGTTATTATTTTTGAATGCAGGAAATTTTACCCTAGTTTTAGTAGAGGTGAATAGAGTAAGCATAAAGGAGTCATTTCTTATTTGGCTCACCCTGTTTTCCTGTAGTAGAATGAACACACCATAACAGGTTACTCCACTTCAGTACTGGCTGCCAGTTATTCAGCGTCAGGCAAGTAGATAACTTCTTTTCAATGGTACTGTTGTACCATTCCCCTCACCTGATTTTTTTTTTCCACAAGAGAAGTATATGTTTTATTTAGTCCAGTATATTAAAAATGTGTCCACATATAATTAACACATTACTGACTGGGGAATTTTTGCCAAAGTTAATGCCCGTGGTGTTACATTGTCTCCAGTCAGTAATGATTCATACAATAATGTCTCCATACAAAAATGACTGAAGTTTTTTCCATTCTTTTTTACTTGCCAGGTCTTCAAGCTCCAGTGTGTATTGACACTGACTACACACCTCAGTTTGGACCAGGCCCATTTTAAGTGTTCAGTATCCACCTGTATTTTCTCTGTGGCACCTGTGCTAAATCAGACCTTACCTGTCACCCCTACA
Organism: Muntiacus reevesi; assembly: GCF_963930625.1. Taxonomy (NCBI): domain Eukaryota; kingdom Metazoa; phylum Chordata; class Mammalia; order Artiodactyla; family Cervidae; genus Muntiacus; species Muntiacus reevesi. The sequence continues at coordinate 216,585,581 of NC_089249.1, forward strand.
TGACAAACCTTATAGCTGGAGCCAAATAACTGCACATATTTGAGGGGCCCCCACCCACTTTTTTAGTATTCTTTATTTCTTGGAACAGTGAGAATTTGTCTGCTAAGTTTTCCATATTCTAAATTTGGTTGCTATATCCTTAATGTATCCTTTTAACTTGTTCACCTATCCTCCATATTTCCCAGAAACTTGTAGTTAGATCTTGAGGCTGGGTTAGGTCAGGTCAGCTTTCTTCTGGCAAGAGTACTTTGTGGGGAATGTATACTTTCTATCACATCGCATCAGCAAGCATGTATTATAATTTTTACTTAATAGTAACACTAAGATTGTTCAGTGGGTTCATGTTGTCATCCTGACCAGTCTTATAATGTTCTTTACTGTGATATTATGATTTTAAATAAATACATATTTGGTCTTTGTCCAGTTTCTGGTACAGAGCTCCTGAAACACTTGAAATTTCCTAAGTGATGAGAACTATAAAGGTGTTGGTCCTTATTTTTTTTTTATGTTAATGAGATGACTTTTGGATCTACCTAAAGGATGGAAGCTGTTTGCCAGCAGAACCAATCATATGATTAAAGGGATTCATCTCCCCCTGACCTTTATGGAGGGGAGAGTGCTAGAGGGTGAATTAGTCCTCAGTTGTGTGATCTAATCAATCGTGCCTAAGTAATGTGGCCTCCATTGAACCTCAAAAGGATGGGATTTGGAGAGCTTCTGGGTTGGTGAACACACAGAGATTAGGGGAATGTGACATGTAGAGAGAGCCTGGAAGCTCTGAGCCCTTTCCCCATACCTTATTCTGTGTATTTCTTTTGTCTAGCTGTTCCTGAATTACATCCTTTTTTTAGTAAACTGATGATCTAGTAAGTAAAATGACTCTCTGAGTTCTATGAGCCACTAGAGCAAGGTAATCGAACCCAGCCTTTGATGTATATAGCCAATTGGTGAGAAGTACAGATGACAACCTTGTCTTAAAACTGGTGTCTGAAAGAGTGGATGTGGAGGACAGCCTTATAGGACTGAACCCTTCCTTAACCTGTGGAATCTGATATTACCTCCAAGTTGATAGTGTCAAAATGGAGTTGAACTGTAGGATACCAGCTGGTGTTGCTTTGTGGTGTGAGTAACCTCCCACCCCCACCCCATGCTGGAATTTGTGATGTGGAAACCTTCCATCCCCACCCCATGCTGGAATTTCATGCATAATTGTGTACTCACTAACTCTCCACTTAATGGGTTACCACTGAGTGAATTCTTGTGTTTTATATTAATTTGTTTTTTTCTGTTTCCCAGGAATACATACCTGTTTTGTATGCAAGCAGAGTGGGGAAGATGTGAAAAGGTGCCTTCTGCCCTTATGTGGAAAGTTTTACCATGAAGAGTGCGTCCAGAAGTACCCACCCACCGTGATGCAGAATAAGGGCTTCCGGTGTTCCCTCCACATATGTACTACCTGCCACGCTGCCAATCCAGCCAGTGTTTCTGCGTCTAAAGGTATGTGTTTCTTGTGTGGGCCCATCTAATTACAGACCCTCAGCTTCACTGGCAGTGGATGTTTCCAGATGGAATCTATTTCTGTTATCTGTCTTCATGGCGTCTAGCTTTTGTCAGCGTACCAGCATTTACCGTGAGAGGTCAGAGAGTAATAGACACATCTAGCAGCCACCACATTTTTACATGTGCTTTATGGAGCGCTGGCATTATGTAGTAGCTTTAAAATATTTATATATTTATGGCTGTGCTGAGTCTTCGTTGACTTTGCACAGGTGTCTCTAGTTGTGGCAGGCAGGGTCTGCTGTTCATTTCAGGGCACAGGCTTTCATTGCGGTGGTTTCTCGTTGCTCTAGGAGCATGGATGTCAGTAGTTGGGGCACACAGGCTCGGCGGTTGCAGCTCATATCCTCCAGAGTGCGGCTTCAGTAGCTGTGGAATGTGGGCTTAGTTGTTCCCTGGCATTTAGAATCTTCTCAGAACTAGGAATCAAATCTTTCCCTCGCATTGGCAGGTGAATTTTTATCCACTGTGCCACCAGGGAAGCCCAGTAAATATTTGGAACTCAAGTGACATTTAGTTTGCAAAGGTGTTCTGCTGGACATCTTACTTACATTTTTTTACTGCACCTTGTAGCTTGTGGGATGTTAGTTTCCCGACCAGGGATTGAACGTGTGCCGTGGGTAGTGAACATGCAGTGTCCTAACCACTGGACTGGTAGGGAATTCCCTCTGCTGGATATCCTCCTCCATTAGAACAAAATGTATTCTTCTCCTGTGGGCCCTGTATCTGTGGCTACCAGATGTGATATGATTCAGACATGATATAGGGCAGAATTTGTTTTGTGTTGATTGGTTTTATTTTTGAAAATGGAAATTCCTATCCTGAAAATATTTTCGTCTGTCATAGTTAGGCTAAGAGCTGAGCTTTCCAAACTGTATGTGGGCACAGGTAAACTCAAGTTTCTAAATTCTTTCTGTTTAGTAATAGTGGGTGTCTTACTGATTTCACTGAAAGCCAAATATTGTGTCTCTGCTATTAAATCATTTGCCCAAAGAGCCTCCCTTCTCCCAATGGGGACCGAGCAGGAAAAATGCAGCAGTGTTGACTTTTCTTTTAAGCAGAGTGGCAGTACCTTCTGTAAGAAGATAAATCTCAAGTGGGTTTGAGGTAGAGAGGTTCATTCATCTAGAAGAATCACAGAGTAAAAGTCAACAAAAGCAGCCATTAATGTTTCTTCCATCCGGTCTTTTAGTATGATCATATACACACATACCACCACCGTTTAGTCTGCAGTGGATTCCAGTTTCCAAAGAGTCAGGACAGTGGTTTGAGTGGGGCTTATCCTTGCTGAGGCAGGCTTGTTTACTGTTGTGGTGGCTTTGACTCCTTCAGGCTGTTTGTTGTGTGGTTCCCATCTGAGCTTTTTCAGAGAGATTTGGGTGTTTATGATCTCTTGACCTAGTAATGCTTCCATTTATTTGTGTCATTTTCCCGGTGCTTGCAAATAGACTTGAATAACATTGCTTTTATACTTATGTTCACATTGTTTTTATACTTAATCTCTTTTTCTTTTGTCCCTCCCTGGTTTTTCTGCTTCTTGTATTCTTAGGTCGACTGATGCGCTGTGTCCGCTGCCCAGTGGCATACCATGCCAATGACTTTTGCCTGGCTGCTGGGTCAAAGATCCTTGCATCCAATAGCATCATCTGTCCTAATCACTTTACCCCCAGGCGTGGCTGCCGAAATCATGAGCATGTTAACGTTAGCTGGTGTTTTGTATGCTCCGAAGGTAAGACATAACTTGTTGATGTATGGATAGTGTAAAGAGAGATTAATTTAGCAGTGTTAAATTGCAACAAATATATAGTTTTCTTCACATTGCCACTAGAAAATATGTTGGGAAGTGATGTCCTGAATTACTGATAACAGTATAGTGGTTTTGTTCCCCACTAGGGAGAGGTTTTATTTTTGTTATTTTGATTAATGATTTAATTTTAACAAAATGATAAACAGTTGAAACAATTAAAAAGATTAAGAGGAAAGGAACAAAGTCATTCTTGGAAAATTTGAGAATGTGATCAAATGAATAAATTTAGGGGGTATAATGTACAATATGGTGACTATAGTTAACAATACTGTATTTTTGAAAGTTGCTGGGAGATCAGATCTTAAATTCACACATACACACCCCTTAAAATTGTAACTATTTGAAGTGTTTTTAATTTTTGGCTGTGCTGGGTCTTTGTTGCTGCATTCTGCACTCCTGTGTGATGCATGGGCTTCTCATTGCAGTGGCTTCTCTTGTTGTGGAGCCCAGGTTCAGTAGTTGCAGCGTGCGGACTCTAGAGCACACAGGTTTCAATAGTTGTGGCACATGGGGCTTAGTTGGCCCGCGACATGTGGAATCTTCCTGAACCAGGGATCAAACCTGTGTCCCTGGTGCTGGCAAGTGGATTCTTAACCCCATACCACCAGGGAAGTCCGTGAAGTATTGAATGTGTTATCTGGTGTTATTGTGGTAATCTTTTCACAGTATATATAAATGTCAAGTACATATATGTTGTTCACTTAAAATGTACACAGTATTATATGTTAATTATATCTCAGTAAAGGTAGAGGCAAGTGAAAAATAAACTGGAAGTAAAAAAATAAAAATAAAATAAGAAATTTAAAAAATCCTAAATAGCCCCAAGTCCTATATCAGAAAAAAACATTGCTTAATATTATGTCATAATACTCCAGACAGAGGTGCATATAAGCAGGTAGAAGGAGCAGATGTTTGGAAAGAAATAGCTCTAGAAGATGGTGTTATATAATTGTGTGTGGGTTTTCTAAAATCAATTTTATATTTAAAAGGGAATAAATAAGGGGAAAGTAAAAGGAATTTATGAACATCTATTAAATATTTCCTCACCGTGACATATATTAGCTTCTATAAAGTTTTCTATGAAGGAAAAATAAGTTTTATGTCTTTATCTGTATCTCCCCCACATCCCCTATTAAAACATACTTCTCCTAATTTAGAGCAGAATCAATATTATCCTTCTTAAACACAGCCTGATTTTTGCTAGTTATGTTAAGTGGAATATTTAGTACTCCACCAGTCTGTTTACTGTGGTGCTTATAGTTCTGAATTCCTTATTTCAATTTTTCTCTTAGTTGGCCGAACTTCTGAGAAGCACCCAGGAGGCCTGCATTTCTCTGCTTGAGACTGTTCAGCTTTTGCCTGTGTTCTAGAAGCACACATTGGGTTACTATAAGATTGTTGGCCGCTTGTTCTTTCTCTAAAACTTTTATGGATATTACTTTACTGTCTTTAGTGTTGAGGGTGGTACCAACACCCTCTTATCTAGTTTTTTTATTTCCTTTTCAAATTGACTAAAATTTGTTGGTTAGCAATTTCAGGGAAACAATTTTCTTGACTTTTCTGTTTCTTAAGATCTACTTGTGATAAAATTGCATGAAAATTTGACTGGTTGCGAACATTCTGAGGGACTAATTTAAGAGTCAGCATTTGCATTTGAATTAGCATCCCTTTTGAAAGATTTGGATATGCTAAAGAGTGCTAAAGCCAAAAAAAGTTTTATGACTGCTTTATGTGATTGAAAATGGTCTATCAAGACTTTGTTGTTGTTGCCGTTAAGATTTATGTAACATGACAAGGGTTTGCTTCAGGACATCCTCAAACTATGGTGCTAATGTAGAATAAATAAAACAATATTAAGTGCGATCATTTGGGTAGAAATGGAATTTTTATGTAGTTATGGATATTTTACTGCACAAAGGATTGTGCTGGATTTGGTTTTAGACATGTTAGCTTTGTGATTGTCTTGTATAAAATTTTATGGTATCATACTTTATTTTTGGCCTTTTAATATCTGTTCCTTATAAAACTGGTGAACACTGCTGCCTGTTTATCATTATACCACTTATCTTTTTGATTAGAAGAAAATTAAAGATAATTTTGGTATGTAATAACATTTAAATACAGCACTGTATAATCCTGCTCTTAGAATGAAAATAAACATCTGAGAGGCTGAAATGCAGGCTCCAAAACTTTCCCTGTTTCATGAAAATGGGGAGATAAAAAAGCCTTAGCACTAGACGGTTTTTAATTACATAAGTAGTATGAGAGGTTTCAAAAGTAGTGTGGTTTCTGTGTGATGGCAGTCTTAAGTTCTGGCATAGTAATGAATACTCAAGAAAACTTAGTAGCTGTAGCAGTGGCTCTGAAAATGTGAGCCTTGAATCCTTGGGAAGTGGAGAGGACCCAGAGACACGTTCAGGAGCCTTCATGACATCTTAGCTCTTTTCATAATAATTCCTAGATGTTACTTGCCTTTTTTACTTTGTTGACATTTGCACTGGTGGTGTATAGCCAGTAGTGAGTAACACTCCCAGCACCTTAGCACAGATCGAGGTGGTGGTTCTAAACTGGACAGGTAAAAGCAGTAACTGTGTTCGGTGTCATTTACCCACTAGCAGTGAAAACATGAAGTTTCACATAACAGTATCATTGATTTTATTTAGTTAGTTTTTAAAAATATTTATTTATTTATTTGGCTGTGCTGGGTCTTAGTTGCAGCATGCGGGCTCTTTAGTTGCTGCATGCAGGATCTAGTTCCCTGAACAGGGATCGAACCCAGGCCCCTTGCATTGGGACCACAGAGGCTTAACCACTGGACCACCAGGGAAGTCCCACAATGTCCTTGATTTTAAAAAGTAAGTAAAATTTATTGAATCTCAACTCTCACGTAGATGTGGTTTTAGGTATACATAAAGCAGTTCTGTTGCATACTGATCATGATCTTAAGTTAAAGCATTCGTGTAATTGAGTTGCAGTCTGAACTAGCTGCCTTGTTCGTGTGGAACACCATTTTTAGTCTTAAAAATTACCAAGAAACTGTGGCCTTTCATTCTTGGATATTTGTCAGATATTTTCTTGGAATGGATAAAAATGAATATGTCCATAAAAAAAATGAGCATGTCAATTCAAGGGAAAACAACTGACTAAGTGTTGCCAATGATAAAATTTGAGTTCTTTAGTGGAAATTAGAATTTTGAAAAACCTGTACCTACTGACTCTGAGCTTAACGACTTCCTAGTATTCACTGATGAGATCATGGTGACACTAGTAAATGTGACATTTTAGTAGTATGTAATGAAACAGGTCAGTATATGGGAAGTCTGGGACTTCCTTGGCGGCCTGTTGGCCCCATGCTCTCAGTGCATGGGCCCCAAATTCAATTCCTGTTCAGGGAACTAGGTCCCACATGCCATAACTTGAGAGTTCACATGCCACAGTGAAGATTGGAGATCCAGTGTGCCACAACTAAGACCTTGTGAAGCCAAATAAATAAATAGAAATAAGTATTAAAAATATTTGGAAGATCTACCAGACTTAGCAAACTAATATTTTCCACAGGAACAATGCATGATGTTAAAAACCAGGCATATGTAAAGGATCCATTCAAAGTACAAGACAGATCAATGAATTTTAATGTAATAGTACTGAAAGTTTATAAATATAGTTTCAGAGTTGACACCAACTAAGGTTTACCCTGTGAGGTTTTAGTGTATAGTATCAAAGAAGGAGAATTACAGTACTCCTTTTTCTAACTGTTCATCTATGAGAGACCAGATTTTCTTCACGTACATCAGCCAGACCACATTTTGCAACAAATTCAAATAAAAAAAATATTTGCAAAGAAGTATGATGGCCATTGGTCAAAATCATCAAAAGGTCTGCAAATAATAAGTGCTGAAGAGGATGTGGAGAAAACGGAACTCTTTTACACTATTGGTGGAAATGTAAATTGGTATATGGAGAACAGTATAGAGCGTTTACTCAGTCGTGTCCGACTGTTTGTTACCCCATGGACTATAACCCACCAGGCTCCTCTGTCCATGGAATTTTTCAGGCAAGAATACTGGAATGGATTGCCGTTTCTTTTTCCACGGGATCTTCCTGACCCAGTGATCAGACACGGCAGGTCTCCTAGCATTGCAGGCAGAGTCTTTACTTTCTGAGGCGCGTTCCTTATGAAATGAAAAATAGAGTTAATCATATGATCCAGCAGTCTCACTCCTGGGCATATGTCCAAAAAAAAAGATGAAAACTCTAATTTTAAAAGACACATGCACCCCAGTATTCATAGCAGCACTATTCACAATCACTAAGTTATCCATAGAAGTGTTACTTATATTAACATAATAGGTTCATTGTTACTTTTTAGTGAATTAATACTATTTTTAGCCCATATCAACAAAAGTTCACTGGGAATCTCCTTATTTTTCAACATTATAACATGTTCCTGGACAGAAGATTTTTCTACCAAGGCCATGTAATTGGGAAACTGTTTTATTAAAAGGCCTGAGAACTTTTGATTCCAGTATCTAAGATTATCCTGCAGTTACAAGACAAGGAAAGAGTAGTCTTAAGTCATTTTTTTTTGTCCATGTGTAGGAGAAAACTGAAGGTGGTTATCAGTGTTAGGGTAATAATATGGTAAATCATAAATTAGAAAGTAATCTATTCCTAGAATTCAAGAATCTGTTTGCACTTTATTTTCTCTTACCTTCTTCCACCAAATATCAACTTTTCATCTTTTGGTTTCTTAAGACGGTTCATGTAATTTTCCTTCTCTTCTTCCTCTTTCTCCTGTGTCTTTCCTTTACTCCCACCAGACAGACCCTCCTGCTTGTCTCCCATATCTCACCCAGAGTAATCCTGTCAGTTTCTTTCTTCGTACTCTCCCTTAGCTCATCCCGTTATGTCCGTCCCAGCAAAACTGTTGTGCTTGCCACCCTTGGCCTTTCTTCACTGGTTACTCTCCAGTCCAGATTTTTTTTCCCATGCCTTCTTTGAAGCCCTAATTCAAATGCCTTATTGTATATATTTTCTAGTTATCATGAATGTCAGGTAAGTAAAAGGAGGATTTTTTTTTTGTCTTTTTCTTACAAAGGCCATGTAATTGGCACATTGTTATTAAATTTTGACTCAGCAGATAAATAAGCAGAGAGAGGAATGTTATAGAGGGTATTCCATTATTGGGGTGGTTAAATTCATGTGACTATGTCCTGTACTAACACTGTTTATCCCATCTACAAAATGCACAAGGATAGCCAAATGACTATGACTATGACTCTTGAGAGCATAGAGTACAGGCTATATGTGTTAAGTAACATGTTCTTGAAACTTGTTTTGTAGCAACAGAACCTCTTATGAAATGAAACCTTATTCTGAATCTGAACTCCAATGTACAAAACAGGATATTTTTTCTAGTTGAAGCCAGAGTTGGGTCTTAAAAGCACATTTCTGGCCACAACAAAACAAATGCCCCAAAGCTTGTTTTATGGAGAAAAGGAAAGGCACAGTAGAATCATTTGAGGATGGTGTCACAAAATCAAGTTTTTCATAGGTTTTTTTGGGAGAAGAAGCAGTTACACAGGAAGACGCACATATACACCTTGCTTACGGCTTTGTCCTTCGTTATCTCTTCAGGATGAAACTTGGAGTTACATGCTTGAGTCTAGCGTGTTTGAACATGCTAGTTTCTGGCATGAGATAAATAAGGCATTTATTGTATTACTTACACGTGAAGCCTCTTTACCTGAAATTCTTTATTATCTGTAACTGTGATGTTTCAGATTCAGATATGTAAATTGAGTCACTTTGAGTAAAAATCTTTTAAGAAGTGAAAATTCATTCTCATTGCAATGTATATAATTAATCTGATATCTGAAAACTTGGCAGGAGAGGGGCGATCTTATATCTAACTGAAGTTCAGGCAAAAAATCACAGTAGTATGTGTGATTTCTGTCACCAGTGAAAATCAGATACTATTGTTATTGTAGAAACCTTGTGTCCAGTCATTACTACTGATAGGTCTTATTTGTGTGTTTCAGAGGACTGTATATAATTCTAATGTCTTGTTCTAACATTCTGATCATTTTACTCTTATGTTCTTTTATGTATTAATTTTATGCATTTATAAAGGTTATTCTGCAAAGGGCCCTTAAAGGGTTGTGAGAGAACCCAACAAAAAATGATTAAAAAGTAATTTAAAAAAAGAGAAAGAACTGACCTTATAGAGACTACTAATGTGCCAGACACTGTGAGGCGATTTATTTTCTTATTTAGTTCTCAGATAGGTGTTATTATTTAGTGTTCATTGCAGAAAATACCTTACCACTGAAGAAGTTAAAGCTCAACAAGGAAAGTGAATTCCCTAGACTGATATATCCTAGAGTTCAAATCTGACATCACTTAAAGCTTGTGCTCTTTATACTCTAGTCATTGTGTATCATTGATATTTATTTATAATGTGTTGTCTTTTAATGAAGAGGAAGAAGTTGGGGGGCAGGTTGTTTACATACATGACTTTTAGGGATTTACTTCTGCCCTCATTGCCATAACCTAATTTTGCCAGTAAAATCTCCTGATTTGCTATGACTCTTAACAGATCCCCAGGGATATCGTTCAAGTACATTGGAGAGGGAATACTCTTATATAAAAGTCTTTGTAACTAACTAATTAAATTACTAAACCCTTGACTGCAAGATAATTGGTTAGGAACTGAGCAAAACCTATTTCAGCTGGGTCCTTGTATGCAGCCTTGTGATTCTGAGTGCCAGATTTTTTGATTCCCACAGGAGGGAGCCTTCTGTGTTGTGATTCTTGCCCTGCTGCTTTTCATCGTGAATGCCTGAACATTGATATCCCTGAAGGAAACTGGTATTGCAATGACTGTAAGGCAGGCAAAAAGCCACATTACAGAGAAATTGTCTGGGTAAAAGTTGGAAGATACAGGTGAGTAAGCATGAAGGAGACTGACAGTTCTTTCACCAGCCTGTGTTTCTTGTGTTTAACTTTTTAAATAAATGGCCTAATTAAAGGTTTACCCACTCCCCCATTAACTTTCCATTACAAAAGAAAAAACTATATACTAAACTATATATCATCTGTAGAGCTTTATTAATGAAAACAAACCTATAATACCACAAACAGTGAAGGTGCATCACTAACATTTTGGCATATTTACTTTCAGACACACCAATATATGCACCTTCAAAGTGACTGACCTATTGTTATTTGTACCCAGTCGTGTGTGTTGCTTTTTCTTTTTAAAATTACTTTTATAGCATATTGTTGATGTTTGGTCACTAAGTCATGTCCAGCTCTTTGTGACCCCATGAATTGCAGTATTCCTGGCTTCCCTGTCCTTCCCTATCTCCTAGAGTTTGCTCAGATTTATGTCAATTGAGTTGGTGATGCCTTCCAACCATCTCATCCTCTGTCATCCCCTTCTCCTCCTGCCTTCAATCTTTCCCAGCATTTGGGTCTTTTTGAGTAAATTGGCTCTTTGCATCAAGTGGCCAAAGTTTCAGCATCAGTCCTTCCAGTGAATATTCAGAGTTGATTTCCTTTAGGGTTGACTAGTTTGATCTTGCAGTCCACAGGACTCTGAAGAGTCTTCTCTGGCACCACAGTTTGAAAGCATCAATTCTTCAGTGCTCAGCCTTCTAATGGTTCAACTCTTTTTTTGTTGTTGTTCAACTCTTATATCTGTACATGACTACTGAAAAAAACATAGCTTTGACTATATGGACTTTTGCTGGCAAAGTGATGTCTCTGCTTTTTAACAGCTGTCTAGATTTGTCATAGCTTTTCTTCCAAAGAACAAGTGTTTTTTAATTTCGTGGCTGCAGTCTTCTGGAGCCCAAGAAAAGAAAATTTGTCACTGTTTGCACTTTTCCCCCATCTATTTGCCATGAAGTGATGGGACTGGAGGCTATGATCTTTTTTTGAATGTTGAGTTTTAAGCCAGCTTTTTCAGTCTCCTCTTTCACCCACATTAAGAGGCTCTTTAGTTCCTCTTTGTTTTCTGCCATTAAAGTACTATCATCTGCATATCTGAGCTTGTTGATGTTTCTCCCAGCAATCTTGATTCCTGCTTGTGAGTCATCCAGCCCAGAACTTCACATGATGTTGAGTGCACAAAAAATACTATAACATGCATGATTTTAGAGAAATACTTGTGTGTGTACCTCCCAGTTTAAAACAATAGCACCTTTGAGCCTCCCTCCCTGCCCCATCTGATCTTCTCTCTCCATCCCTTGAAGTAACTGCAGTACTGCATTTTGTGTTTTTTCTTTGCCTGACTATATACATTTACCATGTGTGTGTTTGATTCTGTGTGTTTTAGTCCTTTATATAAAGGAATTGTTGCCATATTTTCTTGGAGCATGTTTTTTTATTTGCTCTTTTGCTCCTTAGATATTATGGTTAGTGCAGTGCTCAAGTTCATTCATATTTCACTATTCCAGAGTGTTCCTTTATGTTTACATGCAGTGTGGTATATTTATTTATCCATTCTCATGTTTGAACTATGAACATTTTGTCAGTGTTTCTTGGTATATATGCACGGGAGTTTATTTGCCGCATTCTCACAGTAGAATAGCATTGTCTTCCTAAAGGTTGTTGTAATTTCTGTGCTTGCTTTGCCAAGCTGGTGGGGGTGGGGTATTATTTTGGGTGTTTCACTTTTGTATACTTCTAATAATTTTTCAAAGTTGACTTCTTTAAAGGCCAATTTGTATTTTGCTATATAGTGTCCCACAGCTACTTCCATCATTCCCTTAATGTTGAATATTTAAATTGTTTGCAGATTTTCATTCTTTCAGATTTTCAATGAACACTATAGTCATAAAGTTTTGTCCATGTCTCTAATTACTTCCTTTTATACATTCTTTGAAGTAGAACAGCAGTCTGAGGGCGTGTGTTTGGGTTTGTGAGCATGTGCATGAGGGTGGCATCTCCAGGATTTTGGCACATACTGCTTGTTTCTTCTCTAATTATATTGTAAGGATGCCCTGGGTCAGACATTAATGTGGGTTAGACACATTGCTATTCTTTATTCCTCTCTCCAAAGGATTGTTTTTAGTGTCTTGCAGCCTTCTAGAGGTTTTCTTCCTTGTTTTCTCATTTCCCAGGTGGTGGCCAGCTGAGATCTGCCATCCTCGAGCTGTACCTTCCAATATTGACAAGATGAGACATGATGTAGGCGAGTTCCCTGTGCTCTTCTTTGGGTCTAATGACTATCTGTGGACTCACCAGGCCCGAGTCTTTCCCTACATGGAGGGGGATGTGAGCAGCAAGGATAAGATGGGCAAAGGAGTCGACGGGACATATAAAAAAGGTAACTTTACCCTTCTTGTTTCTTGGGCCAGCATAGATCTCTGTTGCCTGAGTATCTACTCTCTGTTCTACGCTCTGGAGCAGTATGTGGCTGCAACTATAGAATTTTGCAGACGAGTTGACCCATGTAAATCAGTATTTTTGAAGCTAACCTTTACTTAACTAGAATTTCCCTAAGGGATGTTTCTTATCAGTCCTGTTTAATCAACATCCCACCAAGTAAGTACTGGAGCTTTGGAACTGTTTTATAGAATAAACACTTCAGTTTGCTTGGCAAGGACCAGAATCTCTAGCAGAGCCACATTTGTTCCAAGGAGAGGTTTTTTTGTTTTTTTTTTTTTAAGTTAAGAAGAAATAAAATTCAACCAAAATAATAGAATAATATAAGATAGTGAAAGCACATAAATGTTCTAAATCAGAGTTTTTTTTAAGCTGGCCTAGCAGTGAAGGAGAAGGGGCCAGGAGATTCTGACAACGACATCTCTCCCTATTTAATGAGTAAGAGTTGCTTTGAGAATTCAGTGAGATAATGTAAAAATCAGCCTGCAACACATAGAGTTGGTATCCCATCAATGATAATTAGCTTCTTCCTTTAGCTGTCCTTTGAAAGGCAACACAGGTATCTCTTATTATTTGAATATGCTTGAACAGTGATGTGTATTATTTTGTCTGCATAGTGAGGTGAAGAGATTCTAAGCAGGTAGAACTTCTTAGATGGGGAATGAAGATGATGTACATAAGGAACAAGTTTGACAGAAGTTTTGTTTGCCTTATATTATTTCAAGGGTCCCACTTACCTGTTGGAATGTGCTTTCTGTGCCGATATGGGTTATCAGTACTAATACTATAGGAGTTTTGGTCTTGAGCCTTAGAGTCTCAGGTGGTCAAGGACCAAGTGACCAACATCTTTGCCTGTGTAGAGCTAGCCACCATCAAGGCTAAGGGGTGAAGTTGGAGTGTAGGAAATATTACAAATCTGAGTCTGCTGAAGCTCTGCGATTCTGCCCTTTCTGTGCCTTGAACTTGGGCTGGCTGGATGCCTCTGCCTTTAAGGAACACATGGTTTTGTGGGAGGACACAGTCAAATGGTCGTTCTTTGAGAGTGTTGTGGCAGAAATGTGCATGGTATGCTGTGGGAGCCAGCGAAGAGGAAGCAAAACACTGCTAAGGATGATAGTATGGAGGTTATGGATGACTCCTTTCTTAAGTGGCGCTTTCAAGATAATTACCATTTTTTGCTTGCCAGTCCCTGTTCAAAGTTTGTTTTCCCACTTTAAGTCTTTGAGGCAACCCTATAAATTAGATGCTATTATCTTTATCTTCTAATGAGGAAACTGAGGCACATAAAAGTTAAATTGGGAAAATTCTCTGGTGTTTAGGGCAGCATGTTTTCACTGCTGAGGGGCCAAATTCAGTATCTGGTCAGGGAACTAAGCTCCTACGAACTATACGGTGTAGCCAAAAGGAAGTTTAATTTGTTGCCCAAAGTCCCTATGCCTGTAAGTGATATGGGAAGGTTTCATACTCTTAACAGTTGGACCCCAGAATCCAAACTCTTAACCACTACACTGACTGTGAAGAAGTTAACTTAAAATGTAACAAGAAGACAGCGAATGTAAAAGTGCACCTTGAGTCTAACATGATGAGTTAGTGATCTCCGAGTGTTTGGTATAGTTTAAGCATAGGCTTGGGTGAGTACCAGACTGTTTTACTGATAAGGTAGGTTAGTTACATAGTCAGAACAGAGTTTTATAAGTCTCAGTCTGAGTAGAATTTCAGGACCATAGAAAATGAGAGGCTCTATAGCCAGAAATGTCAATGAGATGGCTGTTTTACTGGTTTCAAGCAGAGATGATGTGACTGTCACAGGGACTAGTCTGTGGGGTGGAGAGGATGATGGCTACTAGATAGATAGTAAGTAGATCAGCTAGGTAGCACATGCCAAATAATAGGATGAAGGAAGGAGGGAACAGCTGCAGGGAACATAAACTCCTGGATGCTAATGAGGAAATGGAGAAAGAAAGGGTGAATCAGAGGGAAGATTTTCTTTATTGTTTCGACAGATCATGGGGAGAGCAGCAAAGAAGAAACTGGGAAATTTTGGAATTCTTCAGAGTTTTTAAACCTGAATCAAGAGTAATGAATTAAAATTTTAAGTGGAGAAGAATGAGATTCTTAGGACTTTTGTTGGACTTTTCAAATACTCCAATCTTTTAAACATATGAAAGTGCAGGCCTGGAATGAAGATGAGCTGTGAAGATCTGTCTTTTATTAGGGTTGTGTGTGTGTGTTTTAGTCACTCAGTTGTGTCTGACTCTTTGTGACCCCCATGGACTGCACCCTGTCAGGCTCCTCTGTCTGTGGCATTCTCCAGGCAAGAATACTGGAGTGGGTTGCCGTGCCCTCCTCCAAAGGATCTTCACTACTCAGGGATCAAAGCCAAGTCTCTTCTGTCTTCTGCGTTGGCAGGCGGGTTCTTCACCACTGCTGCCACCTGGGAAGCTCTGTTAGGATAATCCCTGATATTTACAGAATGAGTCTTAGAAGAGTAGGCTAAGTGTTCCAGAGAACAGATAGAAAAAGAAAACTTCAAGTTTCATTTCTTCCAAAGGAACACAGTATGTTTTCTGGATACCTATGAGGCACGTTATTTGTGGAAGCAGAAAATTGGGGTCTGAGGAAAGGAATTAGGCTTCTAGGCAGTGACATTGCTGAATGGATACATCCTGGTTGTTGTTAGATATCATATGTGAGCTTTTTCAGATTATTTAGCTATGTTTTTGTTTTGTTTTAAATTTGCCTCTGAAACTGGTTGTCCATATAGGGCCATTGAGTAATGTATGATGTTTTATTTTAATGCCATATATGAATACCCTGGGGACTATGACTTACTTGAAAATAGAAATTGTATGTATGTCTCAGATTTTTGTCTAAAACATTAATTTTCTCCAACTTATAAGGGAGAAAAGGCAAAATAACTCTACTCAGAGATAAAGTGACTGTGCTGTATGTTTTCTTAGCTCTTCAGGAAGCTGCAGCAAGGTTTGAGGAGTTGAAGGCCCAAAAAGAGCTAAGACAGCTGCAGGAAGATCGAAAGAATGACAAGAAGCCACCACCTTACAAACATATAAAGGTGAGAACAGACTTCAGGAGAGACCATGTGATGGCTTGCCCGCTTCCCACTCTTTGTTCATGGTGAGAACTGGAAGCACAAGCATAATCGCTTTTAGGTAGAGGCGTGAGCTTAAAGGAATACAAGAAAAAAGTGCCAGAGCACCATTTCTAGCACATTGTTTGTATTAATACATTATAAAATCAATTGTATGATGATACAGTTTTATTCTTGTTGCTTTGGAAAGTCTTTTCATAAAGTGAATTGGAATAGATTCTGTTCACAGTCAGCATCTTGCAGTTGGAACAGCTGGCACCAAGGACCCATGATAAAAAATGAGAAACGGCCCTGAGAGAATGTGAATAATACATATGATAATTTCTTCTGGTAGTAGCTGATACTGAAGATATTTTAGGTGACTAGTATGACTAGAATTCCCAAAGTCACAAGAATTCATGTTAAGTGGACTTAGGTATGCTAGTCTGCTTGGTAAAAGAGTCGTTGTCATTTATCTTCTGGGTCTGGTAGACCTTTTGTATTTTTATATTGTTAAGTCATTTTTATAAAGAATTTATAGAGGTAAAAATAAAGGCATAGTGAGGAACAAACTTATTAGAAATTTTAGTTAAGTATTTAGTAAGTACTAAAACATTTTTTGGAAAACCTTTTAATCAAGTTAGTTTTGGTGCTCAAATATCAGACCACATGAAAGAATGCTATAAGGTATATTAACAAAATGCAATGATTTTTTTTTGTTTCTTTTTTTTTGAGTTTCTGAAGTCTGTGGTTTTCACTTAGAGATCAATTTCACCACCATTTTTAGAATCTAGTGTGTTGAAGTGTCCCAAATATTCTGTGGTACATTCCTAAACTAAAAAACTATTTGTTATTTATGTGAAATTCAGATTCAGTTGGATGTCCTAGATTTTTACTTGCTAAACTGAGCAATCCCACTAAAGGTATACTAAAAGATATTATCTCCCATCTTCTCTGCTTTCTGGAAAGATATTATAGTACTTTGGGTAATGCATTGCAGAAACTAAACTGTGCCTGTTTCACTGTTGCGTCAGGCCTTTATGATTCTGTCATTCTTCTGCTTTTTTCTTTTTTTTTTTTTTTTGTCTTTTTTAGAATAGTTGGGAATCATCGAGTAACAAAATGGGGTGATGAAATAGTAAAGAATTATGAGATACAGGAAAAGGAAACAGTAAACATTTAGTGTTTAGAACACTAAAGTTCCATAATGAAGCTTAGATTTATAAAAGAGTATAATGGATCTGCCTGGTAGCATGCAATATATAAAGAGTTAAAATATCAATCCTTACAAATAGTTAAAACTATTGGAAAAGAAAAAAGAAACAAAACTTAAAATTGCATAGACTGAGAGTTAAATGGAGTTAATTGTTCGTGGAGTCATAACACTGAATTGTAGTTCATCCTCAAAAAAGGGGAAAGTAATTCCTGTTTCCACAGTTGTAGATGTCACACATAACATAAGTTAGGCACTTCAGGGTAGCTTGTCAACCATATTGAACCTGGGTATTGAGAGACCAACTAATGTCCTGTGTGTGATCTAATCACAAAATTTAGACACCACCTTCTTTCCTCCACCTTTAAAACAAAGATGTACTTCCAGGGAAAAGATTAAACCAGGGGTTGGTAAACTATAGTCCCAACTCTGGCCTACCATACATGGTCCAGAAAAACTTTTTTTTTTTTCTCTAACACATGAAGATTTTATGAAATTCAAATATTAGTGTCCATAAATAAAGCTTTATTGGCACACAGCCATGCTTGTTCATGTACATGTGGTCTGTTCCTTCTTTGGAGCTACAGTGACAGTTGAGCAACATACACCAGAGATCTATGTCCTGAAAACATAAAATATTTACTATCTGACCCTTTACAGAAAAGGTTTGTCAATCCCTGGCCCAGAGCGAGTGTAAATGCTACAATTATATATCTATGTTGTTCTTACTTAACAATGTATGGGGTTTTGTTCTTGCTTTATGTTATGTCAGGCAAGAAATTTATTTGAGATTAATATCAGTTTAGATCAGATGTCAGGGAAGAATGATTGAAACATACCTTTATGTAGAAAAAAGGAGTAGAATGCAACTATTTTGGATGGAGAGTGTCAGGTAAAGATAACCTTGAATCAAGGTGAGTATTCAGATGGCCCTAGGTGGGACCAGGTGATTGAGCTCAGCCCTGGTCTGCTGCCGTGGAGTTTGCCTGAGTAGGTCTGTGACTTGCAGTGGCATGTGGTGAGTGTTCCTCCGTTGACAAGCATTTACCAGTATTTTGAAGAAGCTGGGAAGAGATCTGGCAGTGAGACTTACTGTCATTTTAAGTTGTTCTGGAGAACATTTGAGGAGAGTGTATTTTTACACACAGATTGTAGATTATTCCCCCACAACAGTCTTGCAATTTAAGTCTTGCAAGTAAAAATTAACTCTTCAAATAATGCAATTCCTGAAGAATCAAATTTTACGTATAGGACAGATTTTTGAAGACTCGTGATTTGACTGTTTCCCATTGAGATAATATCAAATAGAGGAAACTCATTCCTTTAATTTTATTGAAATATAGTTGATTTACAGTGTTGTGTTAATTTCTGTCTATAGCAAAATGAATCAGTTTTATATATATAGAACATGGGTTTTCATTATGGTTTATCACAGGGTATTGAGTATCGTTCCCTGTGCTATATAGTAGAACCTTGTTGTGTATCCATTCTATATATAATAGTTTGCATCTGCTAATCCCAGACTCTCAATCCCCCACCCCTGGCTATGGAGCTGGACATGTAGGGTCTTAGTTCCCCTACCAGGGATTGAACTACCGACCCCTGCTTTGGAAGTGTTGAGTCTCCCACTGGGCCACCAGGGAAGTCCCCAGGACTCATTCTTATAGTGCACAAATCTCTCTCTATTGTGAAATGTCTACTTTTTCCCACACTGTTGTTAGTATCTAATGGCTTCAGTATCACAGCAATTGGCCTTTGTTTTACCACACTGGATATTCAGTACTAGCACCATTAAAAATGAATGCTTAGGTGACATTGCTGTAGTCTATTAAAAAGAAAGTTTTAAAATATATCTTCACATATTGGAACTCAATTACTCAGAGACTTTTTCGTATTAAAGATTTACCACTTGAGAGGGTAATTTTTTTTTTTTTTTTTCTTAATATAGCAGCTGACGTGCTGCCACCATGTGGCAATGGCGGAAACTCAAGTTTACAATTGACTTCGCTTGTTTAGTTGCTCAGTTGTATCCAACTGTTTTGTGATCCCATGGACTGTAGCCTGCCAGGCTCCTCTCTCCATGGATCTTCCAGGCAAGAATACTGGAGTGGATTGCCATTTTCTTTTCTAAGGGATCTTCCCCGACCTGAGGATGGAACTCTGGTCGCCAGAATTGGCAATCAGTTTCTTTACCACTGAGCCACCAGGGAAATCCAGGCTTGAAATTATGGATTCTTTTGAGATGATTTATTTTTAAATGTTTATTTAGACTGTGCTGGGTCTTCGTTGCTATGCAGGCTTTTCTCTGTCTTCATTATGCATGGGCTTTCTCTAGTTGGGACAAGCAGGGGCTATTCTTCCTTTCAATGTGAAGGCTTCTCACTGTGGTGGCTTCTCTTGTTTTGGAGCGTGGGCTCTAGGCTGTGTAGGTTTCTGTAGTTGTGGCACGTGGGCTCAGGAGTTGTGGCTCCCAGCTCTAGAACACAGGCTCAATGGTTGTGGTGCATGGACTTAGTTGCTCTGTGGCATGTGGGAGCTTTCCAGATTGGGGATCGAACCCATGTCTCCTGCATTGGCAGACAGATTCTTATGCACTGGGCCACTGGGGTAGCCCAGAGGTGATTTTTTTTTTTCCTATTTGTGGTATTTATATTTTATATATTGAGTGAGGCTTTAATTTTTATATCAAACTGCCTAAATTTTTATTTCTTCACCTTTTTAATTGTGGTAAAAATATAGATTACATTAAGTTTTTTTAATCTTAACCATATTTAGCTATACATTTCAGTGGCATTAAATACATTCATGTTTATAACTATTGCCATTATCTCTTTCTATCTAAGTGGTATAAGTATTTGTCTGTTTTGACTGGCTTGTTTCGTTTAACGTAATGTCCTCCAGGTTTATCCATGTTGCGTATTGTGTGTCAAATTTCCTTCACTTTTAGGCTGAATAATACTCCGTTATTTTTACCACATTTTGCTCATCCATTCATGTACTGGTGGACACTTGAGTTGTTGCCATATTTTAGATGTTGTGAATAATCCTGCTAACTCTTGATAATTTAGAATTGTGTAAAATGTGGTGTGCAGATTTAGAGAAATCTGCCTTCACAGGCCCTGAACTGTCCTGCGCTGACTTGCCTGCGTACTAGAGTGTGTGTTTCTCCTCCAGGTGAATCGGCCGATTGGCCGGGTGCAGATCTTCACCGCGGACTTGTCTGAGATTCCGCGTTGCAACTGTAAGGCCACGGACGAGAACCCCTGCGGCATAGACTCCGAGTGCATCAACCGCATGCTGCTGTACGAGTGCCACCCCACCGTGTGTCCCGCCGGAGGCCGCTGCCAGAATCAGTGCTTCACCAAGCGCCAGTATCCAGAGGTGGAGATTTTCCGCACGTTGCAGAGGGGCTGGGGTCTCCGAACAAAAACAGATATTAAAAAGGTGAGGAAACTTAATCTTCAGTTTTTTTTCTTCTTTGCAATTGCTTAATACAAGTAATTCTTCTGATTAGTATGAGAAAATCAGTCATGGAGGAACATAATGAAGTGTAAGGATTATCCTATTATAATGTCTTGCCATATCCTTCCAAAATTTAGAGACTTGTAGAATAGATGGTCTCTTTTCTGTATGCAGTTCACTTATTGATCATGTTCACTGTGAATGAGGATGAAAAAAATGAGGGAAATTCATAGAGATACTATGGTTTTATCCACTCATTTGTGGAAATCTTGGAACTTGTACTTAAGAGAGAGGATAGAAAGAGTGTGATACAGGTGTTAATCATCAACTAATGAAATAAAGTTTATTTTTACTGAGAGAAAAATAGATTTGGGGTTCATAGAACATGAAGGAAAAGAGGATTAGGTCTTCTCTAATGAAAATGCAATTACATCTTCAACTTGAAACTTGGAAGGCCCTATAAATTTCTGATAAATAGATAGTATTATACAGTCTCTGAGTGGAATAAATCATATTTGACATTTGAATATAATAAGTTTTACTCTGGTTATATTTTCTGAAGAATTTTATTGAAGTTTGTTTCTAGGAAAGGAGGTGAATATGAGTTGGTTGGTCTCTTTTAGTCATTTGCTGATTAACTATTGTATATCTCCTTTGTGCCAGGCATGTTGCTGTGTGATGCAGTGTTAAGTAAGAAAGACATGTTTCTTGCTCTCCTAAAGTTTACTTTCTAGATGGAGAGAGATATTGAACAAGTAATCACTCACTGTGGAAGCGCAAAGGGCCTGAAACTAGCTTATCTCTGAGAATATTTTAAATTGAGACTTGAAAGATAAATAGTTGTTGACTTAAGCTGGTTGAATATTTTACCATTTCGGGTAGAGGGGACAGCACATGAGAAAACCAGTATGACCGTAGTATAGTGAATCATTAGGACCGTGGTGTGAAATGTGAATGGGCAGTAGGCAGGGCATGTTCCATGAAAAAAGAATATAGTTTAGGAAAGTTGACTTTTAGGTTCTTAGACAGGTGAAGGGATAAACCGTTATAGTGGAGCCTTAGTTTACTTCAATTTTGATTGATCTTAAGGTGAATTCCAAGTTTTCTGCTGTTGGCTGTGGTAGGAGTGGGGAGATCATTCTTATTGTTAAATAGTTGAAGCATCGTATTTATGTTTTATCTTGAATAAATGAAGTGAAAGTGTTAGTTGCTCAGTCCTGTCTGACTCTTCGGGACCCCATGGTTTATAGCCCCCCCCAGGCTCCTCTGTCCATGGAATTCTCTAGGCAAGAGTATTGGAGTAGCCATTCCCTTCTCCAGGGGATCTTCCTGATCCGGGGATCAAACCTGGTTCTCCTGCATTGCATGCAGATTCTTTGCCATCTGAGCCACAACCTTTGCTAAGTACAAAAGTACAGAGTGAAGTCACTCAGTCACGTCCGACTCTGTGATTCCATAGACTGTAGCCTACCAGGCTCCTCCATCCATGGAAGTTTCCAGGCAAGTGTACTGGAGTGGGTTGCCATTTCCTTCTCCAGGGGATCTTCCCAACCCAGGGATTGAAACTGGGTCTCCTGCATTGCAGACAGACACTTTACCATCTGAGCTACCAGGGAAGCTTTTGTGAATCTGTTAACTGTCTTTAATTCTTTAAAAATAAGGTATACCTATGAACACAGTTGGCACTTTTTGCCATTTAAGTCATTTCTCGTTCCAGGGTGAATTTGTGAATGAATATGTGGGTGAGCTAATAGATGAAGAAGAGTGCAGAGCTCGAATCCGTTACGCCCAAGAACATGATATCACTAATTTTTATATGCTAACCCTAGACAAAGTAAGTAATGGGAAGTGCTGTTTCCACTGTTACAAGGTTGTTTGTAATTAGTGCTGTCCCGGCTATTCTGTGTAGGCATGTCATACACTGCATAAAACAGTGTCTTTCCCCCATGTTCATAGGGATTGCTTGATCAGGGTCTGGAGTTGGATAAGGTTAGTCATTTCTAGCTGTACATCCATGGGCAAAAGGCACTAAAACTGCTTTTCAACTGTCCAACATAGGTTTGGAATGAGTTCTTTTAGTGTTTTTCCTATAAGATTAAAACTTGAAGCCAGAAAAATAATAATTATTTTACTGTTTATTTTACAGATTGAAACACTGATTTGTTAATATTTAGTTAGTACATTGAGAAAGTCGTTGACTATAGAACTCATCTTACAAACCCAAGTTAGCTCTCCAATTATGAGAATTTCTGATGAGTTGTGTTTCATTGGTGTCTAGAATTATATTTGGGATTTATTTTTTTTTTCCCTATATGCATTTCCAACATGTTTTATTTATTTCTTTTTAAAATTTTATTTTTTTAAATATTTTATTGAATATAGCTGATTTACAGTAGTGTGTTAATTTCTGCTGTACAGCAGAGTAATTCAGTTATACATATCATATCTTTTCCATTATGATTTATCACTGGGTATTAAATATAGTTTCCTATGCTGTATATAGTAGGACCTTGTTTATGGGATTTATTTCTAATTCTGGCATCCTAATGCATTTTGTTTCCGTGTACACTGAGATTCCCCTTTGTTCGTGAGTATTGGGTTCTGTTAGGTTCCCCTTGTCCCCAGCTTTTATAATAGACTTTTCTTAGTGTGAAACTTTGTATTTACCCAGTTGTACTTTGATAATTTGTGAGATCCTCAGCTTTAGGTTTTCTGATCATTTGGGATGAGGTCTGGATGTCATTATTAAAATCTTAGGTGATTACTAATGTATAGCCAGGGTTCAGAAGAGGATACAAGAAGTTACTGCTTCTAGGATGGAGCTCCTCAAACTTCAGCATAATCCTAACCACCTAGAGGGCTTGTTATTACATAGATTGCTGGGCCTCAGAGTTCCTGCTTTAGTATCTCTGAAGTGCCACCAAAGACTGCGTTTTTAGTGGATTCCAAGGTGGTGATACTAGTGCTAGTCTAGGCACTACATTCTGGAAGAGTCAAAGTTTACAAATAGGAACTCCAGCTTATTAAAATACTCTAATTTTACTCAGTAATAGTGGAGGTCTGCTGAATAGCATCTCTTGGAATTCTAGGACCGGATTATTGATGCTGGCCCCAAAGGAAACTATGCTCGATTCATGAATCATTGCTGCCAGCCTAACTGTGAAACACAGAAGTGGTCTGTGAATGGAGACACCCGGGTTGGCCTTTTTGCCCTGAGTGACATTAAAGCAGGTAAGACTCATTTAAGGATTTTGGAACCAGGACTAGGACTTCAGTTTTTATTATCTAAAAACCGCATTTGTCCTGTAATCCAAAATGAGGCTGCAAACCCCTGAGGACACAAGGAGACTATCTTGGTGGTGCCTGGCAAGTACCAGGTCTGTTCTTATTGGTGGTGGAATGGTAAGACACATGTAACCTGAAATATACCATTTTAGACATTTTTAAGTGTGCTGTTCAATGGCATTAAGTCCATTCACATTGTTGTACAACCATCACTACCATCCATCTCCAGCACTTTTTGTTTTCCTGAACTGGGGATACCCATTAAACAAAAACTCCCTCTTTCCCCACTCTCCCAGCCTCTAGGGACCACCATTTTACCTTCTGAGTCTGGTTTTTTAGCTGCTCTAGGAATCTCATGTCAGTGCAGTCATATAATACTTGTTTTGTTGGGACTGACTCATTTTATTTAGCCTGATGGTTTAGTCATGCTCTCCAGGCACACCATGCGGCTTGCGGGATCTTAGCTCTCCAACCAGGGATTGAACCTGGGGCCATGACATTGAAAGCACTGAGTCCTAACCACTGAAGTGCCAGAGAATTCCCTGTATGGTTTTAAAGGAATAAATTTCCAGACCTTTCCATAACTTAAATGAACTCCATAAAAATTGGGCTGCCTTAAAAATCGTTAGCAGTCAAGGTCTCCTTTCACAGTTGACTTTCATCCATTTTGTAAACCAAATAGCCACCTCTCACCCCTTTGAATTTTATGGTTTATGAGCCCAAGGATAAGGAAAAACAAAATCCCTCACCTCTTGGGTGTCAAAGAACTGGACATTTGGAGAGTGCACGTTTATGTTGTGACTGGCCTAGATGCCCTTGCCTCTGAGAGTTCAGAGTGCAGAAGTGAGGTGGTTGTGTTCAGCACAATATTAAGATGTTTAGTTAAACTGAAAGTATATCTGGTGAGGCTGAGAGGTTTGAAAGTAAATGTATATGATGGATATTTTCCATAAATTAAAGCAATGTAATATTTAGTGTCTAGGTTTTTATCAAAAATTTGAAGCATATTATATGACACACTCTAAATATTTTTTTAATATTTAGACTTACATAAAGTTTGAGTGTAAGGATATACCTAAATTTTCAAAGTAAGTTTTTGCAGGAATTTAAAGATCCCTCTCCC
Source organism: Muntiacus reevesi (assembly GCF_963930625.1). Classification (NCBI taxonomy): domain Eukaryota; kingdom Metazoa; phylum Chordata; class Mammalia; order Artiodactyla; family Cervidae; genus Muntiacus; species Muntiacus reevesi. The sequence goes on from NC_089249.1 coordinate 216,610,509, forward strand.
AGGTGGTGCTACTGGTAAAGAATCCTCCTGCCAGTGCTGGAGACATAAGAGATGCAGGTTCGATCCCTAGGTGGGAACGATCCCCCTGGAGGAGGGGATGGTAACCCACTCCAGTATTCTTGCCTGGAAAATTCCATGGACAGAGGAGCCTGGTGGGTTATAGCCTATGGGGTCGCACAGAGTCAGACATCACTGAAGGCTGAGCACGTGCGCACATACACACTCTCTCTCTCTCTCTCTCTCTCTCTCCCCCCCCCCACACCCTCCCCCAACCCCCCCAACTCAAAATGAGACTGGCCTGAGTAGGTTTTTTTTTTTTTTTGTCTCTCATCAAAGCAGACTTTACTGGTGGAGCACCTGGCAGCCCCGCATCCCTGGGTGCCCACCCTGTGCTCAGCGGGTAGCCACTGCGGCGTTGTTACCCTGAGTTCTGGTTTGCTCCTCTTGCACCTTGGAGGGCAACTCGCAGCTTGGGCAGCTCGTAATTGACAGTAGCATAGTCCAGTGACTCTCAAAGTGGAAATCCTATATGAGCCCAGTCAGTGTTATTCATGTTTACCTCAAGAAACACTAATCAAAATAAAGAGGAATTTGGTCAGCTTTTTGTCTGTTGCCTTTTTTTTTTTCATCTGTAGACAACCTCTCCTCTCTTCTTCCCGCCAGCTCCCCCATATATGTTTTCTCTTTAATTTAAATATACTGCTGCCCAGGAGTCTTTTAGGCTCTTTAGAATTTTAAAATTTCTGACAGTTTTCCTATTTTTAAAATTGAGCCACTAGTTCCTTTCTCCTGTTTTTGCATTGCTTCATATAAGGTATTTAATGATGAAAGTGTTAATACTTGAGCATCACTGTGCACTTGTGTTCTGCTGACTAAATGAAACTAATTTTTAAAATCATAACGTGTATCAGGTTTTTAGAATGAATGTCTTCAGAGTAAATTGGGTAGATTTCTGATTTGTAAGAGGAATTATTAACTGAATGCTGTTAAGAGCTACATTTATCAGATGCCAAACTTTGTTCCAAGCTTGCTATTTAATCCTTACAAAAGTACTATAAATTATGTGTTATCATACCTGTGTTATCTGCATTCTTTGACCTTATCTCTCTCTCAATCTTTTATCTGTTTTTCTCTCTGATCACCCTAGGGGAAGAAGGGGTATTAATTACTCAAATGTTAGTCATATGACTTCAGTGCTTATCTCTGTCCTGACTGCTTTTAGTACCACACTTCCACTTCGAACTTTAGTCTGTGTCTGTGAGGATAGCCTGTTCTACCATGTGCAGCCACAAATTTCTCTGCTCCTAGCGTTGTGTGGGAACTGACTGACCTTGTTCCTGTCCTCCCAAACTGCAGGGGTGTCTTCCGTGTGTTGTTCTCACTCCAGTGCCCTTTGCTCTCCCCCCAAATTGCAGATATCTGTATTTTGGACTCTTTTCTAGAATGGCTTTCCTGTATGCACACTGATACCCTCTGATTAACCCCCTCCTCTAGTTTTGTCTGTGTACTGCATGCTGAGTGAGCAGCAGGTAATAACAAGTATCTTGCTATCTTATACTTGTGTATTTGGTTGAGTTGCATTGTAAGCCCATTAAATTTGTGAAAATTCAGCTATATACTCAGAAAATTTTGAAAAAGGTTAGTGTGAATAAAAGTACCCATCATTCAGTCCAGTAAGTTCACAGTGGGTGTGAGAGGTTAGATGTGACCCTGCTGTGATACCCTGTTCAGTCTTGGTTTCTTCAGGCTCTTCACAATGTGAGCCTCTTAACAGGCCCCAGGTAATTCTAGCATCCATACCATTCAGATTCCTAAATAGAAGCCAGCTGGTTTATAATTTACTCAACCAAATTTAAGGAATAATGATCTCTTTCCAATATTAGATGAAAACCTGTTAGATGAAAACCTATATTAATTAATCTCACTGATAGAAGATATATCATTCTGCAATGGGAAATCTTCCTCAGTTTTGACAGTTTTAGCTGAACAGTTATCACTTTGTACTTTAACGGTAAGCCATTACCCCTACCCAGGGACAGTCTCGTATATTTCTGTAAAATTCTTCTGTTAGGCTTTCCCTAACACACTTTGATTTTGAATGTTTGTGTGATTTATTTGCTCTCAATTTTGATGAAATGCATTTGTGAGAAAAAGGGGAATTTTTGTATGATAAATTTGTAAATCTCCTATTAAAGTTGACAAATTCCTGCTGTGTGCATTATGTCATTCTCAGTAAGCTTGTAAGATTGTTATCTCCTTTTAACAAATGGACTCTCAGGCTCAGCTCACCCAGCTAGAATGGTGTAACTGGGATGTAAAGCCGGGGCTTAGGTCTTATGGTCTAGAGTTCCCTAATATTATTCTGTATTGACTTGTCTCTCAAGTGCTGTCAGGTAAGATGGACACATTGGGACAGACGACAGGCTTCCTTCACACTTAGCTTTCACAGTGCCTGGCACATCAGTGCATAAATCACATTTTGTTGTTTTTGGTAATAATATATTTTGAATCTGAATAGTTAGGGGAAAAAAACAACTCGGGTAACACCTCGATGTTAAAAATTGTTTTAAGTATTACTTGTTAGGTCATTTTTTTCTGTTGTGCAGTATGTTAGTTGATTAATATTGTTATTAGATTCAAATTCATTAACATGTTACTAATATAGTAGGATTAAAGTTAGTATGCCCTTTTATTCCTCTTAAAAACTAACCTTGTTCTCTTGGAAGTCTGTATCTTTTGTGGTTAACACAGAACTATTGTAATTAAAATCATTGATACTAGTATTTTCATGGTCTCTTATGCAGGCACTGAACTTACCTTCAACTACAATCTAGAATGTCTTGGGAATGGAAAGACCGTTTGCAAATGTGGAGCCCCAAACTGCAGTGGCTTTTTGGGTGTAAGGCCAAAGGTACCTGTTAAACGTTTGCATCAAGGATAATAGTGTGGTCATTTCTCCCTAGCCTGTTGGCAGGACTGAGTATTTAAGAGCATGTCTGTTTGAAATGATGACATTGAATATTTGTCAGTAGGGATACTGGCAATTTAAGCATTCTAAAACCAGTTTGGTACACTAGAGAAGGCCTTTGGGTATTGTTGAAGTGTTTTGAGTAATCTGACTTCTAATTGATGATACCTTTGAAGCTAAAAAAGATGTAAAATAGGAATCTATAAGGTAGGTTACTTCCCATGTCTCTATTGGTCTTAGTCAATCTTATATTTCCTAAGAAACTACTTAGATGCTCAGTCTCTCTTTGTGTCTTTCTTTTTAAAGATATTAGAGAATCTGATATTGAATTTAAGACTCTAAATGTAGTATAAGATTGTAGATAAATATAGGATCCTTAATCTTTTTTTAATAAACATTTTATTTTGTATTGAGGTATAGCTGAATAATCGTGTGTACATATAAGAACCCTTAATCTTACCCATGTGCCATGTAACAGAGTATAAACTTTGTTGTATCTTATATCCTTTTTCTTTATGTATACTTTAACTGAATTATAATTCTGTAACTAAAAAATTCTTGTTTATAATTCGTAGATATTATTTAAAAATATTTTCTTGCTGTTACATTATTTTATTAACCATCATTTTCAATGAGTGTTAAAGTTTTTATATAATGGATGAACCATGATAGGTGAATGTCTGGATGCTTCCTGAGTTACTCTATCATAAGTAACAGCACACTGAAAATTGAAGTTTGACTTTGATACAAAGTAGACTACACGGTGACTCCAATTGGGTATTTCTTATTATACATCTTTGATAGTGAAGTCAACATTATGAACTGAAAAGTGAAAATTAGTATGAAACCATTTAATAAAAGGATCATTTTGACTTTTAATACATGAAGAGCACCCAGTAATTATTCTTTTATCTATTAAATAAGAAAATGTATATTGGATTTTGTTTTTTGTTTTGTTGGTTGGTTAAATGGTCTTGTTTCTTAAGGTATGCAGTGGATTTAGTCCCTGTAAATTAAAACAGTAACAGAATTTAATGGTGTTTGGTGCACTTGGGCTGTCTCTCTCTGTATCCTTAAGGTCTGTGTAGCACTTCACAGGTGACTCAGTGAGAGATTAGAGAGCAGAAGTTTAGAAGTGGGAGGAGATCCCTGAGGGCTGGCAATAAGCCAGATTGGTCCTGGATGTTTCTAGGCCAAGGGAAACAATGCGGTAAAACCACGCAGTTTGGTGGCCACGTGTGGGCTGCAGGGAGCCCAGAGTAGACCTGCTGGCTGCTCCAGGGTCTGTCTTGGCAAGTGGTGGATGTGAACCTAAACTGATGTAGATAAGGATGCAAAGACCACGAATTAGTTTTCTGTGTCTTGCTGGAACATGGCTCATACGAAGAGCTCAGTGAAGCTTTGTTGGATAAATTAAGAAATGTGTGTGATCCAGAGAAGTCTTCCTTAGTTTTGAAATTAGACAAACTTAAGAATAAAAATAAAACATTATTAAAGGATGATCTTAATACCAGCCTTGTGTGTCAACAAGAAGCAGCATATTTCTCTTTTATTGCACTCAGGTGGGTAGGAGTAGTTGATGTCAGATACACTTAGTGCTACCATTTATTGGGTACCAATGATATGCCCTGTGCCTTTTTCTGCATTTTCTTTTATCTTCACAATAGTCTATGAGGACTGTCTTTCCAGAGGAGAGTCTGAAGCGCAGAGAGATTAGTTAACCTGGTCAAGATCATACAACTAATGTGTCAACAATATTTGACCTCTAGAATCAACCCATTGCCACAGAGGAAAAATCAAAGAAATTCAAGAAGAAGCAACAGGGGAAGCGCAGAACCCAGGGTGAAGTCACAAAGGAGCGAGAGGATGAATGTTTCAGCTGTGGGGATGCTGGCCAGCTCGTCTCTTGTAAGAAGCCAGGCTGCCCCAAAGTTTACCATGCAGACTGTCTCAATCTAACCAAGCGACCAGCAGGTTGGTGCCAAAATCCATTTAGAGGTCTCTCTGTTCTCTGCCAGAATTCTCAGAGTCCTTTGGTCTTCCCATGTATAATATTGAGGAGTGGCATATTTCATGTTCTCACTGTCAAAATAAATGACAACAAAGACTATAGAGAAGGGAACAGAAACTCACTTGCTCCATGAAGCATTTTATGTTAGTTTATCCTCCCACCAGCCTATAAAGATGAGGCCTTTTTACCTTCCCATGTTCCAAATGAGGAAACTTGAGTCTTGACTTGTCACATTAAAGCATATAAATGGAGGAACTGGCTTGAAAGCCAGAGGTTTTCTGACTTTAAGCCCACTACTGTTCACTCTCTAGAGAAAGAGACGCTGAGAAAGAGTGGAGCTTCTGGGTGATTATAGCCCCCCTCTGGCCCACTTCCCTCTAAAAGAGATGCAGTTGTGTTAGTAAACACAGGAGAACCTATGCAAGCAGGTGTGGTACTCAGAAATATGTGGCTGGGAAAATTGTCACTGATCTTTGGATGATAATTTGACATTAGAAGAGTTCAGGGATTTGGGTGTGCTATCCATTTTAAACAACAAAGGTGAGAAACTATTCTGGGTGACACGCATCATTAGTGGCCTGCTTCTGGGAACTGCAGAAAGAGAACTTTGGGTTGGGAGTGAGAGGAGTTTGTCTGAAAATTAGCCTTTCTTCAGTATGTGGTTGCCAGGATAATGAAATAATAGAAACTGAGGTAGCTTGGGGGCAAGGCCATAACACTGATTTCAGTGCCAGGAAATGGAGGATTGTTTCAGAAGCAATTACTTGGGGTCATTACCTGCTTGGGAAGCATTACACGGGTTGTGCCAGCAATGACCCCGAGTAATTAAAAACCAAGTCAGTTTTGTTTTGTTTTGTTATTGTCGTTCTCTCCTTGTTGGAAGTAGTCATAGAAATCAGGGTTATTCCTTGGTTGTTGTCATTGTTGTTTACTCCTGCTTGGTTTTTAATTGATACTTAGTTGTGACAATATTTGGCTGTTATTTTTACACATTTTGCAGAAAGTAAAGCCCAGATCCCGAGGGAGGGGATGTGGGCAAGGGGCACGAGCTCTCTGAGGGAGGCAGCAGTTTGCATTCACTCCTTTGACTTGGTTCCAGAGCTGTGGCCCATCTTAGGCATGTTTTGTTTTCCTTAGTTTTTGTTTCACTTCTGTGTTTTCAGGGAAATGGGAGTGTCCTTGGCATCAGTGTGACATATGCGGAAAGGAAGCAGCCTCCTTCTGTGAGATGTGTCCCAGCTCCTTCTGCAAGCAGCATCGGGAAGGGATGCTCTTCATTTCCAAACTGGATGGGCGTCTGTCTTGTACTGAGCATGATCCCTGTGGGCCCAACCCTCTGGAGCCGGGGGAGATCCGTGAGTATGTACCTCCTCCAGTACCGCTGCCTCCAGGCCCAAGCACTCACCTGGCAGAGCAATCATCAGGAGTGGCTGCTCAAGGGCCCAAGATGTCGGACAAGCCATCTGCTGACACCAACCAGTCGCTGTCGCTGTCCAAAAAAGCTCTGGCAGGGACTTGTCAGAGGCCCCCGCTGCCTGAAAGGCCTCCTGACAGAACTGACTCCAGGCCGCAGCCTGTAGATAGGGTCAGGGACCTTGCTGGGTCAGGGACCAAACCCCAGTCGTTGGTATCCAGCCAGAAGCCATTGGACAGGCCACCTGCAGTGGCAGGACCAAGACCCCAGCTATCTGACAAACCCTCTCCAGTGACCAGCCCAAGCTCCTCACCCTCAGTCAGGTCTCAGCCACTGGAAAGACCTCTGGGGACAGCTGACCCAAGGCTGGATAAATCCATAGGTGCTGCCAGCCCAAGGCCCCAGTCACTGGAGAAAACCCCAGTCCCTACTGGCCTGAGACTTCCACCGCCAGAGAAACTGCTAGTCACCAGCGGTCCCAAACCCCAGACTTCAGACAGGCCCCCTGACAAATCCCATGTCTCTTTGTCCCAGAGACTCCCACCTCCTGACAAAGTACTATCAGCGGTGGTCCAGACCCTGGTAGCTAAAGAAAAAGCGCTGAGGCCCGTGGACCAGAATACTCAGTCAAAGAATAGAGCTGCTTTGGTGATGGATCTCATAGACCTCACTCCTCGCCAGAAGGAACGGGCAGGTTCACCCCATGAGCTCACACAACAGGCTGATGAGAAGATGCCAGTGTTGGAGTCGAGCTCATGGCCTGCCAGCAAAGGTCTAGGACAGATACCACGAGCTGTTGAGAGAGGCAGTGTGTCAGATGCTGTCCTTCAGCCACTGGGGAAAGCAGTGGCCCCTTCAGAACACTCCTGGCAAGCTGTTAAATCACTTACCCAGGCCAGACTTCTTTCTCAGCCCCCTGCCAAGGCTTTTTTATATGAGCCAGCAACTCAGGCCTCAGGAAGAGCACCTGCAGGGGCTGAACAGACCCCAGGGCCTCCCAGTCAAGCGCCAGGCCTGATGAAGCAGGTGAAGCAGATGACTGGAGGCCAGCAACTACCTGGACTTGCTGCCAAGAGTGGGCAGTCCTTCAGGCCTCTCGGGAAGCCCTCCCTCTCCACTGAAGAGAAGAAGCTGGCAACCACAGAGCAGAGCCCCTGGGCCCTAGGAAAGGCCTCACCAGGGCCAGGGCTCTGGCCCATGGTGGCCGGACAGACACTGGCACAGTCTTGCTGGTCCTCCGGGAGCACACAGACACTGGCACAGACTTGCTGGTCTCTTGGAAGAGGGCAAGACCCTAAACCAGAGCAAAGTACGCTTCCAGCTCTTAACCAGGCTCCTTCCAGTCACAAGTGTGCAGAGTCAGAACAGAAGTAACACCAGTAAATGCCACGTGACCAGACCAGCCGCCCCCAGGGTTCCTGGGGAAGGGAAAAATCTTTTTCCCTCTTAAAAAAAACAGACCCCAACACTTTTCCACTGTTATTCTTTCCTTAAATCCCAACATTCAAAACTCTTGTGACATTAGCCAGTGGGGGGCTTGTGGTTGTGTGAGCCACGTATGAAAATCCAAGTGGGCCCCAGCCAAGGAAACAGACAGACCCGGGTCTCTTTCCCCCCAACCTTTACTCATGGTGAACTTGAAATAAAAAGTCCACTCTGGAGTCAAGCATGGGATTCAATTCCACTGGTCAGGTTGGAAGGTAGTAGGGCTCTCAAAGCTCTTTAGTCCTGCCAAGCCCCACTGAGGGTACCTGATGAATCCTTGGGAGGAACTAATACCCGTTCAAGTCGGTGGTGATTTCTTGAACATCTGTGTATGTTAGGTGTGGTACTCGTCACTGGCAGGAAATACAGAGATAAATAAGACCTGATCCCTGTGAGCCTAACATGCCTGCCTAGGTTCTCAGGTTGTTTTTTAAGAACCTTTGACCAGGAAATAAATAACAGGAAGTTGAGGGGCCCCGGGGCTCTGGGCTCATTATGTAATGAATGTCCTTTGTGGCCCCAGAAGTGGTTCTTGAGTGTCTCCTGGTCAGCTGTCCCTGTGTGCGTGTGCATGCATGCGAGCTCATGCAGAGGTCTCCTCTGTAGGCAGGAGGGGGCTGCACCAAAGCCAAGGGCTGTGACTGGGCAGCCAGTGCTGCTTCTGGCTGGGCTCTGCAGAGATCTGTCCTTGGTGGAGCAGTTGGTTGAGGGGCTGGACTCTGTGAGGATACAGCTTTCCCTCAGTGTAAGAAGGCAATTGGCAAGCTTACCTTCCTTTTCTACAAACTTTCTTTCCTCCTTGTACATCAACTCACCCCAAGCCTGTCCCCCAAACACTCAGGTGCTTTCAGATTTCAGAGTCTCGGGCAGTAGATCTAGGGAATCTGGCAAACTCTGGGCTAGATCCACCACCAGCTCAGGGAGAATGCCAGATCCTGGTGAGAAATTTACTCATCTTCTGATCTTTTGCCCTCCTACCTGAACGGAGGAGTCGTCATTTTCACTAGTGGATCCTATCACCCTCTCCCTGAGAAACGGTGTGCTCAGTGTTGAGAGCGCCTACCTGCTGACTTAGCCTAAGGGCAAGCCAGAACCCCTCCCCTATGACTGGCAAGATGGGGCTTACAGAGCGATGTCCAGCCTAAGAGATGACTCCTCATAACTGCTGATTATCTGTTACTGCTGCCCTGAGCTGGGGCCCAAGGGCTGGGAAATCTGTTGGTGCTACCCCGCCCTACCATTCACCCAGCTCACTGACTGCCAACAGGAAGTACTGTTTGGCCAGTTCCTTCCCATTCGCCCACCCCCTCGTCCCTAGACCAAACATGTTTACCTCTGCTTCGCCAGTGTAGCCAGCAGCTTTAGCCAACAGGCCGTCTCCTGGCCCCAGTGTCTCCTGGCCATTTCTGTCTCTCAGTTATGGCTTTTATACCCTCAACAGGATTCTGTATTGTCCCAATTTCTTCCTCCTGAGTTTTTATTGAGATTACTCCTGTCACTTCTAAGGAGGGAACAATAGTTGTTTTAGAAGCATTTGCGCTTTATATAAAGATTTTAAAAAGAATTTGCTTTTATTTCCCAAAGTCTGTCTCTAGGGTTGAGACATTTGAACTCAGGCAGAGACAAGAGGCTGGGCAGAGCTGCCCTGAGTTTAGGGGCCTATTCTTGCATCTCACTTAGACCTCAAACTCTCCTCTGTAAATTCCACCTGCCTAGTTCTCCCCTTTCATCCTCTCTCTTCCTACATCATCAGAGAGGAAAAGCTCTTTGCTTAAGAGGAAGAGAAAACAAAGCATCTTATTTTCTTTTAAAAAAATTTAAACCATGGAAAAGATATTTTTAAAGAAATTCACCCAAAACATTAAAGTTCATTATATTAAGTATTTATCATGTGTGAGAATAATAAGTATATAACTGCAGCTAGTAGGTCCCTTTCCCTAATCTCTTAGGTATGAGTAGGATTTGCTTGGTGCCAGTCCTGTGCCCTTTTTTCTCCTGTCATCTGTAGTCGTGATCAGAAAAAGATAACTGCACTGCGCTGTCAGAACCTCTTCCCACTATGTTGTGTGTTCAATTACCGTAGCTCTTTGTTTCATGAAATAAACTGTGAATTTTTTTGGGGGGGTGGGTATGCAGGCTATGTAAAATTTTTTAAGAGGAGAAGTTTGATCATGAAGTAGCTTCTCTTGATGTAGGCTTTGGTAGGTAATTGACTTGACAGCCACTCTAGATAAGTCTCACAGGACAGGAAGGAGTGAGGGAAAGGTAGACCACTTTGTGGTTTTCAGTTTTTTCCATTCTCCATCATTCACTGGAAGCTTCCTTCCAGACCTGCCTAGTAAACAACTTCTGAACTGTGCTTGGTTTGGGGGAGGCAGGGTAGCCCTTTAAATGGATGGACAGCCAGCCAGAGTTTTGTGAGGGCCATTGAAAGATTCTTAGACTGATTGGAACCTAGACATTCAACTCAGGCCCACTAATAGTATTTGATACTAGATTGTTAACATCATGAAAGCAGTCACTGTAGAATTAGAAGCAGAGTCGGAAAGACTTTTGGAAAGAGAGACTCTTGCATGAAAGGAGGGTGTTGACCTTGCCAGCCTTTGGGGATTTTCCTGGAGCCTATGCCAAGACCTTTTCTCCAGGGAGTGTGAATTGGCAGTTAACAGGAAAGCTTTACTCTTAGAAACTCCTGATCTTTGTGTAAGGTGGTATTTTGGCATTTGGCCAAATGCTTATAAATCAGGATCTCAACAGTCTGTCTGTAAGCTGGTTCCCCAGGAAGCCTTTCTGAGGAGGAAGCCATAGCTTCCACAAGTACCTGGAGAACTAATAACCTCCTTTAGCCCTATTCAGAAGAAAATTATGAAAACTGTTGAAATTTTTATTCAAAGCCTCATTTGCTTCTCTACTGGAGCAAACCCATTCTCATAGCAAAACAGATGTTGCTACAACAGCATTTAAGTTTTTTTTAATGTCTGCTTCCCCCTGAAGTTACTGAGTTTGAAGTGATTTAAATCACTGTGTTGATCCTCTTCTGAACAACTCCCAAATCTACACCTTTAGCATTGATATAAATAATTGTTTTTTTCTTTATATTCTCCACCCCACACTACAGTCAGGGCATGAAGTGCATCAGCGATCCTTTTCCAGGCTTGGCAGCATCTACTCACTGGAGCTGGACTTGCACGTTGCCTCATGAGAACAGAGTGGCAGGAAGGAAGTTGGTCCTGGCAGCTTCCCCTGTGGAGAAGAATCAGGAGAGCACTAAACGTGGATGGATTTTATTTTTTGCATCAGCTCCTATAAAAAGTGGGTTTTCTCCAAGGCCTTTTGAGGGGATATCTTCATCCTCTTGGTATCTGTCAACCAGGTCAGAGTTAGCTCAGTGTCCTCACCTCTCTGAGATCATGGCAGGAAAAGGAGGTGGGACAAGCCCCTATTCCTCCTGAATAATGACTGGGCGGTATCATGTGTTCGACATTCCAGATCATTTAGAGCTCAGTAGCTGCTGCATGAGACTTTCATTGACTGTGGCCCGTTAGCTCTCAGCTGAGCTTCCTAGGGCTAGCGTAGCAGGGCCAGAGGTTACTATAGTGTAAATTGAAAACAGAATAGGTAATTTGCTTTGTACACACACAAAAATGTAATGATGGTGCTAATTTCCTGGTAAAAATAAGCACTGCCAAGGGTTGAAGGACTGGTGACTTGAGAAACCTAGATTCATGTTTGGGAGCAAGAGATCTCATGTCTTAGTTCCCTCGAGGTTCTGTTAGAAGAGAAGGTAGAGCCTTGGTGAGTCCTGCACCCGACCCTGGGGTGATCCAGTGCAGTCCGGAAGTGGAAGACACGCTGTTTGCAGATGAGGGAGTTCTTTGAGTTTCTCAGGGCTGGTGTTAACCTTGTCCACAGCCTCCGTCCACACTGCCTAAACAGGCTGAAGAGAGCTCCAGGTGTGGGATCTCCCTCAGATACCTTCTGCCCCTCTACCTCTTCACTCTCATGGGAGCACCTCTATTGCTTATGAAGACTAAGGATATTATTTCTTAAGGAAGTGGAAAGAGTTTATTTTAATTAGAAATCCACAGCCTGGGCAGAAACATTTCCTATCAGCATAAGCAAAAATAGCACATGTGGTCCCTTTTCTAGAGCTACTTTCCCGTGACTCTCAAAACATCAGGCTCTTTAGGGGCTTCAGGTATAACACCTTGGAAATCCAGCAAACTTTTGCAGATAAGAGGTGAGCCCAGGGAGCAGGAGCAGAAATGATCGGTTCTGGTGCTTTAGACTTGCAGGGTCGGGGCAGAGAAAGGCAGTCTCCAGGTCTGAGACGTGTGCTGCCTGTGTGCATGTAGGCGAGTGTTGGGCGAGCGCAGCACACGGGAGCTAATGGAAGAGCAGCTTTCTAAGTCTTGGCAAAAAACAAGCTGACAAAGAGATCTATCTTTATATTTTTAAGGGGCAAAAGGGGGTGTCAGCTGAGGTCCATCACTTTTTTTGCCCCCCTTCACCCCCATAGATTGTCAGCGGTAAGTGAAACTCTTAGTGAAACAGAGGGGAGCCTGTGCTAGGAGTCCCCATAAACATGTACTGTAATTCTTTGTATATAGAAAAAAAAAATTACTGTAAAGTAAAGTTTAACTTTACTCTTATGGCCCTTGCCCTGTGTTTTGTTTTGTTGTCCGTGGGGAGATAGAGCCTAACAGGAGGGAGGATGGGTGTGGTGTGAGAGCAGAAGCCAGACTGAGGTGGTTCCCAGATGGGGACACAGCTGAGCCCTTCCTCCAAGCACCTCATGGAAGTGGTGTGGGTTTCCTCCCAGCAGCCACTGCTGTCAGAATGTCTGCTGCTTTCAGGAGTGGCTGCTGTCGGTCTCAGTCCCTACCCAGGAGGCCTCCATCACCCACGCAAAGGAAGGGTGTTTTGAGGAATTGGTTTTTAAAAAGGAACTGGAACCAAAGCACTTTTCTGATTATGAGTCTAGCCATCTTGGCCAAGTTTTTATTTTTTGAGAGGCAGGTGCTGAGCACTGCAGAAGACCCAGCCCAGGCCTAAAATGGGATAGTGAAGCAAAGAGGCTGAGCATCCCACACCAGAAAGGGAGGGCTGCTATATGCTTCCTTGTGAAAAGGAAAGGTCAGTCCTGTGTACAGTAACAGCTGGTTCTTCTGAAGTATCTTGACATCTAAGGCCCAAAAATAATACTTTCAGGGAACCCTGGAAATCACCTCCCTTTGTGACTTCGTCCTGAACTTCCTGCCCCAGGGAAGAATAGGGGACAACAAGCATTTAGTCCTACAGTTAACATTTCAAGCATACTCTTCATAGTCTTGAGCTAGGTACGAGTCACCTCATTTTAAAAGGAGAACACAGCCAGGTTTGAACCCCTTTTCTGGGTAGCTGAGTTAGAGCCCAGTCTGGGTCTCTTAATACCTTTCTAAGTCTTGCAGAACCTGTAATTTGTCTACTATTAAGCCACATTATAGCATTGTTGCTGGGAAGCTTAGGCTCTGAGCCACAGGGATGACTCACAGACCTAGACGTGACAGAGGTGCAGTAGAGCCAGCCAGTCTGAGTTAGAAATGCTTGACCCTTTGATCTCTGGATACCACCTGAGTGCCCTTCAAGTTCCTAACACCAAGAAGGAACCATGTGAGCTTTGCACTGCCCCAACCCCAGCTTTTCACCCTATCTCTGCCCCCACCGAAGAACCCAGAAAAGGGCCCTTTTGCTCCTCTATTATCTCAACTGCAACCCTAGGGTGAAGCCACTTGGCTTCCAAAGGAAAATAAGACCTGAGAAGAACCCTGATTATAGGAAGTGAGGCCAGTCAGGTGGCCCCAGAAAGTCCTAGGTGTCCTGACACCCAATCCAGACAGCAGGGAAAGGGGTTGAGTGTAATTCACAGTGCATTGATTTTATTTACAAATCAGAAGCCATTTAAATAATCTGTAGACACAACTGTTGTCCAGGGCAGAAGCCCAGGGTCCAAATCAGCCCTTACCCTCTTTGTGCCCATCAGTCAGCCCCAATGCTGTCTCCGTTCCATGGGCCAGCACCGGCAGGTGCCACCTCTGCTGCCACGGGCACCCAGGTAGCTCAGATGTTCAATCATCCAAGCCCAGACAAGAGCTAGGTCCAGCCTTCCTGGGGGGACCCCCCCCCCAGGCCAAGTGAGTGGTGACTCAGTGATGACAACAGCTGTAGAAGTAGGGGTTTGCCTTCTGGCCCAGGTCCACGCCCTTGTCCTCTGTCAGAGAGAGAAGTGGTAGCGCAACATACTATTGTGGGGTGGGGGAGTCAGGTGCTGTGGGCCTACAGGGAGTCTTCACAGGAGCTAAGGAAAAACACACCTGTCATCACCTGGAAGGCGGCCACACTGACGTAATCCTCTGCCACTTTCTGGAAGAGCTCGTCTGGCAGGAAAAAGGGCGATCAGTGAGAACCAGACGCTAGGAGCCCAGGGATCACATAGTAACCCAGTCCTCTGGGCTTTTCTCTGCCTCCTTTGTTGCCCCTATGTGTTCTGCTGTGAGGCCAAGGATAGCACTCACCCACACTCTGGCCTGTCTTGCTGGATGTTTCAAAGAGCTGAGCTTTGATATCTGTAAAGAGAAATGACTAAAGCCTCATACTTGAGAATTAGGTGGCCACAGACTAGCAGTACAGGGACTCTTTGTGAACCCCACAGATGCGTGGAGGCAGAGAGAGTCTTCCTGTGGGGGATCTTGCCAAGGCAGCTCCCATTTTCTGTGACCCACCCAAGCAGCCACTTTCCTCCCCACCCCACCCCCAGCCCAAGGAGCTAAGGAGCAGCTACTGTCTGCATAGTCCTGAACGTCGTGGAAGTCGACCCGTCGCCGCCGCCTGTCCTCCTCCAGCAGGTCACTCTTGGTGCCACACAAGTAGATCTGACAGCCCTGGAGCAGAAGACAAGGCCAGGGTCACCCCCCTTGGGCCACCAGACCCCCAGCCCCTGCCTGGTCTTCTGGTGAGGTCAGGCCACCTACCTCCTCTAGGTTGCGCAGCTCCTTCACCCAGAACTTTGCCCGTTCAAAGCTGCTGCTGTCCGTCAGGTCTTGGTGTGGAACACAGGAAGCAAGCAAGGGTGAGGGGCTGTTCTGTAAGGCCAGCCTGGCACCCTCCCCTTCTTGTTTGAGGAACAGGCCAAAACCCTTCTTACCATAGCAGACGATGGCAGCCTTGGCGCCCCGATAGTAGATTCGGCTCATGGCCTCATAGCGCTCAGAGCCTGCTGTGTCCTGAAGGGCAGGGGGAGGCTCAGCCCTGGCCTGGGTTACGAAGCTATACTCCCCACGACTTCAAACTAATACCACGTCCTCCAGACCCCTGTTTTTAAATTGGGGTCTAGAGAGCAGAAACCTTCGTGAGCCCACAAGTCAGTAAAAGGCAAGGACCTACGCCTCCTCAAGAATGGGTTTTCCCAGATTACGTGCCCAGAGAACTTACCCAAATACCCAAAGTCACCGTCCGGTCTCCGACGGACATCACCTTGGCTACGAAGGCGGCCCCTATGGTCTGCAACCAAGGGGAAGCGATCAGAGCCTCGCGTGTCGGCTAGCCCCCTTCCACCCGTGCTGGGCCCCGCCGGGCGCACTCACATTCTGATAAGGCCCCACCAGGAAGCGGTCGTGCACGTATCGCTCCACCAGGCTCGTCTTGCCCACGTACTCCTTGCCCAACATCACCACCTTGACGTCCACGCGCTGCCCGCTCATGCTCCCGGGGCCGCCTCACCCGCGTCAGGGTCCTGAGCGGGGGCGCGAGTCAAACCCGGCTCTCCGCTCCGAGAGGCAGCGCCCTTAGCCTCAGTCCCCAGCCCCAGGCGCCAACCTAAGGTTCCACACGCCGCGACGAGCTTGAGCGACGACAACGCCTCCGTCCGCCCCCGCTTTTCGGGCCCAGGAATTATCCTCCTAAGAGCCCGGGACCCGGGGCGGCCTGGGAGCGCGCGGGGCAGCGCCCTTAACGGCGCCGCACGCCGCCGCCCGACTTGCTAGCTCGCTCTTTCGCTTGCTCGCCCACCTAGCTTAGAGGCCGCGCCGGCACAGATTCCCCACCGAGCCAGGGTGTTCCTCCAACCCAGCTCTGGCCCGCAGCGCCGCGACTCCAGCGGTGGCGGGGGCGGGGAAGGGAAGCGGGGTGGGTAAGGGGAAGGAGGTTGTGGGGGCGGGGTCGTCGGGTCACGTGGGCAGGCACCGGAAGAGGTGGGTACTTCACTGCTGAGCCGGAAGTGGCGCCAGGCCCGATAATTCCTCATGGCGGCGGGGGTGGCGGCGGCTGGTTGGGTGCGGCGCTGCAGCGACTGATCTGCTGCTAGCCTGGCGGCCGAGCGTCGAGCTCCAGCCCGGCCTCCGCGTGCCCCTCGGGCTCCGCACCCCTGATGCTGCTCGGGCGCTGAGCCCGCCCCGGCCGGGACGATGGTGAAGTATTTCCTGGGCCAGAGCGTGCTCCGGAGTTCCTGGGACCAAGTGTTCGCTGCCTTCTGGCAGCGGTACCCGAATCCCTATAGGTACGTGGCCCAGGGAAAAGCAACGCTCCCACCTCGCTGTTTGGAGATCGGAGTCTGGGGGCCGGGAAAGACTCGACTTCGAGTGGGGGGATCGCCAGAGTCTGGCCATGTTTAGGACAGAAGAACCCTATCAGGGAAGCGGCCAGACTAGGCCCGCAAGGTACTGGAAGGAGGCTGGGCCTGGGCAGTGGATTACTTGAAGCCCTAGTCTTAAGGTTCTCTCATCTCACTGTGATGAGACAGGAAGAGAAGGCAGCACAGGAATTAGGGAGGGATCTTGGGGTTGGAAGTTTGGGCCCTTGCCTGCTTCTCTGCCCTTGACTGCTCTCCAGTGGTGCAATAAATCAGGAGGTCCATCCCTGCTGGAATGCCCAGGAGTCCAGGTCAGCGAGGGGGCGGGAGTTGGAATTTGCCCTGGGAGAGGCTCAAGGGCTCCAGTTCAGGTCTGAGCCACAACCACAGCTTACTCTGAAAGTTTGGGGAAAGGCCTGGCCATTCTGAGTGTGGAGGCTCCAGATGGGACCCTCAACAGGCAGTCTCCCAGGGTCAGGCTCCTGAGGGTCCCCTTCACCCTGACACCTGCAGCAAACATGTCTTGACGGAAGACATAGTGCACCGAGAGGTGACCTCTGACCAGAAGCTCCTGTCCCGACGACTCCTGACCAAGACGAACAGGATGCCCCGCTGGGCTGAGCGACTGTTTCCTGCCAATGTTGCTCACTCAGTGTACATCCTGGAGGATTCTATTGTGGACCCACAAAACCAGACCATGACCACCTTCACCTGGAACATCAACCACGCCCGGCTGATGGTGAGACCCCTCCCACTTCCCCCTCCAAACTAGAGCACTCCAGATACATGTGGCTAGGGAACCATGAGAGGGCTTCTATGATTCAAGCAGATCTGAAGAGTGATAACTCTAGAGTACAAACTCGGATGGTCTTTTCAGCCGGTTATCTTCTCTAGGCCTGTCTTCTAACTCGTTCATACAGTGGAGGAGTACCTGTTTTCCACTTGTAAGTACTAAATGCAGGGCACTCACACTGCCTGGCACGAGTATAGGTTGGGCCACAGGCATGATGCTGAGGGAAGGAGACAGTGGTTTTCAAACATCAAGTCTCCAGAGTACCTTGGATGTATCTCAGAGGGGAGAGGACTGCCCCCCACCCCCACTTTGACTGTCTAATATAATGGATTTCTGCCTGAGATTTTGGGGCAAGGAGAGGGAAGTTCCACATACCTTTGATTTCTTGCTTTAAAAAAAAAAGACTTGAAAACCCATGGTTTATTAATAGTTTAAGGAACATTTCATCTATGAGTACCTTGAAAGCCTTCAGGACACTTTTATTCTTTCTCAGTTAATCATCACAGTAACACAGGGAAGTGGGTCTTACTCTATTGTGCAAAGAGAATAGTGAAGTTCAGGGAGGGGAAGTGTGCTGCAAAGTCACAGAATGAGTCACCTTAATGCTTTGCCCCAGAGTCATCTGAGGGCCCTAGCTCTGTGTTTTGTAAATTACTAAGATAAGACCTCTGAGACCTCCCTTTCAATTCAGCTATGACAGGTGTCTCTTTAAGTGTTTCTCTGGGAAGTACAGGTCCACTTTCTCCTCCCTGATAAGGATAGCTGTGGTGATTGCCAGATTTCCTTTTCTGTTTTTGGATTGCTGGCGGCTTAAGAGCCAAAGTGGGTGGTCATAGTGTTAGTTGTTCAGTAGTGATGGACAGGGAAGCCTGGTGTACTGCAGTCCATGGGGTCGCAAAGAGTCGGACACAACTGAACTGAACTGTGTGTGTCTCTTTGCAACCTGGTAGACTGTAGCCCACCATGCTCCTTTGGCCTTGAAATTCTCCAGGCAAGAATACTGGAGTGGGTTGCCATTTCCTTCTCCAGAGGATCTTCCTGACCCAGGGATCAAACCCGGGTCTTTCACATTGCAGGCAGATTCTTTACCATCTGAGCCACAAGGGAAGCCCCAAATGGTTGGCAGGCAGGCTGAAGACACCACAGACCTCTCAAGAGTTCATGTACCTTTTAGTGTGAGGCGTCAGAGGAGAGGTTTTTAGAGAGCAAAATGACTTTTTTTCCATCTTCCTACTCTCTTCCTGAAGTGCCATTTGATAATCCAGTAAGGTAAGGGAAAGAATGCTTTTCCTCATGAAAAGAGGCAGGGAATCAAATTGATGTGTAAGTTGGCCAAGTGAAGGACTCCCACGTGATGGTGGTTGACTTGCCTGCCTGCACAGGTGGTGGAGGAACGATGTGTTTACCGTGTGAACTCTGATAACAGCGGCTGGACCGAAATCCGCCGGGAAGCCTGGGTCTCCTCTAGCTTATTTGGTGTCTCCAGAGCTGTCCAGGTGAGCAGCGTCGGAGTGCCGGGGCTTAAGCCTTTTATCGTCGAGTCTGGGCGGGGGTTCCCTGGGCAACTCTGAATCCTTCCCTTTGTCATTTTTTGCCAGGAATTTGGTCTCGCGCGGTTCAAAAGCAACGTGACCAAGACTATGAAGGGTTTTGAATACATCTTGGCCAAGCTGCAAGGTGAGGGCTCGGGACACAGACAGAGATTTCAAGTCCTACCTGCTATGATTGGGTCAGAGCCTACTCTGAGTCCACCCTCAACTCATCTGTACACTGAGTATTTTCTTCAGAGCCTGGCCCCCAGGAGATAAATGTCCCGGGAAGTCATTTAGGTCAGTTTTCTTGACATTCTCTAAAACCAGCCCCCCACCCTTTGCTCCAGGTGAGGCCCCTCCCAAAACCCTTGTTGAAACAGCCAAGGAAGCCAAGGAGAAGGCCAAGGAGACGGCACTGGCAGCTACGGAGAAGGCCAAGGACCTTGCCAGCAAGGCAGCCACGAAGAAGCAGCAGCAGCAGCAGCAGTTCGTGTAGCCGGCCCAGGCCCGAGGCAGCAGCCTAGCAGACTACCAGTGCCAGTCCGTGCCCCCGCCTCTTGTACTTTATCATTAAAAGCCAGCTTCTAGCCCTCTCGACTGTCTGGGTGGTGGGCTGAGGGCAGGGGCCCTGTTTGGCATCTCCAGCACAGCCGGCCAGTTCCCCGTGTCTGAGCTGGGCCTCCCTACTCCTGCATCGGGTGGCCGAGGACAGAGGCAGTGACTTGCCCAGGGTCACTGCATCCAGGTGAAGTGGTCGTAAATGCTAGACTGTGAGCTCCATGAGGGCAGGGACCGTTGTTTTATCCTCTGATGTGTCCCAAGTATCTGAAACAAAATCTTGCGTGTAACAGGCACTCAATAAATACTTGTTGAATTCAGTCGGACCCCACTCTGGAGTCAGAAAGCTTGAATCTTGACCCCACTGGTTTTCTGGCTTTGGCCTTCAGTACAGTCACGTCACTCGGCCTTGGTTCCACACTTGAAGTGTGGACGGATGGCCTCCAAGCTGTGGGGAGTAAAGGGGCGCTGCCCAGTGCGGTCAGGAGGGTTTGTGGTGGCTGTAAATCTCATTTCTTCTTTTCCAGTTTGTGGCTGGAAGTTCCCACATTTTCATCAGGCAAGACCATGGACAGGAAATTAAGAAAGAGGCTTTTAATGAAAATACAGTATGCGTGGGGCAAAGGCCAGGGGCCCTTGTTTAGGAAGGAACATGAGGGCCCAAGAGGCTTCCTGCTGCCATGGACAGCTGGGCCAAGTGCTAGAAAAAATGCCCGGGAGGGTGGCCTGGGCCCAAGCTGCCTGCCCTGCAGGGCTCAGGGGGGCTCAACACCCCTCTCCCAGGTGGGACTGCCAGCCGCCAGCAGCAGGGTACGAGGAGCACCTGTTCCCACACAGGGTCCTTTTAGTCCATTCCAACAGTGACTCCAAGCAGCCCTGGAGGCTCGGTGAGGGCTCTGGCCTGACGGCGCAGAGTGGGCTGAGGGCAGAGGCCGCTCTGGGCGGTGAGGGTCATAGCCAGGCACCGCCGCTGTGTGAGTAGCTGTGCTCCTGGCCTGCGCTGAAGCCCCGCAGCAGCTCGGCCTCGCCTCCGAACACCAGGCTCTCCACATCCACCTCCAGCTCCTCTGCACAGGGAGAGGGCCAGTCAGGAGACCTGGCCTGCTCGTCCCAGCCGAGCCCTCCACTCCAGGGCACTTACCTTGGTCTGAGTCCGAGCGCTCGGAGGAGAGGCCCGAGGAGTCCAGGCTGTCCGCCCGCAGCCGCTCCCGCTCGCCCGCCGCGCCCAACCCCCGGAGTTGCTCCAGCTGCCGCCGCAGGCTCTGCTGCTTGCTGCGCAGCTTCTCCTTGAGCTGCCGGGCCCGCTGCTCCTGCTCCTCCAGCTTCTGCAAATCCAAGGGAGCAAGGGGCTGGGCTCAGGCACCACTGGACGGCAGACCAGTCATGTGACAGGCTCACTAGATGTGGGTGCCAGAGGGCTGCTCCCCCATGCTGCAGGAAGCCAGAGTCTGCTGCCCTCCTACCTCACGTAAGTGGCCTGGGAGTTCTGTCTGCACGGTTGGGAGGGAGGGCCGCACAATCTCCAAGGCCCTCAGGGCTCTCAAGTGACGTGAAGGAGCAGAGTGTGCTGGTATCAGGCGATGGAGAGGGACTGGGGCACACCAGCATGTGCACACACTAAGGCTCGGAGGAGGTGTCCCAGGCCAATTACTGCCACGTGGAAACAAACCCGGCGTTGCCAGATCTCCTAGGGCTTGTTTTTGTTTGGGCCATGCCACACAGCATGTGGGATCTTCATTCCCTGACCAGAGATCGAACCTGCATCCACTAGTTTTAGAAAGCTACGAATCCACCTGTCAATCGAAGACGTGGATTCGTTTCTTAAGTAGGGACGATCCCCTGGAGAAGGAAATGGCAACCCACCCCAGTATTCTTGCCTGGGAAATCCCATGGGCAGAGCAGCCTGGCGGGCTACAGTCCATGAGGTTGCAAAGAGTGTGACACGATTGAGCAACTAAACGACAAGAGATTAAACAAAGGCTACCAGTTTGTAACTCCTCCTCAAGACCCTCCCAGGAACCACAAGGCTTCAGTAGTAGTCCCCACCTGCCGCCTCCACGCAAGCTCTGCCAGCCCTGAGATCCAGGGACTGGAGGGCCAAGGGTTCTCCAATCAGGCCCTCAGTGGGAAAAAGCATGCATTCAATCAACAAGGGGAGAACTGGGTGAGGAGGTATTTGAACTGGGTGTAGATGGATGAATAAGCACTACCCAGGTAAAGATGGAGGAGGGAAACATCCAGGCAGAGTGAAAATGGGAAGAGTATGAAGAGCTCAGCTTTTTAGTGGGACCCGGGGCAAGATGAGACCAGTGGCAAGGCCTGTGTTGTGAAGGGCCTTGAGTTTCACAGGAAATAAGAAACTGAAGCTGCCTTGTCAAACCATGGAAGGTTTTCAGCAGGAGACAGACCTGGACAGATCTATGAGCAGCAAAGAACATTCCAGGGCAAGGTGGGGAGGACAGCCAGGTGGAGGCAAAACAGGAAGCAGGGAGTCCAGGAAGGAGCAATCCCTAGGTCCCGCCCATGGGACAGCCAGCACCCAAGACACACCTCCCTCTGAGAACCGTCAGGCAAACTCCACGTGAGACACTGGAGCTCACTTTCCAACCAGGGTGTTATTCAACCATAAGGCACCGTGAGGACAATGCTAACAGTTTCCACACCATTTTATTTGCTGCGTGGCACCTCCAGCCGTCTCTGCCACAGCTGCCTGTGCCCACAACAGGCAGAGCAGATGCTCACTTGTTGCGGAAAAGAATGCAAGTCAAGAGACACAGGCCTCAGTTCTGAATCTCCCTCTCATCAGCCGGCTGCATGCCCATTTCTTCCTCTGTCAAAAAGGGCCAGGAGGGCAGGAAAAGGCCTCCATTGTTTCCAAGTCGCTTCTAAGCGCCCCCACTCTGTGGTGATGCCTCGTCTTGAGTCAGCACATTCCACTCCCATCCACCAGGGGGCGCTGAGCTGAGCCCGGTAAGGAAGGGTCACTGGAGTCCTCTCGGCCCTTTCCCCCTTCTGGCCTCTGGACCTGCCTCCCAAAGCAGGACAGGCCCGTCAGAACAGGGGGCTTGAGGATGCAGGAGAGGAGGAGTGAATAACAGCCCTCTCCAGTCTGAGGGACCCTTATAGTGACCCATCACAGAATGTCCCCCATACGGAGGAGGAAATGAAGTCCAGAGAGGCTACCTAATTTGCTCCAGGTCTCACAGTTGGGATTCAAGTAATAATCGTTGTAATAACAAGTGAACATTTATTGGGAAAACTTGCTTAAAGCCTCAGAACAATCCTCTTGGGTTACTTCCTGCTTTTCTTCCTACTTAAACTTGGAAACTAAAAGCACAGAGCCCAATGTCACACAGTTGGTCTGTTACATGAGACTTCTCTCCTAGTTCCTCCCAGTCTCTCCCTACTGCGCTTCTCCCAGCATCCTGGCAAGCTGGCCCCGGGCGCCAGGGGAGTGTCTTACCTGGATGTGCATTCTGGCCCTGCGCAGAAGGCTCAGTGTGGTGTATCGGACACAGTCAGCCCCCAGGGGCATCTGCTGCTTCAGCTGCTCCAGGCACCGCTTCAGCTGGGCCCTCCTGCAGAGGGAGGGGTCTAGAGGGCAGTGCCAGCCCAGGCCCGCTGGCCAGATGAGGGATGACAGGGGAGGGAAGGCCAGAGGAAGGCTGTTCCTGGGGACTGGTGCTCTCAGGGCAGGGCTGGGACTCACCTGCGCTTCTCCAGTTCGTTGTGCACAGACCTGCCAATGCCAGAGAGGATGGGATAAGGGAGTGTCACTTACTGTCCACACCCTCAGTCCCAGAGTCCCCAGGGGCTCAAAATTCACTACAGATGTGTGCCCCAGACTAACCCACTGTGGGGACCTGGTGCTGGCCTCAGACAGCTGAGTGCCAGGCAGAGGCAGTAAGGAGGTCAAATGCTGAGAGAGGTCTGCCCAGGTGATGTGGGGTCCAAATGTGTCCCCTAGCCACAATCAGGAAGGGCTTCCTGAACACAAGTGACATTTGAGCTGAGCCCAGTCACACAAGTTACCCAAAATGAGTAGTGGGAGGAGAGGCATTCAAATTGAGGGGGAACGCGTGTGCAAAGGGTTGAGAGGAGAGAAAAGGAGAATGCCTGTGAAGGGAAGCAAGTGGTTTGTCTTAGGAGTGTGAGTGGAAGCAGGACCCAGAACTGTTATTCACAGTTCCAAACACATCTGAGGTGCTTGAGAAATAGTCCTTGAACGAAGAGTGTGTGTTCGGAGGATGGAGAAACAGCAGGAGCCCGTATGTCTCCAGAGCAAGGTACTTGGCCCAGAAGATGCAAGCAATGAGGAGGAAGTGGGCAGTGGAGAGACCCGATGAAGGACGGCGCCCATCCCCCTACTCCCCGCTGCCCCCGGCCCTCCTCACCGCCCACTGTCCAGCGCGCCAGGAGCTTGGGGAGACCGCTTCCTCCTCCTGTGGACTGGACCTGGACTCCGGTGCGGGCACAGGGACGCATAGCCATGCTCGGCCTCTGCCAAAGAGAGACCCCGCCAGCGTCAGGCTAGTCCCAGCGGGCGCCCCGGGCACGGCACCGTCAGAAAGGGATTCTGGGCTACAGGGCCATTTTCCCAACCGTTCCAGCCCACTGCCCGCGGACCCCTCTTAAGTTGAGCGCGCCGCAAGACTACAACCCCAAGGCCATGTATTCTTCAAGTCGGGAGTCAAGCCCAGCCCAGGCCAGTGTCAGCGAGTTCGCCGCCTGGAGTCCGACCAAAGGTTCTTCCTCACCTCTCTCGCGGCGCTCCAGGAACTCCGCCGCCTGCAGCAAGACTTGGATGTTGCTGGCCACCGGTTCCATGTCGGCGACAGCCGGAGGCAGGCGGCCCTGGGGTGCCGACCCGAGTAGCGGCGTCACCACTTTTGTTACAATGTAACTGACACGGGGCAACAAACACAGGCGCCCGGCCCGCCCCCAAGACGCCCCGCCCCGGGAGAGCCTAGCTCTTGGCCCCGCCCTTCTGGAACGCGCCCGGGAACCGCGGCCCACCCTCCGCCCACCTGCCCGCCCCCTAGAACTCCCTTAGGGCTGCCACCGACGCCGGCTGCAGGCCCGGCCCTCGGGCGAACGCCCTGGTTGGAGTGGGGGTGCCGCGTCTTGCCGCTTCGCTCAGCGACCCCGCACCGACCACTTGGCGTTTCTGGGCCTCAGTCTCCAGCCCAGTACTGGTGACCAGAGGCCCGCTGAGTGGTGCTCTGGGGGCGGGTGGTCCACCCTAGGCCCGGGGCTCGGCCGCTGCACGTGGGCGCCGCGGAGGCGGGGCCGGCGGACGCCCTCGCCCATTTGCTCTCTGCCGCTTGTGGCTCGCTGACGTCACCTTGTGGGCGGAGCACGAGGGCCTCGGAGGCACTATTGGCTGCGCGCGGCTCCGCCCTCTCCCGCCGCTGGTCTACACGTTCGGGCGGGAAAAGGAGCAGGTTTCAAATTTGAAAACCCCGGCGATGGGGGCGGGGTTAAGCGGGGACTAGGGCCGCAGTGCGCAAGCGCCGGGGGAGGGGGCGAATCTGGCTCCGGCGCTAGGAGGTTAGCATCCTTGCAGGCTTGCCATCTGCCCCCGTAGCTCTTCGCTGAGCTTCAGCTTCCTACTGTGGCGAATGGGAATAGTCTTCCGGCTTCTCCTCATCTGCAGGGAAGTTGTTGTTGCTACGAAAACGTCAGAAGCGTACCGATTTATGAGAACCAGCTGGCTAGAATCCTGCGTTCTGGAGCCATCGGGGTTGAGTTCTCTCACCGCTAAGTGCCCTCTTTCCTGTAAGTTCGGGAAGCCCTGCGAAACCGTTGTCGTCGAAGGCCTGGGCATTGAAGGATCAGAGCCGTGCGCAGTTGGTAGGAGCTGCTGATTTTGTAACCTGACACGGGCTTCTTCCTCCCACGGAGCCCATGGTTGCCTTACCCAGAGTCAATGAGCCCTTCTTTAACGTGACTGTCTAGCCTCCCGAAGGAGATGATGCAGTGACTTCTAGGGGCGGCATCCCCCTGCGGAGACTGTGACAGTCTAAGGGTGGAGCCCGGAAGGTGAAAGCAGCTGTTAGAGAGTTGAGCATTACTGTTAGGCTGGGGCTGAATCTGTGGCCCGGAAATGGAGAGGAGGGAGAAGGAGGAACTAGATTTTTTATAAAGAGACAGCCCTGGGTAAACACATGGCACACGGCAGTCAGTCCTCTCAGTTCCTTGGATAAAACCTTTGAGTTTCTCTAGGAGTCACTTCTAGAGGGAATCACTGACATGCTCAGCCAAGAACTGCTGCCTGGGACTATCCACCCTTTCACCCACCCGTTGGCTCATGATATATTTGCTGAGAACTTGCAGGACCCTAGGCAATGTGCTGGGGGCTGGAGAACGCAAGGTTGGGCAGAACCAGACAGGGTCCTTCCCTCTGCCAAGCTCTTGCATGAGGGGGAGGGAGACTGATATAGTAATCACACAATAAAGATACACTGTGACTCGTCCACACAGGAAAAGACACAATGTAAGGGCACTTCCTAAAGGAGCATTTGACCTAATCAGAGAGGTCAAAGAAGGTTTTTCTGGGACAGGGATGAGTATGTGTTATCTATGTATAGGAGGAATGTGTGAGAATTCCAGACACACTAATAGCAGGTGCAAAGGCCCTGGGGCTGAAAGGATGTATGCAGATGGAAAGAAGGTCAATGTGGTCAGCATAGAGAGATCAAAGATAATGGTGCAGGTTGACACCGGAGAGGCTTGCAGGGCCCAGAAGAGACTGAAGGGTTCCCCAAACCCCCACCCCCAATTAATTATCTCCGCAGAAAAGAGTCATAAGACTTGTGAATGAATTTCCCATTTTATTTCACTAAAGTCAGCACCCACACAGTGTAGGCACAAACCAACTAGTAAGATATCTGGGACCCAGGTGGCCCAGCCTTGGGCGGGGAGAGCTGTGAAGGATGAATTCCCAGCAATGGGAGGGAGCTCTTAAAGAGTTGTACTGTGTCCTCAGCAGTGTCCAACTCTGGGACCTCATGGACTGTAGCCCACCAGGCTCCTCTGTCCATGGGGATTCTCCAAGCAAGAATACTAGAGTGGGTTGCCATGCCCTCCTCCAGGGGATGTTCCCACTCAGGGATTGAACCCAGGTCTCCTACATTGCAGGTGGATTCTTTACCATCTGAACCACTAGGGAAGCCCAAGAATATTGGAGTGGGTAGCCTATCCCATCTCCAGAGGATCTTCCTGACCCAGGAATAGAACCAGGGTCTCCTGCATTGCAGACAGATTCTTTACCAGCTGAGCTACCAGGGAAGCTCAGAGTGAGGGCTGCTCCAACTGGAGGTTGTGGAAATGAGGCAGAGGCTGCAAAGGGGACTTGAGTAACCATGTCAAGGAGTTTGGACTTCATCCAAGAAGGGCAGGCTTTGAGCTAGGGAACAGCATGGCCCTCAGGTCTCCCAGGGCCACTAACTAAAGGAAGAGGAAACAATCCTTCCCAGGGAGCAGGGCAAGTGAGGGAGCAAGGGGCTCCTGCCCCAAACCTTTGGATGGCCTTCTGGGCCCCTCTGAGGCAATGCTAGTACTAGTACCATCTGGGCGCAGGGCTGGGCAGAGGCCTCCAGTGCTCCTGCCCTCTCAGCAGTGACTGGACTTAGAGCCTCTTCCCCAGACTCGGGGAAGAACTCGGTCCTACCGAGTTCAGCCTGCACACTGAAGCCCTATGGCCTCCCCAACCCTCAGCCCTTACTGCCCACACTTCAGTGCAGTAAGTAACTGGTTTCTGTTCAAAACCAGTGTCCTCTGGGCTCCAAGGGGCAGAGCCTGCATCTGCGCCCTGAGTGAGTGGGAGGGGAGAAGGGCACCCCCACCCTACTGCCTTGCCCCAGCCAGGACATCTGGAGAAGGGCAGCTTTCAGGGCCTCAGCCCCGGGCTCACCATCCTCTCTCACCCTATGGACAGGATGCCTGAGGAGACAGGACCCTCTCACCTCCTTCCCTGCAGGTGAGAGTACTGGGGGAGGTGGGGCAGTACTGGAGCTGAGGCCTGGCTCAGACCCTGGACCTGGCACAGCCTCTTCTCTATGCTCCCTGTCCCAGTCTCTCCCAGTTCACTCACCCTCCCCTCTTCCCAGAGAGCAGCATTCCATGGTCACTGAGCTAGCCAGGCCGTGTCCCTGCTGAAAGTCTCTCCAAGGCTCCCTCAGCCCTGAGGACAAAGTTCAAGCTGGCTGTGCCTTCCTTCTGCCTGTCAGGCCCCATGCCCTGCCCTTGCCCCACTTCCCTGACTCTGCTGGTTTGGCTTACATGTCACTTCCTCCAGGAAGTCCTCAGGCCTCCATTCTTCTGAAAATCGCAGAGCATCCTTCTGAAAACAGCAGTGGCTCTGTGTCCCTCAGGGTCAGCCTTCTCTGTCTGCCTAGGAGCACAGCAATAGAGGAAACCCTTGCTTAAAAGGGATCGGGCCAAGCTGTCATGGGGGGAGGGGACAGCAGACCTTGGTGGGCCTGGCTCTCTATTACACAGGAGGCCAGTGGCATAGCAGTCAACAGGCCCCCACCTTGGAGGCCCCCCCGGAATGCCACTCCAGGCATGTTACCAGAGACTGCACAACACTGGCTGTCAGGAAGGCTAACTGCTCCCTCTGCAAGTGCAGGGGAATAGGCCATGAGGCCAGGCCTGGCCAGACCACATCTCAGAAGTGGCTGACAGTCCTGGTTATTCTGGGTGGGGGCACCAGGAAACGGCCTCTATAAGACCTGTAGTAGTTCCGGGATGGGGAATACGTGTAACTCTATGGCTGATTCATATCAATGTATGACAAAACCCACTGAAAAATAAAAAAATAAAAAAATTTAAAAAAAAAAAAAGAAAAAGACCTGTAGTATGTCCACATTTTAATTCCTGATATAGGTAGATTCCCCACCATCACCCTTGACAAGTTTTGCTGGGAGTGTATCAATTTTGTTAATTTTTTTTAACCAATCAACTTTGGATTTCTTTTGTTCCTTTGTTATCTAGTTTCTTCACATGGAAATATATATGATTCACTTTATTCCTTTCTTCTTTTCTGCACCTTGCTTTCACTCCATCCCACAAACTTTAAGGTGTTTTTGTTTTGTTTTTCATTCACATAGAGATATTTTTAGAATTTTTCTTTGACCTGAGGCCTGTGAGTAACCTGAAGTGTTTTCCATGTCTAATACTTGGAAATTTTCTAGATGTCTTTTTATTATTGGTTTCTAATTTAGTTCTATGGTGGTCAGAAAATATACTCTTATGATTTTGATCATTTGATTCATCAAATTTAACAAAGCCTGTATGTTCCAATATATGATCTATCTTGATGAATGTTTTATATGCACGTAAAAATAACATGCATCCTCCAGTTGTTACCTGGAGGTAACAACTAAAAGCATCAGATTAAGTTGGTTGACTGTGTTGCATTAAAAAAAAATTTATATCCTTATTAGTTTACTAGTTCCATTTTTTGTTTACTAGTTCTATTAGTGGAAGATAAGTGTTAAAATCTCCAAATTTAATTGTGAAATTGTCTATCACATTTTACTTTATATACGTGAAACTCTAGGTGCATATACATTCATGATTGTTTTATCTTGTTGACTTCATTATTTTTGCATTCTGAAATGCAAGGTTATCTTTGACAACCTTTTCTCTAACGCTGCTTTGATATTAATATAGTCACAACAGTTCCTTTTGATTAGTGCTCTCATTGTGTGTTTTTTCCTCTCTTTTTTACTTTTTACCTAACAGTGTCTTAGTATTTAACATGTTTACCCTACAAATAGCATATAACTGGGGAGTTTTCCCCTGTGGGCTGATAATCTCTGCCTTTCAATTGTGTTTAATACAATTATTCTGACATAGTTGATTTTAAGGTCTATCATCTTGATTTTTATTTTACATTTGTCCCATCTGTCCTTTTCCTCTTTTCCCTCTTTTTCTGACTATTTTGGGTTATTTGAGTCTTTGTCAGCCTTCCATTATATATTATATATTAATATCTACAATTGGGTTATCATTTCCTCTTTATTTATTTATTTTTTTTTAATTTTTATTTTTCAGTGGGTTTTGTCATACATTGATATGAATCAGCCATAGAGTTACACGAATTCCCCATCCCGGTCTCCCATCCCACCTCCCTCTCCACCCGATTCCTCTGGATCTTCCCAGCCCAACAGGCCCGAGCACTTGACTCATGCCTCCCACCTGGGCTGGTGGTCTGTTTCACCACAGATAATATACATGCTGTTCTTTCGAAACATCCCACCCTCCCCTTCTCCCACAGAGTTCAAAAGTCTGTTCTGTACTTCTGCGTCTCTTCTTCTGCCCTGTATATAGGGCCATCGTTACCATCTTTCTAAATTCCGTATATATGTGTTAGTATACTGTAATGTTCTTTATCTTTCTGGCTCACCTCACTCTGTATAATGGGCTCCAGTTTCATCCATCTCATTAGAACTGATTCAAATGAATTCTTTTTAACGGCTGAGTAATATTCCATGGTGTATATGTACCACAGCTTCCTTATCCATTCATCTGCTGATGGGCATCTAGGTTGCTTCCATCATTTCCTCTTTAAAGTGGTCTTTTAAGTATTCACTTTAAGAACTGTAATAATAAATGTCTTTAAATTAGCACAGTCTACTCTGAATTAATATCATACAATTTAAAATATAAGGTAAGAAACATACACCATTATGCTTCATTTACTCTCTACCATCCTTTTTACTACTGTCATTATATATTTTATTTCTATATGTATTAAAATTCCTAGAATACATTGCTACAATCTTGCTTTAAATAGTCAATTGACTTTTTAAAAATTAAGAACAAATAATCTTTTGCCTCCAACTAATAAAAATAATTGAAAAAATAATAATAATCTTTTATATTTCACCACACTTTTACTATTTCTAGCGTTCTTCATTCTGTCTGTAGAGCTGGGTTTTATTGGTACCATTTTTCTTTCAGCCAGAGAAGTTGCCTTTGGCCTTTCTTGCAGTGTGGGTCTTTTAACAACACATTCTACCAGCTTTTCTTCATTGAAAATGTATTTATTTCATCTTCATTTTTGTAGCATATTTACACTACATATAAGATTCTAGGTTGACTGCCTTTCAGCACTTTAATTATGTTACTGGTTTGCCTTCTGACTAGCATTTCTTTTCCATGTCAGCTGGAATTCTTAGCACTTCCCACTGTATGTAATGTGTTTATTTCCTCTATTCTAATTTTTTTTTTTTCTTGTTTTCAGTTATTGACTCTGGTAGCTCAGACGGTAAAAAATCCACCTGCAATGTCAGAGACCTGGGTTGGGAAGATCCTCTGGAGAAGGGAATGGCTACTCACTATAGTATTCCTGCCTGGAGAATCTCAGGGACAGAGGAGCCTGGCAGGCTACAGTCCATGAGGTCACAAGGAGTTCATCATGACTGAACAACTTTCACTCTCACTTTCATTGGCTGTGATACCCGTGGATGTGGTTTTCTCTGCGTTTGCCTTGCTTGGTGTGTTTCGAGCATCTGGAATGTTTTTCAGTCTTTAATTTTTCAAATATTTTTCTCCATCTCTCTTCTCTCTCTCCTCTCTTAATCTGATCTCAATTTCATGTATGTTTCCCAGTTTCATAATATACCAAGGGGAATTGATGCTGTTAATTTTTTAAATTCTTTTTAAATTGAAGGCTAATTCTTTACAATACAGCATTGTTAATATTTTATGTGTATGTGTGTGTGTTTTAATCTCTCTGCTTCATTGTGGATAAGTTCTATTTACTTGCCTTCAAGTTGGCTTACTCTTTCTTCTATAACATCCAATTTGGCATTTAGCCCACCCATTGTAGTTTTTAGTTCAGCTATTGTATTTTTCAAATCTAGAATTTCCTCTTAGTCCTTTTTTTAAAGTTTTCTACCCATATCCCAGAATATGTCATTACACATGTGTTATGGGCTTCCATAACACAGTATTATAACTGAGTGGCTTACAACAATAGAAATTTGTTCTCTCACAGTTCTGGAGAAGTCCAAACTCCAGGTGTCAGCAGGGTTGGTTCCCTCCTGAGGGTCCCAGGCTGACCTCATTTTATAACTATATCTGTAAGGATCCTATTTCCAAATTAGGTCACATTTGAAGTTCTGGGTGAACATGAATTTTTGAGGGACACTATTCAACTTATCATTACCCCTTCTCTATCCCAATTATTCTTTTGCTATTAATTAGTTTATATATTTATAATAGTTGTTGTATGTCCTTGCCTGCTAATTCCAATAACTTAGGGTTTTATTTTTAGGAGGGGGGCTTCCATTGACTATATTTTCTCTTTATTATAAAGCATATTTTCTTGCTTCTTCTCATGCCTTATAATTTTTTACTGATTCTAGAACATAAAAGTGAGAGAAAAGATAATGGAGTATAACCATATCAAAGTATATACTGGGGTTGTTTTTCAATTTATTTATTTTGTGGCTGCGCTGGGTCTTCACTGCTGCTCACGGCCTTTCTCTAGTTGCGGTGAGTGGGGCCACTCTCAGCATTGCAGCGTGCAGGCTTCTCATGCGGCGGCTCCTCTTGTTGTGTGTGCACAGGCTTCAGTAGTTGCAGCTCCCGGGCTCTAGGGCACGGACTCAGTAACTGGGCCACATGGGTTTTCGCTGCGCCGTGGCATGTGGAATCCTCACTGGGCAGGGATTGAACCCATGTCCCCTGCACTGGCAGATGGATTCCCATCCACTGTACCACCAGGGAAGTCCTATATTATCTTGTTTTGTTATTTTCTTAAGAGTGCAAGTCCTTACCTGTTTGGCAGTTAGAAGGACAGGCTCATCATTCAGATTCCTACTAAGCTTTGTGAGAAGATCAGCAAACTGTACAGGTTAGAGATGAGAAGGATCACACTCACATGAGACCACCATCACTTCAGACCCTAACTGCAAATTCAGGGGTTTCACCAAAGTACTGTTGGGAATGGCAATTTTCAAGGACTCATAGAACCTTCTCAATGCTATTATACTCCCTATATACACTGTATTATACAGTTTCTTACAGGAAAGGGATACAGATTAAGATAGACAAAGTGAAGAATTCATGAGTCTACAGAAGTGAAAAATGTGGGACGTCTGCTCCTTCTGTGTAGCCAAGACATATATACACAGTGTACTGTGCAATAGGGAGGCTGTCCTGAGTTACTTAGGCAAGACATGGATTGGTTGATCTCAGTCTGCAGATCAACTGACACCTTGTGACCCTAAATCACCTGTGTGGTCTTTCTGGTGTGAGCAGTCCCCACCCTGAGGTGTGGTCAGCACCCACCCTAAATCGTGTCTTTTTCTCTGGCTAGCCCAACGCTCCTTGGAAGAAAAGCTATGACCAACCTACACAGCAAATTAAAATCAGAGACATTACTTTGCCAGCAAAGGTCCATCTAGTCAAAGCTATGGTTTTTCCAGCAGTCATGTACGGACTGAGAGTTGGATAAAAAGAAAGCTGTGTGCCAAAGAACTGATGCTTTTGAGCTATGGTGTTGGAGAAGACTCTTGAGGGTCCCTTGGACTACAAGGAGATACAACCAGTCAACCCTAAAGGAAATCAATCCTGAACATTCACTGGAATGACTGAGGCTGAAGCTGAAATTCCAATACTTTGGCCACCTGATGGGAAGAACTGACTCATTTGAAAATACCCTGATGCTGGGAAAGATTAAAGGTGGGAGGAGAAGGGGATGACAGAGGATGAGATGATTTGATGGCATCACCAACTCTATGAACATGAGTTTGAGCAAGCTCTGGGAGTTGGTGATGGACAGGGAGGCCTGGCATGCTGCAATCTGTGGGGGTAGCAAAGAGTCAGACATGACTGAGCAACTGAACTGAACTGAGCCCAACACTCCCAGAAAATAAAGCATAATTTAGGGAAAACAAAGGTATCTCCCAGGACCTGAGGGCAAAATCCAGACCTCTTCTGGGATAGTTAAATTCTTTAAGACATAGGACAGCCATTGCCTTTGGCCAAGGCTCTGACAGCAAAATGATTATATTGCCTAACAGTTGGGGGACAAGTATTGAGGTTATTGTTGTTGTTCAGTCACTAAGTCATGTCCAGTGATTTGTGACCCCATGGACTGCAGCATGCCAGGCTTCCCTGTCCTCCACTATCTCCCAGAGTCTGCTCAAACTTGTGTTCACTGAGTTGGTGATGCTATCTAACCATCTCATCTGCTGCTGCCCTCTTCTCCTTTTGCCCTCGATCTTTCCCAGCATCAGTGTCTTTTGCATTAAGTCTGTTCTTTGCATCAGGTGGCCAAAGTAGTGAGCTTCACTTTCAGCATCAGTCCTTCCAATGAATATTCAGGGTTAATTTCCTTGAGGATTGACTGGTTTGGTTTCTTTGCTGTCCAAGGGACTCTTAAGAGTCTTCTCTAGCACCACAGTTCGAAAGCATCAATTCTTCAGTGCTCAGTCTTCTTTATGGCTCAACTTTCACATCCATACGTGACCACTGGAAAAACCATAGCTTTGACTAGATGGACTTTGTTGGCAAAGTGATGTCTTTGCTTTTTAATATGCCATCTAGTTTTATCATAGCTTTCCTTCCAAGGAAGTAAGCACAATTTAATTTCACAGCTGCAGTCACCATCTGCAGTGATTTTGGAGCCCAAGAAAATAAAATCTGTCACTGCTTCCATTTTACCCCCTTCTATTTTCCATGAAGCAATGGGATCTGATGCCATGATCTTAGTTTTCTGAATATTGAGTTTCAAAAAAGTTTTTTCACCCTCTTCTTTCACCCTTATCAAGAGGTTCCTTAGTTCCTCTTCATTTTCTGCCATTAGAGTGGTATGCATCTGTATATCTGAGGTTGTTGATATTTCTCCCAGCAATTTTGATTCCAGCTTGTGATTCATCTAGCCTGGCATTTTGCATGATGTACTCTGCATAGCAGGGTGACAATATACAGCCTTGTTGTACTCCTTTCCCAATTTGGAACCAGTCAGTTGTTCCATGTCCGGCTCTAACTGTTGCTTCTTGACCTGAATACAGGGTCAAGTGTCCCTGTCAGAGGAGGGATAAACAAACAACTCATCTGTCCTACAAGCATTTTCATGTTTTTGTACTAACTCAATTATTCATTGTCCCCTTTGTATCTTATGATAAAGTGGTATGGAACTATTTACCTTAGAAATTAGCTAATAATTAGGTAAATCCATTTCTTCCTGAGACCGGTCATTTTCCACCTATTTGACTTCCTCAAGGGGCTTTAACTGAATTTCCCCGATACATGTGACTATGAATATCAAGGCCAGTGTTGCACACTATCACAGTGTGGCAGCAGACATGCCCCGAAAAACCTGCACAGGACCAGAGTCCCCCTCAGCCAGTAAGAATGAGTTCAGTGATGGAAATGTCTCCCAGAGTGATGGATGTCACTCAGGTTTGCGACTTCCATTCAGTCGTTTCAGGCTGTAAAAGCAGGAGTGGTCTCAGCAACATGTCATCATCCTTTCAGGCATCTGGTGTAACTGAGCTAAGAGACAATAACATCTTTCTCTGAGCCTCTCTCGAGGTACCAATGTTAACTGCATAAATCATTAAACTTTATGTTCAGCTACCATTCCTCATGGGCTTTCCTGGTGGCTCAGATGGTAGAGAATCTTCCTGCAATGCGGGAGGTCCAGGTTCAATCCCTGGGTCAGGAAGATCCCCTGGAGAAGGGAATGGTTCCCCACTCCAGTATTCTTGCCTGGAGAATTCTATGGCCAGAGGAGCCTGGTGGGTCTATGGGGTCACAATAATCAGACACTACCGAGAGACCAACACACACACACACACCACTCCTCTTCCTCCTCTCCATTCAAACCCTAATGTTCCCACTTTGGGAGAGGGTTGTTAGCGGTGCCACTGTGCTGGTCCAGACTGCCATCAGCAATACAAATCTAGTCTAGCACCTACCCTCCCCAAAGCCACTCTCATTCCTGTGGGTAGGGTTACAATGGAGCAGAACTGGTAGGCTATCCCAACCACTAAGCAATACAGCGGTATTCACCCTCAGCCCCAATTTTGCCAAGTTGGGTGAAGGCACAACCCACCCCATCAGACCCCTAAGAATCTGACATAAAAATTTAAAGGCATAGTTACAGTTTCTTAGGGGTCATCCCTGTGTTCACACCTGCAGTTGCAGTCCTGGTCCTGGACCACTGCATCAGGTAGGACAGAAGAGGTGGAAGTGATGCGAGGAAAAAAGAAAAAGAATTACACCCCATCTTTCCCACCTCCTCTTTCCCAAATACCATCCCCCCAAAAGCAGAGGAATCTAACTAAGGGAGACTATCCCTTGCCCCACTCACTTGTTTTGTGTAAGTGCACACTCATAATGGTGTGTAAGCCAGCCGTTTATGCCTTTATTTCCCCATGTTTTAGACCTCCAAAACAGTGCCACATTGCTAATGATTAGTGAAATGGAAGTCAAAACTACAATGAGGTATCACCTCACACCAGTCAGAATGGCCATCCCAAAAAGTCTATAAATGTTGGAGAAAAGGGAACCTTCTTACACTCTTGGCGGGAACGTAAATTGGTGCAGCCACTATGCAAAACAGTATGGAAGTTCCTTAAAAAACTAAAAATAGAGTTGCCATATGATCCAGAAAGCCCCTTTCTGCGCATATGCCCGCAGCACTATTTACAATAGCCTGCCCATTGACAGATGAATGGATAAAGAAGACATGTGATGGGATATTACTCAGCCATAAAAAGAATGAAGTAACATCATTTACAGCAACAGGGATAGACTTGGAGATTACCATGCTAAGTGAAGTAAGTCAGAGAAAGACAAGTAGCATGTGGTATCACTTATGTGTGGAATCTTGAAAAGTGATACAAATGGGACTTCCCTGGTGGTACAGTGAATGGGAAGCTGCCTGCCAGTGCAGGGGACACAGATTCGCTCCCTGGTCTGGAGGATTCCACACGCCACTGAGCAACGAAGCCCATGCGCCCAACTACTGAACCTGTGCGCTCTAGGGCCCTGGAGCCACAGCTGTTGAGCCGTGTGCTGCAACGACGGAAGGCCGCTCGCCTGGAGCCTGCGCTCCACAAGGGAAGCGCCACGACGACCCCGCTCGCCGCAGCTAGAGAAAGTGTGCACGCAGCAATGAAGGCCCGTAATAAGTCAATAAAGCTATTTTTCAAAATTATACAAATGAGCCTATTTACAAAAGAGAAACAGACTCACAGACATAGAAAATAAACTTACAGTTATCAAAGGAGAAAAGGGGGTGGTGTAGGGTTAAATAAGGAGCTTGGGATTAAGAGATACACACCATGTTATATTGGAGAAGAAAATGGCAACCCACTCCAATACTCTTGCCTGGAGAATCCCATGGACAGAGGAGCCTGACGGGCTACAGTCTGTGGGGTCACAAGAGTCGGACACACTGATCAACTAAGCACAGCATGTTATATAAAATAGACAAGCAACAAGTCTTACTGTACAGCACAGGGAACTGCATTCAATATTTTGTAATAACTCCTAATGGAAAATAATCTTAAAAATAATATATATTTGATATATAATTATATAGTTATACACAAGTATACATATAATTGGAAGACTTTTCTGTATAGCTGAAACTAACACAACATTGTAAATCAACTATACTTCAATTTACAAGAAGTTTCAATTGTTCATTTCTCCATCAAACTTACTCTGAGGATGACATCTCTCTGTCCATCTACTTCATGGACCCAGGTGGCCACTTCAAATGAGCACCCTAGGAAACCTATTTGTTAAATCAAATCATCTTCCAAATCTGGAAGGTGTTCTTCTTTTGGGCGTCACGTGTCCTATGCACCCCATATGGTCATCCGGTTAACGGGCCAGTTTTCCATCGCCCTCTGCCTGACCATATGGCCAGGCCATTGGCCCCTGCCTGTGAGTCAGTAAAAACCCAAATATAGGGTCTTTTTACTACAGTTCAGTCCTTCCACCACTGCTAGGAAAAATGCAAACCGGCCCCCTGAGTTGATTTGATTTTCTTCTATAAGAGTGGTAGCCTGCCAAACAGGAAGGTGTCCACTCACTGTGGAGCTTCTGCCCACAAACCAATCAGCTCTTTGTTGGCCAGTGGAGGGCAGCTCATAGGGCACTGCCCAAGTAGCCTGTAGCCATAGGATCCAGCAGCTCTTTTCTTTTTTTTCAAATTTCAAACTTTTTATTTTGTATTGAGGTATAGCTGATTAACAACGTTGCGGTAGTTTCAGGTCAATGGTGAAGGCACTCCACCATACATATACATGGATCCAGGCTTCCCTGGTGGCTCAGTAGAGCATCCATTGCAATGCAGAAATCACTGGAGACGCAGGTTCAATCCCTGGGTAGGGAAGATCCCCTGGAGGAGGAAATGGCAAACTGTTCCAATATTCTTGCCTGAAAAATCCCATGGACAGAGGAGTCTGGCGGGCTACAGTCCATAAATAGACAGATGTAGACACGACTGAAGTGACTTGCAACTTAGCACACATGCATACATGTATCCATTCTCCCCCAAAGCCCCCTCCTATCCAGGCTGGCACATAACATTGAGCAGAGTTCCATGTGCTATATACTAGGGCCTTGTTGGTTATCCATTTTGAATATAGCAGTGTGACACAACCTTCCCAAACTTCCTAACCACCCCTTCCCGCAGGCAATCATAAGTTTGTTTTCTAAGCCTGTGAGTCTCTTTCTGTTTTGTAAGTTAATTTGCATCATTTTAGATTTCACATATAAGAGATGTCTACAATATTTCTCCCTCTCTGTCTGACTTACTTCATTCAGTATGACTCTCTAGGTCCATCCATTTTGCTGCAAATGGCATGCTTTCCTTCTTTTTAATGGCTGAGTAATAGTCCATTGTACATATTTACCACATCTTCTTTATCCATCTGTCTGTTGATGGACATTTAGGTTGCTTCCATGTCTTGGGTATTGTAAAAAAAAAAAAAAAAAGTGCTTCAATGAACACTGCGGTGCATGCATACTTTCTGATCATATTTTTCTCCAGATATATATCCAGAAGTGGGATTGCTGGGTCATATGGTAGCTCTATTTTTAGTTTTTTAAGGAACCTCCATACCGTTCTCCACAGTGGCTGTGCACAAAGTTGGTCAGTCGTGTCCAACGCTTTGTGACCCCGTGGACTGTAACCCGCCAGGCTCATCTATCCATGGGATTCTCCAGACAAGAATACTAGAGTAGGTTGTCATGCCCTCCTCTAGGGAATCTTCCCTACCTGAGGATTAAATCCACATCTCTGTGTCTCCTGCATTAGCAGGCAGGTTCTTTACCTGCCTGGTACACAATGGCTGTACCAATTTACATTCCTGCCAACAGTGTAGGAAGGACACTACCTCTCTCTCTACCCTCGCCAGCATTTGTTGTTTGTGGATTTTTTAATAATCCAGCAGCTCTTCAGGTGGTTCCGAGCCAGCCCTAGAGGAAAAGAGTAAGTATCACCTGGCATTCTGTGGCATGTTCCTGTATGAAACACTTCCATTGTATGACAGAACACTCCTGGGCATTGCCCTCCCCACTAGAGTATTTCTCCATCATCACCCAAGGCATAATGAGTGTTTCAGGTTCAAGGTTATTTTATGTTTCTCAGTCATAGGGGAAATCTCAAAGCCCAATAGCAAGCTGTGTGTGTGTGCTTAGAGGCTCAGTCGTGTCCAAGTCTTTAAGTAATAATTTTCTCTCAAATGTGAATGTTCTGGTCCCAAATCCCAGAAGTTGCCACTAGGTGGCACTCACAGGCTTTTGCTCTAAACTCCAGTCTGCTCTGCACATTGGGCTTTGGAATTGCAAAGCAACAACCTGTGTGGGCTCAGACACCCTCACAGGTCCCATTTACTGTTTCCAATCAATATTGGAGGAAGGGTAGATTTCCATGCCTTCTGTTTTACAATGCTGGTAGGGGAAGCCTTCCCCAGTCAGACACAGTATCCATCCTCATAATACATTCAGGTAAAGAAGATGCAACCACTTCATACAGTCTTGATGTGGGTTCAATCCCTGGGTCAGGAAGATTCCCCGGAATAGGAAACGGCAACCCACTCCAGTATTCTTGCCTGGGGAAATCCCATGGACAGAGGAGCCTGGTGGGCTACAGTCCATGGGGTCACAGAGCCGGGTATGATTGAGTGACTAAACAAAAACAAAGTGGACACAACCACTTCATATAGTCTGTTCATATGTTCGATTTTCATCCAGACTTTCACCTTTATCCCGTCTACCCTCCCAATTTAGCCATAGCACCATTAGGACTTCACTGTGATTTTGGAATCACAGTGCACGGGGCTCCCATATCAAGGAGTCCCAAAAAAAGTCTCTTCTCCATTCTCTGACCATTTTACTCACTCGAGTTCATATGGCTTTGAGTCTCCAGCAGGGGTCAGTTCTTATCTTGATTATATTGCAGGGCCATTGCCCCAGATAATTGGAGGCCTCTAGCCATCTTTGTCTTCCAGCTTTAAAAATTCCTCCACAAACAATAAATAAAGCAGACTTATTTAGGGCCCTTCACTATCAGAGCTTGTGTTCACTTCAGCAGCACATACACTAAAATTGGAATGATACAGAGAAGATTAGCATGGCCTCTGTGCAAGAATGACATGCAAATTTGTAAAGTGTTCCAAGTTTAAATATATATATAACTTATGTAACGTGTGTGTGTGTGTGTGTTAAGTCACTTCAGTTGTGTCCAACTCTCTGTGACCCATAGGGTCTGACTGTAGCCAATCAGGCTCCTCTATCCACAGGATTCTTCAGGCAAGAATACTGGAGTGGGCTGCCATGCCATCCCTCCAGGGGATCTTCCCAACCCA
Source organism: Muntiacus reevesi (assembly GCF_963930625.1). NCBI lineage: Eukaryota > Metazoa > Chordata > Mammalia > Artiodactyla > Cervidae > Muntiacus > Muntiacus reevesi. Next base: position 216,650,730 of record NC_089249.1, read on the forward strand.
GGGACTGAACCCACATTTCTTATGTCTCCTGCATTGGCAGGTGGGTTCTTTACTACTAGCGCCACCTGGGAAGCCCATAATATAACATATATAATATATACATATCTTCACTGTGGTTCCAGTATCACTTCTCCCTTCAATAGTGGCCCTGATACTATTGCCTGTAGCTCAGACTAGCTGTAATCCAAGCTTGGTCCAGTCTCAGGATCTGCAATACTCTTTTGCTTTCATTTTAGCAATTATAGATGATAACCAAGGCAGAGTGTATTTTTTTGCTTATTTCTTCTTACTTTTGATTTCCTTATGCATCCAGTGAACCAACTCCGTTGGAATGGATTCTATCATTTCTAAATTCTATTACTGATTTTTTAATATATATTTAAATTTTTTACATATTTATTTTTGACTGCACTGGGTCTTTGTTGCTGTGCCTGGGCTTTCTCTAGTTGCGGTCAGCAGGGGCTATACTTTGTTGCAGTGTGTGGACTTCTCCTCGCAGTGGCTTCTCTTGTTGTGGAGCACAGGCTCCAGGACTTGCAGGCTCAGTAGTTAGGGCACATGGGCTCTAAATAGCTGGCTCAGTTGTTGTGGAGCACAGGCTTAGCTGCCCCGAGGCATATGAATACCAGATCACCTGATCTGCCTCCCCAGAGATCTGTATGCATGTCAAGAAGCAACAGTTAGAACTGGACATGGAACAATGGACTGATTCCAAATTGGGAAAGGAGTATGTCAAGGCTGTATATTGTCACCCTGCTTATTTAACTAATATGCAGAGTACATCATGCAAAATGCCGGGCTGGATGAAGCACAAGCTGGAATCAAGATTGCCAGGAAATCAAGAAAGCAGAGACATTACATTGCCAACACAGGTCCGTCTAGTCAAAGTTATGGTTTTTCCAGTCATGTATGGATGTGAGAGTTGGACCATAAAGAAAGCTGAGCGCTGAAGAATTGATACTTTTGAACTGTGGTGTTGGAGAAGACTCTTGAGAGTCCCTTGGGCGACAAGGAGATCCAACCAGTCAACCCTAAAGGAAATCAATCCTGAATATTCACTGGAAGGACTGATGCTGAAGCTGAAACTCCAATACTTTGACCACCTGATGTGAAGAACTGACTCATTTGAAAAGACCCTGATACTGGGAAAGATTGAAGGCGGGAGGAGAAGGGGATAACAGAGGATGAGATGGTTGAATGGCATCACCGACTCAATGCACATGAGATTGAGCAAGTTCTAGGAGTTGGTGATGGACAGGGAAACCTGGCGTGCTGCAATCCGTGGGGTGGCAAATAGTCAGATACGACCGAGTGACTGAACTGAAGTGTCTCTCCCTTCCTGGGACACCAGTGCTGGCACCCTTAGATGATAAGACGGTTTCACATGCCAAGGTCATACTGATTCAGTGTATATGTGCTGATCTGATTTAAAAAAAAAAAAACAACAAAATCCTGAAGGAATGTATCCCTGACTTTTTATGTTCTTTGCTCTGACCAGACATAAAACCGTGCTGTAAACCATGTTTCTCTGGAGCTGTCCCTCAGAGTAATCTCAGAGGCTGTCTTCTAGGCTATAGCCCTCAGTTTGGCTCAAATAAAACTCGTTTCTATTCCTATTATAGATTGCTTATTGTTTTCATCCACACTTTTTTTTTTTTTATTCACACTTCTTTGACTGGATCTTTTGATTTACTAGTTTGTTGAATCCATGTTGTTGCTGAACCCATCTACCGAGTTCCTTATGTCAACAATGACACGTTTCAGGCCCCACATCTCCAGTGGGTTCTTTCTAACTGCTTGTTCTTTCTTCATGTTCAGGAGCATCCTGGGTCTGAGGAAATCCTTACTGGCAGGTCTATGCAGTTGGCTTCACTAGTACAAGTTGTTCCATTTCTTCTTTGCAGTTCCTGCAAGTCTCAGATCCCCGGAGGACCCATAATCCTATCTGCCCCGATGGTGAACCCACTGTGGGGGAGACTACACCTCAGGGCTGAGGGCCTCTCAGGGACGTTTTGGCCCCATCATTTCGCATCTTCTCACCCCCTCTCCACGTACCCCCGCCACGTGTGTGTGTGTGTGTGTGTGTGTGTGTGTGTGTGTGCCTGTGTGTGTGCTAAATCGCTTCAGTCCTGTCTGACTCTTTGCAACCCATGGACCATAGCCCGCCAGGCTCCTCTGTCCATGGAATTCTCCAGGCAAGAATACTGGAGTGAGTTGCCATGTCCTCCTTCCGGGGATCTTCCTGACCCAGGGATCTAACCCACGGCTCTTAAGTACATTGGCAGGGGGGTGTCTTTACTGCTAGCGCCACCTGGGATGCCTCACCAGAAGTCGCTTTCTATGAGATCTACTGTGTGATTCACTCCTAGCTTCCTCTCTGCTCTCACTCCTGTGACTCATCTATTCTGTCTGCAAGCCCTGAGATCACTCAAGGTCAAATGACTGAAACTGAAATGCTTAACTTCATTTTCCCTATTATATATAATCTTCTGTTACGTAAGTTCAATTCATCTACGTTTACTGATATAACTGATACTTTGGTGTCATCTCTCTTGTACCATGTCATATTCACTCTGTATTGTTTTATTTTTAGGGCTTCCCAGGTGGCTCAGTGGTAAAAAATCAGCCTGAAATGCAGGAGACCCAAGTCTGATTCCTGGGTCGGGAAGATCGCCTGGAGAAGGAAATGGCAACCCACTCCAGTATTCTTGCCTGGAGAATCCCATGGACAGCAGAACCTGGCAGAGTACAGTCCATGGAGTTGCAAAGAGTTGGACAGTACTGAAGTGACTAAAACAGCAACAAATTCTCTGTCTGATTAGTTTGCTTTTGCATTTCTTTTGGAACTGAGGAGGTTTGTATTTCCGGTTGGTGGTTATTTTTCGGTTAATTACTTCTATGAGGTCCTCAGGCCTTTGTCCTTATTCAGGTTTCTGCTATTTTATTTGCCAGCTCTGAGTGCCGTCGTTGGATGCTGACCTGTTCTCTCTGTGAGAGTCGGTGAGCTCCCCGTGTTTTCCCCGCGCTCTCCCCATCCCTCACTGTTCAGCCACTCTTAGCACATACAAGGTTTACATACATTTTCTGCACCCTTTTTCCTATCTTTGTTTTATAGTTTGACCCACAGATAACATATTCCAGGCATCAAGACCTTTTTGCCAGTTTCTCAAATCATCTCCTTTTTGGATAAATTTCATCCTCAAATGATCTGTGAATGGGTATTCCCTGTTTCTATATTTTTAAAGTTGTTTTTTTCTAGCATCTTAATACTTAAAGGATTACTTGTCTGCATATAAAAGTCATTGGTTTACACTCTCATATACTGTTTCTTGTTAAAAATACTATTTCTTAATTTAATTTATTTATTTATACTTATTTTATTTTTGGCTATGCTGGGTCTTTGTTGCTGCTCAGGCTTTTCTCTAGTTGCAGCCAGGGGGGCTCCTCTTCATCGCAGTGCTCAGAATCTGGCAAGACAGAATCCCATTCTTTCACGGTGCCATCTCCAAGAAGTCTTCAGAGAGCCATTCCACATTTCCATTGAGTCAGCCACTTCTGGATGACAGACTATGTGGTAAGACTATGACAGAGAAGAATAAACCTGACTGCACATTGGATCTATTCCTTTAGCTGTAACCTCTGCGCTCTGTTGCCTGTGCCTGGTTATGCTGGTTCTGAACATCTGTAAAAGAATATTCCTTGCAGCCTGAAATATACATACAAGCTCCTTCTCAATGCTCTGCCTCACAGGCTTTAAAAGTATAACACTTTTCCATTCAAATAGAGATAAAAGTTGTAGAACAGAAAGTAACAACTGTCTTGTTGGAAGATTATATGTGAGCAGATCTATGCAGAGAGCTGCGAGAACAAAGGATTAAAGAAGCTAGAAGTCTGCAACAGCCAGTTACACCTCCTCCCCTTTCAGTACAAAAAAAGCCTGAATTCTAACTCAGGTAAAATGGTTCTTTGGAACACTAGTCCATCATCTTCTTAGTCTGCTGGCTTCCTGAACAAAGTCATTATTCCTTGTATCAACACCTTGTCTCTTGGTTTATTGGCCTGTCATGCTGGGACCTGGGACTTCCCTTGTGGCTAGAGGTAAAGAATCCAGGAGATTGCAATGCAGGAGACTCGGGTTCAGTACCTGGGTGGGGAAGATCCCCTGGAGAAGGAAATGGTAACCCACTCCAGTATTCTTACCTGGGAAATCCCATGGACAGATGAGCCTGGCAGGCTATAGTCCCTGGGGTTGCCAAAAAGAGTTGGACACAAATTTGTAAATAAACAATAATATGTAGGGAGGAGTAGGAGCTTGGACTCAGTAGCAAGACCAGTTAATGCCATTAACATGTGCCCAATGCTGCTTCTTTGCAGTGGAATTAATTTCTTGGTCAGAAGGAACACTGTGCAGAGTACCATGACAGCAGGTAGATCACTGTGTGAGTCCAGAATGGTGGAGCTAAGAGAAGCATCAGAGGCAAGGAAGACAAATCTAGTCTCAGATCTAGATCAAGTGAAGTGAAAGTGGCAGTCGCTTCAGTTGTGTCCGACTCTTTGCGACCCCATGGACTGTAGCCCACCAGGCTCCTCTGTCCATGGAGTTCTCCAGGCAAGAATACTGGGGTGGGTAGCCATTCCCTTCTCCAGGGGATCTTCCTGACCCAGGGATCAAACCCATGTCTCCTGCATTGCAGGCAGACTCTTTACCGTCTGAGCCGCCAGGGAAGCCCAAAGATATGCCAAGGAAGACAAATCTACACTCAGATCTAGCTCAAGGGTCTGTGTCTATTTCTGTAAGAGTGAATTTCTTACCCCTCCATGATGGAAAAGAGAATATAATCAACCAGAAACCAGGAAAGTGGCTACTCTTCCTTCATGAGGGGCTCAGGGCTGGTCTCTGGAGCTGTCATACAGCTCACTCAGCAGCGGCATGGCCCTGGTCAGATGTGGTCGGGAGAAGTCCATGGTACTGACCCGTGCACAGGTTCCACTGCTGTCACCAAGACCACTTTGCTCATGGGTCCACTGAGCCTGCTGTGCCTGGGACAAGGTTGATGGACACCTACAGGTGTTATTTTTTCCACCTAGTTATGAAGAGCCACCTCTGCATAGATGCTCTTTGGTGGGCATCCATACAGAACACAAAAAACTTCACAGTCTGCTCCCTTCCAAGAGGTCCAAACATATTCTTCTCCAGACATTCTCATTATTAATTTTCCAATTTTGATCCTCTTAAGACCTTGACAATCCAGCCAAATAATCAGCCACTGCCGATAAATCATGGTACACTCATTCTTCCAGGCATTTCTCACTCCAGACAAAGTGCACAGCCAGATGTGCCGCCCAGAGGATTTCTCTTCACCTCTGACCCCGATTCAGGAGGGTCAGAGTCAGGGAAAAACAGATTTAAAGATGTTATACAATTGGCTTGGAAGATGGAGAGAGAGGTTTTAAGTCAAATAATGCTGATGGTTTCTAGAAGCTGGACAAGGCAAGGAAATGGATGCCCCCTAGAGTGTCTAGAAGGAACCCAGCCCTGCTGTCCCCTCAATTTAGCCAGTGAGATTTCTGACCTACAGTAGGGCTGCCCACTGGAGCTGTCCACTTCTGAATGTCAGAAGCTTCTCATGCAGACCATCTGGAAACCAGGCTCAAGTTCTTTCTCTCTCCGTCAGCTGGCCAAGAAGGCTCCCCATGAGGTCACAGGCCTGGACTGATGGCAAAGGCAAACACAGGAGTCGGCAGCAAAGGAGTCCAAACCAGCCGCTGGTGTAGCCTATGTGCGCCTTTGGACAGGCCCAGGCTCGGTCTCTGGTCTGCCAGTGCCGCTGCTGCTCTGCTGCTGCTGCGGGCGCCAAAGGGCAGCATAAGGACAACAATGCCAAGTTCGTGGTGGGCAACTCAGGCTGCATCTTCATCTGAGGTCCCATGGTTAGGCCTTTCCAACCCAAAGCCAGAAAATATTTCTCAAAGGGAGAATGGTTCTATATGCAAAGGGGGGGGATGAATTTGCTCTAAAATCCTGAGGATTATGCTGTATTCTCTTGGTGCTTTCCAGAAGCTCTGCACAGCATGCCTATTTGTCACAGAGACAGTGAGTGTCATTGGTCCTGCTGGATCATGAGGCCCAAGTGTCAGGGAAGCTTTTACTGCGGCACAGCCTGCCCTTGTTCTGGTCTCCTCTCAAACCCAGGTGGCGGGGACTTCCCTGGTGGTCCAGTAGCTAAGACTCCAAGCTCCTAACACAAAGGGGTTCAGGTTTGATCCCTGGTCAGGGAAATAGACCCCACATGCCTCAACTAAAAGATTCTGCATTCTGCAACTAAAGAGAGCTGTAACTGAGACCCGGTACAGCCAAATAAATAAATAATAATAATAAAAACAGGTGGCTTTCCAGGTAGCTCTCATTGGGTAAAGGATCAGACACAAACATGGTGCGTGTTGTCTTTCTGCTCTGAAAGGACTCACCAAGAACTGTGCCTCTCTTTTTTGGTGGTAGGTTGTGGAAGGTACGTTTGTCTTTTATCAGAGAAGAGATACATTCCAGACCATCAGACTAGCCAAATGAGGAAATGGTGGACCTCTGAAATTTTATAAGGTTTTACGAGGTTCATACTGCTCACCATATGACTTGTTATATGCATCTTATTAAGACATCAAAAGTATCTGCTCTTTCTTGTCCATCAGGCCAGTCAACATCACCTCAACGCAGAGGATCAGCACCAGGTTTTCTGGAACGTCAAGGTGGTCGAGTGGTCTATGGATTACATTACTGCCGAGCAGGAGAGCTGACACATCCCTGAGGTAAGACTGAAGGCAAGTTGCTGGCCCCAGTAGGTGGGAAAAAAAACACCACCATCTTTGGACAGCATTACAAATCAGTATAGAGAAAAAGACATTAGCTATATCAACAGCTACTGTCAGGAGACGTGCTGAATTGCTCCAGTGACAGGCTCCAGCGATGGCTGGGACAGCTGCTGCAATTTGAGTCACCAGCAGCCAACAGCTGAGTTAAGTGGGGATGTGGCATTAAGCTCTGCAACTCCCCTTGGGAGGCAGTCTTGTTTCCAGGTTCCTATTTTGGTACAGAGGAGCAGCTTCTGGAGCTTTCACTCCAAGGGGTAGGGAACCAACGTCAGCATTCCTCCAGTTGCCAGGTATGTCTTTTCCAAGTATACATTCAAGAATTGAAGAAATATCATCAACTGAGGGACTTCCCATCCAGCGGTTAAGAGACCACTGGCCAATGCAAGGGGCACGGGATCAATCCCTGGTTCGGGAAGATCCCACATACCATGGAGCAACCAAGCCCACGAGCCACAACTACTGAGCCTGTGCTCGAGAGCCTGCGAGCCGCAACTACTGAAGGCTGCACCCTAGAGCCTGTGCTCCACAACAAGAGAAGCCACCGCAATGAGAAAGAAGCCCATGCATAGCAATGAAGACCCAGTGCAATCAAAAATAAATAAATTTTTTTAAAAGAAATATCCATTGATTTTTGACAAGGGTGCCAAGACAATTCAATGGGAAAAAAGTCTTTTCAACAAATGGTGCCAGGACGACTGGATACCTATGTAGAAAACAATGAATTTGGATCTCTTTCATACACCATGCACAAAAATGAACTCAAAATGGATTGTGGGCCTAGATGAATGAGCTAACACTATAAAACTCTTAAAGTGTAAAAGTAAACCTTTGTGACCCTGGGTCAGGCGAAGCCTCTTTAAATCTGACATCAAAAACACACACATACACAAAACACAGATAAATTGAACTTCATAAAAATTAAAAACTTTGAGTACATCAGTACTTGATGAACTAGAGATCTTGATTTCAAATACCATTCTCCAATGAAAGGAACCAGGGCTCCTTGGAGAAATGGCTGATTCTAGGACCAGGCAGGAATTATATAAGATGAGACTGAAACATCTTATAGTGCCAAAAAGTAAAGAAGTGTCACACACACACACACACACACACACACACACACACACACACGCGCGCGCGCGCATAGTGACGGGAAAATGTCAGAGGAACCCAGGACCAACTCAAAGCAGGATTGGAACAATTTGAGCAACAAAATAAAGTTGTCACGGTGTATAAAAATAAATGTTAAAAAAAAATGTCACCGAGTCTATACCGACATAGATAAATGACTGACTAAATAAATGAGAAGAGACAAGTCACCCATGCAAAAGAATTCTAAATAATGTATATGGCTTCTCTGCCCTCAAGGAGTCGGCATGACTCCACAGTCCTTAAATGGAGGCTGTGCATGGTGTGGACATAACTCCAGTTTAATTAAGAGAGACACATCAATTAAAAATAAAACAGGAAAATACACCAGATAAACTCAAACTAAAGAACATCCTAAAAAAAAAAACTTCTAACCTGTACTCCTCAAAACTGTCAAGGTCATCAAGAACAAGGAAAGTCTGAGAAATTGTCATCACCCAGAAGAGCCTAAGGAGACACGATGACTAAACATGATGTTTTGCCCTGGATGGGGTCCTGGCACAGAAGCAGAACATTAGGTAAAAACTGAAGAAATCTGAATAAAGTATCTGTATTGGTTCATTAATTGTAACAACTGTGCCATATCAATATAAGATGTTAATAACATGGGAACCTGGGTGTAGAGTATATGGGAATTCTTTGTACTATCTTTGTAATTTTCCTGTAAAACTCTTCTAAAATTAAAGTTTTATTTTTTAAAAATGTAAAACTTGTGAAGGACACCCTAAATAAAGTGAAAGGAAACCCAGAAGATTAAGTATTTTTCCTAGGAGAGAAAGGTCTAGAGAAGCAGGCAGGGCCAATGATACTGAGTATTTTTCATGTGCTTACTGGCAATATGTATGTCTTCTTTTGTGAAGTGTATTTTCAAATCTTTTGCACTTGTAATATTGAATCAATTGTCTTATTACTGCCTTTTGTGTGGAGTTTTATTGGCTTAAAAAACAAGATAAACTTATTATCTTATAGTCAGGTAGATCAGAAATCTCATTGGGCTAACATCAAGGGGACAGCAGGGCTGGGACCTAAAGACTAGAGGATCATTATTTCCATGCCGTTTCCACCTTCCAAAGCCACCCGTGTTCTTTGACTTGTAACCTGTTCCTCCATCTTCAAAGCCAAGAATGTAACATCCTCAAAAATCTGTTTTCCTCCGACTCTGACCTTCTTGTCTCCCTCTTCTAAGGTCACTGTGATTACCTTGGGCCCAACTAAGTAACCAGGATAGTCTTCCCATCCAAAGATCCTTTATTTAATCACAACTGCAAATTCCTCTAAAGTAACATATTCACAGTTTTAGGTATTAGGATGTGGACATCTTTGGGGAAGCCATTAATCAGCCTACAACACCCATAATCTATCATTAAGTATACAGAGCTAGCAATAAACAATGCACATAGATTCGTTTACATAAGAAAAAACACTATTATCACTGAGTGTTACGAGTTCTTTATATGCTCCAGATCAAGCTCTTTTTTAATTTAATTTATTTAATATTTTTGGCTGCTCTGGTCTTCGTTGCCGTGCATGGGCTTTCTCCAGTGGGGGCAAACAGGGACTTCTTGTGGTGGCTTCTCTGGCAGAGCACGGGTTGTAGGCACTCAGGCTTCAGTAGTTGCAGCACTCAGGCCCTAGAGCATGTAAGCTTCAGCAGTTGTGGTGCACAGCCTAGTTGCCCTGCAGCGTGTGGAATCTTCCCAAACCAGGGATCACTCACGTCCCCTGCACTGGCAGGCAGATTCTTAACCACTGGACGACCAGAGAAATCCTAGATCAAGTTCTTTGACAGGTGTGTGAATACCATCTCCCAGTTTGTGACATGTTGCTGCTAAGACACACCACAACTGAGACGGATCTCCAGAACATTATTCAGAGTGAAAACACAAAAAATTATACTGAATGACTCCATTGAGAAGAAGTTCTAAGGGAGGCAAGACTAGTCTATGGTGGAAAAAATATCCAAACAGTAGGAAAAGCCCTGATATTTGTGCAGCTCAGACTGGGGGGACCCTCTGCTTAGGGTAGCTGCTCTGAGTTTCAGGCTCCTGCCCTCCCAGCAGATGTTGAATATAAATCCTCAGCAGTCCATTCTGTCTGCTTTACCCTGTTCTCAGCTTAGGGACCATGGTAGAAAGAACGATGGCCCCCAAGGATGCCCATATCCTAACCCTTGGCATCACACATGTGAATATCTTAATGCGACATCGCAAAAGGGGAATTAAGAGTGGCAGATCAGCTGACTTTAAAACAGGTTGATTATCCTGGATTTTCCATGTTGGCCCAATGTAATGACATGGGCTCTCAATGGCAGCAGCAGAAGATGGAGAGATGCAATGATGGAAGAGATTCAAAGTGTAGAGGAACTGGTCCACTGTCGAGGGCTTTGAAGATGGAGAAAGCAGGTCATGACCCAAGGAATGTGGCTGGCCTCTGGAAGCAGAAGCAGGGGATGGCCCTAAGCTGACAGCCAGCAAGAAAGCAGGGACTCAGCCCTATGTCTGCAAGGAAGTGAATCCTGCAACAACCTGAAGAAGCAAGCACACCATTTTCTTTTAGAACCTCCAAAAAGAATCAGGGCCTTGATGACACCTCAATTTCAATTGGTTGAGGTTCACCTTGAGCTTCTGACCAATGGAACTGTAAGAAATAAACCTGTGTTGTTTAAGTCCCTACATTTGCAGGCATTTGTTAGAGCAGCAGTAGAAAACTAGCATAGGAACCAAGTTAGGTGCTCATGAATTCATTAATTCTGTTTCTCCAGGCATATCATAGACTATTTCCAAGCCCATCGTATCACATACATACACCTTAATAAACCCTAAAGCCCAATGTATTTCGTGTGCACTTTTCTTAACCTAATACATTTCTCTTCTCAGAAATTCTGTCCCCAGGATATGATGCTGCCACCCCCAAGATCTACTCCCACCCCGAGTCCTGTGTCATCCTGCTCTCATCCGGGGCGGGTGCTTCTTAAGCCTCTGCCTCTCTGTGGGCCTGTGTCCGCCCACTGCTATTATCCTGGGTTGGAAGAAACAACTAGAAGAGTTTAAGACGTTGTTCCCTGGGAGGGTGGGGACCATAGAACTGGTGTTTTTCACGCCAGAGGGAACAGCCTCTCTTAAGACTTTCTCCTGAACAAAGCACAAGGGCAAAGCTTACAAAGGCCCAAAGATCAAAAACCACCATCTACACAAGACTGAACGGTCCATTTAGTGAAGCCTGTGGGTGGTCCATTCAGGACTGGTTGGGTTGGGCTGGTTACTAATCTGTGAACTTGTGGTTTTCCAAAAGACTATGTTGGTTTATCCAGTCTACGACATTTTGTTTTTTCTGGGAGCTGTGCCCATTTGTTGCCTGTCCTCTGCTGATGGTGGCAAAGCCAACCCAGAGCAAGGAACCAAACAAAGACAGAGTCCAACACTTACTGTGGTCAGGGCCTTCCTCGGGTTCCCTTTTGGCCATATTCTGCAGTTGGCAGGGATGGGAACAAGTATTAGGTGTCAGTGTTTAGGTTGGACTAGATGGGTTTCTAGGCCAGGTCATTCCCCTCCTTGAAAGCTGTGGCTGCCACCAGGGCTTGTGTGCGACTAGGTTATTTTGATAAACAATCCAAATAAACAGAAATGGAGGCCAAGGAAATGAGAGTGAGAGGCAAGGAAGTCAACAAATACAGGGGGTTTCGGGGACCCGGTAACCTCGGTAGGTCACTGAGGTTCAAAGTGGCCAAGAGGATGGAGGTACCCCTGGGCATCTGGCATGGAGGGTTGCTTGGTTTCTGTCTGTCCTCGGACTGACCGTGTGCCTGTCGAGGCAAAGGCTCGGACTGAATAGTATTTGCTCAATAAGATATTGTGATACAAAATCACAATACACATGCAAGTACCTCAGACTATTACAACTTGATCACCAACACCACTGTTCCTTGGAAAAGCCAACCTGTTCATCCTGACACCACACCAGGGAACCAAGAATTCCACCAGTGAGGGGGGAACCTTCACCATGTTTTGAACGTGTATAATTACCTTGATGTGCAGGGCTATTTGGCGTGCTTCCCTACAGGGTAAGAGCTGTGCTTTAATACTTAGAGCCTCCTTAGGAAGCTGACAAAACTCCACCCTGGCACTGAGTACGGGGCTTGCTAAAGCCCCCATAGCCATAGTTTCTACAGTTTCCATAAAGCCAATAGTATTATCTAAGGTTCTCATCAGTTCCTCCACTTTGAGTTCAGGAACCAAGGGCTATCACAACTAGCCTCTACCACGTTTCACGGGCATAACCTTTAACTAGAGGGGTATCATCTTTCTTGAGATCCCAAGTCCGCCAACACGTCTGACCTGCCAGGATGTGACCTCCTTACTGCCTGTAGACTGGGACTGCGCAGGCCATTAAACCAGCAGCAGGTCAGCTTCCTGAAATACTCTGCAGGTATCTTTTCCACATGTGCTCCCTGGAGGGCAGCCAGCCCTGAGTGAGTGGGACACGGCTGAGCGAGTCACAGTCGCAAGTCCAGTCTGTCCAACAGTAGGAAGGCAGCCTGGCTGGGCCTCTGCCAAAGATTACAGCACCGTGCAAAGTCAGGCTAAACACAAAGTTAACACAGAATTACTATAAAACCCAGCAATGCTACCCCCTAGGTTTATACGCAAAAGAACTGAAAGCAGAGGCTCAAACAGAAACACTGGTCCACCCACCTTCACAGTAGTCTTTTTGGTTTGAATTTATTTGGCTGTGTTGGGTCTTCGCTGCTGCCTGGGCTTTCTCTAGCTGCGGTGCTCGGGTTCCTCACTGCGGTGGCTTCTCTTGTGAGCACGGGCTCGAGAGCGTGAGGCACGTGGGCTCAGGGTTGTGGCTCCCTGGCCCTTCAGCAGCAAGGGCTCAGCTGCCCTGTGGCACGTGGGATCCTCCTAGCCCAGGGACTGAGTTCACCTCTCTTGCATTGGCAGGCGGATTCTTTACCAATGAGTCACCGGGGAAGCCCCACAGCAGTCTTATTCACAATAGTCAGAAGCTGCAAGCCACCCAAGTGTCCATCAGCAGATGAAAAAATAAATAAAATGTGGTATATCCATATAATGGAATATTATTTGGTCACCATTTCTGATACTTATTAACCTTTAAAAAATATATTTATTTGGCTGTGCCAGTTCTTGGTCATGGCACACTCAATCTTTGATCTTCATTGCAGCATGTGGGATCTAGTTCCCTGACCAGGGATTCAACCCAGGCCCCCTGCATTGGGAGCTCAGAATCTTAGCCACTGAATCGTCAGGGAAGTCCCCCTGATACTTGTCAACTTTGAAGCCCTAATCCAAACCTTGAAAACATGTGAAATTAAATAAGCCAGAACCAAAAGGATAAATATTACATGATTCCACTAAATGTGGAATCTACAATAGGCAAATTCAAATATGGAAGGCAGAACAAAGGTTCCCAGGGGCTGAGGTGGGGGAAAGAGGAGCTACTATTTAATGGGTAGAGTTTCCATTTGGGATGAAGGAAAAGTTCTGGAAAGGGACAACGGTGATGGTTGCATAATACTGTGAATGCACAACTTCATGCCACCGAGCTGTATACTGAAAAATGGTTAAAATGGTTACTGTTATGTACATTTTATTAAAAATTTGTATAAAAGTAAAGTGACTTAGTACTGACCACAAACTTGGGTAGTTTTATAGATAAAGCCAAGTCAATATGTCCTATTTTCAAAGAATCAATATCTTATTAAGATCTCTGATTATTAGCCTATAATCGACATGCTCTCCCAGTGGATATTTTTCCTTAGTACTGACTGTTCTCATTCAGTAGGAACAATATATCACTCACAGACTGCTTCATTCTAGTTTGTACAAGCACAGCCTGGTAAGCTAAAGACTAAAGATAGACAAGAAAAAAGGTCAAGTGCTTCCTCATATGCTGCTCAGAAAAAAGAACATTAAAAAAAAATACCCCTATGTTCATGCATGAATAAAAAGTTATCAGAAATACCAACAGTATTCTAAAACAAATGACCTCAGTTGGTTTTTCTCATTTTTCATCACACAAACTAAAAAGGAAAAATACAGAGCATCTGAGGAATAGAATAAGGTTGATCTAACACAGATCAAACTTCACCTCTGAAAACTAACTGTACGATCACAATGCAAAAGCTAATCTACATTTTACACCACAAAGAAAAGCTCAACTCATTGCCAGAAGAATACAGACCAGATCCCAAGCGAAGGCACATGCGTCTACTCTCCTCTCCAAAAACCCCATTTAAGTCATTAGAAAACACACATCCCATTATTTCAAGAGAAATTTCTAGAAGTTCAGTACAGACTCACAGAAAAATGAAAGCACCAAAAAAAGCGCAAAACCCACAGGATGAGACTATTCAGAGGTTAAGCACAACGCCAAGGAGAACAAGTAGGAAGCGACTTGGGTGGACAGCACTCAAGGAAAGAGGACTAAAGTAAGACACTGGTTTCCATCTGTCTGGTCTGGGGAGGTGGGCATGTAATTTCCTCTACAAATAGTGAGCAGATCCTGGAGCAGACCAGAGTAGGTTGAGTATAAACATTCGGGGGAGTAGAGAGCTTTAGGAAGAACCCCGAAAAACTTCAGGGAACAGGAAACAAGCAGAAACAGCTGAGTAAACGTAAGCCTTTAGGTGAGACTCAAAGAACACAAGAGATGACAGCAGAATCATAAACATTTTTTCATGAAAATGCAGCTATTCCTTTTCTACTTTCAAATATTGCTTGATCCTATTGTATACAGCACAGAGAACTATATTTAATATCCTATGATAGGCCATAATGGAAAAGATTTAAAAAAAGAATAAAGAATTTACATATATATATATATGTAACTCACTCCAGTATTCTTGCCTGGAGAATCCCAGGGACAGAGGAGCCTGGCAAGCTACAGTCCATAGGGTTGCAAAGAGTCAGACATGACTGAAGCGACTTAGCATGCACACACACACACACACACACACACACACACACATAAAGAATTTATATATATTTATATATTACATATAAATAAAAATATAAATATGTATATATATATATATAAGTGAATCACTTAGCTGTAGAGCAGGCACTAACACAGCATGTAAATCAACATACTTCAATAAAAATAAATAAACAACAAACAGGGAGTGAACCCGAGTGAAGAATTAGGTCCCAGACACATTCTTGTGTAAACGTATGTCACTTCACAGTTAACTGCGACTCTTCAGAATCATCCTTTAGGGAAAGCAGTCTTTTCAGTAAATAGTTGAAGTCTCTCATGAATCCATTCAGTTCAGTCCAACTCTGCGACCCCAGGGACTGCAGCACGTCAGGCTTCCCTGTCCATCACCAACTCCGGGAGCTTACTCAAACTCATGTCCATCGAGTCAGGGATGCCATTAGAAACTGGATTAGGCGGCCAGTGAGAGGCCACCCTGTGGCTTAATCCCATAGAGCTTTTAATTGTCTTTAAGTGATGTATGGTTGACTGAAACTATATTAGTTTCAGGTGTACAACATAGTGATTCGATATTTTTATAAATTGCATACCATACAAAGTTATGATAACATACTGATTATATTCCCTGTGCTGTAATTACATCCTTGCATCTTATTCATTTTATACATAGTAGTTTGCACCTCTTCATCCCCTTCACTGATGCTACCCCTGCCCCAACCCCACCCTGTGGTGACCAGTAGTTTGTTCCCTGTGTCTGTGAGTCTGGTTCTGTTCAGTTTCGGGGGTGCACAATGAGCAGTTTGCGGGATCTTGGTTCTCTGACCTGGGATCCCAAGCCCCACTGCAGTGGAGGTGTGGAGTCTTAACCACTGGACTGCCAGAAAAGTTCCAGTCTGTTTCTGTTTTGTTATAGTTCGCTTTTCTCTCAGAAAACAAAGTGTTCAGCATCAGGTATGCAGGGTGGGCAGGGCTGCTGCAGCCAGCAACTCCTTCTGCCTTTCCGCTGTGACACGGGATACTGTCCTGGGGTTCACCTCTTGGATGGCCACTGCACTTCCAAACATTAGGTGGACATCCCAGGAAGGAGCAGGGGCAGAAAGCTGAGCTTCAGGCTGAGCCAGCCCCTTCAAAGAACATTCTGGAAGCACCACTTGATGACTCCCACTAACTTCCAACCACCACCAGCAACAGAGCTGGAAAAGGTCACCCTGGATTAAATCTAGGTTTTGACAGGCGTGAAGGAGACAGCACACATCTGCAAGACAGCATCCCCCAACTGAGTGTGTGAAGCCTCTGGGTATTTTTCTTTTTTAAGATCTAGAAAATCTTTTATGGTTTTAGGGTGATATGATTAAAAAGTAAAAAAAAAAGCTATTGGATTCCAATTAGCTCAAAATTAAAATTGCTTATTTTTTAAAAGAGGGATCAGAAAATATATTAGAAAAAATTTGATAAATAAACTAGATTGAGTTCAACATACAATAAAATAATTAGAATAAAAGTCATGAGAAATAGGAATTTTTAGACAGAAAACTACCCGCTTTACTGAGGGACATAAAACTAATTTCCACAGCCAGAGAGTCCATGTTACAAAATGGAAGGAAAGAGCAGCATAATTTGTATTAATAGTAACAGTTACTGGGGGCTCTGTCTTGGCAGACAGACATCACTCCATGTAATGGGTTCACGCATGCGTTGCTCTCGGCAATCCTGAGGCAGACGGACCAGACCCCCATTAAGATGACACAGAGACACAGGAGTTGAACTTGTTCCTCTCAAGGTGCAAGGGTGAAGGAAGGATTCAAACACAGCCAGAAATCCACAACCACTGCACTTGTCACTATTTCAATCTAAAATTTCACATAATTCCCCCCAGCTTTGCTGAGGTACAATTGACATGTAACATGTGGGTCAAGGTACTGTCTTTCATGGTATGTTCGGGAAGGAGGGGTCTGGAGCTGCTGGATTCATGTAACAGGCTGAGGTGGACACTTGATTGAAATTCTGTCTGTGGTTTCTCTAGAGCCCGGAGGAGAAGGACAACCCAAGGTCACACCAGGGGTCAGAGTTTAGACGTTAGCAAACGTAGGCAACTTGTGCCTAGGAAGAAAGAGAGTGAAGCCCAGAAGGGGTTCCAACTCAGGAGGGCAAAGAACCTAGGCATGGGGCACCCGGGCTGGAGGGGGAACGACTGGGAAAGGAGGCGGAGACAATGTGGAGGAGCTGTAGGAAGACCTGAGGATTTGTACACGGGAAACACTGCAAGTTAAAAACGAGGCAAGTGACAAAGCAAGGAAAAGCTCAAAGCTGCACAGTCAGGCACTGTAACTGGGGTGGCTCTACCTGGCTTGAAAGCAGAATACATTTGCATCGTGATAATGATCACTTATTTAGCTAAAAATAGGGACATAATCACATTTGGAGGCTGGGGAGAAGGCGGATGTAAAAGAGCTGAACCTCAAGTATCATACAAGGAAGTGAATACATAATGCTGAACACTTAGATATTCAGACAAAACAGGCATATCATTTAGAAACACAAAAGTAACTGCCAGGAAAAAGAGCTAAAAGAGTTGAAAACACTGCCCCTGGAGAGCAGAACTGAGGATCATGGAGAGTGGTTATTTTTGTTCCTGCTGCTATATAGCCTTTGATATATTTGCTTTTTAAATCATTGCATGTATTATTAGATGTGGGTTTTATTTTTCTTTTTGATGTAGACCATTTTTAGTCTTTATTGAATTTGTTACAATAACTGCTTCTGCTTTGTTTTTGGTTTTGGGGCTGAGAGGCATTTGGGATCTTTGCTCCCCAACCAGGGAACGAACCTGTATCCCCTGCACTGGAAGGCAAAGTCTTTACTGGACCACCAAGGAAGTTCCTATTTGATGTGTTTTAAAATAAACACACAACAGAATTGATACTACCTGTAAGTTATTTCAATTAACCCATGTAATTGTTTGTTTTTAGCAAAGTCTTTTCTCTCCTTGGTAAAAACTTCAGTTCCTGATGTGATGGATAAAGTTTCTGCTTTGAGAGGGTCTCCTCCTTTCTTAGTCATGTTTCTGGGGCGTGATTCTCTAGAGTCTGTCAGGGAGGTGACACCTTCTTACTTAGATGGTGAGCTGGCTTATTTAAGGGAACTTGTATTGCGGTGCACACTTTGCGTGACATTAACTTTGTTCTCAGATGATGTGCATGGATGAATAGAAACATAAGCAATTCAAGCAATGTTAAGAATTAGGCTGCATCCTAAAAGCGTTTATTTTTGCATTCCAGGTTTAAATTTCTGTAAGTAGATTTTAGAGTCTCCTTATCAAAATTCTGAATCAGAACGCTCAAGGCTGCAGAGCTGCCGCAAAACGACGCTCCAGCCCACAAACCTGGGACTTCAAACACCAGCCCCAGAAAAAGTCGAGGCTTTCCCTCAAATGAAGTTCCCTTCAAGGTAGGCCATGCTCTTGGAAACTGAGGGAACTCTCTCGAAGAGAGAGAATATGAGAGTAAAATTCTAATGATTCCATCCTAAGTTTGGGGATTTTCTTACTAGGTAATATTTGACTGGAGTGTTAGCAGGAATGAGCTGCCAAGGAGTGCTTTCTGGGGCTTGTCCTGACCCTGTTCCTTGCACTCACCCTTAAATGGAGACTGGTTAAGGAGATGGACGCTTGGGCTCTAGAGTTACAATGCTGTGCTTGTCTGCTTGCTGAGGGAGAGTAGGAAGTACTAATACCAAATGGATTTTGTGTCCAAGATGATGAATATTGAAGTTTCCCCAGTTCTAGATAAAACAATATTTCTATTGGACTGTTTTATTGTTATCTTAGGTTTTCAGAATGCTTTGTAGTGAGTTTGTGGAAGTCACCAGAGAATGCTAACATGGACAGCTGACTCCACACCTATGGTGTGCACAGGCCTCCTCTTTTTAAAAAAATGCATATTCCCAGGCTCTGCCCCTCAGCAGTTTGGGTCAGTTGGCCTGGGGCCCCCCGGACCCCACTCTGAGAGCCATGGTCTACCTTATGCTGATACTTGGATGTGTGCACCCAGCCCTCCCAAGACGGGAAAGGGGAACACTTAGGGTCCTCAAAGACCTGAGCTTTGGCACCCAGTGGTCTGATGAACTTCTCCTTTACTAGCTGCAAGCATGCCTACGGTATGTTAAAGCAGGTGGAGGAGGTCAGCAGCCACTTAACCCGACGGTCACCCTGTGGCCCTGTATGTGCAGGGACTGCCCTTCCCCACCGCCAGAAGTGGGAGGAGGCTGGGAGTGATGTCCCCAAGGGTTGGCACGTGTCAGGCCAAACATCGCCCATCTGGACTGCAGAGTCAACATATGGCATTGGCAAGAGGTTCACATCTGCTGGGGGAAATGACTGTCTTCCAACAACTGGATGACCGAGAGCCCAGGACAGCAGGGTGATCAAGACCAAGGCACTTCAGCGCCCTTTCCTCTCAACTGGAGCTCAGAAGGAGAGCACCAGGAGATGGTGAGGAGCGGTGATGGGGGTGTGTGCATGGTCCAATTATCCACTGCTGCATAAAAAGTCACCCTGAAACTTGGTGATGTAAAATAGCAATCCCTTTTTGTTGTTGTAATAATTTGTTTATTCATTCACTTACTGATGGACGTTCAGAATATTTCTTTTTCTTTTGGCTGTACCACATGGCAAGCACAGGATCTTAATTCCCCTACCAAGGATTGAACCCATGGCCCCCTGCAGTAGAAGTATAGAGTTCTAACCACTGGGCCACCAGGTAAGTCCCAGCAATCCCTTTAGGACTCTGTGGTTCAGGGATACGGAAGTAACAAAGGAATTGCTCCACATCCAGGCCATGACATCTGGTGCTTCTGCTGGAGGACCTGACCAGCTGATGCAGGAGCCTGGATGGCTTCTTCCCTCATATGTCAGCACCCGGAGGCCAAGGAACGGGACCGGCTGGGACCGGAGGCCTGCTTCCATAGTGGCTCAGGGTTCCCAGGGCCAGTGTCCCAGGCAAGCGGGTGAAGCTGCCTGGCCTTTAAGGCTGGCCTCAGAAGTCACAGCACCTCACCTCTGCCACATTTCGCTAACGGAAGCAAACAGAAACCCACGAGATGCAAGGAGGCGGGAGACAGAGTGTGAACCCTGCCTCTTGAGTGGAGAAACAAGAAAGAAATTCGGGCAGTGCTGTAAAACAAACACAGCAGGTCATCAGATGAGTCCATGATAAACGATAGTAACAGAAGAAAACTTCCCAGAGTTAAACAAAGACACAAGTGTCAAACTGAAAGAAGATCCCTAGTGCCAAGGAGGAGAAAAAAAGCAAAAAGATTCAGACCCAGACACATCCTGGCCATGTTTCAAACCATCAAACAGAACTACTCCTAAAAACTTCTGGAAAGAAGAATCAGAGAGGAGCAAGAATCAGAAGATGACATCAGACTTATAGCTGACCACACTAAACACAAGTATAAGATCAAAATAAACCTGTTTTCAGACAGAGAATTCAGAATGATAACTTCCCATGAACCGACTCTAAGAGAGTATCTAATAGGCATATGCCACAAAACAAAATGCAAAAGGACCTGGAACACAAGAATTGGAGATCATAGAGACCAGGAAGGCAAGTCAGTGCATATTTTTAAAATAGCCATTTATAACCAAAATCCCAAGCAATTTCTGTTGGTTTCCTGTTCTGTCCCTCCTCGAGAATGGCGGTTTAATGCTGAGTACTTAAGATTAGTACCACAGGACACTGAGGGGATCCCGGTTCAGGCACTGAGATTTCTGGAGTGCTCAGCCAAGCAGTGGTGTCTGAGTGTATCAACTGAGACTGGGAGCGTCTGCCTCAAGCCACCCAGTTTATTATGAATCGCTGTCTCCTCCACAAGGCTTCAAGCAAGGCAGAGCAGGGTTTGCCCACTCCCCTCCTAACATCTCCTCTCCACGAGATCCACTCCCTCCCACATTCTCAATGACAAGTGAAGTTTCTACTAAATTTACCAACTTAGCCATTTAACATCGTTCCTCCTTCTACATATTAGATTCTCCTTCTGATCACACTTGCATGAGTTAGAATTAATTTCAATCATGAGTAAAAGGAAACTACATACGCATGCAAGTTTGACTTCTCTCCCTGTGAATGCCCTCTGCAGCAGTGGCGGGTCCAGGGACCCTGGTGGGCCACCCTCCAAGCAGCCGCGTGCCCAGCAGCCTGCTGTCTGCGGGTTAGTCATCGTCTCTAAGCCACAAGCCCACATTTTTATACTGTTGTGTGGTGCTGTGTCTGGAACTCTGTAAACTATGCTTGCCACGCTCCTTAGCCAGTCAGCCTCCTGCTGGGTTCTGCTCTTGGGAAGTCCTGGATGGAGACTGGAAGAGAAGACCTGAGCCCCAACCAAAGGGCACCCCAATTTCTTCATGCCTCTTTGAGGATACAAAGATCCTCCACTGACAAGAAGAGATACACAAATGAAGACTTCTGTACACTCATCAGACAACCAACAATTAAGCACTTTAACATCAAATGCTGAGAAGCGGCAGTGGGATGGTAGCCAATATGGGTATGGAATGGATGTGACCCCTTTTGGAGAGCACCCTGACCTGTAATAAAACTGAAACTCATGTGGGTTACAACAGTAGCTCCTGTACACTTGTGCGTGAAGACTGCTCACGAATTGGGCAGAGCAGAGCTCTAAGGGCAAAATCTGGTAACTGCCTAAATGTCCAGCGGTGCAGAATGGGACTGGAGCCTGCTCGGCCACATCTTGAGCAACACGTAGTCCAAAGGCTCACAAACAACGCTGAATTTTAAACACTGAGGAAGGGAATTCCCTGGTGGTCCGGGAGTCAGGACTCCACGCTTTCACTGCCACAGGCCAGGGTTCAACCCCTGATCAGGGAATGAGGATCCTACAAAACCAAGTGGTGAGGCCAAAAATAAACAAATAGACATTGAGGAATACATCTGTGTACCATTTATAATTTTTAAAATGCAAAATAATACTATGTACTGAGGGATACATACTTCCATGGTAAAATTTTTTAGAAACATGTAAAAAGTCAGAACCAGCAGTGGTCACATCTAAGGGGAGGGCACAGGTTTAGGCCAGAGGATGAAGAGGTATGCAAACATTTTGAAATGTTTTTCTCACACTGCATAACAGGTCCAGGGGTATGCATTTATATATAACTTTCAGATGATCAAATAACTCAATTTTTAAACACACTTGGCAAAAACATCATGATGACTACAGCATCATGATCCCACGGGTATGAAAAGACAGATTAAGAACATATATCTAACCATCTAATTTTCTGAGGAAGCACCCCTGAGTGTGAATTTTGAGAGGAATATAAACAAGACCCTGACAGTCAAGCAAAGACCAACACCATCACTTTACGCTCTGCCTTCAAATCAGTGACCTGACACCTGCTGCTTCTCAAGCCTGGACTCTCATCAGAACCGCCCGGGAGGGGGAGGGAGTGCTTTTAAAACTGCCCTTGGGCTTCCCTGCTGGCTTGGTGGCAAAGAATCCACCTGCCAATGCAGGATTCATGGGTTCAATCCCTGGTCCAGGAGGAGCCCACACGCCACAGAGTGGCGGAGCCCATGCACAACTACTTACCTGTGCTCTAGAGCCCAGGAGCTGCAACTCCTGAAGCCCGTGCTCCGCAACAAGAGAAGCCTGAGCACTGCAACTGGAGAGCAGCCCCCACTCTGTAACTAGAGAAGAGCCTGCAGCAATGAAGACCCAGCACCACCAAAAATAAAATACATAAAATTATTAAAATATACATGTATATTTAAAAAACAAAACCGAAAAAGCCTGCCCTTGCCCAGGCCCCACCTTCTTACACCAGAGCTGGAGAAGAAGGCAGGCTCACTTTCCTTTTCTAGGTGACTTTAACATGCGGTCAAGGGTGAGAATTATAGGGTACCAGATGCCAACTTGCCTACTTCAGGAATTCAGGGGACACCGAGTACGGCGAGTGGGCTGCAGATGGTATGTCTGCTGCGGGCATGGAGGGGCGTCCAGACTCCAGGCCTCGGCTGTGCATGTCAGTGTGATCATGGCGCTCCCCTCCACGAGGGAAATGCTCAATGAGGCTCCGCCTCAGTGAGCTCTCCCTACAGATTTCCTGCATCCATAAGGGCATGGAGTGAAGGGAGTTAACTCATGTCAACTGCTTAGAACCAAACCCTTGGGCACACAGTGCGCACTCCATGTTAGCTACTTTTCGAGTAAAGAAACCATTTTGAGGTAAGTGCTTAATAAAATGTTTAAGTAAGGAGGAGCCATGTTTACTCTTATGGCTTCATGAGCAAGCTCCCAAACCCATATGACAGAAACACAGCTCAGACCTCTCAGAGTCAAGCGTGTGAACAATCTCTCGACACCTAAGCCATACACGCAGGAAACATCGAGAGGGACAGCAGATGGTTAAGGGTAGACCAACAAAGAGCTCTGGGAGTGAGCCTGAAAGACTGAGAAAATAAGTTCTCACTCTTCACCTCATCTACTTTTACATTACCTATTCTACAATGAAAGTCTGATAACGTCAATTACAAAAAGCCTGCCCACAACTGAAGCAAGGGTTTGCGCTTGCTCTAAGATGGAGGTTCAATTGCTTCTGTGTCCTGGTGCCGCATTGATGCTAAAAAAATCCATGTGGTTCTTTAGCCAAGATGTCTGAGGAAACCGACTCCAGACCAGCCGACAGAGGAGGAGGTTGAGATGTCTGCCTTTCAGGAAGCAATTACCCAGTTGATGTTACTGAGCAGCAATAATTACCACTCGAATAGAGAGCTCTGAGGGAGCTTTTTTCTAAATCATCAGATGCTCTGGACAAAATTATGATGTGAAAGATTGACAGACACCAGTAAACTAAAATGTGGGAAAGAGCTGCACATTAATCTCATTCCAGATGAGTAAAATCGAACCCTCACGGCCATGAACACCAAAATGGGGACAACTAAGGATGCACTGATCGATAACCCTGGTGCTTCCCCAAGTCTGGGACCAAGGCACTCATGGAGGCTTTGCAGGCTGCTACAGAGCTCTCTGTGACAGAAGAGTTTGGTGCTGGGTTTTACTCTACCTATTTGGCTACTGAAAGTGGCCATTATCACCACTATAGCCTTCTGTAGGAGATCATCCAGTTAGGACCAACAGAGGCAAACCTACAGGCTGAAGAACAAAGGCTATTCCGTATCTGAAAGACCTAACCAAGTCCTGGGAGGAAAGAATAAAGGAGATTGTGAAGAAACATTCTCAATTTATCGGATGTCCCATGACTCTCCTTGTGGAGAAGGAACATTATGAGGAAGTCAGTGGTGGCTGAAATGTTTAACAGTGAGTGGGAAGGTGCTTGGCTGGAAGGGGACCCGTCCCGTGGCAGGCGGGGGTCAGGCGAGACTGGATGCAGCAGCCAGCTGCACTGGGAGTGAGCCTCAGAGGCTGCCCCATGTGGCACTTACCACTGTGGGCTTTCTTCACGTCGTAAACCACCTTTGACCAGCCATGACACCAATGGGAACCCCACTGCTGACCCACAAGCCCTTGGGTGGGAAGTCACCCCCTCCGTGTGGGAACCACATCCTCCCCTCAGTGGGTGCTTTCACAGAGGCCCCGGGTGTGTGGAGAGAGCACAGGCCCCACCCCATGTTGCCAGCGGCTGTGTCACCGGGCAAGTTTTGCTTGACCTCCAACAACTGATTCCCCAACTGGGAAATGGAGAACACCGCACCTGACTCCTGGGGCCGGGCCACGCCTGAGGGGATGAGGCTTGAAGCTGGAAAGCACCGGAAGTCATTCGAAGAAAGGAAAAGCAGACCTCTTAGGGCAGCCACACAACTGAGGTTGGTTATTTCACTTTATTTAGCAAACCACCAAACTGCTCCTCCAGCCTCACCCGAGGGTCTGCCTTGGGAAGAAGCTTGGAGCGTGAAGACCCAGGCTCCCCAGCTGGCCTCCTCTTCTGCCACACATACCACACAGCACAGAACAAGATCACTGCTTGTGTCCTCAGGCGCCCACCCCAGTGTGGCCTGGGGGGCCCTCCAGTGTTCACAGCCACCTGCCAGGCTCTCGGCCCAGCAGCAGGCACAGACCCCCTGCTCCTGAGAGGCCTGCACAGGGCCGGGGCCTCTGCCCTCAGCTGTGGGCATGGAAAACCCTTATTCCCCAGCCCTGCAGCCTTACTCCCCATTGGGCAAGAAGCAAAATATATGAAAATACTTTAATTATTTCTTTGAAATGGTTAAGAAATAAGGTCATCTTATTTTCCTTTTACAATCCTAGTAAAAAAAAAGTTCACATTAGCGCCAGGGCCCTTCCCCAAGCACGGGCTGGCTGCTCAGTAGAAACGCTTGTTCCGTTCCTGCCGCTTCTGAAACACCACGGCCCCCACCACGGCACACACGATGATGCCCAGGAGCGCGCAGAGCAGCAGCAGAAACACCCGCCACCCCGTCAGGGGTCCGCTGCGGAAGTTCCCCGTTGGGTCGTCCACATTGTCTGAGGGAGGAGAGAGGGGAAATGAGAGGCCGAATGGGCTCCCTGGAGACAGCGTGACAAGGCCCCCCACCCCACCCCCGAGGCAGCAGCTGTGGCCTGCTCGCACGGCTCCAGCGAGGGGCAGGAGTACGCACAGAGCGACAATCTCACTGGGACCAAGGTTCCCTGGGATCCAGGCTGAGGTGCCTTCTGCTGCAAGAAGCTGGTGAACACTGAACACCTGGGATCTCCCTGACAGCCTGAATCGGCCGAGGCGGGCCCAGGACCTGTTTTCCCAAGACCGCCCCCAGTCCAGTGCAGTGGTCTGAGGTCCCCAGCTGAAGAAACATGGCCCTGGCCACAGGCTGCCCTCCCTCACATGTGGACCCATTCGGTGCCTCCCGGGGATGCTCCCAGGGCCCTGACCCTCAACCTCCGTCCTTTCGCTTTGACCTTCTAGCCCAGTGGGCCCACTTGTCTGACAAGGAATCAACCCCTGCCAGGCCAGCTGCATAGGTTGCTGGGTGGGCTGGAGCAGATGTGTCCAAAAGCCTTGGCAGCAGGAAGCCTTCAACGGAAGGTTGCAAATCAGTGGTTTATGGCAGGGGTTGTTTGGCCCCCAAACATTTAAAAGCAACTTGAATCTTTAAAAAGTGAAATGTCACATAAAATTTTGGGTTCCAGTGGTACTCAATCTCCCGCTGGGCCGACACGCACGACTCTGGGGCTCCTAAAGCAGAGTTCGCAGCACACACACATACACAGGGCCTCACGCCCCATCCATCCTGAAAACCCTCTCTCTGTGAGGATGGAGTGGTGGCTGACGGCTACCCTGCAAAGGGCTCAGACCTGGAGGTTTGCCAAAACTCAAGTTTGCATCCCGCCATTTTACCTCTTTCTAGCTGAGGAAGCCTAAGGATCAGCTCCCCTAGCAGCTGTAGGACCTAGTGCAGGCTGTTCGCTGAGGCCCTGCACTGAGATATCAGCACGCCTGCACCAGCGAACAGTCCCTCTGGCTTCACTGGCCGTTATCCCAGCTCTGAGTGCAGGACGATGCAGATGCCAGGGGCTCACACACCTGTTCACGAGCACTAGCTGCTGACTCAAGGGCCGAGCTGGTCCAGGGAAGGGCAGATGGACGCCGAGCAGCTCCTAAGCCAGCCCAGGCCCCACTGGGAGGGGCTGTGCGAGCATACCTTTGGGCGACTTGAGGAAGTTGACGCTGGGCTCGATCTTGGTCCAGTCGATGCTCTCCTCGTCTGGTGTGTGCTCCACCATCAGCTGGAACAGCTTCATGGAGATGATGTCATGATTGTCTGCAATCATGACGAGAGTTAGCTTCTAAGGGGCACGGAGCCACTCTGGCGCACGTGGCTCAACCGTCTCCCGCCCCCCACCACACAGAGTGGCCAGGTCCCCTGCAGAGAACCCAGCAGCCTCCAGCAAGCAGTATTCCAAGGGCTGGAATACTCCAGAACTCAGCAATAAGAAACCTGGGAAGCAGCAGAGCAGAGAGGAAAAAGCACAGGTTTTACAATCAGCATCGCTGGGTCGGATCCTGGCTCTGCTACCCTCTTTGAGGCTCAGTCTCATTTGTAAATGGGGGTGGTAATCTCCATCTTGCGGTTACTGAGGCATGTAAACGAGAAAGCACACACAGGGCCAAAGGTATACTGCCTGGAGGTAGTATGTCCTTGAAAACAGAACTGGATAAAGACCCACACACTGCTGCATGGCTGGCTGAGAAGCCTGACCCTCCCAGGGGCAGGCAGCCGCCAGACGCTCTGTCATAGAGACCCTAGTGCTGACAGCTCAGCTGTGACAGTCACTGACTGTACCTGGGGAGATGTGAGGCAGGCCCCAGTCCACTAGTGTGGGCAGGAGAGGACCTCTGCCTGACACTGACAGTAACTGACAATCCCGTTTTGAGATGGAGAGGGTGAGGCTCAGAACTGAGATGAGGGTCGCAGGCAGCCTGCCACCAGCTATCAGCTCAGCTAACTGACTGGAATCTGAATAAAGGCCAGGAAAAGGGGGAAAGCGTAAAGAGCAAGGACCCTGCGGCCAGGTCAGGCAGAGACCAGTGTACCAGACACCCGGTGTGTGTAGCCCTGGAAGCCCAGGGACACGCAGAGACCCTGGAGTCAGACAGCAGGTCCCATTTGAGCTCTGTCACTTCCTGGGTGCCCGAACTTGATGTTCACCTCCCTCCAACTCCCAAATGCCCAATGGTCTCAGCTGTACAAAAGGGGAAAGAGACAGCGACCTACCTAAGAATAGCCATGAGACACCTGGCGGGAGGCTGGCATGCATGCCCCTCTGCCTAAGGGTCACACACTACCGCAGGCAAGGCCCCTCCATCGCCCTTCCCAGGGCCTCTCCAGACAGACTCAGAGAATAACCCCTGTCAGAGACCTGGCTCTGTTTCCAGAACTTTCTCATGACACCTGCTGAAACACTGTCAGATGGAATTCCAGGTAACCCAAGGAGGGCTTGTACCGGGTCCACAAAAGACACAAGACAGGCTGTGAGCTGGTAATTACTGCAGCTGGGTAACAGCAGTAAGGGGCTTATCACACCATCTTCCCTCTTGTGGGTATACAATTGGAATTTCCATATTAGAAACCTTAAAACAATAGACACTCCAGGAAGCAAATGGACCCAGACACTTCCATGGTGACAGGGACGCTCCTGGACAGTGGCTGGCTCATAGGCCCTGGAAACATCTATCCTGACAACAAACAAACCTCTGTCTGGTCTGCCACATTGTTCTCAGCTCTGGTCAACAAGAGCTGACCCCAGGTATGGTGCCTCCCGAGGGCCCTGAGAAGGGACCAGCGCCAAGGGCCACCAACAAGCGCCACCCAGGCCTGGTGGTCCCAAGAGGCCTGTACAGGCAGGGAGCACCCCAAAGCTTACAGCACTCACCGTGGGCCAAACAAGACAGAGCCCTGACTCCATGGAGCTCACAATTCAGTGAGGGGGACATGACAATGAAATGAATGACACAGTGGATACTAGGATGGTTAAATGCTATGAAGAAAAATAAAGCTAGAAAAGGCGACAGGAAGTGTGCAGGCAACTGGGGTCTGTGTGTGTGTGACTTTAAATGAGGGAATCAGGGATGGCCTCACTGGGAAAGAGATATCTGAGCAAGACCTGGAGAGACGCAGGCACAGAGGCCCAAGGCCGGAGGGCAGGGGTGGGTCTGGAGAGTGGCTAGGGGCAGTGTCAGCAGAGAGGACGGGGCAGAGGGAATGTGGTGGAAGGCAACAGGACCACTGCTGGGAGGGCAGCATCCTCAGCTCTGAGTGAGGTGGAAGGAGTAGCTCGGCTGTGGTGCTGGGATGAGGGGACACTCGGGAGGCTCCTGCAATTGTCCAAGCAAGAGAGGACGGTGGCCCAGACCTGCCTGCAGTAAAGGAAGGGAGAAGAGTGGTCTGCTGCAGGGTGAAAAGAAGACACAGCCAGCAGGACACGCCAACAAATGGGAGGTGGCAGGTGAGAGAAAAAGCAGAGGCCGGAATATCACCAAGGTGCTCTGACCCAGGTAACCACTAGAACAGAGGTTCGTTTGTCTCTGGCTGTGGGCGTGTGAAGGCTGAGAGGCCTGCTGGGCAAGTGGCTGGTGACGCGGGTCTGGAGAGGGACATGTGGGGGTCCATCGCTGGGTTCACCAGATTCAACCCCCCCCCAGCTCACAGGTGACAGAGAGGGAAGATGGCTGAAGGACTGCACACACACGGGAAGAGGGGGAAGAAAACCAAGCAGGTGTGGAACCAAATGAAGGCAGGTCGAGGAGGAAAGGGACCTGCCATGTCACAAGCTCCCAAAAGCAGGGAAGGTCAGACTGAGACTGGATGCCCTGCACTGCCCGCACACTCACCAGACAGGTCGCCAGTACCAGCAGAGGCTCCAAAGTAGTAGCCGGTGGGCAGGCGCACTCCCGTAATGTCAATGCAGTTCTTCCACTCATTCTTGTCCTCCAGGTCAGTCATCACCTGCGGCCAGCCAGGAGGTCAAGGGCGGCCCAGGGCCGGCCTGCCTGCCTTCCCAAGCCCCGCAGAGCCACCCCTCCTGCCTGCTCACCGTCAGGCGACCCCGGGAGTAGCGCACTGCCAGGAAGGTGTCGTGATCGCGGTTGCGGAAGTCAGCCGTGCAGCCCGCCAGCTCGGTCCAGCGGCCATCCTTGCTGTGGTCGTAGGACAGGGAGCCATTGTTGACCATCACGGAGATGTACGGGAACACGCGCTGAGACAAGACACCGGTCACTCCGAGGGCAGCCCAGCCAGTGGGAGGCCGCAGGGAACCCACCACCCTGATCCCTGGAGGCTGCTCCCATGCAGGGCCCAGGGACAAGTCCAGTCCTGCTCTGCAGGAGAGCAAGGGCCTACCTCTGTGGTCTCATCGTTGGGGTACGTGTCCAGGAAGATGGCTAAGCCATGGAAGTTGTCTTTGCTTCCAAACACAGGCCCTAGAATTAGAAGATGCTCCTGTGATGGGAGAAATTGGGAGTTGCCCGATGGGTACCTGAAGGACAGAGCAATGCCAGCGTGGATGGGGTCAAAAGAGGTTAGCCCACGGTCATGCTCCCAGGAAAAAGAAGGGCTCTCTAAGTGGGGTGGGGCGGGGGGTGGAAGGGTAGTCTCAGGCATGTGGCAGAAAGGACTCTAGTTTGAAGTCTGAACTGTGAAGGAACAGCACCTGTCTATGTGCTCTGAGGTGTCGGGGGCAAGAGGATACCTAATCTGTAAAAAACCAGGTGGTCATGCAGTAAGGACCATCCCTGAATCCAGGGGTCTGTCCAAGGCCAGAGAGCAAAGATTTTAGGCTTTGTGGGCCACAGATGGTCTCTGTCACAGTCTTCCTTGTTTTTTCCTTCTTAAAATGATAGGATGGTAAAACCCTCTTAGCTGGTGAAGACCAGGCCACACTGGGCACAGAGTTAACCATGGGGTCATCTTCTACAGGACGCTCCCTCCAGCTACTCCCCAGGCCCCATGTTTCCTCAAAGGGGAGCAGCAGCACCCTAACAGGAGTGCAGAGTGGAGGATTCCTGGCCACAGACAGCCCACCTGTGCCAGCACCACCCTACCTGGCACCAGGCGGTCCCGGGTGTACCACAAGGCAATGCCGTCTCCATGGAGATTTTTCTTTCCTGCGCCATGAACTTTGAAGTGAACGTGCATCTCCCAGTCCTTGAGGAAGCAAGGCTAGAGGGAGAGCAGAGAGGGCTGTCAGAGCTCCCCAGGCTTGCCTACTCACTAGGAGTGACCCAGCACAGACCCTAGAGCGAGTCAGGACACTCAGAACAGGGCCAGGCAGCAGGATCCCAAGTATCACTGGTGAAGAGATCCCCAAGCGTCTCAGGAGGGAGGGAGAGGGAGGCCACAGACTGTCCCAAGGCTGCTGAGGCCCAGACTCCACCCACCCTGGCCCCAGTCTTCTCCTGGGTTGGTTCTCACACCTTGACTCACTTTCCTTTATACCAGCCAAACCTGTTAGCCTTGTTTCTTCTCCATCCCTACTGTTCCTGTCCCCCAGAATCTTGTGGAAGGATTACTATCCCTATTTGAGTCACATATTTTATAAAAAGAAAACATATTCAGAGTCGAAATAACTTCTCCACAGTAGGTAAGTGGATGTCCTGACTCACGCCCAGGACTGTCTGACTCGGAAACTTCTGCTGTTGCCTACAGCTGCCATGGCCTTCAGGCCTGTAACACAAGCTGCACCAACTCCTTTCTGGCTTTCCATCCCCACTGTGTTCCCTCAAACGGAGGGACCCACACCCAGGTCTGGCAGACTCGAAGCCCTGGACTCTCAGCAGGCATGCCACCTGCCTCTTGCGGTCTCAGCCCAGCCTGAGGGTGGTTATGCCGGTATCGGGCCTGGGGGCTGGAAGGGCAGCTCTGGGGCCTCTGGGCTACTATGATGTGAGGGAAGGAAGTACTTCCCAGCAGTCAGCAAGGCGCAAAGCTGGGCCCACAGCAAGGACACCAGCCTGGCTTTGCCTACCAGGAAGCTGCTCATGAAAACTATGGTATTGACACTCTAACAAGAATCTGCTTAGAGAAAGTCTGCAGATGGGTGTGTGAAAAAGTAATTAAACAAAGGCCCAGCTGAAAAGCAAAGACAAGATATTGCTGACTTATCAGATTGGCAAGGCTTAAAGAGATAATGAGCAGCAATGCAGACAAGAATGAAGAGAAACGGCCTAAATCCAGAGGACAGCGGATGCTCCCATTTTCTTGGGAGCAATCTGGCTGTTGCAGCTTTTTAACAAAATGAGGGAGATCCATAAGCTCTTACAAGTCAAGATCAAGATGTCAAAGATACTAAGAGGAAAGATAAGCTGAAAACAGTATCAGCGCAATGTGCCCACTTAAAAAAAATATATATATATTAGTCTCTGTGCAGAGAAAGAAGGAAATGAAAGAAATATGACTAACATTAATGAAAGCTAACTCTGGGAGGGGAATGTTTACTTCTACATTTCAATCTTCTATACTGAACATATTACTTCTGTAATCATAAAAAACTCAAATAAAAAATAAAAAACCCTATGTCCCATCGTGGCTTGTGCATCACTGATTCACCAGGCACTGTTCTGGGCCTGGGCACCAGGAGCTCAGGTGAGAAGACTCGGCCCTTGAGAATACAGGGTTAGCAGGCACCTGCACGACAGTCTGACATAGTGTGAAGTCAGCCTTCCCAGGTTCTGACAGTTCACTGGCTCTGGGAGACCCTGCAGATTCTGGATTTGGGCAACTGTGAGGTGATAAAAAGCAGGTCTCCATGACAGATGTGCAAGGAATCTGAGTCCAAGACCTGCTGAGGGGGTTGGAATAACTAGTAAATCAGTCTTGCTTTGGATAGAGGTGACAAAAATCACAAATGAAAAGTAAGAACAAATGAGAAAGAGCTCCCAGGGGCTGCAGTTCAGCTATGAGTTCTCACAGTCCCTGAAATTAGACTAAACAGACCCACTCAGACCTCATACTTTTAACAAAACATTGTACAAACACAGTATCTGGGACACAACCAAAAATACCAGGCACATGAAGAGACAAGATAAGAACAAAACACAGAGAAAGGCAAAGAGGGAGAGAGAACAACGACCGCCATCATCATCCCAGGGACCCTTAAAAGTAACCAGAAGGAATAAAAAGATTAACCTCAAAGGAGCTATAATTAGCCTGATACTAGAATTTTCAACAGAAACACTAGGAGTAATAAGACAATAGGCTGATATATTTGGAGTTGAAGGAAAATAACAATCAACATAGGATTCTATACTTAGCACATGTATCCTTCAAGAATGAAGGTGCTCTTTGGCCTTGGACCTAATTTTCGGCAATAGAGCTAAACACACAAAGAATATTCAGTAAATGTGGGATCTGCTATTTCCCTCAGGAAAATGGTGAAGAGAATGGAAAGCAGCCAGCACAAGTACACTTGCTCCTGTGACAAAATCAAGATTAAGAGACAAGCTGTGGGGATCTGCCACTGCAGTTCCTTCATGAGAACAGTAGCTGGCGGTGCCTGAACCAACATCGCCACTTCTGCTGTCACAGGAAGGTCAGGTCTCAGATGAAGGAACTGCAGGACCAGCAGAAGCACCACCACTGCTAGCCTATAATAAATAGACCAACTTATGTAATCCCCTTTAAAAACAAAAAAAAGAAGGTGAAATTAAGACATCTTCTGACAAAAACACTAAGACTATCTTTCATTCTTCAGGGAGAAATGTGATCCAGATCCAGACATGAAGTCAAAGATTCAAGAAGGAATGAAGACCAATGACTAGATTAAGTATGAGACTAAAAATACAAATAAATATTTAGCTGTATAAAACAATAATGTTTTGTGTGATTTAAAACAGAAAGATTAATAACAACAAGGTAAAAGAAGTTAAAGCATCCTAAAAGCCTATCATCATCCTCGAAGGAGTTAAAAGTACACCTTATCAGTACTCTTTGGTAAAACATGATCTGTGTTTAAACTCCAAAGTAATCACCAAAATCTTGGAAAATAAGCACAGAACTTTCAAGCTAACAGAAGAATAAAAGTGGAATAAAAACTAACCAACTCAAAAGAAGCCAAGACCAGAGAGAAAAGTGAACAGAGGACAGCCAATAAAAACAGAAAGTAAAAAGTAAGATGGTAGATTAAATCCAAATGTATCAATGACTTTACAAAATGTAGATAGACTAAATGCTGGTGAGGGTACCCAGGATCTCCCTGTATTCTTTTCTTTTTTAAAAATGAAACATAGTTGACATACAATATCAGTTTCAGGTGTACCACATAGAGATTTGATGGTTACATACATTACAAATTGATCACCACAAGTCTAGTAATATCCCGTCACCATAGAGTTACTGTAAGACTATTATTATTGCAATATTATTGACCACATTTCCTATGCTATACATTACATTCCCATGATTTAATTTTACAACTGGAATTCTGTACTTCTTAATCTCTTTATTTTTTCTTACAACTACATGTGAACCTACAATTATCTCAAAAAAAAGTTTAATCTTAAAAAATAAATAATAGATCAAAGATTTAAACTAAAGAGCCAAAAGTATAAAACTCTTAGAAGAAAACAGGGGAAACACTAGATTTAGCAATAATTTCCTGGATATGCCACCATAGCACAAACAAAACTGAACTTAATCGAAATTAAAACCTTTCACATGTCAAAGAACATCAAGAGAATGATAAGACAGCCCACAGATTGAAAGAAAATATTTCCAAATCATATACTGATAATGTCCAGAATACAAAAAGAACTCCTAAAACTCAACAACAAAAAACAACCCAAAACCAGACAAAGGATTTAGACAGACATGTTTTTCAAAGAAGATAATAATTTGTATATGAAAAGCATATAAAAGATGCTCAACATCATTAATCATTAGAGAAATGTAAATCAAAACCAGATACCACTTCATACTCGTTTGGATGACTATTATAAAAAAAAATGGAAAATACAAAATTATAAAGATATGGAGAAACTGGAACCCTAGTGCATTGCTGGTGGGACTGTAAAATGGTGTGGTTGCTGTGGAAAAGTGTGGTCGTCCTCAAAAAGTTTAACAAAGAGTTACCATATAACCAAGCAATTCCACTTCCTAGGTATTTATCAAGAACAGCGAAAGCAGACACTCCAGTAGCCACCTTTGTCCACCCATGTACACAGCAGCACAAGAGCCAAAAGGCGGAAACGACCCAGTGCCCGCCCACAGACGAATGGACGGACAAAGTGTGGTGCACACACACACAGACACACCAGGGTACTATTTAGCCATGAAAAGAATGAAATACTAATACATGCTACAACATGGATGCACTTTGCCTATATTATGCTAAGTGCAATAAGTCAGATACAAATATTCTATGATTCCATTTATGTGAGGTACCTAGAAGAGTCAAATTCAAAACCAGAAAGTAGAATAGTGGCTACCAGGGCTTCAGAGAGGCAGAAAACAGGGAGTTAGTGTTTAAGGAGTAGTTTCAGCTTCCAATGATTAAAAAGTTCTGGAGATGGATGGTGGTGATAGCTGCACAACAAAATGAATGTACTTAATGCCACTAAACTGTACACTTAAAGATGGTTAAAATGGTCAATTTTATGTCATGTATATTTTACCACAATAAAAAATTTGAGAAATTTTAAAATTTTCTTTTTCATGTAGATACATATTTATAGTAATTGAAACTCATCTTTTGTTGGTAGACATTACACTTTAAAAAATTTTACTGTAGACTGATTCACAATATTGTGTTAATTTCTGCTATACAGGAAAGCAACTCAGTTATACACACATAGTCGTTTTCACATTTTCGTATTTTCCATTACGGATTATCACAGGATGCTGAATATAGTTCCCTGTGCTATACAGTAGGGGGGGGTTGTTGTTTATTCATCCTATATGAATAGTTTGTGTCTGCTAATCCCAAACTTCCAGTCCTTCCCTCCCCAACTCCCTGACAACTTGGCAACCACAAGCCTGTTCTCCATGTCTGTGAGTCTGTTTTGTATATATGTTCGTGTCATGTTTTAGATTCCACATAAGTGATATCATAAGATACCTGTCTTTCGCTAACTTCACTTAGCATGGTAATCTCTAGGTCCATCCATGCATGCATGCTAAGTCACTTCATTCGTGTCTAACTCTGTGCAACCCTATGGCTTCTCTGTCCATGGGATTCTACAGACAAGAATACTGGAGTAGGTTGCCGTGCCCTCCTCCAGGGGATCTTCCTGACCCAGGGATCAAACCCGCATCTCTTATGTTTACCTGCACCAGCAGGTAGGTTCTTTACCACTAGTGCCACCTGAGAAACCCCCTCAGTCCATCCATGTTGCTGCAAGTGGCACTGTTCTTTTTTGTGGCTGAGTACTATTCCGTTTGTGTGTATATGTGTTCACACACACAGACACACACACACATCTTGCCCCATTCATCTGCTGACAGACATTTAGGCTGTTTCCATGTCTTGGCTATTGTAAACAGTGCTTTAATGAACATAGGAATGCATGTATCTTTTCAAATTAAGAGTTCTAAGTATATGTCCTAGAGTGGGACTGCTGGATCATATGACAACTCTATTTTTAGTTTTCTGAGGGCTCTCCACACTGGCTGTTCCAATTAACATTCCCATCAACAGTGTAACAGGGCTCCTTTTTTCCACACCCCTTCCAGCACTTATAGTTGGTAGATTTTTTAATGATGGCCATTCTGACCAGTGTGAGGTGGAACCTCACTCAAGTTTTGATTTGCATTTCTCTAATAACTGGCTTCTCGGGTGGCTCAGTGGTAAAGAATTTACCTGCCAACGCAGAAGATGTGGATCTGCGCAGGGAAGATCCCCTGGAGAAAGAAATGGCAACCCATTCCAGTATTTTTGCCTGGAAAATCCCATAGACAGAGGAGCCTGAGGGCTACAGTTCATGGGATCACAAAGAATCTGACTTCACTTGCAACTGAGTATACACACAGGCATTGGCCATCTGTATATCTTCTTTGGAGAAATGTCTGTTTAGGTCTTCTGCCCATTTTTTAATTTTTTTAAAAATTATTATTGAATTGAATGAGCTGTTTGAATATTTTGGAAATTAAACCCCTGTTGGTCTCATCATTTGTAAATATTTTCTCTCAATCTGGGCTTCCCTGGTAGCTTAGTTGGTAAAGAATCCGCCTGCAATGCAGGAGACTCCAGTTCGATTCCTGAGTCAGAAAGATCTGCTAGAGAAGGAATAGGCTACCCATTTTAGTATTCCTGGGCTTCCCTGGTGGCTCAGACGGTAAAGAATCCGCCTGCAATGCAGGAGATCCCTGGGTTCGATCCCTGGGTTGGGAAGATCCGCTAGAGAAGGGAAAGGCTACCCACTCCAGTATTCTGGCCTGGAGAATTCCATGGATTACAGTCCAAGGGGTCGCAGAGTTGGACATGACTGAGCCATTTTCACTTTCTCCCAATCCATAGGTATCTTTTCATTTTGCTTATGGCTTTCTTTACAAAAGTTTCTAAGTTTGATTAGGACCCATTTGTTTATTTTTCCTTTTTATTTCTATTGCCTTGGGAGACTGACCTAAGGAAACACTGTACAATTTATGTTAGAAATGTTTTATCGATGTTCTCTTCTAGGAGTTTTACGATGTCATGTCTTATATATAAGTCTTTAAGCCATCTTGAGTTTATTTTTGTGTGTGGTGTGAGCATGTGTTCTAACTTCACTGATTTACATGAGGCTGTCCAACTTTTCCAACACCACTTGCTGAAGAGATTGTCTTTTTCCCATTGTATACTCTTACATCCTGTGTGGTGACCATTTACACTTTTAAAAACTGTCTCAATGCCATTAAGTATCATGCAGAAGAGAATGGTTTGAAAAATTAAACTGTTTAAAAATAAAAAACAATAAAAGGTTAAATGGGGACTTCCCTGGTAGTCCAGTGGCTAAGGCTCCAGGCTCCCAATGCAGGGGCCTGGGTTCAATCTCTGGTCAGGCAACTAGTCAGCATCTGCCTCAACTAAGATTCGCATGCCACAACTAAAGATCCACATGCTGCAACTAAGGACCAAAGATCCCTCATGTTGCAGCTAAGTCTAGGCAAAGACCAATAAATAAACTTCTTTTTAAGAAAGGTTAAATGGCAAATTGTTATGTTACTGTGTTTTATCATAATAAAAATAAATGGATAACCACCCAAAAGCCTGATTATATGTTATTTACAAGAGACAACTCTAAAAGAGGCAGGGAAAAGAAAAGGACAAAAAAAGACAGCACATGCAAATGCTAAGCAAAAGCAAGCTTGTGCAGCTGTGCTGATAACAAAGTTTAGAAGAGGACTCTTCTCCATGACAAAGGACTCCATTTACCAGGAAAATGTTGGTCTCAAAATACAGGAAGTGGAAACTGACAGACTCTAAAGATGAAGGCAAATACACACACAGACATTTTAATACACCTCTTCTAATAACTGATAAAAACAAGCAAAATGTCAGAAAGATATAGAAATTTGAGCCCAGTCAGCAAACAGACCTAAAGATCTAAATGGCACACTTCACTCAACCAGCAAAGAATCTACGTCTTTAGCAAGCACACATGAATGTGTCCCCCAAACCGTGACCACTTGAAGGACCATCTGCAAGTCTCAACAGATGTCCAAGGATTAAAATCACAGAATCCATTTCTTGACCATGAAGAAATTAAACTAGATATCAATAATAACAACTTAAAAAATAAAGACAACTAGAAAAGCACTTATATATTTGAAAAAAATGTAAAAATGTAACTTACATACACAAGAGTCAGCCCAGAAGCCAGTATTTCAAATGGCCTCTTTGATGCCCAGGAGTTTCTGTGCCCTGGAACAAGGCACTGAGATAAGACCCCAAGCAAGCAGGAGGTGTGCCTCTGAGAAGGGCCACTGTGCACCAGAGGATGGGAAAGGAAGACCTCCCCTCCCGTCCCCAGCATGCCTGCAGGGGGATCAGTTCTAGGAAAGAGCACACACACACAGAATTTGAGGACCTAGAAACTGATACCTCCAAGACTATCCAAGCATTGGAAAGTCTCCCCATACTACAGGTAAGACTGCAGATCATCAGAAAGAATACTGTGATAAAGACAGTACAAAGGTTTTTAAGCAGATGAGGTATGGGCTGGAACTAATGTAAAGCTGCTTTGGGGGGCAGAACATGACATGGTCATGGCCCTCCATCCCAGCTAAGCCATGTGGGGAGCTGAGAAATCTTAATGCCCTGGCCCTCCCCCAGGCCAACTGAATCAGAATCAATCACTTGGCAGTCATGAACCATTTTACAGCTAGGTGGTTTCTATGTCTTGGCTTGCAACAAAGTGAAAGGCAGAGCTAATCTAAGAGTCAGCTGATACATCATTAACATTTTTTTCCATTAAAATTTCTGATGAAAGATCACTACATTTGGGGTTTATAAATCAAAGGAGTTCAAAATATTGAATGACCCCTGCTATAACAAAACTCCTTGAATCTCCATCTACTACTTAAGCAAACATAAATTTTCAGCATTCACGTGAACAAAAAGCAGAAGTCATGCTTAAGCTTCTCATTCTGACAATGACATTCAATCAAATGGGAACAGGGAGATGACAGCTCAATGAGATGCAATTCAAAAAGTGTTTACTCGGTGTAATAATTACTCAAAAATTGTGTAATGTGTAAGGCATTTCTTTCAAACAATTGTATACCAGTGGTAACTATAATAATCCCAAAGAAAATATTAAAACTTAATTTCAAGGTCCCAACAAAGTTAAAAAGCTTAAATTATTACACTTATTCACAGAAGAACATGATAGGCTAATCAATAAGATTTTCAAGCATTACACACACTGCATTAGGACAAAATTCTGTGTGGGATATGAAATGAAAATATAAGTTCAATTTTAAAAAATGACATACAATTTGGGCTTATTAATAAGTGTTTAAAGAGCTTCCCCGGTGGCTCAGCTCCTGCCTGCAATCCTGGAGCCATGGGTTGGATCAGGAAGATCCCCTGGAGGAGGGCGTGGCAACCCACTCCAGTATTCTTGCCTGGAGAATCCCATGGATAGAGGAGCCTGGCAGGCTACAGACCATAGAGTTGCAAAGAGATGGGACACAACTGAAGTGACTTAGCACACGCACACAGTGTTTAAAAGAGTGGATCTCAAATTGCAATATTTAGATTCCACTCAACAGGAAGATAAGACAATTATATTCCAGACTGAAAATCTGACAATGGCAAGTGCAGAATTCTCACCCCTGTGACACTACCAACCACCAGTGACCTCCAATCATAATTAAGTTACTTGTGACTGAACCAATTTCTAGCAGTTTCGGCACAATTTGCACCTCACTTAAAAAAAAAAAAAAAAGAATGTACGCTATGCTGAACTCACTTCCTTGAAAAATATCATTCTTAGAAGTTATCCAAAGACTATACTTTCAGGGATCATTTAGATATAGTTCGTTACTAGAAGTTCTCCAAGGAGAGAGCAGCACGGAGGCACATACACCACACATACAAGTAGACAGCAGTGGGATTTGCTATATGACTCGGAGAACTCAAACTGGGGCTCTGTAGTCACCTGGGTTCACCCCTGGGTCGGGGAGACTCCCCTGGAGGACACAGCAACCCACCCCAGTATTCTTGCCTGGAGAATCCCCAGGGATAGAGGAGCCTGGGGCACTACAGTCCACGGGGTTCTCAAAGAGCTGGACACAACTGATCAACTAAGCACTGCACAATAACCTAGAGGGGTGGGAATGGGCTGGAGGGAGGAGGGAGATTCAAGAGGGAGGAGACACATATACACCTATGGTTAATTCATGCTGATGTGTGACAGAAATCAAAGCAATGTTGTAAAGCAATCATCAATCAATTAAAAAAAAATAAATTTTTTTAAAAAAACTAAAATAAAAGTTATCCAAAAGCATGGGAGCCCCCTGGCGGTCCAGTCATTGGGACACCGTGCTTCCCACCACAGGGGGCCCGGGTTGGGCAACTAAGACGCCACATGCCTCGCAGTGCAGCAAAAAAAAAAAGAAAAAAAAGTTATCCAAAAACAAATTGAGACCTAATGAAACTTAAATGCTTTTGCACAGCAAAGGAAACCATAAACAAAAAGACAATCCACAGAAGGGGAGAAAACATTTGCAAATGAAGCAACCCACAAAGGATTAATCCCCAAAATATACAAACAGCTCATTCAGTTCAGTATCAAAAAAACCAACCAATCAAAAAAAAAAAAAAGGGCAGAAGATCTAAACAGACATTTCTCCAAAGAAGACAGACAGATGGCCAAAAAGCACATTAAAAGATGCTCGGCATCGCTCATTATTAGAGACATACAAATCAGAACTTACTGGGGCTGAGTCCACGCTAATGCCAGTGTGGAGATGGCGCCATGGGCAAGGGGCAGAGGGGCAAGTTGGCCACCGCCACTGCTATCACCACCAAGGGTAGTCAAAGAGCCGTTCGGGGCAGGGGGCAGGTTAGGGAGGGAGGGGTGGGTATCATTTTTCTATCTTTTCTGGGTGCAGTGGCGGTGATGTTCCAGGTCCCCAGAGCGACGCTGGCTGCTGCCTACCTGGGGAGAGGAACGCCAGCTCCTGAGCAGGCCCCCTTGGGGGAGGAGGGACGACCACTGACCTGCCAGGAAACTGCCTCCACTGGCCCAGGTGTGGAACCTGAGAGCACAGCCACCACTAGTGTAGCTTCCGTGAGGGAGCAGATAACCCTGCATGCTGAAGAAAACTGGAACCCTATCATGATTTTTGCCCTGTAATTCCTTGATGGCCTCAGATGACTTCAAACTTTTCTTTTGGCAAAGAAGAGTGCTCTTAATGGATGTACGTATGGGAGAAAGCAAAAGGGGTTTTGGTTTCTTGGGAAAGAAGGAACCTCCTTCTGTTTAACTGCTACCTCTTTCGTGAAGCCACATCCACCCCAGCCTAAAGACAATAAGTCAACTCTCTCCTGAACTTCTTTAACACTTTATACCACTGCTCTGACTCTCATCATATGATCTTTGGGAGGATATAATAAAAAACTACCTAAGGATTAAAAAAAAAAAACTGCAATGAGGTATCATCACCTCACACCAGTTAGAATGGACATCACCAAAAAAATCTAAAAATAATAAATGCTGCAGAGGGTGTGGAGAAAAGGGAACCCTCCCATGCTGCTGGTGGGAATGTAAACTGGTATAGCCACTATGGAGAACAGCATGGAGATTCCTTAAAAAACTAAAAACAGAACTACAATATGATCCAGTAATCCAACTCCTGGAAATATCTGGAGAAAATCATAGTTCAAAAAGACACATGCACCCCAATGTTCATCACAGTGATATTTACAATAGCCAAGACACGGAAGCATCCTAAATGTCCAGCAGCAGAGAAATGGATAAAGAAAATGTACATATATACAGTGGAATATTACTCAACCATAAAAAGAATGAAATAATGCCATTTGCAGCAACATAAATGAACCTAGAGATCATTCTAAGTGAAGTAAGCCAGACATCAAAAGTCAAATATCATATGCTACCACTTCTATGTGAAATCTAAGAGAAAAAAAAAAAAAAAGATACAAATGAACTTATTTACAAAACAAACAGACTCACAGACTTGGAAAAGAAACTTTTGGTTACCAAAGGGAACAAGTAGTAGGGGGAGGGAAAAATTGGGAGTTGGGGTTTAATAAATACACACTACTATATATAAAACAGACAATCAACAAGGACCTACAATACAGCACAAGGAACTTTACTCAATATTCTGCAATAACCTATATGGGAAAAGAACCCGAAAACAAAATGGATATTTGTATAAATGAATCACTTTGCTGTATACTTGAAACTAACACAATACTGTAAATCAGCCATAATATAAAATGAAATTAGGGGCTTCCCTGGGGGTCCAGTGGCCAAGACTCTACGCTCCCAAGGCAGGGGGTTCAGGATCAATCGATCCCTGGTCAGGGAAGATTCTGCATACCGCAAGATCAAAGACCTCTGTACCGAAATGGAAGACCTGGCACAGCCAAACAAACATAAAATGAAAATTTTTAAAGTTATATGACAGAATAAAGTGAGAGAATGTGACTCCAGGGGAAACAGGGTAGTTATTGAAGTACTCTCTGAGTGGGTGGCACTCGAACTAAAACTTAACAAGTGAGGAGAAACCAAGCAAGCATGAAGAGCCAGGAGATGGTGTTCCAGACAGAAGCTACAAGTGCAAAGGTCCTGAGGCAAAACGGCAGCCAGAGAAGTTGGGAGAATATTAACCGAGAGGAGGACTGGAGATGCGAGGCACTGGGGGCCAGATCGTGCAGACGCAGTGCATGTTTATCCGTTCACAGGAGACCCCAGGCTCTGAGGATCAGAGTGAAAGCTAAGCAAGGATCCCCCAGGCAGGAAAGAGAGGAGGAGGAGAAGCCACACGCAGACGAGGCAACACAAGGATGGTGTGGGCTCTCAGAACTACATGGGGAGGTCATTCAGAGAGACCAAAGAGCGGGGTGATGGATAAAACTAGGACACTGGCCAACTGCTTAGGCCATGGAAAGGGTTGGGATCAGACAGGTTGAAGGGAGGAGTAGGTTCTGCCCCCAGTTATTCCCCTTGCACCCGTTCCTGACCTTCCTTGGTGTGGTGTCTGTGCAGCAGCAGATCTCGGCCACTGCTTATGTATGACATGCCTGCAACCCTTGAAGGTCCATAACCTCTGCAGCAAAGGTCACAGAAACTAAAACTGCCCATGAGTCCACTGATGGCCAGACCCTCAATCAAGCACTGAAAAAGAGGACGGATGTCTGCAAGATTTTTAATGGGTTCCTCCACCATCCAGGCTGCGGTCAAGTGTAGCAAGTGAATGGCTGGACTTGGAGATGAGACAGAACTTAAATGTTGTTTACAGCCATTTATTGTCTATGTTTGCTCTGCTTATGCAGAGTCACGAAAGCCATCTATATCAGTCTGAGAACTAAGTGCAATAAGGCACGTTAAAGTCAGTGCCCAACACACATAAAACACCCAATAAAGACCCCACTCCTTCCCTTTATCC
This sequence comes from Muntiacus reevesi, assembly GCF_963930625.1. Taxonomy (NCBI): domain Eukaryota; kingdom Metazoa; phylum Chordata; class Mammalia; order Artiodactyla; family Cervidae; genus Muntiacus; species Muntiacus reevesi. The sequence continues at coordinate 216,694,295 of NC_089249.1, forward strand.
CACTAATGGGAGGGTTCAGTTGAAGCAGCTCCACTATTTGCTGGCTATGTGACTTTGAGCAAGGCACTTTCAACTGAGTCTTAGCTTCTTCAGCCAGTGAAACGGAGATAACATCAGTTACTTTACATGACTTTTGAAGGAATAAAAAAACAGGTGCACAAAGTGTCAAGAACAGCTCCTGACATGTGGTAACTTCAACAGCCATCACCTGTTACTACTGGCAAGTACTAAGGCAAGGGACCAAGGGGGCGGGGGAGCAGGGGGGCCTTCAAATCAGGCTCAGGCCTGCTGAAGACTAACTGCAGTGGCTTACTTCATGGTCTGCCTCCCCTCTTAGGAACCACTCACCAGGTGGTTCCAGATAGAGCCCTCTTTGCTGCGCTCGTCAGGGGTCAGACGCACATACTGGCTCGTGAGCATCGTGCTTCCTTGGAAGTCCCAGAGGAGCGTGGAGCTGGAACCGATCCCTGCAGACAGAGACAAGGACAGACAGCTGCCTAAGAGGCCGGGCCAGGACTAGCTTTGCCGAGGCAGGGAACCCACAGGGCTGCCCTGATCAGAAGAAAGAGCATCCCTTCCCCAACTCCGTCCAGCCTCGACCTTACCCTAAACTCATTCCCGCAACAGGCCTCACCATGATAGGGCTTGATAAGCGAATGCTCCCGCTTGAGATGTTCACTGTTGCCGTCAGTTATATCCGCAGCCACCGGCCCCAGCAACAAGAGGAAAAGCAGAAGTATAGTGGGGCCTGGGCCGGGGCCGCGAAGCCCAGACCTCCCTGGGCACCGCCAGCCCCAGCCCCAGAGCCAAATCCAGCCTGCTACCGCCGCCGCCGCCATTCTCTGTCCCTCTCGGCCACTTCCGTCCTAGGACTTCCGCCTTCCGGGTGTTCCATCTAATAGCCTCCGGCCCGAAACCCACCAACCCTAGTGTCACCTGGGAACTCCCAGCAAAAGCAAAGGCTCGCTGCCGAGTGGACGACGGCTTTATTTGCTAAGCAGCCCCCTATCCTGGTCGAGTGCCTTGGCGACTGCGAGACACCTGTCAACCAGCCTCAGCAATGGGTTCTTAGGAGCGACAAGAGCAGCAACCAATCATGGAACAGCACGTTCGGTTTGCGGGCCAACGGGGAGCGGAAGGATGATTTGTGTAGGCCGGCTGCGCGGGGTCGTCTGTGAAGCGGGGCATGCTGGAACTTGTAGTTTTTATGGGCCCCTAGAACACTTGACCTCTGGCCACTGGTCAGCTCTGTGGGGTAATCTTTCCCAGTCAGAGGAGAGAGGAGTTCTAAATTGAAGGTGGAGGCCTGAATTCCAACTTCTGCGCCGTATAGATCTCAGGCGGGGCTTTTTCGTCTGTGGCTCCAAGCCTTTGCAAACTTAGAATTCTGTTATTTGGTGGCGTCCACTGCTCGTCAGGCCCAATTGGATTTCAGCAGAAGGAGGAGGCCCGAAGTCCCATCCCTGTGATGGCTGGGGCCCATTCATATCCAAATGATTGTAGCGGGTCCCCTCCGTGAAAGATCCAGCGATGCTGACTGGACCAAAGGTGGGAAACAGGTGGCCCACAGCTGAACAGAGCTCTTACTGGTGCTATTTCGGTAAATGGCTCAACTACTAATATTTTAAATCGAGATAAATCGTTATTTAAAACCCAAATTTCCAGCTTCTCAGGAAAAATCAGAAGACCCAACCACACTTGGGTCATGGGGATGCCCTGCTAAAAATGCCTTATTTTTCAAAGCTCCTGTCCACTCTGGCCACTAATTTACAGCACCTGCCTGGCCCCCTAGACACTTGAATTAATAACCCCTGTTATAGATCACAGGGTGGAATCGTTGGTTGCTTGCTCCTTTAAAAAGTTGGCCCCCTCTCTTTTAAATTGCTGTTCTCTGCCTCAACAGCACATCTTAAAAAAAAACAAAAACAAAAAAAAAACTGTTTGCCTGCTCCAGGTCTTAATTGCAGCACACAGGATCTTCAGTTTTTAGTGGTAGCATGTGGGAATTTTTTTAGTTGCAGCATGTGAACTCTTAGTTGGCAGGACCTAGTTCTCTGACCAGGGATGGATCCCAGACCCCTACATTAGGAGGACAGAGTCTTAGCCACTGGACCAATGTAGGAGATAGATGGGCTCCAGGTTAGACATTTACAACTGCATTACAATACAATTGCATTTCATAGGGCATGAAGAAGTGGGCTTCAGGCTGGATACTAACAACTGTTAGCACTTCTTGAGACAAGAGATAGGTGGACTCCAGTTAAGGCATTTACAACCAGCTTACTGTTTGCCCTCCAAAACGGAAGTAACAGCAGAAACAGGGTAAATAACCAGTGTTTTCCTCTTGTAAACACCTTAAGGTAACAGTCGTGGCAAGGACAAAGAGGAACAAAATCCTGTTTGAGTAAAGGATTGTAGGATCTCCGTTCCCCCCTCTTTTGGGACAAGGGAGATGTTACACCTGTGCAGAAAGACTGCTTGTGGGTCAAAAATCAGGGGATAATGCCAGGCCATAGTGCGTCTTGCTCCTGTCAGAAGTCTTCACCTAGAGATACATTTTGGCTGAAGGGTGCAAGCGCACCCAGGGGAGTATCCCAGAGTAGGCCAGGTGTGAAAAAAGAAACCAGATAATTGGCCTGAAGGAAGACAAAGACCTGGAAGAACTGCCCTATATAAATGGCTTAACTGCCTGTTTGTTGTGTTCCTCTTCACTAATGGGGACGCCCACACCCTTTCTCTCCAGTTTGTATCTCTGCCTTGCTTCTTCTTAACAAAACATTTCTCTGTTTGCTCTCCCACTTGTTGTTGTGTTATGTCTCCAATAATAAACTCTGTACCTGCATTTACAGTTTCTGCCTCTGTGGTAAGTGCATTTTTCACTGGGGGCAAAGATCCAGGGAAAAATAGCTTCTACCCTCTAGCCCTTGCTGGTCTGGCAATTAAGATTCCTGGTACCCAGGCTACCCAGGTTCAATTACTGGGTAGGGAATTTAGATCTCACTTATTGCCACCACTCACTGCTGCCTCCCTGAGATCAGGACGGCCAGGGAAGTCTCAAGAAGTTGCCTTTTTGAATGAATGAACTTCTTCAGGATTAAGTAGGAAGACATCCTTTTAAAATTATATGGAGCTTCTCTGGTGGCTCAGTGGTAAAGAATCCACCTGCCAATGCAGGAGATGTGGGCTCAATCCCTGGGTCGGGAAGATCCCTTGGAGAAGGAAATGCCAACCCACTCCAATATCCTCGACTGGGAAATCCAATGGACAGAGGCGCCTGGTGGGGAACAGTCCATGTGGTGGCACAAAAGTCAGACATGACTTAGCGACTAAACAACAACATCAGATGTATATACAACAAAAGTCCTCTTCCAAGAGGCATACGCTCCCAAAGAAATATTCATATTTAAACAGACACAACTGAGCGACTAAGCAAAGCACACACATGCAAACAAGGACATATGCATACACTTGGACCTTGATGAGGGTTGGGGTTTTTATCAGCTGTTGTCACTACTGAATCCCCAGCATCTAGAAAAGTGCTTGGCACACAGAAGGTGATTAATAAGTAATTGGTAAAAGAATGGATATTTGGTCTAGAATCTGGAAAGAGACCCTGACGAATGAGTCGGAGTTTACCAGAAAGGCACCCTTAGCAAAGGGAACAGGAAATGCAAAGACCAGGAAAGATCCCTGAAGGCAAAAGGAATTACAGTTTGGAATGGCTGAGGAGTGGTAGGGGAAAGAGTATGGCTGAGGCCAGAACTCAAACAGCCTTCAATTCCAACTATGGAGTAGAAGGCAATGGGATGGTTTTAAGCATGGGGGTGACCAATCATGAGTTTCTTTGGCTACAGCGAGAGAGACTGGAGGGAGGTTACAGGTGAAGTAAGGTGTTATGACCAGATGAGAGAGGGTGGGCCTGAGTCAGGAAGGTTTCCACAGGGAAGGGGGAACAGAAGTCCATAGGGAAACTAGATGTCAGTAACAAATCCCCTGTGGGAAGACAGGGCAAGAAAAGTTGAGAAATGTGTTTTGTGACGTCGAAGTATCACCATAATTATGGAGGGGAGAAAACTAACAAGGGCTGAGAGGTGTGAAGTCCCAGGGTTGGCTGGATGTCCCTGGGGTGAAGATTCAGTCTGTGCCAAAACTGGTATCCATTGTGGTAGTGGTAGGAAGGCATATCTCTGCAGCAGCAAGGGGGGATGTGCTTGCGGGGAGGTGGGGGTTCCAGGCAGGACCTGGGTGATTAGTCTTTGCGGGAAGAAGATGAGCTATTGGAACCTGGACCAGTGGTGGCCCAGGGCCAGCTCCTAGTGCCTCAGGCACACACCCCCACGACTCAGCAGAGTTCTACCTCGATGTGTAACCTTGCTGCATGCGGGCTTTCTCTAGTTGTGTTGAGCAGGCGCTACTCTTTGTTGCAAACCATTGGCTTCTCACTTCAGTGGCTTCTCTTGTCACTCAGGCTCTAGGGCACTCGGGCTTCAGCAGCTGCTGTATGCGGGCTCAGTAATTGTGGAGCATGGGCTTGATTGCTTAACATGTGGGATCTTCCTGGACCAGGGGTCAAACCCACATCCCCTGCGTTGGCAGGTGGATTCTTAATCACTAGGCCACCAGGGAAGCCCAGCAACTCACTTATGAATCTCAGTTTCCTGACTGTAGGATTATTCAATGAGCATCATTCACAAGCAGGTTGTGAGGATCAAAGGAGGTCATATTGGGGGAAGACTTTGTAAACTTTAAAGCCTTATGAAGCCAGGCCCAGATCCATGGCACAGCGGACAGGCAGGCAGCTGCCACTCACATCACACACCCTACCACCCTCTGTCACAGATATACTGACACTGTCACAGAACTTAAGGCCACCATTGACAATGCTCCAGATGCAACTTCCAATACACACACCAAGAATGACTTACTGAAGGCAGGAGGAGACGGGGGCAACAGAGGATGAGATGGTTGGATAGCATCATCGACTCAATAGACATGAGATTGAGCATTGAACAAACTCCAGGAGATAGTGAAGGACAGGGAAACCTGGCATGCTGCAGTCCAATGGGGTTGCAAAGAGTTGGACACAACTGAGTGACTGAGCAACGACAATCTGGTGACCTGGAGCAAGCCGTCTAGAAAGAAGTGAGTTAGAACTGGGCAAAGAGATGTATTAACTAGGATAATGCTAGCTACTATAGCAAATACACCCCATGTGTATAGCAGCTCGAGGAAGTTGATCTCTCTCTCTCTCTCTCTCTGAACAGTCCAAAGCTGGTGTTCCCGGTTGACTGATGGCTTACTTTCTTACATTAACATGGAGACCTAGGCTCCTTCCTTCTTGTGGTTCCACAAGCCCCTAGGGCTTCATCATCTTCTGTATACAGTCAGCTAAAGAGAAAGGAAAGAACGTGGAAGACACACGGGACGCAAAAGCCTTGGTACCCTCCACTGCACCCACATTCAGCTGATGGGAACTAGCTGGTGCAGGACCACACCTGACTGTGAGGGAGGCTGGGAAGCTAAAGCTTAGCCGTGTGCCAGAGAAGAGGACAGAAATCCATCAGGAAGAGTCACTTGGTTTCTGCCTTTGACGTTTTCAGGTCATGGCCCTAGAAGCAGGCAATAGAGTAGAGGGTATAATATGAAAGAGGGGGTGTCACCTTATCCTTGTAGAAAGAGGGGCCCAAACTGGAGTGGCAAGCGACTTGAGAGCTCTAACAAGCCCATGTGTGTGTACATGCTCCGTCGCTTCAGTCGTGTCTGACTCTGCAACCCCGTGGTCTGCAGCCCACCAGGCTCCTCTGTCCATGGGATTCTCTAGGCAAAAATACTGGAGTGAGTTGCCATGCTCTCCTCCAGGGGATCTTCCCAAGCCAAGGATAGAACCCGCATCTCCTGCATTGCAGGCAGATTCTTTACTGATAAGCCACCAGGGAAGTCCCAAGTAAGCCCACACTGAGGTAAAATACAAGTCCCATGCTGGATACATGCACATATAAAAAGAGGCCAACCGAAGACTCTGAAGTTCCTGGGTTCGTCTGGGCCTGGGCCAGGCCGTGGAGGCAGGGTGCCCTTCTTGAGTCGACAATACTCCATGAAGGTGAGACCCTCATGTGACTTGAATGCACGGGTGTCTTTGGGAACCTGACCTGTTCCCTACCCAGGTGGGTGAGTGTGTGCATACCTGATTGTATGTGTCTGTCGCTGGGGTGCCTGAATTCACAGGTGCCTGTGCACATGTGTGACTGTCACACGCACATGTCCAAGGGACTGTGCATTCACATGACTGAACGCCCAGGTATTCCTGATGAAGGAGAACCTGCGAGTGTGCCCCACACACCTAAAGGAGGTGTGTGTGGGTGACCACGCTAGCAAAGCGGACATTTCTCTGCACACACAGTAACAGGCCCGGGAAGGACAGCCTGGAGCTGTCTCAGGACAGAGGCGGTAACTGTATGTATACAACTGCCAGGGGGAAAGAGGCTGAGTGTGCACACGTCTAGCACACAGCAGGTGTGGGGTGGGTGTGTGCCAAGTGAGGAACACACGTGGACACTCAGATCACAGTACATACGTCCTGGTGTCCACGGGAGCCCCTGCAGCTTGTACAAAGGCGCCCAGGTGTGTGAACATGTACTTCTGAGTGCCCAGACGTGCCCGTGGAACTCCACAGATGGGCCAGACTGGGCTGGGCTCCTCGCTGGGCACACAGAGGCCTCTGCTGTGTGTTGGTGCCTGCGTGGGGCACTGCCAAGGGGGCGTTGGCGGCATGTGTGTGTGCGCGTGAATGTGTGCGCGCGCCTGCGTGTGTGTGTATGTGTGTGTGTGTGTAGGAAGAAACATTCGCTCTCTTAGACCTTGCTTCTTTCTGTGGTTCGGTTTCTATAGAGACACTTCCTGTGGCAGAGAAAAGAGGTAGTGAGCTGGTGTTTCAGGATGTGAGGGCCCGCAGGAGCAGACCTGGGTTCTCTCTGTCATCTGCCCGTCATCGTGCAAGCTCTGGCCGGAGCTACCCGCAGTCCCCATGGTGGGCGTCCCCCGCGGCGGGGACCCGTGAAGAGCAGCGGCATGCCAGGGAAGTCCAAGCACCTGGGTGTCCCCAACGGACGCATGGTGAGTGCGGGCTCTGGGCCAGGCCCACGGGGAGGGGGTAGGCACACCCAGGGTGGAGCCCAACAGGCACACCCGGCAAGGCTGGGCTAGAGAAGTTGTGGACAGACAGCAGCAGGTGGTGGAACCTACTGCCCTCACTCCAGGACCTTCCAGATGGCTCTGATGGGGACCTAGGGCCACCTTGGGGATGAGAGTGTAGGAGAACAGCCGTAGGCTTCTGGCCCAGTCCCCGCTGCTCTCTCACCTGCTACTTAGGCACCATCTGGGGCTGCCGGCTTCCTAGGGGAGCAGGCAGACTTGGCATGCCCTTTGCCCCCTATAGACCCCCACAGGGACCTGACCCCCATACCTCACTTAGCCTCAGCCCCCTCCCTCACCTGGTATCCTGATGCCCACGATCAGGTGAGGGGCAGCTCCTACGGGGTCACCACCCTCACCGAGACCTGCTCCAGAGGCTTCCTGCCACAGCTAGCAGTCCTTGGGCAGCCTGGGGTGGGTCAGCAGGATCATGTTAGGTCCCTGCAACTCCTGTCTGTTCTACTCCTGGGCTGCTAGGAAGGCTGGGGGGGAGTTGAGCCCTGGGATGGCCCTGGCTGTTGCCACTGCCCCACCCCTTAAATCCTCTGGTGGCTTGGCGTCCAGGTTAGAGATGCCCTTGGAGAGGCAGCTTCTTTATTCATTCAGCAGATGGGACAGGCTCTCTTCTTGTCTCTTCCCCTGGACACCAGCCCACTTGGCAGAGACCCTGCTCCTCCTAAAAACTCCAAAAAGTCCAGACCATGTCTTAGTCTCTTAGTCTCTGACCCAGCCCCAGCCTCGTACTGTCCACAGAGACCTGGGTTCTCATCTCAGCTCTGTTGTCCCTGACTAGGGACTGACCCTCAGTTCCCTCCACTTGAGATGATTAAGTGGAATAATGAATCTGAGGTCCTTGACCCATTGGGGAGTCTCCATTAAATGTCAGCACAATGCCCCTCTCATTTTCAGCCCCTCTTCAAGGATCTCCTGCCTCACCAAGAAGCTGAGCCACTCCCCACCCCTACTCCTACTAATTCCCAAGACTCGTCTCCACACCTCTTCCTCCAGGATCTCTTTGTTGGGCAGGAGAGAGGCAAACCCCTCCAGGCTGGCCCAGTCCCCCACCTCACTATCAACCATCAACCTAACTTTGAAAGTTTGAGCACGCAGGGGCCTCGCACTCCCTGGAGGCATGGAGCTTGGGTCACGCCTCCTAGGGCATCCACGCCAAGGAGGAACATGCCCACTCCCACGCCCACCCCAGAGGTAGCTGACTTGATGCTTCTGAGCAGTGCCCAGAATTGCAGGGCAGCCGGGGGGCTGAGACACCCAGCTTCTGCCCACCGCATGTCAACCCAGAGCTTCTTTAAGGCCATAGACACCCCAGCTCCTCTCAGAAACTTCCACACTCAGGTTTATCTTTGCCCTTCCCCAACTCCATCCTGACTCTCTGTGCTACCTCTTGGCATCCCGAGGGTCACAGATCAGCCACTCACTGGCCCTCAGGCAGGCTTCTGCAGCCATGCTCAGCTGAAATGGAGAGGGACAGGCAGGCATCAGATTCAGATATCCACAGATGTGGTCCAGCTGTCAGCTCCTTCCCTAAGTTATCTCCTGAGGGAGGCTCAGAGGAGGACATGATGTGCTAAAGACAGCTGGCAGGTAGAAGGACCTGCCTGTGAACCTGGCCAATCTGACTCGATGCCAGGACTCCTCCGCCTCCCAGAATTGCCTGGCTCGTCCTCCCCTACCTCCCCCTGCCGCCACCCCCACCTGTCATTCCCTACTGAGGCAGCTTCAATTGTCAGCCTCATCTTTCTGCCACTCAGCTTGTCAGGCGCTTGCAATGCAACCTGTCACTTAGAGATGGCTCCCAGCCCCCTCCCAGAGAGGCCTTCACACAGTCCCAGCTGCTGCTTCATTTGTTAACTCACACATTCATTCAACAACCCCTCCTTCGGGCCTGCTCAGTGCTGGCCCTGTCCCAGGCATCAGGACCCAGGCCCACTGCCTGAGCCCCTGCCTTCAAACAGCTCCTCGTCTGGCAAAGCACAGAAGGCACGAGCAGAAATGCTGGGATAAAATGCAGGCTTGGGTAAGAACGTGGGTCAGGAAGAGAGAAAGCTTGAGGAGGACCTGGGAGGGAGAACCAACTTTTCTAGTCGCTTCATGCATTGTTGGTGCGGAAGGTGTCCTGAAAGGATGTGCCAGCCAGAGTGGGGAGTAGCTTGGGGAAATGCCTAGACTCGGGGAAACAGGATGTGGGCACACGGACCAGGCCTGGGGGCTGGTGAGTCTAAAGCCTGGAGTTGCTGAGTCTCGTCACTCTCAGGGCACCCAGTTAGTCTTCCTGCCGGGGAAGATCTGCAAGGCAGAGCCCACTGCACCTTGGAATCCAGCTCAGGGCTAGGGGTCAGCTCCACTGGGCTGACTCAGGCTGCAGAGCTGGGCAGCCATGGGTCTTCCCACAGAGGACCTTGGGGCCTAGTCACCCCAAGCCAGATGCTGGTATAGAGGGCCTGGTTCAGAAGTTGCTCAGTAAATCAGCCTTCCTTTTGAAGTCTGATCCCCTCCAGAGGGCAGAGTTCATCCAGGAGCCCCTGAGCTGTTTACCCCAATCAACCTTGCCCAACTTCACCCCAGGGGCTGCTCTCATCTCCCTGGTCCGTCTCCTGTGCACGCAGGGAGGAAACTCTATGGAGGAGAGACCTCAGGCTCCCGAGGCAGGCACACTGGGGCCCTAATTTCAACTTGGGTGCTCCCTGGCTGTAGTCTCTTTGGGTTTCATCTGTAAAACGGAAGCCATAACACCTACCACCCCAGGTGAGGACGGAGGGAGAACGTGGCTGTGTGCCGTTGCTGTCGGAGAGGGCACAGGAAACATCGGGCCACTCTCACCTGGGTGTTCTCAGACACCAGCGACTCCCCCAGCGCCCATTTCCAAGGAAAACGCTATGGCAAACTGAAGCCACATCATGGGTCAGGGGCGCCACTGGCCACCACACCCTTCCTCAGCCCTTCTTCCCCTTTTCTCCCATTCACTCACCACTTCTCCTCAGGCAGGCCAGGGTGGGGCGAGGCCAGCCTGGCTCAGCACAACTTCCCCAGGCCCAGGAGCCTGGACAGGTCAGAGCCCTGAGTAGCAGCAGCAGCCACTCTCCTCGCTGCACGCCCACCACATCCCTTCCTGGCAACCCCGGAGGATGCGGGTGCTGAGCCTCAGACGACCCTGGGGGAAACTGAGGCCCAGAGAAGGGAAGTGCCTTGCCCTGGAATGGTGGATCTGGAGTTGGACTCCGTCCCCCCTCCCTGCCACCTCCTGTCTCAGCCCCAGCTCTATGGGGTTAACATCTAGTGGGGCAAGAGAGGGCCAGGAAGAGCTGCAGGCCACAGAGGTGGGGGGTCCGGAGCCACAGCATCCCTGATGGAGGGGCGCCAGTGCCTCCTGCGAGGGCAGAAGAGGGCTATGTGGGCCCCCATGGCTGCTCGGGAGCACTTGGGCTAGGGCTCCTTATGGAGGGAGTTCAGGCCGATTCTCTCCTCTAGCACAGGCCTGCCTTCCAGGAGCTCCGGGATGGAAGAGGAGTGGTCCAGACATAAACAGGCAGCGTGCATTGGACGGGGGATCAGGGCAGCTGGTGTTTAGGGATAACCGATGTCAACAGGCAGAGACTGCAGAGCGGCCAGGCAGCAGGAGCAGGAGCAGACACCAGGCAGAGGAAACAGCAAAGCAGGAAGCAGGAGTGTGAAGGGGTGTGGGGAAAATAAAAGCCTGATAAAGCAGAGGGTGGAGGTGAGGGGGAGGCCATGGGGGAGGCTGAAGAGGTTCATTAGTCAGGCCCGGGGCAGAGCTTCAGCTGTAACCCAGCAACTGCTCTGCCTCCCAGATGGAGTGGGACCAGAAGAGGACCTGGGAGCCAGCCCCATCTAAAGACACAGTCCAGTGCTCGCTTCGGCAGCACATATACTAAAATTGGAACGATACAGAGAAGATTAGCATGGCCCCTGCACAAGGATGACACGCAAATTCGTGAAGCGTTCCATCTTTCAAAAAATAAATAAATAAAGACACAGTCCATCCAACAAGATGTAAAGAACAAAACAAGTGTAAGCCAGCCCAGGCCCCTCTGCTTCTCTGGGGTCCTGGCTTGCCCATGAGCATCCTGCTACTCCACCCCCCACCCCCCAACCAGGGGAGAGTGCAGTGGAGAGCACTGAGCAAGGGAGAGGCTGAGTCCAGGCTGGAGGGCGGGCCAGAGAGAGGCCGGTGGGTGTTGGGTGCGGGAGGAGGGAGGGCCAGATGGCCACTGTGGACGAGGAGGGGAAAGTCAGGATGGTTCCTGGAGATCTGACTTGGTGACCAAGTCTGGAAACAGCCACAGAGCAGCCTGGGGAGGAAGAACTCGGGGCAGGCAGGTGTCCACGAGGGCACGAGTCTGTGCTAAGTCGTTTCAGTTGGGTCTGACTCTTTGCTGTCCTATGGACTGTAGCCCGCCAGGCTCCTCTGTCTATGGGATTCTCCAGGCAAGAACACTGGAGTGGGTTGCCATGCCCTCCTCCAGGGGATCTTCCCCACCCAGGGATCGAACCCGTGTCTCTTAGGTCTCCTGCACTGGTAGGCGATTTCTTTACCACTTGTGCCACCTGGGAAGCCCTGCCCATGAGGGCAGCTGCCGGGGAAAGGGAAAGAACAGCTGGAAGGAATCTTGAGCTTCAGCTTGTCCATTTCACACACCCCAGGAGTTTGTCCCGCAGCCCCAGGGGAGAATTCTGATGAAGTTGTCAGATGGGAGAGCGCAGAGGCAGCTGGGCAAAGGCTAGGGTGGCCAGGCAAGGGCACCTGGCTTGGTTCTATGCCCAGCTTCCCTCTGCACAAGCTTTCCTTCCTCCTCAACAACGTCTTATCCCCACACTTCAGCTTGGAGACAGGCTCAGGGAGGGGCCAAAGTGGTAAAGCTAGAAGAGGACAGGGCTAGGATTTGAATCCGGGTCCAACAGACCCAGTACCGGGGCTTTTCCCTCTGCAGCATGGCTTGGCAAAGCTGAAAGTTGAAGCAGGGTCAGACACCAATACTAGTGCAACAACAATAATAGTTATGTTCCTTGAACATTTACCACATGCCAGGTGGTGCTCTGAGTTCTCTCTATGTATATTTAATTTCTTTAATTACAGCAAGCCTTTGAAGTCAGGACCATTATTTGCCCAGTCTGGTGGCACTAGTGGTAAAGATCCTGCCTGTCCCAGAGGAGATATAAGACAGGAGGGTTCAATCCCTGGGTCGGGAAGATCCTCTGGAGGAGGGCATGACAACCCACTCCAGTATTCTTGCCTGGAGAGTCCCGTGGACAGAGGAGCCTGGCGGGCTACAGTCCACAGGGTCGCACAGAGTCGGACGTTGACTGAAGCGACTTAGCACGTACAGAGGGAGAATGTGAGGCACAGAGAGATGAAGTATCCTGTCCAAGGTCACGGAGCACAAACTTGAACTCAGGTTGTCTGGGACCTGCTTCTGTAAGTAACAGAAATGCATCAGACTGGCCCCAGGGTCCTCTGAGGAGAGTGTGAACTCCTTCTAGAGGAACCAGTTGTTGCTGAGGGACAGCCAGGGTTGCCATGCTGGGAAGAAGCTCAGGGTAGCTAGGGCAGAAACTGGGGTTTCGTGTAAAATGTCTGACTTTTAAATGTGGGAAACCCCTTAAAAGTTAAAAAAAGAACATTCTGATATTAATAACATCCTACCTGTTTGCAGGCCAGCTCTGGCCCACAGATATGTGACCCGGGTGCTCCCAGGTAGAAGTGGGGGACAAAGAGGGAGATTCCAGCCAGGAGGGCAGGGGGAGGCTTCCTGGGGAGGAGACATCTGCAGAGGTGTTTCCAGTAGGGAGGGAGTGAAGGAGCAGGTGGTGGAAGCTCCTGTGACAGGACCTGGTGAAAATGCAGCAGGGCCGATGGAGGAAGGAACCAGGGATTAGTCAAACCCCGGTGATGGGAAGAAAACCAGATGCAGAGAAGCTGGTTCCCTGCCCTGCATTGGTGGTGGCAGGAAGTGGCTTCCATTTGGGACTGGCTGAGCTGGAGGGGCTTATGGGGCATTCGGGTGGAGATGTCAGCAGGAAGTTGGCTATATGTGTGTTTGAAGCTGGGGAGATGTGGGAGGGAGAAAGGGCCCAGAACAGAGTCAGAGAAGGGTAAAGGCCACCTTGCATGTATAGATAATGAGGAAGCTGGAGGAGCTGCTAGGAAGGTAGGAAGACCAAGGGAAACCACTGCAAGAGTCATTTTGAAAGGAGGGTTTTTCTGTTTCACTAATGGTTGGGATTCCCAGAGAAGTCAGAATTGTGCACCCGGGGTGGAGAGTGAGGGAGGGGGCACAGAGGATGGGATTGACCTCTGTAGCTACTCACGGTGAGGTTCATAACTAGCCACATCAACATTGCCTGGGATTTGTTAGAAATGGAGAGCCTTGGGGGATTCCCTGGTGGCTCAGATGGTAGAAATGGAGAGCCTGAAGCTCCAGAGGTGCCCCTCCATCATTCTAATGCACACTAAAATTTGAGAACCACTGCTCTCTACTATAAAATAGAAACCCATGCCCTGCCCAAGGTAGGGTGTTTCCAAGAAGAAACAATTACAATAAGGAGATCATCAGTTACACAGGTAATCTCTCCTTTCTCAAAGAAAACAGCAAACATCCATATATCACTTGCCACATGCTGGCCACTGTTGTAGATGCTGGGAATATATTAAGCTGATTTGACCCTCAATGGCAGGCACAGGAAGTAAGTCACTATTATTTTCATCCCCCCTCACTTACAGATGGAGACAAACAAGTAACTTGCCCAAAGTCACACAGCTAGCAAGTAACAGAAGCAAGATTCAAACTTTATGCTCCTACCCACCATGCTCAACACCCAGGCTCACCCAGTGGGATCTAGGGGTCAACCATGAGTGACTGGAGGGTACCTGGCATTAAGTCCTAGCACACAAGGTGGTTGGCACGTGATGGAAGGGGAGTCCAGGGCAGCCTGAGCAAAACCTTGAGCAAGCAGTGACCCGGCGGAGGATGCCCAGCGTGGCCCTCCAGGCAGATGAGAACACAGCTTCAGTCCCAGGGGCTGGGTCAAACTGTCCTTTGAGAATCCACCCGGGGTTCTCCTCTGACTTTCTGCCTTGGGTTTCTTGTAGGTTCTGGCTGTCTCCGATGGAGGTAAGTGAGAAAGTGTATAGAGAAAGCCTGGGTGGAGTTTGGGGTAGGGGTTAAGGAGGGTGTATTTGGAGAAAGGGTGGGGATACCCCTGCCATTTGCTCTCTTTCCAGGGAAAGTACCTGAGATGGGATTGGGCCAGGGACTGGGGAAGGCCGCAAGGCTCACCTGCACTTGTCCATCCCCCTGCAGAGCTGAGCAGCACGACTGGGCCCCAGGGCCAGGGCGAGGGCCGAGGCAGCTCCCTCAGCATCCACAGCCTCCCCAGTGGCCCCAGCAGCCCTTTCCCCACCGAGGAGCAGCCGGTGGCCAGCTGGGGCCTGTCCTTCGAGCGGCTGCTACAGGACCCACTGGGCCTGGCTTACTTCACTGTAAGCCCTGGGGTGGGATAGGGAGGGCGGATGGCAGTGGCCACCATGGGGGGAAGGGCGGGGGAGGGGGTGCATGGGAGAGGGCATGGCTGGAGTTTCAGGCTGGCCAGATTTGAACTCCTCTGTCAGCTTCCTCATCCAGCCTTTCTTTGGCACTCATTGCTCTTCTCCCAACTGGGAAGTTTCCTTCTCTCTGCCTCTTTTTCCTCTCTGTGCCTCTGGATCTGATCCCTTCTGTCTGTCTGGCTTGGCCTCTGGGCCCTCTTTCTATCCCAATCTCTTTGACCACATCTCCTGACTAGGTCCCTGGGTCTCCACCTGCCTCTCCTTCTCCCCACCCCCAGGAGTTCCTGAAGAAGGAGTTCAGTGCTGAGAATGTGACTTTCTGGAAGGCCTGCGAGCGCTTCCAGCAGATCCCGGCCAGCGACACCCAGCAGGTGCGGAGAAGAGGGAGCTGAGGCTGCGAGAGATGGGACCAAGCCCTGAGCCATGCCCCTGACCTTCTCCTGTCCATCCCTGCCCCAGTTAGCTCAGGAGGCCCGCAACATCTACCAGGAGTTCCTGTCCAGCCAGGCGCTGAGCCCCGTGAACATCGACCGGCAGGCCTGGCTCGGCGAGGAGGTGCTGGCAGAGCCGCGACCGGACATGTTCCGCGCCCAGCAGCTTCAGGTGATTGGTCCTAGGGGGCGGGGCCTGGGTAAGGGGCGTCGCCTCTGCAGAGGGCTGGGCGGAGCAGAGGCGGGGCCAGATCCAGGGGCGGAGCCTGAGCGGCAGAGATGGTGGGGGTGGGGTGGGGAAGAGAGCTGATCTGGATGCTGGCACTCGGCTAAAGGTAGGGGCAGGGCGTGGGTCAGAGGGAAGACGAGAATCTACTGTAAAGGAAGGGCTGAGGTGCGGCTCCTGGGGCAAGGAGGGGCTCGGGGCTCGCCCCCGAAGTTGGCGATTCAACCAAGCCCCAGGGCCGGGTCTGGAACCCTGGCGGCTCGCTGAGTGCTCTCCGCGGCTCGCTGAGTGCTCTCCGCGGCTCACCGCCCGGCGCCGCCTCCGCAGATCTTCAACTTGATGAAGTTCGACAGCTATGCGCGCTTCGTCAAATCCCCTCTGTACCGCGAGTGCCTCCTAGCGGAGGCCGAGGGTCGCCCTCTGCGGGAACCTGGCTCCTGGCGCCCCGGCAGCCCAGACACCACGAGAAAGGTGCTCACGCGGGGTTGTGGGGGGCGGTGTCTCGGTGCAGATCTGCGGGGGGCGCCCACTGTCGGCCTGCGGGCTGGCGCCCCGCGCAGTGCCAGTGCCTTGCGTGTGTCTTGCAGAAGCCGAAGCTGAAGCCCGGGAAGTCGCTGCCGCTGGGCGTGGAGGAGCTGGGGCAGCTGCCACCTGCTGAGGGCCGCCAGCTCCGCAAGTCCTTCCGCAGGGGTGAGGACAGGAGCGGGCCGCAGAGATAGCGAGGGCAGGAATCTGGGCAAGTCTGGAGAACAAACACTCCTTTCCTCCTACTGGTCCCGCAGTTTAAGTCAGTGAAAATCGAAATGCAGGGCCCCGTGGACCCCCCCCCACCCCCACCCCGCCACGTTCCCCTGGTGGTTCGGTTCCCACGCTAGAGCCCAGAAGTTTGGGGAGCCGCTGTCAGTAGCGAAGCCTCCCGGAACCCAAACCCCGTAAGACCCCTGCAAAAGGGCTCCAACAGGGTCCGCTCGGGTGCGGAGAGGCTTCAGCAGAGGGATGAGGAGAGGGGGCCTGTCCTCCTCTCAGTCTTTCTCTCCACTAGAACTAGCCGGCGGGACGGCCAACTCAGCCTTGCGCCGTGAGTCCCAGGGATCGCTCAACTCCTCCGCCAGTCTGGACCTGGGCTACCTTGCCTTTGCCAGCAGCAAATCTGAGGTAAGCCAACTGCTAGGGGAGACTAGGTGTGGACCCAGGTCACTGACTCTTACCCCTTTGAGTGGCCACCATCATTCTCCGTCACCAGCCCCACTTCATCCCCTACTTGATCCATATGGCCAACAACTCAGCCTCCTTACTTTCTTCCTGTCCTCACTGCATTGGGCCCCGTGCATATTATGGGCGAACTCTTCAGCCTGTGTGTGCATGTGTGTGTGGGTGACCAGGTGTATACAGTGTGTGTGTAGCAGTCGGTGGGTAGACCAGTCCCTGGGGTGCCCATAGGCTTGAGTGAGCATACATGTATTCCCATAGGAGGATGTATCCTGCCTGCCTGCAAGTGTGCCCTTGGGCATGTGTGTGCCCCAGTGAGCTCACCTGTGTACCTGTCTTTGTGTCCTTGCCTGTGTACACATCACTTCCCTTGACATCTGCTCTGGATCAGAGCCACCGGAAGAGCCTTGGGAGCTCAGAAGGTGAGAATGAAAGCCGACCAGGGAAGTACTGCTGCGTATACCTGCCTGATGGCACAGCCTCCTTGGCCCTGACCCGACCCGGCCTCACCATCCGTGACATGCTGGCAGGCATCTGTGAAAAACGAGGCCTCTCTCTACCTGACATCAAGGTCTACCTGGTGGGCAATGAGCAGGTGTGAACCTGGCTTGGTCTCCAACTCTAAATCCCTTCCTGATCCTGAACTGCCCTCCCCATTCCTGTCTCTGCTCAGCCGTGACCCCAACACCAATTCCATCTTTAACTTTAACCCCATCCCCCATCCCTATCCCCTTCCTGACTCCAGCCCTCGATACAACTTTCGGCCCCATGCCCAACTTCAAATCAATCCAGCACCAACTCCTCACTCAAATTCAGGTATCTACTCTTACCCAACAAAAATCCTGGCCCCATCGCATTCCCATCCTGGTTTCAGCTCCGTTCATATCCAGAGACTGTGATAGTCTCTGGGAGCAAGAGTGGGGGGAAACCACTCCTGGAGCTGGGTTTTTCCCTGTCACCCCCAGACTTCAGATTGCCTATTCCTGAAATGGCCATTTGGAGACCCCTCACTCCCTCTGGAAAAGCCCAACTTCATCCAGCCTATGAAAAAATTTCCTTTTGGTACAAACTAGCATAGCTTTAAACTTAAACTAAACCATCCAGTAAGGGGGAATCTAAAGGAAAGATGCTATATCCCAGGGAGAACTGTCAGAATATCATTCACCCAGTAGACAGTCCTAAGGCCCTGCCAGATGAGTGAGCAGAGGGACCCAGGGTCTTCCAGGTCCAAAGGCTGGAGGTGAGCCAGGCAGAATGTGATCAGGGAGGAGGAGTTGATCCTCCAGAGAGCTTCTGGGGCAAGGTAGGCATTTCTGGGTGGTCCCAGGAGGCTTCAGGGAAGAGGTGGTGGTTGATGAGGATGAGTTTGCCTGGCAGAGCTCTGGGGGAAGTACATTAGGGCATCGGGGGATCTAAGAAGTGCTGGGCACATTCAGAGGCCTGGGGCACAGGAGTGTGAAGGCCACAGTGGGAGAAACTCTGCCCATCCCTTGGCCACCCAGACAGCCTCCACAACCCAGATGGGTTCTCATGTCTGCTAAATATAACTTCCCCACCCACACTCCACCTGTCCCTGCAGACAGCACAGGCCTATTCCCTGGGAGAGGCTGCCTCCCAGCCCCGGGCTGGTGCAGGTCACCAGGTGGTGATCACTACCACTACTTTTATGCACCTACTGTGTGTCAGGCACTTCACATCCTTCTGGCCTCACAGTTGTCTTGGAGGGACGAGCTCTTTTTTTGCAGTGAGGAAACAAGAAGTGCCCTTAGTAGGTGGGAATGGAGAGAAGTGGACAAGTGTAAAAAAATAAGGACAAGGCCTGGGTGGCTGACCAAAGGTGGGTGGTGAGGGAGGAAATGTGTCCAGCTGGCCCAGTTAAGTTTCACATGCCTGAGGGACAAAGGCCAGCTGTCCAGGGGGCAGATCCTCACCTGGCTCAGGAAGAAGTAGTTTTTTTCCAGCTCTTAAGCCGGCCTTTTTAACCAAGCAGCCCCATTACTAGTTCCTGCTTACCTCACCTCCATGTTTCCCATAACTCTGCTCCTTTTCCAAGTCTTTCCAGCATTCTTGCCACCCTTCTCCTTGGTCTGGGCCATTCTAGGCTCTGATCCAGCCCGGTCTCTTACTCTGTCCGCATCTCTATGGCCCACCCGACCATCAGCCCTTCCCTCTGACCCTTAGGAAGCCTCCAGAGTGGTTATGGAAGGACGTGAGGATGACTTGGGGTGGGGGGAGAGGGAAGGAAAAGGAATTGTGAGACTCTGCCCTTTTGCGTCTGCAGAAGGCCCTAGTCCTGGATCAGGACTGCACCGTGCTGGCAGACCAGGAAGTGCGGCTGGAGAACAGAATCACCCTCGAGTAAGTGTCTGTCACCTCAGCCCAGGGCCCCAGCACTCACTGGGGTCCCAGTTCAGTTCGGGCTGCTGCTGTCCTTCCAAGTCCGGCCCCTGTACTAACCCGCCCCCTGGGCTGAGGCCCCACCTCCCATCGTCCCACCCCAGCTCAGGCTCCGCCCCCGCTCGGGCCAGTCCCTGGTGGGTTGGGGGAGAGGCGCGGCGGGCTCTCCACCCTTCCGCAGCTCTAGGGTCCCGCGCAGGCTCGAGGTGTCGGCGCTGGAGCGCCTGGTGCGGATCTCGGCCAAGCCCACCAAGCGGCTGCAGGAGGCGCTGCAGCCCATCCTGACAAAGCACGGCCTGAGCCCGCATCAGGTGGCGCTGCGCCTGGTAAGCCGCCGGGCCGGGGGACCGGGGCGGAGCGGGGCGGGCTGCTGGTCCCGCGGGCTACTGACCTGTCCCTTCAGCCAGGCGAGAAGCAGCCGCTGGATCTGGAGAAGCTAGTGAGTTCGGTGGCCTCCCAGAGATTGGTTTTGGACACTCTCCCAGGTAAGGGATGTTGGCCCCATGGCTTGGTCCTCCAGAATACCTCTGGCCCAAGAGGTCCAGGCAGGAGACAAACAGGAATGGTGGCGCTCTCTGCTGCAGGTGTGAAGATCCCTGAGGCTGGCGACATACCCCCCTGCCACAGCCAGGTGAGCCAGGGTCAGGGTGCCCTCCTTTGCCCATCAGTCTCCCCTCCTGGTTATGGCTCCAACCCCACGTTCTCGCAGGGTGGACCGCCTAGAATCCAGGACAAGGCCACCAACCTCCCTCCACCGTCCCTGAACTCACTGGCCCAAGTGCCCAGTAGTATCACTGGAAAGCGGCAGACCTGTGACATTGAAGGTACGTTGGGAGCGGTGGTGGCTAGGGACCAGAATGGTTGAGGACTATTGAGGGTTGGTAGCCTCAGAGAGCCTTGAGCTGAGGCAGGGGCCTGGATGTCACTGGGGTTGGAACAGGGTCCCCTGGGATTGAGGGATCAGAAAGGCCAGGATGGGGGCAGGGACGGAGCATTAGTGCTGGGTTTAGGGAGGCTGTGGCCATAGTAAGGGCAGTGGGTCTGTGGTGGGCCAGCATAGGTAGGTCTGCATCCATGGGCCCCTTGACTCTGCCACCACCCCCAGGCCTGGTGGAGCTGCTGAACCGAGTGCAGAGCTGTGGAGCCCATGACCAGAGAGGCCTTCTGCGCAAAGAGGACCTAGTGCTTCCAGAATTTCTGCAGCTGCCTGCCCAAGGACCCAACTCCCAGCAGCCTCCACCCCAAGTGGAATCAGCAGCCCAGCCCAAGGGGAGCGCCTCGGACTCCACTGTCCACTCTGCCCTCTGACAGCTACCCAACAGTCCAGGCCGGCTGCATGGCACCTGGCGGGCCAAGCATGCCATGGGCCCGCTCTGCATGCCCTGTCTGTGCCATGAGTGTCCCTGGCCCCTTCCTGCCACGGGCAGGCCCGCAGGAAGAGGTGGGAGGGGCAGAGAGGAGACTCAGAGGAGTGACACCCCACAGCTGGCACCTCTTGGTCCCTTAACGGGCTTGCTCATCCAGCCCTCACTGCCAGGCCACCAGGGGGAGGTGGACCTAGCCCCGAGTGCAGGTGTGCCCAGCGCGGAGGGGAGGCATTGGCAGTGCCAGCCTCCCCACCGCGTGCCAGGCCTCAGCAGGGAGCAGGAGGAGGGGCTGGCCCCTCTTCCAGTAGATGGTCTGAGTAAGGCCTGGGAGTGCAGGCAGGCAGCCCCTCTCTCTACCCAGAGACTTGGACTGTGCGGTTGGCTTGGGGCAGCTGGGTTTGTCCTGGATGTATGATATTGTTATTATAATAATTATTATTATTCTGCCATGAGGTGTCTTCCTTGTGTGCTAGTCTACACTGTGCGCCGCCCCCACCCAAAAATTGCATTGCCTTTGTCACTAAGGTCAGTGCCAGGAAGTTCTTGGGGGCCTCAGGATGTACCCTCTGACTTCCTGTTGTCAGAGCCTCTCTTCCTGATTGCATGGGAGTATAGGGTATGAGTGTGAGAGAGAGACAGAGACAGCCAGAGAGAGGGAGGAAGGGACAGAGGAAGTGGGGGAGGGAGGAAGGGGAGAAGAGGGGGAAGGGAAGGGAGGGTAGACCCCTCTGGGGAGCTGTGCCTCTGCTGGTGTCCTTGTGCTGTTCCTAGGTCTCTGAATCTGAGTAGTTTCTGGTCACTCAACTCCTTTTCTAGTGGAGACTGAACATGTCTCTGTAGACATGGCACTGGGCTCCTTTGGATTCCTTGAAGGCCTCAAGGAGGACACTGGCTGTTGTGGCAAGGGCAGGTTCTGGCCCTACCTGCTTTGGCTGTTTGGTTTTCCCTCTCTCCAGGCAGCCAGGGAAGCCTAGAGCCCACCCAGGAGGAGAAGCAATGATCTCTTTTAACATTCTGTGATTTTTTGGGGGAGAAACACACTCTTGTTTAATTGAAGTATGGTTGATTGATAATATTATATTAGTTTCAGGTCTACAGCGAAGTGATTCTGTTTTAAGTTTAACTGAGGTATAGCAAACATACAGAAGAGAAGTCACGACTATATAACTTGAATTATCATGAAGAGAACACAAACCAGAAGTGATTCCATTTTGTTTTGTTTTGTTTTCAGCTTATGAGATAAATTATGAGAATGGGATCAACAGGTACAAGCTACTTAAGATAGATAAGCAACAAAGATTTACTATATAACACAGAGAACTATATTCAAATCTTATAATAATATATGATGGAGAATAATCTGAGATTGATTGTTATATATTTATCTTGTATACAGCCAAGTTCTCTTATTAATTCTGGGTGGGGTTGTTTTTATTCGTTTTCGTTTTTAACTAGATCCTCTTAGGGTTTTATAGATATTCAATATCATCTGCAAATAAGGGGAATCATGTCTCTTTTTTCCACTGGCACACTTTAATTTGACTTTTTATTAAAGCAATTTCAAATTTGTAAAAAGTTGCAAAAATAAAAATAGTACAAGGAGCATCCATATACCTGTTTGTTCTAGCATTTGCTCTGAGTGTGTATCCATGTGAGTGTTAGTGCCTGTTTTTTTTAGAGCTTTTGAGGGTAAGTTATGTCCAAAACTCTAGTGTGTACTTCTGAAGAATAAGGATATTCTCTTACATAACCACAGTAGTTATCAACATGAAATTGACACATACTTTTATCTAATCTGCAATCTATATTCCAGTTTATAAAATGACCTAATAAAGTCTCTTATAGCATTTTCCCCCCTCTAATATAGGATTCAGTCTAGGGCCAGGTATCACATTTAATCTTCATGTCTGTTTAGCCTCCTGTAATCTGGAATCAGGGAGAACCCAGGAAGGAGAGCCCCAGCCTTCAGGCAGAGAAGCCAGATTCAATCCCAGTGTTCTGTGATAGAGAAAGAAGGAGACACAGGAGGCTTGAAAAGGCACTGGGAGGAGTGAGGGGCGCTCGTGACTACTGCTAACAGGCTGAGCTCTCCTCCCCACTCCAGTTCTTCATCCTCTGCCAGGGGCTCCCCATACCTGCCCCCTATCTTGTAACTGACTTTTTACCCTTGAAATTCCTGGAAGAGATGAGTGTGGTTTGCTGGCCTTTCTCTAGAAGTTGAATGCCATGATCTTAGTTTTTTGCATGTTGAGTTTTAAGACAGTATTTTCACTCTCCTCTTTCACCTTCATCAAGAGGCTCTTTAGTTCCTCTTCACTTTCCAGTAGTCATATATGGATGTGAAAGTTGGACCATAAAGAAGTCTGAGTGCTGAAGAATTGATGCTTTTGAACTGTTGGATAAGACTCTTGAGAGTCCCTTGGATGCAAGGAGATCAAACCAGTCAATCCTAAAGGAAATCAATCCTGAATATTCATTGGAAGGACTGATGCTGAAGCTGAAGCTCCAATATTTTGGCCACCTGATGTGAAGGGCTGACTCACTGGAAAAGACCCTGATGCTGGGAAAGATTGAAGGCAGGAGGAGAGGACGACAGAGGACAAGATGGTTGGATGGCATAAAGACTCAATGGACATGAGTTTGAGCAAACTCTGGGAGATGGTGAGGACAGGGAAGCCTCGCTGTAGTGTGTGCTGTAGTGCATGAGTTGGATATGACTGAGTGACTGAACAGCAACTCTAGAAGTTGAGTACAGGCCTTCCTCTTGGGGCCTTCAGCCCTCTGCCCCCTCAGCCCATTTTGTTTGACTGTTGGGGTCATCTCATGAGCCAGGGTTGGCTACTGAGTGTGGTTCAGGAATGATCCTCTGACCCCAATCAGAATCCTGATCCTGGTCATTTTCTACTGTCCTTTGGGGGATTTGCAGAAAAGACATTCAGGGAGAGAACATGCGTGCAAATGAAACCAGAACAAGAAAGCAGGTCTGATGGATGGCGATTCTTGTTGAAAAGGATCTAAACTCCTAAGTTCCCCCATCCACTCCTAGACTTCCTCATTAGGCAAGCCAATGGTCGTGAGTGTGTTCATGACTCTGAGTGAGTTTCTAAGACTTACAAACATAGAGTCCCGCTTCACTGAGGGTCTCGGCTTCCACACCTCAGAAGAGCCTTTCTGACCACATTGTGCTATGGTCTAAACATTTATGTCTTCTTGAATCCATGTGTTGAAATCCCAATCCCCAAGGTGATGGTATGTGGAGGTGGGGTTTTGGGAGGCGATTAGGTCATGAGAATGGAGTCCTCATGAGTGAGATTAGTGCCCTAGTGCCCTTACAATGTGACCCCAGAGAGCTCCCTGACCCCTTCCATCATAAGAGGACACAGAAATTGACTGTCTACGACCTGGAAGAGGTCCTCACCAGAAGTCCACTGTACTTGTACCCTGATCTTAGACTTCCGACCTCTAGAACTGTGAGAAATAAATTTTTGTGGTTTACAAGCCCCCCAGTTGCTGGGTTTTTTTTGGTTAGAGCTGCCCAAACAGACTATGATAGTCTACATGAAGTGCTTCCCAACTTTGTATGTGTTTGTGTTGGCTGCACCAGGTCTTAGTTGTGGCACGTGGGATCTAGTTCCCTGATCAGGGGTTGAACCCAGGCCCCATGCATTGGAAGCACAGAGTCTTAACCACCAGACCACCAGAAAAGTCCCAAGTGCTTCCCAACTCTGTTCTCTACCATTTTATCCATTTTTCTTCCCTCACGGCACTCAGCCCAGTCTGTAATGACCTTGTTTACTTATTTATACTTTGCTGACAGAATGATATGTGTCAGCAGGAACCTTGTCCATCTTAGTCACTGCTGTGTCTGCTTGGCCTACTGGCTGACAGATAGTGCCACAGCCCACAGGTCTAGTCCCAGTGAAGAATTCAGGACAGCAGGGCAGTGGGGGTGCCGGGCAGGGGACCACATACACCAGGGTCACAGTCTGGGGCCAGACATGGAGGCAGGGAGGCAAGCTTTATCCCTTCCCTGATCAGCTGCAGAACCTTGCTCATACTTCCTCCCTTGTGACATTCTTCCACGTGCCCCGGGATAGAGAGGTGGGGACACCAGGTGAGAGATGGGGTATCTTCCCAAAGTTGGAATATCCTGCCAGCC
This sequence comes from Muntiacus reevesi, assembly GCF_963930625.1. Taxonomy (NCBI): domain Eukaryota; kingdom Metazoa; phylum Chordata; class Mammalia; order Artiodactyla; family Cervidae; genus Muntiacus; species Muntiacus reevesi. The sequence goes on from NC_089249.1 coordinate 216,718,857, forward strand.
AAGCCCACTCTCGTACAGACTTCCATCCCCACTCCCAGAGATGATGCCTCTTACTCTTAGGGACCAACAAGATTAAAAGGGGATTGTGGGCCAGGCAGGAAAGCCTCCGTAAAGGTCAGCCCTGCAGGAGGAAGACTTCACATCTACCCAGGTCCCCAAGTTAGAAATACTTCATCCTTTATCTCATTTTGTCCTCACAACAAAACAGACTGGTGTGGATGACATCCGGGCTGCAGGAGGCCAAGTGACTAGTCCAAGGATCACACAGGGAATTGTCGCTGGGGTGTCACCAGCACACACTCTGTCTGATTCAGGGACACACACCAAGGAGGGCCTGGATACTGTAAGACCCTCGTTGGGGAGCCTGGGCCTTCTCAGAAGAGGATATATTGGTATGGCTACTCTGGGGGGCATTTTGAGAATTTCTGTTAAAATTTAAAAACACACAGGGTGTGACTCTAGCAATGCCCCTAGAGAATCCCTCACTTATGGACACAAAGGGGCCCATCCCTGCAGGGTGGTCTATTGCCTGAAAACTGGAAAAAGTGGATGGGGTGGGGGTGGGGTTACACAACACGTGCTCTCCAATACCACACAGCAGATAAAGAATTGGGTACGTCCTGCTACGGAAAGGTCTCCAAGACATATTATTGTTTGGTTTAAAAAAAGGAAAAAAGCAGAGCAATGAACATGGCACAATACTTTTATATAAACCACAAACACACTAGGCACTTATAAGTGTATAGACAGGAGAGGAATGTTCTAGAAGGATGCATATCAAACTGACAAGGGGCTGGGAAGAAGACCATAATGGAATAGTAGTCAAAGGAGACTTTTGCCTTTAATTTGTTTTTAAAGAACACAATTAAAAATAATTATACTATCACAAAGCACTCAAGACCACTTCTTTGTCACTGCTGGCCTGCCATCTCTTTCTCAAAGAGTGGTACCAAACTCTTCCTTTAGGGTCTTCAGCCCAGGGGTCTTCTGCCCCCTCAGCCCATTTTAACCAGCTGGGTGTGTCCCTCTGCCATAGTCCCCTCATGCCCCCCTCCCCATCACACCCCTAGAGGTAGCCCTGAGCCCTCATCATCCATCTCAGCCTGGCCGAGCCCCATCTACAGATAGATGGTTGCAAGGAGCACCTGCTGGTCAACCCCTGGGACCATGCTTCAAAACCACTGCACAGACTTCTGGGTGGGTAACGTCACAGAGCTGCTTGTCCTCATGCTACCAGCGGGGCAGCCCTGGGGGCAGTCGGCCTGTTCACCCAGTGCCCAGGGTGAAGGAAGCGAGAGAGTACACGTTTGACCCCTCTGCAGCCTCCACCACCCCCATCCTACAACCTTCACAGGCTGAGAGGGCAGGTGTGACTTCCTCAGGGATACTCAGGGGCCCTGGCCCATGGGGCTCCAAGCCTCTAAGAGAGAATCTGTCTCTTGTCCCCCTACTCACCTTCACAGCTTTGGAGTACGGGACGGGCACAGGGACCTTGGTTCTGAGCCAGGGTGGGGGCAGGGTAGAGGCCCTGGCTGCTCACCTGGAGCTGGGCTGCAAGTGCTGACGTGGCCGCGGTCTGGTGCTCCGGGGACAGCCACCCCACCCCCAAGGGCAGTGCAGGGTACACCCGGCAGGGGGCCTGGCCTGGTGGTCAGGTGACTGGGACTTCTGGGGGATTAAAGGCTGGAATTCAGCTTCCACAGGGAAACGAAGGCCCAGATAGGGAAGAACACACACACATGGTTGGTTACACTGAATCAAATGCAGCCAGATCTGGGCACAGACCTCTCCCCTGCACAACTGCAGGGGATGCCGTTCATGTCCACCATGGTCCTGAGGGTCCGAGAAGAAGGGACATGGACGTGTGTGTGTGTCCAGTGACTCCTGCAGGGGCTGAGTGAGGAGTGCTCTGTGGCCGTCTCAGCTCCTATCTCCAAAGAACTGGCTTGTGTGTAGAGAGGGACAGAAAGCCAAGGAGAAGCCCCACTGAGCGTCCGACCTCCAGGCTGACCCGAAGTGCCAGTTGCCAGGAGGAAGCAGCCAACTAAGGTGGATGTGTCGAGGTAACCCCACCAGCGGAGGAGGAGGCCACCATCTTCCTGCCCCGTTGCCGAGGCGCTGAAGGAACACAGAACCTAGACCCCAAACCTGAAGCTTGGACGGTGGAACTAGAACTTGGGATCTGGAGCACAAAGCCTGGATCTGGGACCTGAAGCTCCGACCCAGAACAGGGAGCCAAGAGCGGAAAGCTGAACCTGGCATCGGGATCTGAAATTGGAGATGAGGACTCAGAACCTGGAGTCCAGAGCCAAGAACCAGAGCCCGGAGCTTGACATCTGATGCCTAGAACTGGAGCCGGAGACCAGAACTCAGATCCCAGAGCTCACTTGGAGGCCAGAACCAGAGTGGGGACCCCAGAAATTGGAGACAAGCTCCACATCCAGACCATGGAGGCCAGGACCCGAAGTCTGAAGCCAACCCCCGAGCTTCAGGTCTGGAATCCAGAAGCCAGAGGCTGGGACCACCAGCTGTGAGTTCACAGCCTCCCATTCAGGCCTACTCCTGAGGCCAGCAGGAAGGGCACTGAGCTGGGGACACATAAGGAACAGAGCTGCAGGGGAAGAGGTGATTTCTGAGAAAAGCCCAAAGCGGCCTCAGCTCTTTCGGCCACAGACTTTGGCCTTGCCAGTCAATGAGTGACTGGTGACCGCGCCACCAGGATTAATCATTACACGGGGCACAAATCCCCCAAACAAGGACACAGCCACCCCTGCCCTGGACACAGAGGATCTAACACAGTCTTGGCCCCAGTCTGGAAAGTGGGGCTCAGATGGAACAACGTCTCTGGGCTCTGCCTGCTCTGTGCCAGTCAACTCAGATCAAAGTCCAGCTCTCTACGAGAGGACAGTCAAGAGGACCAGGGAGGGAGGGACCACTCTGTTCCCAGAGGGAGGTGACAGGTGACCTCTAATGTGTCACTCAGTCTGCTGGTAAGAGTGGCTGCCTTGACCACAGATACAGAAATGAGGCATCCACATGTGCAATGCACACACATGCTGGGTCAGTGTGCAGTCTGGCTGGCCACACGCTGGGTCGGAATGTTGACGCCCATATTCCTAGTGTATAGCTCTGCGCTGCCTCTGTGGGGCTTATATGTTGGTTGAATGAGTAAATGTGGATGAGAAGAGGCACAAGTTCCCCAAACTGTGCTGATGGGAAACCCTGTTGTGGTCATTAGCCAGATCCCCTCAAAAAGTCTGGTTCAGGGCTTCCCTGGTGGGTCAGTGGTAAAGAATCCTCCTGCCAATGATCGAGACACGGTTTGATCCCTGATCTGGGAAGATCCCATATGCCGTGGAGCAACTAAGCCAGTGCGCCACAACTACTGAGCCTGTGCTCTTGAACCCGGGAGCCGCAACTACTGAATCCCGTGTGCCCCAGAGCCTGTGCTCCACAACAAGAGAAGCCACCACAGTAAGAAGCAATGAGCAAGTAACCCCCCACTTGCCGCAAGTAGAGGAAAGCCCGAGCTGCAGTGAAGACTCAGTGTGGTGCAGCGTTTAGTCCCTCAGTCCTGTCCGACTCTTTGCGACCCCATGGACTGGAATGTTAGCTGTTCCTCCTTTGATTATTGTCAAACTTTAGGTCCCACAGAAAACTCATGTGAAGCAAACAGTGCGTGTTTAAGGAGAAAATGAATCTCAACAGAGAACTGCAGAAATAGAGCTGGCTGTGCCGGATCCCAAGGCTCGCACTCATTCTGATCCACACACTGGCTCTTGGTACCATTCTCCACTCCATTCAGCAGTTATGCGACGCCTAGAGAGGCCCTTGTCATCCACGGGATGAAATTCCAAGTCTGTCACCTGCCCCACTCACGTTAGCGACACTGTCTCTGCTCCTACCTGCTGCTCCTGCCCCTGCCCAGCACTGCCCCAGTTCAGCTCTCCCAGGTCACTCAGTCTGCCCTGTTCTCACCTTTCCTGACGTCTCAGCAGTATTTGATCATGCTGACCAGGGTGTCTCTTTCAAAACGTGGACGATCCTGGCTTCTGGGGCACCTGCTTTTCTTCTCTTCCTCCCGGTCCCTTCTGTACCTCATCCCGTGTCCTCCTTCAAATGCGGGTGCTCGGTTGGGGGTCTCCTCACTCTGCCCACTCTCCCTGGGGGCATCTTCACCTGAGACCATGCAGGCAGTAAGTCAAGTCACACCAGACCCCCGAGCTGTGACCGGATGCTGGTCTAAAAGCTAGCAGGGACAGGATTTAAGAGCAACAGGGGTGACATGGTGAGATTTGCCTTTTGAACGGTGACTGGCAGTTTTTCTGGAGATTGGACTGGGGGGAGCCATCGGACAGAAAGCCTATTGCACTAAGCCAGCTGAGAAATGGTGGCCAGGACAGGGAGGTGGCAGAAGGATTAGGGAGCTCCTGGAAAAGGAAAACTGGGAAAATAGGGGGGTGGATCTGAGACCAGGAGGTGGCGGAGAACACGTGTCAAAGATGCCTGCTCCTGGGGATTTCCCTGGTGGTACGGTGGCTAAGACTCCACACTCCCAATGCAGAGCGCCTGGGTTCAAACCCCGGTCAGGGAACTAATCCCACATACTTGCAACTAAGGGCTGGTGCAGCCAAATAAATAAATACATATTAAAAAAAAAAAAAAAAGATGCCTGCTCCAGGTCTGGGTCTGTGTCTGGCCCATGTGCTGCTCACTGAGGTCAGAACATGCAGGAGGCCCCATGTGGGGGTTGGAGCATGCCATGTGCTTCAGACCCGCAGCTCCAACTGCTTGCACCAGAGACATCTCAGACACAGCAGTACAGTTCAGAACAGACAGATCTTGGCATCTTCCCTCTAAAACTGCTCCTCCTGGGTGCCCTTTCTCAGTGAGACACCGCCAACCACCCAGGCTCCAGGCCCAGAGGTCTGGAGGAGGCTGTGGCTGGAGTAGAGGTGAGCAGACAGGGTGTGACTCACCATTCAGGGAACACACAGAGTCTGTCACAGACAGGGAGGAGGCAGGCTGTGAGCAGAAGCTGAGATGAGCAGAGGGGCTGAGAGGCTTAGGGGCTGGGGTGTGGCCATCTTCTCCACTGTTCTCAAACGTCCCAAAGGCAGTTCTGATCACCTCTATGCTTTTGCTAGGGCTGTGGCAGCCCCATGTGTGCAGGCTCAGTCACTTCAGTCATGTCTGACTCTTTGTGAGCCCATGGGCTGTAGCCCACCAGGCTCCTCTGTCCATGGGATTCTCCAGGTAAGAATCCAGCAGTGGGTTGCCATGCCATCCTCCAGAAGATCTTCCCGACCCAGGGATCGAACCTGTGTCTCCTGCACTGGCAGGTGGATTCTTTAGCTCTGAGCCACCGGGGAAGACCCAAGGAGCCCCATTCCCCCGCCCCCCCCGCCCCGCCAAAATATTTTTGGAATTGATGGATGTCCACAGCATTTTGTAATTGTATCTCCTGTGAGCCATTTCATTAATAACTGCCTCCCCCTGCTAAACCCTGAGCTCCCTGAGGGCAGGGGAGGTAGGCTTCAAAACTGTCAAAGATCCAAACCTTCTTAAAAAGGAGATGTCCCTCCAGTTCATAAGGAGCACCCTGGATACCACTGCTCCTCCCCAGAGCCTGACTGGACCAGGCAGGAGAGAGGGCCACGCCTGTGGGTGGCGGTCCCTGGAACCACTGTGGGTGAGGATGTTTGTACCCAGACAACCTCCAAACCCATCAGGGCCTCTGAGCTTAAGAATGACTCTAACTGCGTTTCCCTGGATAAGCAACACCCCTTCCACCCGTGCATGAACTCCAATCTTACCCAAATTACTTCCTCCAAGTAAGAGAGGTTCTAGAACACCCATAGGTTCAACATGTAAGTTAGGATTCATGACTGTATGTGATGCAATCACTAAAAACAATATGTGTGCCGAGTGAAAAGACAGAGGAAAAGGCTTGTGTTAGAATGTTAGATGAAAGAAAGCAAGATGCAGTCTTCTAGAGACAATCCAAAATAGGCACAGGGAAAAAGACGAAAGGCAATGTCTTAGACACCACAGGGATGTTTCTGGGCAACAGGATTGCTTTTATTTTCCTTTTGCTCTGAATGGAGACCCTTCTAGTAAACCCCTGGTGTCTGATTCCCTGCCTTAGTTCCTCTGAATCTTCCAGAACAAGCCATATGGCTTATCCTCCAAACCAGGGCACTTTGCAAAATGAAAGGGGACTCTGGGGCAACAGTCATAAACCAGATGCGGCTGGGCAAACCGGGATTCATGAACACTCTGCTCAAAACCAGTCCCAGCCACGCCTCCATCCCCCTCACCTTCATGGGTTTCGTGGCCTGAACTACCATGGCCTCAGCGTGGCAGTGCTAGGATCCAAACGCAGGTTGGCCTGTTTCTTTGCTCTTAGGCACTTCAATAGCCTATTGTGAACTCTACACAGTGGATAATTCCACAGTGCTCTGCAAATTAAGCACTAATATTAAAGAGGGAAGTGGACAAAAATGTCCATCCTCCTTGAAGGAAAACGCTGGGTCTGTGTCACCCTAAGATGTGTAAGATGTTGAGCAATCAGAGGGCTGTTGAGCCAAGAGCTGTTGACCTGAAACAGGGCTGAGAATCTAGAGAAGTTGGGGCCATTTTTTTGGCAGGGACACTTCAACCATCCTAGAAACAGTGAAAAGGGCATGAGAGCATGAAGAGAACAAACATGCTGAGGTTCTTTGTTCTAGGCACTGAGATGGGTCATTTAGCTCATTGAGTCCTACAGCTCCCAGACAAATCCATACTCATGGCCATTTTATAAGCGAAGGAACTAGGGCTCAGAGAGGTGAGGGCTTAGGATCCCAGGACCACTCAGGGAATGGACTGTTTCTTGGATCAAGAGAGAAGCTAGCTCTTGGCTCAGCATGGAATAAGAACTCAACTACTGTTCTTACAAATGAATGGATAGACACGTAGCTGACTGGGTAGAAGTTAGGTTGCTCAGACAGTTGCCCAAGCTAGATCTTGAATGGGATTCACCAGTCCTGGATCTGATAAAATCTAAATCCCTTAGAAGAGAATCACATGTCCCTATGTGAATATGGGCCCCCAACTCAGGCTTCAAGGTCCTATAAAAGGGAAAGAAATTTTCAAAGACTCCCTGCATTTCAGGGACTCCTCAAGAGACCTCAGGTCATCATCAGCTTCTTGATCCAGAAACCCAGCTGTGATATACCTCCGCTCCCACCCACCTCCCCAACACCAGTTGTTCTGCCCAAACATAACAACTGCTTGGGCAGACAATAAAGAATCCGCCTGCAAAGCGGGAGACCTGAGTTCGATCCCTGGGTTGGGAATGATCCCCTGGAGAATGGAATGGCTACCCACTTCAGTATTCTTGCCTGGAGAATTCCGTGGACTGTATATTCCATGGGGTTGCAAAGAATACAACTAGGGCCTAACAATTTCAAATTTCAATAAAAACACCCCAGGAGCGCACATTCTCCTCTCTGTTCCTTTTCTTCCCAGTTAGATTCAGACCTCATCCTCTCTCACCTGGACCATCTTATCACCCTCTTACCTGGTCTCTCTGCTTCCAGACTCACTCCCCTTGCCTCATGCCAACGCTCCCACACCCAGGACCATTCTAAAATGCAGACCAGCCCTGCCCCATCCAGGTAGCAGCTTCACATTCTCTTGGGTCATATCTCAGATCTGGGGGCGTGGACCCCCCATGATTGAGCACTACACAGCCCCTTGGAGTTTGTGTTCTGTTGTTTCCTCCATCACACAGTCTCTCTCCTTCAAATGTCCCTAAGGACACCCAGAGGCAAAGCAAGTATAAAGTATGTTTGGGTTACCTCCTGGGGAGTACTGTCAGGCCAAGAATGAGGGAAAGAGGCCAGAGCCATGGCACCTCTGGGGACTCTGGGAATGAGGTGCCTGAGTGGCATCAGGATCTCTGCCTAGGGACACGGGATCATCTGTGCCCTCCTTGCTGGTTAAGTCACAGTTCAGGCTGGGTATCTGTGGGAGAGGAAAGAGCCTATTCACAGACTCCCCCTGCAGAGCTGACGATTAGCAATTAACCAGGAGGAATCTCCGGGATGAAGTTAATTGGGGAACAGAGGGAGGGAAGCTAGGATTCTAGGGACTTTGCCCTTGACCCAAAGGTATAAAGAGAAGGTCCCAGCTTCTCCTCAGGCTCCTAGGGCTTCCCTGAGCTGCTTGCTGGGCAGGAGCTGAAACATAGAACACCAAGGTGAGTCCAGAGTCCCCACATCCCAATCCCATCCCCATCTCAGCAGAAAATGGGCCCCTCACCTCTGTCCTTCCTGTGCTCCCATTCCCGTCCCCTGTAACATCTCGGTCCCAGCCCAGCCTGGCCCACTGCCTCAGCGTCTGTAGAATGGACTCATGCTCTTCCAGGGCTTGGAGTTCAGCTCTGCATGGTCCCCAACCCCAAGAGTCAGGACCCTTGGAATCAGGTTGGGGGTGGAGGGTGGGAGTGCTGAAGTAGACAGGGGTACTCCCACCCCAACAGCTGCCGAGAATTCCTGGGGCAGTTCCAGGGGTCCTAAAGCAAACTGGAGACTTCCCAGACTTGGGGTCAGGGTGGGGACCCTCCTTAACTAAACCAGTCCTGGTTTGAGCCTCATACATGGCAGAAAGTCCCGTCAGTGTGTGTTGATTGCTGGGGCGGGGCGGGGGAGGGTAGGGATGGATAGGGAAAGAGGTGCACTTGTGAGGGTGAACCCCTGTACCTCTGGGACACCTCTGGTGGTACCTTCCTCTGTCATGAGAATGCTTGCTCCTGTTGTCACGTTCCATCGATCTGAGGGATTATTTCATTGACATCTGTTTCTCTGCTAGACTTTGAGCTTCCTGGGGGCAGAAGCTGTATCTGTATTTAGCTAGCTGTGCACCAGCATCAAGCCCAGTGCCTTAGAAAGAGTAGATGCTCAATAAATACTTGCTGAATGAATGAATCCCCAAATCTGTGCTGAGCACCTGCGTGCCTCTTTGAGTGTGTGTGGTGGGGGAGGGTGTGCTTCGCTGGGGGTGTGTTCGGGATCACACTCCACGGGCGTTTGTGCGAGTGTATGGGTGTGGATATAGGGGGATGAGTGTGTGAGTGTGTCAGTTTCCGGGACATAGCAGTCGTCACTCAGTGTTGCTATACCTCTGACACACAGGCCCACAGCGTGCACCTGAGATGGTGTCTTACAGAGAGAAGCTGGGGGGCCGGGCTGTCTCCCCACTCCCAGTTCGTGGGGGGCACATGATGCATGGAGCGGCCTTTGCCTACGTGCCCAGCCCACAGGGTGAGTGCTACTCCCACCCCTGGACCCTGTTTGCCCTCTGTTGCATACGTCCCCACCCCGGAGGGAGGCCTCTAGCCCTCCGCCCAACCCCTCCAATCCTCTCTGGGAAATGGGGCCTCAGGGAAATCCTGATCAGCCTCGTTCCCCAGTCTTGCACAGGATTCCAGGGACCTCAGCCTATGGCTTCCCCAGCGTGGGCCCTGTGGCCCTCCCAGAGCATGGCTGCCCCTACGGGGAGGTTGTGGAGCTCCACGACCCACTGCCTGCCAAGCTGGCCCTGGAGGATGAGCGGAAGCCAGGTGGGCCTGGGTTGGGGTGGCAGGGGTGTTGGCGGTCATTGGCAGAACGCTCTAGCCCCTGTGCTCACGACCGCCCATCTCCAGAACCTGGACTGGTCCAGAAACTGCGCCGGGCTGGCGTGACACTCCTCAAGGTTCCGCTGATGCTTTCCTTCCTCTATCTCTTCGTCTGCTCCCTGGATGTGCTCAGCTCGGCCTTCCAGCTGGCTGGAGGTAGGGCGGAGGGGAGGGGGCCAGGGAAGGGGCCCGAAGCGTCTCGGACAATGCTGGTTTATGTTCCCCAGGGAAGGTGGCTGGCGACATCTTCAAGGACAACGCCATCCTGTCCAACCCGGTGGCAGGCCTGGTGGTGGGGATCCTGGTGACTGTATTGGTCCAGAGCTCCAGCACCTCCACGTCCATCGTGGTCAGCATGGTTTCCTCTGGCTGTGAGTTGGCCCACCAGGGTCAGGGAGAGTGCGGGGGGTGGGAGTGGTTCGATGCTGGACCTGGGGCTCTGGGTGGGAATAGCAGGAGACAGGGAAAGAGGACAGTGGGCAGCTCTGGCATCTCCCACTCTATTCTCCAAAGCGTGGCCTCGAGTCTCAGCCAGGTGGGGTGCCCAGGAGCTGGGAAGGATGGCAAATGGGGAGTACAGGCCCAGGAAGGCTCACCTCCATGTCACCACACAGTCACTCATTCCATCAGTTGGGGGGACAGAACCAGAGGAATCAGAGAAACAGAACCTGCAGGAGGTATAGAGACATCTACGATTTAGCGCCAGGAACTGACTGTCGTGATTGCGAGGCAGGCTGGGCAGGCCACGGGGAAGGGCAGGCCAGAACTCATAGGCAAAAGCCGATACTGCAGGACATAGGTGGAATTTCCTCTCGGGAAAGCCTCAGTTTTGCTCTTGGGGCCTTTCATCCCACTGGATGGGGCCCACCCAGATTACTGAGGTTAATCTCGTTTCCTTAAGGTCAACTGATGGTTGAGGGAAATCACAGCAACATCTAGAGCAGAGTTGCATTGAGTAACTGGGTACTAGCCAAGCTGGTACGTGAAACTGACATCACACGCGTGTACATATGTGCACACACAAGCACAGAGGCACAATTGCATATAGGACCCGTGTCCTCATGGACACGTACCCACACACACATTCACATATTCGCAGGGGCAGTACGCATATGTGAACGTCAGTTTACATGCATGCACACAGCACATGCCCCTCGTACCTGCGATGCCAAGGCTGAGCAGAGTCAGCAGCGTGGCAGGAATGCCATGTGGGCAACGGGTTTGACAGGAGGAGCTGTGGGGGCAGGAGTTGGGTGGCAGCCCCTCCCAGTTCCTGCCTTCTTCTACCAGTGCTGGAGGTGAGCTCTGCCATCCCCATCATCATGGGCTCAAACATTGGCACCTCCGTCACCAACACCATCGTGGCCCTGATGCAGGCGGGGGACAGAACTGACTTCCGGCGGTGAGCGGGGAGTGGCGGGGGGGCCTGTCCTTGTTAGGGGAGGGTGGTCCCCCATGCCAGGAGCCCCTAGTCTGCGCGTCTCCTGGCTCCAGCCTGCCCTGCAATGTGGCCTCCCTGCCCAGGGCTTTCGCGGGGGCCACCATACATGACTGCTTTAACTGGCTGTCAGTTCTGGTGCTGCTGCCCCTGGAGGCTGCCACGGGGTACCTGCACCACCTCACTCGACTTGTGGTCGCCTCCTTCAACATCCGCGGCGGCCGCGATGCCCCTGACCTGCTCAAGATCATCACGGAGCCCTTCACCAAGCTCATCATCCAGGTAGAGGCAGGGCGTGCGTGGGGTGGGGCCCTGGGGGATTGTAGGACCTCACCCTCACACCCACCGCCCACACTGCCCACAGCTGGACAAGTCTGTGATTACCAGCCTTGCCTCCGGGGACGAGTCCCTGAGAAATCACAGCCTCATCCGGGTCTGGTGTTACCCGGACCCCACAGAGGTGAGTACCGGGTCCAGCCTCGGTGAGAAGACTCCCTCTTCAGACAGCTGACTGCTAAAGTCATGGTCTGTTTAAAAGCTCCGTAGAGACCTTGGCAAGCCTTTAGCTGGGGAGGACATGCAGGGGGCACTTTTTCTGGGATACTGCACCTGTGGCGGATATTGCTACACCCTCCCAGCCTCACACCAGCTTTAGGCAGCCATTGTTAATCAATTAGAGTTAGCATGTCATTGAATTAGCCCTGATATCAGTTCTCAAAATGTGGGCCAATGGCACACCTATCAGCTGGGAACCCACTAGAGACAGAAAGTATCTGGCCCTTTCCTAGACCCACTAAATTAGAACAAAAAAAATCTGGTGGCGCCCAGCTATCTACATTTCAACAAGCCCACTAGTTGAAGAACCACTGATTTGGCTCAACTCCGTGGTTTCACAGGTAAAGAAATAGGCTCCAAGAGGTTAGAAAACCCTTTAGAGCTTATTCTACCACTTCAGGGCCCCGAGCGTGGGTCTTGCAGTCTAGGGCTGTCTCTCCCCATCGGGATCTAGGGAGTTGCTTAGTGACAGCTCTGCCGTGTTTGGGGGCCCAGGTAATGTGCAGAGAAGGGTAGGGAGAGAGTGCTACAAGGATGCCTGAGAAAACCAAGACCAACAGGGAACCAGTCCAGGAGCAGGACAAGCAGGCCGTGGAGACCTCACTGGAGACACTGGTACTGATAGTGGGTTCCTTCAGAGACTGCCGCAGGCCTGTGTCCCCTTGTCCTGTGTGTTCTTCCTGCTGTTTCCTGGCTTCTCATGCCTGGGATGAGGCTCCATTTGGATCAGTTAGACACTCATTGACCAGCCATCATACCAGGCTAACAAGGAAGCAGGCAATTACCGCACTTTCTCATTCAGCCATCAAAAAAGGAAAATGCTTCATCAAAACCATAATCCACAGTATCTACTTCCCCTTGACTGTGACATACAAGAAGTAACACCACTGAGAACGAAAGACGAGGAAACAGCACAGCTTCTTCACTCCCTACTTGATGTTCCCGGACTTTATCCCAGCGTGAACAGAGAACATTCTTTCAACCGGCCCTGCAAGCTTCCTTTGCATCTGAGTGGCACACGGCTCCAACTCAGTGCTGAGTGTTCAGGCAGTTCGACATCAAAAAGCGCATGCGGACAGCTTTTACAGTGGCTTTATGACCCCACTAACATGTCTCTCCTTCTCACAAGCACTCTGGGCACTCTCTGAGAGCTCTGAATCGCTAAAATCCCCTCTGCTTCACTGCAAACTCTGAAAGACCAGAGTCACACACTTTGATCAAAAAGCGAGCTGTGGAAAGGAGTTCCTCAGCCGTGGTGATCCTCGCTTACTGAAATTCCCACCGCCTGCCTGCAGCTGCATTCGGCCAGTCTCCCTTTGCAGGATGCAAACGGGGCCCTCACCTGTTGGAACCCTCAGTGATGCTGGTGAGGCAGACATGATCCACCTGGAACCTGAGGTCCAGCGACCAGAAGCAAGCTGCCCTGTTCGCTGTCTTCACATGTTCCTCTATGGCTCCTGCTTCCACTCGCCCACTCACTGGTTTCTCACCCCAGCCCTCTTGGGGAAACCTTTCCTTGATAGCAGGGTCCACATACAATTTCCTTGGCCTGGAGCGTAGCAGGGGGTGGGAGGTAAGCTCCCGGTTCTGGCCCTCTCTCTGAGTCCCCTCAGGAAAGTGGCTCATAATCATGTGCCCTAGCAGCTCCTCCTGCACATTTTTCCTTTGGCCACTGAGTCTCCCTGTGGCCCCTTCTGACTGGTTCTCACTGCCTCCAGCTTTCACCAAGCCAGGCCCAACCTCACCTGAGCCAGCCTCCAGGGCACCTATCTGATTGGCAGTCTGGGATTTTCCAGATGGTGAAAGAAAAAGCCAGAGGTGGTATTAGTATTCCAACAACTCTTGATGCTCATGGGGTCCTGACACTGTCCTGGGAATTACCTTCTTGTGTGGTCACCCTGTGGATTGTCAACCCTACATGCATGGATGAAAGAAGCTTCTTCCAAAGACTTGCAACCTGGAAGGCAGGGATTATCACAACCCCATTTAAAAAAGTTTACTTTTGGGCTGCGGTGGGTCTTCACTGCTGCTCGTGGGCTCTCTCTAGTTACCGTGAGCGGGGGCTACGCTCTAATTGTGGTGTGTGGGCTTCTTACTGTGGCTTCTCTTGTTGCAGGGCATGGGCTCTGGGTGCGCCGGGCTTCAGTAGTCGTAGCTCGATGGCTCAGTAGTTGTGATGCAGAAGCTTAGTTGCTCTGCAGCACGTGGGATCTTAGTTCCAGGACCAGGGACCCAACCTGTGTCCCATGCCTTGGCAGGTAGATTCCTAACCACTGGACCAACAGGGAAGTCCCTCACAACCCCATTTTAAACAGGCTCAGACAGGTTTGTCCAAGTCTATGCAACCGAGGGGGGACCAAAGTCCTGGCGGAAACTACACCCCACACTCCTGACTCTCCATTTCGACTTCTCTTCCAGATGTATGTCCCACCCTAAGTGTCCATTGCGCACTCTGCCTATCGGGCATGAATGCCACCAGGTGACCACAGCCACTTGGAGATCCTCCGGGGTGATAGGTAGGGCTGTAAAAGTGAATTCTCCTCTTCGCCGCCAGATGGCGCCACTAGCACAGCACTCACGCTCTGCTTCCAGAAAAGCAAAGACCCTAGAACACACCTTCTCCTGGAGGAGAGGCTGCAGTACAGGCCTGAACACTGCGCTATTTCCCTGCCCCACCTCCCGCCAGGGTGGTGGGGGAGAATTCTTGGAGCTCACATCCCTCTGTGAGCTTAATCTGGTGGCTCAGATGGCGAAGAGTCTGCCTGCCATGCAGGAGACCTGGGTTCACTCCCTGGGTTGGGGAGATCCTCTGGAGAAGGAAATGGCAACCCATTCCAGTATTCTTGCCTGGAGAATCCCATGGACAGAGGAGCCTGGAGGGCTACAGTCCCGTGAGCTCACAAAGAGTTAGACATGACTGACAGCTAACGCTTTCACCTTTTCAGTTGCCAGAGGTCTCCTTGGTTTGGGTTGTCTCTTCAAGCACATAAATTCCACTTTCTTTTTCCAGATTTCTCACAACTAGCCCCTGGGGAGAAGTGGGCTACATTATGAACTGCACACTGCAGACAAGGAAACGGAGGCTCAGAGAGGTTTCATGTTTGGTCCAGTGTCACACAGCAGGGAGTGCTCAGCTGGGGTTTGAGCACAGCTCTTTTCTTATCCCGCTTTAGAGAAAACAGGCTCAGTGAGGTGGCATGACCTGTGCAAGCTAGTTGGGATAAAAAGCAGGACTGAACTCAGATCTGCCTGATAGCAAACACCTGGCTCCCTCCCAGTTACCACTGCTTTCCCAGCAGGCTTTTGCAATCAAGCCCATCAGAGACCATTTTCTCTGATTTCTCAGCCTGTGATTATGGCCAAGGTTTGAAGGTGCTCCAGGGCTCTGGTATGGGTGCACAAATGAGTGCGCTGCCCCACTCAAGGGAGTACATGCCACTAAAATAAGCCCCGACTTAAAGTCATGTGCCATAAATAGTTCTTATCTCTAACAAGTGTGTGTTGGTCACTCAGTCACTCACTCTGACTCTTTGCAAACCGCATGGACTCTAGCCCATCAGACTCTTCTGTTCATGGAATTCTCCAGACAAGAATACCAGAGTGGGTTGCCAATTCCTTCTCTAGGGGATCTTTCCAACCCAGGGGTTGAACCCTGGTCTCCCACATTGCAGGCAGGTTCATCTTCTGAGCCACCAGAGAAGCCCATCTCTAACATCTTTAAATGACACAATTTAAAATAAAACATAAAAGAGCTGTAAACCCAAGTGCCATACCCCACTTGAGCCCCTCCCCCCAGCACCCAGGGAGGTCAGAGGGGTGTGAGCTGCTGACCCCCTAGGGAGAATGGGACCAGGGTCTATATCAGCTCCCACAGGCGGCAGAATGTGGTGACGGACGCTGTGGTTCTTGCATTTTGCTGGGGGCCCAAGGAGTCACTACCCCTTTCCAGGACCCAAGTCGTCCTTCGTGACATGGCTTTTCTGAAGCCAAGCCTGGCCCACTTTCTCCTTTCACTGACAGGATCCTGGGGGAAAGGTAAGGAGTCTTAGGTTGCATTTTTAAAGAACTCCTTAGGGAATTCCCTGGCAGTCCAGGGACTAGGACTCCATACTTTCACTGTCGAGGGCCTGGGTTCAATCCCTGGTCAGGGAACTAAGATCCCACAAGATGTGCCAGGAAAAAAAAATTCCTAACTCAAGAAGGCTACAACAAGGAGTGGTCCCCAGGCCAGACTGGCCTTCACAGAATTGTAAAGTACATCTTGAAGCGGTTGCCAACATTTACAGATTGGGAAATTTTATCTACATGTTTAGAGTTGTGGTTTCTCTTGTAAACGCAGGCCCTTTGGCTGAGCTGGGCTACATCTCTGGACAGTGACAGTGGTCTGGAGCTCAGCAGCTGCGGCCCCTTTAGGCCCAACACCTCCACACACAGCCTGAGCCCCTCGTCTAGGCTGCCTGCCTGGCCCCGGGCCCTCTGAGTAAAGAAACCTCTCCAGGAACCCTCTCCTCTTCACTGACATTAGTGGGGGAGGGAAGAAATATGGGGCCTGGGCCCTCTGCTCCATCCTCTCTGGACAAGGAATTGAGGAAAACTCCAGAACTTGGGCAAGATGCCTGAGGGGAGAGGATGAGGCAAGGGTACCAGGGAAGAGGGGCGCACTGAGGCAGGGAATGATAATAAACGATGGGAAAGGGAGAGTTTTCAGAAAAAGTGGGCCATAGTCAGCAGCATCCAGGGCCCAGGAGAGGTGGGAGAAACATGGACAAGACGCCCTCTGATCAGGAGGCCCCTGCAGGCCCCGGTGGGAGCCAGATCAGTGAATTGATGGAGTAGAGTATTCTGAGGGCCAACTGCAGCCAGATTCTCCTGTGGAGGATGTTTCACCCCCATTTCACCCCCATTCCTCACTAGAGGAAGCAGAGGGCAGGCAAAGCACCCAAGGGCAGGTAGTCACAGGGACCACCTGTATCCTCTCCATCCCCCATCTCTCCCTAACCCCCATTTTAGCCCCGGTCGCAGAATGCAGGTTCCTAAATTTGCAATGTCAATCTCAGCCATGAAATTAAGATGCTTGCTCCTTGGAAGAAAAGCTATGACCAACCTTGACAGCATATTAGTTTGTTAGTTTGCTGACAAAGTTCTAGCTAGTCAAAGTTACGGTTTTTCCAGTAGTCATGTATGGATCGAGAGTTGGGCCATAAAGAAAACTGAGTGCCGAAGAATTGATGCTATAGAACTGAGGTGTTGGAGAAGATTCTTGAGAGTCCCTTGGACTGCAAGGAGATCAAACTAGTTAATCCTAAAGGAAATCAGTCCTGAATATTCATTGGAAGGACTGATGCAGAAGCTGAAGCTCCAATATTTTGGCCACCTGATTCGAAGAACTGATTCATTAGAAAAGACTCTGATGCTGGGAAAGATTGAAGGCAGGAGGAGAAGGGGACGACAGAGAATGAGATGATTGGATGGCATCACCAACTCGATGGACATGAATTTGAGCAAGCTCTGGGAGTCGGTGATGGACAGGGAAGCCTGGTGTGCTGCAGTCCATGGGTTTGCAAACAGTCAGATATGACTGTGCAACTGAACTGAACTGACCTCTCCTCTTAATCTAGGTTCCCACTCCTATGCCCAGGGCAGAGGCCAACACCAGCCGGATGGTCAGAAATGCCACCCTGGAGAAATGTGAGTATCCCCAGTATGGGAGATGTCCAGCCCAGCAGGGAAGAGCCTGGCAGAGGCAGGGTCATCTTCCACCTGGCCACTGCTGCTTCCAGCCCAGAAGGACAGCTGTTGGCCAGTCTTGCTCCTGGGCTGGGGTCAGGCTCTCATGTAAAGGTTGAAGGAACACGAGGCTCTGAGTCCAAGAGGGTGGCAAAGGCTAGGGGCTGGGAGCAGGAATGAGGGGGCAGCAGCTTGATACCACTTCCCCACCCCACAGGCAACCACATCTTTGTGGACACGGGGCTGCCTGACCTGGCTGTGGGGCTCATCCTGCTGGCTGGCTCCCTGGCCCTCCTGTGCACCTGTCTCATCCTCCTTGTCAAGATGCTCAACTCTCTGCTCAAGGGCCAGGTGGCCAAGGTCATTCAGAAGGTTATCAACACTGGTGAGCCCCGAGCAGTGGGTGGGCAGGCCCCAGGATGGGCCTTCTGGATCTTGTTAATCCTTCCACTGCCGTACTGTGTGATCTGGGTAAAGCCCTACCATCTTTGAGCCTCAGTTTCCCCATGTGAACAAAGAAGAGGTTGGACTGGGTGATATATGAGGTCCCTGAGATGCTGACAAGCTGGGAATCTGTGGCTGCTTCCGTTTTAGCAGGTGGCTCCAAAGGGATTCCCAGAGGCCATTGTTTGATTCAGTTAACAAATAGTCATCAAGTCCCCTCTGTGTGCCAAGCAGAGAGTGGTGTGAGGGATACAGAGGTGAGCCTCATAGAGATGCCTCTTGCCCTCAGGGTGCTCACAGCATACACGGGAAGAGAGCAAAAAAAAAAAAAAAAAAATGATCGAGGGGGGATAAATTCAGATGAAAGGGAACAGGAACCACCAAACAGAAAGCAAAAACAGCAAATAGAGTATGGAAGAGTTGCTTTTGATAGTGGGTGTGTGGCTTCTGCGCAGAGGTGACATTTGAGCAGGGACCTAAATATGAAGCAGTCAGACGTGGCCAAAGAGGTTTTTGAGTGGAGGGAACAGTACATGCAAAGGCTCTGAGGCAGGACTTGGCTGGGCAGGCTTGTGGCACAGATAGGTGGCCAGCCCTGCGGTGGGAGCTCGGTGAGTGAGGTGGACAGAGGCAGGAAGAGGTCAGCGAGGTAACAGGGCCCTGCAGGCTGCACTTAGAGCCTGGACTTGATCCAGGGCGATGGGGCCCTTGGGGGTTTGGGCAGTGACACTATCTGACTTTCATTTAGGCCTCATGTTGAGCTTTGGGGACCCCACCTGGCATGAGCAGAAGCCGTATGACAAATGCTGGAATAGGGGCATTTGTGGATCTGTGGGAGTTCAGAGGAAGGAGAAGCAAAGTCTGCCTGGGAGCTGGGGTCAGGGAGGGCTCTCCAGCGGCAGTGATACCCACGCTGAGTCCTGAGCATGAATATTTAGGAGTGAGGAAGCTATCCCAGGCAGAAGGAACAAGGGAGCAAAAGTATGATGGAAGCAGGCTAAGAAGGGTCTTTAATCCAAGATCAAGGAGGACCAGGAGAAGCTGCCGCAGTTGAGCAGGAAACTGACAAGGTGCCACTTGGAGGCTGGAATCGGAGACCTCCTCCCCAAGAAACGTCCCCTCCCCTCTCAATCCCCTCCCACTGATCCTACTCTGATGGTTTCCTCGCAGACTTTCCCAGCCCCTTCACCTGGGCCACAGGCTACTTTGCCATGGTGGTAGGGGCCAGCATGACCTTTGTTGTCCAGAGCAGTTCTGTGTTCACCTCAGCCATCACCCCACTCATCGGTGAGTCCTCACACCGAGGCAGGGTCAGGTGGGGTGGGGCCGGCAGGGAAAGGTTAAAGGAGGGCGCTGGGGAGCCCGTGTCCTCTCCTCTGCCCCCAGGCCTCGGTGTGATCAGCATTGAGCGCGCCTACCCGCTCACCCTGGGCTCCAACATCGGTACCACCACCACGGCCATACTGGCTGCCCTGGCCAGCCCCCGGGAGAAGCTGTCCAGCGCTTTCCAGGTGAGCTTGGGAGAGGAGCCCTGCCAGAGGGAGGACAGGGCTAGGACTGGCACCAGAAGCCTGACCCAATGTAGACAGTGTGTACCAAACAGTTTTTGACTGCCTAGCAGGGGGCACCTGCTATGCCAGACTCTATGGAAATCATATGGGCAAAGTATACCTCGTGCCACCGTCAAGACCTTAGAGTCTAACAAGGGGGACATTACTGAGAACACAGAGTCAGAAGCGACTGTGTGTGCGCGCGCGCACACATGCCAATCAATGAACAAGAGTCAGCGGGATTCACCTTCTAAGGAAGCGGTGCTGTTAAGAGGGGGCCTGGCTCCATCTGGGGGATCCAGGACTGAGGGGCAGACAGCAAAGAGGCTGCTCTTCTAGGAGCAAAGGAGTAACGGATAAGCCAGGATGTTGCTCACTCAGGAGGCCAGAGCTTCTGAACCAGAAATCAGTATGAATCTTTCAGCTCCTGGATCCGGATGGGATCTGCTGGGGAACTCCTGAGAGGGGGGTTAGTGGGGGGAAATGTGGAGGGTTTAGGGCAGCAGTTATGTACCCGCTGGTCCGGAGTGTACCAGTGTTTCACTGGGAGCATGCTAACCCTGAGTGCTGACCTTCCTGCTGCCCAGAGCTGGTGGTCTCCTGTGATAGAATCCTGACTCGGGAGCTAGGGCCCGTGCCTGCCTCCACCCCTCTGCCCTCTCCCCGCAGATTGCCCTCTGCCACTTCTTCTTCAACATCTCTGGCATCCTGCTGTGGTACCCCGTGCCCTGCACGCGCCTGCCTATCCGCATGGCCAAGGCGCTGGGCAAACGCACGGCCAAGTATCGCTGGTTCGCCGTCCTCTACCTCCTCCTGTGCTTCCTGCTGCTGCCCTCGATGGTGTTTGGGCTCTCCATGGCAGGCTGGCGGGCGATGGTGGGTGTGGGCGCACCCTTCGGGGCCCTGCTGGCCTTCGTGGTGCTTGTCAGCACGCTGCAGAGTCGCAGCCCCGGGTGCCTGCCCAAGTGGCTGCAGACGTGGGACTTCCTGCCCCCATGGATGCACTCCCTGAAGCCCCTGGACCGCCTCATCACCCGCGCCACCCTGTGCTGCGCCAGGCCCGAGCCCCGCTCACCCCCACTGCCCGCCAGGGTCTTCCTGGAGGAACTGCCCCCTGCCACACCCTCCCCCCGCCTTGCCATGCCCCATCACCACAACGCCACCCGTCTCTAGACTCCAGCCCAGACGGCTGCCTGGAGCCAGAAGGGGCCTGTGTCTGAGATGCCCAGGGTGCAAGGGCAGAGGGGTGCATCTGGGCATGCGCCAGTGCTTGTACAGGTCCTGGGAGGTCTTGGCTGGTGCGGCTGAGAGTCAGTGTATGTGCACATGTGGGGGGGCCGCATGCCAACTGCAAGGTATCTGGGTATGATTGTGAGTCCTTTGCATATGTATTTGGAACCCTGAACTTGTGTCCCTGTGTATACGCAACTCTGACTGAGCTGGGTGGGAGTGAGGGTGAGTCCATGTATGTGACCTACAGCTGTTTACTGGGGCATAGATGTGGGTGCCTGAGTCACTGCCTGAATTCTCACCCCCTCCCTGCCACCTTCCTTCCTCCATGATACCATTCTCCTCATTCTCACCCAGGGTTCCTGCGTCTCTGCTACAAGCCCCTTCCTAACACTGCCTGATTAAAAAGAAAAGAAAGAAATGAAACTCTCATTGTGCACTTGGAAATCTGCTTGCTCTCCATCTGGAGGAGAGGAACAGATCATGGTTTGGGGCTCAGTAGTACTGTCTCCCCTCCCAAAGAGAGCCTGCTGTGCCCTGGAAAAGCCAGCCAACAAGCTCTCCCCAACAATCTTCTTGACCCTGCCTAATGAGTCCATCCACAATTCAAACTCCCTGGAAGCCCCCATGAGGGCTACCTTAAGGCAAGTGGAAGGAGGGCTCCATGCACCTCTATCCCCCAACCCCAGTAGGCTGACCTCTGCTCTCTACCTTTCTCCCTCCCCTACTCTGGGATAAAATCCATTCTCCAGAAACCCAGTGACAGGTGGGGGCCCATCAGGGCTACTGGAGGAAGGAGAGGGAGGGTGGAGATGAGCAAGAGAAGCCATGCCCTGGGCCC
The DNA here is from genome assembly GCF_963930625.1 of Muntiacus reevesi. Classification (NCBI taxonomy): domain Eukaryota; kingdom Metazoa; phylum Chordata; class Mammalia; order Artiodactyla; family Cervidae; genus Muntiacus; species Muntiacus reevesi. The sequence goes on from NC_089249.1 coordinate 216,740,306, forward strand.
CAGTGCTCAGCGGACAGAGACCAGCCACTTTCCCTCCCATCTTTATACTCTGCCTTTGGGCAGTAAACCAGACTTTATTTACGCCCACCCAAGTTTTTCAATTCCTCCTCTGCCATGGGACCCCCTGAGCAGAGGTCTGCAGAAGGAGAGGCAAAGGCTGGGCAATGCCAAAACTCCTCCCTCTAGTCCAGGGCCATCTCTGAGGCCTTTGGACCCCAAAGTGGCAGGAAGACTGTGGGGCCCGGTATCTAGTTGTGATGGTCTACAACACTTGCCTCCCCACCCCTACATCCACCCCCTTTGAAGCGTTGTGGGGGGATGCAAGGGCCTGGAAGCCCCAGAGCTGTTTTCCAAGCTACCAACCCCATCATGTTACCCACCCACAGCCCTTGCTAGTGCTTCTTCTTGCTAGGTGGAGGTGAGAATTACACTGGCCCCAGCTTAGGGAGTGGTGTTGGAGGGTGGGGAGGGGACTTCCTTTAGAGTCTGTCCCACACAGACTTGTGGAAGCTTTATGGGAAAGGATACTCAGGTCTGAGTTGGAGCGTTTGAGGAGGCTACCCCTTCCTTAGCTTGGGTGTCCGTAGGGACCCTGGGGAGGCACCAAGGCCTTCAGACTCTGGCCTAGGGAGTTGTCCATAGGCAGGGCACCCATGGGAGGTCCTGAGATAGAGCCTAGCAGGCTGGGAAGCCTCTGGACTCATAATACCAACCTCATCAGACACCTTCTGCAAGGATCTAGTAAATTACCTTCCTCATCGGCAAATCCCCCCACTCCCCCTCACAACTGGAGTGGGATCTGCCACGCCCAGGTCAGACTTTATTCTGGATTGGCCGGCTGTCCGGCTAGGTGCCCTGCGAGCGCAGCCCGTGGATCAGCTCGTGCATCGTCTTGTTGAGAATGCCCCCGTGCACGCCCCGTCGGCCCATGAGCACGAGCAGCGCCCGAGGCGTGTGGCCCACGCAGATGGCGCGCCCGTCCAGACCCTTGGTGCGCGCGTCCAGCACTCCCTCGCCCTCGACCAGCAGGTGGTCTCGGATGACGCAGCAACGGCGGCCCGCCACGCACAGCCCCGCCTGCAGGAAAGTGCTCCGGTCTGGCCCAGTGAGCACACCCACCTCCTGCGGTGAGATGGCCGCCAGCAGGCCCCCAGGCCGCGAGGCCCACACGCAGCGATTGTCCGAGTGGCCCACGATGGCCACGTCGTCGATGCGCTGGTCCCGAAGCACTGCACTGATGTAACCTTTCCAGTCGCCCATTCCAGCTCAGAGCGCGCCCCTCGCTTTGCACTTTCCAGGGTCGTCCAGCGGCACCACGTGCCTAGAATGCCCAGGACACTATGACGTAGTCAGGGGCGTGGTTATGACGTTGAGGCAACCGTGACATCACATAGGGGTTGCCTACGCTGGAGAATAGGGTGAGGGTGGGGGTGGGGCCGCGTTCGTACCTATTGCCTGATGAAGTTTTAAAGTTGGCCTGAAGGAGGGAATTGCACAGCAGTCTAGCTATCAAACAACAACAAAGCGCTTAAATGATCCATCAAGAACAGCATGCTGCTGCTGCTGCTGCTAAGTCGCTTTAGTCGTGTCCGACTCTGTGCGACCCCATAGATGGCAGCCCACTGGGCTCCCCGGTCCCTGGGATTCTCCAGGCAAGAACACTGGAGTGGGTTGCCATTTCCTTCTCCAATGCAGGAAAGTAAAAAGTGAAAGTGAAGTCGCTGAGTCGTGTCCAACTGTTAGCGACCCCATGGACTGCAGCCTACCAGGCCCCTCCGTCCATGGGATTTTCCAGGCAAGAGTACTGGAGTGGGTTGCCCTTGCCTTCTCCTCAAGAACAGCATCAGTTCAGTTCAGTCGCTCAGTCGTGTCTGACGCTTTGCGACCCCATGAATTGCAGCACACCAGGCCTCCCTATCCATCACCGACTCCCGGAGTTTACTCAAACTCATGTCCATTGAGTCGGTGATGTCGTCCAACCATCTCATCCTCTGTTGTCCCCTTCTCCTCCTGCCCCCAATCCCTCCCAGAATCAGGGGCTTTTCCAATGAGTCAACTCTTCATATGAGGTGGCCAAAGTACTGGAGTTTCAGCTTCAGCATCAGTCCTTCCAATGAACACCCAGGACTGATCTCCTTTAGGATGGACTGGTTGGATCTCCTTGCAGTCCAAGGGACTCTCAAGAGTCTTCTCCAACATCACAGTTCAAAAGCATCAATTTTTTGGCGCTCAGCTTTCTTCACAGTCCAACTCTCACATCCATACATGACCACTGGAAAAACCATAGCCTTGACCAGATGGACCTTTGCTGGCAAAGTAATGTCTCTGCTTTTTAATATGCTATCTAGGTTGGTCATAACTTTCCTTCCAAGGAGTAAGCATCTTTTAATTTCATGGCTGCAATCACCATCTGCAGTGATCTTGGAGCCCCAAAAAATAAAAGTCTGACACTGTTTCCACTGTCTCCCCATCTACTTGCCATGAAGTGATAGGACCAGATGCCATGATCTTAGTTTTCTGAATGTTAAGCTTTAAGCCAACTTTTTCACTCTCCTCTTTCACTTTCATCAAGAGGCTTTTTAGTTCATCTTCACTTTCTGCCATAAGGGTGGTGTCATCTGCATATCTGAGGTTATTGATATTTCTCCCAGCAATTTTGATTCCAGCTTGTGCTTCTTCCAGCCCAGCATTTCTCATGATGTACTCTGCATACATGACTTTAAAAACAAAAAGAAAGGTGCCCTATCTGGACAGCCAGACCGCTCAGGCCTGATAACCATTCAATCCTAAATAATGTGGTTCTCAGACCTGAGGAAAATCAGAATCTCCTGGAAAGCTGTTAAATAGATTGCTGGGTCCCAACTCAGATTTTCTCTCATCCTGTACTGTGGGATGTAGCCAGAGAAAATGTGTGTCTAACATGTTCCCTGCTGACAGTCCAGGAACCACACTTCGAGATCCACTGCCCTAGTGAGAACTGGGGCAGGGGTAAGGGGCTTCCTTGCAATGACAACCCACTCCAGTACTCTTGCCTGGAAAATCTCATGGACGGAGGAGCCTGGTAGGCTGCAATCCATGGGGTCGCTAACAGTCGGACACAACTGAGTGACTTCACTTTCACTTTTCACTTTCCTACATTGGAGAAGGAAATGGCAACCTACTCCAGTGTTCTTGCCTGTAGAATCCCAGGGACGGGGGAGACTGGTGGGCTGCCATCTATGGGGTCGCACAGAGTCTGACACGACTGAAGCGACTTAGCAGCAGAAGCAGCAGAAGGGGCTTCCACGCCAGCAGCCTTAAGAGCTCACGCCACTGTTTTAATGTTGAGTACTTTATATATATATGTGTATATATATATATATATATATATCTTTTGGTAGCAGCATGTAGGATCTTAGTTTCCCCACCAGGGATTGCACCCCCTGTATTGGAAGCATGGAGTCTCAACTACTGAACTGCCAGGGAACTCCCTAATGTTAAGTACCTCTAACCACGGTTCTCAACCTCCACTGCAGATAGAATCACCTGGGGAGTTTTAAAAAACATCCAGCCACCCACCCCCATCCCTAGAAATATTGATTTAGTTGACCTGAGGTGGATGTTGGGCATAGGTTCAAAAAGCTCCCCAAGGTGATTTGATGTACAGTCAAGGTTGAGAACTCCTGTAAACTTAAAATATTAGTTTCATAATCATGGAATCACCTTGCACTGGTTTGGTACACAGTGTGACTTAGTAAATATCAGCTGGACGTGGATTTAAATCTTGCATCAGATCTCAATAGATTCTGTACTCTGGGTCTGAAGAAGTTGAGTACCGGTATACTGTTTTGGGTAAAGAATCCACCTGCAACGCGGGAGACATAGGTTCGATCCCCGGGTTGGGAAAATCTCCTGGAGGAGGGCATGGCAACCCACTCCAATATTCTTGCCTGGAGAATCTCCAAGGACAGAGGAGCCTGACAGGTTACAGTCCATGGGGTTGCAAAAGAGTCGGACAAGACTGAGCGACTAAGCACAGGGCACAAACTGTCTTGGCGTTTCCCAACAGGACCTTGAAGACCTGAACCTTTCAAGCATCTTCAAAAGCACTTTATTGAGTGCCTATGCCATGCCCAGCCCTGGGCTGGAAGCGCTGGGGAGAATGGAAAACAGTCTTTGCTATCCATAATCCCCCGCGTCAGCCACACTTCCATTCCAGAACTGCTCAGAAGGGAAAGACAGTCGTCGGGCTGTCAGGAAGCCGTGTGCTCCCGAATCCAGGCTAGGTAGTTGGCCACGTCGGTGTACACACCCGGCTTGAAGCGGTTGCCGCAACCCGAGCCCCAGCTGACTATGCCTCGCAGGATGAGCTGGCGCTCAGGGGTCTCATCCTCACACACCAGAGGGCCTCCGGAGTCACCCTGGGTTGGGGACACGCGGCTCAGCGTCCTTGGCTGGGAGCCCGCCCTTGACTGGGTTGGGGAAGGGCGCCAAGCGGGCCCCAGGCTCACCTGGCACGCGTCGGTGCCGCCCTCGAGAAAGCCAGCGCAGAGCATACCGCGGGTGAAGGCGGCTCCGTGCACGTCGGGGGCGGAGCAGCGCTTCGGGTCGATGAGTGGCACCTGAGCCTCCTGCAGGAAGCTGGAATATTCCCCACCTGCGAACCGAGAGCACCCTCCTCACACCCCTCCAGAGTCCGCTTGATGCCCAGGCCATGGACCTGGCTTTACCAGGCTCTTTCAAACCCGCTATAATCTCCTGTCTTCCTCGCAGCAAGCCCGGGAGGGAATGAATTGCCTTTAACACCTATTTCATAGACAGGAAGCCAGAGAGGAGCTGTGATGAGAACCGACCAGGAGGAAACAGGACTGCTTCTGAACCCCACCCCCACTTCCCATCCAGTGGCTCAAAACCTTGCTCCCCATCCAACCCACCTGAGGCTCCAACGCGGGTCAGCGTTCTAGCAGCCCTTGCAGCCCAGCGCCCAGAGGGAACCCAGAGATCGTGCGGCTCTCCCGCTTCGCCACAGGAGTTCTGGGGACTCCCCCACTCCCCCAACAGTGAATTTCAAGCCCTTGGAGAAGCAGACTGCAGAGACAGGGGCCCTGCACGTCCCCACAATACACCAGGTAGGCCCCACCTGTTCACCTGTAGGCTTCTCTTGCCTACCCCGGTGGCCAGAAGCCTCCCTCCCGCTTCCAGCCGTTCTGCCTACCCTCGAACTGGTGACCCCAGCCGGCCACCTCGCAGACCGCGGCTTCGGATTCGGCGGGGCGGGCGGCGCTACTCGGCAGGCACACTGGCTGAACGAAAGGCGACGGGTGCGCGCAGCAGCCGTCTGCGTTCTCCTGCAGGCGCACCAGAGCTAACCCGGGCGGGGAGAAGCGTGAGACCGGGACACCCGGACTTCGAGCTCAGCACACCCTTTTCCCTGATCCCCGCGGGCGTTACTCCACGCACCCAGGTCGTTCTGGTAGGTGATGGGCGAGAAGGCCTCATGCAGGCGGTAGTCCCGCACTGCCAGCGTCTGGCACTGCTCACAGCTCTGGTTGTGGCGGTCCTGGCCGAGCACCACGGTCAGCTCCTCCGGCGCAGGTCTGGGGACAGCGTCGGGAAAAGGAAGCGCGCTCAGAGCGGGCCACAGGCATCCTGCGTGAGCCCCCTTCTTCCGAACCCCCAAATAGGTTTTGGCTTCCTCCTGGGAAGCTCTGAAAGGGAGAAGGGGGCAAAGGTGGGCGGGGACGCAGAGAGGTAGGGCACGAGTTCGGGTGTCGCGCGGAAGCTGGGCGCAAAGGAGAGAGACGCTAGGGGGTTCCCGGGCGGGGAGCTGAGCTGGAGGACACTCGCCGGTTCTGCAGGCAGTGAGCCGCAGTCAGCACCCAACAGGGAGCGATGAGGCTGCCGGCGCAGAAATGTTGGCCCCAGTACAGCGCGGCGATGTAGGGGTGCGCCCCGGGGAGCGCCACCAGTCCTCCGACGACGCGGTTCAGCGAGGACAGCCATTTGCGGAGCCGCTGTCCACAACCCCCCGGGCCTGCGCCGGGCAGAGGAGTCGGCTGTTCCCGCGGCGAGTACCAGCCTGTGGGAAGAGCCCAGGCTGAGGACCTGGAGACCCATGGTCGATCGGTTGGAATATAGCTCGTCCTGCGCCCTCTCCGCTCGACCCCTCCCAACTACCTGAAGTCAGGGATGGAAGCGGGGTCTGGGTCGAGGACTCAGGTTTCTGCGAAGCCGACGGCGAGGGCAAGGGGAAGACCTTCTCGTGCCCAGCTGCGGCCTGGCAAGGTGCCAGGCGGCAGTAATTCCAGCTCAGTCGGTCGCCTTTCCAAATGAAGCACCACGGGCGGGTGTCGTTGTCGGGGTTCCTGTAACCACGAGGTGAGGTGGAGGCGCTATTTTGAACGTGAGAAGCCCTAGAAGGACCCTGGAGCGGAAGGGGACTTCCAGCTGCGTCCCACGCGCGCACCGGCAGAAGGCGTGGTCGCCCAGTCCCCAGTTCAGCACTTGCTCTGCGGTCACATTCCAGTAGGTGGCCTCGGAGGCCCACGACTGACAGGGTGCTCCGGACACCGTGGTCCTGGCCATGCCGCGGTAGCTGAGTCCGCGGTCGCGGTCGTCGTAGCAACTCGCCTTGAGGTCTGGGGAGAGAGGAGGCTCCCCGCCTCTAGGTGATGATTTGGTCCCTCCCCCTGCCCCCAGCCGCCCTCTCACCCACGGCGCCACTCCCCCTCCTCCCTCTCTGCAAGTCCTTCCCAGGTGGGGTGGGGCTTCTGCTTCCTAGAGACCTTAACTCACCTACATCGCACAAACGTCCCGCGAAGCTAGCAGGGCAATGGCACAGGCGGTGGCCCTCCGCCTGTAGGCAGCTGCCCCCGTTGAGACACGGGTTGGTGCGGCAGACTGGGAGAAGGAGCACTCTGAGTCATCCCTAGGCCCAAAGACGACTCAGAGAGCTCCCTTTTACACTGGCACACCACCTGGCCTCCTGCCAGCCTTTCTTCCTCACCATCCACTCTGGTCCCTGCCCAGCTCCCCACCAGTCTACTCACCCTGGCTGGCCAGTGGCTTGCACTGGGCATTCGGACCCTTGCATTGGCACTTGACCACACCTGCTGGCTCAAGCCTGTGCCATATTTCATTCTCGTGGAAGAACTGGAAAAACTGGGGCTCAAAGCATTTCTCTGGGGACAAAAGGAGAAGAGGGACCATGCCAAGTCTCCGGGAATCCACAGGACTTCTCCAGTGGGTCTGAGGCTGCCCCTGTTCCCCAGTGCCCCCATCCCTGGCCTCAGCATCTCCTCACCTTTCTGGCAGTGCTTCCCAGTGAGGTGATCTGCACAGATGCAGTGAGGGCCATCTGGCATGTTCACACAGGTCCCTCCCTTCTGGCAGGGATTGTGTTTGCTGCAGTGGTCTGAGAGATGGACACAGAGGGAGAAAGAGCAGGGAGCCTGAGTCGGACAGATGGGGGCTGAGTCCCTACCCAAACATGCTTGTCTTTTGACCTTGGCCCTCCAAGTTTCCAAGCCTTAGTTTACCCACCTGCAAAATGAGGCTACCCACTCTTAGAACTTCTCCCTCTGGGGGAGAAGGAGATAGGTGGGCCCAGAATCCCATGCATTTGGGTCTGATGATACCCAGGAGAGGAGCTAGGGGTGGGGAGAGGGCCCTGGGTCACTCCAAAGGTTGAATGGCACCTTTCACTTGCTTGGGTTCCAGGCAGTATGCCCATCGTTGGTCCTTCTCAAAGTTGGGGGTGGTAGCACACCTGTAGAAAGAGAGGAAGCTTAAGATGTGGAAGTGACCCAAGTGCCTATCAACAGATGATTGGTTTAAGAAGAGGTGGTACATACACAATGGAATATTACTCAGCCATAACAAAAGAATAAAATATTGCCATTTGCAGCAATATGGATGGACCTAGGGAATTAGTATACTAAGTGAAGCAAGTCAGATAAAGATAAATATTATATGATATCGCTTACATGTGGAATCTAAACAATAATACATGTGAATCTATGTACAAAATAGAAACAGACTCACAGACATAGAAAACAAACTTACAGTTCCCAAAGTGGAAAGGGAGGGGATAAATTGGGAAAATGAGATTAATGGAGAGAAACTACTATACATGAAATAGATAAGCAACAAGGATTTACTGTATAACACAAGTAATTATTTTATTTTTTTATTTTTTCTTTTTCCCAATTATTTTTATTAGTTGGAGGCTAATTACTTTACAATATTGTAGTGGTTTTTGCCATACATTGACATGAATCAGCCATGGATTTACATGTGTTCCCCATCCACAAGTAATTATTTTCAATGTCTTATAATAACATACACACACACACACACACACACACACATATGTATTCTCCAGGCCAGAATGCTGGAGTGGGTAGCCTTTCCCTTCTCCAGGGGATCTTCCCAACCCAAGGATTGAACCCAGGTGCCCGCATTGTAGGTGGATTCTTTACCAGCTAAGCCACTAGGGAAGCCCATGTATAGGTATATATATATATATATATATATATATATAAAACTGAATCCTTTTGAAGCATACCTGGAACCAACACAACATTGTCAATCAACTATACTTCAATAAATAAAAGAAAGAGGTGAGGCTTCCTTGCTCTGCCCAAGAGGCTAAGCTCACCTCCCCTATCACAACCCCCTCTCTTCAAGCAGGGTTCCCTGGACAGAAGGGTGGGCAGAGTCCACAGAAGGCCCCTGCTCCAACACTTTGTGGGTAGTCTTACCAAGGTCGGGGGCCTGGCCGGCCTCTGTGGATGCATTTATGATACAGCTGCCGGTGGTACTGGAAGGGGAAGTGGCAGGGTTCCCCGGTGACAGTGAGAACTGTAAGGATAACACACTCCTTAATGCCTTTCCCGATGCCCCCATTGACCAGGGACCACCCTCAGAGTCTGGTTGGAAAAAGGATAGACCTTTGAAAAGACCAATACTTTGAAAAAACCAATACTCAAGGTGCTTTCACGATCATTTATAGACATGTGCAGAGTAGTGAAAAATTTGAGTCACCCGAAGTGCGCATTCCCAGCTAAGGTCAAATGAAGTGATGCTCTGCTTTTTGTTCAGCTCCTACTATAAACAAGTGTCCTTTTCACACTCTATTTAGTGCCACATTTTCAAATTTTGTGCTTTTGTTAAATGATTTTGCTTGAAAATGGCTGCCAAGTAGAGTGGCTGGAGTGTGATCCAGTGTTCCTATGCACAAGAGGGCTGTGATATATATTACAGAGGACATTTTTGGACTAGATAAGCTTCATCCAGGTGTGAGCTAATAGTGCTGTTGGCCATGAGTTCAATATCAATGAATCAACAACATTTATTAAGTAAAGTGTCTAAACAAAATCACACATAAGGCAAGGTTATGTATTGATGGTTGATGAAAATGTAACCAGAGCTCACGGGAACCTAACCCGATATTTCCTCTAGGAGTAATGGTTTGGTTTTTGCTAATTCAGTGTTCATGGTGACTTTATAGAACACAACTGCTAGGAATAATGAGAACTGACTGTATATACTTCAAATGAGTGTTGTGAAACTTAAATGAGATTGTGTCTGTAAAACATTGAGAGTCTGTGTTTGATATACATACATTAGCTCATATTTTGTTCTTAAAGGTATATGGCACTTGTGCTGAGGGCCAAATCACGGATAGGATAGTAAAGAAAGAGAGAGAAGCATTTGAGATAGAGCTTTAAAATGCAAATGGAATGGGAAAAAAAGCAAGTGAAAATCGCTCAATTGTGTCCAACTCTTTTTGACTGTATAGTCCATGGAATTCTCCAGGCCAGAATACTGGAGTGGGTAGCCTTTCCCTTCTCCAGGGGATCTTCCCAACCCAGGGATTGAACCCAGGTCTCCCACATTGCAGGCAGATTCTTTACCAGCTGAGCCACAAGGGAAGCCCAGATGGAATAGAGAACCTTAAGTTGGTGGTTAGGCAAGGACAGAGCAGCTAGTTTGGGTCAGACTAGAGGGAGGAGAGCCATTTGGCTGGGTGTGAAGTGCTGAAGAGAGGAGATGAGGTAGGCAGGGTTGGCTGGGCTGGGCCTCAGGGCCATGCTGAGGGACTGTGTCTCATCCCACCAGGTCAGGCTTACCAGAGCAAGCTCTAGTTTGCAACTCTAGGTAAATATTTAGTGTCTAGAAGAATAAAGACAATAGGGAGCTAGGGGGAGATGGCAGATATCCCCCATCTAAAAGGAAACTTGATAATAAAAGTCAATATATTTTAAGCATTTACCATGCACCAAAATGTGGGCTGAGTGTCTCACCAGGATAAATGACTCATTTCTGCTTCTCAGCAACTTTAAGAGTTTTACCATCACCAGCCTGGTTTTACAGGTGGGGAAATTTAGGCTTGGAGAAGTCAAGTCATTGACCCAGAGCCACCCAGTCCATGAGTGATGAAGCTGGGATTTAGAAGCATTTGGGCTCTAAAGCCCTGCTTTCAGTCCTTTCTTGTCTGTCAAGGGCCCTGGCCTTTGTGTGGCCTGCCTGATGCCTGTGAGATACATCTAGAAGAGGAAATGATGAGACAGGCCTGGGAAGCTGAGGAAGAAGAGCAGGGGCTGGGCCAGGCACTCAGATACAGCCCCAACCTGCCCTCAAGGAGCACACAGCTCACTATCACTCTGGGTCTGCAACACCCACTTGCACAAGACCCGACACATAGCATGCACCCAGGTCTGAATGCCAGCCAGACAACTCTGGGGGTAAGAGTGAAGAGTGCCCAGGATCCTCCCTCCCACTCCAAGGGCCAGAGACTCACAGTCTCCACACCCCTACCATGACTCATCCTGGCCTGAGGCTCTCTCTGGAGGTGGTCCCAGGCTACTTACCCACTGTGTGCTCACTCTCTGTGAGTTTATGCTTCTTGGGGCCTTTCCAAGGTGGAGTCTATGGAGGAGGGAAGAAGAGAGGGAATTTTGCCAGAAAGTCATTGCCTGCTCCCGTGTCCCCAGCTTCCTCTCACAGCCCCGAAATGCAGAGATTTCCTCCAAAGGCCTGGACCCCTCTTCACTCCTCCTGTTGTCTCCTCAATTTCCCTCTCCCCCAGAAATGCAGGCCACATTCTCATAGCCACCAGTCTGTCTATTCTCTCTCTCCTCTACTTGGGCCTTATGGGCTTGCCTCGTCTTTCCAAACAGGACTTCCAATCTCCTGGGCCAAAAGGTCATGGTCAGAGGCCAAAGCTGTGACAGGAACCTACCAGGGCCATCCCAGTATAACCCTCCCGGTTCCCACAGTCCTCACCGAAACCGTTGACTCCAGGCTCACCAGCAGGGCCCCCAGGAGCAGCAGAGCTCTCATGGCGTCTGTCTGTTGGTCCAACCACTTGACCAGGAGTCCAGATCAATAGAACTGGTCAAAGGTCCCTGAGGCCTGGGGAGCAGAGATTGGTTGAGCTGCCCTTCTAGGCTGTTTATGGGAAGTCAAGCAAAGAGTTTCCCTGATGAACCCCTAAGGATGGGAAAGCTGGGAGCTGGTGGATGGCAGTAGAATAATAAGGAGTGGGGCTCCCCCCATCTTTCTCAGATAGTAGAACTGGAAGCAGAAAGAGAGTTTGCCTCATTTCCCGTCCTACTGGGGATGAGGAGGGTAAGGAAATCCAAAAGAAGCTCCCTACTTTGGGAATCTGAGCGTCCATGGGGAAGTATCTTGTTGTTTCGTTGCTAAATCATGTTCGACTCTTTTGCAACCCCATGGACTCTAGTCCACCAGGCTCCTCTGTCCATGGGATATCCCAGGCAAGAATACTGGAGTGGGTTGCCATTTCCTTCTCCAATGGGGAAGTGTATTCATATTCTATTGCTGTCTAAAATTAACTACAAACTTTGTAGATTAAAATAATACTCATAGTTAGTTCACAAATCTCTGGGTCTAAAGTCCTACACTGCATGACTCAGTTTTCTGCTCAGTTTCACAAAACTGAGTTCAAGGCTGAGTTCTCTGGAGGCTCTGGGGAAAAATTCCCTTCCAAGGTCATTCAGGTCATTGGCAGAATTCAGTTTTTTGCATTTATAGAAAGTGAGGTCCCTGTTTCCTTGCAAGCTATCAGCTAGGGGCTACCCTCAACTGCTACAAGCTTCCTGCATTTCTTGCCATAGAGTCCCTTCAATTTTCCAAGCCAACAACAGAGAATCTCTGCCATGTTGACTCTTTCTCACCCTTTGAATTTCCTCTGTTAGGAAGAACCCTGTCCCTTTTAAGGATTCATCTGATTAGGTCAGACCCACTAAGGAAAATCTCCCTCTCTTAAGGTCAACTGATTTAGGACCTTACTTATATTCATAGCATCCTTGTACAGAAGCCTCTAGATTAGCATTTGATTAAATAACTGAGAGAAGGTATGCTTACACCGGGGTCTTGGGGGCCATTTTAGAGTTCTACCTACAAAGTAAGTAAATGATCCCATGGAAAAAATACCAAAATTACTAAACCAAGAAGTGCTAAAATATGCAGTTGGAGCACAAGGAAGGGAGATGTGTTCAGCATGTATTATTTTTCCTTCCTAACAGCCATTTATCTTGGTTCAGTAAGGATACCCTGATTTTTCCTTTGAAAATCATTCCTCCTTCATCCCCTCCATGAGTCTCTAGTGCTGCCCGCTCTACCCTCAGTTCTAGGCCTGGGGGTGTGGCCTAGGTCTGGCCAATCAGAGTATGGTATTTCCAGACCACAGGGATTGGTTCAGCGATAAGCCATACACAAGTTTGGCCAATCGGAGTCAGCCTTGGGACTTTTCACCAGAACTTTTAGGATAAAGGTACTTTCTTCCTCTTGGAGTCCCTAAGAATGCAATCCTGGAGATGTTGATGGCCATCTCTGTCACTGCCTGGGGAGGTCCTTCCTGAGAATGAAGCATACATATAGGAATAGCAGAGCAAACAGGGAAGGGAGGTTGGAAGAATGCTATAGGGAGCAACCTCCTAGATGGTACCCATAGACCCTCACCTCCTGGAATTCATGACCTTGAATAGTCTCTTCCTACACTGGGTCAGAGCTGTTCTGTATCCAGTAGAATATGGCAGAAATGATGATGTTTGACTTGTGAGCCCAGGTCATAAAAGGGATCACAGTTTAAGTCTTGGTCTCATGGATCACTCACTCTGGGGGAGGCCAGTTGCCATGCTGTCAGGACACTCAAGTAGCCCTTCAGGGAGGCCCGTGAGGGAATAAAGTAAAGTCTTCAGCCAACAATCAGCACCAATTGGACAGTCATGTGAATGAACACTTTTGACATGGATATTGCAGCCCTAACGAGCATCTGGCCTGCAACCTCATTAGAGACCTCAAGCCAGACCATCCAGCTAGACAACTCCTAAATCCTTGAACCTCTGAAGTTGTGAAAATCCTAATTGATTTTTGTTGTTTTAAGCCATAAATTTTAGGATTATTTGCTACCCAGCATTTGATAACACAGGTAGAGTGATGATCGATTATTTTGTTTGAGAATCTAGATCCTAAAACTAGAGATAGCCTCAAGAATTCTCAGTTACATGTACCAATTAAAATCAATTTGAATGGACTTCCATCATTTTCAATCAAAGAAGTCCTGACTGGTCCAAAGTAATTTGTGGGAAATAAAGTGAAGACAGAATATAGCAAATTCTTGATTCTGATGGAAGAGAGGCAGGTCATGGAAGATTTCCTGGGACAGAAACACAGCAACAGGAAGGCAGGAGTAGAGGCACCACTTCAACAATTGTTTTCAAAAGTGGAAGTAATGGCTAATAAGACCATGATGAAAGTGAAACCGTGAGATGTATAGACGACTCATTAAGGTGAAAGCACCTTCATCAGGTCTTGATTTCAGTTCCTGAATACAGTCTGTGGCCCAGAACTGGTCCCATACTGGCTCCTTCCATCTGATGAGAAACCAGCTCTCCCTCCAAATGGAAGGGGCCTTTGAAACACATCTTCACAAAGAATAGGAAGCTGCAGGTGGGAAAGGGAGAGAAGGGCTTCCAGGCAGAGCAAGTACTACAGCTTCTCAGAAGCCTGAATGTGGCACGTCAGATGAAGAATACAGTAAGCACTGGTTGCTTTATATGGAACGTGAGATGAGACAACCAGTCTGCTGGGACCAGAGGTGGATATTCATGAGTATTTGGATGTTCGACATCTGTTCCCCCCTCCTCTTCTAGTCTGCCAGTTTCTATTTGGGGTTGTGTGTGCATGCTAAGTTGCTTCAGTTGTGTCTGACTCTTTGCAACCCCACGGACTGTAGCTCACCAGGCTCCTCTGTCCACGGGATTCTCCAGACAAGAATACCAGAGTGGGATGCCATGTGCTCCTCCAGGGGATCTTCCCAACCCAAGGGCTGAACCCATGTCTCTTAAATTTCCTGCACTGGCAGGCAGGTTCTTTACCACCAGTGCCACCTGGGAAGCTCATATTTGGGGTCACCTCACCCCTATTGCCATCTACTCTTCCCCAGTATACATAGGACACATTCCAACCTGGGAGGTTTATCTTCCAGCAGCATGTCTTTTTTGCCTTTTCATACTGTCCACAGGGTTACCCAGGCAAGAATACTGGAGTGGTTTGCCATTCCTTCCTCCAGTGGACCACATTTTTTCAGAACTCTTCACTATGATACATCCATCTTGAGTGGCCCTGCACAGCACGGCTCACAGCTTCACTGAGTTACACAAGCCCCTTTGCCATGACAAGCCTGTGATCCAATATGCTACTGGGGAAGAACAGAGGGCAATTAACAATAGCTCTAGTAAGAATGAAGAAGCTGGGCTAAAGTAGAGACCCCTTTGCCATGACAAGCCTGTGATCCAGTATGCTACTGGGGAAGAGCAGAGGGCAATTAACAATAGCTCTAGTAAGAATGAAGCAGCTGGGCTAAAGTAGAGACGATGCTCAGTTGTGGATGTGTCTGGTGGTGAGAGTACAGTCTGATTCTGTAAAGAACAATATTGCATATGAACCTGGAATGTTAGGTCCATGAATCGAGGTAAATTGAATGTGGTCAGGCAGGAGATGGCAAGACTGAACATTGACATCTTAGGAATCAGTGAACTAAAATGGACAGGAATGGTCAAATTTAATTCAGATGATCATTATATCTACTACTGTAGACAAGAGTCCCTCAGAAGAAATGGAATAGCCCTCATAGTCAACAAAGGAGTCTGAAATGCCGTACTTGGGTGCAGTCTCAAAAACAACAGAATAATCTCAGTTCTTTTCCAAGGCAAACCATTCAACATAACAGTAATCCAAGTCTATGCCCCAACTACTGATGCTGAAGAAGCTGAAGTTGACTGGTTCTATGTAGACCTACAACACCTTGTAGATCTAACACACACACACACACATACAAAATGTTCTTTTCATCATAGAGTATTGGAATGCAAAAGTAGGAAGTCAAGAGATACCTGGGGAAAAAAGGCAAGTTTGGCCTTGAAGTACAAAATGAAGCAGGGCACACTGGTCATAGCAAGCACCCTCTTCCAACAACGCAAGAGACAACTCTACACATGGACATGGACACCACCAGAGAGTGATACCAAAATCAGATTGATTATGCTGTTTGCATCCAAAGACGGAGAAGTACTATACAGTCAGGAAAAACAAGGCCTGGAACTGACTGTGGCTTAGATCATGAGTGCCTTATTGCAAAATTAAGGCTTACCTTAAAGAAAGTAGGGAAAACCACTAGGCCATTCAGGTATGACCTAAATAAAATCTCTTATGATTATACAGTGGAGGTGATGAATATATTCAAGGGATTAGATCTGCTAGACAGAGTGCCTGAAGAACTATGGATGGAAGTTCATAATGCTGTACAAGAAGCAGTGACCAAAACCATCCCAAAGAAATAGAAAGGCAAGAAGGCTAAGTGGTTGTCTGAGAAGGCTTTACAAATAGCTGAGGAAAGAAGAGAAGCAAAAGGCAAGGGAGAGAGGGAAAGATATACCCAACTGAATGAAGAGTTCCAGAGAACAGCAAGAAGAAATAAGAAGGCCTTCTTAAATGAACAATGCAAAGAAATATAGGAAAACAATAGAATGTGAAAGACAGATTTCTTCAACAAAATGAGAGATATCAAGGGAAAATTTCATGCAAGGATGGGCACAGTAAAGGACAAAAACCACAAGGACCTAACAGAAGCAGAAGAGATTAAGATGGGGTGGCAAAAATACACAGAAGAACTATACAAGAAAGGTCTTAGTGGCCTGGATAACCATGAGGGTGTGGTTACTCACCTAAAGTCATATATCCTGGAGTGTGAAATCAAGTGGGCCTTAGGAAGCATTACCACAAACAAAGCTAGTGAAGGTGATGGAATTCCAGCTGAGCTATTTCAAATTGTAAAAGATGATGCTGTTAAAGTGCTGCACTCAATATGCCAGCAAATTTGGAAAACCCAGCAGTGGTGACAGGACTGAAAAGGTCAGTTTTCATTCCAGTCCCAAAGAAGGGCAATGTCAAAGAACATTCAAACTACTGTACAATTGCACTCATTTTACATGATAGCAACATTATGCTCAAAATCCTTCAAGCTAGGTTTTAGCCTAGTACGTGAACCAAGAACTTCTAGATGTACAAGCTGGGTTTTGAAGAGGCAGAGAAACCAGAGATCAAATTGCCAACATTCATTGAATCATGGAGAAACCAAGGGAATTCCAAAAAACATCTACTTCTGTTTCATTGACCACTCTAAAGCCTTTGACTGTGTGGATGACAACAAACTGTGGAAAATACTTAGAGATGAGAGTACTGACTTCCTTACCTGTCTCCCGAGAAACCTATACTTGGGTCAAGAAGTAATAGTTAGAACAGGACATGTATCAAAGTTGGGAAAGGAATACAACAAGGCTGTATATTGTCACTCTGTTTATTTCACTTCTGTGCAGAGGACATCATGGAAAATGCCAGGCTGGATGAATCACAAGCTGGAATAAAGACTGCTGGAAGAAATATCGACATCCTCAAACATGCAGACAATACTACTCTAATGGCAGAAGATGACGAGGAACTAAAGAGTCTCTTGATGAGGGTGAGAGAAGAGAGCAAAAAGGCTGGCTGTCTTTCACTCAGCACTCAAAAACCTAAGATCATGGCATCTGGTCCCATCACTTCATGGCAAATAGATGGGGAAACAGTGGAAACAGTGACAGATTTGATTTTCTTGGGCTCCAAAATCATTGCAGGCAGTAACTACAGCCATGAAATTAAAAGGTGCTTGCTCCTTGAAAGGAAAGCTATAACAAATATAGACAGCATATTAAAAAGCAAAGAAATCATTTGCCAACAAAGGTCCATATAGTGAAAGCTATGTTTTTTCTAGTAGTCATGTATGAACGTGTGAGCTGAACCATAAAGAAGGCTGATCGCTAAAGAATGGATACTTTCAAATTGTGGTGTTGGAGAAGACTCTTGAGAGTCTCTTGGATTGCAAGATCAAACCAGTCAATCCTAAAGGAAATCAACCCTGAATATTCATTGGAAGAACTGTTGCTGAAGCTCTAATACTTTAGCCACCTGATGCAAGGAGCCAACTCATTGGAAAAGACCCTGCTTCTAGGTAATATTGAAGGCAAAAGGAGATGGGGGCGGCAGAGGATGAGATGGCTAGATAGCATCACCAACTCAATGGACATTAGTTTGAGCAAACTCCAGGAGACAGTGGAGGAAAGAGAAGCCCATGGAGTTGCAAAGAGTCAGAATCCTGGGAAAGAGCACCCATTGATTGAGTTTAGGTATCTCTGATTATGTTAGTGTAGGGAGAGAGTGATCTAGTCCATTAGGCTTCCATGGTGGGAGGTGGTCACTGGAAATTACCCTTGCCTTACACAATAAGGGAGTTGTTCTTCACAACTTAGCAACTGAACAACAACAACTTCCCTATTGTGTGGGGGAAGGGTAATTTCCAGTGACCACTTCCCACTATGGAAGCCTAACGGGCTAGATCACCCTCTCCCTACATTAAGGCAATCAGAGAGACCTAAACTGGGCCAACAGGCTCTCACTCCCAGGATTCTGAATCCTGAACAGGTCACACAAGCAAGGATGGTGAAAAGTGCCAGGGTTGGAGGTCTGCCATTTCACCAACTGTACCCTGGCCAGATTGTCCCTGCTCCATGGTATAAGTCAGGATGCCTTCCAAAACCCCAGCTTAAGTAGCAAGGAAATTTAAATTTATCATTTCATATCATAAGAGATCTAGAGTGGAAGGGCTCCAGGAACAGAGCTTTCAGTGGTTTAACAATGTCATCAAGAGTCCATGTTCTTGGCTGATCCACACTGTTGTGCAGCAGAAACTAACCTAACATTGTAAAGCAATTATACTCAAAAAAAAAAAAGAAAGAAAGAACCCAAGTTCTTTTTTCTTTTGTTTACTATGGTCCTCAGTGTGCATACTTCAAGCTGATTCCCTCATGGCCACCAAATGACTACCACAGCTCCAAGAATCATGCCTAAACTCCAGTGAAGAAGGACCTTCCCTTCCATTAGATCATTCTTAGAAATGAGGAAAGTTCCCTCCCCAAAATTCCCAAGCAGACCTCCTCTCGTGGCTCAGTGGCCACAACTGAGTTATCTGCTACTTCTAACCAATCTCTAGCAAGGGTAAGGGGTTCTCTATAACTGTCTTAGGCCAATCAATCCTGGAGCCAAGTCAGAGGCATGCAGGTCAAGTGGCCACAGGAACAGAATTAGGACTCTGCAAAAGAGGAAGAAATAGACATTAGGTAGACAACCACAGTTGTAATTCCTACATTCTGGTCCTCTAGTGGTCCTTTATTCCTACTTATTTCCAAGTGTATTCCTTCTAGCTGATGCTATGAACCATTGAGGGCATTCCCATGATATAAATTCCCTTTTGTATAAGTAGCTAGAGTCATATTCCAGTGCTTCTAGACAAAAGCTTTCACTCTCCCTTATCCCTCAAGTCTAACCAGGCTTCAAGTTCTGTTCATTACACTGCCCACATATTTCTCAAAATTCTCCACTTCTCTCCGTTCCTACTGCCTCTTTCTTTGACTTCTAGAAAAATCAAGGTATCAACAGTGCTGGAACATAATTTGAGAACCTCTGGTGGACATCTGTCATTTCCCTTCTTTAGCATCCATTCTCACTTTATCGAGCAAGAGCCCTCAATGTTCCTTTGGGGAGGGGCCCATTCCCCCTTCCATCAAGTGGACTGAAGAAAGCTTACCCTTTCCCTCAGCTGAGGGTGGAGTGGACATGTGATCCAGGCCTGGCCAACTAGAACAGTGCCTCTTTTGGAAAACTCAAGATGCTTAGATCCTTAATTCAGGGAAGAATGTTTCTCATGTTTATTCATTCTAGTTTATTTTCATTTAAAAATTTTTTTGGTTAAACTTAAGCTCTTTAGAAGTTACTTTTGGAAATTGAGACACATTACTAATACTGTAGTAATTGGCGACGCCTTGATTTAAAACTTTCTTTATACTATGAGTTTCTTTCAGGTGTATTTTGTAAAATGAAACATTAAATTTTTTGTTAACTTAATTTTTTTTCTTAAAATAAAGACTTTTTCACAATTAAAAAAAAAGAACACTGCCTCTTTCTGTCCTCAGTGATTGGTTCAAAAGGAACACCTGACTCAAATCAAACCAATGAGAGGCAACCCCAGGATTTTTTGCTAGAATCAAGATAGAGTCGTTCTCTTTCTATAAAAGTAGCCCTGTTGGTAGGAAGTGAACTTGAAGCTGTTGGCAGCCATTAACATCTCATGAACGGGCTGAGATAAAGATAACACTTTAAAAGCTGAGTCAGGGTATGGGAAAGACAAATTTTGAGTGACGCAATTTGAGATCTGAGATGCAATGACACTTGTAATCAGAACCACAACTTATACTTTTAAATTACTTAAATCAATAATTTTTTTTTTTTTTTACCTTGGCCAGTTTTAGTTGCAATTAAAAACTCCTAACTGATGCAAGCAGGAATTTATACGTTGTTACCATCAAGTTCCTAAAACAAAAGAAAACAAAACCGCTAGTGATCAGCTCTGTAAGTCAGTACCCTAAAGAATAGGACAATGATCTTAGAAGTAGGGACTGGAGGGAAAAAATAGCAGTGAACTTGAATCAGGAAAACTTCAAATCCCATCTTGGCCACTGACCCCCAGTGTGATCACTGAGTCAGGTGCTCAGCTTTCCTGAACCTTGATTACCACACCTCTTTAGGGAGGGAATGGCACTCAGACCAACAAGCATGGCTTGTTGAGATGCTTGAATGGGAATTCATGTGAAAGGGCCAAGCTGGCATATGATTGGGGCTCAGTCTATAGGAGTTTACAAAGAAACTTTCCCTAGAAAGAATATAAAAGAGAAACTAGAGAAAAAAAAAAAAGAAAGAAAGAAAAATTTTTTAAAGAAAAAAAAAGAAAGAAACTTTTCCATGTGGACGCCTCTACCCCCACTTTAGCAGTTTCTACACACATGCCCAGCTCCTCCTGAACATCTGGGTCCCTTATCATCTGCTTTGGATCAGAGCAGAAAGGTACTCAGGTTTCTGTCTTCCCACAGCTGGAGCATCTATGGGATCAGAAGGGAGAAACTATCAAGTTCCTGCTCACAAGTGCTTGGATCCACGCAGACACACATAGACAGCCCTTCTTCATAGCAGGGACTTGGAAGGAAGATTTCAAGAAGTGGCAGACCTACCTATTCAAAGACAAGTTTAGGGGGTCAGAAGGTACCCAGCCCACCATCCTTCATTCCTCCTTACTTAGTGGCATCATTTTTCTCCCAGTTGTTCAGGCTGTCACCATGGAACCTTTGTACAAATGGAAGCCTCTTCTTCCTCCAGACGAGTGCTGCCTGTCAGAACTTCTGTGATGATGGAAATATTCTATAGCCATTAGTCAAATGTGGCTATTGAACATTTGAAAACTGGCTAGTGTGACTGAGGAACTGGATTTTCATTAATTAACTTAAATTTAAATAGCACACGTGGCCAGTGGCTACTGTATTGGACAACACAGCTCCACAGTGTGACAGGAGAGAGAGGTGTATGAAATATTGTTGGAAAGCTACATGGGCCCAGATCAAGTTGGGCCCTAATAGGTCATGGGAACAGTTTGGGTTTTATTTATAAGTGTAATGGGAAGTGAATTAGTTATCTACTGAAGCTAATAAGAGATGCAAATTGCTCCCAAATTTAGCAACTTAAACTACAAACATTTACAGGCATACCTCACTTTATGGCACTTCAAAGATAGTGCAACTTGGGGAGGGTCCATTTCCAAGTTCATTCATAAAGCTATTGACTTCAGGTTCTCCTTGATGGTTGGCCAGAGACTTCAGTTCCCAATCATGTAGGCCTTGCCATAGGTCAGTTACTTGAGGATGACATTTCATTATCTTTCGTCACTTTCGCTGCATTTGTCTTTTCCTTTTTTGGGTTGTGCTGGGTCTTTGTTGTTACAAGCAGGCTTTCTCTAGTTGCCACAAGCAAGGGCTACTCTTTGTTGCAGTCTGTGTGCTTCTCATTGTAGTGGTTTCTCTTGTGGAGCACGGACCTAGGCACACAGGCTTCAGTGGTTGTGGCACTTGGGCTCAATAGCTGTGTTTAGGGCTTAATTGCTTTGTGGCATGTGGGATCTTAGTTCCCTGACCAGGGATTGAACCTGACTCCCCTGTACTGTAAGGCAAATTCTTAACCACTGGATCACTAGGGAAGTCCCCTGACCTCCCTTTTTAAAAATCATTTTGAAAAAATAAATAAATAAAAAGATCATTTTGGCCATAGATAGAGAATGGGTTGTGCCTGGAGAATCCCAGGGATGGTGGAGCCTGGTGGGCTGCCGTCTATGGGGTCGCACAGAGTCGGACATGACTGAAGCGACTTAGCAGCAGCAGCAGCAGAGAATGGGTTGAAGAGTCAGATTCTGGGAGTTGTGTGAGATACCTTCCTGTCCTTATCTCTTATCAGTCGCCAGGTCTTATTCATCCCATCTCCATGATAGCTCTCAATCTGATCACTTCTCTGCACCCCCTGGCCACCTCCCCAGCACAGGGTATCATTCCTCTCTCTAATGGATCCTCTTAAAAGGACCTCCTGCCTGTCTTACTCAGGATGGTGGTGGTGGTTTAATCGCTAAGTCATGTCCAACTCTTGTGACCCCATGGACTACAGCCCACCAGGCTCCTCCGTCCATGGGATTTTCCAGGCAAGAATACTGGAATGGATTGCCATTTCCCTCTCCTGGGGATCTTCCCAACCTAGGAATTGAACCCAGGTTTCTTGCATTGCAGACAGATTCTTTACCGACTGAGCTATGCTGCTGCTGCTGCTAAATCGCTTCAGTTGTGTCCGACTCTGCAACCCCATAGACGCCAGCCCACCCTGGGATGGCCAATCCCGTCCATGGGATTCTCCAGGCAAGAATACTGGAGCGGGTTGCCATTTCCTTCTCCAGTGCATAAAAGTGAAGTCACTCAGTCGTGTCCGACTCTTAGCGACCCCATGGACTGTAGCCTACTGGGCTCCTCTGTCCATGGGATTTCCCAGGCAAGAGTACTAGAGTGGGTTGCCATTGCCTTCTCCGACTGAGCTATGAGGAAAGCCTTTACTCAGGATACGTGATTCTCAACAATGAAGCCAATTCTGGGTAACTGAGGCAGACAAGGAACTGACTGGGTGCTTGTTGAATCCACCTACCCTCCTAAGGCCTGGCTCGACCTCCTCCCCTTCTTCTACTGTCACCACAATGAACCCTCAATGGTCCTCTAATGTCTGATATGAATCCCTTGCTTTGGATTTCCAAGACCTGCTTGCAAACATTGGAAACATGCTCCACGTACTAGGGACGTTGGAGAGGAAATTTTGCCTCCTCTCTGAGTTCCGTAGTGGAGAACAGGGTCTGCCTCTGCATTTTATAGGTTTCCTCCTTAAAGTGGAGGGGTATTCAGATGCTGGGCACCAAAATAATAGGTGTTTACAAGACAGCCTAAGCCTCTCTCTCCTGACCCTTCACCCCACCCCTAGCATGGCACACAGTAAGCAAATAAGATCAAACTACTTCCTGGTTTAACACACTCTGGACAGTTCCCCACTACCCTCAAAATGAAGTCTAAACTTGCTGAGCTTCCAAGAAGCTCCCTAATTCAGGCCTCTTTTGAAGGCCTGAGCCTCATTTCTTGCCCCCACCCCTCATCATGCATACCCCAATGTGCACCTGAAACTCTAGTTCAGTGCTCTGCCCTCAGGGGCCAAATGTATGAGCTCTCACCACCTTCCTCGACAGAACTCTGGACATGTGCTGCGTCTTGCCAGAGCTCTTTCCTTCCCACACCAGTTACCTCTGAAAACTGCACTTTCTCACTTAACTCTCCGGTCTCACTTGGACATGACAGCCTTCAGTGGGTGAGGTACCTGTCCTTTGTCCTACTGACCACTGGTTTTCCTTCTTTCAAGGTACTTATCTTTAGTCCCCAAAGTATCCTAGATCCATGCATTTCCCCACATCTCCACTGCCACCTTTTCAGTCCAAGTCATCATCCCCTGTCTCCTGGAATTCTAGAGCCTCCCAACTGCTTGTTCTGTCTCCATTCTTGTCCCCTTGAAAGTCTACTAGCTAGAGTAATCTTCTAAAATGGTTTGAAATCTTAAGAAAAACATTTCACTTAAGAAAAACAAACTCTTCTCCATGGTTTGCAAAGCCTTCCAGATTCTACTTAAATCCCTGCTCTTTCATTTTATATCAGACTTTTGGGCTCAGAAGCTACACAGGCCTTCTTCCTGTTCTCTGAACATAGCAAACTTACTCTAGGAGCAGAGCTTTGGACTTGCTATTGCCTCTGCTTGAAACTCTGTTCCTCTAGATCTTTGGGTGGTTGGATCTGCTCAAATGTCACATCCTGAGACCAATTCCCTTCACTATTTTGTCTTACTGTCTTAATAGCACTTATCATTCTCTCAGACCACCCCAATTATTTGTTTACTCATAGTATTACCATCTTGATCCTCCTTGCAGGTAGGCAGAGAGACTGACTATCTTGCTAGCACTACTGTATTCCCCGGCTCCTGGCTCGGTGCCTGGCACGAAATATGTGCTCTGCATTTTTGGATGAATGAATGGATAGGAACCAGAGAAGCCTAGTTGAATCTGGCTTTGCTTTACTTGCAAGTTTGGGCAAGCCTCCGTTTCCTGGTGTGTGAAGTGAGGGTGGAGGGAGTAGGATGTTGAACTAGAAGGTGTTGATTAGCTGTAAAATTTCAACCTTGTTTTCTTCCTAGTCTTAGGCCTGAAGCCAGCCACTGGACCTCAGCTCCCCACCTGTATAATGGGTGTGAGCTCATTCCTGCGGCTTGGGGTGTTAGCGCTGCCTTATAAGGCAGCAGAGGCCGAGGGCGGGCGAAGCCGTGTGGGTGGAGAGAAATCACAACATCCGGCTGTGGGGGCAGGGAGGGGGCGCCCGCAGTGGGCAGGCCAGAGGTCGGGTCGCAACTAGGGATGCCGCCAGCCTCCTCTAGGCCTCTCCCTGACTCCGATGTGCGCCCTCCAGGATGGGCCAACCCAAAAGCATACTGACGGACACACTGACCGAACTCGCTTGAGGCCGGCCCGCAGAAGGCCTAGAATGCCAAACGCATCCCCTTTAAACCCTGGAAAAGCCAGGGTGAACCAACGGGACCACACCCACACCTAGTGGTCCAATCAGAGTGCAGTGCTGAGAATGACTGACCTTCGTTCATCCAATCAAATGCCAGGTATCCGGGGCGTGATCCAGAGATCCCACCTCTGCTGTCCCCGAGGAGGGCTCGACCCTAATTGGCAGTTCGGTATCCTACGAAGGTGCTGAAATTCGAACGTAGGGGCTGAACCCCACCGCAGACCAACCAGGAAGAGGTGACGTTTTCGGTCCTGCCCGCCCTGTTCCTTTGAACGAATCCCTAGCTCCGGGGGCGGGGGATGATTAAGGGGTTGTCTAATGGGAAGACGGCGCGGGGAGCGCTCGCCTAGTTATTGGCCAAGTAAAGTAAACAGAAGGCGGGCCGGGGCGGGGCGTGCCAGAGCCCGGGTGGCCCCCGGGAGGGGGCGGAGAGTGAGCGGCGGGCGGCGGCGGCGGCCCGGGAGGCCCCGGAGGCCGCGGTGCGGTCACTGCGAGCCGATCCGAGCCGCGCCGATCGCCATCCGGCCCCGGCCCCCTCGCGCAGTCCTAGCCGGCGGCGCGGCCCGGCGGGCCCTGCGGCGCCGCAGCCCATGGAGCTCGAGAACATCGTAGCGAACACGGTGCTACTCAAGGCCCGGGAAGGTGAGGCTGTCGGGTGCAGGGAAAGCGGGCGCGCGGCCTCCGAGCTCGGCGGGGTGTCTCAGCCGCCTGATCCCCTAGGGCAGCTAGCTCCATGCCCCGCACCTCTCGCGGACACGAGCGCTTCCGGCCTGTGGTCCTTTTCCTCCGCACCTGCCCTCCGGGAGCTGGAGCCCAGGAAGGGGCGGGGGTCAGGCCGCCGCCCTCGCGGCGAGTAGGGTGGTGGTGGTGGTGAGAGGGTATGAGAAGGAGACAGGAAGGAAGAGGGAAGGGTGGGACCTCAGCCCCGGGAGAGCCTCTCTGAGGCCTCTCCCAGGTGAGAGGTTAAGAAGATGCCTCAGGAAGGGGAAGGGGCAGCCACCCTACCCCACGTGCCCGGGCCCAGATTCAGCCTGGGTTGCGCCCAGCCTTGGCCGGCGCAAAGTTGGTGCAGGGTAAAAGGTTTGGAGAATGAATTAACCGAGGCTCTGCCGTAGCAGAGCCCACCAGAGGCTGGGAAACTGCTGGTCATTTATGCTACCTGCATGACTGCCACATGCTTGGAACTTCAGGACACTGGGGACAGAGGGGAATGGGTAACAGTTTCTGCCCTCAGGACTAGTGGGGCAGATGGCACAGAAATAACTGGAGGCTGAGTTTTGAAGGAAGGGAGCATGCCAGGCTGGTAGGACTGTTAAGTGCAAGGCCTGGCAGAGGGAGCCTGTCTAGTGAACCTGGTGTTACTGAGTGCCTATGTTACCAGACACCTGCTCTGTGAGGGCCCTGGGGATGCATAAGGACCAGACCCCGTCTGCCCCTCACCTGTCATTGTTCACCTCAGTAACATAATCACCAAACACCTACTCTGTACCCTGTCCTGTCCAGGGTGCTGGGGACCAGTAAAGAAGAAGACATTCCTCTTTGAAATGCTAGGGCAGGGAGGTCAGGACTCTTTGCTGGGCTTTCGGGCAGGTGGAGCCATCTGCGTTGCCTCCCTGACCTCTTTACAAGTGGGAAACTGAGGCTCAGATCAGGAACCGGCCCCCAGGACCCAGCAAGATGGGTTGACTCAGGCCTAGGACACAGCGTGTCCCCGGTGCAGCCCGTAGGAAACAGATGCTTTCTGGCACAGCATCTGGTGCCCCCTGCCTGCCCTAGGCGTGTTGACCCCGGGGAGGTGCTGCCTGGAAATGGGCATGGCAGGCTGGGTCCTCGGTGCCCAGAGCCTTCTTTATCTCCTGTCCCTTATTGAGTCCTGGGGCTAGGCCTTCCTCCCAGCCTCTGGGGGCATCTGCCGATTCTGTTCTGCCTCGTCATCCAGCCAGCCAGGGAGGAGGGGAGGGGAGAGCCTGGCCAGGCCTCCCTCCATAGAGCTGTAGCCAGTTCAGGCCTCAGGCCTGCTGAGAACACTGCCTTGCCTGGCCAGAGGATATAGGCACCTTCTGACAGGCTTCCTTAGGCCATTGGCGAGGCATAGGAGGTTATGACCAGACTAGGACCAGTTCCTTCACTGGAGAATCCTTACTCCAATCTGGCCCTGTCCCTCCCACCTGGATGACTCTAGACAAGTCTTCTCTCTCTGAACTTCAGTAACTCTTTTTGTGGCATGGTTGAGGATGGGACATTGAAAACTAAAGGAAATCCCAGTTGTCACTGAGTTCTGAACCCTGGTCTATAGACTGAGTGCATTGGAATCCCTTCATGAGCTGATTGACAGTTTGGCCCTATGTTTGCCAGTTTCCCAAGTGATCTGAGGCCCTGAGTGATTTGGGATTGCATGTATTCAGTTGACACCTGATAGATGCTGGGCTTGTTTGGGTTTGGAAAAGAGCTTGACCTGGGGTCCTAGAGAGCTGGGTTCAAAAACTACCTCTGGGACCTCCAGGCTTTGAAATCTTGGACAAATTGATTCCCCATTTCAGGGCTTCAGCTTTCTCATAAAATTGAGCCAGGTCTGTCAGAGTTGCTGTGAGGATGAAGTGGGACAGCATTGGGGGTGTGAACCCTCACTTAATCCTCCTCCCTTTCCCAGACCCCCAGAGACATGGGAAAGGGTCCAGGCTGGGGTGGGGGTGGGAGGAGCCCCGCTGACTCTGGTGGCAGTTCCAGGACAGGATATTTGCATGTGACTCTTTGCTGCTGCCTTGATGTGGCTGAGAGGAGGGGGAGGAGGAAGTAACTGGTGGGGGTAGCAGGCGGATGGAGGGTTGGGTGAGGGACTTGCGGGGGTGGGGGAGGAGTTCCCCTTCTGGGGAGGCCTTGCCCTAGGTTGACGGCGGGGGTCTGTTGCTCACTCACAGTGGAGCAATGACTATGGGGTGTGCTGGGTTCAGGCTGCGGGAGGGCTGCTACCAGGTTTCCCAATGGGTTACCCTGCAACACTTCCTCCTCTAGGCAGCTTAGGTCAGGCAGCCCACTAGAGGACTCAGCCTTGCCCCCTCCCTGGAATGCGGCCCCTCCTACCTGCCTTCAACCAGACTAGACAGAAACAAAGCTGCATAAGCCATAGGGGAAACTGAGGCCAGGTGAGGAAAAGTGATGGCCGGAGATTGCCACTGACTTGTTGGAGCTGGGACCCACCCCTTGCCACAGCTCTACTGAGTACTGGACACAGACTCTGTTAGTCATCCTCACAATACTTCTGGAGGACCTCAAGTCCACATGGAGAAACTGAGGTTCCTAGAGAGCAAGTTAGGGGCTTCCCTGGCAGCTCAGCTGGTAAAGAATCTGCCTGCAATGCAGGAGACCTAGGTTTGATTCCTGGGTTGGGAAGATCTCCTGGAGAAGGGAATAGCAACCCACTCCAGTATTCTTGCCTAGAGAATTCCATAGACAGATCAAGGGATCACAAAGAGTTGGACATGACTGAGTGACTAACACACAAGAGAGCAAGTTATAGTCTGAAGTGTAAAGGGCCGATTCAAACCCAAATTTGTAAGATGCCAAGACTCAGGCCCCTTCCACCATGTTCAACCTCATGACCCACAGGCCACACCTGTCTAGCTTTCTAACATGTTTTATGTATTTGGCTGCAGTGGTTTCTTTTTTTTTTTTAATAATACAGGAACCAGTATTTCGTGTAACAGTCCAGATTCTCGGCTGACTTTGAAAAGTCTGAAGAGTTGGCCGCACTGAGCCGGCATTCCTGCCTAGTCAGAATCAAGCAGTCAGCTGCAGTTGTGCTGCAGCTGTCTCCATTTGAGGGGTCCGGTTCCCACACTCCCCACCACTCACTGTTGTCTCTGATCTGGTCCCTATTTACCGCACCTGTCTGATTCTGTAGGCATTTGAGCTGCTGCCCAGCGGCTGCAGATGAGGGATCAGCTAGGTAAAATGAGGTGGGTGTCAGGACCAGGAAAGTAGGAGTAAGAATTCTGAGTGCCAGGCCTCCTGCCACCACCTCTGTTGCCTCTGATGCAGGGTCCTGTCATAGGAGCTCGGAGCCTCCCTCGTGACTCAGCCGCCCTCTGCCATCTCTCAGGCATGTCCCAGGACGTCTCGCTTCTGGGCCTGGACTTAACACAGTTCCCCCCACTATCGTGTCCTTCTCTTCACTTGGGAGGGAAACTCCTACCTGCTTGGAAGCAGCTGAGGCTTGCTGAAGCTAACTGGAAACCCCACCTCCCACCCCCGCCCCCTCCGTGGCCTGGCCTCATGCCCTTCTTGGTTGTTCCATCCCTTCTTGGCTCTTCCAGCCTAGGAGCCCCTAGCAGGAGGGCCTGGGGCCCACGTGTGTCCTGAAAACCAGCAAGAGCATGCTGCAGGCAGAAGGAAGGCCCACGGGGCCTCTCGGAGTGGACTGGGCCTCGGCTGAACCCTGAAAGCCTCTGCACCACGCTGAGGGTTGCAGGGAGGCCGGCAATGGCAAGACTCAAGAACTAGTGCCTGTTTGCTTCCACAGGTGGCGGCGGGAATCGTAAAGGCAAAAGCAAGAAATGGCGGCAGATGCTACAGTTCCCCCATATCAGCCAGTGCGAAGAGCTGCGGCTCAGCCTCGGTGAGGCCTTGGTTGAGACTGTGGGGTGGGGTGGGGTGGGGTGGGGTACAGAGGCAAGAGAGTCCTGGTGTGCTAGGGGAGCCTCCCCTGAGACCTAGCCTCCAGGCAGAAGGTTGTAGGGGTTTCGGGGAGCAGAGAGATGGAGGCTGCACCACCCAGCTGAGTTTCAGTTCCTGGGTCCAGGCTGGGTGGAGGGCAGAGAGCACACAGGACAGCAGCAGGCGGTGGGGGTAGGTGGGAGGAGAAGCCCCAAGTCAGATTTGGGGGCGGTCTGAGGGAAGCTGCAGAAGGGAGGACCAGGCCTCGGGTGAGCAGGGCTCGGAGGACAGAGCAGAATGTGCAGAGGGCGCTGGAGTCAGCTCACACACTGACCGTCTGGGGTGGTGCGGTGGCGGAACCCAGGCCTGTGCGCAGCCCTACCCAGCCTGGCCCTGGGGGTGCCCGACAGAGCCTTGACCAGCAGGGCCCAAGCCCCCTCTGACGGCCTGCACGTGAGCCAGGAGTACACCATGGCTGCTTCCACTGCTGGGAAGGAGGCCTAGCCTCGAACTTGCCGGAAGCCACAGCTTCCTCCCACACTTTCGCCAGGCAGGCAGCAGGTGTGGGCTGGGCCAGAGCCGGGCCGGAACCACACAGACCACACCCAGCCCCAACCATGACGTATGTACAAGTAGTGTGAACTGGAAGTCAGCAGCCGGAAGTGAGGACCCCAGCTCTGGAGCCACACTCCTGCTTGTGTGACCTTGGGCTAATTACTCAGCCTCCCGATGGCAGTAACAGTGGTGTTGCATCAGTGCTGTGGCGAGGGTTCTAAAGGAGACAGTGGCTGCCATACTGCAGGGCTGGAAGCTGTTGGCGGGGGCTCCGGGCCTGGCGGTACGGACAGGAGTGCCTGGCCGGCAGGCTCCAAATCCAGGAATCCAGCAGCTCCCACCTCTGCCTGCAGAGCGTGACTACCACAGCCTGTGTGAGCGGCAGCCCATTGGGCGCCTGCTGTTCCGAGAGTTCTGCGCCACGAGGCCTGAGCTGACTCGCTGCATTGCCTTCCTGGACGGGGTGGTGAGTGCGGCCCAGCCCCACACCGAGGGTGGGCAGAGGTCCCGGGCCACATGTGTGTCCCGTCTCCTCACACCTGTTACTCCATCCAAACCCCAAGCCTTCTCTGCCTCCCCCCACCACCCCCGCAGGCCGAGTATGAAGTGACCCCTGATGAGAAGCGGAAGGCGTGTGGGCTGCGGCTCATGCAGAATTTTCTGAGCCACACGGTGAGTTAGCACTGGTGCAGGGATGGGGGTAGTGGACAGAGCTCAGTGATGGTGAGAGGAATGACCACTGCCTGTGCAGAGTGCCCCTGGAGCTACTCCAGGCTCACCAGGCGGCACCGTGGGCAGGGAGCCCAGGAGGGTGGGCCAGGGCACTGGGCCCAGCAGCTCTGCTTCACCATGCCTCAAGGAGAGCTGCAGAAAATTCAGCCACTAATCAGGCTGTGCACCCCTGGCCACCCAGCACAAGCCCAAGATCTCTGCCCTGGCGGTGGGCAGGTCCCTGCATTGACCTGTCTGTGGCCTGTCCCCAGGGTCCCGACCTCATCCCCGAGGTCCCCCGGCAACTGGTGACAAACTGTGCCCAGCGGCTGGAGGAGGGACCCTGCAAAGACCTCTTCCAGGAGCTTACTCGGTAAGCCTCTCCCTGCCCGCAGACTGAGAACTGTGTCCTGAGGAGGGGGTTTCTGCAGACCCAGAGGGCTATAAACAGTGCAGCAGGTGGTGAGCAAACTCACTGTCTCACCCCAGCCTTGCCCCTGCTCTGTGACCCTGATCAGGTTGCCTCCCCTCTCTGTGGCATCCTGAGCTTTAGCATCGGATATCCGTCTTCCCCGCAGGTGGGCTAGCAGGAGGGTTGGCCAAGGATTCTGCCTTTTAGGCTGAGCATACACATAACAGGGGGCCTGGGCCACCGAGGGGATAATGGGGGGTGTCAGGTGCTGACCAGAGGCTGGGCCTTCTCGACAGGTTGACCCACGAGTACCTGAGCGTGGCCCCTTTTGCCGACTACCTCGACAGCATCTACTTCAACCGTTTTCTGCAGTGGAAGTGGCTGGAAAGGTGAGCGCCTTGAAGGCTGGCCCCAGGTGGGCCAGGTTGAAGGGGTTCTCATGGGTCTCAGGCCCCTGCTCAGCTAGTGTTTGCTTCCCAACCCCTTGTCCACAGGCAGCCAGTGACCAAAAACACCTTCAGGCAGTACCGAGTCCTGGGCAAAGGCGGCTTTGGAGAGGTGAGTGGCCAGGCCAGAGCCCAGCAGAGTGCAGAGGTGGGGTAGAGGGGACCCTGACCATCCCTTTACCCTCTCTGAGCCTGTAACCCCCAGGAAGGCCACAGCTGGTCCCCATTTGCCCCATCTATCCTGGCTACAGGTATGTGCCTGCCAGGTGCGGGCCACAGGCAAGATGTACGCCTGCAAGAAGCTGGAGAAGAAGAGGATCAAGAAGCGGAAAGGGGAAGCTATGGCACTCAATGAGAAGCAGATCCTGGAGAAAGTGAACAGTAGGTTTGTAGTAAGTACAGACAGGAGACCCCTCCTTTCCCCCGCGGCCACACTGGCCTTCCCCACTCACTGGACTAAGACCTCTTCCCTCCCTGACCCGTCCCCTCCAGGCACCGCTACCTCTCCTGCCCTCAGAGATGCCTGGGAGGGGCGGGTTTGGGATGTTGACACCCGGCCTGGGAAGCAGGATGGCCCCAGGGAGTGGCACTAAAAAGTTTTTGGGTGGCTGGCGCTAGTCCCGCCACCAGGCATCCCACAACCTCTGCTTCAGGGGTCGTGTCCCCTTGGTCACAGGTGAGCTTGGCCTATGCCTATGAGACCAAGGACGCACTCTGCCTGGTGCTGACGCTGATGAACGGAGGTGACCTCAAGTTCCACATCTACCACATGGGCCAGGCTGGCTTCCCTGAGGCTCGGGCTGTCTTCTATGCGGCAGAGATCTGCTGTGGCCTGGAGGACCTGCACCGGGAACGTATTGTGTACAGGTGCAGGGGCATGGCCCTCCCGGCCAGGGGCCGCAGCTAGGCTGGGGTAGAGGCTGCAGGGGGATGTTGGGGTGCTGGCACCGCTGTTGTGGGCACAAGTCTGTCGGACCTTAGCTTGGGCTCCGCACTCACCCACGCTCACTAGGCTACCAGGCTCAGCATGGCTCAGAACCCAGGCTCTGGGGTCTGGTTAACCCATGTGTGAATCCCAGCACTGTCACCCCTATGTGGCCTTGGCCAGTCAACTCCCTGCTCACAACACCATTTTTTTTTGCTGGGAGGCAAAGATCCTAATTCCTGCCTCGCAGCTTGTAGAGAATGAATGAGATAATGCTGGAAAGTACACAGAACACAGCAGTGGGGAGCTCTGCCTAGTACTATTACTAGTAATGATTTCAGGCTTCCCGGGTAGCTCATCTGGTAAAGAATCCTCCTGCAATGTGGGAGACCTGGGTTCGATTCCTGGGTTGGGAAGATCCCCTGGAGGAGGGCATGGCAACCCACTCCAGTATTCTTGCCTGGAGAATCCCATGGACAGAGGAGCCTGGCGGGCTACAGTCCATGGGGTCGCAAAGAGTCAGACATGACCAAGCGACTAAGCACAGCAGCAGGGGGTGGCCCCCTTGACTGGCCGGCCCGCTGAGCAGCGTCTGACCCTGCTGTTCTCTCCTTACAGGGACCTAAAGCCAGAGAACATCCTCCTAGATGACCATGGTGGGTGAGGGGCCCCTAGGGGCGGGGGAAGGATGGGAGAGGTGTGCCCATCTGCCTAATGGGCCTCCCTGCTTCTCCACCCACATTCAGGTCACATCCGCATCTCTGACCTGGGGCTGGCTGTGCACGTACCTGAAGGCCAGACGATCAAAGGCCGTGTAGGCACCGTGGGCTACATGGGTGAGTCCGCCTTCCCCCTGACCCGCCAGCCTCCTGGGTCCTCTTGTTGTCATGTGTCCCGTCCCACCACTTCTGTTGGGAAATCTCCTGTACCTCACGGAACAGAAAGAGCTGATGTTCCTCTTTTATAGATGAGGAGACCAAGGCTCAGCCAGGGCCCCACACACTGTGAATCCACATCGTTCACGCACTTGCATAGTCATTGAGCCCCTCCTACCGACGGGGCCTGAAGGTGGCTACCAGGGAAAGACAAGGGCCTCACGCTGGTTTTCCATAGCCCTGGTCCTCCACTGCCCCAACCTGCCCGTGATAGGAGAGGGAGTGCCCATCTACAGTAGGGGCCATGATGAGGCCCCGAATTCCCCTTGGGAGCACTTGACACAGTAGACAGAGCTCCAGCTACGTGCTCCACTGTCTCCTTATGTGTCCAAGGGCCACACTCTGCTTCTCTCGGCCTCACTTTCCCTGACTGCAGCCTGCTCCCAGGGCTGCCCTGAAGATGAAGAGGCAGTAGAGGTACACCCCACCTGCCCGCTCTAGCAGGCAGTAGACACCCAGCAAATGAGCTGCCATCTCCTTCCTCTCTTTGACATTGAAGTTAGAGGTTGCAAACTGGTAGCCACACTAGGTCTAATTTGGCCTCCATCTGTGTTTAAATCAAATCGTTTTTCAAACAATTTGAAGTGGTCACCAGCATTTGATAACCCAGATGGCTTCAAGTTAAAAACATGATTTCTGACTTCTCTTGAAAGCTCAGAAGACCTGACCCCCCACCCCCACCCCACCCTGCAGGGCCATACCAGCTCCTCCTGGTGGGCTGTGAGCTGCCCTACTCCCTGCGGTCCCCACCAGGCTGCCTGGCTGGTTGGTGCCAGTGGGTGTTTGAACTGATCCCTGGGCTTGACATGCGAGCTGGGCATTCCCAGGGCCCCGGGGCTCAATTCTGCCTCCCGCCCAGTCTTAATTCCTGCTGTCCTTCCCAGCCCCAGAGGTGGTAAAGAACGAACGGTACACCTTTAGCCCGGACTGGTGGGCACTCGGCTGCCTCCTGTATGAGATGATCGCAGGCCAGTCGCCCTTCCAGCAGAGGAAAAAGAAGATCAAGCGGGAGGAAGTGGAGCGGCTGGTAAAGGAGGTGCCCGAGGAGTACTCTGAGCACTTCTCCCCACAGGCCCGCTCACTCTGCTCCCAGGTACGGCCGCCAGCAGGAGGCCTAACCAGCTGGGGCTGGGGCTGGGGGTACCTCTCCCAAGGATGCCCTAACCGCCCCTGCTCTGCTGCAGCTCCTCTGCAAGGACCCCTCTGAACGCCTGGGGTGTGGTGGGGGTGGCGCCCAAGAGGTGAAGGAGCACCCCCTCTTCAAGAAGCTGAACTTCAAGCGGCTGGGAGCTGGCATGCTGGAACCACCCTTCAAGCCTGACGTGAGTGCCACCCACTCCTGCTGAAGGCAGGGCCAAACCCAAGCGGATATGGGGGCTCTTGGAGCATTGATTGGGACCTTCTCGGTGCAAGCATTAGAAAACTCAAGTGGGTTAACCAACCAAATAATTCACCAGGCTCCTAAAAATGAAAGGCCCCAGAATAGGCCTGGCTTTTGGCACACTGGATCTGGGGCTCCAGCAGTGCTGTAGGGATTCTGTATTCCTGCTCTTCCCCATTACTGGCTGTGTGCAGGCTTCTCGCTTGGGCCGCTGTCCCCAGGGTATCAGGCCTTCATCCTAATAACTCAGCCACCCTGGTAGACAAGGAGTGCCTTTTTGCTCATTGCCTGATTATTTGGAGGCCCCTCAGCAGCCACATCAGGACCACGTGCCCACCCGAGCCACTCAAGTGGGGAAGATTGGTCTCCCAAAGGGAAACCAAGATTCCTTGCCAGCAGGGAGAAAGGCCATTGGACTGGCAAAACATCCACTTCCCCCTACACCTGGCAATGCTGACCTCCCATCTGTGAGCAGAACACTGCCTTCTGCATAGTGTCACTCATTTACTGAGCTTCTCAGTGGATCAGGCATCTGCTGGCAGAAACATCCTGGAGTCATCAGATTCTCAGTGGGAGAAGTCCAACTCAAACTTAGGCCCAACATGGAGCTTTTTGGTTCATTTGGCCAGGAATTCCCAGAGTAGGACCAGCATCAGTGTTTCACAGTGTGTTGCCAGGACTCCACCTCTTGTCACTGCTTGTCACCTGTTGACTGTTCTCCCATTGAATTCAAGCTTCTCAGTATAAAGTCATAGGGAAGGTTCTGATTGGCCAAGATTAAGTCATGTGCTTGCCCTCACCTCATGTGTAAGAGGACTGAGTCCTGTGATTGACAGTTCACCAGGAACACAGGGGAAGAAGGAGGGTGATGATGGGCAGGCCAGATTGGTGGCTGTCAATCATGCATGTGATTGTTTACACATTCAACAAAATATCTGAGTGCCAGTATGTGCCAGATCTCAGAATTCATAGGGTCAGTAGGACACAGTCCTACCTTCATGGTCTAGTGGAAAGACAGAAAAATAAACCAGTAAGTGAAAAAGGAGTGGTGGAGGGTTGGGAGTATTTTTGGACAGGATAGCCTTCGAGTAACTGATGGATAAGTATCAGTAGAAACCTAAAATATGTGTAAGAGAGAACTGTGCCAGGATTTGGGGCATGAGCATTCCAGGAAGGAGCAGCCAGGCATTGAGGTCCTAGTCCAGGGGCCAACCTTGAGAGGTGGAGCAGCAGTGGAGGCCAGTGTGACTGGAGTGAGTGTGAACAGGGAAAGAGGGAATGTGGAGCAGGAGTGTTGAGGGGTGGGGACAGGTGGTGGGGCCATAGAGCTGGGAAGTGGGAGTGGGAGGCCCCTGCCTCCAGAGGACTGCATCTTGTAGGTGGGGCTCACCAGCGCCCCGAGGTGTTGGCCTTGCCATGGGCAGTTGAACCGCAAGCCTGACTTCTGCAGCCTGTCTTAGAGCTGGCTGTCCCACTCAACTTTACTCCAGCTTCCCTGCACATCATCTCAGTTAATCTTGAAAATCAGTGCCCTGGAATTTAACTTTTTTAGAAGCAAAGTGTGCTTGATGGTGATACAGTTTTTGACAGCTTTATTGGGTTCGTATACCATACAACTCACTTCTTTTAAGCATATAATTAAATGACTTTTAGCATAAAGATGCAACCATCACCAAAATCAATCTTAGAACATTTTCATCACCCCTCCCCTCCAAATACACCCTACTCATTAGCAGTCACTCCTCATTCCCCTTCCCCTTAGCAGCCACTAATCTACTTTATGTCTCTCTACATTTGCCTGTTCTGGACATTTCATGTTGACGGGATTATATAATATGTGGTGCTTTGTGACTGGCTTCTTGCAGTTTGCATAATGTTTTCCAGGTTCACCCGTGTTGTAGTTCTTCCTGGTCCTGCATTCCTTTTTTATGACTGAATAATATTCCATTCTATGAATAT
Organism: Muntiacus reevesi; assembly: GCF_963930625.1. Lineage (NCBI taxonomy): Eukaryota > Metazoa > Chordata > Mammalia > Artiodactyla > Cervidae > Muntiacus > Muntiacus reevesi. The sequence continues at coordinate 216,776,903 of NC_089249.1, forward strand.
TGCACCTTCTGTTTATTCATCCATCGATGGATATTAGGGTTGTTTTCATTATGGGGCTATGATGAATAATGCTGTTTTGAACATTCACATAGAAGTTTTTGTGGGGACATATGTTTTCATTTCTCTGGGACATATACCTAGGAGTTGAATGCTGGCTCCTATGGTAACATGTTTAACCTTGGGAGAACTGCTGACTTTTCTGAAAAGCAGCTGTATGATTTTACATGATGATGTTTTGACATCCTTAACAGTAGGATTTAGAAAACAACATAAAGATGAAAAAAGAAGTGACTTTCTGGAGTGAGGTGGGCTCCTGGCAGGGGGCTGGGGGCACAGGGACTGTTGGCTGTGAAGCAGAAGGAGATGGAGTATGCCATTGGACATCCCAGGACAGAGGGACCCATCAGCTCCAAGCCCTGCATGGGGTACCCAGCTGAAGGGGCCGGCTGAGATTCAGCCTGCTCTCCCCTTACCAGTTACCCCCAGACAGCTGTGTACAGGCAGGGGCGGGGGCTCCCTACTATTGATTCCATATGGCACTGTGGGGACTGATGGACTGTCATGGGTCAGCTATGCAGCCTCATCAGTCCGTGAGCAGAGAGGGGTAATAATCCCCAGTTTAGAGGGAAACTTGGGCCTCAGAAGGGACTGTCATGCTCAGGAAGTGCCTGGGGCACTTTTGTTTTTGAAGTAAAGTTGATTTACAGTATTGTGTGTTAGTTTCTGCTAGACAGCAAGGTGATTCAGATAAGATATATGTACGTGTTTATGTCCATGTGTATACATACTTCTTTCAGATTCTTTCCATTGTAGTTTATTACAAGGTGTTGAATATAGCTCCTCACACTATATAGTATGACTGTGTTGTTTATTTATGTAATATATAGTCATGTGTATCTGCTAATCCCAAACTCCTTATTTATCTTCTCCCCTTCCTCTTTGGTGACTGTAAGTTTGTTTTCGATGTCTGTTTTGTAAATAAGTTCATTTGAATCTATTTTCCTAGATTCCACATGTGATGTCACTATATTTATCTTTGTATGACTTACTTCACTTAGTATGATGATCTGTAGGTCCATCAATGTTACTGCAAATGGCATTATTTCATTCTTTTTTATAGCTGAGTAATATTCCATTATATACATACACACACCCAAACATACCACATCTTCTTTATCAGACATTTATCAGACAGACATTTAGACTGTGTCCATATGTTATCTATTGTGAACAGTGCTGCTGAACACTGGGGCACCAGGAAGCTGCAAGGGTCAGGGCACACCCAGCCCCAGCTCAGGGCTGAGTTGGTCTCCTGTGGGGTCTTCCTGTCTGACCACTGCCTCTGTTCCCCCAGCCCCAGGCCATTTACTGCAAAGATGTTCTGGACATTGAACAGTTCTCCACAGTTAAGGGTGTGGAGCTAGAGCCCACTGACCAGGACTTCTACCAGAAATTTGCCACGGGCAGTGTGCCCATCCCCTGGCAGAATGAGGTGGGGACCTGCCCGGCTGGTGGGGGGTGGTCTCGGGTGGGGGGCGACCTCTGGGTCAGCGCTCACAGCTGCCTGTTCTGTGGCAGATGGTGGAGACCGAGTGCTTCCAGGAGCTGAACGTCTTCGGGCTGGATGGCTCGGTTCCCCCAGACCTAGACTGGAAGGGCCAGCCGCCAGCACCCCCCAAAAAGGGACTGCTGCAGAGACTCTTCAGTCGCCAGGTAATCCCCAGCAGTGTCCTACCTTGGCCCCCAGCCCAGCTCCTGGGGACGGCGGGTGGGAGGCAGAGCTGGTGCCCATATGTGGGGGAGTGGGCAACCTCTGGTTATGTCAGTGGTGCCCAGGGTCTCTGGCCTCATTCCCGCCTGTCCCCCACCCCTGGCTGGGCTCATGGCCTCTTTTCTCTTTCCAGAGGTGAGCAGTGTGGGCTTCCCGTGGGTTGGCCTTGCTGCCCAGCCCCGGGGAGCCACAGGCAGCCCTTCCATGGCAGAGGCGACATGTGGGCGAAAGAAGTCTGGTGCCCGCTCCCTACCCACCCTTCCCCTCCCACTTCCCCCTCCCCTGCCGTGCCCTGCACCTGGCACCTGCAAGCAGCAAGCCTTGCTTAGCCGTGTTGTCTCCCCGTGCCCTGCATCCACTAGCCCCAGATAGAGGGCCCTGGCAGAGCCTGGGATCCACCTGGTCCCTCTTAACTTCAGCCTATTGCCAGCAGCCTCTGCACTGGTGTCCACACGTGTCCAGCCTGAGCTGCTGCTCTGGGCCCCTCGTGGGGAACCCCCTCCATGGAGCACAGCCCTGGTCAGCTCCTGGTTGGCCCTGGCAGGGCTGGGCCAGGTAAAGGCCCCTGGTGGCTAACTGCGCGTGCTCTGCCTCTCTCCCTCCGTGTCTCCCCTGCCCTGCAGGACTGCTGTGGAAACTGCAGCGACAGTGAGGAAGAGCTTCCCGCCCGCCTCGAGCTCCCCACCCGCCTCTAGCCCCCAGCCTGAGGCCCCCCCGGGCGGTTGGCGGTAGCAGCTACTGCGAACGCTGTTTACAGTTTTGCACAGTGGTCTTCCCCATTGTCCACTCAAGTCATGGCCTGGGAGACAAAGTCGGAGCTGTCCCCAGTGCCCTCTGCCCCGGAGCCCCTGGTCTGGCTGAGTGGTCAAGGCCTGGGCTGTCCCCTGGGACAAAGGTGCGTCCCTTCAGCTCTTGTCTGTGGAGCTCGGGGCTTTCTGTATTTATGTCTTTGTATGAATGTATATAGCAACCAGAGCATTCTTAAGACTCACCCTGGAGCCGGCAGAAGGGCTGCTGCCGCACACTCCAGGCACCTCAGGCCCAGCTTGGATGGGCAAAGTTGGGCCAGGCCAGGCCAGGCCCCTGGGCCCTCAGCACTGTGCTTGCCACCGCCGACCTCCGAGTGAGACTCGTGCCTGCCGCTGCCACCCTGGGTTTAGGCCACCACCTCTGGGGCCCAATACCGTCCCTTCTCAGCGCCTGTCAGAGCTGGATCTGGGACCACTGGGTCCCCTAGGCCTATGCCAAAGTGTGACCAGAGACTGGGCTGCCCCTGGGACCCCTCAGTCCACTGCCCAGGCTGTCCCAGACGGGCCTGCCTCTGCCTTCCAGCTCCCGGGACACCTCGTCCCTTGTGCTGGGCCCTGTCCTGGAGTCACCTCTTGCAGAACAGCCCAGCCCAGGCCACAGGAAGGGAAGGGGTGGGGGTGACACTGACCAACCCTCAAACATTCCAGACTCCCCTCGAAACAGACACATGTGCCCAGCAATAATCCACCCCTCCCTGTGTGTGTGTGTGTGTGTGTGTGTGTGTGTGTGTGTGTGAGAGAGAGAGAGAGAGAGAAAGAAGGGGGCAGGCTGAGGCTGTGTGCCTGCATCCCAGCCCCAGCCCTTCCCAGACTGATGGCCCTCTTGGTCCCAGTGTTAATGGTAATGTGGGATACAGGGCCCCAGTTTTTCCATATTTAAGGCCGATTTTTATTACTCATTTTGTCCAATGTAAGCTGCCACGTGTCTCTGTGTGAATACAGTCCGAGCACAAACCTGGCTAGCTGCCCCTGCCTGCCTCTTTCTTGGCCCTGGTGGTCCAGGGATCTCCTTGCTTCCCTGGCCCTGCTGGAAGTGGGAAGGGGTTGGAAGTGGGGCTGGTGGAGGCTGCCCTTCCACCAAGGCCTGAAGGCCTCAGGACTGATCTTGGGGTAACCTCTCCAAGCTCTGGTGGCCTTGGGTCCCCACTAGGGTATGGGTCTGACTCCGCCTGTGCTGAAGAGGCAGGCTCAGCTGGCAGCATCCTCCAAGACCAAGGCAGCCTGGCCACCAGCTGTGGGTTTGGAGCCACCTGTGGAGTAGGGTGGGAGCTCCTGTGGGGAACACCTGCTCAGTCTCTCTTGTCTGGACACCTCCAATATTTGCCCAGGGCCCGTACACATGGATTAGAGCCATTCCTCTGCTCTGCTTCTGAAGCAGGAAATGTGGCTGGGCAGAAATGCACACCGGTGATGCTGCAAGTTAGGTCATGGCAGAGGCAGGTGCGGACCAGCCATGTGGGCATCAGGGAGAATTCTCTGAAGGTAGCAGTTGAACTGGGCCTAGAAGGAGACCTGCGCAGAGATGAGACTGACAGCCTGTTGACCACAAGTCTGTCCCAGACTACACAGACCTGTTCCTGTAGCCTCCCAATGACTCCAGCCCCTGCTACAATCACCTATAATGGTTTGTTCCTGGCCTTTGGGCCAGGTACCCAGAGCCACAGAGGCCACTTGAGCTTTGCAATTGGACAGCTCTGGGTTCAAGTCCCAGCCTGGCCACTTGTCAAGCTGTATTTGCATAGACCCTACCCTTGTCTGGAAAGATGGGTGTGATTTCCCATTGCCTCACAGAGCATCTGTGCAAATTCACTTAAGTAGCCAGTCACCCTCCTGAGCCCTTGGGTCACTGGCAGCCCAGCTCTTAGCAGCATGTGCAGTGTGCACCACTGCTTTTGTTGATTTGAGGGTAATGGGGTAGGGAGAGGGCTTTGCCTAGGTCTTCCAGCTGGTGAGTGGCCGTTGCAGGGTTGAGAGGAAGCCAACTGAAGATGAAGAAACTGGAGGTGAGAGGTAGGGGCCTGAGCCACAGCAAATTCTGTTGTGGGGGTTGAGGACGGGGTAGATAGATATTAGTGTACAGAGGCTGCAGCCCAGCTCTGGGCAGGTGTGTGAGGGTGAATGAATGCCAGGTAGACAGGTAGGTCCACACCTCCTGATGGTGCTAGTGGGAAGAAATCTGCCTGCCAATGCAGGAGATGTTGGTTCGATCCCTGGGTCAGGAAGATCCCCTGGGGAGGAGAATGGCTACCCACTCCAGTATTCTTGCCTGGGAAATCCCATGGACAGAGGAGCCTGGAGCGCTACAGTCCAAAGGGTCGCAAAGACACAACTGAGCATGCATGCATGCAAACCTTCCACCAGACTCCCCTTAGGTTAGCTAGGCACACAGGGAGCTTCTTGGCAAGGGTTCAACCCACTTTAAAGTTCTTACCACAGTGGATCCTTGGCAGAGGAAACTTTCAGAATTTACTTACTGACAAGTCTTCCCCAAGTTCATCTCTTCCCCATCCAGCATTGTGATCAGAGCTGGGAACCCAGATGGAGATGAGGCCCCGCTGCCAGCTTGGAACTTAGTCTGGTAGGCAAGCAGACGTGGGAACAGTGGGACCCAGTGTGATCAGCACTGTAACAGAGATGATTCTAGAACTGCTGGGGCTGCCACAGGGCTGAGACTGAGGGCCAACACAAAGCAAGGGAGGAGGCCCCTTGTCACAAAGTTGTCCAGTTGGGACCCTCCAGGATACAGAATCAGATGTTCCCAGAAAAGGAGTCAGATGAATGATCTAGAGCATCTAGTGGGGCAGTGACTGGAGCCAAAATCAAGGAGACTGCCACGCTGGGTTTTGAAAGCTGTGTTAGGATGTGGGGTCTCATCTGGAAGGTGGGGGCAGTCCTGAAGGGTTTTAGGTGGTTGTGTTAGGGTGTCTGCTTAACATGTACAAAAGCACCCCATGTTTCCTCTGGGCAAACTCCCCTTAGTCGTCATGGTTCAGATGGAACTGGGCTGGCACTTGGTGTATACACATACACTTAGAGCATGTGACCCAGGGGGTGCTGTCAGGGGTCTTTGGTTGCAAGTGACAGCTGTCCTATAGCTAACTTAGAACTTGTTAAAATGATACAGAGTAGCTGAGAGAACCAGGACTTAGGCAGCTCATCAGGTAGCACAACCCCCAGAAGCAAGATGCTACAGCCATGTTTATGTCTTTGCACTACTGAGCTTCAAATCCAAGGAGTCCAAATGATCAGGCTGGGAAACTGCCCACTGTACATCAGGGGTACAGTGTGATGTACTGTACCCCAGTGATGGGGGTGTGGTGAGTCCCACAGTGAAATAAGGGTGCTCAAAGAAAAGGGAATGGATACTGGGTGACTGAACACATATCCCTTCGCCCATGCCTGGATTGGTTCACCTATGTACACTTGGCCAAAACAAATCCAAAAAGGAGCCTGGGGGGTTGCCTGAACTACTGATGGACAGTCAGTGTTCTCAGTTCCTCTAGGGATGGATGGCTTATGTCTAGAGCTGTGGGGTCAACATCACCACCACATGGAGGCAGATTTACCTGACAATGATGCAAACAGAAGAAAGCTGAGTGGAGAGAACAGATAAATCCCTCATTGCATTGCTAAAACACCTGGAACCAATTGTGACCATAGTTTAAAATCCCCTGGACAGTCCAGTTACAGGGAAAGTTACATTACACAAATAGGCCTCAAGCCTATTTATTTTGAGGTTTTGTCACTTGCAACCCAAAATGTTCTGACCAACATGAGAGTACAGGATGTTTTTTGGAAGACCACCCTAAGTGTGGAGGAGAATTTGGACTGCAAAGAAAGAACCCAATTAAGAGACTGGTGGACAGTCAGGATCAGACTCAGCCTAGGCAGTGGAGGCCCTGACTAGAGTTCACCTCTGTTCCCTGAAGATGAACAGAGTCCTTGGAGGCCAGATGTACAGATCTAGCACTAGTACTCCATGTGCTACTTCTTACTAGACATGTTGTAGTGTGTGCTGGGAACACAGTGGGGAGGGCTGTGAGTTGGGCTGTTGTTCAGTTGCTCAGTAGAGTCTGACTCTGCGACCCTGTGGACTGCAGCACACCAGGCTTCCTTGTCCTTCATCATCTCCCTGAGTTTGCTCAAACTCATGTCCATTGAGTCAGTGATGCCATCCAAGCTCTCATCCTCTGTTGTCCCCTTCCCCTGCCTTCAATCTTTCCCAGCATCAAGGTCTTTTCCAATGAGTCGGCTTTTCCCATCAGGTGGCCAAAGGATTGGAGCTTCAACTTCAGCTTCAGCAGCAGTCCTTTCAATGCAAATTCAGACTTGATTCACTGGAAGGACTGATGTGAGTTGGGAGTGGACCATATATTTGTTAAGTTGGAGATTCAGTGGGGTGCCCGCCTGCTCCAACTCCTTCCCAACGCGTGTGGTGTGTGCGGTGCCTGTCAGGACGTGACCGGGGCCAGGACACGTGTGTTCTCTCCGCGTTGAGCTGTGTGTCTGTGTGTGTGTGTGTGTGTGTGTGTGTGTGTGTGTGTGTGACTGTGTGTGTCAGGGTATTCCATCTCAGCTGCTTGTCTCAGCATACTGTGTGTTCGGCGGACGACGGCCTGCACGGGGTCTGCCAGAGTGTGCCAGGTCCAGACAGCCTGTTGCCAATTGTGTGGCGTGGGGTGAGCATTCCCTGTGCAGGGTGAGCCTGGCGCCCTTCCTGCTGAGTCTCGGATGCCGCAGGTGGGTTTCAGGTCCTCCGCCTTTCGCTCCCGGGACAGCCTCCTCGGCAGCGAGGGACGGGGGTGGGGGCACTCTGCTGGCTGCCGCGCGCGCGCACGCCGGACTCGGTACGCGCCGTGTACGCGCCCGTGCGCGCGCCCCGCGGCTCCAGCCCAGCGCTCGGAGCCGCCTTCGCTGCCACAGTCAGCTCCCTGGGGCCGCCGCCTCCCCCGGGTCTGGGGCTGTATCCGCGGGGCCGGCGCCGCTCGCCCTGAGCCAGGAGGACGAGCTCAAGGAGGATGCCTGGGCCCGTGAGTACAGCGGCGGCGGGCCGATCGGGTCCGGAGCGCAGGCAAAAGATGGTCCCGGGGCTGAGCCCCTCCCCGCGGGCGGCTCCGCTCCCTGGCCCCGGGTCGCCGCCTCGGACCCCCACCTCGGCCAGCCCCTCCCCCAGCCCACAGCGGAGGGAGGGAGGGAGGGGAGAGGGAGGGCGCCAGTGAGCCGAGGAGCGGGGCGCGAGCCGCCGCCGGTTCGCTTGGAAACGGTTGCCACAGCAACGGGGTTGCGCTCCCCGGCAACGCGGCTGCAGGGCGGCGACGCCCCCTCCCCCACCTCACGAGGGGCCGCATCCCAGGGGCGCAGGGAGAGGGGGACTCTCCCTCTCGCGGTGGGGGGAACTTCGCCCCTCTGGCCCTGTCAGGATGTGCCTGCCTCCACAGCCGTCGAGGGTGGGGGTGGGGGGCGATCGGCCCCGTGGGCACGAGCTGGCTCCCACGTGGCTACAGTCGTCGCAGCAGGGCTCCTGGGGTGGCAGCAAACGTGGGGGCGGCCCAGCCACTGGGCCTGCCATGGGAAGAGGAGGCAAGGGTCCGGGGTCCGTACCCCGCCACACCAACCTCCCACCCCCTCCCCGATCCCTCTACCCTACCGCACCCACCGCCAGCGAAATGGCCTGCCATGAGTTGGGCGCTTGAGAGGCGATGGTCCCTACCAGGGAAGAGGAAAGATGCTCACCTCCCTCCTCCTCACGGCCAGAGCATGTGCCAAATGGTAGCTTGGGCCCACGGTGGGTCTCTCTGCTCCTCTTCTCAAGCCACATTCTCCAGGGAGGGGTAGGAGCAGCGTGGGCAGGAGCGAAGGACACAGCTGATCCAGGGAAGCTGAAGCCCAGGCCAAATGGGAGCACCCAGCCCATTGTCTGGATCACAAGTGTCCCTTTCTTGTCTGAGCACAAAGCCCAGACTGTGCTGGGTGGCATGCAGGTTGGCCAGCAGGCAGGCCAGCACCACATGGAGATGCCCTGTCCTCCAAGGGGAGCTCCTCTGAGGGCAGAATGGCTGCTGAGTCAGAGGAAATGACCTCTGGCTCCCCTCCCAACCTCCCCTCAGTGGGCAGCTTGCTGGGGGAGAGAAAGGGCCCTCCTGCCAGCTCTCCCAGGCCTGACTCAGCAGATGCCAGCCCCGACTGCAGGCCTTGGACCCAATATCCCAGTGATCACAACCACCCTGGGGTCTCCTTTCCCATCCAGGGAGGTGTCCTGGGTATCACAGGTGACCATTAGCTAGGCATTTGAGGCAAAGATACCCTTAGATGGGTGGTGTCCTAAGTCAGGCCTGAATCTCCCACAGGCAGGAGTGCCTTTGGAATTACTCACAGGCTCCTTTCATTCTGTTCCTGCTTTGTCGGAGACCTGTGTTGAGCGCTCTGCATCCATGATCTCCTTAGTCCTTACAACATTGTGCAAGGTAAGTTTATGATCCCCACTTTAGAGGTGATGACTCCAAGGCTCAGGGAAGTGAAGTGACTTGTCCAAGGCTGCGCAATCAGTAAGTGGTGGAGCCAGGTTTCCAGTGTTAGTTTCTCTACTGGCATGGCCCCTCTCTGCTGTGGTATTGCTTCATACATCTCTTGTGACCCAGGCAGAAAAGAACTGTAGAGTCTTCTAGAGGAGCTTTCTTAACCTTCCACATTCCTCCAGTGAGGATATTCCCTGTTTTAGGTCTTGGTACCCCTTTCCTTTTTCTGGCAATAGCAGCCAGATTCTTGCTCCTCCAGATGCTCTATAGGACCCGCTACTGCCGGGCTGCCTCCTTCCCTCCCTCTCTCTAGTAGAAGTTGAACAGTGAGGGCTACCTCAGTCCCCTGGAAATCCCTGAGGCTCCATTCCTTGGTTTGTGGGCTCTGCGGCCTGGTCAGCTTGTAACCTTGGCGGTAGCAGAAGGAATTTAGCAATAATAGGCCCATGCACTGCTGGCCCCTGTGGGTGCTCAGTCTAGCTCAGGGGTTGGAAACCCAAATGGCTTCAGGACCCAGGTGGACTAGAGCACTAATCAGCTGCAGTCTAGGTCACCATGTCAGAATGTGGACTTGGTATGACCAAGTTGTCCAATTTTCAAGGTGAACCAAAAATCCAGACGTTTATGTAAAAATCTCCTGATTTTTAAATGTTGACAACTAATCATAATATTTTTTAAAAAAATGATTACGGGTCAACAAACCATGTCCACGAACAGTGTCCAGCCTGAGTCACAAGGCTGAGACCTCTGACCCATGAGAAAGTGAAAGCAGTTTTTGCTGGACTACCTCCAGGCTTGTGTAGATGTGGCACCGTGGCCAGTTAACACATTTGAACTATTAAGGCTGCAAGGTGCTGGCAGTTTCATTTGTCAAGTGCAGCTGTGTATGCTGGTCTTGAAGTATTTTCACATCCCACATCAATTCTGCTCCTCCCTTGGCACTGCCAGGCTGGTCTCATCATTTCTGTCTTATAGGTGAAGAAAATTCAGTTCAGGCATGGGAATAGCTGGGATGGGTTTACACAGCTGGGCAGAAGGAGAATTTGAACCCAGGTCTCCCTGCTCAGTGCTTTGTGTGTTCACCAGGCAGCCCCTCAAAGGAGGGTATAATCCCTTCTGCTTTCCCCCTACCCCTCCACCCCGAGCTGTGGCCACCTCCCTTGGAGGGGCAGATCTGAGTAGACACCAACGCCCTAGGGCCCCCATGTCTTGTCCCATTTGCAGTTTCCCAAGCCCCGGGTTCCTGGCCTGGTGCCGAGGTTGGATCACAGAGATGCCAGCAAGTGAAGTGTGTCAAGCCAGTACCTTGGCCTCGCTGGGAATAAGGTTCTGGCCAGCTCCATGCCTGGCTGATGGTGGCAGCTGGTACAGTTCCTGTCACTTTTCTCTGGTTTCAGTTCATTTGTCTTGGTGTGAGAGGAGTGTAAAAATGTCGCCAGTGCTTCCCTGAAATGACCTTCCTGCCAGATTCTACAGTTCCCTGGATTTCATAAGCCCACAGGCCACGTGGGCCTGAAGTGGCCCCAGTTCCCTGCCTGTAGAGTGGGGATGACAGCATCTCCCTCCTGCCTTGGAGAAGGAAATGGCAACCGACTCCAATATTCTTGCCTGGAAAATCCCATAGACAGAGGAGCCTGGCAGGCTACAGTCCATGGGGTCACAAAGAGTTGGACTGAAGCGACTTAGCATGCACGCATGCAAACTTTACCTCCCAAGGTGATGCAGTGGTAAAGAATCTGCCTGCCAATGCAGGAGACTCGGATTTGATCCCTGGGCCAGGAAAGATCCCCTGGAGTAGGAAATGACAACCCACTTTAGAATTCTTGCCTGGAAAATTCTATGGACAGAGGAACATCCTATAGACAGAGGAAATTTCAATGGACAGAGGCTGTAGTCCATGGGGTTGCAAAGAGTTGGACACGACTGAGTGACTGAGCACCCTCCTGCCTGAGGCAATGAATGTAAAGAGCTTAGCAAGGGACTTGGCATATGCAGGGAGGGCACGCAGGACAGGTGAGTGGTCACCTTTCCTACCCACCCTCATTCTATACACCACTCTCCCCCCTCTCTCCTCTGTCCCCTGGCCTGAATTCCTCTTCCTTCACAGGACTAGCAGCTCTGGGCTCATGTCCAGGGCTTCCTCTTGTGACCCAGAACCCCTTTCCTCTTTCCACCTCAGAGCCCCTGGTACACATCTTAATCTCAACATAGACTTTTCCTTTTATTCACGTAGATGTATGTATCCTCAGCTTGTTTATAAACCTCCCTGTGAGGGCTGAGAGCTGGTGATAGCCTGGTTATCAGTGATGTTTTGGTGAATGGGCAACATGTACCAGGAATGAACTAAATGCAGACCTAGCTCTTGAGACGTTCCTTGTCAGACAGGTAAAAGACCAAACAGGTAACTGAACACCTCCAGTTACTCCTTCAACAAGTGGTTTTTGAGCTACTATATGCCAGATGATGAAGACAGACGTAGCCCTCGTGTTGGACACAAGTGACTACAGAACACCGTGATCAATATTGCTGGACTTCTCAGCCAGCCTTGGGGGGTGGTTAGGGAGCTGGAAACTGACACGTCCAGGGAGGTGATAGGTGAGACCGAGAGGCTGTGGAGCAAGTGCTGGGGCCAGAGCAGTGAGGCTGTGTTGCAGCTGGGTTCAAAGGCGGCCTGGGGGAAACAGGCAGTGTGGAGAATGGCAGGCCAAGCAGGAGCACCGTGTGGAAGCAGAGAAAGTGGTGGCAATGGTCATGGAAGCCCAGGTGAGAGAGGACAGTGGCTTGGCCAAGCCAGCAGTGACAGGGGGACAAAAGAAAGTGGACAGATGAAGACACATAACTCTGAGGGCTAAAAACAACAGGACTTGGCAGATGGTGTAAATGGTGGGCTCTTTGTGGAGATAAACGACCCAGCAGCAGATCTTTGGGGTCTAAGGTTAGGGTGCTGGAATGCTTTATGCAGAGGAACAGTGTGGGAGGTACACACAGCAGTGTACCAGGCCCCAGAGACCATTAATCTGTCTGAGCAAAGTGTTCTTATCTGTCAGATGGGCAGAATGCTCACCTAGTTTATAAGGTGACTGAGAGAAAACTCTGTGGCATCCAGCCCTGGGGCACACACCTCTGCACCCCCAGCTCTGAAACTGTGGGCAGCAGTGCTCATGTTTTGGGGTGTCTCTAAGCCCTTTGTGTGGATTAGCTCACTCTTCTCCACTGATGAGGAAACTGAGACAACATAACCCTCCCCAGGTCTCAGTCCCATCCCCCGCCGTGTTCCCAGTGAGAGCATGGCCTAAGAAAACCCTACAAAGCGATATACTCAGAAACTCCACAAAGAAATCAAGATGGAACCCTGAAAAATGTCTAAACAACCCACAAGAAGGTAAGTAAAGAGAATGAGGAGGAAACAAACAGAAAACAAAGCATAAACAGCAGTCTTAAGGATGAGCCTGGCTGAAGGCTCTGCTCCCAGCACACAGCTGGAGTTGGTATTTACTAAAGGACCAGGCATGTGTCTGCAGGGGATGGAGAAGATGAGCTGCTGTAAGCAACAGGCAGAGGGTCTGCATCTGAAGGGCTTTCCAGACCTGCCAGGAGCATGCACGAGGCGTGAAGGGGTAAAGGAATAATCCTTTGGAAAGGCTTTGAGAAACTTGGCTTAGGAAAAGCCCTTGGAAAGGTCTGAATGAATCCCTTGACATTTATATAGTGGGCACCTACTGTGAATTAGATGAGATGTTACTGAGCAACTCCCTCCAGACCAGGGGGGAGGCTCAGGCAGGATTCCTGCCATCTGGGCCTGCTGGACCACCAGGATGAAGCAGCAGCCCCAGAGGCATTTGTCATTGCTCCCCTCCACATTAGGCACTGGAGTCAGTGTGAGGCCAGAGGGCCAACTCAGCTGAGACTGTATGCAGACTTTCTCTCTCAGAACCACGGTGGCCAAGTCTGTACAATTCAGCAATAGTTCTGTCACTTGGCTGGTATTTAGCTAAATAGAAATAAAAATATCCGCCAAGGCCTGTCTACTGTGTGTCAGGCCTTGTTCTATGCCTCTTCTATGATCTTACATGATCATACGTTGATGATCACGTCTTACATGATCTTCAACACCACCTTCTCGCTGGGGATCACATCCATTTGGTAGACTAGAGAGGCGACAGTGGCACCCAGCGGGTCTTGGGTTTGGCCTGTCTGTTCCCCTAACGCCCAACGAGCTGAGCTACCCCTCAGGGCACAGTCCCTGTCCTTTGTTCCTTATTAACCCTAGAGCTGCCATTCCACCTCTCCTTCACCCTGTAGCCTTTTCCTGCTCTTGAACTGAGGGCTGGTCAACAGAAGCACCAAGTTTTGGTGAAAAGGTACAGGAAGGTGCATTTTGACTACAGGCTGGCCACCTTGGCCAGTGCCCCCACAGGTACCAAATCTCCTGTGCTGAGTGCTCACACATACTTACATCACACTCATCATTTAGGGGAAAGTGTTTCAACACAGACTTTGGATTCAGAGTCAGGCTAAATCCTAGCTCTTCCCCTTATTAGCTGTGTGACCTCGGGCAAGTCATTTCCTTTTCTAAGCCTGTCTCATCCATCAGATGGGCATGACCCCCACAGTAGGAAGGTGGTATTGATTACATAAGATTATTCTGCATGGAAGGATTCTAAAACGAGGCTTCACACAGCAGACAGTCCTTGGCGTTGGAGTTGGCTAAACTGCATCACCTCCAGCCCCAGAAGTGCTTCTGTGACCCAGAGCTGTTCTGGCCCTGCAAGCCAAGGAGGCACCTAGTTAGTGCCAGCTTCCTCAGAGCATTCCTGAAAATTCCTGTGGGCTCAGGAAAAGGAGAACAGATTTAATTAACCCCCAATGACTGGCAGCATCGTGTTTTTATCTGGGCTGCGTCGCCATGGCAGCCTCGTGGTGGGGTTGTGAAGGGGGCGGGTGGAGCTATTGTTCCTGCCATTGTCTGTTCTGGAATGGAGGCCCAGGAGAAAGGGACTGGCATGGGCGCCAAGTGGCACATGGCACAGAGCGGCCGCGGAGTCAGACAGGAGCCATCTGGGGAGAAGTGTGGGGTATGCTGGGCGGCCTGGCTTCCCCCCAGCTTGCTCTCAGACCAGTCTAAGTTTAATGTGGGGTCCTCAGCTTGGGGCTCAGGCCCACTGTGATGCCCAGAGCTGAATACATGTGTGCCTTGGCTGGGCATGCCGAGGATGGGGGACGGGGAGTCCAAAGAGACCCACAGAATAGCTCAGGGGGCGGCACTCGTAACACCCCAGGCTTGGATTCAAATTATAGAATCATCACCTGCCATCCACACAGCTGCTAACTGTAAAATCTGTAAAACAGGAATAATTCGTTACCCCAAAAGGTTACTGTATGTGAAACGCCTTGGATGTGAGGCATTCAAGAAGAGCTCATTCCTGTTCTGAGGGGGTGGTGAACAGTTGCCTGCCACTGTCCCTCCAAAGTCAGGGCTCCCCCTCCTACATACCTCTTACGATGCAAGCTTCATCTCTCAACCCTGACTGTGGAGAGGAAGTGGAACTGGAAGTGCCCATCTGAAGTGATGTGGACCCAGGCGGTACCAATTACTTGAGCTAGTTTTCCTACCCTCTGCAGAGAGGGAAAGGAGTTGGGGGGAGGGACATGGCGGCCTGGAGCTAGAAGGGCAGGGCCAAGTCGGGCTGCGCATGGGTAGGAGGCTCGGGAAGCGGAGACGGAGATGGGATTCAGCGAGCGGAGGCGCCTAGAGGAAAGGAAAAGAGGGAACGGCCCACGCTCGGCGGCATGTTCGGCTCAGACAAAGACAAGCTGGTAGCACGCAGTAGCCACTAAGAACCGTCCGCCTGATCCCCCCTACAAGAGCTGAGACAACCAGGAGGCCGCGGTGCGGGCCGGAATGTTCCAAGCTCTGGGCAGCCAGGTTTGGGAGCGGGAACAAGGTCTAGGACGCCAGACGTTGCCAGGTGCGTATGCACAAGCTGAAGCTGGGCCCCAACGGGTTGCTCGTGGGGCCTAGGAGGTGAACCACCTTTTCCCCGCCGCAAAGCAACCGCGCAGTGGCCCCCCTTCAGCGCCCTGGGTGTCTTCCTATGGGCAGACTGAAGCCCGTTCGGAGCTGGGGTACCCTGCACCCGCGAGATGCGGATGGAGAATCAGGAACACTGAAGCTGAACCTGGCCTTCGCCCGCCCCCTGCTGGCCGGCCTGGAATCACCTCGGATGGGAGGCGGCGGTGGCGGCGGCCGGGTCTCAGATACGGGAAAGCCCTACCGGGGAAACCTCGGGGCGTGACGTCATCCCTGGTGACGTCACCGGGCCCCCGCGGAGTGCGGGGTTTCCGCAGAGGAGGCTTCCCCGGGAATGCGCAGGGCACCCGCGTGGGCAAGGAAGTCGTCGGGGGCTGTAGCGCGCCTTCACCGCGCCCTGTCTGTCCTACAGGTTCCACGCGGTCCCGGGTGAGGCCCGCCAGCGCGCCTGCCGGCGCCATGGGAAGGAACGGGCGCCGCTGCTGCTGCTGCTCCCCGCCGGCGCGCGCACGACTTGAGCCCAGCTGCGGGCAGCCCCCGGCCGCGGGTCCTCGAGTGACGCTGGCGGCGTCTGGGAGCTTGGCGCGGGCCCGGGGCCACGTCGAGGAACCCATTGTCCAGTGAAGCAGCCGAGGACCCGCCGCCCGCGCCGCCGCCATGGTTATGTCCCAGGGCACCTACACGTTCCTCACGTGCTTTGCCGGTTTCTGGCTCATCTGGGGTCTCATCGTCCTACTCTGCTGCTTTTGCAGCTTCCTGCGCCGCCGCCTCAAACGGCGCCAGGAGGAGCGGTTGCGTGAGCAGAACCTGCGAGCCCTTGAGCTGGAGCCCCTTGAGCTTGAGGGCAGCCTGGCAGGGAGTCCCCCGGGCCTGGCGCCCCCGCCACCCCCTCACCGCGGCCGTCTTGAGGCGCCGGCGCACGCCCACCAGCACGTGCACGTGCACCCGCTGCTGCACCACGGGCCCGCGCAGCCACACGCGCACCCGCACGCACACCACCACGCGCTTCCGCACCCGCCGCCGCCGCACCTATCCGTGCCGCCCCGGCCCTGGAGCTACCCCCGCCAAGGTAAGCACCGCGTGCGCCAGGGGGCGGCGGGCTCACTAGGGTGGGCGAGGCCTCGGCAGGGGGAGAGAGGAGGGCCCGCTGCTCTCCTGCGGGGCTTCCACGGGAAAGCCTCTCCAGCGAACGAAGAGGGAGTGGGCTGGGGCTGGCCGAGGCCTCTGCAGGAGGCTGAGTCGGCCTCACACCCGCGGACTGCTTTCCCACCTCACAGCGGAATCGGACATGTCCAAGCCACCGTGCTACGAAGAGGCGGTGATGATGGCCGAGCCGCCGCCGCCCTACAGCGAGGTGCTCACGGACACGCGCGGCCTCTACCGCAAGATCGTTACGCCATTTCTGAGCCGCCGCGACAGCGCGGAGAAACAGGAGCAGCCGCCACCCAGCTACAAGCCGCTCTTCTTGGATCGGGGCTACACGTCGGCTCTGCACCTGCCCAGTGCCCCGCGGCCCGCGCCGCCCTGCCCCGCGCTCTGTCTGCAGGCGGACCGCGGCCGCCGGGTCTTCCCCAGCTGGACCGACTCAGAGCTAAGCAGCCGAGAGCCACTGGAGCACGGAGCTTGGCGCCTGCCGGTCTCCATCCCCTTGTTCGGGAGGACTACAGCCGTATAGAGGGCGCCCGGCGTCCCGAGCCCCACCCGCGGACTCCTGGCCTGATTGCGGGGCTTTTTAAATGCTTCCCTTGGACTGCGGGGGGTGGGAGGGTGGGGCGGGAGGGAGGGATTTCTTACCCCGTTTGTTACATTTTGAGGATAATAAAGGTGTGTGATCTGGTTTGGTACAAGCGGAGGGGGCGCCCACTGCTTGCGGCCAAGGTTCTGGTGGCCAATCTCATCGGCCCAAGACAAGCTGTAGAGCTAAAGCTGAGGTCAGCCTGCTCCAAACCTTTGGTTGGTTCCCCTGAGTCTCATACCCCACTTTCCTTGGGGGCCTTGGTGAGGATGCCATCACAGCTTTAGAGGTAGTAAGAGTTGGGAATGGGGTCGGGGCAGGCGGCCCACCACAGATCAGCCCCTGGAGGCCCGGAGCAGCAGGCCTGAAGGGATCTGGATTTCTTTATTAACAGACATGAGCACGACCTGTTACAGAAGTTTGTGCTTTCCAAAAAACAGTTACTGAACGTGAAAAAGGAACCCAAGCAAAGAGGGAGGAGGTGGAGAGGGGCCACCCATAGCCCTGACCTGAATCACGCCTAGGGCCTCCAGCCTGGGACCTGCCCAGCAGGAGGGGGCAGGAAAGGGCCGGGAAGCTGAGAGGCCCCAGCTAGGCCTGCTTCTCTTCCTTTGGGCCAGGTGGGGAGGGGTCAAGAGAAGGGCGGGGAGGGGTGTCCCAGGGAGCCAGAGCCCACGAGCCATTTATTGCCATGTTTTAAAATTCGTGCAAAATATCTGAAGCCCTGGACAGAGAATACAAAGTGATATTTTTTCCAAGAAACAGAAAACTAGGAAAAGAGATGGGGGGAACATTTTCCCACCAGAACTTCCCCCCCCCACGCCAGGTGAGGCCTCCACCCCGGCCAGGTGAGTGAGCAGGAAGGACTAAGAGCTACAATCTGGACCGGGTGGGAAGGGGGTGGAATTTGCAACAGCGTCTTAACTACCAACGGGAGGAAAACCAGTCAACTGTACAAGTCTCCTATCAACTTTAAAAAAAAAAAATAAAAGAGAAAAGCTGTAAAAGTAGGGCCCTGTGGGTAAGGATGCGGCCAAGTTCCCAGCCAGGGCCAGAATCCAGAGTGGGTGCCAGGCGGAGCTGCAGCGAGTGCAGGCACTGTGGACCATCTGGCCAGAGACGGGGCAGGTGGGCGGCCTTGGCGAGGGCAGCCTAAGGGCAGGCACCACGACTAGTCACCACCCTCGAAGCCCTCCTCCTCTTCCGGTACTGGGTCTGCATCCCAGCAGGTGATGTCGATTTCTATGATGCGGGGAAGGGAAGGGAGTTAGGATGGCTCAGCAGATCCATGCCTGTATCCATCCCAACCCCAGCGAGCTGTCCCAGTTGTGTATGGGGGAAGGGCTGCCTGGCCACACTTGAACGCAGCACCCCCACCCAAATTCCTCTCCATCATCCATCCCAGCACTACCTGGAGGCTTGTTGTAGAACACAGGAGGCGGAGCCTTTGCACATAGCTCTTCTGATTGGACAAACTCCTCCTCCTGTGATTGGCTGAAGTACCCCTCACTGGCCTGCAGGAGAAAAGCTCCAAGTCACTGGGCCCCACCCAGCAGGACTAGGGCTGACCAACAGGCCTGAGCTCGTTTCCCCAGCAACCAGTGAGTCCATCAGTGGTTGCCAGGGAAACACAGATGCCTACCCTGGGAATAAAAGCAGAGCTGGCCCATGGAGGGGAAATGAAATAGCTTCCCCCCAACAATGTGGGTCACAGAAAAAGGTGGCAGGGTACTGTTGCAAGCCTGAGGAACCAAGGGTCAGCCCCCTGCTCCAGCCCTGACTACTTCCCCTCCCATCAGGTAGCCCCAGCCCCACCTGGGTCCCCTCCTTCTGGGTGGTCTCGCCATTGGTCAGCAGGTGGGGTTCTGGTTCCAGCTCTGGCTCCAGCTTCTGATCCAGCTCTTCTAGAGCTGAGGGCAGAGTTGGACCCTGGGGGGCAGCCAGGGGCTCCCCTTCTACTTCCTCCCCTGGGTCACAGAAGGTGGCTGGCGGCTCAGGCAGCTCATCAAAACTGAGAAGATTGGCACTGCCTTCTCCTGCTGGCAGCAGTGGCTCCTGAGCCACCTCATCCAGCAGGGGCACCTCCGCCAGCAAGACTTCGGCACCTGAAGGTGGTGTGGGGGCCCGAGGCTCAGCCTGGGGTGCAGAGGCCCCTTCCCCATTGCCTGGCCATAGGTCAATGAGGTTGGCAGCGGCAGGGGTGACGGTGTTAGCAACAGCAGTGTCAGCAGCGGCAGTGTCGGTTTCAATGGCATCAGTTGCTGGGCTGTCGGCTGCAGAGGCTCCAGCCACAGCCGGCTCTAGAGCAGCAGCCAGGTCTGCCTGCTCTGTAGATGCCATGAACATCAAGTTCTCCTCCATGGGGCTGCCTTGGCCCTCGGGAGGTTCCGAGGCCTGAGGGGACTCCTCCAGGGGGCCAGCCCTGGCCTGAGGGGCTGCTGCTCTGGCTTCCTTGCTGGTCTCTTCACTATCCAGGCTGAGGCTGGGTTCCTGGGTCTCTGTCGAAGCAAAGACAAAGGAGACATGTGATCAGCTCCCAGGAAAGGAGGTGGGCCCTGGGCAGCCACCTGAGAGTACCCTGCTTACCCACTAAAGAGTTCAGGAAAGAAGGCCTCCACTAAGACTTCCATGCAGAGTGCCTTCTAACACCCACTGGCCCCTGCTACCCTACCCCTTTACCCGTAGTCTTTAAACTGCTCAGCAGCCCTGGGAGGAAGGCCCAGTCCCCACTCCAGGGAGACACTGAGGTCCAGAGAAGGCAGGTCTGACAGGGCTCGTCCCTGCCCCAGCCACTTTCAGGACCGTAGAGCAGCCACTTGGAGTTCCCAGTGCAGGGGCTAGGGCCCCCTCACATACCTTGGGCTGCTGAGGGTGGTGGCGGCAGTGGTGGAGGCTGCGAGGACGTGACCTCATCCAGGGCCCGCTCGATCTGCTCAGTAACAGGGGTGGAGGCCGTGCTAGAGTCAGAGGGGCTCCGGGCAGGGAGGGGGGTAGGTATCATCCTCCGGTGGCTGTCCAGGTGGCTGCCTGTGGGACAGAAAACCCCAGGCTGATCAGTGAGGGCCAAGGAACCAGATAGAAACAGGACTGTCTAACTTGGGGCCTGGCCAGCCCCTCCTCTCTGGAGTCTGGGTGGGGGCTGGGAGCTCCCCAGGCCCCCCAGGGGCCAGACCACAGCTCCAGACCTTGTAAGCCAGGCCCCCGGAGGGCCAGTGCCCCTTCAGGGCCAGGGGAAAGAAGCAGGCAGTACCTGCTCTGGGGATAAACACCAGAGATCAGCGATCAGGCTTGGGGAGGGCAGGGGGGCTGCTGGGAAGCGGGGCCCTCCTTACCCCCTCCCGCAGAGGCCTGGGACTGCTACCTACATGGGAGGGAGGAAGAGAGGTTTGGGGTGCGGTGACAGGTGATATAGGGAAAGGGAGTCCGTGGAGGGGAGGAAGAGGAAGAGGAGGAGGAGGAAGGCCCACTGTCCGATGCCTTTATGAAAGGGCAGTACGGACGACCTGCCAAGAGAGACAGACAGAGAGAGAGAGACAGAGGACAAGAGAGGGTCAGTCTCCCCCACCCCCATCCTGAGGCCTCACCCACCCCCAGGCCGGCCCTGGATGTCTAAGCTGCCTTCAGCCAGGGCACACATTCAGCCAAGCTGGATCAGAGCCTCAAGTCATCAGACCACTGCCACCAGCAACAACCACACACGGTAGAGAGCCTGACACATCACGATGCAGCCAGCCCCCCAGCCTCTGGGCCGCCCACACCCAGGAACAGCCTGCCCCACCCCCAGAGCCCTAGCACTTGAGCCAAGCACACAGAAGGGGCAAGCAGGCCAGCACACAGGGAGCAGAAAGGTGCTTCAAGGAGAGCTGGAAGCCATCCAGGGAGAATCCAAACAGGGAACCCAGAGTACAGCTCCAGGCTGCTCAATCTCAGGACAGGACGAGCCCCCACTCCCCATGCACCTACAGTTCTTCAGATAACACAAGTTCAATCCCAGCAGGGCCACTCACAGCAGCCAGGGGGATCCCTCAGCCCCCACGGCCTCTAGCACCACCCATTGCTCAGACCAGGCCCTGCTCGAGCCCTTCTCAGCCCTGCCACCTGGAGGCGGTGGGTGGAAGCACACGTGATGCTCGGCCTTGGCTTCTCCAGGGGGTCCTTGGGCAAGGTTTCCCTTCCGAGGAAGGTCCCAAAGAGGCTCAAGACCAAAACCTGAGGAGTGGGGGTTGGGTAAGGGTGTGGGAGCTGGGACTACCTGGTCGGTGGTTGAAGGGTGAGGGCACATCGCAGCTGCCTGCGGAGGCCGATGCGACTCTTTCCTGCTGCTTAAAGAACTCCCGTGGATTATCAGGTCGCTGGGCAATAATGGCTGCTGCCTCCTGGGGGCACACGGAGAGTCAGGCCAGGCGGGGCCGGATTGAGGCAGCCGGGCCAAACTCAGATCCCTGGTCCCCCCCCACAGTGCTCACCTCTACCTCTGATTCTGACTTCTTCATCTGAGTCTCTTCCTCCTCATCCTGCTGGTCACCCTGGAAACCAAAGGGATAGTGTTCTGAGCACTCTACCCCCACAGGATCTCTGGGCTTTCTTGCAGCCCACTTCTTTCACTACCGGAAACCACTTTCATGACCCATTCCCACAGCACCTTTCATCTGCAAGGTCCTCAGCTGCCTCATCTCCAGTCCAGACAGGCCCCTGGGCATCCAGGGCCATCCAGGAACACTCCCAGCTTTGTAGCTAACTTTTCTCGAACCTCTTACCCCAGGACCTGGCCATCCGTGCAGCCTGAATCTTGGTATCATGACTGAGGCTTCACTAGTCCCCTGCCTCCTTGCTCTTTCCCTCTACTTCTTTCTCTATAGACCCTGAAAGGATCTTTCCAAAACATTAATTAACTGCCATCACTTAAAAATCATGAATCTACCTGCAATGCAGGAGACTTCTGTTCAATCCCCAGGTCGGGAAGATCCCCTGGAGAAGGAAATAGCAACCCACTCCAGTAGTCTTGCCTGGAGAATTTCATGAACAAAGGAACATGGCGGGCTTCAGTCCACGGGGAAGCAAACAGTCGGATACGACTGAGCAACTATCACTCACTCACTCAAAAATCAAGTTTCTTACTGAAATCAGGGTCTTCAGTTTCTCTTGAAAATGCCAGCAGCCCTGGCAACACACGCCTGTGTGCCCCAAAGCAGCTTTCGACGAGAACTGCAGTGCAGTGGCCTGTTTGCCAGTCCCCACCACTCCCTACTGCCCTTCACATGCCCACTTCACTTGCTGTTTGGGGACTGCAGCCCCAGGAGTAAAGATAGGTGGGGGTCCTTGGTTGGGCCTCCCCTCTCCCTGTCTGATCCAGCCCATCATCTCTCCCAACACTCCCCTCCTGCCCTGACTCGCCCACACCCTGTGAGAGGCAGACAGCAAGTCCTCAGCACAGTGGAGCTGTAGGTCCTGTAACATGCATACAACTTCCCAACTCTGGGCCTTGGCAGAGGAAATGAATCTCTCTGCCCATGTGCCTGACCCCCACCCTGGGTCCAGCTCTTGCTTCCGGCCTCAGCTTCGGCAGAACCTCCTGGGGAAGGGGCCCTTGGCCTATTCAGGTCATTTCCTTCCCTGGGCCCCCATGAGGTGTTCCAGCCACACACCGATTACAGTGTCATAATTTCCTGTTTCTGGATTATCTCCCCACCCTCTGTGGGTGACACAGGATGAGAACTTATGTATGTGTGTGAGCGCTCTGCCTGATGTTCAGTGGGACCCGTTTCCTCAGGTGACCTCACCGCACCAGCAGCCTCGAGGGCTGTCACCCTCACCACCACTTCTTGTCTCCCAGAAGGAACTCCTCCTCTGACCTCGCTCTCTCTTCCAACTTTCCAAGGGACTCCAGTCAAGCTCTTTGTCTTCCCTCAAAACATACATCCCACCAGCCTCTGCTGCTATGCCACCCCTGTCTAGTGTCACAGGACTAGGTTCCTCTGCCTCACTCAAAAAAAGGACCAGAGGGAGCTTACCACAAAAGCCTTAACTACCAACACTGTGAGAAGCATGAAAACAAATGAAGAGCTGGGGGTAGGAGAGACATCAACACAGTAACTGGGAAGGACAATGGTGCTGCTGTGCTTCAGAATCTTCAGATAAATGAAAACTCCTAGTATCCCAGGCAAAAAGGGAACTCACATAAGGAAGGCAATTCTTATCAGAAGGGAGAAAGCAGAGTACCTCAAGTCAAAAGAAAGCATTATACGGTTGTAAATTCCAAAGTTTCTTGTGTGGGACCTTCCTCAGGGGACCTGAAGTTGCAGGGTCACCACAGTGACCTGTTAAAATACCTACTGTCACTGTCACATGAACCATACTTGAAGGGCCAGATGAGACTATAAAATAATGGTATAACACTGTAAATCTTTGCCTGAAACACTGGTAATTGGTGAAGATAAGCGATCAAGTCAAAGGTTCACTATTCTTTTTACTTTGTGTGCACATGTATGTGAAATTTTCCATAAAAATAAGTTTCTTTTTTTTCCCCCAAAGACCTTGCTCTGAATGGATAAACAAAATCTGGTATACATATACTATGGAATACTAATAGTTTTCAAAAGGAAAGACATTCTGACACATAGATGAAGCCTGAAGATGGTATGCTAAGTGAAATAAGTCAGTCATAAATGGTAAAATAACTGCGTGATTCCCCTCATATGAGGTACTTAGTCACATCACAGACAGAGAGAGCAGTTGCCAGGGGCTGAGAAAGGTGACAATAGGGAGTTAGTGTTTAATGGATACCGACGTTCAGTATGGGAAGATGAAGAAAATTCTGGAGATAAACAGTGGTGACAGTTGTATAAAATAAATACACTTAACGCCATGGAACAATACACTTAAAAACGGTAAAGATGGTACCTTTTATGTTATGTACCTTTTGCTGCAGTTAATTTCATCAGCTAATTGTAAAAGAGCCTTCCTCATCTTGCTCTCCACCATATTTCCAACACCAGCACATGGGAGGTGGCAAGGGTTTGTTGAATGAATGACTTTGGAGCTTACTACCCACACATTCTTTCCACCCTCTAGGGGCTAATGTGAGTGGAATGATCTATGATAGCCATTAATGCCAGTGCCTGCAAGACTGTCCTGCCACCTCCCTCCCAGCCTCCTGTGGGTGTGACCTTGAAGTCTGCTTGAGTCCCCATGACTCAACAGCTACCCACCATAGTCGCAGTCCAGACGACTATTGCCTACCTCCTGTCTCAAACTGTACCATGCTCAGCACTGAATGATCTTCGCTATTTCTCAAATGTAAAATTCAATTCAAAGCATGAAGATCTGTCTCCACTGTGGCTGTGAAAGGGTCAATCCATGATGATCCTAGGGCCATCCCAATGTTTGGAGGTTCAGCCAAGTACCCCCGGAATAAGTGCCTGCCCTAAAGGAGACACTACACATACTTGTATACAGATGTTCAGAGCACCAGCCCAGATTCTTTCAGAGGCTCTACAGCATTACTACAATGGGGACCAGGCTTCAAGTCCCATTAAGTACAGGAAGCACGGCTAATCTACCTTGAGCCCCTCAAGTCCTGCTGGAAGGGGGCAGAAGGAGCCTGGTCAGGGAGGGTTTGGGTCAACGTAGATTTTCTCTTTCAGTCTAGAGTATAAACTTCTCCGAAGAGGTCTCTACCCACAGCCAGGGGACAGAACCCCACATGATCAGGGATCAGGCCTGACATGGCAGGACGTCCCATGCTGATGCAGGGGTACCCTGAATGCTCAGCACTGTCCCCAAGACTCTGACTACCTCCCAAGGGGCCCAGTAATTCAGGGACCATCCCCACTTCCCTGACCAGTAGAGAGAAACCGTGGGCTAAGAACTTACAAAGATAGATTGCTCCTTCAACCGCCTCTTGGCCTCCTCAGCCTCTAAAGTCTGTTGTTTCCTCCTGGAATGAAAGGTGCAGGCGAGCCCTTAGGACTGGCCGAGGTGCGGCCACGGCCCAAGGTGGGGGTGGAGCCGAGGGCACACCTGTGTTCCTCAATCTGCTGCTCTCGCTCCCGATATCGGCGCTCCCGCTCCTCTTGCTCCTGCCGCTCCTGCTCCATCCGCTCTTGCTCAAATCTGAGTCTCTCATCCAGGGCCTTCTTCCGCTCCTCCTCCTTCCTCAGTTCTTCTTCCTTCTGCAGTCCCCCCCATGCCAAGGCAGTGCAGGCCCTGAGCTTGTGGCCCACCCCACCCTACCCCACCCCACCCCCATCCCTGACCCAGGGTTCTGTGAATTCAGGGGCTTTCAGTGTGGGGAGCACATGGGATGGGCCCTCCTGTTGAAGGGAGGGGCTTTAGGAGAGGAGCCAGAGCAGCCCTGTGGGGTCAAGACAGGGAGGAGCCACCCAGACAGCAGGCCAGGGCTGGGGTCTGCACCTTGGCCTGCTCCCAGAACTGCTCGCGGTTAATCCGCTTCATCTCCACAGCCGCATCAGTCTTCTGATAGGTGGTACCCTGCAGAGTCAAGGGGCCTGGTGTGGGGGCAGCCCGCAGGCCAAGTGCTCGGAGCACCCCTCTGCCCTCCCAGGAAACAGGGAGGACCGAGAGCGGACTGGCCAGCGGAGCGCTAGGCAGGGCCCGCACACTGACCACCGGCTCGGCATTCTCGTCCTCACGGAGCCGCAGTCGGTGCAGCACAGGGCTGGAGAGCCGCGCCAGCCCGTTGGAGAGCCGCTGCCCAATGGCGCCCGCATCGATGTCTTCCACGCTGCTGGCATTCACGATCACGTCGACGCCCTGCCGCAGGAAGACGGCAGGTTCAGGCAGCCAGTCCTTGCGCCTGTCACCAACCCCCGCTAGCCCTGACCCCATGCGCACCTGGAAGAACTCGGCCACCTTAGCCACATGGCTGGCACAAGCACATTTGCGGGCATCAGGTACATCCTCACCAACCTGCAAAGTCACAGCAAAGGGGGAGAGGGAAAAGACAAGAGTTGGAGGCAGGCTGAAGCCTAGAGCTCTCTTCCCACAGCATCAGTGAGTAGAGTGGGATGGAGGAGAACTGTTCTGGGGCCCTCAGCTCCCCTCCCCAGTCCACTGGTGCATACCCAGTTGATGAGCACGTATTTTGGCAGAGCAGCCTGGGAGTCCTTGACGCTGCAGAAGCCATACATCACCCTCTGGTTCTCAAAGTGGCCGGAGAGCTCCTGCAAGCCCCCATCTGGGGGAATCAGGAGGGTTGTCAGGCCCAATCTCCCGAACCCCTCCCCCACAAAGGGCCTGGAATCCAAAGCAAAGACTCCTCTTGTGGGCTCTGCAGACACCCCCAGAGATCTACAAGTCCCAGAGTTCTGTGCTGGTGTGAAAGAGGCAGCAGGCAGGTGTGAGTTTTGCCTTTTAATCCCCCAGGACCTTGGAGAACTGAGGATGTGTTCTTCACACATCAAGTCTCACGCGGTGCTAGCACCCACTGAGGTAAACTAAAACCTTTTTGGGCTCTGGAGAAAGTGGGGTGATCCGGGCCATCCCTGTCAGGTCCCTTCCCGCCTAGCTGTGTGACTTTGGGCAAGTCACACTCCTTCTCTGAAGCTCTGTCTTTTCATAATCAAACAGGAAACCAGTCTCCCTCCCTCCCCACCCTGGGGATCATAGGGATGATTGGGGGAAGGACACTTGCCAGACAAATAATGGTCTGCTGGACGCAGGCAAGCAAGCATCGAAGTGGCCTGGAGCCAGACGGGTGGGGAAGAAAACAACCGGAGGAGGGGGCGGGGAGGAAGACAAAGGAATGGCTGGAATTCTTACCTCCTGATGCTGCAAGCTTGAGGTCATCTGAGCCATCCTCATATGTGTACAGAGCCCTGGGGAGAGGGAGGGGTGGCTCGGAGAACTGTCAGGGCCCAGGCAGCCAATTTTGGGTGGAGATGGCTTTGGGAGGGTAGGAGGGACACAGAGGGGGCAGGACAGGAGGGGGGATTCCAGCCTAGCACTTAAGCCTTATCACCATGACAACAGAGCTAAGCACCATTTCAGGCTGGAACTCAGTGGGGGACAGTTTGGGATTTGATGGAGGGAGGCCTGGATCAGGTGGAAAGCAGGCAAGGGGGAAGGAATTGCTGGCCAGTGGCTCGCTTCCAGTAAGCCAATGTGTTGTGTCCTCGGAGCCCTGGCCCTAGCAGCCTGCAACCCAGCCAGTGGTGTGAGATGGAGATTCCAAGGCGACGGGTTCCTTGGTTACCGTTCCCTGGCTACAGCTCCTCATCCCCCATTGGTGGTTGCCAGGAACCTACCTGGCGCGTGCCTCGGTACCCACTGCCCCTCCCCCCACCACAAGGGGGGCAGGGAGAGAGAACCTGGTGCTGTTCAGCTCTGGGCATCCCCCTGGTAACCATGGCAACCCAGCAATTGGCACACGACTAGCCCACCCAGCTGCATTCTCCTGAACACAAAGGACCCCAGGGACACACCCTCATCCTCAATCTCAGACTCTCTGAAATGGGGATGAGGTCACCATGGCCACTCTTGCCTGGACTCTGGCCTCTGGGCGGCGGCGCTTTTTTGGCCTTCCAGCCCTAGGCTGCCTCTGCCCTAGCTGAGGTTCTGGTCTCCAGGGACTGCTGGCCTTTCCTTCCCTCTCAGCTCTGGCAGAGAGCTGACCCAGCAGCCTTCCTCCTCCCTAGCTTTTTCTCTACAGGTATGAGTGGCTCAACATCCATTTTACACAAGGGAAGAGAGAAATGTCTCTTTCCCAGGACCCACTTGGAGGAAGATAGGCTTGGGGCCGGGAAGAAAGGCCAGAGGGGCAAGAAGTCTCAGCCCCTCCCTCAAGCTCCCTTTTCCCGACTGCCAAGGCAGGGTGCTAGGAGGAGAGAAGGGAGGAGACCAGTGAGATGCAGAACAGAAAGCGAGCGAGGAGAGGAGGCAGAAACAGAAGACAAGGGAAGGGAGGGGCGGGAAGGGATGAAGAGAAAACGAAGGAGGCGGGGAGGGAAAGGGGTGGGAAGGAAAGAGGGAGGAGAGAAGAGGGAGAAAGAAGGGAGGGAGGGAGGGAGGAGGGCGGAAGGAGTGCCTGGTCTAGGCCCAGCCCCATGAGGTCAGCACAAGTCACTGCCAAATGGGCCCCCAGCCCTTCCCGCGTCTCAGGATCTCTTCCCTCCTAAAAGGGACACAGGTGGGCTGTGGGGCCAGAAACTCCCCGTCCAACTGTTGCCTGGGCCCCAACCCTGGCAGCTGCCTTCTCCACACAGCTGTCCCACCACCTGTCTGGCTGCCCTAAGCTGCCACGGGAAACAAAAGGCCCTAAGAGAAGAAGGATCTGCCCCTTTGCATCCCGCAGCTGGGAAACTGAGGCAGGACTCCACAACTCTGGTTCCCAGACACTGCACTAGCCATCAAGTCACACTTCCCCGGCATGACTTGTCAGACTCTCCCAGGCTCTCTGTGGCTCTTCCCAAAACACGTGTCCTGCCCCTTCCACTCTTCACTCCTTGTCTACCCACCTTCAGTCACCTTTCTGTGCTGCGGCCCTGGCCCTTACCTGGTGAAAACCACAGCTGAGTTCAAAGATTTCAGCAGGACTTCATCCCTGAGCTCCACCCCACCTGCCTTTCCAGCCAGACCTCCGTATCCGTACCATACACTTGGATCACACTGGATGGCTCCCTGATGTCCAGCACAGTTCTGGGCATTTCTCACCCTAGAGCCTTTGCATAAGTCTCCCTTCACAGGAAGGCCAGATCTGTTTCTCCATCCCAGGCCCACCCCTGACTGAAACCCCTCAGGGACCCAATGCCAGCTCCCCAGGAAGCCCTGGCCTGCACTGCACCTCCCTCCCTGGGGTGCTGACCACACCCCAGCAAGAATGGGAAGACGCACCTGAAGCTGCCTGGGATCTCACTAGACCTGTGCTTCTCAAACTCATTCGAGGTGACCTGAGCTTTGGGTGGGCTGGAGCTGGTGAAACTGAAAGGAATCTTTGGCGGGGGAGAGGGGCAGGAATCTACACCTCCAATCCCTGGAGATAGACACCGTTCCAAATCGTAAGCTTCGTGAAGGTGGGACACTTAACTCAGACTTTCAAGACAGCACAGAGCAGTTCCAGTTGGTATCTGCCATCTAGCAACCTTCTCAGCCAGAAAAAGTGGACCAGGATGAGTGGGAGATGGAATGTAGCAGCTCCAGGGAGATTCTGGGTTGAGCTGAGGATGGGGGCTGCAGGGCAGGTGGATTTCTCAGGACAACTACACTCTCAGGATATTAGAACTGAAAGGGCCTTGAGCATCCTGGGTATGGTTGAGCCCAAATCCCTCTCCTGCTTGTCAACAGGAGCAGGGACTTGTGTGGTCATACAGTGAGTCAGGTCACGTCCAGGGTAACACCAGTTCTTCTCACTACACAATCTGAGTTCCATGGTCCCCTGATCCCAGCATCAGGTAGCAGTTTACTCCAGAATAAGCCACCTGAGTGTGATCTCCCCCCGCCCTTACTCCCTATTCAGAGGAGGGCAGTGCCAAGCCCCCTTTGCCCAGACGGTGATTTTATCCAAGACCCTCCTCCAGCCTCAGTGCAGAGTCTGCTCCTGAGTCTGAAGACCCCACTGTACCCTGGCTCTATGCTGGATGCTAGGGGCCCTCATGTCCCTGATGATTCTCACATCCTTTATACCAAATGTTTATCTGGGCCCTTGGGAGTGAGCAAATGTGTGTATGTGCGAGGGTGCATGTGTACATCTGTGAGTGTCCCACACACAACCCAGATCGGGGCGGGGTGGGGGGGGCTGACGCACGCCAGTGATGAATAATAACTCGCTTGAGCCACATGGATGCTGCTGGGTGGTGGGAGCCCAGGCCTCCGCTGAGCAGAGCGGGCCAGCAGTGGTTGTGGGAGCTCCGCTTTTTGGAAGGTGGGGGGAAATGGGGTGGTGATAGGCAGCACCCCCAGACTGAAGAGCATTCTGAGGTGGGCTGTGCCTCTCTCCAGGCATGGCCCATATCCCATGGCCAGCTCCTCCACCAGGCCAAGCCGTCCACTTGCCCTCAACTCCTCCCATGATCTCAGCCCCCCTGGGACAGGGCTGGGACAGAGGGTGGGCTGCCTGCCTGCTTGGCCCGTCTTGGCCTCTCCTGTGACTGACCCGCAGGACACGAGAGCTTGCTTGTCTGCCTCGTCCGTCCCTCCAGGCCTGGCCGCCCGCCAGTGCTGCAGTACTGTGGCATGGATGCCTGGCCATCTTGTCCCCTCCTCCAGCCCCCAGGTCAGTATCTTCCCAGCATGAGGGTGAGGCCAGCCCAAGTGTGGCCCCTCAGATCTTACATCACTTTTGTGTTTCCTGCTTGCCAAGGGGAGAAAAGGCCTAGGGAAGAGAATGGGCACTTGCCCCAGGAGAACAATATTTCAGGGAGATGATGGTTCCTGAACGGGGCAGTGTGGAACCCCTTGGCTTTTCTGCCACTCTGGGGACTCCAGCCCCAGAGCAGGTGGTCCGTCCCCACCCACCACCTAGGGGGAGACAACAGCTGGGGAGGGGAGAGAGGGCAGCCCAGCTCCTCCCCATCCCCGCGGTAGCTGAGAGCCCCTTGCCACTGGGCCACCAGGCCAGGGGCTCCGTGGATCTCCTCACCCCCTCATTCTTCTCAGAAAACTCCCTCCACTCTCTGCACAATGGTCCGCCTGGGGGCTCCCTCCCGGGGACCCCACTTGGCACCCTAGGCAAGCAGTTCAGTTCCTTTGGCACGTCCCAGCCTGGGTGCCTAGTCCCTGCAACCCTCTTCACCTCGGGGAGGAGACTTAGCCCTGCCTCCTCGACCCCTGAGGGGAACAGGAGGCACTCAGCGGCGGTGGCCGTGTGGCAGCGAACATCTTTTCATCACACCCCAACTCCGAGAGGCCCCCCGGTGGGCGGGGCGCCCCGGCCCCCAGCCCGCTCCGCGCCGCTCCTCCCCCGCCCTAGCTTCTCCTTTGTGCGGTGGCCGGCTGGGCTGGGCCGGGCAGACAGCTCTGGCTCTGCCGGTTCGGTCCCCGCCCGCCCGAAGGTGTAGAAGGTGCCCTTGGCCTCCCGGTGCACACCTGTCCCCCCCACCGGGGCCCAAGGCGAAGAGGAGGGGGTGGAGGAGTTCTGCAAGGCCAGGAAGCCCCAGGCCACACATCTGGACCCTGCGTCTCTCCAGCCTGCGTCCAGCCACCAGCGTTCCCACCGCGCAGCTGGGGCCGCCTCCGGGTGCTCGGGGACCGCGGGTGCCCCGCCTGGCCCGGCCCGGCCCCTCCCCCGGCGCGCACAAAGGCAGCTCCTCCCTGGCCCTCCCGGGCCGCTGCAGCATTTCGGGGTCTCCTCCTCCCTCCCGGCTACGGGGCGGCGGGGCCGGGTGGAAACAAAGGCGCGGCGGCGGCGGCGCGGGGACAAAGGGGCTGAGGGGCGGGGGCGGGGGGCTCACCAGTCGGCCGCGCTCTCCTCCCGAATCACCTCTTCGTACGCCGCCAGCAGCTCCAGGCGGTGGCCACTGAAGCTCACGCCGGCCATGCTGCGGGCCGGACCGAGGCCGAACGGACAGACGCACGGACGGACGGACGGAGAAGGAGGGAGGGAAAGACGGAGTCGCCGCGCCGCCGCCTCAGAGCCTCTGCAGCGTTGCGAGCCGAGCGAGCCAGCGGCCGGGGGAGGGGAGCCGGCCGGCGGGGGGCGGGGGGCGCTGGCTCCGCCCGGCTCGCTCCCTCCGCGCGCTCGGTCCTAGCGCCGCCCCGGCCCGGCCCAGGGGGAGGCCCGCCCCCCCTTCCCGGCCTGCCCCGGGGCGCCCTCACGCCCCTCGCCCCCAGCCCCTGCGCGCCGCGCCCAGGCGGATCTACCTCTCCGCACCCAGGGGCCGTTCTTTCCACGTCCCAGTTCACCCCTGTGGCGTCCCCAGCCACAAACCTTAGGGCCTCCGTTCCCGCCCCCCGCCTTGATCCCCCTCTCCCCATCCCCACCTCACCAAGCCCTATCCAGGCCCAACTTCAGTCCTCTTCTTCCCAACTCCCTGTCCCAATCGCAAATCCATTCCATTCCAATCCGGCCCAGCCCCACCCTGTCGTTCATTTATCTCCCTCCACCCCAGCCTCCCCCCAATCCCTGGTCCATCCCACCCTCCACCCCCAACCCCTGGCCCATCCGTAGCCCATCCTCATTTCTTTCCCCTCCCAGTACCAGCCCCACTCCCAACCGTAGGCTTGGCGCAAACCTCTACCCATTCGTCAGACCCCATCCCTAGCTGCACCTTCCTTATTCCAGCCTATGCTGTTCTTATTCTGATCTTTGTTCCAACCACACTCCTCCACCCCTGCCTCCTAGACCATTCTCGGCTTCCTACTTCGACATTCCCAACCTCTAACTCATCTCCGCCCCGCTCTATACTGAGCACCCCTCCCCCACCAGCTGCCCCCTGAGCTCTCTCCAGTGAGGCCAGCCTAGGAAATCCTTTGCCTTCTCTCCCAAGCCTCGGATCTCCTAGAGGAATCCCAAGTAGAGTTCCGGAAGCAGCATTTAACCCCAGACTCCCAGGGCAGGGCTTCTCCAAGGACTCTCTAGGGCCAGTACCCTGGCACCTTTAGTTCCCAAAGCTCTGAACACAGAAAACTCCTCAGAGGAGTCTCTTGCAGAGAAGTGTGCACCACTGCCAGGGCCTCCTGGAGCAACTCTGCTCCTAAGCTGGGCTCCTGAAACCCTCTGCAGCTCTCAGAAGCCTTGACCACCACCTGCAAAGCCTCTCACCCATGTCTTCCCAGAGGAGGTGGCAGAACCTGAGCAAACTTTTTCTGGTCCAATCTGGGAGGTGGTGGGGCTGGGTCTCCAAATTCTGAACTGGGTAACCAACCAACTGGACCAAGAAGAGGAAAGAAGTATGCACATTGATCTCCAGCAGTGGACCCCAGCACTTTAGAGTATGAAGAACCCCTTAAAACTCAAAAGATTCCACAGGCCCCCACCTGGGGAATTCTCAGCACTATACCCCTGGACCCCTGGCCCTGTCAGTTTCTCCAAGGCCCCCACTTGGGGCAAGTCCCAAGCAGAGTCCATGGGATTCTAGAGAGAGTGGAAGACCCTATAGCGGGGCTGAAGGGTGCCTGGGAAAGGTAGGTCGAGGGATCTCAGGCCTCAGTCCCTTCCTGCTTCCTTTGACTTTTCCCAGCTTTCATTTCCCCATCCCAAAGCCCCCTCCCCAGCCTCCTGCTCAGTTTCACATCCAAAACACAGAAGCCCTACCTGCACCTGCGGGCTCTCTTTCTCAAATTCCTGCCTCCCCCAGCCACCTACAAATTCTAGCCACACCCACTCTTACCTCTTTGCCATCTATATTTTTAAATAAACTTTTAATTTTAGAACAGCTTGAAATTCACAGAAAAATTACAAAGATAGTGCAGAGAGTCCCCATATGCCCCATGCCCAGTTTTCTCTATTTTCAGAGGAGCAGGGAGGTTCCCTGCTCATATTCCTTGGAGCCCACCCTTCACCCCTTCACATCATCATCATCCTATAATTTATCTGTACTCTGCCTCCTTCCTACATGGTCTCTGGCACTTCTCTGGCTGAGGTCACCAGGAACCCCTAAATTGCCAAATTCGGTGGCCCCGTTGTAGTCCTCAGTTTCCTCAACCAGTGGGAACAGGGTGACTAATGATCACTCCCTCCTCTGCAAAGCCCTGAAACCCACATGCTCAGCCATGGTGGGTGGATGCTGGGTGCCTCCTTGGAGGCTCTCCCACCAGGCTTTTATGTCTACCACTCCCAGCACTGATCACCCTCCAAGTCTCTCCCTCCCCAAGATCCTGAACTTGTCCCCTCTCCCAGCTGCGCCCCCTGCCCCCTCCAGCATTGGGAGGCTTGTCCAATGGCTTCTCAGTCCCCAGAGTGGAAAAGCTAAGAAAGGAGGAGGATTCACGTCCCTTGGCTGGTCACTTGCTGTCTGACCTTGACTAAAATGCTTTCCCTAAGTTTCCTCTTGGATAACATGTTGTGAGGATAAAATGTGACAGGGTGAAGGCTTAGAAAGCAAAAACCCCTTCCCCTTCCTCCTTGCAGCCCCACCCTCCCACACCCACCTTCCTGCTCGTTGCTCCCCCACACCTCTCAGATAAGGCTTCAAGGCTGTCACGTAGGTTTCAGGACTTTTTCAGCGCCTGGAGCCTTCTCTGCCCTCACCCTGTCTCTTGCAGGTTCCTACCAAGCATACCTTCAGAAGTTTCGCCCTAATCATTACAATGCTCCCATCACTTTTCAGATCTTGCCCCTGGCATGGGCCCAGCCACTTTCACCACTTAGCTCTGCTCCTGAGTTGCACAGACCTTGCTACAGTGGGACTTTAGACTCTTCTGCTTGACCTTTCTTGTCTTGCTGTAAAATGGGGATGATACTGATGGTATCCACATCATAGGGTTTGCTGAGGATTTAAGAAGTAAGTATCTAGAAAGCATTTAAAACAGCAGCTGCACATAGTAGATGCTATTGACATGTTGGCTATCATTTCTATTTCACAAATGGGAGAACCGAGGCTCAAAGAGGGGCAGTGACTCTCCCTGTAAGGCACAGAGTGGCAAAGTCCGTATAGAAACCTGTCTGCCCTGCATCCTTTCAGCATAGCACACACTCTCCCTGCTTCTCCTTCTAGCACCCCTATTTCTACATCCAGGGGCTAGCCTGGCCTGGAATTTGGTCAGAAGTAGTTCCTGAGGCTACAGTTGTGGGGCCAAGGGAAGGAGTCAGGGGGGCAGGGATCCTGAGTGTGGAGAATGAGATGTCTGCCCAGTGCAGTGGACATCCATGGTCAGCCATCCCTGCCTGTCTTCCAGTTGATTTTCCAATGCAGGCTCCAGAGAACAGCATGTGATTCAGGCCAGTGGGTCAGAACCAGTGGCTGCTTCAGAAGTGGACACATGATCCTATTAAGTCCTATGGGTATCAGCCCTGGGACTTTTTGCTGGAACCATCAATAGTCTCTGATGGGCTGCTGAGCTGGCAGGATGTGGGCCTAGAGCTGGTTGAAGGGCCTTTTGGCTGATAATGGGATGAGTTGCCTGAGACTAAAGCCAGAACTGAGAAAAGGAGGAAGGCGGGGACTCAGACTCCTGAAAACATCCTGCCTTCCATGGGTACTGGATCCTGCTGTGTCTGAAGCCATTGACCGTTTCAGTTAAGTGAGACAAATTATCCCTGTTTTTTGCTTAGACTAGTTTGAATTGCAGCTGAGAGTCCTTCCTAGTTGACCCAGTCTCCAAGTAATAGTCATTTTTGTTAGTGGCAAGAGACAAAGATGAAAACAAAGTTGACTTTCTAGTGCCCCCAGGCCCTGAGTGGGAGAACTTAAGGCTGGTCCTGGGACCTTCCTTGGCTATTCAGGGCTGGTCCCAGCCTCCTGAGTTGTCTGCACGTTCCCAGAAAGCTGCCTCTTGCCCCACCAGTAACCCCCGGAACCCCCTTCCTTGCCCCACTTTAGGTCCTAGCTGGGGAGGAGCTCTTCCTCCAGTTTCAGGTTTGGCTTTGGATTCAGGCCAACTCAGGCTCAAATCCCAGCCTCGTGGCTGCTCCGTGTGTGTGCCATGGGGCTAGGCCCCGTAGTCCCTGGCCTCAGCTCCCTTCCTGGAGCAGGACCCTGTGTACCGTGTGAGTGTTCCAAGGCCCACGTGGGGCCCAGCACAGAGAAGCTGCACCGGAATCGAGAATCATCAGTCCTTGCCTGTGTACCCTGTTCTCCACCGCCTGTCTCCCTGCTGATTTCAAATGAGTGCAAGCCGCTCAGAACTGGAAAAAGCCCCTCCCTGGCCTGCTGTCTCTCCAGTTGCCCACTCAGCCCCCTGCCAAGGGCTCTACCCCCTCGGTTGGGGGGACTGCACACTCCTGGGGCGCTAATGGCCTCCCGTGCCTGGTACAAAGACATTTCCCAGTACCCTGGGCCTCCACCTGTATAGCCTTGCACCTGAAACTTGAGAACACAGTGATCCCTGTAGCTCGTGCTGGAGAGGGGTGGGGAGCTGGGAGGTGCAGTGGGAAGCAGCTCTGCCTTTAATCTGGGAAGCATGGACTGGACCTGGGCCGCTGGGTGGCTCCGGAGAGGTCACTTCCCCTTTCTGAGCTTCAGGTCCCTCCTCTGAAACGTGCCTTTAATGACATCTCTTTTAAGCATGTTTTAATGATTAAATGACATCTAAGCGATTGCTCTGTGCTTCCAGCAGAGAGGTAGCTGTTCAGAGCAAGTGCCCCTTGCTTGACTTCCATCTAAAAAGCTCCGCTTTCCTGAGCTTCAGTCCCCAGCTCTCTGCTCTCCCCTTTACTCTCCCCTTACATCTGCCCTCCAGCTTCTTCAACCACCTCCCCTTGGCAGGGGCCTTCAAGCTGCCTCCTCCACCCCTCCTGGCAGTTCGGCTGACCACAGCTGCTAGAGGTCCTCAGGGCCCACCACAGTGAAGCCTTTTAAAAAGACAGCTGTCCACACTCTCTCGTCGACTCACTCTCTACACCCTCCCCTTCTCCCTCCAATCCTGGCACTGGCCCCAGCTCTCAGCAAAACTGATATGGCAAACGTCACCTTGTTGCAAAATGCCATGGGGACTCCTTGGCCTTAACTGCCTGGCTGACACTTCTAGAAACACTCCTG
Organism: Muntiacus reevesi; assembly: GCF_963930625.1. Lineage (NCBI taxonomy): Eukaryota > Metazoa > Chordata > Mammalia > Artiodactyla > Cervidae > Muntiacus > Muntiacus reevesi. The sequence continues at coordinate 216,813,356 of NC_089249.1, forward strand.
CCCACCCGGGCTTCCCTGCCTCAAACTCCCTCCCTCCAGAGGCTGTGGTCCTCCACTTCTGGCGGCTCCTTCTGCTTTCTCTGCCCTGCCCTGTGATGTTGGGGCTTCCCCATCTCTCCTATCTTCTCTAGGCTGGGGCCCTGGCCATCATCACACTGGATTTGGTCCACATTATGTATTTAAATAAGATTTAAAAAAATCTCTTAGTTGCCAACATTGAAAAACCAAATTTCACATAAAAGTGTCGATCTCTGGTTGTTGGTAAACTGGCAGGTCTGGCCACAGTTCAGCATTCCCACACGGCTGCCCCCAGGAGGTTCCCCACAGATCAGCACTTAACCATCCGCCCTTATGCTCTTGCTGGCTTGTATCCATGGAAACCAAGGATGGACTGGGAGGTCTTCAAGGTTCAAGAGAAAAGGGAGAGAGTACACTTCCTTGTGGAAGTGAGATACTCTTCACTGAATATGCTAGGAATGTTGAAAGAAAACCACATCCTACCTGCTTTACTCCTCATGTGACCTGCCGGGGCCCCTCTCTGAGCATCTGTGATAATGGTTGAATATCTGCGATAACTGCCCTGAACTCACTTCCAAATTTAATCCAAGGTGTATCTAGACTTGAATCTTCAGCTGCTTCCTGGATTTGTCTCCTAAATGTCTTGTAGGCACCTCATTCAGTCATTCAACAAACATTCATTGGACATCCACTGTATTCTAGGCACTGTTTTAGACACTGGTAAGATATCATGAAAGTGACACGCAAAGTCCTGCACTCCTGCTCCAGGGGTCCTTGAGAAGACATGGCACAGAGGCCCTGCTCTTCTCTTAAAGGGAACAGGCCTGGGTACCTGCTAAGAACACCAACAACTTCAGATGTGCTATAAAAATCCTCATGCCAGCGAGCCCTGGAGGACAGGTGGCTATGGGCGCACCATGTTCTCCTGGTCTAGTTTGGGGCCTCTTCTCAGTCCCCCTCCAGTTCAGGCCTGGAGTAGGAGGGATGACAGTCCCCTTGGGGTAGTGGAGGGCACCAACGGGATGCGGGAGGCCCCGGGGAAAGATGGGGCCACTGCCAGAGCTTCCAGCGTTGGAGGCAGCAGGCAGAGGCGAGCTCTGCAGGGGCATCCCAGGAGCATGGCGCTCAGCGCCAGCCAGTCCAGGACTGCGTGCCCAACTTCAGGCCTGGCTCATGTGCTCAGGGGCAGTGCAGCTCTGGTCAGGTCTCCTAAGCTTTCATCTATAAAATGAGACTACGTGCAGAACCCCCACAGGGTTGCTGCGTGAGACAATGGGAGGAACGACTGGTATACTCCGGTGCCGTCCTTCCTCTTCTCACCTCTCATCCCCCACGTCTCTGCTCCAGGCCTGGACCAGTCGCTACCATGTGGCTTGTTGCGCCTTCCTTCCCCAGATCCCTGCCCCTCCTCCCAGGCTCCCTCCTTCTGCTCTGCTCATGGCTCCCAGGGGCTCTTTCTATAACAGATCTGAACATTCTTGCCTGGCTCTCCCCACCGTGCCCTCAGGAAGCAGTCCCAGCTCCTCATCCTGGCACTTCCAGGCATCCTGGCATTTCCAGAACTGGGAGGCTGCCTTCTCCAGCCCCCTTTCTTTGCCTGCAGCATACGATGGCAGCAGCTCCTCTGGACCCTCACTTGGGTGTACCATTTTCCACGTTACACCACTGAGGATGCCCCTCCAACTCCTCTTCTCTGACTGCCAAGCCAAGCCAGATCAGGCACCCCCAACTTCTGTGGGTCCTGGGCCCAGCAGGTGAGATCCCCCTTTGCCTTCTCCTGCTGACCATGAGTCCTCCCTGTCCCCATCATGGGACCACCAGGACGGTCAGCCCTGGAGAATTTAATCTCCATCCTGCTACAGGCCTCAGATCCCACCTTTCTTGATGCACAGGGGGAGGCACACACCAGACGCAGCTGGAGACAGATTTATTGTAGCACTGGACGTGAGCAGGGGCCGGTGTGGCCAGCACCAGTGTGCGGAGGTGGTGGAGGGAGTGGGGGGAGGTGATGGGGGTGGGGCCCAGGGGACCCCAGGCTCAGGCCAGGAGTTGGGGTCGGGGCAACTTTTGCTCGCCCTATCCAGAAATCTGGGGCGATGGTTCCAGAATCAGCAAACCCCTCGGGTTGGGTAGGCTGGGGTGGGCAGCAATGAGTGGGAGGGGCTCACACATGGGAGAAGGCGTGGCTCTTGCAAAGGGGCTTGTCCTTCTTGGAGTAGAAAGTCTTTCCTTCCAGGTTGATCTGACATATCTGGGAACAGCCAAGGTGCAGTTACGAGGGGTGGGGGAAGCAGGAGAGGGCCGTTCCCAACCTCTTAGGAATCCCAGAGGCAGGGGTGGGAGGGAGGCAGGTGAAGAACACGAGGCTCTGGGGACAGGGCCTGAGTTCGAAGAGGGGTACTCACCGCGCACACGAAGCACGTATCATGCCAGCTGAAGCCCAGCGCCTCCAGGAAGCGGTCCCCAGCGTCAATCTTGAAGTCACAGCCTCGGCATTTTGTGCCAAACATCTTCTCATAGTCTGGAGACACAGAGAGAAGAAAAGTGGGGCGGGGGCGGGGGCGGAATTGGGTTCTCCCCTGCCCACACCCCGCCCCCTCACCCAGCACCGCCTTCTCACCTGTCCCAGCCCATACCTCGCTCGCAGTAGGGAGCCCCTTCCTCCATATAGAAGGCCCTGTTCCGAATGGGTGTCTTGCAGGCCGCACAGGTGAAGCAATGCACGTGCCAGGTCATCTTCAGGGCGTGCATGATCTCCTAAGAGGAAGCAACAGCCACTTGGTAACTTGGCACCCTCCTCTCCAGAGTCCAGGACATAGGCAGGCTGGCTGGGGCCCTCTTTCTTTCCAGATAAATGTTTTATCTGCACACCCACTGCTCCTACTTTCTCTCTCCAACCCCGAGGCATCCACTGTGCTGTGCTTGGTCATGTCCGACTCTTTGCAACCCCATGGACTGTAGCCCGCCAGGCTCCTCTGTCTATGGGGATGAGGAGAGGCAAGAACACTGAAGTGGGTTGCCACGCCCTCCTCCAGGGGATCGTCCCAACCCAGGGATCGAACCTAGGTCTCCCTCATTGCAGGAGGATTCTTTACCATCTGAGCCACCCGGGAAGTCCATGAATACTGGAGTGGGCAGCCTATCTCTTCTCCGGGTGATCTTCCCAACCCAGGAATCTAGCTGGGATCTCCTGCATTGCGGGAGGATTCTTTGCCAGTTGAGCTACCAGGGGAGCCTGGTGGTTGTTCACTATGCTGCGTCTGAAGTTCTGCTCCCAATCTCCACACGCTAGACCTTGCACATTCCCACAGCATCTCTGTCTCAGTGGATGGTGACTCCATCCGCATGGGCCAAATTCCTTGCTTTGTCCCTTATTTATTTCGGATCCACTCCGAAATCCGGCCGGGCTCTGCTTCAAGATGCATCGAGATACCGGCCACTTCTCACAGCCTCCCTGGTGTGGAATGTGAGCCTTGGGCACCTCTGACCTGGATAAGTGCACAAAACTGGCTTCTGTGCTCCTTCCTCTGCCCCTGACAGCCTGAAATCAACCTGTGCTCGGCCATCTTCTCCTCTGCTTGAATCCCTGCCTGGTCCGCATTGCTCTGAGCAAAGGGCAAAGCCCGGGGAAAGGCCCAGAGGCCAGCAAGACTGGCTTCCGTCCCTCTGCTCTCCCCATGTGGCCTCGTGTCCATGGCTGATGCACCGGGCACATCATCTTAGGGCTTCCTACCAGCTGCCCCCTCTACCTGGACTGCTTGGCCCAGATATGTGCTAGGCTCAGCCCTCACCCCCTTCAAGATTCTACCCAAAGATCACCTTCCCCTTGAGGCCCACGCTGACACGATCAGCTCATATGGCAACCCCGCTTCCCAAAGTCATGCTTCCAATAGCTTGAACCCTGCACTTTCTTCCCATACTGACGTGTGTGTGTGTTAGCCACTCAGTCGTGTCTGACTCTTTGCGACCCTGTGAACTGTAGCCTGTCAGGCTCCTCTGTCCATGGAATTCTCCAGGCAAGGATACTGGAGTGGGTTGCCATTCCCTTCTCCAGGCGATCTTCCTGACCCATGCGACCCTTCCTGACCTGGCTCTCTGCATTGCAGGCGGATTCTTTACCATCTGAGCCATTAGGGAAGCCCCCCATACTAGCATACCACCAGGTAATTTACCTCTTATGTCTCTCGCTTATTGTCTGCTCCCCACTGCCTTCTTCCCGATCTAGTATGAGGTCCCAGAGGGCATGAACTATTAACGTTTCTGTTAGCTGGTATATCCCAACAGTGCCTGGCCCATGGGTAGGCAATCATGAGTGCTTGTGAGCTAAGTTAACCTGCTCTACTGGAGGCCTGACAGAGCAGAGGCCACAGGTGGGCTGAGCTCTCCTTGGGGCCAACCGGCTGAGCGGCACTCACACCTGGGGCAGGCAGAAGGCAGTGTGGAGCCCCAGGGGATGTCAGATCGTGGGTTCAGCCAGATCTTAGCTGGGTGGCTTGCCCAACAGCTTTACCTCCTCATGACACTTGGCTCCTTCACTGCTGAACTGGGAGCCTGATCCCAGCTTTGTCTGGTTGCCGTAAGGATGGTCCCACATCTGAGGCCAGGGGTACCAGACCCAGTGCCTGCCAAGGCCAGGTGGCATACACAGTGGGGCAAGGTGGGGACTGTGTCATGGGAGAGCACGTGTTCCGTGTGCAGGGGTGGTGCTGACCGTTTCATTCAGGAATGCCTACAAGGCTCAGATTGAAATCCAGGTGTTAAAGTCAAATCCAATTTTTCAATATTGGCTATTACTTTAAAAATGAAACAGAGACTTCTCTCATGGTCTGGTTAGAAGTCTGCCTGCCAATGCAGAGTTCGATCCCTGAACCAGGAAGATCCCATATGCCGAGGGACAACCAAGACTGTGCGCCACAACTACTGCGCCCTCAAACTGCCACCACTGAAGCCTGCGTGCCCTAGAGCCCGTGTGCCACCACAGAAGAACCGCAACAAGAAGCCTGCGCACCACAGCCAGAAAGCAGCCCCCACTCACTGCAACTAGAGAAAGCCTGTGCGCAGCAGTGAAGACCCAGAGCAGCCAAAAATAAATAAATAAACAAGTCTTGGAAAAAAGACTTCCTTGGTGGTCCAGTGGTTAAGAATCCACCTGCCAATGCAGGAGACAGGTTCAATCCCTGGTCAGGGAAAATTCCACCTGCTGCAGAGTTAGCCAGACCCATATGCCTCCAACTACTGAGACTGTGTCCCAGAGTCCTTGCTCTGCAGCAAGAGAAACCGACACAGGAAGAGGCCCATGCCCCACAACGAAGAGTAGCCCCTGCTTATAGCAACTAGAGGAGGCTCTCGGGCAGCAATGAAGACCCAGCACAGCCAAAAGTTTTAAATAGAAACTATTTAAAAAAAATAATAAGGAAAGAAACAGTGTGGACAAAGCAAGATGTAAGTACGGGGAGCACCTAGCTCTCAGCTGGCCTGTCCACGCCCGCTACAGAAACTGTCGCGGGAATTCCCTGGTGGTCCAGTTGTTCGAATTCACCGCTCTCACTGCTGAAGGTGCAGGTTCAATCCGTGGTTGGGCAACTAAAACCCCACAAGGTGTGTGGCACAGTCCAAAAAAAAAATCTGTCATTTCTCACATATACCTCACAACCAGTCTGGCCAGGAAGTTACTGCCACTCCCATTTTAGCAAGGTCCAGAGAAAGTGATCTGTCCCAGATCACACAGTCAATAGATGACGGAAAAGTGTTTCGAGCCCAAGTCTGGCTCACTCCAGAGTTGGCTCTTCCCACTGCCTGGTGTTGCCTCTTTGCAAGGAGAAGACAAGGGCTGGGGGAAGGAACTTGGCTGTGGGTCAACAGGACAGGGTCTCGGGAGGAGCATGGGGAGCCCAGAGCTGGGCCCAGTGGGCATGTGGGCAGGGAGCAGGTCTCTGAGCCAGTTCTCCATGTCTACCTTATGCCCAAAGCTTCCTACATCTGTCTGCCCCTGCCGTCCCATCACCCTAACCCAGGCCTAGCGGTTCCGTTCCCCTCCTCCAGCTGTCTCCCCCTGCCCCAGGAGAAGCGCACTGAGGCACATCTGACCTCAGCAGTCCCCAGCTCCGGAAACCCTAACTTGGCCCTGCCCTCAATTCCACCTCGTCTCACACCCTCCCCGGGTGTTGCCTTGTGACACAAGCTGTTCCCTCTGGAGCATTCTCTCCTGACCCTTGTCCAAGCTAATTCCTACTGATGATTAAGTTCAGCTTAGAGGCCACTTGCATTCACTCCTTTAAGTATTAAGTGACCACTTTCTATACATGTGTTAGTGTGTTAGTCGCTCAGTCACGTCCTACTCTTTGCGACCCCATGGACTGTAGCCCGCCAGGCTCCTCTGTCCATAGAATTCTCCAGGCAAGAATACTGGAGTGGATTGTCATGCCCTCCTCCAGGGGATCTTCCTGACCCAGGGATCAAACCCAGGTCTTACGCATTGCAGGCAGACTCTTTACCAACTGAGCCACCAGGGAAGCCCTTCCTATATGTGAGGTATGAGCATGTGTGAGCATTACACATGAGCAAAAGAGCCCTAGTCCCCAGCCCATGAATTTCACACTGGAGAAGAGATGGGACAAAAGGATTGGAGGGTAGTAAGCAAACAGTGCGGAGTCTGGCCAGGTGGGAGGGTGGGTATCAGGGAAAGTGCCCCTGAGGAAGTGTTATTTGAAGCGCAGATGAGAAGGAATGAGGTAAAGAGAGTGCTAAGGGGTATTTCTAGCAGAGTACAGCCCGTGCAAAGGCCCTGCGGTGAAGGTAACTGGCAAGATAGAGCTGCCTGTGTCAGTGAAGCACCGGAGTGACAGGGGCTGGTGGTGAGTGGTAAGGCTTGACAACAGTCTTCCAGAGGGTCCCCAGACTAGGACATGTCACCTCTAATGTGTCCATCCCATCCCCCAGAGCTCCCCTCCAAGTCTGCTGAGTCAACCAGATGGTCCTGTGCTTCCCTATGCTCTGAGCTCTAAGAGCCTGAAGCCCTTGGTAAACTGGGACAGGTAGGTTCCTGCCCACCCCCCCGCACACACCCCACCACCGACCCCACTGGAGGGTGTGGTCTGTCAGCCCCTGCAAGAGGGGAAGCTGAGTGCCCTGGGCCACATGTGGAACCACTGGGCTGCGGCAGGAGCAGGGCTCACCACCTCACTCTGGGCATACTCTAGGACCCAGGAGCTAGGCAGGCTCCGTCAGCCTTGCCTCTGTAGCTGCAGCCTGGGCAATAACTTTGTCCACTTAGAACTGGGGCAGGGCAGGACGAGAGTGCGATGTAATGCAGGCGGGGCTGTCAGTGAACAGAACATAAGGGCCTTGATCTGTGGGAAGCAAATCCAGATGCCAGCTTAAGAAAGGTCCTGGGGGGACTTCCCTGGTGGTCCAGTGGTTAAGAGTCTGCCTGCCAACGCAGGAGACACTGGTTCAATCCCCGGTCAGGGAAGATCCCGCATGCCATGGGCCACTTAAGCCTGTGAGCAACAACGAGTGAGCCTGTGCTCCGCAACAAGAAAAGCCACTTTGATGAGAAGCTCATACACCACAACTAGACAGTAGCGCCCGCTTGCTGCAAATAGAGAAAACCCTGCACAGCAATGGAAGACTTAGTGCAGCCAAAAATAAATAAAATTTTAAAATGAAAGGTCCTGGGTGCCAGCCCATTCTGATAGAACAGTCCAACACGGTATCAGTTAGGCTGGTGGGGAAATGACTGTCATCTTGGGCAAAATTTCCTCATCTGTCAGATGAGAATAATCAAACTGACTTCATACTATAATTGTCAAGCTGGATGCCCATACATAGAAAATGACCCACAACACAAAACTGTGATGACATCCTTTCTCCCCTTCCAGTCTACTGATGGAATCCTCACTTTTTGCTGGGCACACAGCTGTACCAAACAGACTATATTTCCCAGCCTCCCTTGCAGCTCAGTAATGTCATGTGACTGAGTTCTGGGCTATGGGATGGAAGCAGAAGGGTTGGATGGCACCCATAGCCCAATCCAAAAGGAAATCAGTTCTGAATATTCATTGGAAGGACTGATGCCAAAGCTGAAACTCCAGTACTTTGGTGACCTGATGTGAAGAACTGACTCATTGGAAAAGACCCTGACGCTGGAAAAGATTGAGGGCAGGAAGAGAAGGGAACAGCAGAGAATGAGATGGTTGGATGGCATCACCGACTCGATGGACATGGGTTTGAGCAAGCTCCAGGAGTTGAAGGACAGTTCCCTGTCCTTCACTGGCGTGCTGTAGTCTATGGGATGGCAAAGAGTTGGACACGACTGAGAGACTGAAGTGAAATCATCTTCTAAAGATGGCTCCTAAGAACCTTCCACTCCTTCTTCCTTTTCCAATTTCCTGCTGAGAAAAGAAGAGAAACAAAAGGCAAAGGAGAAAAATATACCCAACTGAATGCAGAGTTCCAAAGACTAGCAGGAAGAGATAAGAAAGCCTTAAGTGAACAATGCAAAGAAATAGAGGAAAATAGAATGGGGCTAGAAATCTCTTCAAGAAAATTAAGAGATAGCAAGGGAATATTTCATGTGAAGATGGGCACAATAAAGGACAGAAACGGCAAGAATCTAACAGAAGCAGAAGAGATTATGAAGAGGTGGCAAGAATACACAAACTGTACAAAAAAGGTTTTAATGACTCAGATAACCATGATGGTGTGGTCACTTACTTAGAGCCAGACATCCTGGAGTATAGTGAAGTAGGCCTTAGGAAGCATCACTATGAACAAAGCTAATGGAGGTAATGGAATTCCAGTTGAGCTATTTCAAATCCTAAAAGATGACGCTATTAAAGTGCTGCACTCAATATGTCAGCAAATTTAGAAAACGCAGCAGTGACCAGAGGACTGGAAAAGGTCAGTTTTCATTCCAATTCTAAAGAACGGCAATGCCAAAGAATGTTCAAACTACCACGTAATTGTGCTCATTTCACAAGCTAGCAAGGTAATGCTCAAAATCCTTCAAGCTAGGCTTCAATGGTATGTGAACCAAGAACTTCCAGATGTACAAGGTGGATTAGAAAAGTAGAGGAACCAATGATCAAATTGCCAACATCCGTTGGAGCATAGAAAAAGCAAGAAAATTCCAGGAAAACTTCTTCATTGACTATGCTAAAGCCTTTGACTGTGTAAATCACAACAAACTGGAAAATTCTTAAAGAGATGGGAATACCAGACCACCTGATCTGCCTCCTTAGATTATCTGTATGCAGGTCAAGAAGCAACAGTTAGAACCATACATGGAACAATGGACTGGCTCAAAATTGGGAAAGGAGTATGTCAAGGTTGCATATTGTCACTCTGCTTATTTAACTTAAATGCAGAGTACATGATGCAAAATACCGGGCTGGATAAATCACAGGCTGAAATCAAGCTTGCTGGGAAAAATATCAACAACCTCAGATATACATATGACACCACCCTTATGGCAGAAAGCAAGGAGGAATTAAAGAGCCTCTTGATGAAGGAGAAAGAGGAAAGTGAAAAAGCTGGCTTAAAACTCAACATTCAAAAAACTGAGATCATGGCATGCGGTCCCATCATTTCATGGCAAATAGACTGGGGAAAAATGGAAACAGTGACAGACTTTATTTCTTGGGCTCCAGAATCACTGTGGACAGTGACTGTAGCCAGGTGCGTGTTGAAAGACAGGTAGGTGCTTGTTCCTTGGTAGAAAAGCTATGATGAACCTAGACAGCATATTAAAAAGCAGAGACATCACTTTCCTGACAAAGGTCTGTATAATCAAAGTTATAGTTTTCCGATAGTCATGTACAGGTGTAAGACTTAGACCATAAAGAAGGCTGAACACATGGAGAAGGAAATGGCAACCCACTCCAGTATTCCTGCCTGGAAAAATCCATGGACAGAGGAGTCTGGTGGGCTGAAGTCCACGGGATTCCATAAAAAAAAAAAAAAAGAAGGCTGAACACTAAAGAATAGATGCTTTCGAACTGAGGTGCTGGAGAAGACTCTTGAGAGTCCCTTGGACTGCAAGGAGATCAAACCGGTCAATCCTAAAGGAAATCAACCTTGAATATTCATTGGAAGGCTGAAGCTCCAGTACTCTGGCCACCTGATATGAAGAGCTGACTCATTGGAAAAGTCCCTGATGCTCAGAAAGATTGAAGGCAGGAGGAGAAGCAGACGACAGAGGATGAGATGGTTGGACGGCATCACCAACTCAATGGACATGAGTTTGAGCAAACTCTGGGAGATAGTGAAGGACAGGAAAACCTGGCGTGCTGCAGTCCATGGGGTCGTAAAGAGTTTGACACCACTAAGCAACTGAACAGCAAGCCGACTGGAGCATGGAAATTTTGCCTGAAGCTCAAGAGCTATCTTGGACTATGAGTGGTAAGTAAGTCAAGGCTAAGATGTTGGAGAAACAAGATACAGGAGCCTGGATCTGCCTACATGTCCCAGACTGCCCACCTCTCCACTTCCTTAGGTGAGAAACAGCTGTCATTATTTTTTCTGTCACTTGTGGTCAAGGCAGTTATCACTAATATGACCATTACTACAGAGCTCTCTGGGCTTCCCAGGTAGTGCTAGTAGTAAAGAACCCTCCTGCCAATGCAGGAGATGTAAGAGATGCAGGTTCGATCCCTGGGTTGGGAAAATCCCCTGGAGGAAGGCATGGCAACCCACTTCAGTATTCTTGCCTGGAGAGTCTCCATGGACAGAGGAGCCTGGTGGGCTACAGCCCATAGGGTCACAGAGTCAGACCCGACTGAAGTGACTTAGCACACACACATGCACAGAGCTCTCTGGCCACATCCGGAAGCTCTGCCCATGGATCCAAAAACAGGGAGACGCATGAGTGCTGGAAGTCCGCAGTGCCTGGTGCTGCTCTGGTCTGGCCCTCATGCTCTGTAGCCTTGGGCAGTTTCTGCCTCTCTCTGCACTTCAGCTTCCACACAGGCACAGCTGAAACCCCCTCAACTTGTCACCCTGCCTGTTACGCTCCTCTTTCCTTAGGCTGCTCACCGTCGACACTCTTGGAGTCCCCTTCCTCTGTGTGAGTTCCTGGGGGCAGGACCATGCCTGTCTCTTCACAGGGCATCCCCAATGTGGGGCACTGTCCACAAGAATGGGAGATGGTAGATAGGGCATCACTCTCAGCCCATAAACTATGCTGACCCAAGTCCCAGGCCCAGCTCCAGGTGGCAGCTAGGTTGCCCTGCAGGAGACCAGGCCAGGCTCTGCTGCATATTTAGACTCAGTAGGAAAAACAGGATTTTTTTTTAAGAACAGGTTTTTAATATATATATTTATTTATTTGGCTGCATGGGGTCTTAGTTGTGGCACAGGGGATATAGTTCCCTGACCAGGAATCGAACCCAGGCCCCCTGCATTGGGAGCACAGAGTCTTAGCCACTGGACCACCAGGAAATCACCAAGAATAGGATTTTGAATCACAAGTTTTTTGAACCTAAATTTCTGCCTTTGCAAATCAATAGTTCTGTGTCCTTCAAGCCTATCTTCAGAGACTCCGTTTTTCATACGCATTCGCATTCAGGGTGGCAGATTGCTTTAGCCTCTCAAAAGCCAGTCACAACCCCCTCTTTTGCCTTCCTCTCTTATAGAGGACAGTAGCTAAAATACTGAATTTGCCAGCTTCCCTCACTGGCCCAGGTGCCCATACAATAACAATTCCAACAACTGAGATAAAGATGCAAGTTCCTGGTTTTTCTTCCAGAGCCAAAAGGCAAAACCTCATTAAAAGAAGACTCCTGCTCCTTCCCTTGGATTCCCACCTGCAACAAGAATGTGAGCCTGGGGCTTGAGCAGTCATCTGGCATCCATGATACAATAAACTTGAGGACAAAGGCCTAGAGGCTAAGGATTTCAGAACTAAAATACAGGAAAAGCCTAAAGCCATCCATGAGCTGCTCTTCCACCCCTGGAATTCTTGCAATTGAAGTAAACATTACCCCTTCTGTTTCAATCTCTATACTGGAGTTTTTTCTATTACTGAAGCTGAATGCAATCCTAACACAGTAGCCACCTCTTGTTTTGGCCTGACTAGCACTCACCTCCTCTCTTGGGGTAATGTCACCCTGGTTTTATGTTCAAGGAACCAGTCCTATGGTTCAGGCAAGGTCACCAGACCCTGTTCCAGGGGTGAGTGTCACCTGGGCCTGGCCAACTAGAGTCACAGGGCTTGGTTCAGAGATGGGCATGTGAAGCAGGCCAGGCCAATGAGCATCAGCACTGGGACTCGATGGCACAGAGGTCCTCTCTTTCTCTCTGTGGTGCTAACCTGGGGAGATTTAACCCTGGAGCCATTGATGTGGCAGCATCTTTGCCGCTTTCTAGGGAAAAGCATGCTGGGATCAAAGCCAACACAGATGAAACCAGAGGCAAGTGGCAGAAAAGACTCCTGACAACCTCAGGATCTGCATTCAACTGGGCCAGAAGTTAGCATCCCTCAGCCTTTCTGATTATTGCACCAATTCTCTCCTGCTTGAGCCCCTAAGAGTTAGGATTTAGATCACCTGTTAAGACAGTCCTGGCTAATGTAAAGTGAGATTGATACAGTAGCCTGATTGTGAGGCTGGTAAGGTTCCAACGGCGTCCTGCAGGGACAGCCCCCCAGCCCAGGAGCTGCTCAACACTCCTCACTGCTGAAGAGTCAGGCTTGCCTTCCCAGTCCCCCGCCAGCCGCCAGCCCCACTCACGCCGGTGATCTTCTTCTTGCACTTGGCACAACTGGGTGCATAGCGCACATCGTAGCAGGGTGGGCAGAAGATGGCCCCCTTCTCCTCGAAGAAGCCACCCTCTTCCAGAACCTTCCCGCACTGGCTGCACACAAACTCCTCAGGGTGGTATGCGTGGCCCAGCGCCACCAGGTAGCGGCCCCTGCAGGGGAAAGCAAGGGCAGTGAGCAGGAGTGGGTGCAAATGAAGTTGGGGTTCCTGGCCAGCACCCCACAGGGTTTACCCCACACCTATTATGAAACCTGGGAGGGAATGTTCATTCTCTTCATCTCCAAATAGGGAAGAGACAAGCTTGAAAGGTGACTTGCCTAAGATCACACAGCAAGACAAAGCTGACCATTGTGGGACTTCCCCGGTGGTGCAATGGTTAACAATTTGCCTCCCAAGGCAGGGGACACGGGTTCAATCCCTAGTTGGGGAACTAACATCCCACATGCCTCAGGGCAACTGAGCCCATGCACTGCGACTAAGATTCCATGTGCTGCAACTAAGATCAGATGCAGCCAAATAAATATTTTAAAAAGCTGCACTGTTTTGATGACAGGAGGTGAGGGAGAAGGGAAGCGTCAGAAAAGGGAGGAAGGTGACACTGGGTGAGGACTGCTGACTTGAGTCTAATAAGTTGAACCCAAGGGGTTGGTGTCCTGGGAGACAGGAGGCCTGGAGTACCTGTGAGCCCTGAAGGCCAGTGGGCACTTGAGCTGAGCCTGGTGCCCACTGTGTCCCGTTGGCCTGGAGAGGGACCTGGCCATCCCAGATAAATGGGGCTGTCTGAACGAGGGGGTGCTTTCCAGAGCTTAAGAGCTGACAGGAGTTGAGAGCAGGGCAGAGCCTGGGATGAGAACTAGGAAGGCTCTGGGGCCTGACACAGATCCGATTCTGGGGGGTTGTGGGACTGCTGGTCCCTGGGGAGCAGTGCAGAGAGGGAAGGACTTAAGAGGCTTAGTAGAGAGAGACCAAGTGAGCAGGAAGGAGAAAGGCAAGAGGGGGCTGGGAGCAGGGAGGCCCTTCCTGGCCAGAGAGCAGCGAGTCTAGGGCTGCAGCTTGGCTGTCGTTGGCACCCCCTCCATTTCACCAGGGCAAATGTTGGAGAGAGTCTGAGCAGGGGGCAGCTGAGATGAGTAGGGAGACAGATGGGAGGAGCAGCGGTCGGAAAGACACCAGGGCTGGAGCTCCAGTTCAGGAAAAGACCGGGGTGGGAAGGGACGGGGCCACCCACCGGATGACCCTGTGGCACTGGTGGCACACGGGAGTCTTGCCGTCGCCGCCACCGCCCCCGCCATGGCCCCCTCCAGCGGCGGCCTGCACGATGGAGGTGCGGTTCTGCATAGGTGTGGGTGTGGCTGGCTGCGTGTGTCGGGTCAGCACCGTGCTGGTCTTGTCCGGGGCATAGCGCTCAGCAAATGCAGGGTCCACAGCCCAGGGTGGGCGGCTCGTGGGACTGGGGGTGGTAGGGCCTGCCAAGGCCAGGAAAAGTGGCTCCATGGGGGTGCCCGGGGACACCACAGAACAGCGGGGAGAGCCCGGGGCAGCTTGGAGGGGCCCGACCCCCATGCCTCTGGTGGTTACCCACCCTTCCCCAAGCCCAAGCCCACGCTCTCTCACCAGGCCAGGGCTCCTGGGGTGTAGCTGAGACTGGGGTTGGGGCTTCCATCCTGGGCACCTGGCTGTAAGATCTGTCATTCAAGGCCCTGCACGGCCGAGGCTCCTGGCATGGCCCCACCCCCCAAGCTTGGTCCTGCTGGCCCCATGAGAGATGCCTGGGTGCAGGAGAGCAGAGGACTCCAGGTCCCCCCAGGGCAGGGAGGGGTAGGGCAACTTCTCCTGGCCAGGTTCCAGCTGGCTGGTCTGTCGCACAGGGCTGGGAGGTGAGGTAGGGCTCTCGCTTCTGGGGCCGTTCGTGAGGGTCTCTCTCATGGCAGGGCCCCCTTTTGCTGGGTACCCCCACCCACTGAGACCCAGACTAGCAGGGCCCACACTGGATCTGAACCATCTAACACCCCCGACCCAAATGCAAACCAAGTCCACGAAGACAGAGAAGAGAGGCAGAGAAAGCAGGGCTGAGAATGTTTATTTGCGTGCCCAAAAAGCCAGTACAGACCTGGCAGACAGCAGTACCATAGGGGCAAAGAGTGAAGGCAGCAGTGTCAGATGGAGCCGGGCCCTGTGCCAGGAGGGCAGCTGGGGCCGGGCCAGCAGGAGGCTCAGTCCAGGGGCAGAAAAGGGATGGGTGAGGTAGGCAGAAGCTGGAGGTGCCAAGGGGACGTGCCCTGGGGCGGAGGAACAGCAAGAAAGAGGCAGAGAGGGCAGCCGGCCGGCGAGGACCAGGCTACGACTGCACGTTGAGCACATGGGCAGAGCGCTGGTGATGCCAGTCCCGGAGGCGGGTGTAGCGTGGGCTCTGTAGCTCCAGGACATACTTTTCCCTGAGGGGTAGAGAGAGAAGGAGGAGGAAGTGGAAGGAAGGAGAGATGGAAGGGAGGCAGGGAGGGAGGCCCGAAGGAAGGAAGGAGAATGGCTAACCCTGGCTAGGGATGGCCAGGAGCAGACAGGGCTGGAATGGGAGAGGCCGGAAATGAGAGAGGGGCTGGAGCTGGTCCTGTTACCTTGATTTCTTCAGGTGCTCCTCATCCGGGTCTTGCACTGACAGGGCAGAGGCAGGCATTGACCAAGAGCAGACAGAAGGCCACCCCAGCCCTGAGCCCTGGTAGAGGGTCACAGGGTGCCAGAAGCCCGGGCCCGGGCTGGGGGACCAGGAGGGGAGCCCACCCTTCCCTGGGCTGGCACTTACTGAACTCGGTGCCCGTGAGGTGGGCGAGGATGCGGAAGGAACGGGACTGGCCTGTCCCAGGCCTCGGCCGCCAGTCCTCTGTGTCCTCCATCAGCCGCTGCTTGCTGGCATCTGGGACCAGCGGTCGGAGCGGCTGTCTGTGGGGAGGGTGGGGCTCAGAACCTCATGCCTGGACGGGCAGCAGGGGCGGCCCCTCCCCGGACTTGATACAGGTGGGCGAGAGTGACGGGAAGAGGGGCGGGCAAGGCCAGGGCCCTGCTGGGTGAGGGGTGGGGTAGGGAAGTGAGAGGGCAGGAGGGCAATCAAGGTGAAAGGCCGGCAGCCAGAGTGGGGAGGGGCCACCACCCAGAGTGCCAAAAGGAAGGAAGAGAGGGACAGGCAGAGGGGGCTCACTGACTTGTCAGGGGTCTGCACCTGTGAAGGAAATAAGACAGATGGACAGATAAAGGTACAAAGAGATAGACAAGGGGAGGAAGAAAGATGGCAAGGGGTCAGAGTAGCCAGGGGGAAGGCTGCACTGAGTATCTGGGCTCAGTCGGCCAACATCAAATCCCAACCCCAGGCGACCACCGCGTACGGGGCGGCGCTGCCTTGCTCACAGCCCCCAGGGGGGCCGGCCCAAGGCAGGAGCCACACCCCTGTGCCTGCAGTACCCGCCCCAGCCACCAGGGGTCGCTGTCGCACGGTTCGGGCCAGGCTGGGGCGCAGCACAGACAGAGCAGCAGCGGGCAGCCGGCGGGCGTGCGGAGGTGGAGACATAGCGTGGACGGGCAGGACAGACGTACCCATTCTGCTGCGGGGTGCTGTCTGCGGGCGGGTTCGCCCCGAAAGGCCGGGCCGTCTTGTTGAGGGAGGCGCTGGGTGCAAAGGTGTACCGCGGGGGGTCCGCGGCGGGGGCCAGGGCCTGGGCAGAGACAGAGCGGGGAGGGCGGGCAGGGCGGGAGGAGGCGGGGGATCTGGCCAGAGTGGGGCGTCCCCTGGCACGAAGAGGCCAGCGGTACTCCAGCCCTACCCCCACACATCTGGCCTGAGGCTCCGGGGAGGCGGAGACTCAGGTTTCAAGGGACCCATTTGGGAGCAATGATCTCAGCCCACGCAGTCCGAGGGCGGGTGGGCTAGTGCAGCTTGCAGCACAGGCCGGCGGGAGAGAGGGAAGGAGGCAGGCAGGCAGACGGATGGACCGACAGGCAGACATGCATGGTGCTCTGACCGTGCGGCAGTCCCTGGCCCAACTCCCAGTTCCCAGACTCCCCAGCTCTGGCCTCCACCCTCTACTCCCGGCCAGGGATGGGGGGAGACCAAGACTGCACCAGGGAGGGCAGGTGAGCCTGGATGTCCAGTCCCACCCCGCCTGCTGCCCACATATCCCAAGCCCATCCCCTACCTTCTGCTGTTTGCTCTGAGCCGGCTGAGCCCTAGAAGAGAAGGGGAAGCGGTGATGATGGGCCACGCCCAAGGGCACGCCCACCTGCCAGGGCTGCTCAGCTCAGGCTTACCTGCTGAGGCTGAGGCTAAGGCGCTCCCCGCAGGCACGGATCTTGTTCTGGGCTTCGATGTGTGTGAGGCCCCCCGCGTTCTCGCCATCAATACTCAGCACCCAGTCACCCACGGCCACGCCGGCTTGTGCAGCTTTACCCCCAGGGGTGAGCTATGGAGAGATGGAGGCTCATGGAGGACCAAGACTCTGCTGACCAAACTCAGGCAAATAGCAGCCAACCCTGCCTTTCCTCAGCTGCCCCACTCGCAGAACCCAGGGGTCTCTTCATTCAACGTGTTTCTGGACTACTGTTGGATACTAAAGCCATCTGAGAGGGGGTGGAGCTCGCTTGAGCTTCACCATCACCTCAAGCACTCCGCTTACACATTCATTCACCTCCAGGGATCCTCCTCAAGGTTCAGAAGCTGCTGACATCAACATGCAGCCACCTTCAGGCGAAAACACAAGTGTTTCAGCTCTAACTGAAGCTTTTGAGGTCTCTGCTGGCCTCTTGCCCAGGCCATCCCACCCACCAGACCTGCCCTCTGGCTTGTGCATGTGGCAAGTTCCTCCCTGAGCGCTCACTCACCTCCTACACTCCTAGCACCCAATCCTGGTGCCATTTGCAGGAATCCACCAGGACCCTTGGAGCACCAGAAATACCCCCCATCACCTCTAGGTTCCCAGTGATCAGTGCCCAAATGGGGCCCAGAGTGTCAGCTGGGGGCTTCACGGGCTGTAAATATGGGTGTCAACCCCAAGCCCTCGACTGCCACATCAGCCTCTCCCCACAATCCTTTGGGCTCTGCGTTGGGAATCCCTGGTTCCCGTGGCAACTGAGTAATAGCAGGCTGGAAGGAACGGTCAGCAGCATGAGCTGAAACCCATGAAGATGACTTCTGGGAAGTGGTGGGCTTTGGCGAAAACAGAGTGGAATGGGCTGCATAGGGTGTGAGAGAATTCAATACTTATGAAGACCTCAAGTGCTGAAAGAATTGTTCTCAAGGTTAGGTAGCACCAGTTTTAAGGCCCAGGGTAGGTATTTCCCAGGGTCTTGATATAGGTGACCCTGAAGAACCCAACTGGGCCCTCCTAGTCCTCTAGCCTAGTGGCAACAACACAGGCAGACGTAGCACTGTGGTTCATAAGTCTAAGCCCACAGGGCTGCCTGGCCATCTGGCAATGGGCTTGGCCTTGAACAGGCTTGTGGGGGAAGTAATGGGAAGCAGAATCACACTTCACAAGTCGGGGAGGTTTTCGGAGTACAGGCTGCCTGTGACCCCATAAGGCTCCTCAGTGGGCCGATACTCAGGAGTTCAGGCAGGGAGAGGAGGTAAGAGGTTCCAGAGAGGTGGCAGAGGGATTAGACCCAGAGACTGATCGCACTAGGGCAAGAAGAGAGAGCTCGGTTTGATGGCTCGACCTCACGCTTCAGAAGTCAGAAGGGTAAGACAGCTGGGTGGCCCCTTCTTTACTTGCTAAGTACTAACAGAAGTTTACATTTACCAAGTACCTAGTATTACCACATACTGAATCCTCCAAAAACCCTGTGGAGGAAAATCTGGGAATATACCTATTTTATACATGGGAAAACAGAGAGGTTAAGTAACTTGCCTCTAGTTGCCTAGCTAGCAACTCAAGAGGCAGGGCCAGGACCCTGACTCTAAGGCTCCACCCTATTAGGCCACCTCTGTTGAGAAAAGTAAAGTGAAAGTGTTAGTCCCTCAGTTGTGTCTGACTCTTTGTTAATGCATGGACTGTAGCTCCTCTGTCCATGAAATTCTGCAGGCAAGAATACTGGAGTGGGTTGCCATTTCCTTCTCCAGGGGGGTCTTCCCAACCCAGGGATCGAACCCAGGTCTCCTGCATTGCAGGCAGATTCTTTACCATCTGAGCCACCAGAGAATTGTTGAGAGCTGGGGCTCAGAGGACAGCCCTCTGAATGGAAAGATTATCTGATCCTCAAGCTGGGTTTGGGGCTTGGATCACCTATCTTACCTCTAGTTCAATCCAACCCCTTATAATGGGCATGGGGAAGTGATGCCCTTGAGAGGAAGTGACTTACTCAAGGTCACAGTGAGTCAGTAGAAGGGAAACCTGGTCTGGCCACTCCCTACCCACAAAGGCTGGCTCCCGGGAAGTGTGGGCTAAGCCCATGGAGGTGGGGGTCTCCGGTTGAGCTGGAGCTGTTGGCTCCCAGAAAGGGGATGGGGAACTGGCAACTACTTCCTTCTCTAGGATGGGGAGGACAGGAGGACACAGGAGGGACAGAGGAGTGGTCAGAGGTGGAGACAGGAGCAGAAGAGACCTGGGGATGGGGAGTGGGGTGTGTCTGGAGAGAAAAGCAAGCAGGCCCAAGGGACCAAGGGGAGAAAAAGCCAGGGGGCTGGACACTACACGGAGTAGGGGGTGAGTCAGCCTGAGGGCTCCACTGAGCAGCCCAACCCCCAAGTCCCAGACGTTACCTCATCTCCCAGGCCTGGGCCTACAGCCAGCCCTAGCCCCTCCCTCTCCTCCTCCATGCTAGGGTCAGGAGAGAGGGAGGGGGCCCAGCCCAGCTCAGAAAAGACCACCCTCGCTCCCACCCACCAGGACCTAGGTCCAACTCCAGGGCTGGGCTCAGCTGGTGGCCCCACCCACATGCTGGGACTGCTAACAGAGCCCGAGCTCAGAGTGCCCCCAACAGGCCACATCTGAAAGTCCATCCCTTAGGCTGCTTTGTTGCCCAACCCCACCAATGAAGAAACTGAGGCTGAGGTCAGCCAAGCTCCCAGCCACACTGACCAGCACTTTCCCAGGAAGGGGAGTATAGGATGGGTTCCCAGGGCTGGCAAGGCTTGAGTATTATGTATGGGCTGGGGCTATGTAGTAGGGAGACCAGTGCCCTTAGCTACCTTGCTGGCAAAGCAGCTTCCAGGAAACCCCGCGGAAGTGTCCCTGGGAACAGTGACTGCCTGCAGGTCCTGGCCACCAAGCCCAACTACAACAGACTCTACTTTGGGCCCCTCTCGAGCTGGGCTCTCTAGACCCCTCCAGGCTGTGCCTGCCCTGGGCTTCATGCCAATAGCTGCCTGCTGACCAGGAGCCTGGGTGGGCCTCTCTGGACAAGCGGATATAGGGACAGGAAGTCCCCGCCCCTCCTGACCCCCAGACTAGTCAAGAGACACCAACCCAAGGGCTGGCCTCACTCTCTCAGGGCAGATACTTTGTTCCCTGTGTCCCACAACTGATCCCACAGTCGGAGCCACAGCCTGGTGATCGGCTGAGGGGCCCACTGATGGGGTTCAGGGTTCCAGGCCTAGGCCAGCCTTCTTTAGCTCTGCAGACTTCAGCCACCAGTTGGCTATCCCAGCATGGGGCTGCATTCTTGGGCTTATAAGGCAATCCCCCTGCCACAGGGAGGAGCCAGCCTCCAGCTCCACCCCCACCAGGACAGGCTCTCAGGAGTTGGAAGTCAGAGCCCTAGAGACCCAAAGAGCACTGCATCCTGAATGGGACCAGTGAATGGGATAAAAGTCCTCACCTAGGCTGGGGAGAAGCTTATCCACCCACAAAAAATGCAGGCCAACCCTGTGTTTGAAGCCCCATGCCTGCTTTGCCATGGAACAGATGAAAGAGTCCCTTCAATGAGTCTTGAGTTATCTCATCTGAATAAACAGGATGATAGTTGCTATCCCTTAGGTGGCAATGAGGATGAAGTGAGCTCCTGCAGTCAGAGTGCCCTCCCAGAGGCCGAGCACCAAGCATTGCTCTTCAAGCAGTTTATAGACACTTCTTGGAGACCTCAGGCTCACCTCCTGAAGAATGGGCACACTCCTGAGCCTAGAAGGTGCAGTGCAGTGCTGTGGAAGTCTGAGGGCTCCTTTCCCAGTATCTACCGAGTTGGGAGTCCTTGTGGCAGGTGCCCACAGCTCTGGACCTGGACACCTCCTAGTATCATTCCTGCTCAGACTCCTTCTGCCACCCACTGGAGATCTGAGCACCAGAGACCCCTAGGGGAACCCTTCCCTCAATCTAGGCTCACCCGGGAGATGGAGAGAGGTACATTGAAGTCCTTGCCCCCCTGCAGCCGGAAGCCCCAAGGTGCTGGCCCCTCCAGCACCACCTTGAAGGAATCCATAGTGCTGCTCCTGAGAGGAGAGAAAAGGTGAGTGATACATGGTGGGTGCACAGGCAGGCCCGACTCTGGACACCAGCCTTGGACTAGCGCCAGGCAAGCACTGGCAGACGCTGAGCACACCCAGGGGGAGGGTAGGCGGGCACCCTGTTAGGTCGCGCTGGGCTGCTAGCTGGCAGACTCACTTTGGAAAGGACAGGGGCAACTCCCCTTCCCCAAAGGACTGGGGCGGGGGAGGGAGGCGGTGAAGGGAGCCCGCATCCAGTCTCCAGGTTCCTCTCATCCAGGAGTGGACCGCGGGACTACTTAGGCATGACCTCCTTCCCAGCCAGTCTTGAGCCTTGGTCTGGACAGCAATGCCAGTCCAGGGCCGGCGCTCCTCTCCCCCGCCCCCAGGTCCCGACAGGCAGGCCTCGGCTGGAGCCTGCTCGGACTATATAAGGCGTGTAAACTGACACTGTGTGGAGAGAACACGGGGGCTTGGGCCGCGAGGGGGAGGGGTGGAGAGGGGTGGAGGGAGGCGGCTGGAGCGAATCCTAGCCATTCCAAGCCCAGTCGAAGCTACCGAGAGCCAGGGCAGGACCCCTGGGAGCTCTGGGTTCTGAGCGGGGGCGCGGCCCCTGGGGGGAATGGCGGGGGCTGGGATTCCAAAGCATGGCCAGGAAGCGGATTTATCCCGCACCCCTGCGGGGGTGTTGCCTCCCACACACGACTGCTACCGTCCCAACGTGACTCAGTTTCCCTCGGGCCCTAGTCTGGGCCCCAAGCCCTGGCCGAGTCCCAGGCGCAGGAAGCGGCGCAGGCGCCAATCAGCCCCGCCGCAGCCGGCTTCGCCGCAGGAAGACGGGGGCGGGGGTAGGGGCGACGGCCACCGGAGGACGTGCGGAGCTGGCTACGACCCCCAGTCCCCTCTGTGGTCCCCATTATGCCTCTGCCCCCCACCTGATCCGGCCCGAGACGCCCCGCGCTGTCGCAAGTACCTACTGGGCCCCGCCGGGGCGCTGCTCCGCGGCGGGCTCCACAGAGCCGCGCTGGGATCCGCCGCCCGAGTTCTGACCCCGCCCCCGCCGCTGCCATCCACTTTGAGCCCGCATAGGGGGGCGGAGCCAGATGCCCCGCCCCCTCAAAGTCGCGGTCGCCCGGGCAGTGGGAAGCCCCACCCAATCCTTCCGCCCCACCCAATCATCAGGTCCCATCTCGCTTTGAGCTCTAAGACACAGCCCTCCTTCGTCCCGTTGGTGGGGCGGGGCCTGGGCGGAGTCTGGGCCGGGTCTCGGCTGCTGGACACCTAGTTTGGGAGCCTCCGTGTTCCTGGCCCTTTGCGCCTCCAGCTGGCGGAGCGAAAAGAAAGTTTACTTGGGAACCAGACAGATCTGGATCTGAGTCGGCTTGTGAACCTTAGTTTCCAACTCGGAAAAATGGGACAATACTCGCTTCACAGGGCCGTCGTGAAGATAGGCACAGTTTGCCCTAAGGCACAGCCATCGGCGGCTCCAGAATTTCTAAATCGGACGGATTTGATGGAGAGTTAGTGGGGGTGGGGGGCCTCGAGGTGGGCTTAGTTGAGGAGGACACAGGGGAGCATGAAGCTAAGTTTGCAGAACATTCCACCGAAGGCAGAAAATAATGACAGCCGACACAGGTGGAGGGACCCTTGGCTCTGGCCCCAGTCGTTTCTCAATCCTGACCAATTCCTACCGCCGACCCCCCGCAGTCAGCGGCCAGCAGCCCAGCGACCCCATCTAAGTGCTGACTGTCCTGATGGGCTATGTCCTGCTACCCGCTCCAGAGCCGGCAGCGACCCCAATGAGGGTGTCAGAGTCCCCACTTTGACCCAGTGCTCAGCCCAGGAGGCTAGCTCAGGCAGCAGGGGAAATTGAGCAGGGACCCAAGTTTGCGAGTGAACAGATGTCCACGCCTCAGGGCATGGCCAATGCTATTCTCCCCTTTCCACTATTATCATATTTCATCCTCTTCTGCATCATTCCCCTCACTACATAAACTGATGTAAGAGTTCTCATCTTTAAAGAAATTTTCTCTTCATCTCACATCACTTTTCAGCAATCTCTTTTTTATTCTTTTATTCTACTCTCCTTGAGGGTAAAATTCCTTGGAGTTGTCTATCACCCTTCCTCCCCGTTTTTCCTCCCATTCTCGCCTGAACCCACTCAGTCAAGCTCTTGTCCCCACCAGTCCTCTGAATTAATTCCCTCTTTAAAAGGTCTCTAATGATTTCCAGGTTATTCAACCAATGGTGATTTCTCAGCTTTCCCCTTTCCCTACCTAGAAACAGCTCTGGTCAGGGTACACTCCCTTTTCCCCGTGACTTCATCCTGTCCCACTGACTGCTTCTTCTCCACTATCCTTTCTCCTGCCCTACTGAATTCTCCTTCTCCACCTCTTTTCTCAGCTCCTCATTTGCTTTCCAACATGTTCATCAGCTCTTCCCTCTCTACTTTCACTCTCTGGGACCACATTCTGTTCTGTGATTATCAATAACACCTATATGCCAAGGACCCCCAACTTATATGTCCAGATCTGGCCTTCTCCAACAAACCCAGACTCCAATATCCAACAGTCTGTCAAACCTAAGATGTGTATCTCAGATCATCACTGTTGTTGTTTAATTGCTCAATCATGTCCAACTCTTTGTGACCCTATGAACTACAACACATCAGGCTTCCCTGTCCTTCACCACTTCCGGAAGTTTGCTCAAACTCATGTCCATTTAGTCGGGTGATGCCATCCAACCATCTCATCCTCTGTTGTCCCCTTCTCCTCCTGCCTTCAATCTCTCCTAGTATCAGGGGTTTTTTTGCAATGAGTCAGCTCTTCGTATCAAGTGACCAAAGTATTGGAGCTTCAGCATCAGTCAATTTAAACTTGCTATTTCTCCACCTCCCTAACTCCTTCCTCACTTTGGTAAAGTAAAAAAAGAAAAAAAAACTTTTTTTAAAGAGCAGCATTATTCATCTGCCTGGTCCAGTAAAAGTTATGTTTTCCTTCCTTTATTTTCTGTCTCATACTTCAGATTCTGCAAATTCCACCTTCAGAATTTGTTCCACATTTGGCTTCCATGTATGTCCCTGCCATTTCTCTCATGTCTGGACATTTTAACGGTCTCCTAATAGAGCTCTCTGCTACTACTTTTACCCAGTCCAGAGTTGTCTCAATGCAGCAGCCAAAGTCCCCCTAAAACAGAGATCACATCAAATCGCCCTCAGCTTTTAGCATTCCAGTGGGCTGGTATCACACTTGAAAGTAAAGTGTTTCAGATGTACATGACACTAATAAACTTCATCCACCATGACACAATAAACTGGGTCACTCACCTCCTCGTTCACTCCATCCACTCCAGTCACTTGGCCTCTTCAGTGTTCCTCCAACACAGTAAAGGTATTCCTGCCTCAGGGCCTTTGTATTTGCGACTCCTTCTGCTTGAAACACTTTCTCCCAGATATCAAAACAACAGGCTCTCTCACTGTGTTCAGGTCTCTGCTCAGATGTTGCCTCCTCTTTTCTTGATCATCTTATCTAAAACAGCAGCCCCCGACACCTCACCTGCATAATGCACTAGTTCCTTATCCTGCCTTGTTTTTTCCCTATAGCACTTACCACCACCTGACATTATATTAAGTGTTTGTTTCCTCATTGCCCTTTGTCTGCATTAGAAAGTCAGTCCTATGAGAACAGGGGCTTGTCTGTCTTGTTCACCATCTCCCCAGTGACTGCACACAGTGGATATGAATAAACAGCTGAAGGAAGGATTGAGAAAGTGAAACAGTAAATGAGAAAAGGGCGAAGCGGCAGCCTGGGGCTCCAGGCAGTCCTCCAACAGGGAGGGCCAGGGATCCCATTCCTTGGAATCAGGGCTCAGACCTAGGTGGAGCCACCAGAGCTCCCTGCACAGGCAGCCCCTGGGTAGGGAGGAACTGGCCGTGGGCTGGGTCACAGTGCCCCCTGGTGGTCAGGATACCGGTAGCTGCAGGGCCAGGTCCCTAGATGTTTCCAAAGACTTTCTCTTCTACTGTCTGATTGGAACCCCACAAAAATTGCCATGAAACAAAAAGGTTTAGATTTGTAATAAAAAAGCATGCCAAAGCAACAAGAACCTACCATATAACACAGAAATTTATATTCAATATCTTGTAATAACCCTTAATGGAAAAGAATTTGAAAAAGAACATATTCATGTATGCATACATATATATATATATATATATATATAACTGAGTCACTTTGCTGTATAGTTGAAACATTATAAATCAAATCAATTACACTTCAATTTATTTTATTTTATTTTTTTTACACTTCAATTTAAAAATGAATATACACTGAAAATAAATTCTAAAAGAGCATTCAATTGCTTAAAATAGAAAGAAAAACCATTCTATAAGTTGTGTTGGAACAATTGGTTATTGTCTTAAAAAAACAAGGCTCCACCTCATACCATATATAAAAATATATCACATATAGATTAAAATCGATTTTTATGGTACTTCACTAGTGGTCCAGTAGCTAAAACTCCTCGCTCCCAATGCAGGGGGCCTGGGTTCGATCCCTGGTCAGGGAACTAGATTCCACATGCTACAACTAAAGACCAGTGCCATCAAAGAGATAAGTAAAAATAAATATTTGCGAAAATAAAGTAAAATCTACTTTTACAAGTAAAATTATAAAAGTATTAGAAGACAGTTTTAAAAAGAAGCATGCCAGACCAAGGGCCCAGAGTCCTGGATTCCAGTTCTGGCCAAAATCTTGGCTTTCTAGGTAACCTCCAATGTGTCCTGGCATTCTGTGAGGTGGCAAGAGCTGACCTGCCACTGTGGGGCCAAGAGGTCCTTGCTGAAGGTACCCTGACACCTCCTAGCTTCAGCTTGCTCTGTTGCAAGCAGCCTGATCAATCATGGGAAGACTTTGCCTGTCAGGAGGTCCATCTGTAAGTAGGGCTGAAATCTGCCTCTCAGTGTTTTCAACATTTTTCTGGGTTTTGTCCTTTGTGGCCACAAACACCATGGGATAGCACAGAATGCACCTCCCCACAACCTCCCTTCACACACTACATTTGGAGATGCCTTTTAGGCACCTAGAACTCTCATGTGCAGTTGGAATCTTAAATCTGGATCTCAGGGGCTAGATCTATGCTGAAGATATACATTAGGAGTCATCAATATTTAGATGGCCTGTGAGATCTGGAGACCACCTTGACTCACTTAGGACTGTGATTCTCAGCCTTGGGTGCATACTACAATTATCTGGGGAGCTGAAAAAGTGGTGCCCAAGGCCTGCCTTGACAGATGAAATTTGAGACCATATGTGTGGGCCGAGGCATCAGCATTTTAAAAAGGCTCTACTTCAAGCTTCAACAGTAAGTGAATCGAGAACTTCCAGATGTACAAGCTGGATTTAGAAAAGGCAGAGGAATCAGAGATCAAATTGCCAACATCTGTTGGATCATAGAAAAAGCTAGAGAATTCCAGAAAAAGATCTACTTCTGTTTCATTGACTATGCTAAACCCTTTGACTGTGTGGATCACAACAAACTGTGGAAAATTCCTAAAGAGATGGGAATACCAGACCACCTTACCTGCCTCCGAGAAATCTGTATGAAGGTCAAGAAGCAACAGTAGAGCCAGACATGGAACAATGGACTGGTTCCAAATTAGGAAAGCAGTACGTCAATGCTGTATAATGTCACCCTGCTTATTTAACTTATATGCAGGTACATCATGCAAAATGCTGGGCTGGATGAAACACAAGCTGGAATCAAGATTGCCAGGAGAAATCTGAGAAATAACCTCAGATATGAAGATGACATCACCCTTTTGGCAGAAAGCGAAGAGGAACTAAAGAGCCTCTTGATGAAAGTGAAAGAGGAGAGTGAAAAAGTTGACTTAAAACTCAACATTCAGAAAACTAAGATCATGGCATCTGGTCCCATCACTTCATGGCAAATAGATGGGGAAACAATGGAAACAGTGATAGACTTTATTTTCTTGGGCTCCAAAATCACTGCAGATGGTGACTGCAGCCATGAAATTAAAAGATGCTTGTTCCTTGGAAGAAAAGCTATGACCAACCTAAATAGCAGAGACATTTACTTTAAAGCAGAGACATTAGTTTGCCAACAAAGATCTGTATAGTCAAAGCTATGGTTTTTCCAGTAGTTATGTACAGGTGTGGAAGCTGGACCATACAGGAGGCTGAGTGCCAAAGAATTGATGCCTTTAAACCATGGTGTTGGAGAAGACTCTTGAGAGTCCTTTGGACAGCAAGGTGATCAAACCAGTCAATCCTAAAGGAAATAAATCCTGAATTTGCATTGAAAAGATTGATGCTGAAGCTGAAGCTCCAATCTTTTGGCCACCTGATGCGAAGAGCCAACTTGACTGCAAAAGACCCTGATGCTGGGAAAGATTGAAGGCAGGAGGAGAAGGTGTCGATAGAGGATGAGATGGTTGGATGGCATCACCAACTCAATGGAGCAAACTTTGGGAGGTGGTGAAAGACAGGGAAGCCTGGTGTGCCTTAGTCCAGGGGGTCGAAAAAAATCAGACATGACTGAGCAACTGAACAACAACAGGTGATTACATATGCAGCTAGGGTTGAACTACACTGTGTCTGATGCCAAAGTTCTGCACAGAACTCAGGCAGGGAAGGTGACAGAAGAGTCTGGGAAGGAGAGACCTGTGAGGAGGAGGAAAACCAAGTGAAGACCGCATTCCAAGAAGGGGTGTGGAATGCTGCTGAGAAGTAAGGAGAGTCTAGATCACAAAGAGAGTCCAGGTTGCTTTTGTTTGGGGAAAAAGAAGGTTGGTGACCCTAATAAGAGCGATGGAATGGAGTTGTGGAGACCACCAGGAGATTGGATTTGGTTGAAGGGAGAATGGGAGGTGAGAAAGTGGAAATGAGAGTAATCAACAACTCTTTTGAGGAATTTCTCTGTGAAGAGGAAGAGAGAAATGGGGAGGTGGCTAGAGGAGAATAAGAGGTCGAGGGGAGGTTCGTTTTAAAGAAATTATAGAGCATATTTGTGTGTGGCTGGAAATGATGATGATGGAATTAACAGGTCAAGGAGAGAGGGTAGAGCTCTATTTGTCAAGCCATGGGGAAGTGAGAGGAGACGGGAGCAGACACTCTTCGTTGTAGGGCAGGAGGGAGACTGGTGCAGATACAGCTGCTCTTGTAGATGAAGCAATGGGAGGTCAAGGATGCTCGCTTCTGTTGGCTGCCATTTCCTAAGTAGAAATGTGAGAATGGTCAGGGATGGAGAGCAGAAGCTATGAGAGCCTTGGGGAGGAGAAAAGCAGCCACTGTGGGGTGCAGGATCTCTGGGCAGCAAGGAGAGCCTATCTCTTTGATGTTTGAGATGAACGCAGTCAGCCTGGTTATGGGAATTTCTCATATGGTGGCACAGAGAATTGGGTTCACCTGAGGCTGGGGACTGTGCCCCAAAAATAGGATGGAAGGAGAGGGGAGCAGAAGGCAGAATCCAAGTAGTGCAAGGATGGGATTATGGACTGGAGTAGTGCAGATAATGAGAAAAGGGTCAGTGCAGGTCAGTGAGAAGGGTGAGGTGCCACATAGGCAACACTAGAGGAAGTAGGCCGGAAGGAGAGCAGGACCACTGTAAAGTGACGATGGAGCATCACCATCATAAAGATGAAGTTCGGGATGTGTCAAAGGGGTGAGCAGCTGAGGTGGTGCTGAGCTCAAGGGGCCAGGAGGCTGGATCTTTGGGGGCATTGATGCTTGTATGCATGGAGACCCAGGGATGGTGACAGGAGCAGCGGTAAGGGGAGGACAGTAAGGCAGGCAAAGAAGTCTTCAAGAGACTCCTTATCTCCTTCTGGAATGTGGCCTCCTTGAAAACAGGACTGCGGCTATCATGAACACGGCCATGGGTCCTCAGTGCCTGGCACAAAGTGGGCATTGGTGAGACTCGAATGAATGCATGTCTGGTGTATAATCTGATCTTTATCCTTGACGGCTAGGGAAGAGACTGAGGCCAGGGACTTCCCAGGAGTGTCTGTGCATTTTTGAGTCTCAGCGGAGACTGTTTTGGGTGTGCACATCTTTGAAGTCCCTGCCCCCTGCCCCTCCCCCGCTCCCACTCCTCCCCAGCTCAGGCTTTCCGGTCCCTCAAAATCAGCCTCCACACAGCTTCCCCTGGTCTGACTGTGTCCCTCCACTGAGGATGAGACCCAGCTCCTTGTAGGATGATCAGGCCTCTCATGAGCAGCCAACTCAACCTCAAGCCCCTAGGAGCCCTCTGGTGCATGCTCTTCCCTTGCTCTCTGCAACCATCATGCCTACCTTCAGCCTGGAAAGCTCCAGGGCTCACTGCCAGCCTGGGGAAGCCCTGCCTCCCGTTTACGCTCAATTCAGAGTGTACATCGCCCATCAGCAAGCCTTATTTCTCCCTCTGCCCTACTACTGTCTGAATCACTTCCACCGCAAGGACCACATGGAGCCATAATTATCTGCATTCCACTTGCCTGCTCCAGTGGACCAGAACCTACTGGTGGCAGAGGTTGGCGCTGGGTCACGTATGTCCCTGGAACCCAACACCGGGCACTGGCGTTTGCTGCAACCCCTGTGTTTGAGGATCTGTGTGGACCTGGGCATACCGCTGCCGGGAGCCTTGCTGTATTTAGTCGCTCAGTCGTGTCTCTTTTCCACCCCATGGACAGTAGCCCGCCAGGCTCCTCTGTCCATGGGATTCTCCACGAAAGGATACTGGAGTGGGTGGCCATGCCCTCCTCCAGGGGATCTTCCCGACCCAGGGATCAAACCCAGGAATCCAGCATTGCAGGTGGATTCTTTACCATCTGAGCCACCAGGGAAACCCTTAGGGAGGAGATAGCGCTGTGGGCCAGGAGGCTGGACAGAGAGGAGAACTAAAAAGGCTTTATTACCAGCAAATCTGTACACTATACACGTCGGCGGGTGGGGGTGGGGGGCGCCTCCCACCTTGTCCCTCCAGGCTAGAGTGCGTGTGAGGGTTGCGTCCCCAGATGTCCGTGGTCCTCCCTGCCTTCTTGTCCCAGGGAGAGCGCCCTCCTCTCCTACGGCGGCCACGCCAAGTGGTTCAGGGCCGGTCGCAGGGGGCCGGGCCCTTCTTTCGCTCTCGGCTCAGCAACGTCACCAGCTTGGCCTTGAAGCCTGAGTGCGCGCCGGGGCGGCTAGACCCCGCGGCCTCGTCGCCGTTATCCGCCAGCTCCAGCTCCAGCAACCGCCGGTACTGGGCCTCCAGGCTGCTGTCATGGGCCGCGCCGGGCCAGCCCAGGTCCTGGCTGTTGTGGTAGATGGGGCTGGCCGGGGGGCTGCCACCGCCCGGGCCCTCGTGCACCGGCTCCCGGCAGCCGGCGTCGGGCGCGAACAAGTTCTCATACAGGTGTTCCGCGGCGGCGCTCGGGGGCCCGCTGGCCCGCTTGCACACGGACGCGTAGAGCAATGCCGGCGGCTCCACGGAGACAGCGGGGCCCAGCAGCGGCGGCAGACTCTGTGGCCCGGGCTCGGCCGCGCGCATCTTCCGCGAGCCGGGCGCCTCGGGCCGCGGGGGCCCTTCCCGCAGCTCGCCTGGAGGCTCCAGCGAGGGCAGCGAGGTGGCCCGCGGCAGAGGGCAGGGCCGGGGCCCCGGGAGCCGCTCCCGCTGGCGGGCAATGGCTGCGGCTAAGGCTCCGCACAGGTCGCGGGCGCGGGCGCTGCTGAAGGCGAAGAGGCCCTCGCCCGAGTCGCAGCGGCGGCCGGCTTCAAAGGAGAACACGCCCTGGGCAGGAGGCGGCACGAGGAGTCAGCGGTTTGAGGGGCCGGGCACCACCCGCCACCCTTCCCTGCGGGACCAGCGGGGCGGCGGCCCAGCATCTCACCTTGTCGGCGCCGAACTTTCGCAGGAAGCAGTAGGGCCAGGTGTAGAGCGCCTGTTGGCTGGCCGGTTCGCTCAGCTGGAGAGCGTCCTGTCCCAGACGCAGGAGGTAGGGCCCCTTCAGCTGGCAGCGGGTGGCCGCCTCCGTCCTCTGCACCACCACCGGAAACTCGCCCACTGCAAGCACCGGCCGTGAGGGCCACAACCACAGACTCCCAGGTTGGGGTCCCAGAAAGCTTCCCGCCCCGGCTGTGCTGGGGCTAAGGCTGCCCCTGTAATCTCCGAGACTTACCTTCCTGCCAGGAAGAGTAGATGGAGTTCTCCTCCATGGGGACTAGGCTCCTCTGCCGAGCCTCCACCTCCCCAGATCCCGAGGAACTCTCCCCTGTGCCCTAGGGAATGGGACAAGGTCAGAGGTTAGTGCCCCTCCTCCCCATTCCCATGTCCTTTCCCTGGGGTCTGTGACAAGCAGGGGCACCCAGCAACCTGAGTGTCAGTCCCAGTTCTGCCCGTGACACAGTGCATGGCCCTGGGCCCCACTCTGAGCCTATTTCCCCACCGACTGCCCCTTTTAGGGTGCTGAGAGCTGTAAAGCAAAGGGCACACATGAAGATGTCCTCCATCGCCCCTGAGGTTGGCGATGGGACTGGGCCAGTCTGCCTGTGTCCCTGACACCTTGGAGCAGTAAAGGGGTGGGAGCTTCAAGGGTGGGCCCCACGAGTGAATGGCCACTGTTCCTCCCCTCTTTGACCTCTCCCCATCTTCCCCAACATTCTTCAGGCTCTGACCCTGAGCATCTCCATCATGACCACCTTGGCCCGTGATACCACGTGCCATGCCACGCCAAGTCACTTCAGTGTCTGACTCTTTGTGACTCTATGGACCATAGCCCACCGGGTTCCTCGGTTTGTGGGATTCTCCAGGCAAGAATACTGGAGCAGGGTTGCCATGCCCTCCTTTGGGGATCTTCCCAACCCAGGGATTGAACCCGGGTCTTCTGCCTTGCAGGTGGATTCTTTACCATCAGAGCCACCAGGGAAGCCCCAAGATACCATAGCCAGGGTCAAATACAATGGCTTCCCACTGGTCTCTTTGCTCCTTTTTATTTACCTTTTTTTTTTTTTTTTAAATCAAAAGAATTGTGGTAAAATACACAACATAAAACTGACCATTTTAGCCATTTTAAAGTGGATGGAGATGTAATTCAGAACTTTTTCATTACTCCAAATGGAAATCCTGTACCCATTAAGTCTTTGCTTTCTATTCCCTTCTCTCCTCAGCCCTGGCAACCCGTAAGCTGCTTTCTGTAACTATGGATTTGTCTATTCTGGGTATTTCATGTAAATGGAATCACACAGTGTATGGCCTTTCGTGTCTGGCTGTTTTGATTTAGCATGTTTCCAGTGTCCACCCATGTTGTAGCATGTACCAGTACTTCATTCTTTTTTAAGTAATGTTCTGTTTTATGGATAGACTACATTCAGTTTATCCAGTCATCCATTGATGAACATGTGGGTGGTTTGCATCTTTGGGCTACTGTGAACAATGCTGCACTAAAGATTCTCATGCAAGTTTTGTTTGAACACCTGTTTCAGTTCTCTTGGGTCTATGCCTAGGAGGAGAATTGCTAGGTCATATGTTAACTTTGTTTAATTTTTGAGGAACTGCCACTCATTTCCTTTTGGTCCATCAGAGACCCTGCAAAGCTTTAAAACACTCAGTTTCTGGGTCCAACTCCCCAGAGGCTTCCCCTCTTGCTCAGAATAAAAGCCTAGACTCCACAAGTGGCCCAGGGCAGTTTCAGTTGGCTCCCACTAGGTTCTCCACTGTTGCCTCCTCCTGGGTCCCCGCTCCCTCCTTACCCTGTGGCCACACTGGCCTTTCTGCTCCTTGAACATCAAGCTTTTCCCTGCCTCAGGGCCCTTGCCCACACTGCTCCCTCTTTTCAGGAGCCTTCTCAGACCGGTGTTTAGGACACTCTTTTCTCAGATCTTTGCCTGGTGGGTTATTTGTCCTCTCCTGAGATGCCTTCCTGGACTATCCTGTCTAACATCCCCCTGCTCATTCATGGTCCCACTCAGCCTCTCATATTCTCCATAGCATGCATGACTATCTGAGATTTGTTCTGTGGGCTTCTGAGCTGTATCCCAGGCTTCTAGGTGCTTGCTGAGTAATGGGATGTGAATGAGCATGGGGATGAACAAGGTGTGGGTGAAATGATCTCCCCGGCCCGCCCCTAGATGCCTTATCCGCCTGCCCTGTGCTCACCGGGAAGGCCAGCTGACAGATGGGGCCCATCCAGGCCTGGCGGTGCTCTGCAGCCAGCAGGTGGCTTCGCTCCGTGGTGGTGAGCAGGAAGGCACCAGTGTCCCGGGGGCAGCTCTCGCCATCAGCCGGTAGCACGGACACGCAGTCAGCCAGGCGGATGATCCGCCGTTCTCCCCGCCGGCCGGGCCCCGCAGACCTGTCACCTGCTGGCCCCAGGCCACCATCCCGGACCTCCCAGCTCTCTAGCCGGGCCACGCCCGAGGGGCCTCCTGCATAGAGTAGACCCCACACCTTCCGCCAGCACTTCTGCAGAAGATAAAAATGGGGGAGATGACCCTCAAGTGGCAGTTCTCAACTTGCAGCTCAACCCCACACAAGCCGGTCAGCCAGTGCTCCTGGCCACGCAGGGTGGCGTCCGCCTCCCTGCTCTTCAGGCCATGTGAAAGTGAAGTGTCGCCCAGTTGTGTCTGACTCTTTGTGACCCTATGGATTGTAGCCTACCAGTCTCCTCTGGCCATGGGACTTTCTAGTCAAGAATACTGGAGTGGGTTGCCATTTCCTTCTCCAGGGGATCTTCCTGGCCTAGGGATTGAGCCTGGGTGTCCTGCACTGCAGGCAGATTCCTTACTGTCTGAGCGGATTCTTTACCGTCTGAGCCACCAGGGAAGCCCAGGATGCATTGCCAGAGCTGGCCTGGCAAGGGGGACAGTCTATATTTGGAGTCAGTCAGCCCTAGGTTCACATCTACCCCCATGCTTTCCCAACTGTGACCCCCATAAGCACTAGTAGCTTTGTCTCTCAAAGGTCATGAGGGGGGACTTCCCTGGTGGTCCAGCGGCTAGGACTCCATGCTCCCAGTGCAGGGGCCTGGGTCTGATCCCTGGTCGGGGAACTGGATCCCACATGTGGCAAGCAAAACATCCTGCACGCCACCACTGAGACCCAGCATGGCCAAATAAATAATAAAATAAAATACTTAAAAAACAAAAGGTTGTGAGACCGTACGAGGTTGGGGCTTCTACTGGATAATATCTAGCGGCTAGAGCAGACCACCCGACACCCCTGCTTTGTCGGTGCCCCCACCACCTGCAAAGAAAAGGTCAGTTAGGCCAGGGCAAGGGCTGGGGTGGGAGGGAGGCCTCGGTCTCATGATGGCAAGGAAGGAAACATGCAAATAATTCCGAGCAAAGGAAACAGACGGTTTATCTGCCTGGGCAGCAGCTGCAGCTGAGCTATGAGTGTGCAGGGCCGGCGATCTCAGGACAGGCCTGGGAAGAGCCGAGCCTTCTTTGGCAGGATGGAGCTCCACTTTTAGGGGCTCCTCCAGCTCAGCCCCCAGCCCTCTCAGGGGCCACAGTGCCATTAGTAGATGGGATGGAAGGCTGTTGGATTAGCCGGTCCCTCACCTCTGCTCTGCCCCAAGAGGCATTACCGGCTCCCTGCTCTTGGCTTCCCACCTGTAAATGAGGCAGGGTCTCACTGAGGCTGAACTTCTCCACAGCCAGGTTGGATTCCCCACCCTGACCTACCCGCTTTCTCCCAATCCTAGTGGCCTGTCCGAGTCTGGGGCAGAGGCCCACCACCTGTCCTGGGCGGCCGCCTGGCAGCCAGAGTCCCCACCTTGCCGAACTTGATGTGCTGCTGGTAGAGGATGCCGTCCTTGACGGGGGTCTCCAGAGGCTCCATGGCTGCGACCGGGCCCCAGGGCCGCCTCTCCGAGGACCTGAGGAGACTGATGACAGGCAGGAGGGGAACTCCTCACACTTCCCCTTCTGGCCACTTCCCCCTCCCTCTGTCCAGAGAGGCAGCTGCAAGGCCTGGGGGAGGGGAGCCCTGCCTGCCGTAAAAGAGAGAGAATGGGCTGGGGAGGGCATCCCACATTTCTCCCTTGGGGCTCCAGGTACCCCACTAGGGCCAGGCAGGGGCCTCAGACCGCCTGAGGGCAGATGATCCCTGCCTGTCCTGGCCAGCTGGGTGTGAGCCTCTGACCGCAGGCTGGCTCCCGAGTCATGAGCTCCGACTCCTCCCCCATCCTGGGGCAGTTGTGTACCTTGGGGCCTGGCATGCCCACAGCCTGGTCCCACCCCAGGACCTTTTAGCCAGATGGGCAAACTCCTTGCTTTCCCATTAAAGAGTCCTAGTTGGTTGGCCTGTCTTTATGCTGGAAAACAGTTTTAACAATTACTTGATCCTCTCCATTTCACAGCTCCTGTCTATTACCAGCCTTGGCATCTTCCCATTGAACCATGGCCCCACCTGGGCCCATCTGGCCCTTTCTGCCATCCCCAAACCAACCCATCCCTCCCCTTCCTAAACTCTACCGGGCTCCCAGTGCCCTCGGGTCTAACTTGGACTCCTGGGCCCAGCACTCGAAGAGTATTCTCTCCTCCACCTCCCCACACCTGGCCCCTTCAGGGCGCCTCTCACCGTGCTCCTTAGGGCACTGGGCCTTCTTCCTCTGGCCTTCTTCCTCCAGGAGGTCTCCTTGGACCACCCCACACTATCTTGAGAGCACAAAGGCCCCAGCCCTCACAGCAGGGCCCTAGCCACGTGAGTGAGGGTGGCACGCCCCTGCCGAGTTCCCTTGAGAGCTCACATGCTTTTTTTTTTTTTTTAAGCTTTGCTTCTTGCTGGGGCTCTTTCTAAGCCTTTCCTTGCTGGAGGCCGGTTATCTGAGCTCTGCTTATGAATCTGAATTCTGGAGACAGCCTCGTGTCACTTATCCCGTGCCACTTCTAGGAAGGAATGTGTGAACAGGCCAAATACTGTTTGGGGGCCACATGTGGGCTGTGCAGCTTCTCAGGCAGGAAATCCAGGGTCTGGTTCACCTGGCTTTGGGCCCGTTATGGCCCCAGCAGCCTGACACCATGTCCTTTGCATTCTCATTGCCATTTCACCGATGAGGAAATCAAGACTCAGAAACATTAAGTAACTTGCCCAAGGCCACACACCAAGTGACAAGCATGACTCAAACAACTGCTGTCCTGCTGGGATAAGCATGTGGCCTTGTACAGGCAGTGCCTGGCACAGCGGAGCTGCCACCTGGGCTTTTCTTTCTTTCTACCCATAGCAAGATGCTGAAATCCTGGCCCATTTGCTAGCAGTCCCGTGACGGCGGCCTGCATTTATTCACGGCTAATCTTCTGTCCCACTCACTTGTGAACTTCCCAGAGGGCACCTGTCTGGCTCACCTGGGTCCTGAGCCCAGCACATAGCTGGGTCAGTGGATGCATGTGGCAGTCCTATGGTATTTGTTGCCTGCTTGGCAAACAGCAGAGGCCTCCCTACTGGGAGCCTGTGTGGGCAGGGGGCCTGAGGCAGGATGTCTCCAAAGGGCTTTAGGAGAAGCCCCGGGGAACTTTACCCACTGACAGGAAGAGGGAGGCCGGGGAAGGGCTGGAGGTTCTAACAGCCAACCAGAAAGACCGGAAACCCCAACCAAACATTTCCCTCTGGTCTCTCGGGGTGGTCCTTCTCTGAGTCACAAATAGAGGAAATTTACCCTAAACCTCCACAGGAGGCCCTAGGCAATCAGCTCCTTCCACAACTCAGTACCAGCAGGTTTTGGCAGTGGTGGTGGGAGATACCAAGGTCCCACCTCAGAGGGGCGCTGGAGGTCAGAGGGTGAGGCCTGCCCAGGGAGCACGGGGCAGACAAGGTGAAACAGAGGCTGAGACCAGAAAGGCTTGTGCTTTAATGGCAGCTAGGGTAAAGGGGAGCAAAAATAGTAATTCTGGGGGGCACAGAGAGCAGGCAGCCAGGTCCAGCCTGGCCCAACCCAGACCAGCTGAGCCAAGGTTGCTGTCTTCTTGTCCACGGGGCAGGTGTATGTGTGTGTGTGTGTGTGTTGGCGGGGGGGAGGGGGTGGTGGTGATGGCTGGAGCTCCAGGGACAGAGGCCCCTCGCAGAGGAGGAGGGGTGGCAGCCAGCTCAGAAGTCCATGGAGCTGTGGGCCAGGTAGTCCTTGCGGCCGATGTTGCTAACCTGCTTCGTCTGCATGGCTTCGAGCTTGGGGCAGTCCGTGATCCGATGGCCCAGGCCCCCACAGAAGGCGCAGCCACGCTCTTCTGTGGGAATGGGGGACCAGGGGAGGAATGGTCAGCACGCTGATGGGGCCAGCCTCCATACCCCAGACCGTGGGCCCCCCCATCAGACCCCCAGTCCACCAAGGGGCAGCATGCACTTGTTCCATGGTGTTCTCGACTGTCCCCACTGGACTAGGGTCCTTCCATCCCGCATCACCTCCGATGACCAGCATGGACTCGTCCCCACAGTGCAGGACTTGCAGGACGGGTGGAACCTTCTGCTTGGCCTCCAGCAGCAGGGCTTTGAGATCCATCAGCACTGACTCGTCTATGGGGATAGTGGGGAGCCTTCAGGTCCAACCCTGGGCCCTGTAGCCAGAACCTGAGAGGTCACAGGTGGAGGACCCAGGAGACGGCCTTGGTGGCCTCGGTGGCAGACTCACCACAGGCCTTGTTGATGAAGGTGGTAGCGATGCCCGTGTTTCCTGAGCGCCCAGTTCGGCCAATACGGTGCACTGCAGAGAGAGGAAACAGAGCATGTGGCCCCCTCTCCAGGGGCTACGGCTGAGCCCTCAACCCCAGCCTCCCAAATACCCCACCGTAATTCTCGATCTCCTCAGGCATGTCATAATTGATGACGTGCTGGATGGCAGGGAAGTCCAAGCCCTTGGAGGCTACATCCGTGGCCACAAGGACATCCTTCTTGCCCTCCCGGAATGCCTCGATAGCCTTGGTCCGTTCCTCCTGATCTGGAAAGGGTCAGGCAGGAACTGTTAGGGCGACAGCAGTGGTCTGGGGAGGAGTGGCAGACTGTCCACGTGGGGAAGGGATAAGATGAGGGGCTGCTACGGCAGTGGGGTCCCTGCCTAGGACATCCCATCCTGACCTTTGCCCCCATGGATGGCAACAGCCTCCACTCCCTTGAGCAGCAAGTACTCATGGATGGCGTCCACATCTGCTTTCTTCTCTGCAAAGATGAGCACCTGTCCGGAAAAAGCCAACTCTGGTCACAGGGGCTGACTCCTGGGTGCCCCCTGTGACCTTCCCCCTGCATGCTGCCCTTGGCCAGCCTGGCTGGCAGCACTCACGGGCGGTGGTGTCTTCTGCAGGCACTCAAGCAGGTACACCATCTTGGCTTCCTCCTTCACGTATTCCACTTCCTGTCACCACCGGGATCAGGTCAGGTGGTCCTGAGAACAGGCTCACCAGCCCTGGCCCTGCCACAGAGAATGGGTCCCCAGTCCTGGCTGGGAGGTGACCAGAAGCCTCTTGCCAAGGGCAGGGCACTATAAGAAGGCTTCCTGCTAAGGGCCAAGGCTGTGAATGAAACCCCTGGTACCCACCCGGCTCTGATCAGTTCCCAGGAGCCTTGGAAGACCCCGCCATCCCAGGCGAGACTGCCTAGCGGGTACCTGGATGACATCCAGGCTGGCGGCCCCGGCACGCCCCACGTTGATCGTGACAGGCTTTACCAGGGCGCTTTTGGCAAAGTTCTGAATCTTCTTGGGCATGGTGGCGCTGAAGAGGAGGGTCTGTCGCTGGCCCTGAGAAAGAAGAGGACATGTGGGGGTGGGGAGGGAGGCTGAGCAGCTGGGACAGCTTCGGAGTTGAATGTGGTGTGTGTGGTGGGGGGAACGGTGGGGGAACGTCCCGGCCAGGTGGGGAAGGGTACCTTGAAGTAGGAGAAGATGGTGCGGATGTCGCCCTCGAAGCCCATGTCGATCATGCGGTCAGCTTCATCCAGGGCCAGATAACGACAGATGTCCAGGCTGACCATCTTCTTCTGCAGCAGATCCATGAGGCGCCCAGGGGTGGCCACCATCATGTGCACGCCACTGGGGATCCAGGAGAGACACTAAGGCAGAGCCACCTGCTCGACCTTACCTAGAGGCCGGCAGCCCGCCTTGTTCTGCCTTCCAGTTTCCTTCCTGTTTCTCCTTGCTTGTCCCTCCTTGTCACTGCCACTACCTTGCTCTCCGAACAGAACAAGGCTCTCCTGGAGAGCACTACAGCCTTCTTTGCTAGACCCCAGCCATGTGGTCACCTCTGCCTCGCACGCCCGCCCCCTAATCGCCCCTCTGCCCCTAGGAGGGCTGAATCTTCAGATAGTTTCAGTTGTGCCTCCACAGCTCCCTCTGTAGGCCTCAGTGGGATCACCTTCCTGGTACACTGAACTCATCTTTTCCATGGTAGCATCTTCCCTGACTAGCAATGCCTATGAAACAGGGACCGGGTCTGGCCTGTCTGCAACCCTGGACAGGTAGTGATGTGCTGTCTGTCGGGAACTGCACTGTGTGTAAAGGGCACAGGCCCAGCCACACCCCAGAGCCTCAGCCTCCTTCATAGATCACACTGGACAACCTGATCGTCCTGGACACCCCAGGCCCTCCACCCCTCTGCCTTCCGCCTGGAATGCCCTGACTCCCTTACCTCCCAGATGCCCCTGTTCCATCTGCTGTGGTCCCAGAGTACTTTAGCACCTTCCTCTGTCCCAACCCAGCTCCCCATTAGACTGGGGGCTCCTTGAGGGCTGAGCCCATGGGTGGCCTCTGCAAGGCTCTGCTGAGTAGCTAAAGCAAAGGGTCTTTTGGCGTGTCAAGGGGTTCTGAGGAAACCCTTGGGGCAGGATTACTTAGACTCACTGTCGGATGGTCTCCATCTGCTCTTTGACAGACATGCCCCCGATGCAGAGGGCGCAGCGCAGGAGCGGCGAGCTGTCTTCCTGCAGCAGGCGGCAGTAGTATTCCAGGATGCCGTGGGTCTGTCGGGCCAGCTCCCGCTGCAGGTACAGGGGCAGTGACTGGCACCAGAAGTTGGCTCCCTCCCTCTTGCACCCTGCCCTCCAGGCCAGCCTCTCTTACCGAAGGGCAGATAATGAGTCCATAGGGCCCCTCACGCTTAGAGAAAGGTAACCTTTTCTCTTGTTCCAGGCAGAACATGATGACAGGCAAAGTGAACACCAGTGTCTTGCCTGAACCGGTAAAGGCTATGCCTATCATGTCACGGCCAGACAGACTGGTGAGAGAAGAGAGGCCGGAGGGTCAGGCTTGGTGGAAAACAAAGACTGCTTCTCATCCAGTGACTGCTCCTCCCCAGGACTGTCAGGTACACACTCACATGGTGGGAATTCCCTGGATCTGAATGGGTGTTGGGTGGTGGATGCCCTTCTTCTTCAGGCCTCTCAGGATGGCTACAGAAAACAATCTGGCTTCATTTTTGTGTTTCACAGGATAAGCGATACAGGCCCCTAATGCCTATAAAATTGGTACTATGCCCCTCACGTTACAAATGATGAAACTAAGACAGACAGAAAGAGAGACACACAAACTTATCCAAGGCTTCTAGGCTAAGTGGAGGCAGGATTCACACCCAGCTCTGTTTAAGGCCATCATCACTTGCCCACCAAAGCTCCCTAATGGCAGAGGTTACAAAATATGAACAGTTGAATGACTGAAAAAGAAGCATAAAGACGAATTCCTCCTCCTCCACTGACTAGACCTGATGCAGGAGCTTCTGGATTTCGGTGGGGGCCTAGGATGCAACCTCACAGATGTTTCACTATCAAAATGTGGTGCATGTTTCATGATCACAATGTGGTACTGCAGACTTCCCTGGGGGTACAGTGGATAAAAATCTGCCTGCCGATGTAGGGGACGAGGTTTCAACCCCTGGTGTGGGAAGATTCCACATGCTGTGGAACAACTAAAGCCTGCGTGCCACAACTACTGAGCCTGCATGCCACAACCAATGAAGCCCGCACGCCGCAACTTCTGAGCACGTGTGCTGCAACTGCTGAAGCCTGAGTGCTTAGAGCCTATGCTCCACAACAAGAGAAGCTCCACAATGAGAAGCCTGTGCACTGCAACAAAGAGTAGCCCCTTCTAGCTCTAACTAGAGAAAGTCTGTGCACAGGAACAAAAGACCCAGCACAGCCTGTTACATATAATGTGCTGGTGCTTCCGGCTCCCAGGTACCTGCAGGAAATTTCATTTCCTTGAAGCTCTTAATGGGCGGTGGGATGCTATCACCT
Source organism: Muntiacus reevesi (assembly GCF_963930625.1). Classification (NCBI taxonomy): domain Eukaryota; kingdom Metazoa; phylum Chordata; class Mammalia; order Artiodactyla; family Cervidae; genus Muntiacus; species Muntiacus reevesi. The sequence goes on from NC_089249.1 coordinate 216,854,717, forward strand.
TCCACCAAGATGTGGTACTTCTTCCGGACACGTTCATGCCGCTCTTCAGACATACTCAGGACGTAACGGGGTGGTGTCCAACTGTGGGTGGGTGACAAGGGTCAAGACAGCCCCTGGGCACACCTGGCTTTGGGGTGTCCCTTCCAGTCTCAGCCACCTACCATCCCAAGTAAGAGGAACCAACTGCAGACAGGAAAGACGTACCTAGTTTTGATTGGATCGTCGTATGTGATTCCCTTAGCCATCTCCTTCACTGACATCAAAGCTGAGGAAACAAATGTGGCTCAAGGCTGGCTCCTGCTTCCCAGAGGCCAGGCCCCTTGAAATGGAACATGCCTGGGGTTGAGGGAGGAGGCTCAGTTCACCTCCTCTCTGCCCTGGCTACACTCATACCTCGACCTTCGGCCACACTCTCTAGGATCTTCTCCTCTTCCTTCAGCTGCTTTTCTTTGGCAGACTCCTTGCGGGCTGACAAAAGAAGCAGAAGGTGTCAGAGAGACACCAAAGCCGTGCGCCATGCTGAGCCTCCGGCCTGCTGCCCAGCCCACCTTCAGCCTTCTCTTTGAGATGCTGGTGCTGATCCAACAGGCTGACTTTGGATTGAGGACCCAACGGGATGTCGTCCTCATCTCCTCGGGGCTCACTGCCGCTGTCCTGCTGCTCCTCTTCCGCAGCTCCCTTGCGTCTTCGCTGCAGCAGCTTCTGGAGCTGAGGTTCCACCAGTGCCCCTCAGAGCCAAGCCCAACGCAAAGTGGGGCATCGGGCCCGGGGGCCTGCGTCAGGATCCTGGCTTTTGGGAGAGTGTCCTGTGCTCGGAGGCGCAGAGCTGCCCCACTCCTCAGAGATTGCCAGTTCCTCGTCTGCCTGGGGACCACGCTCCCGCGAACTGACACCTCACTCTGCGGACCCGGGGCCACCCTCCATCGCACTCCTAAACCCCCAACTCCTGCCCTCACTCCTCCCGCGACCCAGGGCCCTCACCAGCAGTTGCCGGCGCTGTCGCAACGGCACGTACGGCACGTAGTCCTCGTCGTCCTCATCCTCTGCCTCGGAGCGGCTTCCTGTGGCAGTCGCCTCGTTGGTGCGAGCCCGCTGCAGACACACACGAGTCAGAGCCGGACCCCCAGCCTTTACCTTCGCTCTCCACCCGTGCGGACCCCAACCTCTCTCCCACCTTCCGCTCAGGTTCCGATTCCGCCATCCTTTGCTGCACGCATGCGCACCACAGTAAAGCTCCGCCCCACCTATGATGAGACCCAATCAGATATAAGGAAGCGGACGTCGGCACCTAGCAACGACCTCTGAGTGCCGGATCGCGCAGAAGGACAAATTTTCTACTAAGCGTCGGTCGTGCGGTGCGGTGTCCCCGCCCACTGTAGGCGGTTACGCAGCTGTTGCCGGGGCTGAGGGCGAAAGCGTCAGGCAAGGCATTGTGTGACTCTGTAGGATTTCGAGGACGCGCTAAAAGCTCAAACCGAGCCGGGTAGAAGCGTGGAAACCGCCGTTCCCGAAAAAGGCGGCCTGCCGGCGGCCCAGCCTCACCCAGGGCGTGACGTCACTTGGCACGTCCTCGCTAGTGGACACTGCGCCCTCTCGTGGCCGGGGAACTCAGAGACCAGGCTAGCTGGGATGCCGGCCTGGACTCTATCCGGCTCCTATTAACCCGCACCGGCCAAGGCAGGCAGGGCAGGATGGGGCTTGCAGAGTAAGTGACTCAACACACACGGCTGCCGCTGACTGGTGAGAATACTGGTGGTGTTATCTGTGTGAAACGCCTATGTTCAGAGTGGCGAGGGATAAACAAAATGATGCCTGTGGTTTTAAACTATGGACGCAAACGGTTTTCATTCTAAATGCCATAATAGAGCTGCTAGAGTAACTGGGGAACCAAAGAAGACTTTGAGGAGACCTGGATCTGAAGTTATAGGGAAGTAAGGAATCTCAGAGCTGCTGGGAGAGCAGGAGAGGGAGAAGCTTCCTGATAGAGGGTCTCAGTCAGTTCAGTTCAGTTCAGTCGCTCAGTCGTGTCCGACTCTTTGCGACCCCATGAATCGCAGCACGCCAGGCCTCCCTGTCCATCACCAACTCCCGGAGTTTACTCAAACTCATGCCCACCGAGTCGGTGATGCCATCCAGCCATCTCATCCTCTGTCGTCCCCTTCTCCTCCTGCCCCCAATCCCTCCCAGCATCAGGATCTTTTCCAGTGAGTCAACTCTTTGCATCAGGTGGTCAAAGTATTGGAGTTTCAGCTTCAGCATCAGTCCTTCCAACGAACACCCAGTACTGATCTCCTTTAGGATGGACTGGTTGGATCTCCTTGAAGTCCAAGGGACTCTCAAGAGTCTTCTCCAACACCACAGTTCAAAAGCATCAATTTTTCGGCGCTCAGCTTTCTTCACAGTCCAACTCTCACATCCATACATGACCACTGGAAAAACCACAGCCTTGACCAGACAGACCTTTGTTGGCAAAGTAATGTCTCTGCTTTTTAATATGCTATCTAGGTTGGTCGTAACTTTCCTTCCAAGGAGTAAGCGTATTTTAATTTCATGGCTGCAGTCACCATCCGCAGTGATTTTGGAGCCCAAAAAAATAGTCTGACACTGTTTCCACTGTTTCCCCATCTATTTCCCATGAGGTGATGGGACCAGATGCCATGATCTTAGTTTTCTGAATGTTAAGCTTTAAACCAACTTTTTCACTCTCCTCTTTCACTTTCATCAAGCGGCTTTTTAGTTCCTCTTCACTCTCTGCCATAAGGGTGGTGTCATCTGCATATCTGAGGTTACTAATATTTCTCCTGGCAATTTTGATTCAGCTTGTGCTTCTTCCAGCCCAGCGCTTCTCATGATGTACTCTGCATACATGAGTTTAAAAACAAAAAGAAAGGTGCCCTGTCTGGACAGCCAGACCACTCAGGCCTGATAACCATTCAACTAGATAGAGAGTCTAGCAGGGGTCAAGTTCTGGCCATGCCCAAGTTTCTTAGTGAACAAAGAGACGTGGCCTGTGTAGGATGGGATAATCATCCAGGGCTGACTGTCAGGATAATTTCAACTTTTAAAGAGGATAGGTTAGTGCTGTTTTTTTCTTCCTTTCTATGATAAGAGTGTGTACTGGACATTGTGCAGTGAGAACATGTTAGTCACTCAGTCATATCTGCCTCTTTGCAATATCATGGGCTGTAACCCTCCACGCTCCTCTGTCTGTGCAATTCTCCAGGCAAGAATATGGAGTGGGTTGCCATTTTCTTCGGGGAACTTCCCGACCCAGGGATTGAGCCCGGGTCTCCTGTATTACAGGCAGATTCTTTACCATCTAAGCCCAAAAGAGATTAGGTGGAGATAGATAACTGATCTTGAGTTTAAGAACTCTCCTAAGACACACAAAGTATCCCTTTTGGAATTAGCATAAAGGCAAGGAAATGGCAACCCACTCCAGTATTCTTGCCTGGAGAATAACAGAAGAACCTGTCAGGCTACAGTCCATGGGGTCGCAGAGTTGGACACGACTGAGCAACTAACACACACAGGGTAAACTGTAAAAAAGTGGTTTCTCAGCTGGAATGTGAAGGATTAGGTGGTATTCGTAAGAAAGTGTTATTTTGGAAGAGGGAAACAAGTGAGCAAAAGGAGCCCTGAGGGTGCCAGACCTAGCTGGAGACAGGTCATCAGGTGTGGCTGGAGTGTGCCAGAGGCAGGAGCCAGACTTGAACAACCCTGAACACCATTCATAGAGCTCTTTTTCTGTGGGAAAGGGCTTCTCTGATAGCTACCTGCAATGCAGGTTGGTAAAGAGTCTACCTGCAATGCAGGAGACACCGGTTCAATTCCTGAGTCGGGAAGATCCGGTGGAGGACAGGCTACCCACTCTGGTATTCTTGGGCTTCCCTTGTGGCTCAGCTGGTAAAGGATCTGCCTGCAATGTGGGAGACCTGGTTGGGAAGATCCCCTGGAGAAGGGAAAGGCTACCCACTCCAGTATTCTGGCCTGGAGAATTCCATGGACTGTATAGTCCATGGGGTCGGAATGGACTGTATAGTCCATGGGGTCAGAAAGAGTCGGAAATGACTGAGTGACTTTCACTTTCTGTGGGTAAAGCAGCTGCTTGATCAGATCTGCAACTCTGCAGATGAAGCAGAATTTTTCATAGCTGTGACAATTCAATTGCTGAGCAGGATCCCAGTGTAAGAGTTGAAGGCGAGAAGCACAGGTAATAAATATACAGAGAAAGTTTTCAGAGAAAAGTGGCCACACTTCCTTGAGGATTGGCCAAGGGATCAAGAGTTGTGAGCCTGTGGTCAATGCTGTTTCACCTCTTTGGAAGAAGTGGTACTGCTAGCCCAGTGTGTGTGTGTGTTGCGGGGTGGGAAAGGGTTCAACCTGGTGGGGAAGGAGGGAGTGGTTTTGGATCCTGGTCCCAACACTCCACAAAGACCTGTTAGCGAAGGTGTAGCTGCTGCCGTTGTCAATCCCTGCATGAGCACAAGCTAAGAAGAGCTGCTCTAGCAGAGAAAATAGCATTGGAGGTGAGGATTTGGGACAAAAGTGTGTGTGAGGCATTTCTGGCAAAACTGTTACATTAAAATCTGAATTCACAAACAAGATCTGTGGTGGGGAGCAGGGGATGAGGTAGTTTGCTTTACACAAGAGTTCATTCTTAACACTCAAGTACTTTGGCAACACATCCATGCCCACTGTAAACTCAGATCCAACTTATAAAACTCCACCTTTACTTTTACCCACTTTCCCTGACAACTTGTCATCTAGGCTATAGGTACACACACAATCCACAAAGGCCTCAAGACTTCCTGATAGCTTCTCGCATCAGCTGCACAGAGGCCAAGTTCTACCCCTCCAACTCAGCCGTCTTGGAGGCAGGGAAACTGAGACACAGTGTGGGGAAGGGGTTGCTCCGGGTTTCCACACTGGCGTCCTGTTAACAGGAGGACATGGCACAGATGCTACTGTCATACAGACCTACGCTTTAATCCTGTGTGTGTGTGCTGTCATGTCTGACTCTTTGAGACCCAATGGACCGTAACCCACCAGGCTCCTCTATCCATGGAATTTTCCAGTTATAGAATGCTGGATCATGTTGATGTTTGACAGAAAACAACAAAAGTCTGTAAAGCAATTATCCTTCGATTAAAAAAAATAATACTGGAGCAGGTTGCCACTTCCTACTCCAGGGATCTTCCTGACCCAGGGATCGAACCTGAGTCTCTTGCATCTCCTGCATCGGCAGGCAGAGTCTTTACCACTGCACCACCTGGGATCCTAGTTGGCCAAACTGAGCTCAGTGGAGTCTCTTTGCTGTCTTGGCTTTAATTCGTCATCCATAAAATGGGCTAATAGTTCCACTTAGCATTGCTGACAGAATTAAGTGGAATCGATGCCAACCTCTTGCAGCAGCATGTGCTCAGGAAGGTTAATGACTAAGGCAGACTACAATGCCTCGGAGTACATCCTTCACCCTCACGCCCCACCCAGATGAGTAAACCATCAATCAACACACCGACTCTGTGTCCAAATGTTGCTTTATCTTTCGGCAGGAAAGATTTTCACAGTATCAAAAGTAAAGAATTGAAAAACAAGTAAAACAAAAACAAAACAACCAAACACAAAAAGAGCAGTGTTGGGCCAGCAGTACCATCAGCCCCCAAGCCCACAGGCCAGCCCAGCCCCCGGGCTCTGAGTGTGGGGGCTGCGTAGCACCAGGAAGCGGCTCTGCGGAGGTCCTGAGGGGCCCCAGCATGAACAGCATCTATTCAGCTTTTGGTTGGTCCAGGATGGTGGAGCGGGTAGTGGGGTCTTGGGCAGGTAGGTGGGGATGTGATGGAGAAAACTGTAGACCTTCGGCTGGCAGTTGGGGTCTCAGGACACCCTTAAGAAGCTGGTTCTGGCAGGGGCTGAGAAAAAAAGAGTATGGCCACATGGTGAGAAATGGCCCCAAGGCAGCCTCCCTGTGCTGGCTCCGAGTCTCCACAGGTCCCCATGGAGGCAGGAACAGTTGCCTGCTATTTCTGTCCGCTGGGCTGAAAACAGTGAACAGACTTTCCCCATCACCTCCAGCAGAGGACGAAGGTTAAGACAGAACCCCCGCCCCATTGAACATCATCCTAAATCTCAAGAACTTGAGGACAACACTAGAGGAACACAGAGCCCCCTCCTGTAGGCGAGGGTGGAGGAAGAGCCCGGCCTCTCCCATTGACCGTGGAGAGGTCACCTGTGCTCTGACTCCCGCCTCAGGCTCCAGGTGCCTGGCCCAGGCTGGGCTCCCAGCCTGCACCAGCAGTGCTCCCTCACACACTCGGGGCTCACAAGCAAGGCTACGAGAAGGGTGGAGAAGGTCAAAGTTGGAGGGCATTTATTGGTGGGGAGCACCCCCGTCTTGAGACCAGTCAAGAGGGAGAGAGAGAAGATGGCTGGATGAGGTTTCCTACGTAACAGGGGCACTGGGCTGGGGGAGGCAGTGTGACTTGTTTTCTCTCAAAAGGGGCAACAGATGAAGGTGCCTGGGGTTCTGGTAGCCCCTGGCTCCTGTGGAGGTGGTGAAGAAAGGCAGGATGGCACCCTGACCCTGGCAGCAGCTCCGGGGGGGGGGGGGGGGGGGCGCAGACATACCATGCCAAAGGACCAGGGAGCCCAGGCCCACAGAGCAGCGGAGCTGAGGCGAGCCCGAGGACTGCCCTGACCCTGGGTTAGTGCCAACGTGACCAGCCTACAGGGAGCCCAGCCCTGAAGGCTGCCCCGGGAAGCAGAGACTAGTGTCAAGGATCCTGACTCAAAAGGGGACTCAGGGACTCAGTCAAGGGTCCAAGAAGTCTGCTGCCCTGGCACTGGGAAAAGGAGAAAGAGACAAGGGGTGAGCTCAGCCCACCTGCCCCAGCTCCCTACTGCCTCAAAGGCAGCTGTATGCTTGCCAGCCTGAAGAGGCCCGGCCACGGGCACACATCTTAGGGTGAACTATGGCACTCTACAGCCATTAAGCCCCAAGCCTAGGACCAAGGCCTACCAGTCAGTCTTCTCTTCTGCCCTGGGGGTTCCCAGCCCACTGCCTTCTCAGTTTTCTGTTTTTAGCCTGGAACAACATCTGATATGTCAATATTTCAGATAAAAAGACCTATGCAGGTGGCTGGGAGGGGAGACCAGAGCCCAGTTGGGGGCCAGGCTCTTCTTCCAGGAGGGAGCTTTAGTACCGGTTTCCTCATGGAACCCATCCTGTTTGAGGAAGAGGGCCCACCTAGCCTCTACGCCTAAATGACCTCCAAGGTCTTGGTCTAGTGGGACTGCCCTCTCACTGTTCCCTTGGGGCTGGGTCCATTTTGCATGGCTTCAGCTGGGAAGCACCTTGGTATCCTGCATGGAGGAGCCAGGCCAGGCCAATGAGATTCAACCCAGAGGCCGATAATGTCAGGGGTGGGGGCCGCCCTCTAAGGCCCATGGCCCCCTGGGCACTTTGGCAGGCAGCTGGTGAGGGAAGCTAGAGGCCTGGCAACGACACCCCAGGGGATGGCAGTGTTGGAAGGGCCCGACAGGAGGGCCCTCAGGAGAGGAGATGGGGCCGCCAAAGCACCTAGTCCAACTCCCTGTGCTCCAGAGCATGAAACGGCCTGGCAGCGGCACAAAAGGTGGCAGAGCAAGGGAAGAAGGGGTGCACAAAACACTGGAGGGGTCTCGATACCTCACTGAGCTGTGCTGGGAGTGGTTTTCTTGAGGCTGAAGTTGGTCCAATTCACAGCAACTTTCTGACGCGTCTGCTTTGCAGAATCCAGACAGAACCTGTTGGGTTTGGGAGATGCCCAGGCAGGGGGTGGGGTGGGGGCACAATCCGGAGGTTCTCTCTTCTCCCCACTGGACCCGCTTCCAGACCTGTAAGCCCTGGCCACTGGGGAAACCAGGTCAGCTCTGTAAAACCCCTCGGACCCAGGTGTTTCGGTCTAACAGTAAGGGGCTGCCCGGGTGAGGTACCCACACGCCTAAGGGGCAGTGTGTGAAGAGAGTGACCTGCCTTAGCATACAGCCAGCCTCCTCACCCTGGATTTTACTCTAGCTAAACTGGGATGCCTTCTGTTCCTCCCAGGATGATGTACTTCTCTTGCCCTCAAACCCTTTTCATTTTGCCTGGCGCACTCATTCCTATTCCTCAGGTTTCAGTCTGGTTACCGCCTCTTTGGGAAGGGCTGCCCTGGCCACCCCATCCTTCAGCTTGGCCATTCCTAGGCTCTAGCCCCATGTCTTTACTCCTTTAATAGCTCTTATCGCTGGGTTGTATGTATATGGCTTTCTCCCCCAACCTAGATAAGACTGCCCCCAAAACTCAACCCAGGCAAGAGCAGAGAAATGCAGGTGAATGAAACTGGAGAAAGCCCTTGTTCTTGGGGCCTGACATCTCTCCTGCTCCCAGTCCCTTGCACCTTCCCAGATGATCCATCCTGGCTACCTGTGTCCCTACCTGGGGTGAGGGAGAGGGGCTGGAGTCCACCGTGAGTGGGAGAGCAGGCAGTCTCACACCTACCTCTTGAAGTACTCCACCTCCCGGTCAGTCTCATCCATCTCCACCCCATCCATGTCCTTGGGCAGGAACACATCGTCTAGGAAGACATAGCCAGGAGGGCTCAGTGCTCACAGCAGCCTCTGGGTCATGCTCCTGGGGCACTGCTGCTCACAGGTAAGGGCTGCCCTCCACCCCGTGGCCTGGCTGGGTGGGGGCCGATCAGTCAGTCAGTTCCTGGTGCACTCACCCAAGGAGGCGGCGGACTTCTCCTGCTTGTTGCGGCTCCGGCGGCTGCGGCCCTTGCCCTGTTGCAAGCTCTGCGGCCTTGCTGGGCCTGGGGGGTGTCCAGACTCCTGCTCCAGAGGCCGTGCCTTGGCTTCACCTGGCCAGTTTCGCCAGGAGCTGCCCTTCTCCTTGTCAGCTTTGGGGCTGTCAGCCCAGCCTGGTCCTGGCCGGGTCCCCTGGCTCCCTTCTCCAGCTTCAGCACCGCTGTCCACTCTGGGAGGCTCTGGGGCCTTGCTTGGCTGCTTGGGGCTAGGGGCCTGGCCCTTGGCACTGGGAGTCTCAAGGCAGGCTGGGGGCTGGGAAGCTGGGCTCACCTCGTTCTTCTTGGCCTGACTACCCTGTCTCCTGCCCTTCCGTGGCTTCCCACCTGAGGCCACAGGCTCAGACAGCTCCTGCTTGCAACCAGGGGCCTCCTTTATGCTTGGCTCCTCAGAGCCAGGGTTACCTTGCTTGGGTGTCTTGACCCAGATCATCCGGGACAGGTTGGGCACGGTGTTGAGCCTCCTCACTAGCCCATTCTCAGGGATGCCAGGAGGGGGGCCCTTCACTTCTGTCCATGGTGGGTGGGGACTTCTCATTTCTGCCCATGGTGGGGCTGGCTCTCCTGGAGCTTGCAACATATGGTTCTGAGGGGAGCCCAAAGTCAAAGGGGACAGGTCAAGGTTAATGTCAGGCCTTTGTTCTGAGGAGCCACTGGGGTTTGAGGGGGCTAGACTCTGAGGTTTTGGCTCAGTGGCCCCTTCCTTAGAGAAGCCATTGCTGTCCACGCTGAGCTCACACATACTGAAGCTGGCACAGATGGAGTCCTTGACAGTGTTCTTGATCTCCTGTAGACGGCTGTTCAGAAAGCTGTTGACCCGATCCAGCTCCCGATCGGGCCACCCCAAAAGACTCTCCCTGGCAGGCCTCGGCTCCCGGCTTCCAGAAACACTACGATTTGCTTGCTTCAGAGTTTCCGCTGCCAACTGGGCCTTCTCCTTTTCCTGCCAAGACAAGAGGCAGTTTCAGCAGGGGCTTGGCAGCTGCCAGGCACAGTGTGACACCCGACACGTCTGCTTCCAGCCCAGCTTTGCCACTAACTGGCTAGAAGCAGGGCCTGGCAATCCTGGCCTGCTCACCCTACAGTAACAAGGATGAAATGCAATCCAACAGGTACATGTGTGGGGATGGAGGCATTTACACCAAAAGAGGGTAGGGTTTTTACATCTTGTTTGTCCAGGGCCCTAGAATCAGTCCTAGGGTCTAAATGGGTTACAGGATCTCCCTCCCAGGCATAAGCTTAAGCAATTCACTCACTTGCTGAGTTGCAGTGAACTCATCTGCAAAATGGGGACAGTAATTCTGGAGTGAAGACCAAAGTGGGAATATGTGTAAGGAAGATTAGTATTATGGAGGCATTCTCTTCAATTCTGCAGGTGGCAGGAGAAAAAAAGCCATGACAACATGTAGGTCTTCCAAGAAGGAAGCTGTGGGGCTGTGAGATACCATGGTAGATCAGACTGTTCTGGGTGGCTGGGAAATGTGTGTGCCCTCCTGAGGCTGCCTATGGGTGCTATTGGAGAGGGCCAAGTTCCCATAGGAAGGCCACTCACTGCTTAGTTGGCCTCAAGGAATCAAAGGCACACCTAAAGCATGCCCAGTGGCAGACAAGAGGCCCCCCAACAAGAGGTAAAAGCAGCCCCTTTGCCCAGGTGAGGACCAGGAGGCTGAGGAAGGCTAGACTCTGCCACTCAGCATTGACAGTCAGATTGGGAGAGTGAAAGCAAGTCTGTGGGCTCTGAGTCACCCCACCCCTAACCTCTGGCACCAGCTCTGCCCCAGCCTCAAGGCACCAGCAGGTTGAGGAGGCCTTTAGAGGGAGACAGGAGAAGACAGTTTTCAAAAGCCAATGGGAATGAGGTGGTAGTGATGTGCTAGGGGCCAGATGACTTCACTATCTCACCTATTTACAGCTGATTTGGGAATGGAGGAGGAGGAACAGGAAAAGTTATGTGAGAAGAGGACTTGCCACCACAATATCAACTTAAGAGGGCGACCCTCTGCCCCAGGGGGCATACATTTATTCTCTCATCTTTTTAACAGGCTGGTTCTATAGCTGACTAGGATCACAACTGTGGGACCTTGGACAAATCACTTATGTTCCCTGAACCTTACGATCTCCATTTATCAATTTGGGAGAAAAGCAACCAACCTATATATGTCACAGGTCACCATGAGGACACCCCAGTGGGTGTGCGTCCCCTTCCCTGGGCAATAATCAGGCTGTGCCCTGGCACAGGGGTGCTCAGGTGAGAAAGGAACTCAGGTCTGGAGCAGCTGTAAGCCATGGAGTTCAAGGCTACAGGCAGAGCTGAGGCCATGGCGATGGACAAAGAACCGGAAGGTCCTTCACTCTGCTCTTCCTCTATGTCAGAACAGCTCTGCTTTCATTTGTTAGGAATTGAGGGCCTGAGGACAGTTTCAATTGCAGAAAGGACTTCTGCTATACAAGTGTGAAACGACTGGTGTAGAGGGAATGATGTGGAATCGTGTATAATTTTGTAATGAGAGAAGGAAAAAGCATGGAACCACACATTTTTCCTATGTACCATAAGCCTGGTACCTTCCCACGTTGCCTCATTTAATTCCCACAACTGCCCTCACTGTCATTATCCTCAGTTTATAGATGAGGAAACTTGACTTAAGATTACATGCTAGTTAAGTGGTGAGTCAGGACAGCATACCCAGGGGTGATCTTCATGTTTTTAAGTATCATTTGACAATCATTTCTTGACCTGTGACTTTTTTTTTTTTTTTTTTTTGGACCTGTGACTCTTATATGAGGCACTGGGCTGGGCTCTGGGAACTCAGCTGTGCACAGACAGTCTCTGTTCACTGACTTGAGTCTGCTGAGGGAGATGGATGTGCAAACAGGCTGTTTAATTCTGAGTGACAGTGTGAAAAGCAACAGGGGAAAAAGCACGGGGTGCTCTGGGGACCCAGACTGGGCCATCAGGAGGTGCTTCCCAGAGGAGGCAGTATCTCACTGAGCACTGAAGGGTTAAGTGGGATTATCCTGGGAAGTGTGAGACAAACATATTCTAGACAAAAAGTAGAAGAAAGGCTGGGAAATGGGAAAATGCAGAATATTTAGGGAATGCAAATACTTAGAAGGACAGCTGGAGCACAGATCTCTTTTGGGTGGAGTAGAGTGGGCAGGAAAGCCACAGGGGCAGACTGAGAGATGAAGTTGGCAACCTAAGCAGGGGCTAGATCCTCAAGAGCCCCACAGGCCATATTTGATCTTAGATTTGTGCCTATAGGCAATGTTCAGTCACTGAAGGCTTTTTAAACAGTGCCAGTAGGGTGGAAAGAAGTGGATGGTGTGAGCTACTGGAGGGTGTCACATGGCCAGGACTGTTCGGTGACGGGTGGGGGAGAGAACAAGATGAGATGTGAAAACATCATCAACCATCACTACTATTTCTGCAGCAACTACTCTGTTCACTCTGCCCAACCTTTCTATGCATCACTCCATTTCATTCTTGCGAAAGCCATGAATTAGGTTCTACGTTATTCTCATTTTATGGAGGAAGAAACTGAGGCTTAGAGGTTAAGTGATTTGCCCAAGGTCATACAGCAAGTACAGCAGAGCCGGGTTTCAAACTGGTTCAGTTGCAAGGCCTGCTGCTCTCCATCACCATGATGTGGTCCTCCCCAGATGGCATCTGGGGTTCTGGTTGAGGCAACTGGGTGAATGGTGGTGCTATTAACTAGACAGACAACGGAGAAGCAAGAGTGGGCTCTTTTGGAGAAAGGTGACAAGCTCAGTTTGGGATACGCTGAGTTTGGGTACCTGTAGAATGTCTGTGAGGAGGTACCCACCAGTGGTAGGATATGTTACTGTGAAGCACAGGGGGAAACAGGGAGACATAATGACCTGGGAGGAAACACTATCTAGATGGCTCTCTCCCAGGCAGCTGTCTTGAAGGGGGAGGGCTAGGCAGAGGAAGAGGTGCTCACAAAGGAGACAGGACAGAGGGCAGAGAGGAAGTGAGAAATGTAGAGAATGTGGCCTCCCCTTTCCCCTTCCCTGCCCCCACTTGAATGAGGTTGGAGGGGCCAAAGAAAACAGTGTTTGAAAAAGAGAACAAAGGGTAAGATGCTGCCTAGCAGAAAAGAAGATGGAACAGGAGAAAATTATTTGGCAACAAAGAAGTCACTAGTGGCTCTATGGAGGAGTGGAGGTAGAAGACAATCTATAGTGAGCTGACAGGAGTAAATGCAGATGACGTTTTTGTGTGGTCAGGAACGAGACCAGGGTGGTTAAGAGAGGCTGTATACTCAAATGACAAGTTTGCTTTCAAAAAACAGAGTACTGGGCACAGTGAGAGGCTGGAGCCACGCAGCAGGAAGTGGTATTAGACTGAGGAGGCAGGAAGGACAGCACAGGCTTTAGGTAGGAAAAGGACTAACTCCTCCTTCATGCAAGAAGGAACTCTGCAGGACAGTGCCTCTCCACTGGTTTTTAATCCTTGTTGAAACAGGAAGTGAGTTATCTGCCAAAAAGTAAGGTGGGAGTGGGGAGAGTCTGGCAGCTGGAGCAGAATGGAGGTCTAACAAAGGGGCTGGGGTGAATGGAAATGATGAGGAGTCGGAAGACTAGAGAACAGCAAAGTGGGGGCTCAGGCAGGTGGGAGACCACTTGGCCAGGGTGCCAAAGACAGATTCAATCTAGCACCTTCCTCAAGGTGTAGGAGAGAGGCAGGCTCGGGCTGAAGCCAGGACTGTGGTTTTTCTAAGTGGGTATAATGGAAGGACAATGAGGAATTGAGAGGATTGGTAGGAGAGTGAATGAATGATACTCAAGGGATCTCAACTGGTCTGAGAAAAGGAAGACAGGTAACAGTCTTCAGTGGATGAAGAGGAGTAGTGATGGGAGGTTACAGATGACAGACGCAGGGTCGGTTTCAAAGGAGCAAGGGTTAGGACGTTAAAGAGTCAGGGTCCGGAAATGGTATGAAGGGACAGAAAAATACCCAGCTTTATCTGTCTCCTCAGGTGGGTAGTAGGTAGATGGCTTTCGTGGTGGAAGCTGTGTTTTTGGTGGATTGTAGTTAAGTCTGGGAGGTGACGGAGGGGTACTGTGGAGGAGGCTGATGTATAAACAGATAATGACCATGATCGCTAGTTACAGGACATCAGAACTACCTACTCTGTGTTGTATCCTGGCCTCTGTACTGGGTGGGGCAGATGGGAGTGTGCAGGCAGTTTCTGAACTGCGAATAGAGAATGATAAATGGCAGACTAGAGAGATGTGCGAGATGCAGCCACAGCACAGTGGATGTCACCCGAGGAAGACTGCGAAGGAGGAAACATCTGAACTGGGCTTGGGAGGAGGTTTTTAGGAGGAAAATGAGGGGGCAGAGGTTGAGGAGAAAGGATATCCAGGCAGAAATTTATGAAAAACATACCAGGCCTGGGAACTGTGAGTGTGTTCCCTGGGACCTAACTGGGAACCACAGCCTTGGGAGGTCAGGAAAGGCCAGAGAGACCACTTCTGCCCACTGCACACTCCTGGCCAGGCAATGCTGGCAGGGAGACAACAAATGCCGACCATTTTCTGAAGGCAGTGGTGAGACCCTTTGGTTTACTACTTCAGGGTGCAGGGAAGGGGTCCTGATTTGTCATTTGGGCTGGAAAAAGATGGAGAAGCACTACTGTTTTCCAGAGCACCAGGGCTGTTTGACCACCCAGGACCTGGAGCTAGCTGGCTGTCAAACCCATTCTCTCAGCTGCTGAGCTCCTGAGTGTGGAACTGTGCAGACACAGTTGGGGGCAGGCAGGCTAAGAGGTAACGAGGTGGCAGGGGACGAGCCATCAAGCTCTGCTGCTTGCCTGGTGGCAGGGCTGCCGGGAACAGTTCCCCTGGTTCTGTCCTCGGCCTTCTGGGAGGAGTTCACTCAGTCCTCAGGATGGGTCATTCCCATGGCTTCAATTACATCTCCATGCCAGCAACTCCCAGCCCCACATCGCCATCTCCACTCGGACCTCTCATGAGAATCTCCGAGTCACTGTGCCCCAACTGATTCCGTCTTCTGCCAATTCCACCTGTGCTCAGTAAGGTCTGCCATCCTGCCAACCACCCTGGCAAACACCTAGAGGTATCCCTGACTCTATCATCTCCTTGTCCTGTAATCAAGAGATCACCTGCCTCCTCTGAAAACTGCTCCAGGCCCATTACCGATCACCCCTCCCCTGGCTCTTGGTTCTCTGGCCCGGAGTATCACTCCTTCAGGCTACCTTCCATATTGCTACACAGTCATCTTGGGAAGCACATCTGGTGAGTGCATTGTGTGATTAAAGCCCTTCTGTGAACCCCCTCAGCTGTAGGATCGAGTCAGAGCTCTTGAGCAGTACCATTCCCTCACCTCTATTTGTCTGCCTTCTCCTGGGTGTGAGCTCTGACTTCAAAAACTGCTGTGGATGTGTTATGCCCGTTGCCAGGAGGGTCCTCCTGATGAATCTGTACTCACTCTCTACAACTCGGCTCGCCAGGCAGCCTGGGGGTCCAGCCGCTTCCAGTGCCGCAGGCGGGATGGGGGCTTCGCTCACCCCAGCACTTGTTGCACTAATGTGCTTGTCCAGTGCTGTTTCTCCACTGGACCAAGCTTTTCTAGGGTAAGAACCTAACTGCATCATACTTGGCTCCAAGTATTTGCAGAAGTGTTTGCTGAATGAACATATGACTGACTGACTGAAGCAAGTCCTAAGATTTGAGGAATCCAGCAAGCGGCTTCTGACGCCAGGACTTGTTTTTCCTCCAACCACTGGTCCCCTGGCTCCCTTACCCCGATGCCTCCCAAACTCATTCAGACCTTCTCAGAGAAGAGAGCCCTGCCAAGGCCTTTGGCAGCCAGTACTATTCATGCCTGAGAAGTCCTGGGGGTTGGGGGTGAGGGATTCCTCGGGGGAAAAGAGGTGGTAGAGCTGTGCTCCCCCTACACCCACCTTCTTTTTCAGCTTGTGCCGGGCCCGCTTGGCAGCCCTGGCGCTGTTGGGGACTTTGGGCTCCGTGCTGTTGATGAATTCCAGCAGCTCATCCACATCTCGATGGTCCACGGCGGGCTCCCCAGGGATCCCGCCCAGGGCGCCCCCCTTCATGGGCAGCTCCTCTTTGCGCCTGGTCAGCCTTGAGCGAAGCTTCTCTCGGATCTCGGTATAATTCCGACTCGTCGGGGCAGCGGGTGGCTGGGGGAGGGGAGGTGCTGACGTTACACCCTGGGCCTGGGAAGCCCGGAGCACTCCCACCCGCGGGCACCAAGCATGTGGTGAGAAGCAAGACAACTGTTCTTTCTACCACAGCCACAGAGGCCAAATGGCTTCACCCTCAGCCAGGCTCGGAGCCAAGGCAGCAGGGGGCGGAGGAGTGGGAGGTATGCAGCAGTGCTGCGAGCACGCTGACTTGGGAGCCAGGAGCGCAGGTCTGAGCCCAGGCTTCGTCACTCGGAAGCTGTATGACCTTGGGCAGGTTCACTGAGTCTTTGTGAGCCTCGATTTTGTCATCTCTAAAATGAGGATAACAACTTCTAGCTCAAAAGTGACCAGCAACATAACTGTCTGAATTTCTTCTGTCCTCAAATGCTCTCCCCTAGCCAGAAGCCCTTTCCTCTTCACCTTATGAGACTTCTGAACTGCTTTCTCCCCCTGTCCAGAGACAGCCTGTACTCTGCTCTGAGCCTCCTTCCTGGTGCCATCTGTGCTCACGGCCTGTCCCATGGCTGGCTCCCACACTGAGGACTGAGAGCCTTGGCCTCCACTGCCTTCCTCACGCACAAGTCTTCACTTCTCTGTGATTACGCACGTTACGTATACATACTCATCAGAGTCATAGCTTTCCTCTGCCACTTCCTTTCTTTTTGCCTAAGGAAAAAAAGTCAATCTTAAGAGAAACCATGAGAAGAGCAAAGGTAGCAAGCTGCTGAAAAATCTCTACCTCACCCATATGCCGTGAGGATCTAGCAAGCGGACACTGGTGAGGACTCACAGGGTCCAAGCACAATTATTAGCTCCAGGAGCAAGGGGGACCCTGGGAAGAGCAAGGTGTTCCCCTGGCTCCCCTCGGCTGGCCCCCAGCCTGCTCGGGCCTGGGAAGGCTCACTCACCGCATTGTGGCCGAAGAACTCACAGTAGCAGCAGTCACAGAACTTCCCATCTCGCTGGTGGGTGGAGGATGAGGTGCAGGAGCTACGCTCTGAGCTGCTGTCCTCTTCCTCGCCCAGCCCCTCGTCTGCCTCGCATGGCTGGGGAAGCTGGCACGTCAGGCCACTGTGGGTAAACTTGTGCCCCTTGCACCCAGGGTCCCTGCTGAATTGGGAGAAAAGACAGGCCCAAAGGTGAGGAAAGGCAGGGCAGGAGCACGCTGTGAGGAGCCTGGGGAGCAGCTGCACCATCACCTTCATCTGCCTCATCCCACAAAGACCAAGGCAGACAGACAGAATGAGCCCTTTGTAAGAACAAGGCAAACCTCGCTGTTCCTCAGGGCCCCCCTCAATGGCACTGTTCTGGAAAGTTCCCCGTGCCTCCCCTCCTGTCTACCATGTGAGCCTTCTGGATTCTGAGGACACCAAGTATTCCTCTATCACACACTACAGTGATGGTCTGTTTACCCATCTGTCTTCCAGACCAGAGTGTGCATTCCCTGAAGATATGGACTATGCCACTTCTATTTTTGGGTCCCAGTGTGTACCATCACAAGCCTATACACAGTAAGTGCTCAGGAAGTAGGTGTCTGAACAGATTAGTGGGCTGATGGTTCCTTGGAACATCTAAAGGAGGCCAATGTCCTTTCATTCTCTACGGTTCCCCTCACCCTGACACTATGGTTTTGTTTTTGGCCATACCGTGTGGCTTCTGGGATCTTAGTTTCCTGACCAGGGATTGAACCCGGGCCCCTGACAGTGGATCGTGCTCAAAGGTCCTTCTGATTGAGATCGCACCACTGCACAGAGCTGCCTTAGCCATGGTGTCTTGAGGTTAGGAAAGCAAATGTGCCTTGTGGGCCATATTTTGAGCTACTGTTTGTGCCAGGTATTGTATACAGCAAATTATTTCTAACAATCCCCCAAATCCTGCAAAACATGTTTTGCCATCCCCAGGCTGCAACAGGAGACTGAGGCTCAGGATGCTTCACTGTTTTGCCCAAGGAGCAGCTAGGACTTACCCTCCCACTGCACTGCTCTGCCTTTGGATTTCAGGAAGCATCCTGTAATATGGACTAATTTCCCAGGGTAAGGAAGAGACAGGTCTGAAAGGTCCCAGAATTCACGCTAGAAGAGTCAGAGTCCTGGGTTGGCCATCAGCAGTGGGATTGCTCCAGGGCTGAAGCCAGAGGGAGCCAGGAGGAAGGGTGGGGCAAGGAGCAGCCAAGGAGGTTCCCTGGGGCAGGAATCACTATCAAAATGCTTAGAGGACTTTTCCTGGTGGCCCAGTGGTTAAGACTTCACACTTCCACTACAGGGGGCACGGATTCAATCCCAGGTTGGGAACTAAGATCCTGCATATTGGGTGGTGCAAAATAAAAAAGTGCTTAGAGAAGCTTAACCCCAACTGACCATTATTCATCTACTATATTAGCACAGTTAAAAATTCCTAGTGCTTTAATACTGGTGGTTACATCAATTTGGAGACCCCTTTGGAAAGCAATTTATCAATATGTATTAAGAGCCCTTCTCAACAAAATAAAAGCAAAAAATCCCTCATATCTTTTAAACTGAGAACTTTTTTCACCCTGAGAGATCTATTGCAAGGAGAAAAATCCCAAAGAGTGAAAAGCTTTAGGCAAAGACATCGTTAAGAGACATTATTTATAATGTTAAAATGTTGGGATGACCTAAATGTTCAGCAACTGGAGAAGAGCAAAGAATTTCCCAGCCTTTAAAGCTGAGGTTCAGAAGCCATGTGGGAACCTAACAGCGCTAAGTGAAACTGGACGACGAAAAACCACACAGACACCACCACTACCACACGGGAAAGCTACTCAAAAGAACATTGCTAGGAGTGCTGTATCGGGGTGGTGGGATTTTAGAGTGGGCAAATAGAAACACATCATCAACACACAACTGATTTATAAAAAGACAGATCTTCTCCAAAAAACTGTATCTTTCAAATATATATTAAAACAAACTTTCTCAGTACTTAAGAGTTAATTCTAGGAATCTACTTTAAGGACAGAACTCCTGACATTTAGGTGCAAGGATGCTTATTACAGTCTACAAAAAAATCTGCAAATGCCTGAATATCCAGGAATAGGTAATGATAAAATAAATTATGCCACAGCTGTATAATAAAACATGTGGCCACTGACAAAGTTTTTGAAGAATTTTAACTAGGGAAATGATGATGGAATAATGTTAAAAAGTAACCACACGAAAATAATACAGAATGTGGACCTCATTTTGTTATGGATATAGAGAAACATCAAAAAAAGAAAATATGCTGTTGTGCTAAAGTTTATCTTTAGGTTGCCAGGAATTTTTTTCTTTTTTTATGTATTTAAAATTTTTATACATTTATAAATTTCCCCAAGTTTTTAAAAAAACAAACAAACATATTTCTTTCATATCTGGAAAAACTATAGAAAAAACATAAACAGAGTATACCCTTTAATTTTCACCCCAAAGTTTTCCCCAAACTCTTTAAGTTGTCAGGGAGTTTGCTCTTTGTGCCACTCACCTGTGCGTGCTAGGGAGCTGCTGAGAGCTGGGTGGTGGGAGGAGGGGCCCGCTGCAGTGCCCGCTGCAGTGACCACTACAGGGGTGGCTGCAACCCGAGAATGGAGGAGGCATCTTCAGGAGCGGCATGCTGGTGGAGGGAAGGTGGGGGCTCTGACATGGCCCTGGGGTGTGGGGGGCAGCAGCCACGGCAACAGGGCATTCTGAAACCTGGGCAGGGAAATGCACTGCTGGGGTGGTGGGCAGCAGGTGCGGGTGGGGTGGTGAGCCAAAGGATCCGGGGTGAGATGGGATCAGCGGCGCTGGCTGGGGGTGGTGGCCGGTGGGGCTGTTAGGTGGAGCAGTGAGGTCTGAGTGCCGGTGGTGCTCCGAGATGGGGAAAACCTCACCTGTGGGCGGATGGGGGAGAGAGGTGTCAGAGTGGGAGCCCAGATCCTGGGAAGGAGGCCCAAGGGCTCGCTGCTGCAGCAGCCTGCTTCCTGTGACCAGAGGCAACATGCCTGGGCATAGTCTCTCACCATGGTGGACCCATGAGCTTTTGGAAAAGCCTAGCGGTACCTTGGGCTGGAGAGATTTCTCTGCAGGCAGCAGTTGGACAGGCTGAAGATGGCCAGGCCTGAGGGAGAAGGCACCAGGAAGGCCAGCCCCATGCAAGGTCATAAAACCTCTGCTGGGCATAAACAGGGGTTGTATGTTCTATCTCTGAGTGCTTTTGTAGAACCTGTCTGACAAGGCTCTGCTTCTGGGCCACGTGCATCAAGGTAGCCAGGATATGCCAGACTTTTGGGTGGCCCCAAATTTCAGAGGACAAGTGGGAAAGCACTTTGATGAGTCTCACTGATTCATGCACCAAAGTAACTAGAATTATGTATTGCTCCACTCACAATTCTGGGGGTAGCATCCCTTTGAAGAACTTGGGTCCTCCATTTAAAAGTAGACAGTAATTCATATTTACAAAGTACAGCAATAACTCAAGATTTTTTCTTTGGGTTGCTAAGCATTATCCCAAGGTCTAAAAAAGGCTTACACAGCTGCATAACTGGCTAATAATCAATGCAGCTCACACTGCCAATCTCGTGCAGATGGAAGGGCAGTGCTTTTATAAAAGCGTCCATCCCTTGGATAGAGAAGAGGAGACACCCAGGCCCTCCGTGCTGCTGCAGCAGTCAGGTGATCTGAGTCCTAATTCCTTCAAGGCCCTTGAAGACTTTACTTTCTCTTCAGCCAATGCTTACCAGGTCCCCTCTTGGATCCAATGGGAAGTTATCAGAGCCAATGCCAGCAGTATTTTTCAAGTTCAGAGTTTTGGGGAAAGGATTTCTACCAAGATAGTCAAGGGCTAGATTCCCTACTTGGCTTCCACCAGAAGAGCTCCACTTTTATTTAATAACCGATCTGATTTGTTTGAACAAATGTGTGGTTAGGAAAACACAACTCTCTCCATTTATGGAGAAAGCTCTCTTCTGAGCTTGGAGACTCACCAGGGATTGTAGGAGGGCTCCCGAGTGAGCCACCTGGCAGGGCCCCGCTGGAGTGCGGGGAGTTCCAGAGGCCCGAGAGCTTATGTGCTGACAGGAACGAACTAGGATCCCAGTCCCCTGAGTTCCCGTGGCAGGAGGAGGATGAGGAAGAGGACGACGAAGAGGAGGACGAAGAGGAATGAGAATCACCCCCACAAGACTGTGATTTGCAGGATGTGTGTGACAAGGAGATCTGGGGGAGAAAAAGGCTCATGGTAAAACAGTAAACATCAGGGCTGACCCACTGCTGCCTTGGCTTCCCCAGGGGCACCTCCTCTTCCAGGTCCCCATGCCATGGCACAGTTCCCACAACTCCAGGTGCAAGGGCAAACATGGGCCAGGCCTTTGCCAAGAGGGGCTGTGATGCTCCCCATGAAGTGAAATATGTGGATGTGATGAGAGATTCTGGTAGTGGCAGAGACTGCCTGTCAACGTGGCCTTTGGGGAGTCCTGAGAGCTGCCAAGGAGAGGAAAAAGGTCTTTAAGTCAGGAATCCCGAAGCTGAACTGATTCTGGGTTACAGAGAGGGACTGAGGGGAATGAGAAATGAGGAGTCTGACCTCTGTGATTCAGGAGATGGCAGTTAGATGGCTCCCGGCCATCTTGGAAGCCTTCTAACAGAGGCATTGCAGACCCTCAAACTGACCTTTGCCTTCCATGTCATACTGGTTGGTTTTTGAGCTGCCACAGAGCTGAAGGCAGCACAGTCACAGGGAGGGTCAGGATCTCGATCTACCAGTGCCTCCAAGCCGGCCATCACACGGTGCACTGTCCTTGGGGGCTGGTGGGCTGCCTGAAACCTCTCTTTTCTTCCCCCAAATGTGGGCCACAAGCTGCTAATGCTGCATAGGTGCAGCCTCTTTGGCACCTGGGCGGAGGTGCTACCTGAGGACAGCCACTTGAGCACAAGGCAGCCACAGCTCAACAGCCTGACTTCTCTGGGCAGGCAGCGCTCCTGCATTCGGGGACCCCTTCTCAGCGGTTACCTACCGCCACTGCATGTTCTCGACCTGTCTGCCTTTCATCTTCCTCCATGCTCTTTCGGCAACTCTGGCAGACCCACAGAGGCATCTCGCCTAGGAGATTCTTGACGAGCTTTGGCATGAAGTCAGGGGGCAGCTTCTCACCCTGCAACACCAGTCCGTTCTGGGAAGGGCCTTCTTCCCAGCCTTTGCGTTCCCGGTGACACAGCAGGCAGCAAGTCTGCACAGACTGGCTGGTGGTAGGGGGAACCTGTCCAACAGACAGAAACAGGGTTTCCCAGAAGGGGAAAGGCTCTGCTTAGAAACAATATTAACAATACTGATGACATCACTTATTATGTGCCAGGCACTGGGTTAGGCACTTTATTTACCCAATTTTAGTCCTTGTAAACAGCTCTGCAAAATGTGTTATTATTCTCATCTTTTTTTTTTAAAGAAGAAACATTTCAAGAAGTCAAATAAGTTGCCCAAGGTTACAGAGTTAGTGAGTTGTTGAACCCTATAGGATTTGAACCCCAGTGAGGCTGACTCCAAAGCTCATGCTCAAATGCCCTAGTGCCCCAACGTCTCCAGATCTTGAAGGTTAATGAGTTGGCCCTTCCTGCTGTGGCATGTCTGGGAGAGGTCACAATTCTTGGGCTGTCTGTGAAGTCTACAGACCAATCCTCACCTGAAAGGAAAAAATATGCTTTCAGTGAACACAGTTTGGGAGACCATGTGGGTTTCCCAAAGAGCTGCACAATTCCATTAGGATCACAGCAGCACTCTGGAGGAGCTAGTCAAAGACGATCAACTCAGCTGAAAACCCAGCTGGAGGGTAAGGCAGACCCAGAGGCTTCTGAGAGGCAGGGAGGTGTGGTGAAAAACTACTGGGTTTCAGGTGTCAGACTGACATGAGTTCTAATCCCTCCTTGACCACACATGAGCTGGGTGACCTTGAGCAAGTTATTAAACTTCTGCTTTCCTACATACTGTGCAGAGTTGTTATGAGGGGGGTGTATAAACAAGGCAAGTGCCTAGCCCTGTGCATGTCCATAGTACAGTCCCAGCATACAGCCATTATTGCTACTATTTTTTTCCTTCTCCTTCTAGGACAAACCTGACCTAGAAATATGTCTATAGGTTTTCTGTCACACTGAGGGGTAGTGACTTGAGAGACTGATTGTGTCTAATGACCCCATCAATGGCTTTCCTATATCCTGCAACTTTGCACTGCAGTCCGTTCTCACTCTGACAGTCAGGTCACTTTCTTTGGCCAACGGAATGTCAGCAAACATGCTGCCAGCATGAGCTTGAAAAGTGTGTATGCATTTCTACTTGCTCCCTTGCATGGCTGGACTTGCTCGCTCCTGCACCTCTGCCATGCCACATAAGCATGACCAGGCTAGCTGCTGGAGGGATGTGAGAGAACTGTGGGGAAAACTGAATCTTCCCAGCTGACTGGCCAGTAGATCAGATACATGAGGATTCCTGAGATCAGTCAAGTAGGCCCCAATCAGCAGAAACACCCAGTCAACCGAGAGACTCATGACAAATAATAAATGGTATTGTTTTAAGCCACTAAGTTTTGGGGTGGTTTGTTGCACATAACAGTTAACTGATATACCTTCCAAACTTACCCACCACTAGGCAAGACATATTTGCAGAGACCTAAGCAAAGGAATAATACAAGTATCACTTTCATCCTACCAATAAAATAAATGGGTCATCTTTTTCAAATAAAATCACCTTCTCACAATAAGTTGGCATCAGGGTATCCTTAAATTTGTAATGTTACAATTACACTGACCTGGGTCCCTGGTTTCCAGAAAAAGAAAGAAAACACACAGCAGCACCAGAAGCATGCATGTTTGAGCCTGTGCATGTGTGCTCAGCCGCTCAGTCGTGTGCGACTCTGTGCGACCCCATGGACTGTAGCCCACCAGGCTCCTCTGTCCATGGAATTTTCCAGGCAAGAATACTGGAGTGGGTTGCCATTTCCTCCTCTAGGAGATCTTCCTGACCCAGGGATTGAACCACGTCTCTTGGGTCTCCTGCATCTCCTGCACTGGCAGGGAGATTCGTTATCACTAGCGCCACCAGTAGCATACTGAAACGTGTGGGGAATTACAAGGACCTTGGGAAAGAATATCAGAGAAAGAGGGAAAAAATCTTACATATGGAACTCATGTGAGATGCAGCATAAAGTCTGTGCCAAGAGGACAGTTCAGTGAGCAAGTCAGCTGCTTAGTGGCAGCTACAAAAGAAAATTGCATTCTAGAACCCATTTGTGGTGAGTATCTCATGGTAAGGGTGAAAGGCTGATAGAGAAGTTAAGGTAAAGGAGACATGCACCCAGGAAACTTTCCATAGCTACAAGATGCCATAGTATTAATAACTCCAGGAGGAGGAGGTGAGACCAATGCCCAAGTCCTTTTCCCTGTGAGAAAGAGTAAAGTGACTGTATTTTTTAGGCAAACACCAGGATGTGCAAGTTTACTACAAGGGAGCTTCATTTTCCAGTGTTAGGTTCTAGAGTTATTACAGAAGACAAAAATCTTGGGTGAGTAAAATAATTCTTGAAAATTTTAATGTGGCCTGTAAAGTACAGTATATATGGTTTTATAGGAACAACCAAGAACGCAAATGTACAATGTAAATGACAATGTGTAGTGTTATTTGCTGTTTTCTTTTAAAAGTGAAACAACTCTTATAAGGTAAATATATGACCTGTGTGACTGTACTTCATGCTAAAATACTTGTGGGAGGTGCTGGGGTGTAGAAGAAACAATACTGGCTTTGGCATTAATCCTGGGCCTCCATCACTTACCAACTGCATAATGTTGGACAAGTTCTACTTATTCTGTGCCTCCCCATCTATAAAATGGGATTAAGTTCTGACTTGTAGAGTTGGCTGTGAGCACTGTGATAAAGTACCTAGTCCAGTGCCAGGCATATACGCTACTCAACATATGGCACTAATTATGAACATGATGGGAGCAATAGGAAAGAACATTTAAAATCGGGACTAGGGTTGAAAACAGAGAATATGCAGTCACTGCGTTTTATGAGAATGTGAGCCTCTCATATGTAGTGAAGGGAAGGTGACTTTCAGGCGTCTTAATCCCTGTCCTCACTCCGCTAAGGAACTCCTTAGGTTCCCCAAATACTCCTCGTGCTCTCCTAAGCCACACCTTTGCTAAAGGGGATCCTCTGCCTAAACCCCTCTTCCTCCCCACCTTTACCAACAGGTAGATAAGCAGGGCTTAAATAAAGCCCAGCCTAGGTCCAATCTCACCGAAGCTTTCCTAGAGATCCCCTCTTACAATTCACCTCTCTTTCCCATTTCCATACCCCCAGAGCACATGGGGCCTTGGTGAGAAGACTTGTGCCTTCTACTTAACTTATTTACCTGTATCTTCTGTCCCTTCTACGAGGCTGTGCTCCTAGAGGGCAAGTACCAGGTCTGATTCTTGTCTGGACCCCTCACGGTACAGCACAGGGCATGGGCTCAGCTGGGCACCCAGTGGCCAAGTCAGACTTGTTAAGTAACCCCATGGCAATATAGCTGGCAGGCAGTGTGGTGAGACATTGCTTGAAATTGTTGTTTCCCATAGAAAGAGGCCGTCTTCCCACCCTGGACCTCCAACCAAATGGTTCCAATTCCAAGTGTGGAACAGTGGAAGATTGTTGGAAGACTGTATTCCTCAGGGATTATGAGACTGCTTATTAATGGAAATAATGTGACTTTCCCTAGAGCTGAAATGGTACACATAATAAATAAGATTAGCCATCAAAGGAAGTGAATTTACAGGGCAGGCTGTCTTTCTAGTTAGAGGAAGAAACACAAGGCCTGGGAAGCTAATTAAGTACAAACTGAAGCAGGGATGATACCACCTATGTTGCATAAGGTTGTCCAGAGGATTAAGTGACATTAGAGATGCAAAGCACTTAGCTCAAAGGATCCATACAGGATGTGCTCAATCTATTATCTAGGCTCCTGGGCTGGTCTTTATTTTTTTGGTCTGTTCTTAAGTAAGTCTACACTGGAAACTAGCTGTCTTGAGTTTGGTATATTAGATTCTTTATTTTTAGGCCCAGGAAGTTTTAGGGGGCCATCCTCAAAGTTGTCTTAACTCTAAGCCTTGGTGCCTACCTCTGGGTAAAATTCCCAGTGGAGCCTGTGGACTGTTCTCTCTGACATTTTCATCTCTACTTTAATTGCCAGAGGGTGTTGAGAATCCCAAGACCTGGATATATTATATACAGTTAATACTATCAAATTTTTGCTTTGGCAGAAAAGCTCTTGGTTTATAGTTCCCTTTGACTGCAATCTCCTGCCACTTTCTAAATTATTGGAAACCATGACCTTGTATGCCCTGTAGTCAATTCATGCTTTCAACCAGCTGCTCTCAAGCTGTACTTTTTAGCAGCTAGCACAATTTTACAGTAATCTCACATGAAGAACATGATCAATACATGTTTACTGAATGAATGAAAATTCCAACCATGTTTCTTCATCAGAAAGGCTGTTGGAACTGATACTTCAACCCAACGACCCTGGGCAGCAGCTAATTATTCCTTCTTACCTCAGGTTAAATTCAGAGCCTCTCCAGATTCCAGTTTAGCCTTAGGTAAAAGATGGAGGAGTGAATGGAAAGGTTCTAGCGGTTCTCTAGATTTGGGATCTGCTAAAAAAGCTCCAAGATAGTTCTGCTTCATTCTCTGGGCAACCCCAAATCTCTGGACGTGTGGAGTTACTCACACAGGGTATTTGTACTATAAGCACATCCCCAGAGCTCTCAAGGAGCCAAGACCCTAGACTGTGGCCACTCCCAGCCCAGGGGGCTGGCATGCACACCCATTAAAACTAGTACCTGCGCCCTCATCTGACCAGGCCCAAGACTTTTCTGTTTTTGTCTGAAAGCATTATGCTAGGACTTTCTAGTTTTTCCTCGGAAAAAAGAGATAAAGTCAAAGAAAGGGAAAGCCAATTTTTCACGGAGCATTTTTACTTCAAAGAATGACTAACTGACAAACTATGGCTATTCAAACTTGGGTATTGGCAGACATTTTCTCAGAAAATGAACAAAACAAGCCTATCACCCCCAAGGAAAACTATTCTGTATTTGTGGTCAATGATAAAATTTCAAGTTTTAGGCGAAAATTAGAATTTTGAAAAAGCTGCATCCACAACCATGAACTTGACAGCTTCCCAATACTTAAAAAGACTTTATGATGAAATTGATGGTGATATTAACAAATGTTATGTTTTGATATTATAAAATGAAACAGGAAAACATCTGGAAGATCTATATAACTCAGTGAACCTATTTTTCCAAATGATCAAAGCATGATGCCACAGAGTCATGCACTGGTATAAAGTTCACCCAAAGTGTTAGATGAACCAACAGATTTTAACGTAAATGAGTATAAAGACTTTATTGGTATGTTCTCAGATTCCATATTGCAAAGAATAATACCAACAAATCATCTGAAAAGGCTATCAAAATACCTTTCTCTTTTCCAACTAAGTGTCTGTGTGAAGTTGATTTTTTTTAAAGGACATAATTCCATCAAAATAATGTACTGCCAACAGACTGAATACAGAAGCACATGTGTGTGTACATGCTCAGCTGTGTCAGACTCTGCGATCCCATGGACTGTAGCCCACCAGGCTTTTCTAGCCATGGAATTTTCCAGGCAAGAAATACTGGAGTGGGTTGCTGTTTCCTTCTCCAGGGGATCTTCCTGACCCAGGGATTGAACCCACGTCCCTTGTGTCTCCTGCATTAGCAAGTGGATTCTTTACCACGAGCACCACCTGG
The DNA here is from genome assembly GCF_963930625.1 of Muntiacus reevesi. Taxonomy (NCBI): domain Eukaryota; kingdom Metazoa; phylum Chordata; class Mammalia; order Artiodactyla; family Cervidae; genus Muntiacus; species Muntiacus reevesi. The sequence continues at coordinate 216,882,524 of NC_089249.1, forward strand.
GAAGCCCCAGAAGCATGTAAGAGAATCTAAACTTTTTCTATTAAGATAGACATAAATTTGCAAAAGTGAAAACAAGACCATTTTTCTCACTTTTTGGGAAAACTGTTATCTCTAATTTAAAAATTGTTATTTATGTTAATATGATAGATAAATCTAATACTGTTATTCTGAAATGAGTGACCAAATATTTTTAAACTTTCTCAAATTTAATACTTAATTTGGTAAATTTCAATAGTTTAACCAACAAAGCCCTTCTGGGTCCTCAGAAATTTTTAGAAATGTAAAAGGGTCCCAAGACCAAACCCTTTGAGAACAGCTGATGTAAAGGATCTAACAGTGCCTGTCAGCCAGTGGGTGTGCTATAAGCAATAGTGATCATTAACAATCATATAGCAGTTCATGGTATATCTGAAAAGCTGTTTGGGGTCATGAGAAAAAGTTGCACCACAGCCTTTCTGGCCACAGTTTGGGAATTACATGTCACTAGGCCAGATGGCTATCAAGGACTGCTCTTGAAGCTGGATCTAATTTCCAAAACCAAACCTGCTCTCATTTCTTTCATGGGTTCCTTTTATTCCCAAGAGTTAGTGTATGTTTATAGAGGATTCCCCCAAGACACAGTGCTGTATCTACCCAGGAGCCCTGTGACAGTTTCTAAATTCTATTCAGAAATGGCCCAACTCCAAAAGCCTCCTTGTCACCGAGGCAGGCAGAGGGCAACAGTTAAAATTCCCTTCCAAAAGCAGAGAAAGCGATTAGTTCCCCAGCCTAGAAAAACTTAGTCAGCCCAGTCATGACCACTCACTCTTCCATTCACCCATTCATTCCCTCATTCAACAAACATTCTCAGAGCCTCTACCTGGTGCCAACCATTGTGCTAGGTGCTGGGAAACAAGAGTTCCCGCCTTAACAACACATGCGTAAAAGCAGGCAGGTTCATGCTCGGGGCTGTCAATGCTCCCAAACTCCCAGGATGCCTCATATTCATTCTGGAGAATCAGGCAGGAACACATATTAAAATAATGTACAATTATAATCCATAAACAAAATAATAAATATAAATTTAAAACAACCAATTAGGACAGTGGGATTCTCTCCTTAAGGTTAAGCTGATAACGTGCCTTCTCACCGATCTATCCAGTCTGAGGATTTCTTTTGTTTACCTCCTCTTTCCTACCTTGGTCTCTTTTCATCTCTAGGCTCCTTCTGGGTGGAGCTCACTACTCTCACTATGACACTCTTTGGCCTGTGGCATTCATAACATGGCCCCAGCTGATCTCTCCACATTCCATTTCCACACTTAACACCCTGAGCCATAGGTTCTATTTGTACTATCCCTCAGATATACCATGCCCCATCAAACCTCAGCTTTGCTCCTCAGGAAATTCCTACTCATCCCCTAAGATCTTGGTCAAAGGTTGATGAAGCTTTTGCTGGACCAGGCTAAGCAGAATTCCTTTAGTATAGTGTCTATCACATTGTGCCATAGACACATATCCTCTGCCCCCTCCCAAACCCCTGTAGAATGAGCTCTTTGGGGACAGGGAGTGGACCCTGGCCATTTAAAAGAGTCCAGGGACTAGGCTTGGCTTGGGCCTGGCACATAGCAGGCATTCACTGAATAAATGAATGAATGTTTAAGCCATCTGGCTTATGTCTCAGATGCTCTACACAAAGGACAGGAACTAAAACACAGCCCAACTAGCCCAACATACTATGCTGAAAAGAAACGGCTGTGTCACTCCAGGTCACTAATGGAAAGGCTTCAGTGCTAAGAATCTCAGACCATTCTAATGCTGGCCATCAGAGGTGTAGTTAATTCTTAGGGAGCCAATACAACCACACCTCTGCGGCCTGAGCTTTCACCCAAACTCCCACTCAGGCTGTTGGCTCAGGGCCCTCCAGGAGATAGGGCTGTAGTTTCACAACATAAAGTCAGTCTGTGGAGAATTCTCTCTGGCTGTACAGGCTGAGTCAGGGATAGAGCAGTGAGTCTCTCTGACCCCAGTGGCCCTCTACCTGCGAAAGCTAGTTCACCTGTTGAACCTGTTTCCTGGGTGCAATCAGTCATGGGAAGGCCTAAGCTCCTGCTTATTTACCTGGAACCTCAGGAAAACCTTATGACTCTGTAATGGCAACGGAGTTCTCACGGGTGGAAGAGAATGACCTTTGAAGACAGACTGTTGAGTTCAAATCCAAGTTTTGCCATTTTCAGTATGATCTTGGATGATTACTGAATTTCTTTGAGCCTCAATTTCCTCATTTATGAAATGAGAATAAAACCATACTTCACAGAGTCGTGAGGACAGAAGGAAATAAATTATGTAAAGTACCTGGCCTGGGCCTGGCACACAGTAGGTGCTCAATACCCGTTAGTTTCTTTCCTCTTCTGTCCTGGAAGAAATGACAGGGAAACTTACTAAGTGAGACTTGCCCAATCCAAAGTTATGACTTGAAGCACTGGACAGAAGACTAGACAGATGACCTTCAAGGCCTCTAACCCCCCAGCCCATGTTCTCTGGCTGCAACTTCACAATAAGAACCTTCAATATTTCCAGGCCCTTCTTTCTGCCTTAATTACTCTATATCTACTCACTTCAGAATGGCGGGAGAAACCATGAAGGGAGCTGGGTAGCTAAGAGTCTTGGGGAGGGAATAAAGGAGAGGTGGCCTATAGGACAGCACCATGTTCATCCATCTTGCACTTGGAAGGATGAGGGTGGGAACATGGGCACAGAATTGAAAGGTGCAAACACAGGGTCCTCCCGAGGACACAAGCATTCTTCTCCTCAGTTCTTTTCTGCTCTGCATATTCCGCCACGAAGAACCATGAACCACTCCTTTCCACAATATTCATTCCCTTTACCCAATTCATAAAGCGTATCTCCACTCCCACTGTCCTCTCTGCCTCTCCCTATTGAGGCTCAGTTTGGGTATTACATTCTCTTAAGTCTACAGGCTAAATAAACTGTGCTTTGCTCTGTGTTAGGGGATGCCCTAACACTTTTTTTTACATGTCTCCTGAACAGAGGTTATCACGTGTACCCCGATTGTCAAAATCTGTCTTCTCCATAGCACTGTGAGCTTTTCAAGGGCAGGGCCTGTCTCCCATGAGTCACTGCATCCCAGCTGTTCAGGAGAGATGGCAGCACGTGTTTTGATACACAAAGAAAGATTAGCAGTTGGAGAATATGGACAAATGGCGAACCTGAAAAAGTTTGCTTTTTTTTTTTTTTTTTCCTTTAAAAACTAAGGCTGCTTCTTCTTCCGCTTAGGGAAAAGCTCTCTCCTTCCCCAGGAAGCTCCATTCTTTAAAGAATACTCTAGGCCTCTACAGAGATCCCCATGGCACCCTCAGTTAAATAGTTCCCAGACCCAGTTCCCAGACCCATCAGAAATCATCTAGGGCAATTTAAGAACAGGTTCCTGGTCTCCAGATCTAGAGACTCTAGGTCTGGGATAGGGTCTAGCAAGGCACAAGGGATCTGATCATTAGTGAGGTTGGGGTGAGAGAGAGGTAGAATCAAGCAATCACAGTTGCTTCTTCTACTGAAAATTACTTCCTCCCACACTCTCATTCACTTTTCCACATCTTTTGTTGACACCTCATAGCCTATAGGATAAAGCCCAAACCTACTAAACTCTCCAATCAGACTTCTCACCACTCTCCATGAGTTGGGCAGTTCTGGACTCTGGATCTTTGTCTACGCTGCTTGCTTTGCCCAGATGCTTTGCCTCACCTTCTCTGGAGGACCTTCTACTTGACCTTGAAGACTCAGCTCCAAGAAGCCTTTTCTAGGCTATTAAATCTGTGCATCCTCAAAACAAAGCATGCAGTGCCTGTTGAACCTTAGTTTGAGTCCAGTATCACTGTCATTTTATACACAGAAAGCCAAACAAAAGGCTGAAACACTTCTCAAGGTGTGTACCAGGAACTAGAATTTGACTCAGCTTAGAGGAAGTGATGCTCCTCTAGCTTAATTGTAATTATTACATGCATGTTCTTTAGACCATGAGCCCCTGTGGGCAGAGACCATGTCTGATTCACTTCTATATTACCATCTAGCCCAGGACCCAGCATAGACCAGGAGTCTATTAGTGTTGGTAGAATAAGTGAACACCAGGTTAGGTGAGAGGAAGGCTGGGCATAGTGTGTGTGTAATGGGCCTGAATGAATGAGTGACTGCCAGCCTGGCCTAGCAATGCAGGCAGTAAGAATAAGGTGCCAGAAACCTAACGTTTCTTTTATTATAGTTTAAGAGCCACTCATTGAGCACATAAGGACAATGTGCAATAAATACTCCAGAAATGAATTAAAAACATAGCCCAAGCCCACAAGATTCTAGGCTTAGTAAGTGAAGGTGTTAGGATATTAATAGTACATCTAACATATATTAAACTTAATAGTTCTGGGAAATTTTAAGGAAATTTAAAATTTTAGGAATTAAGTTTTAATCTTCAAAGGTCTTTTGGCATTTCTACATGGTGAAGCCCTACTGGTTTACAAAGGACCAGAGGTGACAGGGATCTCTACTCAGCATTATCTCCTCCTACCTGCATTTAAAATGGCTAGGTGGGCAGTGATTTTAAGGGGGAAGTCTCAGGGTACAGGGATTATCTCATTCATCTGTGTGCTCTGAATAAAGGCCTTGGCACAGAGGTTATTAATACTTGCTGAGTGGATTAAATATAATGAGATGATTTTAATAAAGATACTGACTGTCATCTGCTCCTCTCCCATGAGGGAGTAGGTTTAACTCTGAGCAGTGGTAGAGCCAGGTCTCTAGAGTTCCTTTAAACTAGGCTGGGCAAAGTCTCATGGGAAGCTGCAGAGGAGAGACGGGAAGGACAGGATGTGCTCAACCCCTACCAATGCCAGTTTACAGTCTAGCGAGTCTCCTTTGGGTTTACTGAGTGAGTGTGCACCTGGACTACCAGCTGAGTGGTCCAAGAGAACTAGAAATAGCCAGTGGAGTTGGCAGGTGAGAACACTCAGGCTTTGGATGGCCAAATGGCTCCTGCCACATGCCACATCCAATTCTAGCTCTGGCATGAGGAGCACTAGATGCTTTGTGGGTTGCTCCACATTCTCTTGTGAAGCTGCATAGAGTCTTAAAGACGGGAATAGACATGCCTAGAGCTAGGGGACTGAGCAGGAAGTTCACCCCAAGTCTGTAAGATTAAATACTATGTCTCTATGCCTCCTTCAACTGCTTTGTAATTCGTCGCCCCCCCACCCCCCACTAAGGCGGCTACCACTGTTTTAGTCTTCTCGTGGGGGGAAAAACCCAAACAAACAAGGATTTGCGTTTTTAGTGAATGTATCAATGTTGTTTAGGGGCCTAAACAATTAGAAGAAAGGGCTTTTGGGATTCCAATTAAGTTCAAGGTCAAGCAAAGGAGATTGGATGGAACCAGAGAGGCCTATGAGCCTTAACTCAGAGAAAGCAATGCTCTTCTAGCCTTACCATGACTACTATGTAGTCATGTTTTCTATACCAAATGAGCCCCTTGTGAAGAGGGTCCACAGTTGATTCACTTCTGTATTCCAGCTAGCCCAGAGACTGGCACACATCAGGTGTCCTTCATATGATGAAGAGGGCAGACACTTCCCAGAGACTGCAGATGACTACCTTCTGGAAATGTGGGCCTAGCAGCACCAGATTTTTAGCAGCAGATGGCATAAATCCAGTTTTGTGGGAAATTGATTTTTAAAAATACTGGCTCAAATGAAAACAAAAAAAGAAACAAAACATGTGACTTGGGCATTAAACCCTGTGTGTGGACTGAAAGTGATCCCATTCTCCAGCTTTGGCCTCAGTGTGGCATTCGACATTGACTTTCACCTTACTTACCCACTCTAAGTACTTAAGACAGGGGACTAAGTGGTGGTGGGAGCCAGAGGTCCTCGCCAAAGGTATGCCTGCAGGCAGAGCAAGGACTGATCCCAATTCTTTCAGCAGGTGCTTTTCACCAAGGCACAAAGGCCTGCTTCTGGCACCCAGAACCCCCTTCCCCAGCAAAAATAGGGCTCAATCAGAAGTTTGTCCATTTGTTTCACCTATTACAGCTAGAGTTTTAAAAAAAAGTCTTGCTAAATACCCCACAGTACACAAGAAGGCACTTTATGGGGTGGTGGTAGGTGTACCTATAGTAGGAGTTATTTGGGCAAATGTTTAGTTTCTCTGAGTTTCCATTTCTTCATCTGAAAAATGGGATTAATAGTATTTATATCTTCATTCATTAGAATTTATCAATCACCAGGCTTAGTGGTACAATAGTGACTGACTTGGTTCCTACACTCTCAAGAGTTTACAAAGCAAAAGCAGACGAATAATTATATCAATGGTTAACTCATCACATTCACGCTAAATGCTGAGGAGAACACGGGGTGGTGGGAAGGTATGTAAAATGCCTAGCATGAATGAATGAATGAACTGAAAGGTCAAGCAGTGGAGTAGGTAGGAATCTATCATGCTAAAACTGCGACCTAAATAAAAACTGAATGGTTATGCCATCAACTGAACTTTCTCGCCATGAATACTACAGGCTGGTTAAGTGGCAGGGGAACCCAAATGGTAAACAAGAGAAGACAACAGCTCCCTGACCCTCCCTTCCCCTACCTTCCTCTTCTGGAGAACAGCACTCCCAGGGGTCCAGAGGAGGCTAGAGGGGGAAACAGCTTCAGGGTGGGAAGTTAGACTAGGCAAGGGTGGGGTCCAACTTGTGTTCTCAACTTGAGGAGTCCTTTGGAAACAGTCTCAGCCCAGGGTAGGGGATAGGGATGAAGGGGGTGCTTCTCACACTAAGTGGTGACATCTTCATTAATTAAATATCTCACTATAATCTAAGATACAAAGGAGACAGTATAAAAACTGGGTTACAGTAATTTCGGGTTCTCAAAGGATTCATTCTCTCTCATTCACCTAATTATTCCTACTCTGTCAGCAATGCCCAGGGCTAGGTGTGGACGGCTGGGGCCAGACGGCATGATTTGTGGCCCTGCGGAGTTCACAGTTCAGTGGGGGGAACAGACACATCAACAGACTATGTCATTGTAGAACGGGGAGTGCTACCAGAGGAGAGCATGGGGGCTGTGGGACAGAGGGGGCACCTCACACAGCTGGGGAAGTCAGGAAAGGCTTTCTGGGAATGGTACCCCAAACAGCATCCCCACTCACATGCACAATTCCAGAGATTCTACTAGAAGGCTGTCAAGAGCCATGCCTTCTGGCTGCACCAGCCTCCCAGAGTCCCCTGCTGCCCGATGCAGTGTCTGCAGAGCCAAACGCATCTTCCGCCACGCCTCATCCTCATCCGGCGCTGCATCCGACCCTCCAAGACTCCTGCAGGAGCCTGCCTTCCTTGGCAGACTCATCCAAAAAACCAACTCAAAACTCTTTTGTCAGAGCAAGCTTAGGGCAAGCCACCCATCCCCAGGTGCCACAACCCTCCCAGAGCAACTGTGGCTCATGCCACCCCAGCGTCGCAGTGAACACTGGCAGGGTACCTCCTATTATCTCCTTTGCTCAAAAGAAAGTGACCTTCTTCCAGGTGGCAAGCTGGAAGCCTTGGAGAGTCCTCCTACTGCTCACTTTCAGCAGGATTTGCCAAACCCAGGGATCTGAGGATCTGGGTGGGCTGCCCCGTAGATCGGGGGTGTTGCGGGGAGAAAGGGCAGGCTTTGCTGGGTTTCCAACTCAGTCAGAAGCCCCACCAAATAAGTCTTCTAGGCAGCCTGGCTGTCTGCTTCCACTGCTCAGCTGGGCAAAGCGGGGGGGTGAGGGGGAGGGCGCCCTGGAGACAGATGCTGGGGGCACAGCTGCTGAGGGAGCAGCGAAGGGAAGGGGTGGAGCTGCTCCCGAGGGGGTGGAGAGGGAACAGGCTGCAGCTTTCCAGGCCCCAGAGCCCCGACGTGGCCTGTGGGTGGATGGGAAGGGAGCAGGTGGGCCCAGGAAAGGTGAAGGGCACAGAGCTAAGCTGTGGCCTTAAAACTGGAGAGCGGTCCTAGTGGGTGTGCGACCAGAATGTATCCCGGAGCCGGCGGGAGAGGGCAGGGAGGCTGGTCTCACTCAGAACCGGACGGGCCGTGCCTCGGCTTTGGACCAAAGGGTCCAGGCTAACTCCCGCCTTGGGGGGAGAAAGCCTCAGCCCTGGCCCTGAGGGTTAAGGTTCTGGTCCCAGCCGGGGATGGTCCATCCCCAAGCCCGTCCCAGCGCCATTCCGGGGAGATGAAAGCACCCGAGCAGCCAGACTCGCCTCGCTCGCTCCTACCTGGGGGCCGGGCGCCAGCTTGGGCTCGTCCTCCTCCCTGGGGCCGTCGCCGTAGGGCTCCGCCGGCGCCTCCGGGGGCCCTGCACCCGCTCCCGCTTCCAGGCTCGGCGGCGGTGGGGGCTCTGGCGCCTGGGGCTTCTGCGGCCCCGTGGCCCGCGCCCGCTCGCGCCGGCCCGCGCCGCCGCTCGGCCTGCTCCGCCTCCGAGTCATGCTGCTTCTCGCGCCGCTCCCTTGCTTCACTCGCACCACCGCCGCCGCTCCCCACACAGGACAACAGCCAATATGGCGGCGCCCGGCTCCCCCTCCGCCGCTGCCAGCAGGTCAGAGGGCACGCGGAGTCCGCGCCGCCGCACTAGCCCCCGAGGCCGCCTGCGCCATTTTGCATAAGGTCACTACCCGGAGTTCCGCCGGAGAGTAAACCTGGTGAGGAAACGCCCTCCTCATTTCGGGATTCCGGGGATCCCGAAGGAGATGTGCGCCAGGAGTGGGTGTGCGCTGTAGTAACCGTGCTGCACGGCCCTGGGCGCTTCAAAACTGGCTGTTAAATGGATGAGTGAATGTTAGTAATATTAATAATTTCTATAGTGCTCCGCTACTTTCACAGCCGTGACTTGACTTCTCGTACCTGCACGACCTGGCAGGTGCGAGAGCTTCTATTTTGCAGTGGAGAAAACGGGGGCTACAAAAGGTGAAACGGTTGCTCAGCATCAGCCAGCCAGAACTCATGGGCTTGTGGACAGCCTGTGCTGAATGGGGCGAAGGGATTGTCTAGATGCTTATTTTCAGTGTATGGTCCACGGGGAGTCCAGCGTTTGGTGCTTAGGGCAGGGAGACTCAGCTCCTCAGTCTGGTGGGAAGAGTGGACACTGAAATACACAATTACAAGTGTGATAAAGATGAGATGACTGGGGCACATACTAGGTCAGTGTTTTCAAAAAAGTATATGTGTATGTGAGAGGATTCTGAGTGATACACAAAAGAACATTAAAAGAGTGTAATGATTATGTATTTAACTGTTAAAAATGGAATATTTACTCTTTTTTGAATATGTGACATGCACGTAGAACAAATTTTTTAAAAATAGCTTTCAGTGCACCTTGTCTCATGCAAGGGTCAGTGGCATCCTGAAACCTTCTGGTGGTTGTATGTAGAGTTGTTGTTGTTCCATCAAGGGCACAATTTTGACATTGGCCTGACTCCGGGAGTAAGGGCTATTTTGAGAAGGGCTAAATGGAAGGCCCTGGAGCTCTCCCTAACTATGGAATGAAAAAATAATACTTCATCTCCGTTATAGGGATTAGCACCACCGTCAAAGATTTTTGAAAGATTCAGAGTGATTCCCACTATATCAACGTTTACTCTTCAGTTTGGCCAGAACAGAAGATAGATGGCATTTTTTCTCCATTTATTTATTTTCATTGTGGTAAAATATGTGTAACATAAAACTTAACTGTGTCAACGATTTTTAAGTGTACAGTTCATTTGTATTAAATACACTCAAATGATTGTGCAGCCATCACCACCCTCCATCGCCAAAACTCTTTTCTTGCTAAACTGAAACTCTATACTCATTAAATAAGGTCCCATTCTCCTATCCTTACAGCCCTTGGCAACCAGCATTCTGCTTTAAAAAAACACAAAAAACCTTCCCCTTTTCCCTACACCGCTGTGTCTGGTAACTGTTGTTCTACTCTCTTTTTAATGAGTTTAGCTTTTTTAAAAAATATTTATTTATTTATTTGGCTGTGCTGGGTCTTTGCTGCTGTGTGAACGTCTCATTGCAGTGGCTTCTCTTGTTCCAGAGTACCAGCTCTCCAGCGTGCAGGCTTCAGTAGTTGCAGCTCCTGGACTCTAGAGCACAGGCTCAATGGTTGTAGCACAAGGGCTTAGTTGTTCCGAGGCATGTGCGGATCTTCGAAGACCAGGGATTTAACCCCTGACTCCTGCGTTAGCAGGCAGATTCTTTACCACTGAGCCACCAGGGAAGCCCTATGAGTTTAGCTTTTTTTAAAAAAAGTATTCCACATGTAAGTGAGATCATGCAGTGTTTGTCTTTTTGTGACTGGCTTGTTTCATTTAAAATGCCTTTCAAGTTTCATACATGTGCAAATGGCAGAATTCTGTTCTTTTTTTAAGGCCAAATAATATTCTTTTATATTCATTATATATACTTTTTGTATATTCCTTATATATATACTCATATATATATATATAGCATATACTTATATATTTCTTTATATATATACAGATATCTGTCTGTCTATATCACATTTTCTTTATCCATTCATACTTCAGATAGATGGTCTTAAAAAATGATCGATGGAGAAGGAAATGGCAACCCACTCCAGTATTCTTGCCTGTAAAAGTCCATGGACAGAGGAGCCTGGCGGGCTGCAGTCCATGGGGTTACATGACTGAGCATGTGTGCACGAGGGTGGAGGGAGATGGGTTGGTAGCAATAAAGTGGTAGAACTAAAAAAAAGAAAAAAAATGATCGAGCATTATGATAAACTCATTCTGGTAGGGAACCCGACTGAGGGACTTTTTCAGAGTAGTCATTCTTGGAGCAAACCAGCACAGTTGTTGGCCCACAGTGATAGGTCAGGTCAATGCTTTTTATTCCATACCAAAGCTCGGGAATAGTTTGCATTCCTCTATCAGGGGCAGCATGATGGGCTGATGTCTGTGGGGTCGCACAGAGTCGGATACTACTGAGGTGACTTAGCAGCAGCAGGGGCAGCAATAGACCTTTACTGTCTCGCTTCAGGGGTGTGTCACTGTCTGGATATACTCAGTTTACAGGAATCTTTGACCAGATCACCATTCCAGGGGATATCAGGCTAATGTACTGCGATACTGATGACAGTATCCAGATGGAGCTTGAGAACAGGAAGTGGCGGATACCCTAGATGATTTGGTAAGCACACAAATGTGTGCCGGAGGGCAGATAACAAATCCCATAAATACGTAGGGGTCTGTCTACTCAGTGAACTATCTAGGATCTGGGGTGTATTGTAATATTCTGCACCAAATAAAGGACAAGTTGCTGAGCACCACACTCCTGACCACTAAGAAAGAGGTATACTACTTTGTGGACTTCTTTAGCTTTAGACTTCAGTATAAAATATACCAAATTTAGGTATATTATTTTTACCTATTACTGGATCACTTGAAAACTATCAACTTTAAGGGGGGCCATACAAGGAGAGATGGTTTTCTTACTGGATCAGGCTGTAGGGGAGATGGTTCTGCCTTTGGCCTTTTATGTTTGGGCATTGGATTTTGGAGCAAAGTTATGACCTCCTGCAACAGTTATTTTCCTTTTGAGAAACATCTTCTGCCTTGCTCCAGGAGTCTGTAGAAATTGGATGCCTGATCATGGCACAGCAGGTGACCACATGACCTGAGCTACTGTGGTATCTGATCTACCTAGATATAGAACTAGGGATGACCAGGCCTCACTCCTTCATGAAGAGGACATGACATATATGGCTGGGATCCCGCAGCCTTTAAAGGCACAAGTAGGTTGCCTGAGCAAGTTGTTTCCTCTTCTGCAACTGATGTTCTGCTCCAAGAGAGTTGTTTGTGATGGGTTGATTAAGGAAGAAAAACCTAAAGCCTTGTTTATAAATGGCTTTGTACATTATTTTGGCTCCTGCTGAAAGTGGATTGCTAGGGTCTTCTAGTCTTCCTCCGAGAAAGCCTGAGGGACCTAGAAAAGGGAAGTGTGCCCAGAGGCCCCAAAGTGAAGATGCACTGATTCCTGGCCATTGGTTAATGGTATGGTCTGTCGGTCAGGGACTTGAAAGGAACCAGACTAAAGGCTTAGTGATGAGAAGTTTTGAGGAAGATAAATGTGGATAAACTGCCCAGAATGGCTTCAGAGCCTAGGGTTATTTGTATGCCAGATGAATAGTCACCAAAGGGTCTTACTACAGAAGAACTTCTTAGCAGGTTGGTGGGCAGTTTGGCTCCTTCCCTAGCCATATCAGGACTGGCTCAATGGGTTTATGAGCAAACTGGCCAAGTATTAAGAAATGCTCCCTCCCTCAGCTGACCTATTCTCAGTGCTGAGCCCAATTTGCAAGCCTTGGGGAACCAGCCTGAGCCCCCAGGCAGAACCTTACTTTGAGGGAGCCAGCTTGGTATCTCCTGGCAGGGAGCTTACGTTAGACTCCGTATTAGTGAGTGTTGGCTAACTGCTGTAACAACCGACTCCAACATGTCAGGGGTTTAATACCATAACAACTTAGTTCTTGTTCATGTCACAGTCCAATGCTGGATGAAGAGGACTTTGCTTCAGGCTGTCGTTTGGGGATCTACTCTCTCTGTCTTGTGGCTCTGCCCTCATCTAGGTTCTCTCCATTCAATGAGAGGATGGGAAAGAAGGTAGAGCAATGGTTGCATGGGCTGTTTTTATGAGCAATACCCATTAATGACTATATATCACTTTCACTCATTCTGTTGGGGAGATTTCAGCCACATGGCTCCACCTAACTGTAATCTTTCCCTCCTACTCCTTCCCTCTCCCCAGGCAACCACGATCTGTCTCTAATGCGTGTTTTGCATTTTCATATAGCATACACTTTGTTTTGTTTGACTTCTTTCCCTCAGCATAATTATTTTGCAAATTATCCATGTCGTAGCATGTATCCGTAGCTCATTCCTTCTTAATACTAAGTAGTATTCCCTTGTATAGAAGTACCGCAGTTTGTTTATTTATTCAACATCGATGAATAGTCATGACCGATCTCTCTCATACATTGAATTAACTTATTATACTGCTCTGAGAACTGAAAGAAAAAATTTTTTCTTTCTTTTTTTTCTTTGACTGCCCCATAAGGCATATGGGAATCTTCCCCAGCCAGTGATCAAACCTGCATCCTTTGCATTGGGAGCATAGAGTCTGTAGAGAAACAGCAAATCAGCCAAGATGGTGGTGGTCAGGCTCTCTCACCCCACGCCCTCTCGCTCTCGCTCCTGTTTTGTAAATAATGATTATGTAACAGCTGAGATCACTTATAGCACTGCGCATGTGCCTCACAAGATACTCCCTTGGCCACAAGCTACTCTTGTTCTGTAAGCATACATAAATTCCACCTGAAAAAGCCCTTGCAGCTCCCTTATGGCTGTGTTATGGTGGTAAGGTCGTGTTACGGTTGTGTCCACTGGGTCAAGCATGAGAATGGAGATTACAGCATGTCTGATGCTGCTACGGCTGCTGTGCCAATCTGGAGAGAATAAACATGTCTGCAGTTCCTATGGCTCCTGAGTTTTCTTCCACCTTTTCCACTCATGCTTTACCTACCATGGGTTCAATGAACCATGTACACAGTGAGATACAGCAAGACAATTGGCATAGTCGGCAGGATTGGCGAGACAGAGTCTTAACCACTGGACCACCAGGGAAGTCCCAGGAAGAAAATATTTTTAAAGCAAGTATGCAGGATACTAAAATCACATCTTTTGCAACTGCTTAAAGTTATATATATGTATTTACACACTAACTTAAGAATGTTTGAGAGCAGAGCAAGCTTCTTGGAGGTGTAACCTGCACAGTCACTCAAGACCGCTAATTCAGAAGGGCTCTGAGCTTGGCTTAGCAGTCTACCATCACTTCTTAAATTGCTTCCTATCCTCCCCCTCCCCCCCCCCTGCCCCCAGCCACATTGCACGGTATGTGGGATCTCAGTTCTCTGACCAAGGATGGATCCTGGACTCCCTGCAGTGGAAGCACAGAGTTGTAAGTAACCACTAGACCACTAGGGAAGTTCTTTGAAATTCCTAATAATGTTTGAGCAAGGGGCTCACATTCTCATTTTGTTCTAGGTACTCCAGTTTATGTAGCTAGTCCTGTGTGAAAGGGTGTGTAGTTTTGAAAACTGCTTTTGGGGAGCAGGAAGCAAGCGGGAAGCAAAAGTTTGCAGGCCACTAACCTCAACCATCAAGTCTGTAAGAGCCTGGACTTTCGAAACACAAAACCCAGGATGGTTTATAAGTTCTCCTACTTTCCACTTTTCAATAAAGTAGTACTTTATTCCTACTTCAAGGCAATAGTTACAGAACCAGCTGCTTGAGTGGAGAGGAGGAAAGGGGAAATGATAAGGATGATGCCAACCAGTTTACCGTCTCAGCATAGTGTCCCGTCTGCACAGCTGAGGTTGGGCATCATGGGCCTCACACAGGTGTGTGCTTCAGGCAGCCCCAGTGCAGTTCCTGAGCCCCATCCAGCTTGCCACCCTCATTCTGGGGCTGTATTCTGGGAGGAATTTGCCAGATCAGGTGCCTTCCTCTCCTTGAGTCCTGGAGTTGGGCCCTGCCCACCTAAGGAATTTATGAACACTTTTTGAGGGAGGTAACTAATTTTCCTTTCCTTCCCTTCAATTCTCCTCCCTCTTCACTAGAGAAGTGCCTTTTCACTCTTGAGCAGGAAGGCCTGGGACAAACCCTTCCCACCTCCCCAGAGAGGAAGAGAGGTTTAGAGGAAAGGACATAAGGCTGAGAGGACGAGAGATGGGATCCAGTGGGAAATAATCTCGAATACCAGGGTGAGGACTGGACCTTCTGTGAGGGTAGTGGAGCTTAAGCACAGGAAAAGAATGAAACAGGAAGGCCCAGATGAGATACTCATGGAGGCAGAGCATTTGAGAATTTGCCCCGACCTCTTCCAGGCCCTATGGACTAACTTAAGTGACTATTGTGCAGAAGTCTGAATGGGGCAATTTTCAGATACTTTTTCTAGGAAGTAAATAGTAAATTGCTAGTAAATACATTGCTTTATTAGAGTAACCAGTAATAGCTCCTGATCATTAATTAACTGGGCAAGAGCAGTGGAACCTATGTTATAGGCTATGAGAGAAGAGCATCAAAGCAAGGAAGGAAAACTTTGCAGACAGAATTGAAGACCTGAATTTGCCTGGGGCATTTGAGAGACAGGTATCTCAGAGAGGACAGAGATTTCTTCCCCACCACTGCATCATACATCAGGCTTTCAAGTCTTGTTGATTCTGCCTCCAAAATATTTACTGCAGCAAGAAGGAAACTGTTCATAAATTCATCTGTGCAAGAAATATAATTATGGACTTCGCTGGTAGTCCAGTGGTTAAGAATCCACCTGCCAATTCAGCAAACATGGTTTTGATCCCTGGTCCAGGAACTCTGATCCAACATGCCGTGAGGTAACTGAGATTTTGCTGCCCTAGGGCCCGTGTTGCCTTAGGGCCAGTGCTGGGCAACAAGAGGAGACGCTGCAATAAGAAGTCCACGTGCCACAACAAGAGAGTAGCCCCACTCGTGACACCTAGAGAAAGCCTGTACACAGCCAGTGAAGACCCAGCATAGCCAAAAAGAAGTAATTAAAGTTTTCTATAACTCAATTTCTGCTTTGAACACCCATTCTGCTGGGGTGGCAAAACCCAAGCTTGGCTAATTGAGCGTTTTACCCTTTCCCTGGGGTTGTGTTTAAGGCCCTGGAGCCTTATCTAGTACTCAGTTGTGAGTGAGAGAGAGAGTGTATGTGCATGCATGGTTGCGGGTTGAACCTACTTCTCCAGGGCATCCATTCACGCAGGTGCTCATGGTGGTGTCATTGATCCCCTTTGATTGCTTGTTCTCACTCACATGTCTGTTAAGGACCTGTCAATTACAAACTGGGGCTTGCCAACAAACTGTGGAGAATTCTTAAAGAGATGGGAATACCAGACCACCTTACCTGCCTCCTGCGAAACCTGTATGCAGGTCCAGAAGCAACAGTTAGAACCGGACATCGAACAACAGACTAGTTTAAAATTGGGAGAGGAGTATGTCAAGGCTTAATATTGTCATCCTGCTTATTTCACTTATATGCAGAGTCCATCATGTGAAATGCCGGGCTGGATGAAGCACAAGCTGGAATCAAGATTGCTGGGAGAAATATCAATACCCTCAGATATGCAGATGACACCACCCTTAAGGCAGAAAGCAAAGAGGAACTAAAGAGCCTTCTGATGAAAGTGAAGAGGTGAGTGAAAAAACTGGCTTAAAACTCAACATTCTAAAAACTAAGATCATGGCGTCTGGTCCCATCACTTCATGGCAAATAAATGTGGAAACAGGGATGGGCTTTATTTTCTTGGGCTCCAAAATCACTGCAGACGGTGACTACAGCCATGAAATTAAAAGAGACTTGCTCCTTGAAGAAAAGCTATGATAAACCTAGACTGCATATTAAAATGCAGACACATCACTTTGCTGACAAAGGTCCATATAGTCAAAGCTATGGTTTTTCCAGTAGTCATGTACAGACATGAGAGTTGGACCATAAAGAAAGCTGAACACTGAAGAATTGGTACTTTTTAACTATAGTGTTGGAGAAGACTCTTGAGAGTCCCTTGGACTACAAGGAGATCAAACCAGTCAATCCTAAAGGAAATCAACCCTGAATATTCATTGGAAGGACTGATGCTGAGGCTGAAGCTCCAATACTTTGGCCACCTGATGCAAAGAACTGACTCATTAGAAAAGACCGTGATGCTGGGAAAATCGAAGACAGGAAGAGAAGGGGATGACAGAGATGGTTGGATAGCATCACCAACTCAATAGACATGAGTTTGAGCAAGCTCTGGGAGATGGTGAAGACTGGGAAGCCTGGCATGCTGCAGTCCATTGGGTCACAAAGAGTCGGACACTGAGCGACTGAACAACAAGGGCATTTGCCATCTGCCTCTGCAGAGATTGAACCTTGTGCTGCTACAGTTGTTGACCTTCAGCAACCGTTAAAAAATTCAGGGTGGAGAGCAAGGCACTCTGTGCTCCAGGGAAACGGGTGGAACAGGTCTTTGGATAGTTAGGTATTTTCAGGAACAGATTTCTTGATCCCATTCTTTGCATCTCCTCAAAAAGCAGAGGAACCAGAGATCAAATTGCCAATATCTGCTGGATCATAGAAAAAGCAAGAGCGTTCCAGAAAAATGTCTACTTTTGCTTTATTGACTACGCCAAAGCCTTTGACTGTGTGGATCACAGTCTTTTTTTAGTAATTTACCTGAAAAGTAAGCTCACCTTGCTAAGGAAGCATTAATTTTCTTGCAGTTGACAAAACTGTCTCCTTGAAGGAAAGAGTATTCTTCCTGGAAATGTAATACTGCCCTTTTGGAAGCCATAGCCCTAGACCATCACATAACGGGTGTTTGACATATCCTGGGCCAAGCTTATCTATAGAACTGGCTTCACTAGGGATATTAGGTTCCCCATGAGGGTTCTTCCAGCTTCCACTTGATTTTCTTTGATTTAAATGGATCACTCAGATAAGAGAGCATCTGTGTGTTTCCAATTTGTCCTATTGAAAAATAATTTGTTTATTCATTAGGCCTTTGTTAGCACTCCATGTCATAGCTTGATTTGGTGATGGGTAAAAATTTAGAAGAAAAAGATACTGTTCTTGGTTGAGGAGCTCTTAGTTTAGAAAAGGGAGCACAGAGAGACAAGGCCATTGAGTGCAGTGTGATAGGGGCTGACATTCAGATCACTTGTTGATGTGGGAGTCCAGAGGGCCTGGGAAGATTTTATGAGGAAGAGAACTTCAAAGTGAGCCTTCAAGGGTGTGTGGGCTTCCTTAGTGGCTCAGATGGTAAAGAATATGCCTGCCATGTAACAGACCCAGGTTCGATCCCTGGGTTGGGAAGATCCCCTGGGGAAGAGAATGGGTACCCACTCTGGTATTTTTGCCTGGAGAATTCCATGGACAGAGGAACTTGGCAGGCTACAGTCCATGGGGTTGCAAAGAGTTGGACATGATTGAGCAACTAACACCTTCACTTTTCACTTTCAAGGGTGTGTAGGATTTTGTCACACTGATGGGGGTAGGGGCTGGATAACTCTTCAGTCAGAGGGAATTACCACTGAAAAAGCTTGAAAGGGTGTTCAAAGTTTGAAAGGGTATTTGATGTTTCTTGAATAATATCTCACTACAAAGCCCCATGAAGTCTGAGCATGGAGATGAGAATGGTCTTGTAAGAGAGGTGTGTGCTTTCTCCTACTGTTTATGGTGAGTGACTGAAGAGTGTGAGTCTAGCTGGCAGGTAGTATGAGAGTACAGGGTTTGAAATGAGGCTCTGGATTGGGAGGTATTATGGTGGAATTGATCCTTGTCCAGTTTGTTGCTGTCATTTCATCAGGGAGTGCAAACTCAACATCTGGAGGCTTGGGCTCTAATTCTTTTTGAGCTCCAAACTCCCCATCAACTGCAATGGGTGCTTGTATTTGAAAGTTAAGAGCAGTGTCTGCTTATTTGTGTAGCCTTTTACAAGGAAACAACAGCTATCATTTGCCAGGTGCCTTTTTTAAATTTTTGAGTTATAATTTTGGGGCAAAAATATGCAAGGAATATCTGTATACATGTATGTAAAAATTAAAACACTTTATTGTGAAATGCAACATACATAGAGAAGAATATAGCAAAGGTACATTTTCAGTTGAAAGAGGAAATAATAAATAGCCACATACTCATCTCTCAGGTTGGGAAATAGATTGTTACCAGAACCATAACTACTCTTCCGTGTGTCCTCCCCCACAACCACTCAAGGTCCCTAACCTCCTCCTAGCCTCACTTACGTATGTCCTCCTTGCTTTTCTTTGTGGTTTTACTCCTTACTTATGTACTCCTAAAGAATGCATTGTACAGCTTTGAAAACCAGAGGAATCAGAGATCAAATTGCCAACATCCATTGGATCATCGAAAAAGCAAGAGAGTTCCAAAAAAACATCTACTTCTGCTTTATTGACTATGCCAAGACTTTGACTGTGTGGACCACAACAAACTGTGGAAAATTCTTAAAGAGATGGGAATACCAGACCACCTGACCTGCCTCTTGAGAAAACTGTATGCAGGTCAAGAAGCAACAATTAGAACTGAACATGGAACAGACTGGTTCCAAATTGGGAAAGGAGTACATCAAGGCCGTATATTGTCACCCTACTTATTTAACTTATATGCAGAGTACATCATGAGAAATGCTGGACTGGATGAAGCACAAGCTAGAATCAAGATTTCTGGGAGAAATATCAATAACCTCAGATATGCAGATGACACTACCCTTATGGCAGAAAACAAAGAAGAACTAAAGAGCCTCTTCATGAAAGTGAAAGAGGAGAGTGAAAAAGTTGGCTAAAACTCAACATTCAGAAAACTAAGATCATGGCGTCTGGTCCCATCTCTTTATGGCAAATAGATGGGGAAACAGTGGAAACAGTGACAGACTTTATTTTTTTGGGCTCCAAAATCACTGCACATGGTGACTGCAACCATGAAATTAAAAGATGCTTGCTCCTTGGAAGAAAATTTATGACCAATCTAGGTCTCTGCATTTTAATGTCTCTACTTAAAAATAGAGACATTACTTTGCCAACAAAGATCTGTCTAGCCAAGGCTATGGTTTTTCCAGTAGTCATGTATGGATGTGAGAGCTGAACTGTAAAGAAAGCTGAGTGCCTAAGAGTTGATGCTTTTGAACTGTGACGTTAGTGAAGACTCTTGTGAGTCCCTTGGACAGCAAGGAGATCCAACCAGTCCATCCTAAAGGAAATCAGTCCTGAATATTCATTGGAAGGACTGATACTGAAGCTAAAACTCCAATACTATGGCCACCTGATGCGAAGAACTGACTCATTGGAAAAGACCCTGATGCTGGGAAAGATTGAAGGAGGGAGAAGAAGGGGATGACAGACGATGAGATGGTTGGATGGCATCACCGACTCGATGGACATGAGTTTGAGTAAACTCTGGGAGTTGGTGATGGACAGGGAGGCCTGGCGTGCTACAGTCCGTGGGGTCACAAAGAGTCAGACACAACTGAGCAACCGAACCGATCTGAACTGAAACCCATCTGTGGAAGGAAAGGGCAGTATGGCCACTGTTTGATGAAGCTCCAGAGGATATACTGAACAGAGGTTCTGAGGCATACCCTTGGCTTCAGTTTCCTTAAGAGTCTCTGGGGCCCCACTCAGGGAAGTTGGTGGGCAAGATCATGGGTAGAATTTCCCAGAGAGAGAAATCCCAGCTGGGAAATCCCACAGGTCTCTGGGGTTTGCAGGAGCTGTGCATCTGGCAGCATGGGATAGGAGGAAGGGGCTGTTTCTGTGTGGTGGGCTGAGCATCCGCCACTGATGCAAGCAGCAGGTCATGGAAAAGAGCAGGAGTGCCTCCTATGTAAACAAGTACAGAATGAAACTCACGACCAGCTCAGCAGGCCACATGTCTTCCAGTTATAAAGGTGGTGCAATGAGAGGCACCCAGGGATTCTCTTTCAATGTTCTCTTGGGGATTTCCATCACTTCTCTCCTTGTTGGATCTTCCGGTTTTTCTCACCCATCTCTTCCCCTTTCTTGTTTATCTCTTTTGTTTTTGTGGAGAACATCGTGGTAACCTTTCAAGGAAAGGTACTTAGGAGTCAATTTTTCAGACTTTGCATGACTGAAAATATCGCTATTCAACCTTCCCACTTAATTACTGAAGTGTTGAAAGTGTTATTCACTCAGTCATGTCTGACTCTTTCTCACCTCATGGTCTGTCCATGGAATTCTTCAGGCAAGAATGCTGGAGTGGGTTGCCATTTCCTTCTCCAGGGGATCTTCCTAACCTAGGGATTAGACCCAGTTCTGCATTGCAGGCAGATTCTTTACCATCTGAGCTACCAGGGAAGTCTTGCTTGGTTACTGGTTTGTCTTGAATATGAAATTCTAGGACGGGAATAATTTTCTTTCAATATTTTGAAATGATTACTCTCTTGTCCACTTGCCTCCGGAATGGTTGTTGATAAATCTAAAGCCATTGTAATCCTTGATCGCCCTGTGTATCTTGTTTTTTTCCTCTTTTCTAGCCTATGGAATTTTTTATTTGTCCTCAGTGTTCTGGAATTTCACCGTAACTTTCCTTGTTGTGGATCTATAGGTTTTTTTCAAGGGTTCTTCCAACGTTTAAAAGTCAAGGTCTTCAGTTCTGGCAACATTTCTAAAATTATTTTGGGGGATCATTGACTGTTTTTCCCCTCTATTTTCTCATTTAGATGGTTGAACTCCTGGAAAATTTCTCTTATTTTCCGCATCTTTTCCATTCCTATTCTTTGCCCTCCTTGTTGGGAGAGTTTCTCAAATTACCCTCCAACTCTTACTTTACATATTTTCCATTTATGCTATCAGATTTTTAATTTCCAAGACCTATTTTTGTGTTCTTCTGAATCTTCATTCCTTCCTTCTTTTTTTTCCTCCATCCCTCTCTCCCTCCTTTCCTTCCATCCTTCTTTTTAGAAATAGCATTGTTACCGTTTTAAGGGTATTTAATTTTTTTTAAAGAGTTCAGTGATAGTTTTTAAAATCTTAATTTAAAAATTTACGTGTGGTAGTATTCACTATTTGGGGTGTGTAATTTGAAGGTTTTTTTGAAGTCTTTATTGAATATATTACAAAATTGCTTCTGTTTTATGTTTTGGTGTTTTGGCTGGGAGGCATGTGAGATCTTAGCTCCCTGACTGGGGATGGAACGTGCACCCCCTGCACTGGAAGATGAAGTCTTAACCCCTGGGCCACCAGGGAAGTCCCCTGAAGAGTTTTAAAACATACATAAAATATTCTCCCTGTATAGTGTGTTTCCTCCAGATTGCTTTTTTTCTCTTAAGGGTGTTCAACATTTTCTCAGATGTCTAGCAATTTATGACTCCCTGCTCATGATTAAGAATGGGGACTAACTGGGGTCTTCGAGATCATGGTGGGCCTTGCCAACTGGGAGGTTCACAGTGGGCGATGACATGAGCCAGTTGTTGGGGGTCAGATTCCCCAGTGAGGAGCCCTCTAGGCTCCTGCCTTCAGCATTTATATATTTTTGGTATTACCACCCTATCTTATTCCTTTAAATATATTCTTTATTGTTTATTAGCTTAAGATAGTATCTAGTTACTATTGTGTTGGGAAGGATGAGAAAATCAACATATTTGTACTATCTGTTACCATTTCTGCTTCTCCTTTACGGACTCTACTGAAGACAATTTCTTCCATTATTTCTATTTTCTGTAACTAAAATTGCTGCAGTTGTTTGTGGCTCAGTTGTACATGTGAATGCATTCAGCAGTCACTTTGTTGCTGTCGTTACTAGTTTTTCTGTTCCTCTTTGGCTGAAAATAGTCTTTTAAGAACAGAGCTTTTCCAACTTTTATGTTCTCAAGATTCACCTGGAAATCGTAAGACTCAGGTTCAGTAGGTCTGAGAGATGCTCTTCACTTGTTTCTTTATTTTTCCACTTTTTTTTCCCTGTTTTCCCCTGCAGTATAGACTCTTTGCCTCTTCATCTTGTGGTTGACTTCTTGGATGAGCTATTTTCATAAGGGTGGTGTTGGGGAGGGCCCAGGGTATTTGCATTATTTCATGGGATGTCTCATAAGACAAGTGCGTGTGACTGAGGCTGCTGACCTTTTGCCCGCTGAGCTGACCAAGAATGGCAGCTGCCAGGCTACTGTCTCCCCTTGAGCCCTTCCTGCTCCCCATGTCGCCGAGGCAGCCCTTTGCCAGGTCCTTCATGTAACCTCCTATTTCTCTAAGCACCTTCTCCTTCTACTTTACTGTATCCAATGTTCTTGTTTTGTCCCAACCCCCATCCCAGGCAGGCCACCCACCTGCATGGGCCAGTCCCACACTGGCCCTGCTATAAAGGTCTCCCTGGATGGCCCACTGTTCTCTGCCCTCGGCAATTTTTCTGTTATTTTAGAGTTTGGAGTTTGAGGTTTTCCTCATTTAATCAAAGACAGAAAACTGCTGTTTCTCTTTTTCTTCGCTACTTTTGATGGGTTTGGGAGAAAGAGGCAGATAGGACGTCGAGGAATAATTTCTTATATGTAATTTCAATAAAAGAATGACCCAAAGTAAATGCTTGGGAAAAAATAATGAAGATTAGCACACCCTTCCTTACTATAAAATGCAGGCAAACTCGAATACATGTAAATTTCTGTATTCAGCTCAAAATCTTTACAGAGGTATCCCCCACCCACCCACTCTTATGATAGTAAAAATAAATGTCTTGGTGCCTCTAAAACCAAATTTTAACTGTATTCTATAGCTCGTATTTCAAGTCAAACTATGCCAAACATCGCTCTGCATTTGGAGAAAAGTCAGCCATCTCCATAACGTGGTAGCAAACAGTTATCTTACAGCAAGGCAGAAATGCTACTTTACATAAAGGAGCAATGGGTGTAAAACACTTGTCACAGTGTTTGCGCCTATCTGAAATCAACATCGGGCTCTCCTCTCTGCCTCATCTCCTTCTCAGTTGTAACTGGGGTGATACTGTTGTGGGAGGAACGGAGCTCTTCATCAGGACTGGGCCCTTAGTCACTGGGACACTCATCTCCCACCTGGTGCTGCTGTTGTTGGTCCCTGCAGGGCTGTGTCTAACTGCCTGTGGCCTGGGCCCCTCTCTCTGGAGCACTATGACCTGGAGGGGCCCAGAGTTCTTTGAGAGGCTGCTAGAGGCTGGTAATGTTATGAGTCCAAGGTCGTCTGTTCGCCGCACAACAGGTCAATGAATCCAAGACACGAGGGGCTGGGGCAAGAAAGAGACAATTCGGGGAGCTGGCTGACCAAGCAGATGGCAGGCTAAAGTGAAGTGAAAGTCATTCTGTCATCTCCGACTCTTTGCGACCCCATGGACTGTAGCCTGCCAGGCTCCTCTGCCCATGGAATTCTCCAGGCAAGAATACTGGAGTGGGTAACTGTTCCCTTCTCCACAGGATCTTCCCAACCCAGGAACGGAACCCAGGTCTCCCACATTGCTGGCAAATTCTTTACTGTCTGAGCCACCAGGGAAGCTCCAAAATAACCCACCTTATGGGGGCTGGATGCCAGATTCTTTTATGGATCAGAGATGGCCGGGAGGTGGGGAAGCCAAGTAAAAAGGCCATTAATCTTGCAAACATCTCCTAGAATGGCAAGCCTCAGGCAGGGGATGTGTTCATTTCTGCCTTCCTGCCACAGGTGGACAGGATTCTGAACAAAGGCACTTTAGTCAAGAGTCAGGCAGAGGGGCAGAATTATCTGAGGCAAACCATTCTGTATGATTATGGTAACAAAAGCAATGAAAAGCAAGTCAAAGAAACAGTTCCAACACGGAGTCAGAATTGGCTTCTCTGCAACAATAATACCTGAAGTCACAATGCCCAGGGCTCTCAGCCTTGTGTTTTCCAGTTCAGCAGAGCCAGTTCTCCAGGCTGTCTGGTCTCCTCTTTGGTGTCCACCTACCTGCACCTGTGAAACAGCTACTGCTGTCCTCAACGCAGCCTTTTCACAGCCTCCCCCTGCCCCCTGCTTCGCTGTAGCCTGGCTCCCCTCCCCTTTTGCCCTTCATTCTCCCTTAGCCTGAGCCTCTTGGTGCAGAGTTTACATCGGCATGTCCTAGTGCTTCTCCACCGTGCAACTCTGCCATGTTGCCCCGTGGCAATCCTGTTTGGGCTTATCACCACTCACCATCACTTTGGAAGTTCTAGGGCTGTGGCTTTTAGCTTCTGCTGTATGCCTGGGAAATTTCCAGGCCCACCCTACAGTGAAGGGTTACTTCTGTGCCTCCTCTGGGTGCCCAGAGCACACCAGTCACCCCCCAATATGGCACTGACTCCTGGGCATAGTTCTCTTTATGTGATTGTCTCTCCAAGCCCCCAGAAGCTCTTCTCCTAAGAGAGAGTCTTAGTCATCTGTACCCCATTGTCAAAATTAGGGGCAGCTTCTTGTTCAGCACTAGTCTGTTTTAAGCATAAACAAAAGACTGGAAGGTAGGGACATAGAGAAGGAAGCACAGGCTCTGCTCTCCTCTCTTGCAGTTCATCGTGCCTTTTCTCCAAGCTGGAAGCCTTTCTCCATCTGCCCATCCCACTTCCTTGCTCCTCCTTCCTCCCTCCACAACCCTCAACTTCCAGGACTAGTCCTCCAAGCCTGCTTCCAGTTCTACTTTTCCTTTCTGTTTAGGGATGGAGATTGGAAGCCTGCATGGCCTGTGGCAGGTCAAGGACAGACTCCCTCTGAGCTGGGCAGGGTGTTCTTGCCTCCCTCAGTGCCTAGGTGGGTCTGGGAGGCTTAGGTGAGATTAGCTAAGGGTGCCTTGGTGCTGAGCCCCGAGCCTTGCTCTGCAGCCTTCAGCAAAGGATTTGACTATTGACTCAAGGTAGGTACCTGCTGTGCGAAGGAAGCCTCAGGTGGGCAGGGAAGGGATGAGGCTCCTGAGGTAGTGAGGTGTCTTGCCTCTCCTTTCGCGAGAGGCTCTTAGGGGCCCAATGAGGAAGGAGGCCAAGCAGGGGCCTGGGAAGAGCTGGAGAGGGAGACTTGGGAGCCCAGGTTGGGATTCCCTCTATGCAGGGGTTCATGACTGCCTGCTGTCAGTTCTTCCAGTCCCAAAGTCACAGACAGAGGGGGCAGATTATCTGGGAATTTTCCTGGAACTGGAAAAGAGTGGGTGGTGGTTGAAGAGTTGTGTTTAATCAGGTCTGATTCATTTATCCCTGAAAAACGTACACAAGTAAAGACATATAACAGTGGACTTGTAGCCACAGGTTCTGGGAAACAAACTCACTCAGAAGGACAATGCAGATAGTGGAGTGCAGTTTATTACACTGGCGGGTCCAAGGTAGAGTCTCCTCTTAGCCAAGGACCCTGATCAGTTTTTGTGAGAACCTTCTATACCCTAAGTGTATAAACCCACCTCCCCAAAATCCCTGACAATCAAAGTTAACCCGTGATTCTTATGCCTTATGGGGAAGGCAATGGCAACCCACTCCAGTACTCTTGCCTGGGAAATCCCAGGGACAGAGGACCCTGGTGGGCTGCCGTCTATGGGGTCGCACAGAATCGGACACGGCTGATGCGACTTAGCAACAGCAGCAGCATGTGCCTTAAGCCTAGGTGGTTAATAGTGGGCAATTATCAACAGGCCTGTGGTCATACGCCAATAAGCATAATAGAACTGTATGATTCTATTCAGTTATACAGATCATTCGGGTATTCTTTTAGCAACAGAAAGCCCTGGGTCTCTTCCTTCCTGCTTTTCCAGGAAAAGGGCCTGCTTTTCCAGTTGGTCTGTCGTTTCCATAGATACTGGGCATATCGCTCAAAGTTCACAGCCTGGTCCAAGATGGAGTCCTGCTTTCAAGATAGAGCCTGTTCTGTTTCCTCCTTCAGACTCACATGTACCCATTCTCTAGACTGAATAATTACTAAGACTGTGCTGTATGTACTCTCACTTTTTTTTTTGCTGAAGTATTTGAAGGCGAATCTCAGACGTTTCTGCCACCTCACCTCTAAGCACCTTGGTATGTCAAAAATATGACAGCTACTTTCATACCATAGTGCTATTATCATACTTAACAAAATTAACAGAGGTTCTCTGGTATCAGCGAGTATTAGTTCATAGTTGAATCTCCTTGGTGTACTTTTGCTATTGTGTGGTGTGTAAAGCCCACCATTTGGTTGTGATATCTCTGTAAGTCTGTTTTGATGGACAGTGCTCTCGCTTTTATTCTGGGTCGGTGACCAGTGTTGCTGACACTGGCTGTCCTGTACCGCCATGACCCTGTTCATGGCTCTCAGTCTGTTTGTCTGTATAGTTGATGGTTTTGCTGCCTCGCCCAGATTCTCTTTACTGGCACACCCAACTTTTGGCTACAGGGCTACAGTGAATGTGGGATGCTAAGGGCTCACAGGTGCCTTCTACTCAAGGGAACTGCTTCTAGAAATTGATCAGCCTGAGCTCACTCTCCTCATGGCTCGCAGACAACGACTGACGGGGGTACTGAAGCCTGGGCTTCCTAGGTAGCTCAGTGGTACGGAATCCACCTGCCAATGCAGGAGACAGGTTCTCTTCCTGGGAAGTGAAGTGCCAATGCAGGTTCTCTTCCTGGGTCAGGAAGATTCCTTGGGGAAAGAAACAGCAACCCACGCCAGTGTTTTTGCATGGGAAGTCCCGTAGACAGAGGAGCCTGGTGGGCTACAGTCCATGGGTTTGCAAAAGAACTGGAAAGGACTTAGCAGCAAAGCAACAGCAACAGCTGAAACCTAACTTCCTGACCTGAGGTGGGACAGTACTGTAGTGGTGCTCATGTTCTAGAGCTTTCCAGGGGACTAGGCAGAGCCTTGGCTTCAGCTGAAAGCACTTTCGCTTTTTCTAAAAAATCAATTTATTTTAATTGGAGGATAATTACAACACTGTGGTGGTTTTTGCCATACATCGATGTGAATCAGCCATGGTACACAGGTGTGTCCCCAGCCTGAAACCCCCTCCCACCTCCCTCTCCACCCCATCCCCCTGGGTTGTCCCAGAGCACCGGCTCTCAGTGCCTGCTTCATACATCGAACTTGCACTGGTCATCTATTTCACATATGGTAATATACATGTTTCAATGCTATTCCCTCAAATCATCCCACCCTCACCTTCTCCCACATAGACGGAATCTGTTCTTTACATCTGTGTCTCTTTTGCTGTCTCGCATATAGGGTCATCATTAATGTCTTTCTGAATTCCATACATATGTGTTCATATATTGTATTGGCGTTTCTCTTTCTGACTTACTTCACTCTGTATAGTAGACTCCAGTTTCATCCACCTCATTAGAATTGACTCAAATGTGTTCCTTTTCTTAGCTGAGTAATATTCCATTGTGTGTATGTACCACAACTTCCTTATCCATTCGTCTGCCAAGGGACATCTAGGTTGCTTCCATGTCCTAGCTACTGTAAACAGTGCTGCAAAGAGCCCTGAAGTACATGCGTCTCCTTCAATTCTGGTTTCCTTGGTTGAAGTGAAGTGAAGTGAAAAGTTGCTCAGTCGTGTCCAACTCTTTGCGACCCCATGGACTGTAGCCCACCAGGCTCCTCCATCCATGGAATTTTCTAGGCAAGAATACTGGAGTGGGTTGCCATTTCCTTCTCCAGGGGATCTTCCCGACCCGGGAATCGAACCCGGGTCGCCCGCATTGTGGGCAGACGCTTTACCTTCTGAGCCATCAGGGAAGCCCTTTCTTCCCCCTGTTCTACTCTGCCTCCCTCACTTCCCTGCAGGTTTCTTTTGAGAGCACTTGCTCTCAAAAAGAGAATCCGAGGGTCAAACTCTGCTCCTGGGAGACCTATTTTCTTCCTTAGAGTGTGACTTAACTTTTACTTTGATTTCTTGAATACCTACAAATGGAAATACCCTCTTAAAACCTAATTAGAACCAGGTTCGACTCTTTATAGCAAGATAACCTCATCAGAGGTCTGGTCAGCATATTGTAACCTGGAGGCATAGGGAATCAATGTGTTCAGTCTGATCCCTCCATTGTGAAGTTACCCATCAATCTCTCAACCAAATGCTTCATCCATTAATTATTCCCTTACTCAGTTACTGCAGTAGGGGTGGCAAGGAGGTAACTTTTCTAATTCTTTTTCTAATTCCTTTCTTCCACATTTATTACCTGCAACATTTCTATAGGGAAGAACTTTCATTTATCAACGAAAGCTATTTGGTTGTCCTGGAATGCAATTTATTCAGGAAAGATTAATTTCTTTCCTGATGATTACCAAGCTTGGTAAAGAGGTGATGTCCTTTGTTTCCTGATTCTATTACCATTATTACTCATGTCATTGTGTATTCCAGTATTATAAAAATGTGTAGGTTTTTAAAGATTGAGATAAAATTCATATAACATAAAAGTAACCATTTAAAACTTTTAAAAGAATGTAATTCAAAGGTTTTTAGTATATTCACAAAATTGTGCAACCATCATCACTATCTAATTCTAGAACATTTTATTACCTAAAAGCAACCCCACCCATTAAGCCCTTAGTCCTCATGACTCCTCAGCCCCAGCGCCTGGAAACCATCAATCTACTTCCTGTTTCTATGAATTTGCTTATTCTGGACATTTCATATAAATGGAATCATACAATATGTGGCCTTTTGTGTCTGGCTTCTTTCCCTGGCTTAATGTTTTCAAATTTCATCCATGTGGTAACATGAATCAGTTCTTCATTATTATTCATTCACTACTGACTAATATTACATGGTACAGATATTTCACATTTTGTTTATCCGTTAATCAGGTGATGGATATTTGGGTTGTTTCCTATTATTTTTGGCTATTAGGAATAATTCTGCTATGAACATTGAGGTACAAGTTTCTGTGTGAACATGTCTTTTAAATGGTCTAGAAGTAGAATTTTTGGCCATATGGTAACTCTATGTTACCTTTTTTTTTCTCTATGTTACCTTTTTAAGGAGATATTTTCCACAGCCTCTGCTCTGTTTACATTTTCACCAGCAATGTTGAGGGTTCCAGTTTCTCCACACCTTCATCAACATTTGTTGCTTTACCATTTAAAAAAGTATCGCCACTCTGATGAGTGTGAAGTGGTATCGCATGTGGTTATGATTTGCATGACCCTGGGAGGAGGCAATGGCACCCACTCCAGTACTCTTGCCTGGAAAATCCCATGGACGGAGGAGCCTGGTAGGCTGCAGTTCATGGGGTCGCTAAGAGTCAGGCACGACTGAGTGACTTCACTTTCACTTTCCACTTTCATGCATTGGAGAAGGAAATGGCAACCCACTCCAGTGTTCTTGCCTGGAGCATCCCAGGGATGGGGGAGCCTGGTGGGCTGCCGTCTATAGGGTCGCACAGAGTCGCACACGACTGAAGCGACTTAGCAGCAGCAGCAGCAATGCTAATAATATTGGACATCTTTTCATGTGCTTATCCGCTATTGTATATCTTTGCAGAAATTTCTACTCAAATCCTTTGCCCATTTTAATTTTTATTGAATTGCTTGTTCTTTGTTGTGGAATTCTAAGAATTCTTTATAGGTTCTATCCAGACTAAACTCCAGGCTGTCTTAATGGTATCCTTTGATGTATAAAAGTTAAAAACACCTCCAACCCCACTTATTGAGATATATTGACAGATAACATTGTGTAATATTGTATAAGTTTAAAGTGCAAGTGTGATGATTTGATATATATATGTTATGAAATGGTAACCATATTACTGTTAATTAACACATCCATCACCTCATATACCTATCATTTTTTTGTGTGTGCGTGTTTGTGTATGGTGAGAACATTTAAGGGTCTATTCTCTTAGCAAATTTCAAGTACACAATATAGTATTGTAAATTATTGTCGCTATGCTATACATTAGATCCCCAGAACTTTTTCTTTTTCTAATTGCAAATTTGTATCATTTGACCAACATGTCAAATCTCCTCATTCCACAATCTCTGGTAACTCTGTTTCAGTAAGTTCAGTGTTTTTCAATTCCACATTTTAGTAAGATCATATAGTATTTGTCTTTCTCTGTATGACTTAATTTACTTAGCATAATACCTCAAGTTCATCCATGTTGTTGCAAATGACAGAATTCCTTTATTTTTTATGAGTAAATAGTATTTGTGTGTCAATCCATCTAGTGTTAGTTGCTCAGGCATGTCTGACTCTTTGCAACCCCATGGACTGTAGCTCACCAGGCTCCTCTGTCCATGGAATTCTCCAGGCAAGAATACTGGAATGGGTTGCTGTTTCCTGCTGTTTCCAGGGGGATCTTTCCAACCTAGGGATTGAACCTTGGTTTCCAACATTGCAGGCAGACTTTACTGACTGAGCCACCAGTGTCAGTCCTTATCACCTTTATCCATTCATCTGGAGACTGACATTTAAGATTGTTTCCATGTGTTTGATTTTGTGAATAATGCTGCAGTGTACATGGAGGGGGTGTGTGTGGATATCTTTTCAAGATGGTAATTCTATTCCCTTTAAATATGTATCCAAAGGTGGAATTGCTGGATCATATGGTATTTCTATTTTTAATTTTTTGAGGAACCTCAATATTCTTTCGAATAGTGACTGTACCAGTTTACATTCCTACCAACAGTGCATAAGGATCCTTTTTCTCCACATCCTCTCCAACACTTGTTATCTTTTATTTTTTTAATTGTAGTCATTCTAACAGGTGTGAGGTAATATCTCATCATGGTTTTGATTTTCATTTCCATGATAATTAGTGATGTTGAGCATCTTTTCATGTATCTGTTGGCTTCGAAAAATGTCTTTTCAGGTCCTCTGCCTATTTTTATTTTTTATTTTATTTTATTTTTTAATTTCTTTTTTTAATTTCTTTTTTATTTTTTTATTTTTCAGTGGGTTTTGTCATACATTGATATGAATCAGCCATAGAGTTACACGTATTGCTTATTTTTAAATCCAATTTTTCTTGAGTTGTTTGAATTTATTATATATTTTTATATTAATTCCTTATCAGATGCATGACTTACAAATACTTACTCCCATTCCATGAATTGCTTTTTCATTTTGTTGATTGATTCTTTTGCTGTGCAGGAGATTTTTAGTTTTATGTACTCCTACTTATTCATTTTTGTTTCTATTGCATATGCTTTTGAAGTGATATTAAAAAAAAATGTTAAGACCAATGTCAAGAAATTTTTCCTTCTAGGAGTGTTACAGTTTCAGGTTTTATGTTTAAATCTTTAGTCCATTTCAAGTTAATTTTTCTGAATGGTATAAAGCAGTGTTGCAATTTCATTCTTCTACTTGTGACTGTCCAGTTTTTCTATCACTATTTATTGAAAAGACAGCTTTTATTCCCATTGAGTATTCCTGGCTCTCTTGTCAAATATTAGATGAATGTATATGTGAGGGTGTGTTCCTGAGTTATGTTCCACTGGTCTATAAGAGTACCATACTGTTTTGATTACTATAGCTTTGTAGTTATAGTTTAAAACCAGGATGTGTGATACCTCTAGCTTTGTTCTTCTTTCTCAGAATTGCTTTGATTATTCAGTCTTTTGTTGTTCCATACAAATTTTAGGATTTTTTTTCCCATTTCTGTGTTGTCTTTGGAATTTTGATAGATGTTGTATTGAATCTATAAATGGCTTTGGGTAATATGAAAATTTTAATAAAATTAATTTTTCTGATCCATGAACTTGGGGAAGTTTTCCATTTATTTGTGTCTTCCTCAATTTCTTTCATCAGTCTTATAGTTTTTGGTGTACAGATATTTTAACTTCTTGGTTAAATTTACTCCTAAATATTTTATTTTATTGTGAATGGGATTGTTTTCTTTATTTCTTTTCAGATATTTCACTGTTAGTGTATAGAAAGACAACTGATTTCTGTATGTGAACTTTGTATCCTGCAGTTGTACTAAATCATCAATTAGTTCTAACAGTTTGTATGCATGTGTGTGAAATCTTAGCATATATATATATATATATATATATATATATATATATATATGATTATATCAGGGCTTCTCTCATGGCTCAGATGGTAAAGAATTTGCCTCCAATGCAGGAGACCTGGTTTTGATCCCTGGGTCAGGAAGATCTCTTGGAGAACGGTGTGGCAACCCACTCCAAAATTCTTGCCTGGAGAATCCCATGGACAGAGGAGCCCGACAGGCTATAGTCCGTGGGGTTCAAAGAGTTGGACTTGACTGAGCAATGAGCATGCATGCATGCATGATCATATCATTTCCAAACAAAGGTGATTTTACTCCTTCCTTTTCAGTGTGGACGCCTTTTCTTTTTCTTGCCTAATTGCTCTGGCTGACTTCCAGTACTATGTTGAACAAGAGTAGTGAGAGGGGCGTGTATGTGTACTGTCACTCAGTCATGTCCTACTCTTTGTGACCCCATGGACTGTAGCCTGCCAGGCTCCTCTGTTCATGGGATTCTCCAGGCAAGAATACTGGAGTGGGTTGCCATTTCCTTTTCCAAGTGAGTGGGGAACCCTTGTCTTATTCCTGATCTTAGAGGAAAAGCTTTCAGCCTGTGACCACTGAGTGTGATGTTAACCCTGGGCTTCTCCCATAGAGACTTTATTATGTTGAGATATGCTCCTTCTATACCCAATTTATTGAGAATTTTTTTTAATTGAGAGTTTTTATCATGAAAGAATGTTATATTTTGTAAAATTTTTCTGCATCTATTGAGGTAATCATATGATTTTTACCTTTCATCCTATTAACGTGGTGTATCATATTTGTTGATTTGCATATGATGAACCATCCTTGCATCCCCCACTTGAACTTGATGCATGATCCTTTTAATGAGCTGTTGAATTCAATTTTTAAATATTTTTTGGGGGGAATTTTGCATCTATATTCATGAAGGATACTGGTTTCTTGCAGTGTCCTTATCTGGCTTTGGTATGAGGGTAATGCTGGCCTCGTAAACTGAATTTGGAAGTGTTCCCTCCTCTTCCTTTTCAATTTATTGGAAGAATTTGGAAGGATTGATACTAACTCTTCCCTAAATGTTTGGTAGAATTTGCCAGGGAAACCATCTGGTCCTGAGCTTTACTTTGTTAGGAGAATTTTGATTCTGATTCACTCTCCTTAATTGTTATCATTCTGTTCAGATTTTGTACTTTCATAAGATTCTATCTTGGTAGGCTGTATGTTTCTTGGTGTTTAATCATTTCTTCAAGATTGTCCAATTTTTCACATGTAAATGTTCATAGTAGCCTCCTCGATCCTCTGTATTTCTGTGGTATCAGTTGTAATGTCTCTTCTTTCGTTATATTACTGATTTCATCTATTTTTATCTTCTCTTCTTAGTTTAGGGAAAGCTTTGCTAATTTTAGTCATCTTTTAAAAACAAACAGCTCTTAGTTTTGTTGATCTTTTTATTGTTCTGGTCTCTGTTTCATCTCTGATCTCTGTTATTTTC
The DNA here is from genome assembly GCF_963930625.1 of Muntiacus reevesi. NCBI lineage: Eukaryota > Metazoa > Chordata > Mammalia > Artiodactyla > Cervidae > Muntiacus > Muntiacus reevesi. The sequence continues at coordinate 216,916,520 of NC_089249.1, forward strand.
TAACTTCTGCTAACTTTGGGCTTAGTCTTTTCTTTTTCCAGATCCTTGAGGTGTAAAGTTAGGTGGTTTATTTGAGATTTTTCTTTTTTAAATATAGGTGTTTGTCACTATAGACCTCCCTCCTAGAAATGCTTTTGTTGATTCTATAAGTTTCAGTATACTGTTTTTCCATTTTTGTTTATTTCAAGATTTTTTTTTACAACTTCCCTTTTGGTTTCTTTTTTTAATTTTTTTGTTTTCTTTAATTCATTGGTTGTTCAGGAGTGTGTTGTTTCACTGTTACATATCTGTTAATTTTCCAGCTTTCCTCCTATTATTGATTTCTAGTTTCATTCCATTGTAAGCTCCAAGGAAAAAGATACTTGGTGTTATTTCAATTTTTTTTATATCACTAAGACTTGTTTTGTGGCCTATCCTGATCTATCTTGAAGAAGGTTCCATGTGCACTTGAGAAGAATGTGTATTATTTTCTGTTGGGTAGAATGTTTTACATATGTCTCTGAGGTTCATATGGTCTAAAGTGTAGTTCAAGTCCAATATTTCCTTGTTGATTTTCTGTCTAGATGATCTATCCATCATTGAAAGTAGGATATTGAAGTCCCCTACTTTTATTGTACAGTTGTCTATCTCTCCCTTCAGACCTATCAGTGGTTGCTTAATATATTTAGGTGCTTCAGTGATGGATGCATATATATTTATTGTTGTTATATGTTCTTGATTAACTGACACCTTTACCATTATATAATGACTTTCTTCATCTTTTGTTATAGTTTTTGTTTTAAAGTATATTTTGTATTATATATCTACTTCTGCTCTCTTTTCATTTCCACTTGCAAGGAGTGTCTTTTTCCATTTCTTGCCTTTGAGCCTGTGTTATGTCCTTAAAGCTGATATGAACCTCCAATAGGCAGCATGTGTTTGAGTCTTGTTCTTTTTATCCATTAGCTGCTCTATGCCTTTTGATTGGAGAATTTAATGCTAATGCCATCTTATTGTTTTCTAAATGTTTTGTTGTTCCCTTATTCCTCTCTTGCTGCCTTTCTTTGTGAATTAAATTTTTGTACGGATATGCTTTGATTTCCTTATACTTACCTTTCATATATCTACTATAGATTTTGCTTTGTGGTTACCATTAGCCTTACAGAAAACATCTTATAGATATTACAGTCTATTTTATGCTGGTAATAACTTAAATCACATATAAGAATTCTACTCTATTTTTCTCCCCTCCTTTTATGTTTTTGATGCCATAATTTAAATGTTTTAATACTGCATATTCATTAATAAGTTATTATAGCTACAGTTATTTTAATTTTTTGTCCTTTAACCTGTATAGTAAAGTGGTTACTATATCACCATATTACAGTATTAGAGTATTCTGAGTTTGACTATGTACTTAAAAATTTTTTGGCTGCACTGTGCACCATGTGGGAGTTTAGTTCCCCAACCAGAGATCAGAACCACACCCCCTGCATTGGAAGAGCAGAGTCTTAACCACTGGACCACCAGGGAGATTCCATGGCTATATACTTGTCTTTATCAGTATGTTGTATATGTTTGTGTGGCTAATGAGTGCCCTTTCATTTTACTTGAAGAATTCATCTCAGCATTTCTTGCAAGACAGGTCTAGTGGTGATAAACTCCCTCAGCTTTGTCTGGGAAGGTCTTTACCTCTTCTTCACTTCTGAAGGACAACTTTGCCATATTGAGTATTCTCATTTGGCAGTTTCAACCTTCCAGCCCTTTGAAAATATCACCTCCCTCTCTTCTGACCTGCTAGGGTTCTACTGAGAAATCCTCAGAGTCTTATCAGGATTCCTTTATAAGTTACAAGCTTTTTTTTTTTTTTTTTTTTTTGCACCTTATAATTTTTTTTTGTCTAAAAAAAAATTGACTTTTGACAATTTTACTATAATATGTCCTAGAGAAGATCTCATTAAATTGTTTGGTAACCTATGAGCTTCATGAACCTGTATAGCTAAATCTCTCTCCAGATTTAGGGAGTTCTTAGCCATTATTTTTTTTAAGTAAGTTTTCTGCTCTGCGCCCACCTTCTCATTCTGAGGTTTCAATAATTTGCAGATTGTTTCTTTTTATATTATCCCATGGATGACACATGCTTTCTTCACTCTTTTATGTTATTTTTTCTTTGTTTCCTCTGACTGGATAATTTCAAAGGTCTTGTCTTCTAATTCCAGATTCTTTCTTCTCGATCCATTCTGATGTTGATACTCTCTACTGCACTTTTCATTTCACTCATTTGTATTCTTTGTATTGAATTTTGGTTTGGTTCTTTTGTATGATTTCTCTTTGTTAAAGTTCTCATTTTGTTTGTGCATCATTTTCCTGATTTTATCAGTTATCTTTCTATGTTTTCTTGCAGTTCATTGAGCTTCCTTAAAACAACTATTTTGACTTCTTTATCAGGTAAATTGTAGGTCTTCATGTCTTTGGTATCAGTTACCAGATTATTGGGATCCTTTGGTGGCATGATATGTCCTTGAATTTTCATATTCCTTGAAGTCTCATGATGCTGTCTTCACCTTTGAAGTAGCAGTCACTTCCTCCAGTCTTTATACATTGACTTGAGGAGAGAAATACCTTCTGTCAGCCCTGTTGGGAATTCTGAGGTTTCCTCAGACCTACCATGGATATGCCTAGTCCATAGGGAACATTCCTTGTTCCCTCTTGTGGCAGAAACCTTAAGCTTCTCTCCATCCTGCAAGGCACCAGACCAGAGGCTGACAGACTCCCTTTTGCTTTTTGAAGGGTAGAGCTAAAGCTCAAGTTTGTGATCTCTCCCTGGCCAGCAGATTTAGCCAAGCTTTCCACACATGCCCATCATTTTCTGCCTGAGCTTATTCTCATCACCATCAGGAGTGCATGCAGGGAGGTAAGACACAGGGTGGAGGTGTGTAGATGAGGCGCATGGAGCATTGGCAGTACCTGTAAGTCATCTGGGGGGAGTGTGTCTTCAGCAGCTTGTGGGCAGACTTCTAAATGGAGTTTGTGACATTCAGTAGGATCCATGTCCCTTTAATGTCCTCTGCTCTGCTCTCTCACAGCCTCTTTCCACCCCCAGACAGGTAGCTCACAACTCAGTACTCTGGATGGAACAGGAGAGAAATGGCTTCTTTGGCACGATCCCACAGAGCTGGGGAAGTTAGGTGCTCATTCACACACTCTCACTTTACCCTGCAGGAGAAATCACTGGCCAAGAAAAGGATTCCTTAGCACTGAGGTATGTCAGTTTGGAGGACAAGTGATGCAGGTACAGTCAAACTGTTCCTCTTAACCTCTCCAGTGTGTTCAAATGTATATTTTTCTGCTCCAACTATGTGCTGGAGTTTCTCTTCTGGAAACCTGGACTTCCACAAAACCTCTCATATCTATGAGTGATTGTCTAAGACAGTGTTCTTCAGGGAGAGAGGCCCACTTCTTCCTTATCATCTTTATCGTGCCTCCTGGATATGCACAACTGTCATTTTCTCACATTTATGTCAAGTCAAGTGTTACAAAACAGCTCAAAGCTCCTTCATCCAACCAGTTTGCCTATCCAATATATCCCAAAAGTTATATCACAGAAAACGTGATACTGTTACTGTTGTCAAATAATTTGGAAAAAATTAACCAAAAAAAGATAAACAATATATTTTCAGGTCACCCATCTACAGCCTCTGATAACAGCCTACTTCTAGTTGTCTAACTTGCAGTAAGTATATTCCCCCTTCATGGATCACTGCCTTATTGTGGCAAAGGGGCTTCATAACTCAATGAAGCTATGAGATATGCCGTGTAGGGCCACCCAGGACAGACAGGTCATAGTGGAGAGTTCTGACAAAATGTGATCCACTGGAGAAGGGAATGGCAAACCACTCCTGTATATTTGCCATGAAAACCCCATTAACTTCAGAAAAAGGCAAAAAGGTATGATGATATGACACTGAAAGATGAGCCCCCAAGGTTGGAGGGTGTCCAATATGTAATGGGGAAGAGTGGAGGACAACCACTAATAGTTCCTAAAAGAATGAAGCAGCTGAGCCAAAAAGGAAATGACGCTCAGTTGTGGGTGTCTGGTGATGAAAGAAAAACTCAATGCTGAAAAGACTAGTATTGCATAGGAACCTGGAATGTTAGGTCCACAAATCAAGGTAAATTGGATGTGGTCAAGCAGGAAATGGCAAGAGTAAACACTGACATCTTAGGAATCAGTGAATTAAAATGGATGGGAATGGGTGAATTTAATTCAGATGACCATTATATCTACTACTGTGGACAAGAATCATGTAGAAGAAATGGAATAGCCCTCATAATCAACAAAAGAGTCAGAAATGCAGTACTTGGTGCAACATCAAAAATGACAGAATGATTTCTGTTCGTTTCCAAGGCAAACCACTCAACATCACAGTAATCCAAGTCGATGCCCCAATCACCAAAGCTAAAGAAGCTGAAGTTGATCAGTTCTATGAAGACCTATAAGACCTCCCAGAACTAACACCAAAAAAAGATATCCTATTCATCAATGGGATTGGAATGCAAAAATAGGAAGTCAAGAGATACCTGGAATAACAGGCAAATTTGGCCTTGGAGTACAAAATGAAGCAGGGTAAAGGCTAACAGAATTCTGCCAAGAGAATGCACTGGTCATAGCATAACACCATTTTTCAACAACACAAGAGATGACTTTACACATGGACATCACCAAAATCAGGTTGATTATATTCTTTGTAGCTGAAGATGGGGAAGTTGTATACAGTCAGTAAAAACAAGATCTGGAGTTGACTGTGGCTCAGATCATGAGTTCCTTATAACAGAATTCAGGCTTAAACTAACAAAAGTGGGGAAAACCACTAGGCCAGTCAGGTATGACTTAAATTAAATCCCCTATGAATATACAGTGGAGGCAACAAACAGATTCAAGGGATTAGATCTAGTAAACAGAGTGCCTAAAGAACAATGACAGAAGTTCGTAATATTTGTTGTACAGGAGGCAGTGAACAATATCATCACAAAGGAAAAGAAATGCAAAAGTGGTTGTCTGAGGAGGCTTTAGAAATAGCTGAGGAAAGGAGAAGTGAAAAGCAAGGGAAAAAGGGAAAGGTACACTCAACTAAATTCAGAGTTCCAGAGAATAGCAAGGAGAGATGAGAAAGCCTTCTTCAATGAACAATGCAAAGAAATACAGGAAAACAACAGAAGGGGAAAGACTAGCAATCTCTTCAAAAAAACTGGAAATGTCAAAGGAATATTTCATCCAAAGAATGGCACAATAAAGGACAGAAATGGTAAAGACACAATAGAAGCAGAAGAGCTCAAGAAGAGATGGCAAGAATACACAGAAGAACTATACAACAAAGATCTTAATTACCCAGATAATCATGATGGTATGGTCACTCACCCAGAGTCAGACATCCTGGAATGTGAAGTCAAGTGGGCCTTAGGAAGCACTGCTGCCAATAAAGCTAGTGGAGGAGATGGAATTCCGCAGAGCTATTTCAAATCCTAAAAGATGAAGCTATCAAAGTACTGCATTCAACATGTCAGCAAATTTGGAAAATCCAGCCAGTGGCCACAGGACTGAAAAGGTCAATCTTCATCCCAATTGCCAAGAAAGGCAGTATTAAAGAATGTTCAAACTACTGTAAAATTGCACTTATCTCCCATGCTAGTTGGAGAAGGCAACAGCACTCCACTCCAGTACTCTTGCCTGGAAAATCCCATGGACGGAGGAACCTGGTGGGCTGCAGTCCATGGGGTTGCTACAAGTCGGACATGACTGAGCGACTTCATTTTCACTTTTCACTTTCATGCATTGGAGGAGGAAATGGCAGCCCACTCCAGTGTTCCTGCCTGGAGAATCCCAGGGATGGGGGAGCCTGGTGGGCTGCCGTCTATGGGGTCGCACAGAGTCAGACACAACTGAAGCGACTTAGCGGCAGCAGCAGCAGCAGCTCATGCTAGTAAGGTTATGCTCAAAAATCCTTCAAGTTAGGCTTCAGCAGTACATGAACTGAGAGCTTCCAGATGTTCAAGCTGGGTTTAGAAAAGGCAGAGGAACCTCAGAGATCAAATTGCCAACATCTGCTGGATCAGAGGAAGCAAGGGAGTTCCAGAAAAATATCTACTTCTGTTTCATTAACTAGCTAAAGCCTTTGACTGTGTGGATCATAACAAACTGCGGAAAACTCTTAAAGAAATGGGAATACCAGACCACTTTTACCTGCATCCTAAGAAACCTGTTTTCAGGTCAAGAAGCAACAATTAGAACCTTATATGGAACAACTGGCTGGTTCAAAATTGAGAAAGGAGTACAACAAGGCCATATAGTGTCACCCTGTTTATTTAACTTAAATGCAGAGTACATCATGCGAGATGCTAGACTGGACAAGTTACAAGCTGGAATCAAGATTGCCGGGAGAAATATCAGTAACATCAGATATGCAGATGATACCTCTTTATAGCAGAAAGCAAAGAGGAACTAAAGAGCCTCTTGATGAAGGTGAAAGAAGAGGGTAAAAAAGCCGGCTTAAAACTCAATCTTAAAAAAACTAAGCTCATGGCATCCGGTCCCATCACTTCATAGCAAATAGAAGGGGGAAAGGTGGAAGCATTGACAGATTTCCTCTTCTTGTGCTCTAAAATCACTGTGGATGGTGACTGCAATTAAGAAATTAGAAGACAGTTGCTTCTTGGCAGGAAAGCTACGACAAACCTAGACAGTATATTAAAAAGCAAAGACATCAGTTTGCTAACAAAGTCCATATAGTCAAGGCTATGGTCTTTTCAGTAGTCATGTATGGATGTGAAAGCTTCACCATAAAGAAGGCTGAGCACTGAAGAATTGATGTTTTTGAATTGTGGTGCTGGGGAAGACTTTTTTTGGGGGGTGCGGGGAAGACTCTTGAGAGTCCTTTGGACAGCAAGGACATCAAGCCAGTCAATCTTAAAGGAAATCAACCCTGAATACTCATTGGAAGGACTGATGCTGAAGCTCCAATATTTTTGCCACCTGATGCAAACAGCCGACTCATTGGAAAAGACCCTGATGCTGGGAAAGATTGAGGACAGGAGGAGAAGGGAATGACAGAGGATGAGATGGTTGGATGACATCACCAACTCAATGGACATGAATTTGAGCAAACTTCAGGAGATGGTGAGGGGTAGGGTAGCCTGGTGTGCTGCAGTCTACCATGTCGCAAAGAGTTGGATGAGACTTGGTGACTGAACAGAAAAATAATTCACTTTCATCTGTTGTTTGATCTAACTTTCTTCCTGTTTTCACCATGCTACACTTATCTTCCCAATTCCTTTCTTTTTCAAAGTCTCTGTCTTACAGTGTTATATATTCATGGGTATTGGATTATATGTTAAATTATATTGAAATTCTTTGTACATTTGCATCTTTATAGGCTTCATTGCCCCAAACTGAAATTCCTTCCCTATTCTTCTCATATTCAAACCATTTATCTTTCAATGTTTTCCTATGTACTGTTTCCTTTATAAAGATCTTGGTGTCCCTCTTCCTATTCATCCATCCATCCACCCAGGTCTCACCCCATACTGAATTCTGAGAGCTCTGAGTACCCCATTTGTTAGATCACCTGGAATCTTATCATATGTGCATGTCTTGCTCTCTTTTGTGGGTTGAATGGTGACCCCACAGAAGACATGCCTATGTCCTAACCCCTGGACCCTGAGAATATGAGCTTATATGGAAAAAAATTCTTTGCTGTTATAGTTAATTCAAGGACCTTGAAAAGAGATCATCCTGGATTACCTTGGTAAGTCCTAAATCAAATGACAAATGTCCTTAGAAGACACAGAAAAGGAGACAGAAGAGGAGACACAAAGGAGGAGATGAAGACACATACAAGCTAAGGAATGCCTAGAGCCACCTGTAGCTGGAAAAAGATGAAGGAGTCTCTTCTAGAGCCTTTGGAAGGAGTGTAGCCCTGCTGACACCTTGATTCTGTACTTCTGGCCTCTAGAACTGTGAGACAATAGACTTTTGTTGTTGGTGGTAATTTGTTAAGGCAGCCACAAGAAACTAGAAATTCAAACGACCAGCTGTTACCTCTTTGTATGGGATCTTTCCTCTACCTGGAGAAAAGTAGCCAGAACAGAGAAGCCAAAACAGAAAAAGAACAAAACACCAAGAACTGAGTTGAATTCACCCCATTTCAGAATGACCCATCCCTTACTAGCTGGCTCTCTTCTCTAAATCAGGGACATGTGCCATTTCCTCCAGAGAGTGACTGTGAAGTTTCCACGGGGAATGGGTAGGGAGGTTGACACGAAGAAACCCCCTTCTACTGTGTGTGCAGCTCTTCCATGTACTCACTCACTGTTGCTGTTTTGTGACTTGTTTCTCTATCGAAGTGACAGGATAAGGTCTCACCTATACGGGGAGAGGACAGAGTCCCTCTGTAAAGTGTGTGGTCATTCTAGGGTTAATCATGAGGAAGAGGCAAGTCCTAGACATGAAATCATAACTTGGAAAGCAAGCTGCAGGCAGCCTTCTGGAGTTGGGATTTTGATATAGCGGCCTCCTTTCAGTTTCCCCAAATAGCCATGTTCTTTTTTGTTTTAGGCTTCTGTATTTGCTATTCTCTCTAGCCAGAACATTCTTTCCCCAGCTAACGTCTATCCTGAGTCTGAGTTCTGAAAAGCACCTTTCTATGACTAACTAGATTAGACCAGGACCCTTGAAAACTGCCCTAAGCCCAATGTCCTCCTCCTCAGAAGCATGTGTCAGCGTTACATCTTGTTCAGTATCCTGACTCATTTGGTGTTATACTGAAGGTTCCATGGGCAAGAATGTGCCCATCTAGGTCACTTTCCTTCCTCTGCAGCAGAGAGTAGAGCACCCTTCCCATCCCCACCCCCACCAACTTCAGATGAGGGAAGTGAACCTAAGGTCACACTCTATGGTTAGAGATTATTCCCCAATGGTCCTTGCCCCCAGCCTTCAGTTAAGCCTCATTCATATTTTCTGAGGCCAACTATGGCCAGACGCACAAGTGAGCAACACCCCTGAGGCTTGCAGTTACCCTCAGGATTATCCCAGGGGAGAGTGAGTCTCTGTCAGAGGCCAGGGCTGTCACAGCTGCCCCTCCCCATGGGGAGTCTCTCTTAGTAATACTCCTGGCCTTGACAATTTGGATGTGAATTTATTGAAATGCCAACCAGTGAATTTCCTTATAACAGAAAATGTCAAATTCACATGAGAGATGACTATAATCCAACAGGGCCGCCAGCATAGAATTTAGTAAAATGTGGATTAGATCAGGCAGAAGCAATGGGGGGCATCTATACCTGTGTGCCAGGGCTTCCCAGGTGGTGCCAATGGTAAAGAACCTGCCTGCCAATGCAGAAAGACATAAGAGACATGGGTTCTGTCCCTTGGTCAGATATATCCCCTGGAGGAGCACATGACAGCCCACTCCAGTATTCTTGCCTGGAGAATCCCCATGGACAGAGGAGCCTGGCAGTCTGCAGTCCATAGGGTTGCAAAGAGTTGGACATGACTGAAGCAACTTAGCACGAACGCATGCATACCTGTGTGCACTTGTGAAGGCTGAGTTACAGGAGATGCTGAATATAATAGAAACAGTGACTTGGAACTTCAGGCATCTCCTGAAAAGACTAGCCAATGGAATCACAGAGAGACAGAGGTCAACTAAAAAAAAGCAGGACCACAGAAGGGCACAACAGATTCCTTGAAGAACCCAGAAGTCCAAGTAATTGGAATAAGGTAGCACGTGAGCCTGAATAGAGCCCAGAGAGAGAAGGTGCAATAGGCACACAATTACCACCAGCACTCAGGTTACCCAAAAGAGGGGTCCAAGTTGGACTTTTCTAGAAAAGGTTCCACATGTCGCTACTGCTTCTGGGATAAAAGCATTCTTCACCTCATCCACTTCGGGATCAATCTCCCACCAAAGCCTCACATGTTAAACATCTGATTGGCCTTATAGAATGAATTGTAGCATAGGAGGCAATAAATGTTTAGCTCAGAAAATTGGACAGTTATAATTTATATTCACTCCTATTTCTCCATCTTGAGATAGCTCACTCATTCTAATTAACATGGGAGTGGGGATAACACTCACCACCCTCTTGCTCCTCCCACCCACGCCATCTCCAGCTGGAAACTCGTTCTCTCCCAAATCCCAACTAAGAAAACCAGTTGAACGAGGTCCTCTCTCCCCCTGCCAGTTAACTAGAAAATCCCTCAGGGTTGGGAAGGATGGGAAAAGTCAGGAGACAGACCAGGCCAGACCACTTCCCATCATTCAGCAGCAGGGGATTGACTGGAGGCCAGGCCTCTGGTCTCTGAGGCTGATCTACACCAATTTCTTGGCTTTAAAGAAGCTCTTGAGGTGCTGCATCTGCCAGATGCCGGTAGCCACAAGGATGAGGGTCTGCAGGATGGACCACCACAGCACCCTCTGATTGGTGCTCTCACTGGTCTGCCGGAAGCGCTCCTCTCGCCACTGTGGGAAGGGGAGGAGGAAGGCATGTGGCTAGAACGGAACTGACCTCCAGGGGAAAAGTTGAAAGAACCACTCCCTGGCAGGGTACACGTCTGCTGTCCCAACTGGGCCCAGCCCAGCCCCTCACCCTCTGGTATTCCTGTTCCTTCTGGATCTTCTCAACCTGCTCCACCAGCTGCTGTATCCGCAGATGCAGCAGGGTCAGCTTGTCATTGGCCTCAAGTTCCATATAATCATTGGTGTGTTCACCCAACTGCATGTCCAAGTGAATGGCCTGGGGAGCAGAGGAGTCAAGGGTTGGAGGTCAGGGAGCACCTGCAGGAAACCCAGCTTCCACACACTAGTCTGGGCCTGACTGAACTGAGCAGTTCATTTCCTCACACTCAGTAATGTGGGGACAGCCCTGCTCCAGGTGCCAGAATCCCAAATCAAGGCCCTGCTTGCATGGACTTCCAAGTCCAAAAGACAGACGGGACAGAACAAAATGTGCAGAGAAACCAAGGTGTGACTCAGTGTTTGAGACAGCCAGCTTCTAGGAGATCTGTGTCAGTGGGAGGTGGTAACGAAGAGCCTGGGAGCATTCAGCTGCCAGACAGCTCTGAATCTCACATTAGAAGCTTGGGCTTCATTCTAGAGATGGCAGGGGGGCCTAAGGATGGTTTTAAGTCCAAGTGACTCCCTCCTGGGTCCCCTCTCATTCTTCAGGACCTGTTCTCTTTAGGCTTACTTCATGGAAAGCCCAGCCCTCATCAAGAGGCACCACCTGTGGAACACTTCTCACCCCAGGGATTGAGACATTGAGGACTGGTGACGTTCCCCTCCATACTCACCAGTTTACCATCATAGAAGAGGGCGAACCGGATGGACTTGAGGTGAAGGCAGACCTGGTGCTCTCCTGGAGACTGGGAGGTGAAGGTGAAGCTGCCCCGAGGGCCATATTGGCGGGCCAGCAGATTCTAGCAGAAACAGCTTCTGGTGAGCACAGAGAAATGGACCAGAAACCTGCTTCTAAGAGAGGAACTCTGGGGGTATCCCAGGTTCTGACCCACTGGCCAGACCAGGAAGGAGGGTGAGAGAAATTGGCATCTGTCCAGGTTTGAAAATCTCAGATCCCAGCACTGCCAATACACAGTACTCTACAGTTTGCAAAGAGCGCGACCTTCCTTGATTCTTCCTCCCTGTGAGGAGATAGTCCCTCGTCTAAGAGAAGGAGGGCTAGGGAGGACTAGGCATTGACGCTGGAGACCGCGGATCTGGGCAGGGGTCGGTTGAAGGGGGCGGGGCTGCAGGGAGTCAAGGCCTGCCTCACCTTGTTCTCAGGGTCCTTTACAAACACGAACAAATTGATCCACTGCGGGGAGGGCTGGTACTTTTCCATAGCAGGGTCGTATAGCTCGGTCTTGTAGTTACCTAATGGAGAAGCAGCCTGGATGCATCTCCATCCACAGTCATGACCAAGAGCCCACCACGGACTTTTGGTCACAGGAGTGGTGGTGGGTGGAGGAACAGGAAGATCTGGTCTGGTGGGGCCTGACCACAGCCCTCTGCCTCTCTCTTCCCCTCTCCAGCCCTGCTTTTCTGCTGTTATCCGGATCTGGCTCACTCTTGCCTCCTCCGTGTCCCCAACCCCTGCACAGGCAATGGAGAGGGTGCTTTGACCACACAGCCGTCCACCTGTTTCCCACCCGTGCCCTCCCCGGGGCTGATCCCGCGGGCCCCATCTCCCACTCCCTCTCAGGGTTCTGGATGTGGGTAGGGCAAGGCCGGGACTGGCGGGGCGCGCGCACCTATGACCACGGTGCCATCAGGGATCTCCTGAATGAAGCACTTCTCCTCCAGCTCACGGACCTCGAGGTAGAAGGCTCCTCCGCCGCCCGCCAGCGCCAGCAGCTGCCCCAGCAGCAGCGGCAGGGCCAATCCGGCTGCCCTCGCTCGGCTCCATCCCAGCCCGGGACCGGCCCGGGGCCCAGGGCCTCGTGTCCCGCAGGCCCCCGCCACTTTCCCAGGCGAGCCGGAGGGCCTCTGCGCCCCGCCTGCGGAGACTGCGAACTAGCGCACAGACTACAAATCCCAGGAGCGCCAGCGCGGCCCCGCCCCAGGCGCGTTCCCGCGAACCCGCGTTGAGGACGGGCCACGCGAGCTCCCAGCCCGCCAGCGAGGCGCTCTAGAACGGTTTCCTTGCCTTACCTCGCTTAATGCTCGCAGAAACCCAAGGAGGCAGGTGCTCTTAGCGCCATCTTGTTGATGTGGTAACTGAGCCTCAGAGAGAGGAAGGAAGGGGATTGCCCTCTGAAACTTGCAGAGCAGTTGCCAGAGATGGGTGGCTGGACCTAAACCTCAAGGAGGTGAGAAGTGATGGTGGACGGAATGGTGAGACAGAATCAGAACTGCATACAAGCCCCATGGAGTTCAGAGGCTGAGATAGTAGTTCAGGAAAGGGAGGGAGAAATGTCCCTTTTATGGAAGGGGTAAGTTTGACTCAGGGCTTCGCAGGTGGAGCTAGCGGTGAAGAATCTGCCTGCCAATGAAGGAGAGGGAGAAGACACAGATTCAGTCTCTGGGTCGGGAAGATCCCCTGGAGGAGGACGTGGCAACCCACTCCAGTATTCTAGCCTGGAGAATCCCACGGAGAGGAGCCTGGTGGGCTACAGTCCACAGGGTCGCAAAGAATCGGACATGACTGAAGAGACTTTGCAAACACCCAAGTTTGACTCAAGCTCTGAAAAATGGTTAAATCTCCCTGAGCAGCGAGGGAGCAAGAACCACTTCAGTGGAAAGACCTAGAATTACTTAGCAGCAGTGGGACAGTTAAGGTACTAGAAAGTTTATGGGAGGGGGGAGGTAAATTGGGCCAAATCACTGAGGGGGCAGGAGCTGCCAGGCCCACTTGCACAGCTGGAACCCTTCATCCATTGGGACCAAAAGAAGAGATCGTGGGTGAGCCTGGAAAGTGAAAGAAGGCAGCAGGAATGCAACTAGGAAAGGACAGGGAATATACAACTGAAAGGTGTGGGAGAATGGGGTCAACATGACAAGATAGGGACCCAGGAATAGCAAATCTCAAGAATTCCAAAGCTCACAGGCAGTGTAAATAGGCAGTGTAGACCCAAGCATCATTATAAAGCAGTAATCTATCCAGGTGGTGGGATGAAGTCCTCCACCATCTCGTACTTGGTAATAATATATACACATTAGTTTATTCAGCAATATAAAGTAATGATGATGAAAATAATAATATTCTTTTATTCTTCTGTGCCAGCCACTGTTTTAAACACTTTTAAGTGTATTAACTAAATTAATACTTTTAAAACTTTATAAGGTAGACTCTAATGGGATTCCAGTTTAACAGGTGGAGAAGCAGTGGCAAAGAAAAGTTGAGTTATACTTGCCCAAGGTCATCCATCTGATAAGCCACAGACATTTGCTCACACAAGCTCTGGGCAAGACCTTATGATGCATATTGGACAAAAAGATGAATAAAACCTGTCTCCTTCCCTCTAAGAGCCCACTGAAAAGCAAAGGATCAATGTCAATACAGTATTTTAAGATTAATGATATCTTTCAGTTACCAGAAATGGTCCCCTCACTTTAGCAGTGTGGCCCATTGGTAATTCTAGGGGAACGTTTTTGTTCCTTCATTGGGAATGGTCTTTAACAAAAATGGCAGATGCAAGTGTTAACAAAGGCAGACACTTTAGAAAGGTCAATTAAGACAACAACTGAAAAGCATCAGTTGGATTTGGAAACTAGTTGTTCACAAACGGCGTTCACCAGGAGCTGGGAGCAGGGATGATGACTCAGGGTTTGGGAGACTGAGTGGGGTGCTGTCCACGGTCCTGAATGGTGATTGCCAGTGCCACTGCCTGCGTTAAAGGACTGGTTTGGTTTTTGTTTTTGCTATTGTTTTTATATAAAATTTCCAATCCCTCATGAACCAATGCTTTTGCAAAACAAAATTTAAAAAAATGAAACATTATGTGCTTGGCTGTCACATCAACGTTAAATTTTTACAAAAGTTTCTAAACACTCAATTTCTGTACTTTATCTCTTTGAAGATCTATAACAAATGCTCATGGACCAACACTGGTCCACAGTGAATAGTACTGTTTCATAGCCAGTGGTCAGACTGCCCACAGAATCTTCTAAAGGGACAAAAGTGTAAAATTATTAGGGGCTGCAGAGACATGCATGTAAGAAAACAGCATACCAGCAAGATGTCAAAATCAAGAATTCAGATGTTGGGAATGGTGACTTGGTTTCCACGTGGCAAAAGTGTTGTTTTGATGATAAAACCTGTTTTTAAGTGATGACAGGGTTGAGAATATAAGAACAGAGAGGGATTCTCCCACTTGACAGTGATCTCATTCCACACTGTCAAGACCACTGTACCTGGGTGTCATTTGTGAGATTCAAAAGGAGATATTGGGGGAACTACATCTACTTGCCCTGTCTGGGGTTCCCCCAAGATCTAGTCTCTGCAGACCTCTACTACGTGCTGTGCCCTTTTTAAGGGATGTTCCAAACTCCCATTGCTGCCCTCTTTTTCACTTGCCTAATTCCTATTCACCTTTTCAAGTCTCAAGTGCAGCGACACTTTCTTAGGTATTTCTAATCATGGGTTCCTTGGGGCCTTGTATTAACCATGTTGAATTACAGCTGTCCATTCATACTCAAGTCCCTTGGGGCTGATGGCTAGAAGGGATAAAGACAAGTTTCTGCCACAAATTTATCTCTGTGCTCGCCAATGCCTAACAAAAATCCAGGGACAACGTGATTGTGCAATGGATGTTTGGTTAGAGAAAGGGAAGAGAGATGAAGGAGAGAAAGAAGAAAAGTATAGAGAGAAAGGAAGGGGAATAGAGAGAGGAAAAAGAAAGAGAAATTGGAGAGAGAAAGAGAGAAGAGGGAAAGGATGAAGGGGGAAAGAAGAAAGAAAGGATGAAGGAGCTGGGAGAGAAAGAAAGAAGAAGAGTAATGGTGAGTCATAAGCACCGGAAAAGCCAAAATCTCCACACCTGGTGCCTGGCTTTTCTTGTGATGCCCCCTCCTCATTATTCCCATTAGGCATCTCAAGCTGAGGATGGTGAGGGTGGAGGCTTATCAGGGTTACAATGTCCTGCAGCTAAAAGCAGAGCTTCCATGTGTAATTCTGCTCTGGTGCTGGGTGGATTCTGTTGGTTTGCTGGTGACCTCTGCTTCATCCCCAGGATACCACAGTGCCACTGTCCTTTCTTCTGGTCCTTTGGCCTCTACATTCCTCTTCCTCCCTGGCCTGTAGAAAAATATTCTTTGTGACCATCTCCACAAAGGTATTTCCTATGTGTGTTCTTTTCCTGTGCTTTCTGCCCCAGAACACCTAGGCACTGAAGGGTGTGTATAAGAACAGTATCATTCTGGATCTGGAATCAACTACACTTCTTGATTCAGATACCTCCTGCTCCCAGGCTGACATTGATCCCTCTGACAGAATTCTTCTACTCCTGGTGAGTTTTCTCACTGTCTTCCTTTCCAGTCCATCTTTCCTCAGGGCTTCGGGCAATCCATCTCACGGGTATGTGCCTGGCTTGGTCCTCCCTCCTTTCTGCACTGCAAGGGTTCCCATAATGAGAGCAAATCAAAGGGAGTAGCTGGGCTATGTCTCAGTCCCTGAGAATCAGGTAGCCATTGATCCCAGGACTCAGAAGACTACTAGGGGTAGTGTGCCAAAAACAATATACTTAAATAACACACTTAAGTCTCAGCTCTACTCCAGCCAAAATGTCATTATACTTTCCCACAGTAAAATGTTTGCAGCATCCTCAAAGTTCTCCACCATCTTCCAAACATCTTTTCTGGATGATTAAAGAAATGCACAGACTTGGCTAAGGCACCAGAACTGCACCAGGACTCCTCTCTGGGCTCTGTTTTAACCAAGGGAAAATCCTTTCCCCTCATGCCTGAGGTTGTATAAATGAACCTGGACATGGGATGCAGCTTTCTCAGACATCATCTACTGTTCATAACTCTTTCTGCCAAGTTCCTTAACTGGTAACCACTCCTGCCCTTGACTGAAGACTTCCTCTCCAGTCTTTCATACAAATGGGAAACCCCATTCTGTACGTTCAAAGATCATTCATTGTCTATAATGAGATAGAGCCCAGGGGAAAGGTGGAGGGAGGAGAGAGGAGGAAGACGGCAAATGCAGACAGTGACACTTCCTTACTTCCACTTTCTCCCCCTTTCCTCTCCTCTATTCCCTCCCCTCTGTCCCATAACACCTCCCACCCCTCCTGTTTTTAAAATGCAGGTTTTACTATTATTTAGGCATGGTGAGGCCTAAAGATAGGAGATGGTTGCTATTGAAAAGATAGTTTGGGGACTTCCCTGGCAGTCCAGTGGTTAAGACTCCGTGCTTCCTCGGTTCAATTCCTGATTAGGGAACTAAGATCCCTCATGGAGCATGGTGCGGCCAAAAAAAAAAAAAAAAAAAGAAGAAGAAGAAAGAAAAAGAATAAGGATGAAAGAAAGAAAGAAAAGATAGTTTCTTACTCACAATTCTCAAGAGGACTGGTTACACCACATTATGCAGGGCCACATGGGGAAATACCAGGGTTGATTACAAGGCAGGAGTGAGGGGAAATCATGGGTAAAAGTCTTTATTGTGGTTTCCATGGGAAGGTGTAAGTGGTTGGTTAGTTTGAATAATTTCAGCAGTCTCTGTGGTGTTTTGGCTTTCCTTTGTTGTCTGGTATCTGACCATGGGGTGATTAGGGCAGGAGAAATACTAGTTTGGCGCATGAGAGTTCAATAAAGATGGTGGTTGAGGGCGGGTGGTGGTGGCAGTGGTATGTGCTTTGGACTGGTTCTTTTGCATCTGAAAGATACCCTCTGAGTGGAGTTCTTTGCTATTTCTAAGAACTGGCTCACCCTGGGAGGGGCAATGAGGGCCCAGATGCCAGAGCACCAGGACCACAGAAAATAAGAAAATACGGTTAATACACTCCCAACCAGAGTCTGCACCACTGAGTCTCCAAAAGATCATGGCAGCATTCTCATCCCAGCTACACTGAAGGCTTTACAAACCAGGAGATGGGGGTCAGAGTGGGAAGGCAAGAATAGAAAGGTGTGTTACAGTCCTATCTTCTCTTGGACTGGAGTGGAGCAGATTGGGGCTGAGGTTAAGAGGAAAGTAAGACAATTGGGTTTCTGCTGCTGCCATGGCCAGAATACTGCTATACCAAACCTGGTAAGTCCCAGTTATACCCAATCTGATAAGCCCCAATCATGTTTCTAGCTTTGAATAACAAGTTCAAATGACCTAAGATGGGTACTGGTCTCCATCCTTCTCCATCCCCGTCCTTAAAACTAGGATTCAGGATTCTGGACTAGCTCTCAGTTAATTATATGAGTTTGTACCTTGCTTCCCTTCTCTGGTGCTCAGATTTTCCTGCCCCTAGGGCTGATCCAGATGAGGGCTCAGCCACTGTGCTGCTTGCTGGTCCATGCTGCGGAACGCTCTGCCTCTCAGGGGCTTGTGTCAATCACTCCATCCTACAGTTCCAAGTGTGTAGATCCTTGCTGGTTGAATGGGCTCTGCTACCACTGGAGAGGAGAAAGGGAGCCCCAGGACTGCTCCCTGAGTGTGGGAGAGGTGGCGCTGGTGTTTCCTTCCTCCTCCTGGGGGAGTTTCTGCCTTAAGAATAATTGGATGGAATTAAAGCTAAGTAAGTTCTTCAGTTACCATTAACACTGATTGATGTTATTTGATCTCTAGTTTCCCTGTTCCCTCGAATGTATGTCAAGAATAAACTCCATACTTGTGCCAAAAATCTCTCTCTCTCTCTCTCACACACACACACATTGGATATACATCTTTTAAAAAAAATGTATGTGGTGGAACTGGGTCTTAGTTGCAGCACGCAGGATTTTTATCTTTGTTGCAGCATATGGTATCTTTAGTCTTAGCTTGTGAACACTTAGTTGTGGCAAGTGGGATCTATTTCCCTGCCCAGGGATTGAAGTCTGCATTGGTAAGATCCCCTGGAGGAGGGCATGACAACTCACTCCAGTATTTTTGCCTGGAGAATCCCTTGGACAGAGGAGCCTGGCAGGCTACAGTCCATAGAGGTACACAGAGTTGAATATGACTGAAGTGACTTATTGCATATGCATGCATGGGAGCACGGAGTCTTAACCACTGGACTAGCAGGGAAGTCCTTGGATATACATAGTTGAACACTCATATTCTCCTACTGCTGGCTTCTTTACTTTCCCTGTATTATTTAATCCCTTATGAACGTTTTCCTTGTTACTGTTCAGATTCCCATCTCTGAGTGTTCTCCAAGCTATAGCCCTGGATTTAGGAAAACTGTTTGGAACATGAAGCCTATCTTCTGCTTTGACTATGTCAATGGTCAGTGGGGAAGAGTTCCAGCAAGACTGATAAAGGTCTGGAGAGAAACTGCTTTCTTTTTCTACACTGCTACAGAAACAGAATGTGCTAAGAGTTGTCTACTTCTTGATAGTCCAGTTCTTAATGTGAAGACTCTGACTTAAAAACTCAGAGGAAGCCAATGGAACATACCAGAGAGTGTGTCAGACTAAAGCACAGGGCCTGGTGACAGCATAACTTAGGAAATATGACATGTGTGTGAGATGTAGCGATAGCCCTTTCCTCATCTCTCAAGAAACTTCCTGCAACAGCGCTTTAGCAAAACTGAAAACTTAAATTTAACCATGGTAAAAGATTGAAAGATTTCCTTCTAGAATCAGCAACAAGGCAAAATGTCTATTCTCACATCAGAAGCTGTAACAGCTGCAATAAGGCTGAAAGAAGAAATGAAAAGCATGCAGATTGGAAAGGAAGAAATAAAACTAACCCTATTTGTAGATGACTTGATTGTATAGATGGAAAATCTCAAGGAATCTACCAAAAACTCCTAGAACTAACAAATGAGTTTAGCAATTTGCAAAATATAAGAGCAACACAAAGAAATCAAGCACATTGCTATGTATTAATAATAAAGAAACCAAAATTTAAAATGTAATACCATTTACAATCATGCCAAAGGTAATCTTACTCCGGTAAGATCTAAACAAACCATGTAGAGGATCTGTTCCGAAAGTTACAAAATCCTGATGATAGAAATCAAAGAAGACCCAAATAAATGTAGAGACATACTGTATTTGTGTACCAGAACACTCAGCATAGTAAAGATGGCAATTCTTTCCAAATTAGTATTCAGGTTTAACACAATTCCTATTAATATCTCCTGAAGAAGGAAATGGCAACCCACTCTAGTATTCTTGCCTGGGAAATACCATGGACAGAGGAGCCCAGCAGGCTGAAGTCCATGGGGTTGTAAAGAGTAGGACACGACTTATCAGCTAAACAAAAACAACAATCAAGATGATAGTAATAAAGGCCATGTGGTATTGGTAGAAAGATAGGCAAATAGCTCAATGGGACAGAACAGAGAACCCAGAAATAGACCAACAGAAGCCATTCTGACTTTTGACAAAGATACAAAGCAGTTCGATGGAAGAAAGATTATCAGTTTTTTTAAAAGACTTCATTTTTTAATGCAGTTTTAGGTTCACAGCAAAATTGAACCAAAAGTACAGAAAGTTCCTTGCCCAGAGCATGCACAGCCTCCCCACTGTCAACATCCTGCACAAAAGTAGTATGTTTGTTATAATCAACTAAAGTACATCGACACACCATTACCACCCACAGTCTATAGTTTACATTAGATGTCACTATTGGAATTATGCATTCTATGATTTTGAGCAAATGTATGATGACATGTATCCATCATCATAGTATCACACAGAATAGATTCAATGCTCTAAGAATTCTCTGTGCTCTGCCTATTTATCCCTCCTCCACCCCGCACCTCACTCCTAACAACCATTGATCTCTTTTCTTTTTCTTTTTTTAAATACTTTTTTATTTGGCTGTGCTGGTTCTTAGTT
Organism: Muntiacus reevesi; assembly: GCF_963930625.1. NCBI lineage: Eukaryota > Metazoa > Chordata > Mammalia > Artiodactyla > Cervidae > Muntiacus > Muntiacus reevesi. The sequence goes on from NC_089249.1 coordinate 216,936,970, forward strand.
GCAGCACGTGGGATTTAGCTCCCTGACCAGGGTTTGAACCCAGACCCCCTGCGTTAGGGGCACAGAGTCTTAGCCCCTGGACCACCAGGAAGCCCACAACCACCGATCTCTTTATTGTCTTCAGTCTTCCCTTCTCCAGTGATAGTTTATGGTGAACGATGTCAGATTCGTGATCTCCGAAGAAGATTTAACTTTGGGACCAGCTCTTGATCACTCAAGAGCTTTTGTGTAACAAAGTTTTATTAAAGCCTGAAAGGGACAGAGAAAGCTTCTGACATAGACATCAGAAGGGGGATGAGAGTGCCCCCTTGCTAGTCGTAGCAAGGCCCTAGATGTTTTTATCAGACCCACTCTCACAACATACATTTTTTTTCCATTTATTTTTATTAGTTGGAGGCTAATTACAATAGTGTAGTGGTTTTTGTCATACATTTTAAGATAACAGGATTAGTCTAAAGGTTCTTGTTAAGGAGAAACATATCCTTGAACAAGATACATTGTTGTTACATAATCCTTACTAAGACTAAGGAATGTAGAAAAAAAGTTTGTCCTTTCCTCCTCCTTGAGAATTCCAGACCCCTATCTCGTCCTTGAGAGCCCCAGACCCTTCTCTCCTCCTCAGGAACACCAAACTTCTGATTAACCTTCCTAGGAATTGACTGTCTCACCAGAATGGCAAATGGTTAGCATCATTTCCCTAGTGGCTCAGACAGTAAAGCGTCTGCCTATAATGCGGGTGACCTGGGTCTGATCCCTGGGTTGGGAAGATCCCCTGGAGAAGGAAATGGCAACCCACTCCAGTACTCTTGCTTGGAAAATCCTATGGACAGAGGAGCCTAGGAGGCTGCAGTCTACAGGGTCGCAAAGAGTCGGACACGACTGAGCGACTTCACTTCACTTCTAGCATCGTACAGTATGTGGCCTTTTCAGTTTGCCTTCTTTCACTTAGAAATATACACTTTTGGTCCTTCATGGCTTTTCATGGCTTTTTAGCTCACATTCTCTTTTTGCTAACCAGTACTCTATTGGCTGCATGTACCACATTTTATCCATTTTTCTGCTGAAGGACATCTCGGTGACTTCCAGGTTTGGGCAATTATGAATAAAACCACCATAAATGTCAGTGTGTATGTTTTGTGTGGACTTACGTTTCAACTCCTTTGGGTAAATACCAAGGCACATCACTGCTGGATCACATGCTAAGAGTATTTTAGTTTTGTAAGACACTGCCAAACTGAATTCCAAAGTGGCTGTACCACTTTGCATTCCCATCAGCAATGACTGAGAGTTCCTACTGTACACCATCCTTATCTGCGTGTGGTGCTGTCACGTTCTAGATTTTGGCTGCTCTAAGAGGTGTATATAAAATCTCCCTTTAATTCAGTTGGTAAAGAATCCGCTTGCAATGCAGGAAACCTGGGTTTGATCCCTGGATTGGGAAGATTCCCCTGGTGAAGGGAAAGTGTCCAGTATTCTGGCCTGGAGAATACCATAGACTATATAGTAACCATGGGGGTCACAAAGAGTCGGACACGACTGAGTGACTTTCACTTTCAGAGGTGTATGGTGCTATTTCATTTATTTCACTGGTGTTTTAATTTGAAATTACCTAATGACTTCTGACAATGATTAGGTTTTCATGTGCTTATTTGCCATTTATATGTCTTCTTCGTCAAAATGTCTGTCCAGGTCTTTTGCCCATTTTTAATTTGGGTGGTTCATTTTCTTATTGTTGAATTTCAAGAGTTCTGTGTATATTTTGGGTAGCAGCCCTTTCCCAGATGTCTTTTGTAAAGATTTTCTCCCAATATATGGCTTGACTTTTGTTCTCTTCAAGATAGCCTTTTCACCAAGTGATGCTACGAAATTTGCCATCCTTAGACAAAAACTTATAAAAAAGAAAGAAAAGAAAAAAGTATTGACTTGTCTCATACCTTATACAAAAATTAACTTAAAATAGACCACATGTTTAAATGTAAAATGTAAAACCCATAGGGGGGAAAAATCAATAACCTGAAACTCATCAAAATTTTGAAGTTTGGCTTTGTAAAAAACCTTGTTAACAGAATGAAAAGATAAGCTACAAAGTGACAGAAAATATTTGCAAGCCATGTATTTGACAAAAGTCTACTATATAGAATATATGTAAAGAATTTCCATCACTCAAAAGTAAAAATTCAAATAGAAAATGGGCAAAGACATGAAGAGACATCTAATTAAAGAAGAAATAGAGATACAAATAATTGCATGGAAAGATGTTCAACATCAGCCATTAGGAAAATGCAAATTAAAACCACTGTGGAGTTGAAACAGCATTTCTCAGATGGGACTCAATGTAAGCTCCTTTCAATTCTTTTGCGTGTATACCTAGAAGTGGAGTTGCTGGATTATACAGTAATTTTATTTTAAATATTTTTTTATATTCCCATCATCAGTGCCCAAGGGTTCCAATTTCTCTACATTCTTGCCAACACTTATTTTTTATTTTGGGAGATGGAGGTACTTTCTCATTGTAGTTTTGATTTGCATTTCTCTAATAGCTAATTAGGACTTCCCTAGTGGCTCAGATGGTAAAAGCGTCTGCCTACAATGTGGGAGATGTGGGTTCGATCCCTGGGTTGGGAAGATTCCCCTGGAGAAGGAAATGTTGAGAATTTTTTCATATGCTTATGACTATTTGTATATATCTTTGTGGAGAAATGTCTATTCAAGTCCTTTACCTATTTTTGAATTGAGTTTGTTTTTTTTGTTTGTTGTTGGGTTTTAGGAGTTCTGTATATTCTAGATATTGATCCTTTATCTAATGTATGATTTGCAAATGTTTTCTCCCATTTTGTGGGTTGCCTTTTTACTTTGTTGATAGTGTCTTTTGATCCACATTAGAAAATTTTTCCATAAAGTCCAATTTGTCTATTTTGTCTTTTGTTTCTTGTGTCTTCGGTATTATATTCAAAAAATAACGGCCAAGTCCAGTGTCATGAAACTTTGGCCATGCTTTCTTCTAAGGGTTTTTATAGTTTTAGGCCTTATATTTAAGTCTTGAGTCCATTTTGAGTTCAATGGTGGTAACAATGAAACTTCATTCTTTTGCATGTAGATACTGAATTTTCCCACCATGTTTTGAAAAGACGGTCTTTTCCCTATTGAATTGTCTTGGCACCCTTGTTGAAAATAACTTGACTGTTTTTGTGAGGGCTTATTTCTGCACTCTCTAGTCTGTTCCATTAACCTATCTGTTTGTAATTTATGCCAGTACCACACTGTTTTGATTAATGTAGTAAGTTTTGAAATCAAGAACTTGATTCTTCATTTTCAATATTGTTTTGCCTATTTTGTGCCCTGATATTCTGTATGAATTTTAGGATAGGTGCAAAAAAAGTCACTGGGATTTTGATAGAGATTGTATTAAATCTGTAGTTTGCTTTGGGTAGTACTGACTTCATAAATTATTAATTTTTCCAATCCAAAGACACATAGGGTGTCTTTCTATTTATTTATGTCTTCTACAATTTCTTCTAGAAAATTTTTGTAGTTTTCATTGTACAAGTCTTTCAATTCTTCCAATAAGTTGATTCCTAAATTTTTTTGTACTATTGTAAATGGGATTAAAAATTAACTTTTTTTTCCAGCTTGCCTATGGGAATAGAAATGCAACTGATTTTTTGTCTTGACTTTGTATCCTGCTATTTTGCTGAATTTGTTTATTATGTCTAATGGGTTTGAGTGTGTGTGTGTATGTATGGAATCTTTAGGATTTCTACACAGACCATATTATCTGTGAACAAATATAATTTTACTTTTTCATTCTCAGTTTAGATAACTTCTATTTTTTCTTGTGTAATTGTTTATTCTAAGTCTTCTAGCTCTATGTGAAGTATAAGTGGCAAAAGTGGACATCTTTGTTTTTTTCCTAACCTTAGAAGAAAAAATTTCAGTCTGTCACCATGAGTATGATGCTCATTGTGGATTTTTCACATATGGCTTTTATTATATTGAGGTAGTTTCCTTCTATACCTAGTTTCTTGTTTGTTTTTATCATGAATGGGTATTAAATTTTGACAAATGCTTTTTCTTCATCAGTTGAGATAATAATGTGCTTTTCTTTTTTCTCTTAACATGGTGCATTACACTGATGAATTTTTGTATGTTTAACCATCTTTGCATTCCAGGGATAAATCTCACTTGATTATGGTGTAAAATCCTTTTAATATGCAGCTGAATTTGGTCTGCTAGTACTTTGTGGATTTTTGATTCAACTTTCATAAGGAATATTGGTCTGTTGTTTCTTTTCTTGTAGTGTTTTTGCCTGGCTTTAGTATCAGAGTATCCAACATTGCTGGATCATCGAAAAAGCAAGAGAGTTCCAGAAAAACATCTATTTCTGCTTTATTGACTATGCCAAAGCCTTTGACTCTGTGAATCACAATAAACTGTGGAAAATTCTGAAAGAGATGGGAATACCAGACCACCTGACCTCCTTCTTGAGAAACCTATATGCAGGTCAGGAAGCAACAGTTAGAACTGGACTTGGAACAACAGACTGGTTTCAAATAGGAAAAGGAGTATGTCAAGGCTGTATTGTCACCCTGCTTATTTAACTTATATGCAGAGTACATCATGAGAAACGCTGGGCTGGAAGAAGCACAAGCTGGAATCAACATTGCCGGGGGAAATATCAATAACCTCAGATATGCAGATGACACCACCCGTATGGCAGAAAGTGCAGAGGAACTAAAAAGCCTCTTGATGAAAGTGAAAGAGGAGAGTGAAAAAGTTGGCTTAAAGCTCAACACTCAGAAAACTAAGATCATGGCATCTGGTCCCATCACTTCATGGCAAATAGATGGGGAGACAGCGGAAACAGTGTCAGACTTTATTTTGGGGGGCTCCAAAATCACTGCAGATGGTGATAGCAGCCATGAAATTAAAAGATGCTTACTCCTTGGAAGGAAAGTTATGACCAACCTAGATAGCATATTAAAAAGCAGAGACATTACTTTGCCAACAAAGGTTCATCTGGTCATGGCTATGGTTTTTTCAGTGGTCATGTATGGATGTGAGAGTTGGACTGTGAAGAAAGCTGAGTGCTGAAAAATTGATGCTTTTGAACTGTGGTGTTGGAGAAGACTCTTGAGAGTCCCTTGGACTGCAAGGAGATCCAACCAGTCCATCCTGAAGGAGATCAGTCCTGGGTTTCATTGGAAGGACTGATGCTGAAGCTGAAACTCCAGTACTTCGGCCACCTCATGTGAAGAGTGGAAAAGACTCATTGGAAAAGACCCTGATGCTGGGAGGGGTTGGGGGCAGGAGAAGAAGGGAACGACAGAGGATGAGATGGCTGGATAGCGTCACCAACTTGATGGACATGAGTTTGAGTCAACTCCAGGAGTTTGTGATGTACAGGGAGGTCTGGTATGCTGCGATTCACAGGGTTGCAAAGAGTCGGACACGACTGAACGACTGAACTGAACTTAGTATCTGAGTAATGCTGATTTACCCTGAATGAAAGATTTAGAAATGAATTAGAAAACGTTCCCACTTTAACTTTTTGAAAAGTTTAGTGTTGGCTCTTCTTTAAACGTTTGGTAGAATTCACCAGTGAAGACAACAACTGATGGCTTTTTATTCCCGTTGGGAGATTTTTAGATTACTGATTCACTCTCCTTACTTATGTTTCTTTGTAGCTTAGTCTTGGTAGGTTTTGAGATTTTAGGAATTTGTCTGACTCAACTAGGTTATCCAATTTGTTGTCGTACAATTACTTAGAGTGCGTGTGTGCTAAGTCGCTTCTGTCATGTCTGACTTTTTGTGACCCTATGGACTGTAGCCCTCCAGGTTCCTCTGTCCGTGGGGATTCTCCAAGCAAGAAGACTCGAGTGGGTTGCCACGCTCTCCTCCAAGGGATCTTCCCAACCCGGGGACTGAACCCGCACCTTTTATGCGTCTTGCATTGGCAGGTGGGTTCTTTACCACTAATGTCACCTGGGAAGCTCTTTCTTATAGTAAGTACTGTCTTGTAATAATTTTGATTTCTCTAGAATTGTCCTTACTTTCATTTCTGATATTAGTCATCTGAGTATTGTTTGAATCCATCTATTTAAAGATTTGTCAATTTTCTGTTCCTTGTTTTATTTATCTCTGCTCTGATCTATAATTTTCTTCATTCTGCTAGTTTGGGGTTTAGTTTTTCTTCTTTTACTAGTTCTTTAAACTGTAAAGTGAGGTTGTTGATTTGAGGTCTTATTTATTCACAGAAGCATTTAGAGCTGTAACTGTGCCCCTTAGCACCGCTTTCTCTGTGTCCCATAAGTTCTGGTACATTGTGTTTTTGTTGTCAGTCATCTCTAAGTGTATTTTTAGAAATACCGTGTGATTTCTTCTTGATCCACTGGTTGCTTAAAAAGAAAAAAGTTTATAATTAAAATCATACAATCCCCTTTACTAGACAGTAAGTACCATACGGCCAGAGAACGTGTCTATTTTTGAGTCACCAACATATATCTAATACGAAAATTAGGACTTGGCACAAAATAGGTGCTCACATCACAGTGGTTAAATAAATGAATAGCTCTAATCACATAAAAATCTATCGTTTAATTTCCACACATTTGTGATTTTTTCCAATTTTCCTCCTGTTAATGATTTTTAACTTCATCCCACTGTTGTCAGAGAACATACATTGTATGCTGTCTAGTTTTTAAAATTTATTGTGACACTTTATCTCAATATATGCCTAATATTTTCTCTATTCTGAGAAATGTTCCATGTGCACTTGAGAAGAATATGTATTCTGTTATTGTTAGTAGAGTGTTGTGTATGTCTATTAAATCTGGTTGGCTCATTGGGTTGTTCAAGTCCTCTGTTTCCTTACTTGTCTTCTTTTTTTTTTTTTTTCCCTTCTATCCATTATTGAGAGTTGGCGGCTCCCCTGGTAGCTCAGTTGGTAAAGAATATGCCTGCAATGCAGGAGACCCGGGTTCAATCCCTGGGTAGGGAAAGTCCTCTGGAGAAGGAAATGGCAAACCACTCCAGTATTCTGGCCTGGAAAATCCCATGGACAGAGGAGCCTGGTGGGCTATAGTCCATGGGGTCACAAGGGTCAAACATGACTTAGTAACTAAACCACCCACTCGAGAGTTGGATATTAAAGACTCCAGCTATAATTGTAGAACTGTCTTGTTTTCCTTTCAATTCTGTCCATTTAAAAAAAAAAATTTATTTTTTGGCCAAGCAGAATGTGGAATCTGGTTCCCCAAACAGGGATTGAAACTGTGTCCCCTGCATTGGAAGTCTTAACCTAGACTGACAAAGTCACCAATTCTGTCAATTTTTGCTTCAGAATTTTTATGATTTATTATTAGGTATGTAAATATTCATAATCATTTTATCTTCTTGCTGTATTGAACCTTTTATTAATATATAATGTCCTTTGTTTCTTGTACGTTTTTAAACTTAAAATCTGTTTTGTTTGATACTAGTTTAGCCACTCTTGCTCTCTCCTGGTAACTATTTGCCTGGACTATACTTTTCAGTTCTTTCACTTTCAAGTCTGTTTCTGTCTTTGTAGCTAAAACGAGTCTCTTGGGAATTCCCTGGCAGTCCAGTGGTTCATCAGCTGGTAAAGAATCCGCCTGCAGTCCAGGAGACCCTGGTTTGATTCCTGGGTTGGGAAGTTCCCCTGGAGAAGGGATAGGCTACCCACTCCAGTATTCTTGGGCTTTCCTGGTGGCTCAGATGGTAAAGAATCTGCCTGCAATGTGGGAGACCTAGGTTTGATACCTGGGTTGGGAAGATTCCCTGGAGAAGGGAGAAGGGAAAGGCTATCCACTCCAGTATTCTGGCCTGGAGAGTCCCCATGGGCAGAGGTGCCTGACAGGCTACAGTCCATGGGGTTGCAATGAGTCAGACACAATTGAGCAACGAAGTACAGCACACCAGTGGTTAGGACGTGGCGCTTTCACTGCCATGGGTCAGGGTTCAATCCTGGTAGGGAAACTAAGATCCCACAAACCCTGTGGTGTGGCCCAAAATAATAATAATAAAATAAAATATTCTCTTGAGTTAGGCAGTGGCAGGGGGAGGCACAGGTGGGCCTCACCAGACCGGTTGAAGGAACGAAGAGCGAGCAAAATCCTATACCGCTGCCCCAGCCCAGCCTCCCTCAGTTTGGACCTGCCGGTGGTGGGGACCCTGATTCCTCAGCACACCTAACTCCAGCAGCCCCAGAGCCTGTCCTCAGTCCTTCCAAATCCCCAGTGCCAACCCAGACTCTTGGCGAAGACAGTTGGTAGAACTCAACAAAAATCCAGTGGAAGAAACTGGTCAACCACTTGTAAAAGAATGAAACTAGAACACTTTCTAACACCATACACAAAAATAAACTCAAAATGGATTAAAGATCTAAATGTAAGACCAGAAACTATAAAACTCCTAGAGGAGAACATAGGCAAAACCCTCTCCGACATAAATCACAGCAGGATCCTCTATGACCCACCTCCCAGAATATTGGAAATAAAAGCAAAAATAAACAAATGGAACCTAATGAAACTTAAAAGCTTTTACACAGCAAAGAAAAATATAAGCAAGGTGAAAAGACAGCCTCAGATTGGGAGAAAATAATAGCAAACGAAGCAACAGACAAAGGATTAATCTCAAAAATATACAAGCAACTCCTGCAGCTCAACTCCAGAAAAATAAATGACCCAATCAAAAAATGGGCCAAAGAACTAAACAGACATTTCTCCAAAGAAGACATACAGATGGCTAACAAACACATGAAAAGATGCTCAACGTCACTCATTATCAGAGAGATGCAAATCAAAACCACAATGAGGTACCATTACACGCCAGTCAGGATGGCTGCTATCCAAAAGTCTACAAGCAATAAATGCTGAAGAGGGTGTGGAGAAAAGGGAACCCTCTTACACTGTTGGTGGGAATGCAAACTAGTACAGCCGCTATGGAAAACAGTGTGGAGATTTCTTAAAAAACTGGAAATAGAACTGCCATATGACCCAGCAATACCACTTTTGGGCATACACACCGAGGAAACCAGATCTGAAAGAGACACGTGCACCCCAATGTTCATCGCAGCACTGTTTATAACAGCCAGGACATGGAAGCAACCTAGATGCCCATCAGCAGATGAATGGATAAGGAAGCTGTGGTACATATACACCATGGAATATTACCCAGCCATTAAAAAGAATTCATTTGAATCAGTTCTAATGAGATGGATGAAACTGGAGCCCATTATACAGAGTGAAGTAAACCAGAAAGATAAAGAACATTACAGCATACTAACACATATATATGGAATTTAGAAAGGTGGTAATGATAACCCTATATGCAAAACAGAAAAAGAAACACAGATGTACGGAACAGAGTTTTAGACTCTGTGAGAGAAGGTGAGGGTGGGATGTTTCGAGAGAACAGCATCGAAACATGTATATTATCTATGGTGAAACAGATCACCAGCCCAGGTTGGATGCATGAGACAAGTGCTCGGGCCTGGTGCACTGGGAAGACCCGGAGAGATCGGGTGGAGAGGGAGGTGGGAGGGGGGATCGGGATGGGGAATACGTGTAACTCTATGGCTGATTCATGTCAATGTATGACAAAAACCACTACAATGTTGTAAAGTAATTAGCCTCCAACTAATAAAAATAAATGGAAAAAAAAAAAAAAAAAGAGGGCAATAGGGTGAATGTCAAGCTGTTGACTTTGAACATGGAGGCAGGGGCCCTGAACCAAGGCATGCAGGCAACCTGTCTCAGACAGGAAAGACAAGGCAACAAGTTCTCCTCAGAGCCTCCAGTGGGAACCCAGTTCTGCCTATCCACTTTTGGATTTCTGAACTCCAGGGGTGTTAAAAAGTAAATCTGACACCCTACACCCATGGCTGATTCATGTCAATGTATGTATGGCAAAAACCACCATAATATTGTAAAGTAATTAGCCTCCAATTAAAATTAATTAATTAATTTAAAAAATCCAGTGGAAGGCTTTTCAGCAGGTTTGATAGATGACTATGATCTCTATCAATGGGCAATCCTTACTATTGTTCTTCCTAAAATAAAATTCATTATAGAAATCTGGTGCCCAAATGTTGATAAAAATGGTAAAACATGCATTGTTATTCTTCACAAGCCTGAAAAAGATAAATATGGCTATGAAAAACCTGAGGAACGCTGGCTGCCTATTCCCACTGTGGAAACAATCATGATTAGTGTCATTCCTATGCTGGTAGACCCTAATGGAGACTCATGTGCTAATATTGATGCTGTGAAAGAATGAAGACAGAAATGGTGAATTAAAATGAAATGTTGGGGGACTTTCCTGGTGGTCCAGTGGCTAACACTCCATACTTTCACTTCAGGAGGCCCGGGTTTGATCCCTGGTCAGGGAACTTGATCCCGCATGCCACAACTAAGGCCTGAAACAGTAAAATGAATTAATTAAAAAAAAGGAAAGTTGCGTGCTGTGTGAGGAAAAGCCAAGAGACTGCTTTTGAGTGACATTTATTCAACAGCTGTAACTTCCGTTTTTTCAGGGACTGCAGTTGAGAAGCATGGCACTGTTTTCCTTGCACTCTACTCACCTATTGCTGGACTTCTGTTGTAACAAGCTGGCAAAAAGGCTAAAACTGGGCTCCAAAAAAACATGCCAGTATCAATGTTGACAAGAGCCTAAAAAGTGCCAACTTACAGATAATTATGCATTTCGAATTCTAATGAACTGCTTTAACCTTCAGGAAGAATTGTAAAGACTTGTACATAGCACAATATGATCCAGATAGTACTATACATGTGTTTATGTACATCCACAAATATACCTTGCACCAGATAATGTTTTCTTGTAGTAGAATAAGAATCACATAAATTCCGAAAGATTTTAACAGGTTTTCTTTCCCTATTGTTTCTTACCACTTTTAAAAGATTCCTTAAAGCAAGTCAGATGAAAAGCAATTAGGACTAAAAGTTTCCATTTAATTTCCTTTTTTTAAAAAAAATGTATGGGAGTATTTATTTAATATTTCTTGAGACAAATCATCTACAGTAGTAACTTGAAAACAGTTCTAGCAGAATTGTGGAATGTCTGTTTATAAATGCATTGGACAAAGCAATAGTTACAAAAATCTCAGCCTTGGCAGGATGATGGATCAGGCAGAGAAATAATTATTTCCATGTCTATAATTAAAGCACATTTTTTAAAATGTTTCCATCTTCAGTTCAGTTCAGTCACTCAGTCGTGTCCGATTCTTTGCAACGCCATGGACTACAGCACACCAGGTCTCCCTGTCTGTCACCAAATCCCAGAGTTTACTCAAACTAATGTCCATCGAGTCAGTGATGCCATCCAACCATCTCATCCTCTGTCGTCCCCTTCTCCTCCCGCCTTCAATCTTTCCCAGCATCAGGGTCTCTTCCAGTGAGTCAGCTCTTCGCATCAGGTAGCCAAAGTATTGGAGTTTCAGCTTCAGCATCAGTCATTTCAATGAATATTCAGGACTGATTTCCTTTAGGATGGACTGGTTGGATCTCCTTGCAGTTCAAAGGACTCTCAAGAGTCTTTTCCAACACTACAGTTCAAAATCATCAATTCTTCAGTGCTCAGCTTTCTTTATAGTCCAACTCTCACATCCATACATGACTACTGGAAAAACCATAGCCTTGACTAGATGGACCTTTGTTGGCAAAGTAATGTCTCTGCTTTTTAATATGCTGTCTATGTTGGTCATTACTTTTCTTCCAAGGAGCAAGCGTCTTTTAATTTCGTGGCTACCGTCATCATCTGCAGTGATTTTGGAGTTCAAAATCACTTAAACATCTTAACATAATATGTTTCCATCTTAAACATAATAAAAGTTCAAACATGTGGTGCTCGCTTCGGCAGCACATATACTAAAATTGGAACGATACAGAGAAGATTAGCATGGCCCCTGCGCAAGGATGACACACAAATTCATGAAGCGTTCCATATTTTTTCAACTAATAAAAATAAATGAAAAAAAAAATTCAAACATGTGGACCAATCACTGCTATGAAGCATCATCGTCACAGTTTTACCCACAATGCCCAAGTCAGGCACTGAGAGAATATCTTCTCAAAGGAGCTGGAGTTACTTTCTCCCAATTACATGTTGATTTATGTAGATTTCTCAGGACCTGTTTCTGAACATTAATCAGTGATATTTCTTACATTTGGTGTATAGACTAGAGAGTCATTTGTAAAGTGTTACAATACTACCTACTCCAAATTACCTACTAGTAGGTGGGATGAAAGAAAAGTATTGCACAAATTAATGCAAAAAACCCTAACAATTCTATTTTGGTTTATAGTATCTCAATTTTAGGAGTATTATTATCAACTTCTTGATTACCTGTACAAATGGATGGAAAAATACCACAGGTCTATAAATTATAATGAGTAATCCAAAAACTTTTCAAGTGCATTCATCTGATTGTTTTCCAGAATATATATGTTTTGTTATATAATAAATATTTTCAAACAAAATCAGCATATATTAATTTCCTTTAAACCATCCAGGCTTCATTAAACTCTTTTCACTTACTTAACTTTTGTATCTTCTTTGTTTTGACACACTCTCCTTTGCTCTTATCTCTTCTGTATGTCAGGAAATTTTCAACTCATTTAGTTCAAATACTGAACTACTCAATAAGCAGTTACTTGATTTTTTTTTTTTTTTTGGCTGTGCCACCTGGCATGTAGGATTTTCGTTTCCCAGCCAGGATCAAACCCGCCCCCTGCAGTGGAAGCCCGGAATCCCAACCGCTGAACCACCAGGGAAGTCACAAGTACTTGATCTTTAATGATGACTTCAGAGGAGTGGTCCTCACCAGGTGCTTTATCCCTTTCATATTTATTTGCACCCATCTCTTGAGTTGGACGTAGTAATAACATTTTTCGTTGTTGAGAGCACTTTTCAGTCATTATCCCCACGAACCAAGAAGAGTTGGTTCTAAATTCAATTCAGATTTAAAATTATTAAAATTTACCCCAAACAATACAAAATTTGGTTTTATTTTTGCCCTTCAGTTACCCAATGTGAAGTATGGATGAATAAAGAATGCACAGCTATAGCTTTCTACTTAACTTCTATGTTTGCTATTTAAAATGCTGTTTACCCTCAAACCCTTCTCCTTCTTCATATTCCTTTGCCTCTATTCTATACTGCAGATTTTTTTCTCACCTATTGTAAAAGAAACTGTGATGTCTATTTTCATGCAATTTGATTTTGGAATTTTGTCACCTGATGTAGTGAGTTCTTCCAAAATAAATTTTTTTTCCAATAAAATTTTTAAAAAGTAAAATGAAATAAAATGAGCCTCTTGCAAATAGCATATATTTGGGTTGTTTTTTACCCATCCTGCCAATCTTTGGCTTGACTGGAGAGTTTAATCTACTTACATTTAATAAATTACATTTAAAATAATTACTTATTAGGCGGGACTTACCTCTGTCATTTTGCAATTTTTTTCTATTTCCCTTATAGCTTTTTGTTCCTCATTTCTTGTGTTTACTTCTTTTGCATAACTTTCTGTAGTGAAACATTAAAATTCCTTTCTCATTTCTTTTTGTGTACATTCTTTTTTTTTTTTTTTTGCCATACCTTGCCATACACAGGAATCTTAACTCCCCAATGAGGGACTGAGGCTGTGTCTCATGCAGTGGAAGCATGGCATCTTAACCACTGGACTGCCAGCAAAGTCCCTTGTGTATATTCTTTAGCTATTTTCTTTGTGGTTACCATGGAGATTATATTTAACATCCTAAAGTTATAACACTCTAATTTGAATTTATATCAGCTTACCTTCGATAACATATAAAAACTCTGCTCCTTTAACAGCTCTTTTCTCACCCCTTTCAGTTGTTTATTACAAAATTTTATCTTTATACATTGTAATGGTTATTCTTTACTATAAAAAGAAACTAACAGTTGGTGCATGTAATAAGCTGAATAAATCTCGGAAATTATGCTGAGTGAAAAAAGCCAATCTCAGAAAGTTACATACTGTATGATTCCATTTATATAACATTCTTGAAATGACAAAGTTATAGAAATGGAAAACAGGTTAGTGGTTGTCTGAGGTAAGAGGGAGTTAGGGGTAGGGTGAGAGGGTAGGGAAGTGGGTGTGGCTATAAAAGGACAACATGAAATATTCTTGTGGTGATGGAACTACTGTGTCTGGACTGTATCAATGTCAATATCCTAGTTGTGATATTGTGTTGTACTTGGGCAAGATGATACCATTGGGGGAAACTGAGTAATGGGCACTCTGGATCTCTGAGTTGCTTCTCACAATTTCATGTTAATCTATAATTATCTCAATATAAAAACTTTAATTAAAAAATATTTATTTATTTATTTTTGTTTGCACTATATCTTCATTGATGTGACTTTTTCTAGTTGCAGTGAGCTTGGGCTACTCTTTGGTTGCCCTGTTGGAGCTTCTCTTCGCAGTGGCTTCTCCTCTTCGGGAGCACAGGCTCTAGGTGCTGGGGCTTATGTAGTTACCCCACATGGGCTCCAGTAGTTGTGACATCCTACTCACTAGTTGCGGCATGCAGAGGCTTAGTTGTTCCCTGGCAAGTGGAATCTTCCCAGACCGGGGAACCAACTTACATCTCCTGCATTGGCAGGCAGATTCCCAGCCACTGTACCACCAGGGATGTCCCTCAGTTCAGTAGCTCAGTCGTGTCCAACTCTTTGCGATCCCATGGACTGTAGCATGCTAGGCTTCCCTGTCCATCACCAACTCCCGAATCTTACTTAACTCATGTCCATCGAGTCGGTGATGCCATCCAACCATCTCATCCGCTGTCATCCCCTTCTCCTCCCGCCTTCAATCTTTCCCAGCATCAGGGTCTTTTCCAATGAGTCAGTTCCTCACATTAGGCGGTCAAAGTGTTGGAGTTTCAGCTTCAGCATCAGTCCTTCCAATGAATATTCAGGACTCAGTTCCTTTAGGATGGACTGGTTGGATCTCCTCGCAGTCCAAGGGACTCTCAAGAGCCTTCTCCAATACCACAGTTCAAAAGCATCAATTCTTCAGTGCTCAACTTCCTTTATAGTCCAACTCTCACATTCATACATGACTACGGAAAAACCATAGCTTTGACTAGACAGACCTTTGTTGGCAAATTAATGTCTCTGCTTTTTAATATTCTGTCTAGGTTTGTCATAGCTTTTCTTCCAAGGAGCAAGCATCTTTTAATTTCATGGCTGCAGTCACCATCTGCAGTGATTTTGGAGCCCAAGAAAATAAAGTTTGTCACTGTTTCCACTGTTTCCCCATCTATTTGCCAAGAGGTGATGGGACAAGATGCCATGATCTTAGTTTTCTGAATGTTGAGTTTCAAGTCAAATTTTTCACTCTCCTCTTTCACTTTCATGAAGAGGCTCTTTAGTTCTTCTTTACTTTCTGCCATAAGGGTGGTGTCATCTGCATATCTGAGGTTATTGATATTTCTCCCAGCAGTCTTGATTCCAGCTTGTGCTTCATCTGGCCTGGCATTTCGCATGGTGTACCCTCCATATAAGTTAAATAAGTGGGGTAACAATATACAGCCTTGACATACTCCTTTCTCGATTTGGAATCAGTCTGTTGTTTCATGTCCAGTTGTAACTGTTGTTTCTTGACCTGCATACAGATTTCTCAGGAGGCAGGTCAGGCGGTCTGGTATTCTCATCTCTTTAAGAACTTTCCACAGTTTGTTGTGATCCATAGAGTCAAAGACGTTGTCATAGTCAATAAAGCAGAATAGATGTTTTTCTGGAACTCTCTTCCTTTTTCGATGATCTAATGGATGTTGGCAATTTGATCTCTGGTTCCTCTGCCTTTTCTAAATCCAGCTTGAACATCTGGAAGTTCACAGATCACATACTTTTGAAGCCTGGCTAGGAGAATTTTGAGCATTACTTTGCTAGCATGTGAGATGAGTGCAATTGTGTGGTAGTTTGAACATTCTTTGGGATTGCCTTTCTTTGGAATTGGAATGAAAACTGACCTTTTCCAGTTCTTTGGCCATTGCTGAGTTTTCCAAATTTGCTGGCATATTGAGTGCAGCACTTTCACAGCATCATCTTTCAGGATTTGAAATAACTCAACTGGAATTCCATCACCTACACTAGCTTTGTTCATAGTTATGCTTCTTGTTCATAGTTAAGAAGTCAAGGCCCACTTAACTTCACAATCCAGGGTGTCTGGCACTAGGTGAGTGATCGCAGCATCGTCATTATCTGGGTCGTGAAGATCTTTTTTGTCTAGTTCTTCTGTGTATTCTTGCCTCCTCTTCTGCATCTGTTCTGCTCTGTTAGGTCCATACCATTTCTGTCCTTTATTGAGCCCATCTTTGCATGAAATGTTCCCTTGGTATCTCTAATTTTCTTAAAGAGATCTCTAGTCTTTCTCATTCTATTGTTTTCCTCTATGTCTTTGCATTGATCAGTGAGGAAGGCTTTCTTATCTCTCCTTGCTATTCTTTGGAACTCTGCACTCAAATGGGTATATCTTTCCTTTTCTCCTTTGCCTTTAGCTTCTCTTATTTTCTCAGCTATTAGTAAGGCCTCCTCAGACAACCATTTTGCCTTTTTGTATTTCTTTTTCTTGGGGATGCTATTGATCACTTCCTCTTGTACAATATCACAAACCTCCATCCATAGTTCTTCAGGGACTCTGTCTATCAGATCTAATCCCTTGAATCTATTTGTCACTTCCACTGTATAATCATAAGGGATTTGATTTAGGTCATACCTGAATGGTCTAGTGGTTTCCCCTACTTTCTTCAATTTAAGTCTGAATTTGGCAATAAGGAGTTCATGATCTGAGCCACAGTCAGCTCCCGGTCTTGTTTTTGCTGACTGTATAGAGCTTCTCCATCTTTCGCTGCAAAGAATATAATCAATCTGATTTTGGTGTTGACCATCTGGTGATGTCCATGTGTAGAGTCTTCTCCTGTGTTGTTGGAAGAGGGTGTTTGCTATGACCAATGTGTTCTCTTGTCAAAGCTCTATTAGCCTTTGACCTGCTTCATTTTGTACCCCAAGGTCAAATTTGCCTGCTACTCCAAGTATTTCTTGACTTCCTACTTTTGCATTCCAGTCCCCTATAATGAAAAGGACATCTTTTTTGGGTGCTAGTTCTAGAAGTTCTTGTAGTTCTTCACAGAACCGTTCAACTTCAGCTTCTTCAGCATCACTTGTTGGAGCATAGACTTGGATTACTGTGATATTGAATGGTTTGCCTTGGAAATGAGCAGAAATCATTCTGTTGTGCTTGAGATTGCATCCAAGTACTGCATTTCAGACTCTTTTGTTGACCATTATAGCTACTCCATTTCTTCTAAGGGATTCTTGCCCACAGTTCAGTTCAGTTCAGTTGCTCAGTCTTGTCCAACTCTTTTCGACCCCATGGACTGCAGCACGCCAGGCCTCCCTGTCCATCACCAACTCTGAGAGTTTACCCAAACTCATGACCATTGAGTCGGAGACACCATCCAACCACCTCATCCTCTGTCCCCTTCTCCTCCCACCCTGAATCTTTCCCAGCATCAGGGTCTTTTCAAAAGAGTCAGTTCTTTGCATTAGGTAGCCAAAGTATTCTTGCCCATAGTAGTAGACATAATTGTCATCTGAGTTAAATTCACCCATTCCATCCATTTTCGTTCACTGATTCCAAAAATGTTGATGTTCACTCTTGCCATCTCCT
This sequence comes from Muntiacus reevesi, assembly GCF_963930625.1. Classification (NCBI taxonomy): domain Eukaryota; kingdom Metazoa; phylum Chordata; class Mammalia; order Artiodactyla; family Cervidae; genus Muntiacus; species Muntiacus reevesi. Next base: position 216,954,701 of record NC_089249.1, read on the forward strand.
GTTTGACCACTTCAAATTTACTTTGACTCATGGACCTAACATTCCAGGTTCCTATGCAATATTGCTCTTTACAGCAACAGACTTTACTTCCATCACCAGTCACATCCACAACTGGGTATTGTTTTTGCTTTGGCTCTGTCTCTGCATTCTTTCTGGAGTTATTTCTCCACTAATCTCCAGTAGCATATTGGGCACCTACCAACCTGGGAGTTCGTCTTTCAGTGTTCTATCTTTTTGCCTTTTCATACTGTTCATGGGGTTCTCAAGGCAAGAATACTGAAGTGGTTTGCCATTCCCTTCTCCAGTGGGCCACATTTTGTCAGAACTCTCCACCATGACCTGTCCATCCTGGGTGGCCCTAGATGGCATGACTCATAGTTTCATTGAGTTAGACAAGGCTGTGGTCCATGTGATCAGTTTGGTTAGTTTGCTGTGATTGTGGTTTCCAGTCTGTCTGCCCTCTGATGGACAAGGATAAGAGGCTTATGGAAGCTTCCTGATGGGAACTTATATCAAATGTTGATACCTCAGTGAAAGTCACTCAGTCATTTTCGACTCCTTGTGATCCCCCATAGGATATACGTGTCCATGGAATATATATATCAGTGGACCATAGAGTCCATGGAATTCTCCAGGCCAGAACTCTGGAGTGGGTTGCCTATCCCTTTTCCAGCAGCTCCTCCCCACCTCTTGCATTGCAGGCTAATTCTTTACCAGCTGAGCTATCAGGGAAGATCGGGATGTCTCTAAAAAGCTTAACTTTAAAAATACCTAAAAGTATTATCATAAAATGTTATCATTTGTTAATTCTGTAATTATCTGTTAATTCTAAGTGGTGGTTACAACAGCAGTGATATAGCATGTAGTTAAAACAGCACAGGAAAACACAAGCAGAAGCAAGCCCAGAGCGGCAGAGCCTATGCCCAGGGAAGTCAAGCATCTTAGGTTAGTCTCCTGTCCCTTATAACTCGCTTGCCGACTCAAAGTACGTTAGTTTCACCATCTGTAAAACAAAACAAAACAAACTGATAATCAACACCAGTCACTGGGCGGCGATGAGAGTTAAAGGGGAAAAAAATCCAATTCTGCAGCCCTAGATAGAAGCGACGCCCCAATCAGGTACTGCCGCGCCGCGGCCTCGGAGCATCTGGGACTTGTAGTCCACCCGGCGGAACTCGCTGTCCCGGCAGGTCCTGCGGCGGCGGCAGGGCTACGTGGCGCGGCACGCTGCGCCTGCGCGGGCAGGTGGGGCAAGATGGCTGCTGAGCGGAGCTTGTGGGTCGTCGGGCTCTGCCCTGGCTCCCGGTTGGGTAGGGTCGTTCGGGTCCTCCTACTACTGTTGTGGTTTGCGGCCCGCGGAGGCGCGCTATACTTCCACATTGGGGAGACGGAAAAAAAGTGCTTTATTGAGGAGATTCCGGACGAGACCATGGTTATAGGTACGGGGGAAGGGAGAGAGTTTTCAAGACCGCGGTCTTGGGGTGGGGGTGGGGGGAGTGCGGGAGAGTCACGTCTTCAGAGCCGGGAGCAGGCTGCCTCGCAGTACCCTGGCCACCGTGGACCCGGCGCCACTTCGCGCTCCTCAGACTGGGCTCGCCCCGATTCCCTCCAGGAAACTACCGGACGCAGCTGTATGACAAGCAGCGAGAGGAGTACCAGCCGGCCACCCCTGGACTTGGCATGTTCGTGGAGGTTAAAGACCCAGAGGATAAAGTGAGTTGGCCCCTTAGCCTCGCACCCCCCACCCCGCTCTGCACTTGGGCGCCAGATCAAGCAGGCACTGGTACTTCCTCTCATAGTTTCCGCATCTGCTCAACTGGTAAAAAAAGAAAAAAAAAGCAGTTAGTACTATGGGAAGAACCTGCGTTTTTACTCCAGTCTAACCTTGGGCTGTTTCAGTGCTAGCTGCTTCTGTCAACTTGTTACTGATCTCAGTGTGAATTCAAGTAAGTTGCTTTTCCTGAGCCATTGTTCTAGGTCTGTGAAATAGAAATTCATCCATCTTAACAGATGTGATGGGTAGATTAATTGTGGTACTGGAAACCAAAGAGTTTTGTTGACTCTATAGACCTTAGGATATCAGGGAACAGGGTAGTTTCCAAAAAGAATGAGCAGCTGTTAATTTGACAAATAAGAATATTAAACCACATCACAAAACCAACCAAACAAAACCGTTTCGCTGTCACCTTTCACTTGCAAGAATCACAGTGAAAGAGTTGAAAGGGCATGAGTTATGAATAAAGTAAAGACCTTTCCAAGAGTGGCCACATGCCAACTTCATGTCAGTCTCTTCACCCTTTCTCCAGATAGCTCAAAGGCAAGTTTTTGGCAACTGCTGCTAAGCAGCATTGAAACTTTTAGTGTCGTGGGATGTCTCTGCTTGTCAACTTTTAAGGGACTTAGAGCCTTAAGCACCACTCAGCCTTATCCTTACTGTAATGCTCATTGAAGTCTCTGCTCTCCAGGTTATCCTGGCCCGGCAGTATGGCTCTGAAGGCAGATTCACCTTCACCTCCCATACCCCTGGTGAGCATCAGATCTGTCTTCACTCCAATTCCACCAAGTTCTCTCTCTTTGCTGGAGGCATGCTGGTAAGTGGACCCATGTTGGATTCTTTCAACCTATGGCTCATCAAGACTGGGAACTAACTGGTGGTACTGTAGGTGACTATGTCAGATTTTGTGTCTCTTAATACAACTGGGTTTCCAGACAACATTAAGCGGGTGGTTGAAAAGCTTTCTGTATATGCATTGGTGAAAGCATCAGCCAAGGCTTATTCTTGCCTTTGGGCCTAGAGCCCCATAGGGCCAGACACTGAGGACAGCTCAGTCAGTGTTGGCTAAATGAACATATGAAGAAAGGTGGGAGGACCAGCTGTTAGGCCCTGGCAGGAAGACAGAGCAGGGCTACCTGATTCTCCCAACCTTCCTGGTCTTGTCTGTCTCCAGAGAGTTCACCTGGACATCCAGGTAGGTGAACATGCCAACGACTATGCAGAAATTGCTGCCAAAGACAAGTTAAGTGAGCTGCAGCTACGAGTGCGACAGCTGGTCGAGCAAGTGGAGCAGATCCAGAAAGAGCAGAACTACCAGCGGGTGAGTGGCTGAGGAGCAGTGGGCGTCTTCCCAGAGGCTGCCCACTGTCTTAGCTTGGAGTTGCACATCAGATTCATTGTGAATCCAAGGGACTTCTGTGTCTGTGCTGCACTGCCAGCCTAAAAGGTGGGATGGGTATTACTAACTCTACTTTGTAATTGAGAAGACAGTCTCTTAAGAGGCTGTCATTGATTTTTATACAGTTATAAATTTGGAGATTAAAAGAAATTCTGGAAGGACAAATCCTATTAAGGTAAAATTTTTCTCTAATTTCTAAGGTAGAATCAGAAAAAGTTAACTTATTAAAATAATTAAATTGGTAACTTATTGCAGGTTGTCAAATATAACTTTTCTTTCAAAATGGTGAAAAGTTTGGCTATTGGAATTTATCAATTTAGACTTGTTTTTATATATGTTACAGGAAAATAAAAGCTATTGAAAATTTGAAAAAAAAAAAAAACAAAAACCAACAACAACAAAAAAAAGAGGCTGTCATTGTCTTATGAGGAGCCACACAAAGTGACAGAGCAGGAATTGATACCAACACCTTGGGTGTTCTTTCCGTGGTTCCCAGTGCTCGCAGGATTAGGGGTTTCAAATTCACTTGTGTCCCAGAGCCAGGCCTGTACCGTGAATGGATCTGTGACCATGAAGACTGGTAGAATAGCAGCCTGTCTAAACGGGAACAGCTTCTGTTGTCAACTGAGGACAGCATTGCAGAATTGCTCGCCCAGGGTTTTGAGAGATACTTAGAGGTCCAGGTTTTTGGCTTTTTTTAAATGTAAAAAATTCTGAGTTTTAAATGTTGTCTAAACATTGTGTGAGTCTATAAAATACATGTGTGGGCTCAATTCAGCCCCTGGACCACCAATTTGCAACCTGTACACACAGTATGCAAGGAGCAGTTTGGGAGACTCAGGCAGAGGGCTCAGAGCAAATCCATTTCTGAGCATCCCAGGACAGCTCTGTCTGATAGAGTAATGCTACAGCCACTTTACCACTCCTCCAGGCATCAGGGTAGGACCAGGTGAGGGCTGTACCTGACAGATGAGCCAGTGGACCTAGGAGAAATGAGTGGGTTACCCAGGGGCATATGGCTGGTGAGGATGAAGACAGTTCATTTCCAGGTGGGGTGGTTCTTTTCAGACACTTGCAAATGGAACCTGGGCAAAGTTAGTTGGTCCTGGGGCATCCTCTGGGGAGGGAACCCAGTGGTTCCAGTGGCCCAGATGAGGCCCAGGCAACTCAGGCTTCTTGTCTGTTTTCCCTTCCCACAGTGGCGAGAGGAACGCTTCCGGCAGACCAGCGAGAGCACCAACCAAAGGGTGCTGTGGTGGTCCATCCTGCAGACCCTCATCCTCGTAGCCATCGGTGTCTGGCAGATGAGACACCTCAAGAGCTTCTTTGAAGCCAAGAAGCTGGTGTAGCCATCCCAGGCCAGCCTTCCTCCCTGGCTGGGGAAGAAAGGGCCTCCTGGACTGACTTCTCTCTGGCAGGAGAACTGGTTCCTAGCCATGGGTATTTGGAGGGGAGAGGGGCCACAGCCCAAGGCGAGGGCAGCAGCTTGGCTGGCTAATACTGAGCAGATGGTTGGATAAATGCCTGCCTCCTCCCCTGGACCCTTTGCAGTAATCTGGTGAAGCCACTGGGAGCCCTACTGACACCTCAGAATCACAGTGTTACTGATCAGGGATGTGAGCCTGTTGTCTGGGATGACTGGGGGGAGGGGAGGGGGTGGGCAAGCCAGTCTTCCTTCTGTCTTCCTTTGCTAACTTGGAATTTTGACCAGGTTGGGGCTTAGCTGTGATTCCCTGCCACCCAGGAAACCTCACTATTCCCTCCTTGGGCCTAGACCCAGCCTGCTGATCTGGGGTGTGTCAATTGAGGGTGGGGTATGGGGAGTTGCAGTGTGGGAAAGTAGCCCTGAGGTTGACCCCAGGTTCTTCACGTGGTTGTTCTTTTGGGGACTAAAGAAGCTGGGGTCAGGCCAAGCAGAGGCCTTGGTGCTGGTTGGGGATGGGGCCTGCAGAGTCTTAGTTACTGATTTCATTTTCAATAAGTCTAGGTTTGTTACATTGGTTTCCCAATAAAAAAAAAAATTGACTTCTTGTTCAGTGTAAAGTTATTCTACTGCCCGTGGGCGTAGCAATGTAGGGTGCTTGAGGGGATGTCAAGTTTTTCCAGTGGGCAAAGCACTTCATGTTCTAAGACGAGTACCCACCTGTGGACTTCATTGCTTTCATCCTCTCCATACCTTCTAGTGGAAGTGTTTTGCCCAAAATCATGCAACACTAAGTTGTGCCGTTGGTGCTAAGATCCACACCATTTCTTCTATGCATTTGCCATCTCACCTGCCTGTTCAAAGCAGGTGGACAGAATTGTCTGGTGCTTCAAAAAAGTGCCCAGCTAGTGAAGGTAGTGTGCATTGATCAGAGGAGTGCAACACGTGTGGGAAGAACAGGAAGCCCTGGGCTGGGGTCAAGAGGAAGGTACTGATGGGCTTAACCGATAGCATGGCATTTCAACAAAGACCTTGAAGGAGAGGAAGGATTCTGATAAAAGAAGGCGGACAGGGGTAATTGAAGGGAACAGAGGCAAATAGCTGGTGTAGAGATAGATGGGCATTGTTTCAGCTAGAGTTGAGGGGCCAATGAGAAAGCTGGAAAGGAAAGTTGGTTAGTATTAGAAAGTTGAATCCCAGGTAAGAGGTTTGGACATTGCCAAGTGTTCAACAAAGTTTGAGTATTAGAACCCTGTGAAAATAAATATGAGGAAGGTTAATTTCCTTGTGGCTCAGTCATAAAGAATCCTGCCAATGCAGGAGACCTGAGTTCAATCCCTTGGTCGGGCAAATCCCCTGGAGAAGGAAATGGCACCCACTTCTTGGCTGGGAAATCCCATCCACAGAGGAGCCTGGCAGGGTACAGTCCATGGGTTTGCAGAGTCAGACATGACTTAGTGACTAAATGACAACAATCTTAACTGTGTAATTAGATGGGTGGGAAGGCAAGTTTGGGGACTAGAACTGCTAGGAGAATGTGGTCTGAACACATACTGCTACCTAGACCACATTTAGGGGGGAAAAAATTTAAGAACAGTTTTAAATGATCGAAAAACTGTGACGATAGTTAACCTTATTATTAACACCATGCAGTAGGATGGTATGTTTGTTAAAAATGAAGCAACCAATAGGGGTATGCTCAGTCATTACAGTTATATAAGACCACCAGGGATTTCCCAGGCAAGAATACTGGAGTGGGTTGCCATTTCTCTAGGGTGAACCAATAGGGATAGTCCACTCTTCATGCAGATTTCCTTAGTTGTTAACTTGTGTCTTTTTTGTTCCAAGAGCTCAGGTAGGAGATACCATTGTTACATTTAATTGTCTTTTCTCCTTGGGCCTTTCTTGGCTGTGACAGTTTCTCAGACTTTGCTTGTTTATTGACCTCACAGTTTTCAGGAGTACTGGTCAGGTATTTTGTAGAATTTCTCTGAATTGCAAGTGCTCTGATGTTTTTCTCATGATTAGACTGGGGCCCTGGGTTTTTAAGAGCGCACAGAAAGAAAGTGTCATTCTCATCCCATCATATTAAGAGTCTTAATTATCAACATGACTGGATGTCATAGTTTAAAATTAGTTAAGGGGCTTCCCTGTGGCTCAGTGATGAAGAATTTGCCTGTCAATACAAGAAACATGGGTTTGACCCCTGATCTGGGAAGGTTCCACTTGCCAAGGAGCAACTAAGCCCATGTGCCACAACTATTCAGCCTGTACCCTAGAGCCCGGGAGCCCTAGAGCCCGTGCTCAGAACAAGAGAGGCCACTGCAATGAGAGCTAGAGAGTAGCTCCCGCTTATTATAGCAACCAGATGACAGGTCAAAGAACAACAAAGGCCCAACACAGTCAAAAAATAAAATTATTTAAAAAATTATTAATTTGGATTTTTACATGAAATCTGATTTATTGAGGTACATCTGATACTAGAGGGCCTTCATTCTGAGATGACAACAATTAGCTGGGTTGAACAGTCCCCTTAAGGTGGGCTTGTGCTTTCCAAGCTGGTCCCATCTCCCAGTTTCCATCATTGGCCTTACCTGACTGGTTTCTGCAGGGGTCACCCTTGCCTTTGTCATCAGCTAAATCAAGGCTGGATTTGTCAAGGTTTTACAGAGGTTCGTGACATTGTACAGGAGAGAGGGATCAAGACCATCCCCATGGAAAAGAAATGCAAAAAGGCAAAACGGTTGTCTGAGGAGGCCTTACAAATAGCTGTGAAACGAAGAGAAGTGAAAAGCAAAGGAGAAAAGGAAAGATATTCCCATTTGAATGCAGAGTTCCAAAGAATAGCCAGGAGAGATAAGCGATCAATGCAAAGACATAGAGGAAAACAACAGAATGGGAAAGACTAGAGATCTCTTCAGGAAAATTAGAGATATCAAGGGAACATTTCATGCAAAAATGGGCTCAATAAAGGACAGAAATGGTATGGACCTAACAGAAGCAGAAGACATTAAGAAGAGGTGGCAAGAATACACAGAAGAACTGTACAAAAACGATCTTCACAACCCAGATAATCACCATGGTGTGATCACTCACCTAGAGCCAGACATCCTGGAATGTGAAGTCAAGTGGGCCTTAGAAAGCTTCACTACGAACAAAGCTAGTGGAGATGATGGAATTCCAGTTGAGCTATTTCAAATCCTGAAAGACGATGCTGTGAAAGTGCTGCACTCAATATGCCAGCAAATTTGGAAAACTCAGCAGTGGCCACAGGACTTGAAAAGGTCAGTTTTCATTCCAATCCCTAAGAAAGGCAATCCCAAAGAGTGTGCAAACTACCGCACAATTGCACTCATCTCACACGCTAGTAAGGTAATGCTCAAAATTCTCCTAGCCAGGCTTCAGCAGTATGTGAACCGAGAACTTCCAGATGTTAAAGCTGGTTTTAGAAAAGGCAGAGGAACCAGAGATCAAATTGCCAATATCCGCTGGATCATTGAAAAAGCAAGAGAGTTCCAGAAAAACATCTATTTCTGCTTTACTGACTATGCCAAAGCCTTCGACTGTGTGGATCACAATAAACTGTGGAAAATTCTGAAAGAGATGGGAATACCAGACCACCTGACCTGCCTTTTGAGAAACCTATATGCAGGTCAGGAAGCAACAGTTAGAACTGGACATGGAACAACAGACTAGTTCCAAATAGGAAAAGGAGTAGGTCAAGGCTGTTTATTGTCAACCTGCTTATTTAACTTGTATGGAGAGTACATCATGAGAAACGCTGGGCTGGAAGAAGCACAAACTGGAATCACGATTGTTGGGAGAAATATCATTAACTTCAGATATGCAGATCACCCCACCCTTATGGCAGAAAGAGAAGAGGAACTAAAAAGCCTCTTGATGAAAGTGAAAGAGTAGAGTGAAAAAGTTGGCTTAAAACTTAACATTCAGAAAACTAAGACCATAGCATCTGGTCCCATCACCTCATGGGAAATAGATGGGGAGACGGTGGAAACAGTGTCAGACTTTATTTTTTTGGGCTCCAAAATCACTGCAGATGGTGATTGCAGCCATGAAATTAAAAGATGCTTACTCCTTGGAAGGAAAGTTATGACCAACCTAGATAGCATGTTAAAAAGCAGAGACATTACTTTGCCAACAAAGGTCCGGTCTGGTCAAGGCTGTGGTTTTTCCAGTGGTCATGTATGGATGTGAGTTGGACTGTGAAAAAAGCTGAGCACCGAAGAGTTGATGCTTTTGAACTATGGTGTTGGAGAAGACTCTTGAGAGTCCCTTGGACTTCAAGGAGATCCAACCAGTCCATCCTGAAGGAGATAAGTCCTGGGTGTCACTGGAAGGACTGATGCTGAAGCTGAAACTCCAATACTTTAGCCACCTCATGTGAAGAGTCGACTCGTTGGAAAAGACCCTGATGCTGGGAGGGATTGGGAGCAGGAGGAGAAGGGGAGGACAGAGGATGAGATGGCTGGATGGCATGACCGACTTGGTGGGCATGAGTTTGAGTAAACTCCGGGAGTTTGTGATGGACAGGGAGGCCTGGTGTGCTGCGATTCATGGGGTTGCAAAGAGTCAGACACAACCGAGTAACTGAACTGATGGTGACCTGGGCGAGCTCAGAAGGAAGGGACCAGTGGGTTGTATGCTAGGTTAAAGGGAGAAAAGGGGCTGCTGGGAATGATTAATTTCCTACACATAGGGAAGTCCTCTCAGAAATAGTAGTTGAGATCATAGACTGTGCAACCAAACTATCAGGTCTTATATTCTGAACTACCTCTTCATGCCTTAGTTCACTTGTTAAAGAGGGCATAAGTACAATACACATAAAGACAGAGATAGCAGTAGTAAAGAATTTGGAAAAATGACTGGCACATAGTAAGAACTCAATGGATGTTATTAGCTATTTATTAGAAACCTTAACGTTTGCCTGGAAGAACAGAGGAGATCAAGTCTAATAACTTTCCCATTCTCTTTTCCTAGGTGGAAAGCTGGCCCAGGCAGGGGCTAAGTTCCCACTGTTGACAAGGCCAATATGGGAAGATCAATTTTACTCCCTTCTTCAGTTCTCAACTCAGCTCCACGAAATACTCCTCCCCTGGATGACAGCTGTCATTTATATAGCATTGATTATTGTGTCCATCACTGTACCAAGTGTGTGCATTTCCCCTTTAATCCTCACAGCAATCATATATATCAGGAACCATTTATATACTCAGGTGAGGAAACATAAGCTGATTGAGTCTTGCCCCCAAAACAACCAAACTAGGAGAGTCAGGTTTCAAATCCAGTCAAACTGTCTTTAATACCAGTCTCCAAACTACTACTTGGGGTAGTAGGCTGAACGCAAGACAGCCTTGAGCTTGGCCCTGCCCACCTCCAAGCTTGTTGCGGACAAAGAATGCACTTGGGGTGACGGCAGGACTACTCAGACGCGTTCCCCGCCTTCCCTTGGGAAGAGGAGGAAGATGCAGATTATCCCAGGGCGCTGGTTTGGAAGTCTGGAGTTTAAATCCAGTCCCAGCCCGTTGACTTGAGCGCTCTCCGGGGCCTCAACTTCTTGAGACCTCCAACGATCCCCGGAAGGTTACCAGTTCAGGCGGTTGCGCATTCACGTCTTCCTTCGGATGCGGAACCTTTGACACCACAGCTTCTGGGAGCAGACGGCGTCGACGGAGCAACGGATCCAACGGACCAAGGGGCGGGGCGTACGGGCTTAGGCAGGGCGGGAGGAGGAGGCGCCGCGTAGGCCAGGGAGGCCGGGCTGGCCCGGCTTGGGAGCTCTGTCCCCATGTGCCGCCGCCTCCTCCAACGATGTTCCCCTCCCGGAGGAAAGCGGCGCAACTGCCCTGGGAGGACGGCAGGTGAGCTCGGCGGCTGGCCCGGTCCCCGTCCTCCCGGGTGCCAGTTCTTTCCGGGCCACCGCGAGGAATCTAGGAGCCCGAGGCCGTTGTGACTCCGTCTCTGCGGGGCTCTCTGAGGGTCTGTGTTTCTCCTTGGGGGTCTCTGTCTGTATTTGGGTTTCTGTTTCTCTCTGCGTCTCTGGTTCTACCAGTCTCCGTCTCTCAGCAGGTCTGTATTTCTCCTTTGATTTCCCTTTGTGAGTTTCTGTCCCTCTGTGCGAGTCTCTCTCGTTATGAGTCTCTGTGTTTTTCCATTGACTTCAGTTTTTATGCGGGTCTTAGAGTCCGTTGACATTTCTCAGTGGATCTCTTTGTCTGTCCCAGGTTTCAGAAGGTCTGTATTTCGTTTCTCTGGCCTCTGCCTCCCCCATCACATGCCTGTAGACTCAGACCCTACACTTATGCTTCCCCATTCTTTGCTGGCCCCCCAGAAGAATACACCAGACAGAAGCTCTGTGCTTTGCCTTGCTGCCCACTGCCTGACTGGGACTGAGTTCTCCTCAGACTTAGCATTAGTTCATTTCCGGTGCAGCTGTACTTGAATGTGGCCTGCCCCGTGTGTTAGGTGTGGGGTTGACCCAGACCTCAGTTAGTGGTTGTCACTAAAGCAGAATGGGGATGAGCTGTTTGGCCATTAAGATTGGAAGGGACGCCCAGACTTCAGTCTTGAGGTGTACCCTCAAGTCTTCTCAGAACACATGGTAGTGGCTCTACACCTGGTGAATGACACCTCTTTCCCTCTATGTCTGTTAAGTTTGCCCAAAGGTGCCCAAAGACTTTATATAGCGAGCACAACTCTTTTATCTTTGGGAATTTTTAAGACTTGGTGTTGAAGTAAGAAGACAGGAATATAGTAGAAAGCCTAGACTGTGGATTTAGGCCTGGACCGGAATCCTCTTTAATAGCCTTGTGACCAGAGCCAACTTAACCTTCCTCCTCAGCTCTTCCATCTCTGAAACAGGGATCATCATATCTATTCTGCAGGTCTATATGAAGATATAAAGGAGATCACACATATATAGAAGTCTTGACACTATGCTTGGCACAGAGAAGGTGCCAGTTATCTTCCAGTTACTTTTGCAGTTTGGAGGTGCTGTAATCAGAGCAGCTGAGTATTCAAACCTGTCACTAAGGTTTGTGCGAGGGAAGAAAGGAAAGGTTATGGAGAATTTCCATTTCCTAATTTCTTCCTAAGAATTTTAGGAAGACAGCCATATTCCACAAAACTTTATTGGTATCACTTCATGCTTTTGACACAGGGGTACAAAGATCCATGCAACAGATGCATACTGAGAGAGCAGTTAAGAGTGTTGGCTCTGGAAGCAGCCTGTCTGGGTTTGAATCACCCTCTTATTAGCCTTGGACACATATTGATGAAGGAGACAAAACCTCATCTGCTCTGCCTCCCCGCCGCCAGAAACAGGGTGCCCTGGGCCTGGTAGCTGCTGAGACTGCAGATCTGGAGCTTGCCACCAGGTGTCACCAGGAGCAATTGTCAGTGTTCACTGTCCTGAGGAATTGGGATTCAGCTCTGAATTCAGTTGTTCAGTGATTTGGGCCCTTGCAGCACAGGAAGAGAGTGTCTGTGGGAATGTGATCCTAGTAGGACCGAGGGGACAGAAGGTGAAAGTGCATGGAGGGCCCAATCCATGCCACACCCCTGGATAACAGTCACTGCTTCTTCTCCCGAAGGTGGGATATTTCCTCATGTCCATCTCCCCGGTCTCTACCCTGCCCCCAGCAAGAGCCCAGAGGGAGAATCTATAGAGGTTCCAGCCTTCCCAGGCCAATAGCAGGATTGGCCTCTGCTCCTCCCCAGCGGAAACCCCCACCACATGACAATGGGGGGTAAGTCAGAAGTCCTGCAAGGTTGTCTTGCCACACTCCCTCTCTGCTGTGTGTGGGACCTGGGCCTGGCTTCAGGGTTGCTTCCAGTTGGCAGTTGTGCCTCTGGAGAGAGACGAGTTGGTCTGACTTTAGTGTGTGACAAGCATGCCCTGAATGCTTGATCCCTTCCTGTAACTCACTTAGCAAGCCCTCTGCTGTATGACTGGTGCTAAGTACACAGCTGTGAATCTGATTACCTGTGAAGAAGGCAGGCGGGGACACAGGTGATTTCAGAACTCTTAATTGCTTCAAGGAGGGCGGTACCAGGTACTCCAGGAACACAAAGGAGGGAGTATGTATCTCAGTCTGTTGTGTATGTGGGAGTAGGGGGGACAGTGCTGGCCATGGCATTGGAGTTTGGCCTTGAAGGATCAATGGGGTGCTTCCAGGCAGATGAAATAAGGAAAGCCATTTTAGGCAGAAGCAGCAGACTCTGTGAGGGCTAGAGCCGGAAGGAATACGGTGAGTGGAGAAGCTGAATTGCTCAGTGTGTAGCACTGGGTGAGTGGCAGGGAGCAACTGGAGATGGGGCCAGGTTACAGAGGGATTTGACTGTCAGATCACAGAGTTTGCCCATTATCTTGTAAACAGGAAGATCATCCATGAGATTTGAAGGGGTCTGAACAGGGCAAGGACCAGGTGAGACTTGAACTAAAAGATAGGCAGTGTGTGAGGGAAGAACGAAGGGTACTTAGGAGGTAGAATCTATATGTTCTGGTAGCTAATTGATAATTCTCAGAGGTTATAAAGTAAATTGCTTTGCTGATTATTTCAGAAGACAGGAAGCTGCGATTTTCTTGGATTCCTTAGTTCTTTCACTGCCCTCAGGAACTTCCAGAGAGAGGAGCAAAGAAACCAGATGAATTCCATCCATTTCTTTGTTTTTCCCAGCACTACCCCAAAGTGTAAGACATTCTGCTGGTCTTCTAGCTTCTGAAAGGTGCCTGGGTGCTTTTCTCAGCCCTCAGCTTTCTTTCCCTCTTCTGTTTCTCATCTTTTGTCTCATGAGCTGCCCTGGACTGAAGCTTTGAGATGCATTCTGTGAACTGCCTTTGTTGGTTTGGGCCTCACATTGGTTTGGGGACAGATCTGTTCTTCCCAAAGTAAACAGTGGTCTTTTCACTGACAGCTTCCCTCTTTGTGGGAGCTTTCTGATCTGAGAAGTAGGATGAAGCCAAGCTTTCTGATAAGGGTGAACCTGCAGGGGAACAGGTAGAAGGCAGTGCGTAGGGTCTCTAAGGTGGGCTTCTGCCTTCGGCTCTGGACATGAAATGTTGTCTTGGGGAGGGGCAAGTGCAAGGGACAAGGAGTCTCTTCCCTGTCCTCGAGCAGCTCTTGGTCTGATCTGGGCTCAGGCACAAAAAGTAAGAGAGCATCAAGCAGGTGGGGCAGCTCCAAGACCTGCAAGTGTTTGGAGGGCCTCCTGGAGGTGGGGTGACTCAGGCTGAACCTAGAACTGTAAGCAGGATTCTGATGCATGGTAGCAGCACAAACAAAAGCACTAAAGTTGCTTCTGCACTAATTCCCAAGCGCTTGGGGCTGACCAGTCACATGTGCCTTACTTGTGGGAAGCCAGAAAAGGGTGTGTTACAGGACCTTGGCTCACATTGCCCTTCTGACCCACTCCTTGTTCTTGTCCCAGGTCCAGGTTGATTCCCAGTGGCCTCCCCCGGAAATGTTCCGTCTTCCACCTCTTTGTTGGCTGTCTCTTACTGGGCTTCCTCTCCCTGCTCTGGCTGCAGCTCAGCTGCTCTGGGGACGTAGCCTGGGCAGCCAGGGGACAAGGACAGGAGACCCCAGGCCCATCCCGGGGCTGCCCGCCAGAGCCACCTCGTGAGCACTGGGAAGAAGATGAGTCGTGGGGCCCCCACCGCCTGGCAGTGCTGGTGCCCTTTCGAGAGCGCTTCGAGGAGCTCCTGGTCTTTGTGCCCCACATGCACCGCTTCCTGAGCAAGAAGAAGATCCAGCACCACATCTACGTGCTCAACCAGGTGGATCATTTCAGGTAGGGACCACCTCCAGGCCGGTACCCGCTCACCTGTGCCTCACCTCGCCCTGGTCTCTCCCTTGCCTGCTCCCTTTCCCAACCGCAGTCCAGTACCAGGTAGCCCAGGCCCGTGAAAGGCCACCTGGGCAGCAGCGGAAGGGTGGGAGGTGCTCGACCCCTCTCACTGGGTGTGATGGGAATTTGGGGGGAGAGTTTGGGACTGGGGAGGCACTGGATCTGGTTTCCATTTTACAAAGGTCCCTGTGGCTGCTGTTTGTGTACTAGGCCATACCAGGACAAGAAGGGGAGCGAGAGACCTGTTGGGCAGGCGTTGCCCTCACTGACATCGTAGCAGACACGGTGGAGAGAAGCAATGTGGAGGAAGTGTAGACAGGGCTTGCTGGTGGATTAGCTGCAGGGATTAGGGAAAGAGAAGGGTCAAGGGCATGGCTTTAAGGTTGTTCAAAATCTGGCATTAGCTTAAAATCCTTGCCCTCACCAAAAACTGCTCCCCTCCATGATCACAATCCATGCATTGCACAGCCCACCTCCTTTTCCTCCAGCTTGCTCCCACTGGGGAACACACTCCAGCAGTTCTTGGAACCCGCCAGGTCCTTTAGTCCACGATCCTCCCAGTGTTCTCTGCCTTCCTCCTGACCTGACCTCTACTTTCTCCTGACCTGACTTGACTACAGCTGAATCCCTGATTTCCCAACCACCCCGACCTGCTTCTCCTGCCCTCTTCCTCATTTTAGGAGATGGAAGCTCCACACTCCCAGCTGCTCAGACCAGAAGGTGCTGGCTCAACTCCTGCTCCCTCACACAACACGTCTAGTCCACCAGCACAGTGCCTCTGGCATCTGCCCTCCTGTCATCCCCACTGCTACCTGAGTTAAGGCATCATCAGTTCATGCCTAAATTACTAGAGCAGCCTCTTAACCTGTCTCCCTGCTTCCACCCCTCACCTTCCAGGCTCTTCTCATCATACCAGCTAGAGTGAGCCTATTAAACACTGAGCCACTGCACATGATGCCTTCACTCGTAGCCCTTCAGCGGTTCACCATCTCATCCAGGGTCAAAGCCCATGTCCTTCAGAGACCTGTCACCCTCTGACCTCATTCCCTAAAACCTTGCTCACTCTGCTTGACCACATTGCTGACTGCTCCAGCCTCCAGCCTTGGGAGTCATTTTCCCCTCTGCTCAGAGCCCCATTCCCCTGATTTCCACAGGACTCATTCCCTCAGGCCTTCAGGCTTCTGCTCACATATCACTCTGTTATACTGGCTCTCCTTGACCACCTCTTATAAAAGGACAGCCCCTGCCTGCCAGCGTGTTTTATTCTTCTCACATTGCTTTACTATTCTTCTCAACATTTACCAGTCACTGGCTTGTTGCATGTTTACTCAAGTTTTCTTTTTTGTCTTATTAAAATGTCAGTGCCTTGAGGGCAGTGCTTTGATTTCTCACGTGCTCTGAACAGTTTCTGGGACATAGTAGGTGCTCAGTAAACATTCGTTAGATGAGTGGAGGGGCAGCTGGGCAGCCCTGTAGCGAAGTTGGCCTCTGGCTGGAGGGCAGCATGAGTACTGGGGCCAGTTGCCATGGAGGACAGGCTCTCACGTAGAAGCTGGGGGAGAGCAAGCTCACTGCCCCCATGCCCAGCTTTGGCGCCCTGCACAGGTTCAACCGGGCAGCACTCATCAACGTGGGCTTCCTGGAAAGCGGCAACAGCACAGACTACATTGCCATGCACGACGTGGACCTGCTCCCTCTCAATGAGGAACTGGACTATGGCTTCCCAGAGGCTGGGCCCTTCCACGTGGCCTCCCCGGAGCTCCACCCACTCTACCACTACAAAACCTACGTTGGTGGCATCCTGCTGCTTTCCAAGCAGCACTACCAGCTGGTGAGGCCTGGCATGCCTGCTCTGCTCAGAGTCAGGCAACACCTACCTGGATGGGGGCTTTGGCCAGAGGAGTGGCAGTTCTGGGGCCCAGTAGATGCAGTATCTTTCCTAGGGCCAGCAGGGGAGCCCAGGGCTAGCCAGAGGCATGAGAGAGGAGCAGGACCAAGCAAGCTAGTTAGGGAGGGTTTCTGCCTCAGTAACAGACCCCCTCCATATGAACTAGCTTCAGAAGCCCTGTTCTTTGCTTCTCAAAATGGAAAAGTCTGCTCAGCTTATCAGAACACCATTTCACTTTCCATCTCTCAGCTCTGCCTTCTCTAGACTGGATTTACTTTCAGACATTTGGGATGCAATGTAGTGGTTGTCGCTGCAATCTGCATCTGTCTAGGCCCAAGTCCAGTGGAAAATGGAGCTCCCTTTTCCAGCAGCCCAGACAGCAGTCCCACAGCTGCTCCATGCTGGCTCTTGATTGTCCTGCCTTGAGTCATGGCTAATCCCTGAATCCATCACTGTGGTAGGGGTGGGAGTGGGATGGTGGGGTGGGAAGAACTGAGTGGCTTAGACCCCCATCTCTTGCTCCTCTGTTCAATCTGCGGCTGAAGCCAGCTTAATGTGAATGAAGCCTGAAGTCATGGCAAAAATAAATGTCTGCCATCTGACTTCAGACACCGTCTCTCTCTTCCGTACAGAGGAAGAGACAAGGGCAGAGAGACCCTCAGGAGAAATGGGAGTAGGGCACCAGGCAGAAATAGAGCAGGAGCTGGCACTGTGCCCATCATCAGCTCTTCAGAGGTCCCCTCCCAACAGTCAGAGATTTTTGAGAAACTGTTCATCTCACACAAATCCAAGGCCCCATTAGAACAGGCAGAGGAACTGGGGTATGCTGACTGTTCCCCACTGGTACCACAGAGGTTGTAAGAACCAAAAGCATCTGAGTGTCCATTCATAGCTTTGAGGGAGGAGGAGGAAAGGGGGCCTGTCCTGGCCCCACTTGGACTTGGGACCACCAAGTAGAAGACCAAAGAGCATCCCTGGGAGGATGGGGCAAATGACACTACCTGTCTTTGCGTTAGTGCAACGGGATGTCCAACCGCTTCTGGGGCTGGGGCCGAGAAGACGATGAGTTCTACCGGCGCATCAAAGGAGCTGGGCTCCAGGTAATGCTCCCCCCACCCCCCAACCTGCCACTTCCTCGGCCATCATGGCAGTCTTGAGGTTCCTCTCAGCCCTCAGATGAAGTTCCTGGGGCTGGGAGATGGCACCCCTGGTTCCAATCCCAGCCCTGCCCCCGACTAGCACACCTCTCTTAAAGAATGGAAATACAGGCCCCTGCCTATGGGCTGTCGCCTCGTGGTGAGGGCCAGGGCTCCAGGAGAGGCAGCCTGATCCAGCTTCCTTTGGCCTCCTTAGCTTTTCCGCCCTTCGGGTATCACAACTGGGTACAAGACATTCCGCCACCTGCACGACCCAGCCTGGAGGAAGAGAGACCAGAAGCGCATTGCGGCTCAAAAACAGGTGATGGCTGATCTCTTGATCAGAGCGGACAGGTGCTGGTCGGTCCCTTGATCAGGGGTGGACAGGTGCTGGCCAGTCCCTTGATCAGGGTAGGTATGTGGTATATAGGGAACCAGCGGGCCCAGGCTTTTCAGCAAGTTCTCATCGTGCCCACATGGCCCCATCCTCCCCTGCTTGGCCCAGGTCATTGTGGGCATGCTGCTTGGGCACAGGACCCTCTTCTGGTGGCTGCCATGGCCCCTGGGCCTTGTGGGTCAGCCAAGACATCAGAGGCCACTTAGGCTATGTGTGTCAGGTGGGGTGGGGACAAGACTCAGCCGAAGGTGCCAGAATCCCAGGCAGACCTGGGACACAGGAGTCAGCATCTCTCCAATAGCCTCTTCTCTCAGAGCCAGATTAGTTGAACTAGAAAACCCATGCTCTCCTGCTGATGGGGATGTGGAGCCATGGGCAGTAGACTTTCTGTCTCTCAGCTTCCCTTTCCCCTCTGTGGGGATCATAGGACCTCTGATGACGAGATCATGGGGGATCAGTGGACAACTGGCACCTACAAAACCCTGAGCACGTGCTCTCTCCCCCCTTCCTTCTTAGGAGCAGTTCAAGGTGGACCGGGAGGGAGGCCTGAGCACTGTGAAGTACCGCGTGGATTCCCGTACAGCCCTGTCTGTGGGCGGGGCCCCCTGCACTGTGCTCAACATCCTGTTGGACTGTGACAAGGCCGCCACTCCATGGTGCACGTTCAGCTGAGTTGGCTGGACAGTAAGGGGGCTTGTGCCTATAGGCCACACTGCTACTCAAGCCCAGGACAAAGCCTTGGCCCAGGCCCAGCTCCAATAGGACATGGAGTGGCCTGAAGCAGTGGCCAGACAGCCACATGTTTGCAGCAACCTGGCACCCAAAATCAGGCTTGAGCCAGGACAGGACACACACAGGGTGCCTGGGATGCTACCAGCAATAAACAGTGATGGAGAGAGGCTGGGACATGGCTCCCAACTGGGACTCTCCACCCTGCCTTACTGCTTGCCCTGCCCTGCCCTACCCTCTTTTGTGTGCTGAGATCTGCAAGCTCCTCCCTTTGGACTGCCTCAGGCCGAGATACAGTTCAGAAGCCAGGTCGCTGATGTGGGTGGCCAGGGCCATCAGGAGGGTTAAAACTGCAGAGACCAGTGTGCAAGCCCTACGGAGGGAGCAGCTGAGCCCAGCTCTGGCTGGTTGTCACCATGCAGGAGCATGGGCCTAGTGTTGCCAGGTCTTCTGAGTTTTCAAAAGAAACTAGAATTCTGGATTCTTGAGTGAAATTGGTTAATTTTTTTAATTGGTTAATTTTTAAATTATAGCAACTAATTCAAACTTTTAAAAAGTATGGCAGGCCAATCCTGTGGCTGAGGGGGAAGGGAATGGGGCAAAAGAAGACATTTTTCTTAGTCAAAAGCTGGCAAGGAGCTGGGGCAGGGCTGGGGACGATGAGGCCAGAGGATGCTCAGGTGGGAGAGAGGCCCAAGGCACAAGGTCCCTGTTCCCTCCCTCAGCCCAGGGGTGCTTCATCCTGTCTCACGAAAATGGACAGAAGTAGATCACAAGACTGGACTGAGGGTAGTCAGGCTACGTTGTGGAGACTCACTCGGTCATGGCTTGGGAAGGGAGGACCATGTTCCTGAGGCGGGAGGAAGATGAGAAGTAGGAGAATCCCTGGAGTGTTCCCACAATGTGAGGAGAGATTAGTGATGGTCATCAAAAGCAACAGAGAGGGAGGGAGGGGAGCCAAGGGAGATGGTGGAACCATCTGGAGGGAAGCCTAGGGCCAATGAGAGGAAAATGAGGGACCCTGAAAGGTAAATTACTCCTTCAAGGCATTTGACTACAAAAGATTTGGGGCAGAAGTTGGAAGAGACTGGGGCCAGTTAAGGTTAGTTTGTTTAACAATAAACAGGACACCTGAAGTGCAAGAGGAAAGATTGAGGTCTCCAAATACAGGTGGGTAGATTCAGCATCTCTGCTCCAAAAAGGCTTCTCCTCCAAGGGTGATCCTAGGGTTATCTTGTGCAGTTGTGTGGGTTGTGCACTGTACAGCCTGAGCATGAACCAAGAGATTTAAGCAAAGAGGAGTGGAGGGAGTGAAGAACTTCAGGTTCCATGTAACCGTTGAGACTTAAAAGAGAGGGTCCTTGGGATTCTAAATTGACCTCAGCCAGCAATTCAGCTTTACTTACTACAGTGAAGGGCAAACAGACCTTGATGACAGTGCAAGGGTAGTCAAGGGACTTTCTCGACTTGAGGCCCAGGAGAGGGGAATGGTGCACTTTCTGTATGCTGGTCCCCTGGACAACCCTGACTATGTCATCTTGGACTTGTGTAACACGAAGCCTTTTGGATTGGAGTTGGTGGGAGTAGGGGTGACAGTGCCCCCAGCTCTGTACTCACCTGACAGATAAGACAAAAAAAGATAGGGGACTCCTTGCTTTCCACCTGCCCTGACAGGTGGGATGAGCAGGAGAAAAGCAGGATCAGCCAGCTCAACCTGGGCTGGCTGCATCTCTAACCCTGCACTCCCACACTCACGACCACCACTACCACCTCCATGATGCAGACACCAGAAGGCACCCCGGGCCAGGCCTGATGCAGCTCTAATCTTCAGCCCTCACTCCTCACTCCCCATCCTGGACCTCCCCTAAACCTTTCTGGGAGAGGGGGAGAAGGCTAAGAGGTGGTCAGTAATGAGAAGAAGCAGAGAGCTCTTCCGCCTCCTCAGCACCTTGGCAGCTCCTCTGGAGTGGAACTGATGTCCCAGTCTTGCTGGTCAGTATGTGAATGATATGAACCCAGGATGTGATCCCAGGATATAGGAGCACCTGGCACGTGCTTCACCACTGTGATTCTAATGACAGCCGGCACTTGTTGAGCATTCTCATATACAAAATTTAGTACGCTGAGTTATTTCACATAGGTCTTCACCTAGGAGCTAGGCCCTGTTTTGTTAACTTGTTTTATATATGAGGATGGTGGAGCACAGAGAGGTAAGAAACTTGCCCAGGGTCGCAAGGCTGGTAAGTAGTGGAGTTTGGGATTTGGATCCCTGGAACCTATCTTCTGAGCAGGAAAAAAACTGGAGAAAATCTAGGTGATTTTGGTTTGGCAGTGAATTTTTAGATACAATACCAAAAATATGACCCATGAAAGAAACAGTGGATGTTAGACTTCTATTAAAACTTAAAACTTCTGCTCTGTGAAAGCAACTGTTAAGAGAATGAAAATACAAGCCATAAACTAGAAAAAAAGTTGTAAAACACCGGATAAAGGACTTGTACCTGAAATATACGATGAGTTTTAAAATTCAACAGTAAGATAAGAAAAACGCAAGTGAAAAATGCAAAAGATCTGAACAGACACTTCATCGACAGATATACAATGGAAAATAAGCATATGAAAAGATGCTCAACATAATTTGTCACTAGGGAATTGCAAATTTAAAACAGCAATAAAAAAAATAAAAAAACAATGAGACATTACATGTTAGAATGCCTAAAACCCAAAAAACCGACTATCAAATGCTGGTGAGGATGTGGAGCAATGGGAAACATTCTCACTGTTGCAGGTGAAAATGTAAAATGATAAGCTCACTCTGGAAGATGGTATGGTAGCTTCATACAAAGCTGAGCATAATCTTACCATATGATTCAGTGAGCCCACTGCTAGGTACTCTCCCAACTGACTGAAAAGTTCTGTCCTCACAAAAACCTACATGTGAATGCTTTATGGCAGATTTATTTGTAGTCACTAAGTACAAAAAGTGCCCAAGATTTCCTTCAATATGTGAATGGATAAAAAACTAGTGGCACATTTATACAATGGAGTATTACACAGCACTGAAAAGAAATGAGCTACCAAGTCACAAAAAGACATGGAAGAACCATAAATGTGACTGAGTGAAAGAAACCAGTCTAGAAAAGGTATATAGAGAATTCCCTGGTGGTCCAGTGGTTAGGACTCTGGGCTTCCACTCCAGGGGGCATAGATATGATCTCCGATTGGGGAACTAAGATCCTACAAGCCCTTTTGTGGCGCAATAGGAAAAAAAAGCCTTAATGTGTGCAAATTTTAAAAAAATTTAGGAGGTAAGAGGATTGCAGGAAGGAATGCACACTATGGCAAGAAAATCCCAACTGCCTTACATTACAAAACAACCTCACTGAAGAGGATAGGGGAGAGGGTGCTGACCTGAGTAACAATGGAAATACGCGATCTGTAAGACTAAAGTCAAGAAGTGCATGTGTGCAGGGTCCTCTGGTAGTTTCCCATAGGGATATGGTACGCTTGCTAAGTCGCTTCAGTCATGTCTTGACTCTTTGTGATCCTATGGACTGTAGCCCCCCAGGCTCCTCTGTCCATGGGATTCTCCAGGCAAGAATACTGGAGAGTGGGTTGCCATGCCTTCCTCCAGGGACTCTTCCCAACTCAGGGATCAAATCTGTGTCTCTTATGTCTCCTGCATTGTCGGGTGGGTTCTTTACCACTAGTGCCACCTGAGAAGCCCTGGGGGTTTGGGGTATGGTATAACAATTCTGCAAATTAGGGTTGAAGAATTAAGTAAATTGATGTTGGGAGCCAGTTTTACTATGGAGTAGGAATTTTTTAGCAAAGAGCAGAATGCTAGAATGATTCATGTGATGATGGGTTAGAATTGAATAAATCAGTATGAATTTGCATTAAAATTATACATAGAAATATTTATAGATGTCTGTGTATACACAGGTATCACACATGTAAATTTCCTTGTTCTGTCAGCTGAGAAGACCTGGAAGCAATGGCACTCCAGTAGAAATGAGCACACAACTAGTGCTCACATCACGGTTTCATTCTCCAGTGAAAAGGAACCACGACTGCTCGGATAAATGGTTGAGTCAAAGGCTAGGGTGGAAAACCTACAAGATGAGCCTGGAGCATCTTTTAGTTCCAGAGAGTAAGGAAATGTTTTTTTAAAATTGATGGGGGTGAGTGGTTGCTTCCCTGGTGATCCATGGTTAAGATTTCACCTTCCAATGGAGGGGGTGCAGGTTCAATCCCTCATCAGGGAGCTAAGAACCCACATGCCTCATGGCCAAAAAACCAAAACACAAAACAGAAGCAATATTGTAACAAATTCAATAAAGACTTCATAAATGATCCACATAAAAATTCTAAAATAAAAAAAAAATTTTTTTAATTCAGGGTATTGTCAAAGGAACACAGGAGCCAACTTAGAGGACTCTCAATGGCACAAACTGGGACAACTGAAGCAAAAAAAAAAAAAATAAAAGGAATATGGAGTTATGACCCAATGTGTAAAATAAATATACTGATAAATGGGAGAAGAGAGAAGCATCTTATGCAGAATTATTCAAGATAACTTATGTAGATGTTGTGCCCTCAAGGAAAGGGAGCATGACTACCCATTCTTTAAGCTGTTAACTGCTGATAGTGACTTCCTTCCAAAGAGTCCAGTGTGGAAATGTGTGTGTGGGGGAGAATAACTCTAGAATGGAAAAACATGGCAAACACTACCCCAGCCAGGTGATCAAGGACACCACTGAGAGTGATAAGTGATCTTGATCACTTATCAAGTATTACCCTTGATATATTGTAAGGAAAATGATACTTTATGTCAGTGGTCTTCCTTCCCCAAATCCATAATCCGAGTCTAGTCATAAGAAAATCAGCGGGACTTCCCTGGTTGTCCAGTAGTTGGAAATCTGCTTGCCAATGCAGGGCACACAGGTTTGATCCCTGGTCCAGTAAGATTCCACATGCCACAGAGCAACTAGGCCCATGTGGCACAGTTGCTGAAACCCAATCACTCTAGAACCTGTGCGCTACAACAAGAGAAGCCACTGCAATGAGAAGCCCGTACACCACAACTAGAGACTAGCCCTGAGCTTGCCGCAACTAGAGAAAGCCCACAAAAAGCAGAAAAAACCCAGCACAGCCAAAAAGAAAGTAAGAGAGAAAGAGAGGAAGAAAGAAGTAACCAACACATAGCTGATATATTTTATAAAAAAATTTTTTTAAAATAGCAAATTCCAATACAGTGTATCTTAGAAAACACCTGACCAGTGCTTCTCAAATTTGTGAGGTCATCACATACAAGAAAAGTTGGAGAAACTGTCACAACCAAGGGGAACCTAAGAAACATGACTATAAATGTAATATGGTATCTTCAATGAGGTGTTGGAGCAGAAAAAGGACATTAGATAAAAACAAATCTGAATAAAATAGTTTTAGTTAAAAAAAATAGTTTTAGTTAAAAATAATGTATTAGTATTGGTTCAGGAATTGCAGCGTAATAAACATACCATACTAATCAAAGTTGTTGATAATAGGTGCAGGTAGATGGGCACGCAATAATATCTTTGCAATTTTTCTGTAAATCTAAAAATGTTCTTTAAAATAGCCTTTTTTTCAAAAAAGGGGAAACAAAGCTATGTGGGGGGAGCCAAGAGGAGGCAGCTTTTGAAAAGCTGAAGTCTAAGTAGCCTTGGTTCATGGAAGTTGAGCAGGGGTAGTTTTGAAAGCACATGCTTTCCTCCTACTGGTTTCCTCTACTTGCCTGTCTAGTCCTCAGTTCCAGCCCAGGTTCTCCTGTGACTCTAGAGTTCAAACAGAGAGGCTTCAGGTTGGGGCAGGAGATGTTTGGCATCTAAAGACATTTTTGGTTGTCACAACTGAGATGATAATAGGCATGTAGTTGGTAAGAGGCCATCAATGTTGTCCAACATCCTACAGGACAACCCCACCCCCAACAAATAATTACCCAGCCTCAAGTTCTATAAGA
This sequence comes from Muntiacus reevesi, assembly GCF_963930625.1. Classification (NCBI taxonomy): domain Eukaryota; kingdom Metazoa; phylum Chordata; class Mammalia; order Artiodactyla; family Cervidae; genus Muntiacus; species Muntiacus reevesi. Next base: position 216,979,315 of record NC_089249.1, read on the forward strand.
GATGGGAGTACTAGACCAGCCTACCTATCTCCTGAGAAACCTGTTTGCAGGACAAAAAGCAACAGTTAGAACTGGACATGGAACAATGGAGTGGCTCAAAATTGGAAAAGGAGTATGTCAAGGCTGTATATTGTCACCTTGCTTATTTAATTTATATACAGAGTACATCATGTGAAATGCTGGGCTGGATGAATCCCAAACTGGAATCAAGCTTGCCAAGAGAAATAACAACCTCAGATATCCAGATGATACCACCCTAATGGCAGAAAGTGAAGAGGAACTAAAGAGTCTTGATGAAAGTGAAAGAGGAGAGTGAAAAAGCTGGCTTAAAACTCAACATTCAAAAAATGAATATCCCATCACTTCATGGCAAATAGATGAGGAAACAATGGAAACAGTGACAGATTTTATTTTCTTGAGCGCCAAAATCACTGCAAATGGTGACTGCCGCCATGAAATTAAAAGACGCTTGCTCCTTGGAAGAAAAGCCATGAGAAACCTAGACAGCATATTAAAAATCAGAGACATCACTTTGCCAACAAAGGTCCATCTAGTCAAAGTTATGGTTTTTCCAGTAGTCCTGTATGGATGCTGGGCTTCCTCAATGCAGGTACTTCCAAATCAGAGGGGTCCTCCCTGGCCTGAGGATAGACGGGACAGTGGCTAAGTCAAAAAAGAGAGACTATCATTTTTTTTCTCCATTTAAGTGAGACTATCTAATTGGATTACTCACATGGGTGATGTTTGGTCCCAGAATTTCAGGATGAAGCACAGGATGCTTCTAGGAATAAACTGCAGCAGGAGAGCCCAGAAGCTTCAGACAAGGCACAAAGCAAGGAGTACTGGGGGCCAGCAGAAATGGCTAACCTGTGGACACTGGCAGAGCATCCAAGGGCTACAGGACAGGACTACTCCACTTTGAGAAGAAATCTTGTTACTTTGGGTCTGGAGCAGGGCCAGTACCAGTCCTGCCGGAGGTTATGGACTCTTTAGGAATAGCAGCCAGGCAAGTTTGAGATGGCAGAATCTCCCAGGATCCACAAACCGTAGAGATGAGATGGTGGGTCTGTTCTTGAGTATCTGTTGGGTTTGATACTTTCACTAGAGAGCCAGTTGCCAGCTGCAGGGACTCCTTGAGGCCACGTCACAAGTCCCATCACCTCAGGCCATGGCTGTGAGAGAGCAGGTCTCCTATGCACCCAGAAGGAGGTTGGAGGCTTAGCCCTGGATTGAACTGTTCTTCTGGACCTTCCCATGCTCTTCTGGGAAACTTTCTCCATCCAGCATGCAATTCAAGTGTGTAGTGGAGTTTGATGGCAGAAGAGGAAAAGGAACCATATGAGACACTGTGGTCAGCCCTGACATTGAGTATATCAGGTGTAATAACCAGGTGCAATGTCTGGGTTAAGCCAGAGAAACAGAACTAGTAGGAGATATATTACTTATATATATGTGAAATTGACTCATGTAATTCTGGAGGCAGGCAAGTCCCAAGATCTGAAGGGTGAGTCAGCAAGCTGGAGACCCAGGAGAGCTGATGTTTTTATTTTGTTCTGAGTTCCAAGGCCTGAGAACCAGCAAGCCAGTGTTGGAGTTCCAGTCCAAAGACTGGCAGGCTCAAGACACAGGAAGAGCCAGTGTTTAAGTTCAAGTTTGCAGGCAGGAAAAACAGGTGTCCCAATTCAAAAGCAGTCAAGCAAGAGGAATTCTCCCTTACTAGGGGGAGAACTTTCTGTTAGATTCAGGCCTTCAACTGATTGGATGCGGCTCACCCATATTAGGGAGGGCAATCTGCTTATCAGTCTGCTGCTACTGCTGCTAAGTCACTTCAGTCATGTCCGACTCTGTGTGACCCCATAGACAGCAGCCCACCAGGCTCCTCTCTCCCTGGGATTCTCCAGGCAAGAATACTGGAGTGGGTTGCCATTTCCTTCCCCAATGCATGCATGCATGCTAAGTTGCTTTAGTCGTGTTCGACTCTGTGTGGCCCTATGGACAGCAGCCCACCAGGCCCCCCTGTCCATGGAATTCTCCAGGCAAGAAAACAGGAGTAGGTTGCCATTTCCTTCTCCCGCTTGATCAATCTACCAATATAAATATTAATCTCATCTAAAAATACTCTCACAAACACACCCAGAATGATGTTTGACCAGAATGTCTGGGCTCCCTATGGCCTAGATCAGGTCAACCTATAAAATTAACTGCCACTTTGGGATTCCCGAGCTACCAGCTCTGCCAGGGAACTGGTGGATCTAGTAAGGCAAGGTGCTTTGTCCACCTCCTTGGACCTCACCCTACTCATCAGCAATCTCTCTTGCTTGAGCAGACCTGAAAGGAAATACAAAGTTTCTCTGCATTTTTGACTCTGGCAGCCATGATATTGCACTTTGCTCAAACTCCTACTATCAGGGTCCTTAACTGACTAAGGGCCCCAGCTGCCACACTTAAAATCTATCATATGCTTTACTGAGAGCACACCTCCTGTGGGTTGCTCTAGTCTTCCACTCAGAAAGGACCCCTTTTTTTGGCACCCAAACATCGCTCTCCTTCTCACTTGTGGTCAGACTTTCATGGAAATATGACAACTCTCCCTACCTCTTCTGGCTCCCTCCCTATTTCAGGCATTTCCCCCAATAAAATAATTGTGCAGTTAATCATCTCTTAGTGTCCACTTATCCAAGGATCTAGACTGACACACCGACCTCTCCTCCTTCAAAGAGGCAGCATTATCTAGAAAGAACACACATTTCAGAGTCATACAGACCTGGATTGCAACCTGAACTTCCCCCACTTACTTGCTGTGTATCATCCTATTTCAGTCACAATGTCTCTGAACTTCAGTTTGGCCAGAGTTGTTGCCTGATTAAATAAGATTTAAAAGATAAGAAACTTGAAATCCCAATTTCTTTCTGTAATTTAATATCTTAGTCTATGTGGCCTGCAATAACAAAAAGATCATAATTTTTTGTTGTTGTTCAGTCACTAAGTTCCGTCCAACTTCTTGTGACCCCACGGACTGCAGCACACTGGGCTTCCCTGTCCTTTACTGTCTCCTGGAGTTTGCTCAAACTCATGTTCATTGAGTCAGTGATGCCATCCAACCATCTCATCCTCTCTCGCCCTCTTCTCCTCCTGCCCTCAATCTTTCCCAGCATCAAGGTCTTTTCCAGCCAGTCGGCTCTTCCCATTAGGTGGCCAAAGTATTGGAGTTTCAGCTTCAGCATCAGTCCTTCCAGTGAATATACAGGGTTAATGTCCTTTAGGATTGACTGGTTTGATCTCCTTGCAGTCCAAGGGACTCTCAAGAATCTTCTCCAGCACCACAGTTCAAAAGCATCAATTCTTCAGCACTCAGTCTTCTTTATGGTCCAACTCTCACATCCGTACATCACTACTGGAAAAACCATAGCTTTGACTAGACGGAACTTTGTTGGCAAAGGGGTATCTGATTTTTAATATGCTGTCTAGGTTTCTCATGGCTTTTCTTCCAAGGAGCAAGCGTCTTTTAATTTCATGGTGGCAGTCACCATTTGCAGTGATTTTGGAGCCCAAGAAAATAAAGTCTGTCACTGTTTCCATCGTTTCCTTATCCATTTGCCATGAAGTGATGGGATATTCATTTTTTTTTTTAAGTCCTAATCTTATCACAAGAGGTAAAAGGTAATTTTATTAAAGTAATGACAGTCTATATTTACTATTGTAATATTCAATTCACATTTGATAAATTGTACTAAAGACAACTTGCATATGCTTCATCAACATAATCCTGCTGTTTTGATTTAGGAAACTACAGAAGATAAACTCATGTTACTTTTCTGCAGAATCAAATTCTGGATTACCAAATTAACCCAGCATTTCCAACCTTGCTGTAGATTCTACAACATTCTGTGTTGAGTCAGTTTGTGTCTACTAATGCTGTTTAGAAATAAACCTACCATTTAATTCATATTGGTGCTAGCCATTAATGAAGACTGGCAAGGAAAACCCAGTATATACATAGCCTCTACTATCAAGTTATTTAAGACAGGATTTAGGTTTATTTCCACACATAATTATTCCATGAAAATTCCCTGGAGACTGTTTAAATATTCTCTATGAAGAAATCATACTTTTCTGAGCAAGTAACCATGTGAGCTGAATACAACCACCAATTCAAACCACCATCTTTTTAGTGACCTTTTGGCCACAAAATGTTTCCATCCCCTTCCAGATTCAAACAAGAGACAGACTGATAAATTCTAGTATTTATTAAATTATAAAGTCTGTAATCAAAAAAAAAAAATGTGGATCAAGAGAAACCTCTAACTACAAGGACTAGACAGCAAAGCCTATGGGAACGCCATGAAGTGTGTAACAGACAAGATTCTGAAACATAAGTTATAAGCTGTTTTCTTTACATTTCCATTTCAGTTAACTTTACTATTAAATAGTTGTTATTCTATTTTAAAACCCCAAATTCACATTTGTTCTCACGTTAAGCTTTCTGTTCATACTGATACCAGACTTCTTGTAGGTGCCAAATTTTAGTAATGGTTTTATGTCAATCCATGCAGAAAAATAGGAACCAATGCAGTAGTCAGATAAGGACCATTAATGCACAGATAATACACACACGCTGGCCAAAAGAACTGAAGGTATTTAAAAAAAAAACTATAAAATAAACAGACCTCAAGAAAACTGGGTTATTACTAAACAGCTCTCAACTATTAACACCCAAGTTTCTTATATTAAATAAATTTCTCAACAGAGATGTGTTAGACATTTTAATTACAGGTCTATCCTTCCCATACCTCTTCCCACCCCAACTCCCAAAATGCACTACCAGGGATGAGTATAATGTTACGTGGGCAGAAATTTACAGATAACCCTTTTCATCTTGAGCATGGATCTAAAAACTTTTTTATTTAAACTTCCGTTACTGTGCACTGTCCATCAGGCCTTTGAGATCTGACACTCACTGTTCCACCTGCTGCCACTGATCGATCAGTTCCTGACCGATCAGATACTGTCTGATTTGGATTAGGAACCAAAAGTCTCTGTTGAGTCAAGGAGTGTTGTGCAACAAGCGCAGATACATCCTCACCATCACTACTGGCATCGGATTCGGTTTCTTCAATCGAAGTGTCTGGTGCTGGTACCCTGCCTGAAGATGGCGATTCATGCTCTTCTTCTCCTTCCCCTCTATGACTCCTTTCCGCTATGCTGTCTCCACTGAGTTGTAAATGTGCAAAAGAGTCTTCCAGAGAAGTGCTTGCATCAGGGGATGGCGTGGCGGGGCTTGTTAGCTGACCATCTACTGACGTCAGGGCCCTCACAGAAGAAGACTGAACAGAAGCTCTGCTCTGAGCCGGTACACTGTCCGCTCCATCAGCAGAGGTCTCTCTCGCAAGGTTTACGGTATTAGCATCACAGTCCAGCCTAAGTCCGGCTACTCCCTTCTTTGGTATATCTATTATATCCCGCTTGATCTTCCTGCGAGGTCCATGTTCGTTTCTCCTATACTGTACCATATTTTCAAGATCGGCAACATACAGAAACATGGCAATTAACATTTAAGTGCTCTTTTTACCTTTGGAAAAAGCATCTTCCAGCTCTCTGCTAGTGTGCTCATCATACTGCCACCACCCATTTCTTCCTTCATAATACCAGGCATATTCACCATTTCCTCTACTTGCTGCTTTGAGTTCTTCTGGTGACAACAAGGTTGGCTTATCAAGGAAGTCTTCGGGAATTTCTTGTCGACAGAGGGCACATCGCTTTCCAAGCCATGAAGCTCCCTTCACACATAGATAGCAGAAAACATGCTTACAAGGCAGACTGACTGGGTGAACACATGTCTGCAGACAAATGGCACATTCAGGGACAGTGAGAGAAGGTGCAGTATTAGGACAGGGTTCATTTGCTTTCCTGTTCGTAGGAAGCATGTTTATAGAGTGATCGATTTCTCCACAGCCAGCCATCATTTCTATTATAGACCCCTCAGATGCCTGCCACGAAAATAAAATCTCATCTTCATGAGTAATCAGCCAGTTTGCAGTATTTTCTCCTCCATTGCTGGATCATCCTCTGTGGACACAGCTGAAGCCGCTTCGCCGTCTTTTCTCTTCGGCCTCCGAGCCCGCAGCGGCCGGGCACGAGCGCGCGCGCGTGCGCGCCGGGATATTCATTTTTTGAATGTTGAGTTTTAAGCCAGCTTTTTCACTCTCCTCTTTCACTTTCATCAAGAGGCTCTTTAGTTCCTCTTCACTTTCTGCCATTACGGTGGTATCATCTGCATATCTGAGGTTGTCGATATTTCTCTTGGCAAGCTTGATTCTAGCTTGGGATTCATCCAGCCTGGTACTTCACATGATGTACTCTGCATATAAGTTAAATAAGCAGGGTGACAATATACAGTCTTGACGTACTCCTTTCCCAATTTTGAACCAGTCCATTGTTCCATGTCCAGTTCTAACTGTTGCTTCTTGACCTGCATACAGTTTCTCAGGAGACAGGTGAGGTGGTCTGGCATTACCATCTCATTAAGAATTTTTCAGTTTGCTGTGATCCATGCAGTCAAAAGCTTTAATATGTAGTAAAGCTTAACCAACAAACATTTATTTCTCACAGTTCTAGAGGATGGAAAGATCAAGATCAAGGTGCCAGCAGATTTGCTTTCTGGTGAGGGCCCTCTTCCTGGTTCATAGGTTGTTATCTTCTGGCTGTGCCCTCACTTGTCAGAGTCTCTGGGCCCTCTTTTACACGGGCACTAATCCCATTATTCAGGGCTCCACTCTCATGACCTAATCACCTCCCCAAGGCCACAGTCTCCTAGCACCATCACATTGGGGGTTAGGATTTCAATATATGAATTTTGGAGGAGGGGGACACAAACTTTGCCTATAGCATTTAGCTACAAGTGCTGTACTACTGCCATCAACTTAATTTTGATAAATGCACCATGGTTATGTAAGATATTAACCTTAGGGGGAGGTGGGCAAGGGGTCTATAGAAACTTTCTATAATCTTTATAATTTTCCCATAAATCTACAATATTCCCAAAGGAAAAAAAAATAAAGATGTTACAAATGAGCGATGTAGTAGTTGCCCCATAAGTGACAGAATCCTGCCCTACCGTTCAGGCGGACAGAACTGAGAACTGCCTCTGCTACTGCATCTGCCTGAGCCACGGCCCCTCACCCACAAATAAGGTTTGGTTGTGGACTCCCCAAGCTGTGATATTGGAAAGAAAGAGGTTTTGTTTTATTTAACAGAAAGGTCACTATTTGGTTGTCTGATAGTTCAGCACTGAGCATTTGCTCACCTAGGAAGGGAGGAAGAAGTTTGTCCTTGATAACTGCCCCCAGTGTCCCTGCGTCATAGAGGCCTCCCTGACTCCCTTTCTAAAACTCACAGGCATGTGTACGGACACCTACGCTGAAGCCCTGTTTATTGTCTCTCCCCTCCCCCATCCCTCTAGAGCATCGTCCTCCTGGGTTCAGAGCTGAGGTGTCACTGTTACAGCCTCAGTGCTCAGGACGGTGCCTGCTGCCTTGAAGTTTTTATGGAATTGAAGTTTCCTGGTGTGGGTTCCAGCCCCCAGGTTCAGCCACTGTTTGGGGGGCCTCCTCTGCCCTAAAAGCTGATGTCTTGTTTTCCTATCCTGCCCTGAAGACCTAGCACCACTCTTCCCACAAACCTGGGCTCCTTCTTTGTTCACTGGCTCTTTCCACCTGTCTACCAGCAGCTGCCGTGCTCCCTGCCAGCCTTAATTCTGCTTCATTTAAGCTCATTTGTACCAATTTCCTTTTAAAGCACTCCCCTGAAGAGCAGCACCTGTTCTGAGAGGCCCAGTTCCCTTTTCCTAATTAGCCCAGAGCCTTGTAGAGGAGGCACCCCTGAAATGGCAGTTTTCTCCCCTCTGGGAACTAGCTGGAGCAGAGTGCCATTCCCAGGCCCAACAGCAGGGATTTCCCGGGAAGCCCTCTGCCAGGACAGGAGCAAGCCTAGAAACTCAGATATGCTCAGATCCTACCGGGCTTGTGGTCGGTAGAACACTGTGAAAATTCTGAATTTAAGAAGATGGGAAGTCCAAAGTGCTATAGGAGCTGACCTGCCCCCTGAGGTGAGCTTTCCTCCCTCACAGCTAGGACACACCCCATGTCCTCACTGCAGGAGCTTTAGACCTCAGACTGTCCTGAGGGCTACAATCCAGGATGAGGGGAAATTGGAGTAAGAAGGAAGTTTGGGAGCAGTGTCCTTGCCCCAGGGAATATTTTCATTTCACCCTGACAGCAGGCAAAACCAGAAGGCCTCAGCGACATGAATTTTTGCCCAACCAGAACTACCCTTTTGTGTAGTGTTCTAGAATCTCATCTCAGCATGAGGAGACCAGACTCTGCTAAGCACATTTTCACATCCTCCTGTCACTTTTGTGCTGCAGAAAACTCATTGGCACATTTAATTCCTCTTGGTTTTCACAGAAATGAAACCAAAGCGGGAAGTGGGGGAGGCAGAAGCAGAAGGGCCCAGGAGACTCACCTGGAAGAGGCGCAATTCCTGGGGCTGGGTCAGCCAGGGTCATAGCACGAACTGTGGCCTCAGCGAGATGGGGTCTGAGTCCCACCTCCACAATAATTCACTGCAACCACAGGCAAGTCCCTGAATCTCTTGGAGCCTTGGTTTGCACATTTCTAAAGTAGAACTTTTAATACCTGGCTGTTGAGAATAAACAAGATAACATCAGTATCTGGTATAGTACACGGTATTTGATACATAAGGAGTACCCAATAAATAGTAGCTTTCATTACCATTGAAAGGCTTCAAAACAGTGAATGAGGTCACCTTTATCTTTTTTTTAAATTATGTGACTATGTGAAATCTCCAGAATAAAGGTACATCTGCAGAGACAGAAAGTGGTGGCCAGCAACAGTGGGGAAAGGGAATGGAGGGTGATTGCTGATGGATATAGTTTCTTTTGGGGATGATGAAAATGTTGTAAATCTGATTGTAGTGATGATATCATAACTCCGTGGATATGCTTAAAAGTCATTGAATTAAATCCATTAAATGGGTGAATTACTTTGGCCACTTGATGCGAAGAACTGACTCATTTGAAAAGACCCTGGTCCTGGGAAAGATTGGGGGTGGGAGGAGAAAGGGACGACAGAGGATGAGATGGTTGGATGGCATCCCGACTCAATGGACATGAGTTCAGGTAAGCTCTGGGAGATGGTGATGGACAGGGAAGCCTGGCGTGCTGCAGTCCATGGGGTCGCAAAGAGTAGGACATGACTGAGCGACTGAACTGAACTGATGTGATGGGTGAAATACATGTCAATAAATCTATTACTGACATGCATTTGGATGACACATTAGAGTGATGAAAGACAAAATATTAAAACTTTTAAAGTAAACTTTTTGCTTTCTTTTTGGATTGGAGACCACTTTTATCTTAGTTCAGAGAGCATCACATTACCTCATTATGCCAACAATTCTAACCTAAAAGTTTACTGGAACTCACTGAGGATTGGGAGGACCACACAGATAGGCCTTGTAGACAGATACAGGCCATTTCCACAACTACACAAGAGGGACTTGGCCTCAGACCTTGAACTCACTGACTTTTTTTAAAGACAAAGTTTATAGTATTTACCTATTTTGGGCTGCATGGGGTTTTAGTTGCAGTATGTGGGCTTCTCACTATTTATGGTGTTCAGGCTTAGTTGCCCTGTGGCATGTGGGATATTAGTTTCCTGACCAAAGATTGAACTCATGTCTCCTGAATTGCAAGGCAGATTCTTAACCACTGGACCACCAGGGAAATCAGGAACTCACTGACTTCTTAAACTAAATGCTATTATCTAGACTGGCCTCCATATAACATTTGTATTGGTCTAGATTAAAAAGCAAAACAAAAGCAAACCCTTCCCAACAACAAAGAAAGAAACGTGTTTTCAGGGCTCTGAGAATGTGGCACAGAGAACTGGGGCTGTTTTCCAACCTTATAGGTTTCAGAGTGTGTCTCCTCCTATGCAGTCTCTATCTGGGAGTTGACATGGAGATGGCTTTCTGGTGCAAAGGAAAGTTGATGGCAAGAGTTGAACAAAAGAAAAATATAGGGCTTAGAATTAAGTATTGCATTAAGAAAGTAAACTGTCTAAGGAGAGTGATCTAGAACACATTCTAGATTCCCAAACTAGAGCAATGGCCCTCACCCTGGCCACCCACTAGAATCGCCTATGGAGCACTAAAAATGATGGTGCCTGGGACCACCTCCAGGACTTCTGACTGAGTTGGTTGGCATAGTACCTGGGTCACCAGGATTTAAAATCTCCCCAGGTAATTCCAATGAGCAGCCATAGTTGAGAATCCCAGGTCTAGAGTATTCTAGGCCTCAGTTTCTTTGGTCCAGGAACAAATTTCCAAAGGTTTGTAGCAGGTGGGACAGGACAAGGATGAGCTTCCTCCTCTAGGGGAATAGTGCACATTTCAGAAGACAGGTTAGTTGTGTGTGAAACAGCAGGACCCTATGATCCTTCCACCATGTCTTCTGCCTGCCTTTTGTCTGTGGAAAACTTTAATCAAAGAATAGGTTTAATTAGAGAAGTGAGAAATGTGGAAACAAAGGAGACTAAATAATAATAATGCAGTCATTAAGCACAGTCAAGGACCTTTAGTTCTTTCTCAAGGGCTGTAGATAATATTCTGAGCCACATCCTGTGAGCTGTCTTATAGATACCAAAACCCCAGGTGGAGAAGTTAGCTACATGATGACCAGACTATGCCCAGGACCTGAGCTGCCACAATTCTGAGAATTGACTGCAAAGAAATAGGAACAAGTGGACTCTGGAACTGAAGATTAACTGTCCCTAAAACAATCAGGAGATGCTGGTTAGACCAATTGATGACCAATTTGAAGATGACTGTTAGAGATGACTGTGCTGTTTATGCATGTGACCCCCCCACCATCTGTCTATAAAAGCTCTCACCCCCTGCTTGTTGGGGGTGGGAAATCAACCTTTGGACAGATGTCTGCCATCCTCTCCCCCCAGTTGCTGGCATCAGAAATAAAGCAAACTTTCCTTTCCACCAACCTGACCTGTTTATTGGCTTTGGGGCGGCAAGTAGCCAGGCCCTCCCACACATACCTTTCAGTAACAAATGTATAAGGGCCAGTCTTTACCCAGGGATGGAAGTGACCAAGTTTAGTTAAAGTAGGAAATGTCATGGCTCCAGACAAAAAGCCTAAACAGTGAAGGCAAGACTGGTAGCATGGAGGGCCATGGCAGAGCTTAGTGGCGTTTATGCCCCGCTGCACATCCAGAGGGGGCCCTAGAGAAGGGGCGCCCAGGGAGGAAGGGCCCTGGAGGGGCCCTGGGCAGCATGTTCTCCTGGACTGCTTTGTTGCCTTGGTCTCAGAAAAGCTCCAGTCCTGGGCTTCCCTCTCCTTTGAACACTTTAGGGCCTTTTTAGGAGATGGGATCACTCCCCTCACCAAGTCTGGGGGTTCCATGGGAGTTGGCAGGGCAAGGGAAGGAGGGAAGGTTGGGTTGGACTTTGAAATGCAGGAGAGCTGTCTGGCAGAAGTTGTCGGGGTGTCTTGGAATGTCAGTTGGGTGGGATGCTGGAAGTCCAAAAAGTTCTTCTTTGGTGTTCCAGTATTTCTTTCAGAATCCTCTATGATGCTGACTGGTTAGGAAAAAAAGGAAAAATATTCAAGTCAGAATATTGGACTGTACTAGAACAAAGATCTCATAAAAGCTCAAGAAATGATCAGTAGTCAGATCTGGCCAATGCACTCACTAAGAACTAATAATTTGGATTGAAGGGGGCCACAGAGACAAGCTGATTTGTTTCCAGTTACTCTTTTCTACTGTGACAAGTAAAGAAAAAAATGAGCAGCAACAGCTGCAACTCGTAAAAGTCAAAGATGGTAGATTAAAATGGCCTTCCCAAAGGATAGATGCGTGAGTGCATGTCCAACTCTTTGTGACTCAATGGACTGCGTCCTGCCGGGCTCCTCTGTCCATGGGATTCTCCAAGCAAGAATACTGGAGTGGGTAGCCTTTACCTTCTCCAGGGGATCTTCCCACCCAGGGATCAAACCTGCATCTCCTGTGTATCCCCTGCATTGCAAGTGGATTCTTAGCCACTGGGCCACCAGGGAAGCCCCCAAGGACAGGTGGTAATCTCCAAATTGCCGACAGTTAATGAACGGGGGGCTGCTTTACCGGTGCTGAGAATGAATGGGAAAAGGGTCAACAGATTGTTGGCACAGAAACATATAGAATAAATTTGGCTCTGAATCCAAAATGAGGATATTCTCTCAACTGCAATATTAAAAAGAAGAAATTTTCATTGTAGTGTTTGGTTTGTATTTACTTCCTGTGGAAGCTTCTACTGATGTTATCAACCATTCTGGGGGAAATGATTGTGTACATAATGATTGTTACAATGATCACTGCACTTTTTTTTAAGTTAGAAAGTGCTTCTATTGCTTAGAAAATCTCAAACATTCTGGACTGAATTCTTAAAATGTATGTCAGTATGCTCTCATAATAAACATAAAATGAGACACTTATGTAATTAAAAAAATTTAGTAGTCACATTGAAAAGTATATAAAGGCACAGTTGGAACTCATTTTAATAATATGTCTTACATAACTTGGTATGTCCAAGATACAGCATTTCAATATAAATCAATGCATACATTTTCATTTATATTTTCAATATAAATCAATGCATACATGTGCTAGGAAATGACACATATACCTAGCACATGCACCACTATACAACAATATCTAATAGGATGCAATGCTAAGGTGAAATGTAGTCCTACCAAAACAGTACATTGCTTCAGTTTTTAAGTTAACATTAAAGATTCACTGCAGTTTGTGAAGATAGATTCTGAGCAGCCGCCTTTTGGTCATCAGTATATAATGAGCTTCCCAGGTGGTGCTTGTGCGTGGGTGATCAGTTGCTAAATTGTGTGCAACTCTTTGCAGCCTTATGGACTGTAGCCCACCAGGCTCCTCTGTCCATAAGATTTTCCAGGCAAGAACACTGAAGTGGCTGCCATTTCCTTCTCCAGGAGTCTTCCTGACCCAGGGATCAATCCCATGTCTCCTGCTTTGCAGGTGGATTCTATACCGAGCCATGGCAAAGTAGTAAAGAATCTGCCTGCCAATGCAGGAGATGCAAGAGACTTGGGTTCGATCCCTGGGATGGGAAGACCCTTTGGAGAAGACAATGGCAAGCCACTTCAGTATTCTTGCCTGGAAAATCCCATAGACAGAGGATCCTGGCAGGCCACAGTCCATGGAGTCACAAAGAGTTGGGTACAACTGAGCAAGCACTTAAGAGATATAGTGAGCACTTTGACTAAGGATTTTTGTATTTGGATACAACTACCAGAGAATTGCTTAAGAATCTAGCATATGGACAACAGTCCTGAAAATCCCTAGGCCATTAAGGGGAGTATATATCTGAAAAGCCACCAAGTATCTGAAGGATGTCATTTTACAACCAAGATTATTTTACCTGCAAGAATCTCATTCAAAATTGATGGAGAAATCAAAAGCTTTACAGACAAGCAAAACTAAGAGAATTTAGCACCACCAAACCAGATTTACAACAAATATTAAAGGGACTTCTATGGGTAGGAAACATAAGAGAAGGAAAAGACCCACAAAAACAAACCCAAAACAGTTAAGAAAATGTCAATAGGAACATACAGATCAATAATTACTTTAAGTGAATGGATTAAATACTCCAACCAAAAGACACAGATTGGCTGAATAGATATAAACACAAGACCCACATATATGCTCTTTACAAGAGACCCACTTCAGACCTAGAGATACATATAGACTGAAAGTGAGAGGATGGAAAAATATATTCCATGCAAGTGGAAATCAAAAGAAAGTCAGAGTAACAATTTGCATATCAGACAAAATAGATGTTAAAATAAAAAATATTACAAGAGACAAGGAAGGACACTACATAATGATCAAGGGATCAATCCAAGAGGAAGGCATAACAATTGTGAGTATTTATGTACCCAACATAGAAGCACCTCAATACATAAGGCAAACACTAACAGACATAAAAGGGGAAATTAATGGCAACACAATAATAGTAGGGGACTTTAACACCCCACTTACACCAATGAACAGATCATCAAAACAGAAAATTAATAAGTAACACAAGCCTTAAATGACACATTAGACCAGATATATCTAATTGATATTTTCAGGATATTCTAACCAAATGCAGAAGAATACACTTTCTTCTCAAGTGTACATGGAACATTCTCCAGGATTTGGGTCACAAATCAAGCTTCAGTGCATGAAAGAAAATTGAAATTATATCATGCATCTTTTCTGACCACAGTGCTATAAGATGTATAAGTGCAATAGGGTGATATCAGTTACAGGAAAAAGACTATAAAAAACACAAACACGTGGAGATTAAGTAATATATTTCTAAAACACACAAATTATTGAAGAAATCAAAACGGAAATTTAAAAAATTCCTAGAAACAAATGACTATGAAAATATGATAACCCAAAACCTATGGGATGCAACAAAAGTGATTCTAAGAGAGAAGTTTATAGCAATACAATTCCACCTCAAGAAACAAGAAAAACAGCATAGACAACCTAACTTTACAACTAAAACAATTAGAAAAAAAGAACAACAAAATACCCAAAGTTAGTAGAAGGAAAGAAATCACAAAGATCAGAGCAGAAATAAATGAAAAAGAAATGAAGGAAACAATAGTAAAGATTAATAAAATTAAAAGCTGGTTCTTTGCGAAGATAAAATTGAAAAACTATTAGCCAGACTTGCCAAGAGAAAAAGAGAGAAGAATCAAATCAATAAAATTAGAAATGAAAAAGGAGAGGTTACAATGCAGAATACAACAACGCAGAAATACAAAGGCTCAGAAGAGACTATTTTGAGTAACTATATGCCAATAAAATGGACAACCTGGAAGAAATGGACAGATTCTTAGAAAAGTTCAGTATTTCTATGCTGAATCAGGAAGAAATAGAAATTATGAGCAAGCCAATCACAAGCATTGAAATTAAAACTGTGATCAAAAATCTCCAAAAGAAACAAAAACCAAAACCCCAGGGCCAGATAACTTCACAGGTGAATTCTATTAAACATTTAGATCTGAAACTCTTTAAAAAAAACTTCAGAGGAAGGAACACTTCCAAACTCATTCTACAAGGCCACCATCACCCTGATACCAAAACCAGAGAGTAAAGTGTTAGCTGCTCCATTGTGTCCGGCTCTTTGCAATCCCACGGATTGTAGACCCGCCTCCCCACCCCCCCACCCTGCCCCCAGAATCCTCTGTCCATGGGATTCTCCAGGTAAGAATACTGGAGTGGGTTGCGATGCCCTTCTCCAGGGGATCTTCCTGACTCAGGAACTGAATCCAGGTCTCCCGCATTTGCAGGCAGATTCTTTACCATCTGAGCCACCAGGGAAGTTAAAACCAGATAAAGACAGCATAAAAAAGAAAATTACAGGCCAATATCACTGATGAACAAAGATGCAAAAATCTTCAACAAAATTCTATGAAACGGAATTCGAGAACACATTAAAAAGACCATACACCATGATCAGGGCCTTCCTGGTGGCTCAGCAGTAAAGAATCCACCTGCAGTGCAGTAGCTGCAGGAGACACAGGTTTGATCCCTGGGTTGGGAAGATGCCCTGGAGGAGGGCATGGCAACCCACTCCAGTATTCTTGCCTGGAGAATCCTATGGACAGCCGAGCCTGGGAGGCTATGGTCCATATGGTCACAAAGAGTTGGACACGACTGAAGTAACTGAGCATGCATGCATGCACACCATGATCAAGTCAAGTTTATCCCAGGGATACAAGGATTCTTCAGTGCACACAAATCAGTCAATGTGTAATAATACATATTAACAAATTAGAAGATAAAAATCATATGATAATCTTGATAGATGTGGGAAAACCTTTTGACAAAATTCAGCAGTAATTTATGGTAAAAACTCTTCCAAAAATGGGCATAGACAGAACTTACCTCAACATAATAAAGACCATATATGGTAAACGAAGAGAAACAGAAAGCAAGGAAGAGAGGGAAAAGTACATCCAGTTAAATGCAGAGTTCCAAAAAATAGCTAGAAGAGACAAGAAGGCCTTCTTCAATGAACAGTGCTTAATAATAAAAGAAAACGACAAAAGGGGAAAGACTACAGATCTGTTCAGGAAAATTGGAAACATCAAGGGAGCATTCTGCCCAAAGGTGGGCACAATAAAGGATAAAAATTGTAGAGACCTAGTAGACTCTGAGGGCTTCCCTGGTGACTCAGATGGTAAAGAATCCACCTGCAATGTGGGAGACCTGGGTTCTATCCCTGGGTTGGGAAGATATCCTGGAGAAGGGAACGGCTACCCAATTTAGTATTTTGGCCTGGAGAATTCCATGGACTGTATAGTCCATGGGGTCTCAGAGTCAGACATGACTGAGTGACTTTCACATGTTAGTAGACTCAGAAGAGATCAAGAGGAGATGGAAAGAATACATGGAAGAACTGTACAGAAAAGACAAATGAACTGGATTACTATGATGGTGTGGTTAGTCAACCAAGAGCCAGTCATTCTGGAGTGCAAAGTCAAGTGGGCCTTAAGAAGCACTGCTGTTAATAAAGCTAGTGGATGCAAAAAAATTCCAGAAGAACTATTCAAATTCCTAAAGGAAGATGCCATATGGTTTTGCATTCATTATGTCAGCAAATCTGGAAGACCCAACAATGGCCACAAGACTTGGAAAGGTCAATCCTCATCCCAATTCTCAAAACAGGTAGTACCAAAGAATGTGCTAACCATCAGACAACTCCACTCATCTCCCATGCTAGTAAGGTCATGCTTAAAATCTTGCATGTTAGGCTTCAGGACAATGGTGAACCAAGAACTTCCAGATGTCCAAGCTGGGTTAAGAAAAGGAAGAGAACTAGAGATCAAATTGCTAACATTTGCTGAATTATAGAGAAAGCAAGGGAATTTCAGAAAAGCATCTATTTCTGTTTCATCGACTATGATAAAGCCTTTGACTGTGTGGATCATAACAAATTGTGAAAAACTCTTAGAGAGATGGCAATACCAGACCATCTCACCTGTCTCCTGAGAAACCTGTATGCATGTCAAGAAGCAACAGTTAGAACCCCGTATGGAACAACTGATTGGTTCAAGATTGAGAAAAGAGTATGACAGGGCTGTCTGCTGTCACCCTGTTTGCTTAAGCTATATGCTGAGCACATCATGAGAAATTCCAGGCTGGATGAGTTACCAGTTGGAATCTAGTTAGGCAGGAGAAACATCAACAACCTCAGATATGCAGATGATACCACTCTAATGGCAGAAAGCAAAGAGGAACTAAAGAGCTTCTTGATGAAGGTGAAGGAGAGTGAAAGAGCTGGTTTAAGACTAAATATTAAAAAAACTAAGAGCATGGCATCCAGCCCCATTTCTGCATGGTAAATAGATGGGAAAAGGTGGAAGTAGTGACAGATTTCCTTTTCTTGAGCTCCAAAATCATTGCAGATGGTGACTGCAGCCATGAAATCAGAAGATGATTGTTTCTTGGCAGGAAAGTGATGACAAACCTAGACAGTGGGTTGAAAAGCAGAGACATTACTCTGCCGACAAAGGTTTGTATAGTCAAGGCTATGGTCTTCCCAGTGGTCATGTATGGTTGTGAGAACTGGACCGTAAAAAAGGCAGAACACCAAAGAATTGATGCCTTTGAACTGTGGTGCTGGAGAAGACTCCTGAAAGTCCCTTGGACACCAAGGAGATCAAACCAGTCAATCTTAAGGGAGAGCAGCCCTGAATATTCACTGTAAGGGCTGACGTTGGAGCTGAAACTCCGTTATTTTGGTCATCTGATGTGAACAGATAACTCAATGGAAAAGTCCCTGACACTGGAAAAGATCAGAGGCAGAAGGAGAAGAAGGCATCAGAGGATGAGATGGCTGGACGGCATCACTGATGCAGTGAACACGATCTTGGCCAAACTCCTGGAGATGGTGAGGGAAAGGGAGGCCTGGTGTGCTGCAGTCCATGGGGTCGCAAAGAGTTGGACATGACTGGGCAACTGAACAATAGCAACATGATAAACACAGCAAACATTATTCTCAGTGGTGAAAAGCTGAAAACATTTCCTCCAAGATCAGGAACAAGACAAGGGTGCCCACTCTTGCCACTATTATTCGACATAGTTTTCAAAGTCTTATCTACAGCAATCAGAGAAGAAAAAGAAAAGGAATCCAGACTGGAAAAGAAGAGGTAAAACTCACTGTTTGCAGACGACATGATACAATACATAGAAAATCCTATAGATACTATCAGAAAATTACTAGAGCTAATCAGTGAATCTGGTGAAATATCAGGATACAAAAATCAGTACACAGAAATCACTTGCATTCCTATACACTAACAACAAAAATTCAGAAAGAGAAGTTACAAAATCATTCCCATTTACCACTGCAACAAAAAGAATAAAATAACTAGGAACAAGCTTACCTAAGGAGACAAAAGAGCTGTATACAGAAAATTATAAGGCACTGATGAAAGAAATCAAAGATGACATAAACATATGGAGAAATATTCCATGTTCCAGGGTTGGAAGAATCAATAGTGTGAAAATGACTATACTACCAAATGCAACCTACTGATTCCTATTGCACTACTGATAGTGCAATTCCTATCAAATTACCAATGGCATTTTTCATAGAACTAGAACAAAAAATTTCACAATTCGTATGGAAACACAAAGACCCGAAAAGCCAAAGCAGTCTTGAAAAAGAAGAATGGAGCTGGAGGATTCAACCTTCCTGACTTCAGACTATACTACAAAGCTACAGTCATCAAGACAGCACCGTCCTGTCACAAAAACAGGAAAACAGATGAATGAAACAAGATAGAAAGTCCAGTCATAAACCCATGCACCTATCAGCATCTCATCTTTGACAAAGGAGGCAAGAATATACAATGCAGAAAAGATAGTCTCTTCGATAAGTGGTGTTGGGAAAAGCCACATATAAAATAACAAAATTAGAATACTTTCTAACACCATATACAAAAATAAACTCAAAATGGATTAAAGATCTAAATGTAAGACCAGAAACTATAAAAGTCTTAGAGGAAAACATAGGCAGAACACTCTTTGACATAAATCACAGCAAGATCCTCTATGACCCACCTGTTATAGGAGTAATAGGAATAAAAGCAAAAATAAACAAATAGGGCCTAATTAAACCTAACAGCTTTTGCACAGCAAAGGAAATTATAAACAAGGTGAAAAGACAACCCTCAGAATGGGAGAAAATAACAGCAAATGAAATAACTGACAAAGGATTAATTTCCAAAATATACAAGCAAACAAAACAAAACAAATATACAAGCAACTTATGCAACTCAATACCAGAAAAGAAACAACCCAATCAAAGA
This sequence comes from Muntiacus reevesi, assembly GCF_963930625.1. NCBI lineage: Eukaryota > Metazoa > Chordata > Mammalia > Artiodactyla > Cervidae > Muntiacus > Muntiacus reevesi. The sequence continues at coordinate 216,998,795 of NC_089249.1, forward strand.
GTGGGCAGAAGACCTAAACAGACATTTCTCCAAAGAAGACATACAGATAGCTAATAAACACATGAAAATATGCTTGACAACACTCAATATTAGAGAGATGCAAATCAAAACTACAATGAGATATCACCTCACACTAGTCAGAACGGCCATCATCAAAACATCTATAAACAATAAATGCTGGAGAGGATGTGGAGAAAAAGGAAACCTCTTGCACTATTAGTGTAAATTAGTGAATGTAAATTGATACAGCCACTATGGAGCTTCCTTTAAAAAACTACAAATAAAACTACCATATTAAAAAAAAAAACCTACCATATGACTCAATAATCCCACTACTGGGCATGTATCCTGAGGAAACCATAGTTTAAAAAGACACATACATCCCAGTGTTCACTGCAGCACTATTGCCAATAGCTGGAACATGGAAGCAATCTAGATGTCCATCCACAGATGAATGGATAGAGAAGCTGTGGTACATACATACGATGGACCATTACTCAGCGATGAAAAGGAACACATTTGAGTGAGTTCTAATGAGATGGATGAACCTAGAGCCTATTATACAGAGTGAAGCAAGTCAGAAAGAGAAAGACAAATATTGTATATTAATGCATATACATGGGATCTAGAAAGATACTACTGATGAACCTGCTTGCAGGGCAGCAGTGGAGACACAGACATAGAGAATAGACTTGTGGACACAGGGGAAGGAAGGAGAAAGTGGGACAAATGGAAAGAGTAGCACGGAATCACATACACTATCATATGTAAAATAGATAGCCAGTGGGAATTTGCTATATGACTCAGGGAACTCAAACTGGGGCTCTGTGACAACCTAGAGGGGTGGGATGGTGTGGAAGGTGGGAGGGAGGTTCAAGAGGGAATGGACATATATACACCTACAGCTGTTCATGTTGGTATATGGCAGAAAACAACGTAATAAATAAATAAATTTTTTTGGTTTCATATGGAACAAATGAAACTGGATCTGTATCTCACATACTATATAAAAATAAATTACAGCTAGCTTAAAGATTTAAAGGGAAAGTCAAATTTTAAAAGCCAATATGGAGGAATATTTTTAAGATCTTAAGGTAGGACATAATTCAGTAAGCAAGATACAAAAAGTGAAAACTGCAAATGGAAAGTTTGATAAATTTGGCTATATTAAAATTAGAAATATCTAATTCATCAAAAGGTGCCATATGTTTTCATTTTCTTTTCTCCTTCTTTCCACTTCTTCCCATTCCCTCCTTCCCTACCTTTCCCTTCCTGAAACATTCAGTACTAAAAAATTAGGTGAGGATAAGTCATGTGTTTTGTCACATTGGAGGGTGAAGGGAGAACAAGGGTGGCTCAGAGGGAGCATCAGAGTCCAAGTAGAATGGAGGCATCTGCACAGGAGATGTATCAGAGGCCAGAGAGCATACGCAGGGAAGCAGAACAGGGGCAGCAGCCTTGAAGAGGGTGTTAGAGCACAAAGGAGGTGGGGAAGGCATCCGGACAGGATGCACATCCTTTCAAATGTACAAATATGCGTATGAATATATATGATGTCCAAGATTTGTTTCAAAATAACACAGGAAGAAATAGATGTGTGGCAAGGCAGGATGAGCCAAGGGTGGGAAGTTTGGTGAGTCTTTATGATGGGTACACTGGGATGTATCATTTTTTGTTTTTGTACGTCCAAAATCCTCCACAATAAGCATTTTTCAGTGTAAACACACACACCCCACAATGAAAATGAAGAGATAAGCTACAAATCTGTAGAAGAATTGTGCTATGCATATAAGTGATGCAGGATTTGAATCTATAACATAGGACTTCCCTGGTGGTCCAGTGGCTAAGACTCAGATATCTGAATGCAAGGAGCCTGGGTTCAATCCCAGGTCAGGGAACTAGGCTCCACATGCAACTAAGACCTGGCACAGCAAACATAAATGAATTAATGAATAATATATATATATATACATATATCTTTAAAAAAAAGAAACTATAACATATATTTAAAGGAAACAAAAACCTCCGTGTCAACAACAGACAAATAATCTGCTTCCTGGAGAAGGAAATATAAGACCAAAAAATCTGAAAAAATTTCTGACTCATAGTAGTTAGAAAAATGCAAATCAAAAGCACAGTTAGGGACTTCCATGGTGGTTCAGTGGCTAAGACTCTGTCTTTCCAATGCAGGGTGCCTGGGTTCAATTCCTGGTCAGGGAACTAGATTCCACACGCCACAACTAAGACTTGGAGCAGTCAAATAAATAAATAAAAATAAATAGAAAAGAAAAAACACAATTAGATACTAGTTTATCTTTATCAGATTGACACAGATTAAAAGCTGTGTTGCTAAGTCTCAAGCACTGCTTGTAGGAGTGTAAATTCATCAATTGTTCTGGCACCATTTAGCCAAGTATAAACTCTTATATGTGCGTACCAGAGCATGGGAGTAAGAAGACTGAAGGTAAATTTGCCTGTAATTTAAAAAAACTAAAACAAAAACTGGAAATAAGCCAAATGTCTGATGGAGCAATGGATTAGTAATTGTGATAGACAATGAGAAGACATTAGCTGTGCAAATGTACTATTTGCATCAATATGAATGAATCCTGCAAACATAAGGTTGAGTGAAAAAGGCAAATCACAGAAAAATACAAAAAAATAAAATAATGCCTTTTGAAAAGTTCAAAAACAAGCAGAAGTAAACTCTATATTTGGGCTTCCCTGGTGGCTCAGTGGTAAAGAATCTGTCTGCCAATGCAGGAGACACGGGTTCAATCCCTGGTCTGGGAAGATCCCACATGCTGTGGAGCAGCTAAAGCCCGTGCACCACAACTCTTGAGCCTGTGCTCTGGTGCCCAGGATCCACAGCTTCTGGGCACACAGGCCACGACTACTGAAGCCTGTGTGCCCGAGAGCCCATGCTCCGAAGCGAGAGAAGCCACCACAATGTGAAGCCCCAACTGCAGCAGCCCTCGCTCACCACAACTAGAGAACTCTGCACAGCAATGAAGACCTAGCAAAATAAATAAGTGAAATTATAGAAAAAAGAAAAAAAAACACACACACCCACAAAAGAAAAAACAATATGGTCTCTAACAACACACATACATACATATGTGGTAAAATATAAAGGAAAGCCAAGGATTGATAAAAACTCAAGACAGGTTTACCATGGTGGGTGAGGAGGGAGAAGCTTCAAGGATACTCTTAGAGCTCCATTTCTGTTTTTTAATTTAGTTTTATTGGAGGGTAATTGTTTTACAACATTGCGTTGTTTTCTGCCATACGTCAACATGAGTCAGCCATAGGTATACATGTGTCCCCTCCCTCTTGAACTTCCCTCCTGAGTTCCATTTTTTAAGCTGAATGTTGGGCACATAAGGGTTCATTTTACTATTTTTATACCTTATATACACATTTAAACATATGTATGTTTTGTAATTATGAAACATATAATCTTCCAATAAAAATTTTAATCAAAAGAGAAATAAGACTATTGATATCTATAGTAGTTATAAGCAACGAAGACACTTTTGTCAATGCTCTGTGAGAGCCAGGGTAAGCACACATGCAATTTATGCCTTTGGTCTCAGCATCCTCGTATGCACCCTCTTTTCACTCTCGGAAGTTTTGCTGATGGGATCTATTAACAAAAGGATCCTGTGTTCTCTGGGATGGCTGCTGTCACCATTGCTTGTCCCAAGATAAACAGAAGTGAACAACAAACTTAGCTACTGCTGCTGCTAAGTTGCTTCAGTCGTGTCTGACTCTGTGCGACCCCATAGACGGCAGCCCAACAGGCTCCCCTGTCCCTGGGATTCTCCAGGCAAGAATACTGGAGTGGGTTGCCATTTCCTTCTCCAATGCATGAAAGTGAAAAATGAAAGTGAAGTCGCTCAGTCGTGTCCGACTCTTAGTGACCCCATGGATTGCAGTCTACCAGGCTCCTCCATCCATGGGATTTTCCAGGCAAGAGTACTGGAGTGGGCTGTCATTGCCTTCTCCAAAACTTAGCTAGGACACTATCAATTTTTTATTACTTAAAGGGAATCAAAATGAATCAATTGAATTCAAATATTTGAATGGGGAACATGAAAATATAGATTAACTATAAACAAATCTTTACTCACCTTCTCTCTAGATAGACAAGAAATACTTACAAAAAGATGATCAAAAAAATTTGCACTTTGACCTGAAGCAAGTATCTTGTATGGTAGTTGGAGAGCTAAATGTGACAAATTACTGAGTTGTCCAGCTACATCAAATTTTTAAAAAAGAACAAGTCTTTGGAAACACTTTAAATATTAAAATAATAAAATTATATTAAAATAGTAAAATACTTTTTAAAAAGAGAAAGAGACCTAAGAGGCCCATCCACCAAATGTGAAGTGTGGATTTTAGGTAGATCCTTTGGTGGTGGCTCAGAGAGTAAAGAATCCACCTGCAATGTGGGAGACCCAGGTTCGATCCCTGGGTTGGGAAGATCCCCTGGAGAAGGGAATGGCAACCCACTCCAGTATTCCTGCCTGGAGAATTCCACGGAGAGGAGCGTGGGGGGCTACAGTCCATGGGGTTGCAAAGAGTTGGACGCAACTGAGTGATTATCCCTTTCTTTCACTTCTGAATTGAACCAATCAATTATAAAAATATATTCTTGATAAAATGAGGAAAATGTGAGTAGAGATTGGGTATTAAAAGATACCAAGGTATGATAATGGAACTGTGCTTGGATTTAAAAAACAACTCTTACCCTTTAGAGATGAAGCCTAAAACGTCTGGGGAAAATGCTATAATAGCTAGAATTTGCTGTGAAATAATCCAGTGGTGGGAGTGGAGGGGGAGGGATAAAGATGAAATAAGAGTGGTCATGAGATGCTCACTGTAGCTGACTGGTAGGTACAAGGGTACCTGGATCTCTTTGTCCTTCTCACGCCTGTGCTAAATTTTCCGTGGGAGAAGGGAAAGATGGGAGAGGAATAGGGAGGGAGAAAGTAGGAAGGGAGAGCCTCTGAACAATGCCTTGTATCTCTCAGAGCAAGAGCCCAGCTCGGTGGATGGTTTCTGCTGCCCCCCTGCAGAAGGTAACATCACTGGCCGGAGAGAGCCTCAGAGGAGGACAGTCTTGCACACTGTGCCATTTCACTGTTCCGTTGGGGCTGCTGTGTCCGAATGCACGGTCTGAGCAGGCCCAGGTAGCCAGCCCTCGTGGGTTTCAAGACTTTGGCCCTTCTCAGTCCTGGGAAGCCATGCAAAGGAAGTGAGCCACTTTCCTTTTTTTAACCTCCTGAAATACCACAGCAGTTCTGAGTTTAGTTGGTCTCGGCCTGCAGTGCCTAGAAGCAGGATTCTGGTACCAGAGCCTAAAGTCAGGTACCCCAGAGGCTAAAGTCAGGCCAAGGGCACTGAATACTAGCCACCAGACCAGCAGGGCCAGTGGGCAGTGATGAGGCACAGGCCCACCGGCTTTGTAGAAATGAATTCCCACACAAAAAAATGGGAAGTAGTGAAACAGGTAAAGTGTTTATTAGGAGGGAAAAGGGTACATGTGAGTGGACACATGTGTGGGCTCAGGGGAAGAGTCATGCTCTTGTGGTAGTTTGAATCACTTAGATGGAGCATTTCTTCCAGGTTTCCTCTGGTCAGTCACCTTGCTTTGCTTGATTCTGAGTCCATAATTGGTTTATCTCAGGGTCCTCCCCTATGTGTGCACACATCTCTTAGCCAAGATGGATTCTAGTGAAGAGGTCTATGGGTAGGTTGACATTACCTACTATGGGATGGCACCCCTCCATTTTGGCTCCCAAGGAGCCTCATATGTAGTTGGGAAGGTCTCCTTGACCTCGAGAATGAGAAATATGTGGTCTCTCTATCTTTCATCCGGCACAGCTCCTCTCTCGCTCCTGCTATTATCTTCATTTTGGAGCATCTGTCCACAGTGGATAGATTCTAGCTGCTCAGCCTGGGGCCCATCTATCTCCTCCCTCAGATCTTCTTGAAAAAGAGCAAACATTTTCATTTCACTCCTTCTGGCACAGCCTGACAACCCGTGAGGAGGAGTTCAGATTTAACAAGAGCCTGGCAGCACCCCATGCCCACCCTAGGCCTCTGCCTCCTCCTGGGAAGCGGAAAGACTGGATAGGGATCATCTTTGCTGATTAGTTCCTGTTCACCCCCTGTTCTACTTGCCCAACCAATATAGACAGGGAGACATCTCACTATAGAAGTGCCATGATAAAAGTTAAGAGGGTGGGTCCCTGTGTTATAAGCAAAGGGAAACTTAAAGGGAAACTCCAGGTGCTGAACGGGGGCTGTTCATTCCCACTCCCAGAAAGAGCTCGCCATTCATCCACTGGTTTTTACCGCCCCCTTGTGGTCATTTGCTTACTGTAGCCAATCCCAGTTTTCCAGGTGGCGCTAGTGGTAAAGAACCCGCCTGCCAATGCAGGAGACAAAAGAGATGCTGGTTCAATCCCTTGGTCGGAAAGATCCCCTGGAGGAGGAAATGGCAACCCACTCCAGTATTCTTGCCTGGGAAATCCCACAGAGGAGCCTGGCGGGCTACAGTCTTGCGGTCGCAGAGTTGGACAAGATTGAAGGAACTTAGCACGAAATCCTGCAACCTTGAAACACAGGTTTCCCATCCACACTGGCAAGTCAATCCCCTGCAAACCTTGCATTCGGTTTATCTTCACTAAGGGACAGATATTTCGTTTAGTAGTGAGAAAACTTTCTTCCAAAGCAAATAGGAACATGAGTGTCTTCCAGACCATTTCTTTTCTTCTTCTTTTTCTTTGACCATGCCCTGTTGTTTCTGGGATCTTAGTTCCCTGACTAGGGATCGAACCTGGGCCCATGACAGTGAAAGCACCAAGTCTTAACTGGACTGCCAGGGAATTCGCTCTTTGCTTTTTAAAACCTTTACTGGTTGAAAATATTTAAAACAAAAATTGGGGGAGAAAGAAACTTCATGAGGATTTCCCTGGTGGGTCCAGTGGTTAAGAATTCACCCGCGAATGCACGGGATATGGGTTTGATCCCTGGTCTGGGAAGATCCCACATGCCACAGAGTAACTAAGCCTGTGTACCACAACTCTTGAGCCCACGTGCTGCAACTACTGAAGCCCATGCGCCTAGAGCCCATGCTCGGCAACAAGAGTTCAGTTCAGTAAGTTCAGTTAAGAGAAGCTGGTGCCCTGCAATGAAGCGTAGTCCCCACTCGCTGCAACTACAGAAAGCCCACGCATAGCAACAAAGACCAGCACAGCCTAATAAATAAATAAGAAACTTCATGAGATGGCTATAGGGAAAGGGGATCAGGAAAGTATTCCCTGCCTCTATGTGGGTAAAGGTAGCTCAGTAATTCCTGTAAAAAATGATGCCCCTCCAGATGAAACCATGTAACTCAGTGGGACTTGAACACATGATCTTTTTAACTGAGATCATATCTAGTCTTAGGACTTAATGAAGCTCAATTTCTTGATGTCTCATTGCAGAAAGAATTCAGTGAGAGACAAAATGACAGGTAAGAAGCGGATTTATTTAGAGAGAAACACATGCCACAGAATGTGGGCCATCTCAGAAGGTGAAAGGCCCCAGGGTAGGGAGTTGTCAAGTGTTTATAGGGATGGGTAATTTCATAGGCTTATGAGTGGGAGGTGTATTCCAGCTGCTTTGGGGAAGGAGTGGAGATTTGCAGAAATTGGTCCACCATCCACTTTTTTATCTTTCCTGGTAGGTCACTGTCATGGTGGGTGTGTCAATTAGCTTGCTGACATGTTACAATGAGCATATGAGGAGGCTCAAGATATAGTGGAAGTTAACTGCCATTTTGGACCTATTTGGTTCTAATCATTTATGTTGTGTCCTCAGGCTATGTCATTTTTTTAAAGTTTGTGCCCTGCCCCCTTCCCTCCTGTTTCATTTCCCCCTCAGAGACTTTACTTCCATATTCTTATGGGAAGCAGCCCTTGATAGTCTGTCTTCTATAACTGCTTCAAGACTTGAGTAGGGGTGTTGACTCTGCCTGTCAGGGAGTAGAAATCTCTGGATGCCTGATCTAGGGGCCCCAGAGGAGGACAGCTTCTTGTTTCAAGTCAGTATGGGCTGGAAATTCTTGTACAGCCATCATCTTGATGTGGAACTGTTGTAAATGCTTCCATAGCTTTTCTATGAATCTTTTTGATAATGAAGCACTTTTTGTGAAAGCATCCAAGTACCAAAATAACTATCTATAAATAACAAAAGACTTAAAAAGCAAGGTTAAACATCTGATTACAGTGTAATCTATAAAGAAACTTAGTTACAATAACTAGAATTACAAATGATTACCTTTAACTCAACATATCAAATAATTCTAGCTAAATATTTCTCTGAGAGGCCTCAGGGGCCAACTAAAGCATCCCCAAATTAGCTAGAAATCAAAAGAACTTTATTTATTTATTTATTTTTCAAAAGAACTTTAATTTAAATTTTATATATGAGAAGTTCTGAAACATTTAGTCAAGTAAGGTCATAGATCACTGACAATACTTATTTCTCAACCAAAGTTACCAGAGATCTCAAAAGCAAATACAAATCACTTAAAGGCAAACAAACACACACAATCTATTGTCAAAAGCAGCATTTCAGGAATATTTTGGAGGGAGAAACCAAATCCAGTCTTTTCCTAGCCCATTAGGAACAAAATCCATTCAACCAACTAGATTTAATGCAATCTTAGAAAATCCTGATCATGGATAACTCTTTTCAGTATTTTTTTCTTCCTCACACCTTATTTTACTGAAAACATATATGTTACTTTCATTAACATTTCATTACATTGAGTTACTTTTCATACTAACAAATCTGCAGTAGATATAATAAAGTCTTATTTGAACTCTAATAAACCTAGGTACATCTAGTAAATCTAGGTAAAGTCCATCTAGTCAAAGTTATGGTTTTTCTAGCAGTCATGTATGGATGTGAGAGCTGGAATATAAGAAAGCTGAGTGCCAAAGCATTGATGCTTTTGAACTGTGGTGTTGGAGAAGACTCTTGAGAGTCCCTAGCACTTCAAGGAGATCAAACCAGTCAATCCTAAAGGAAATCAGTCCTGAATATTCATTGGAAGGACTGATGCTGAAACTCCAATACTTTGGCCATCTGTTGTGAAGAATTGACTCATTGGAAAAGAACCTGATGCTGGGAAAGATTGAAGGCAGGAGGAGAAGGGGACAACAGAGGATAAGATGGTTGGATGGCATCACCAACTTGAGGAACATGAGTTTGAGCAAGCTCTGGGAGTTGGTGATGGACAGGGAAGTCTAGCGTGCTGCAGTCCATAGGGTCACAAAAAGTGACTGAACTGAACTGAAACCTAGGTACAACAGAAGTACTATACTTAACATTGATGAGTGTAAAGAAATGTCTGTATTAATCAAACCAACAAGCTTAAGTCATCTTAAATATAAAATATCAGTTTGAAACTGAAAGTGTTAGTCACTCGTTGTGTCCAACTCTTTGTGACCCGTTGGGGTTGGGGTATAGCCCGCCAGGCTCCTCTGTCTATGGAATTCTCCAGGCAAGAATACAGGAGTGGGTTGCCATTCCCTTCTCCAGGGGATCTTCCTGACCCAGGGATCAAACCTAGGTCTCCCACATTGCAGGCAGTTTCTTTACTGTCTGAGCCAGTAGGGAAGTCCTATCAGTTTAGCACTGATTATTTTTCAGATGACATGAACTTGAAATTCATTTTGGCAGATTATTTTCTATTTCTGAGTATTTATATAAGCACTTAATTTCCTTTAGTCAATTAGAGTTCTTTTTTTTTGCTTAAATATATTTTACTGAAGTATAGTTGACTTCCCCGGTGGCTCAGACGGTAAAGCATCTGCCTACAATGCGGGAGACCCGGGTTCAATCCCTGGGTCGAGAAGATCTCCTGGAAAAGGAAATGGCAACCCACTCCAGTATTCTTGCCTGGAAAATCCCAAGGATGGAGGAGCCTGGTAGGCTATAGTCAGCCCGTGGAGTCGCAAAGAGTCGGACACGACTGAGCGACTTCACTTTCACTTTTCACTTTCATAGTTGACTTAATGTTTCAGGTGCACAAAAAGGTGATTCAGTTATACATATACACATGTTATTATTCAGATTATTTGCCATTATAGGTTATTATGAGATACTGACTACAGTTCCCTGTGCTATACAGTAAGCCTTTGTTGCTTTGTTGCATATCTATTTTTAATTAGAAATCTAGCACTCTATTCATACTAAATCAAAGATTTTTTTAATTATAAATTTTTAATCAGAAATCTAGCAGTCTATTCATATTATTAAAAAATTATAGTTAGACAGAAGCTCATAATTTTTCTGAAATACATACATAGTATTTATATCTATGTATACAAAAAGTTTTCTACTATGCTTGGTAGAGGCTTGAGAAAGAACATAAAAAAAAGAGGTGGAGAAATTGGAAAACATAAACTAAATGAAATGGGAGCACTGAATATGAAGTAGAAAAAGTGAAACAAACTAGATAAAAGTAAAAGATAATCATACAGTCTAGTTGTTTTTAAACATGGCTGCTCATTAGAAACATATCTGGAACTTTGGAGGAAAAAAGCAATATCTGGGCATTTGTATTTTTCAAAAGATACCAAGATAATTCTGATATGCATCTGGATTTTAAGAAGTGATTACAGGTTTTTCTATTAAGTGGCAGTTTTGGTAATAAAGAATTCTATTATTTTTCCATTAACCAATCATAATGGTGTTAAGTGAGTAATAGTTACATAATCCCAATAGTGAAAGATGTTTATCAGTTTTCATAATCAATAGCCAGACAAAAAATAAAAGATAATTACAATTGCAAGTCATAATGGAAACATGATTAACTTAATGATATAAAATAATTACATGCAGTTGGGGAGGTCAAGCAAAGTGATGTGGTAAGTGGAAGTGCATATATGCACATGTTTTCATCCACCCAGCCAGTCTGTGTATTTTGGTTGGTGCATTTAATCCATTTGTATTTAAGGTAATTATTGATATGTATGATCCTATTACCATTTTCTAAATTGTTTCGGGATTATTTTCTGTAGGTCTTTTCCTTCTCTTGTGTTTCCTGCCTAGAGAAATTCCTTTAGCATTTGTTGTAAAGCTGGTTTGGTGGTGCTGAATTCTCTTAACTTTTGCTTGTCTGGAAAGCTTTTGATTTCTCATCAAATCTGAAGGAGAGGTAGAGTGTTCTTGGTTGTAGGTTCTTACCTTTCATCACTTTAACTATATCATGCCATTCCCTTCTGGTTCGTAGAGCTTCTGTTGAGAAATCAGCAGATAGCCTGATGGGAGATCACTTGTATGTTATTTGTTGTTTTTCCCTTGTTGTTTTTAATATTTTATCTCTGTCTTTAATTTTTGTCAGTTTGATTACTATGTGTCTCGGTGTGTTCCTCCTTGGGTTCATCCTGCCTGGGACTCTGTGCTTCCTGGACTTGGTTGACAATTTCCATTCCCATGTTATGGAAGTTTTCAGCTATTAGGTCTTCAAATATCTTCTCAGATTCTTTCTCTTTCTGGGACCCCTATAATGCTGTTAGTGCCTGTAATGTTGTCCTAGAGGTCTCTTAGACTGTCTTCACTTCTCTTCATTCTTTTTTCTATATTCTGTTCTGTGGCAGTGATTTCCACCATTCTGTCCTCCAGATCATTTATCTGTACTGCTGCCTCAGTTATTGTGCTATTGATTCCTTCTAGTGTATTATACGTGCTTCCCTTGTAGCTCAGTCAGTAAAGAATCTGCCTGCAATGCAGGAGACCTGGGTTTGATTCCTGGGTTGGGAAGATCCCCTGGAGAAGGAAATGGCAACCCACTCCAGTATTCTTGCCTGGAGAATCCCATGGACAGAGGAGCCTGGTAGTTTCCCAGTCCATGGGGTCACAAGAGTCAGAAACAACTTAGCGACTAAACCACCACCAGTGTATTATACATATCTGTTCGTTAGTTCAAGTCTTCCAGGCAGCCTTTTCTTGTGTCTTCTCCATTGTTTTCCTGAGATCCTGGATCATCTTCACTATCAGTTTTCTGAACTCTTTTTTTTCCCTGGAAGTTTGCCTATCTCCACTTCATTTAGTTGTTTTTCTGGGGTTTTATCTTGTCCCTTCATCTGGGATATAACTTTCCGCTTTCTCATCATGATTAAATTTTGGTAATACATTTTTGCTTTAGGACTGTGGGACTGTGCTTCTTCTTGCTTCTTCTGTCTGCCCTCTGATGGATGAGGCTAAGAGCCTTGTGTAAGCTTCCTGGTGGGAGGGACTGGCATGGGAAAAACTTGGTCTTGCTCTGGTGGGCAAGGCCTTGCTCAGTAAATCTTTAACCTAATTATCTGCTGATGGGTGGGGTTGCACTCCCTCCCTGGTAGTTGTTTGGCCCGAGGTGACCCAGCCCTGGGGTGTACAGGCTCTATGGTAGGATTAATGGTGAACTCCAAGAGGGCTTATGCCAAAGGGAACCTTTCGGACCTGATGCTGCCAGTGCCCCCATCCCTGTGGTGAGCCCCTGCTGACCCACACCGCCACAGGAGACCCTCTAACACGGGCAGGTAGTTTTGGTTCAATTGCCTATAGGGTCATTGCGCCTTTTCTCTGGATCTTGGTGCATACAAGATGTTGCTTGTGCCCTCCAAGACTAAGTCTCTGTTTCCCCCAGTCCTATGGATTCTGTAATCAAATCCTGCTGGCCTTCAAGGCCAGATTCCCTGGGTATTCCCAGCTCCTTTGTCAGATCCCCCATCTGGGAAGCCTGATGTGTGGTTCAGAACCTTCACGAAAGTGGAATTTCATTGGTATTATTCTTCTTCAGTTTGTGGGTCACCCACTAGGAGGGTATGGGATTTGATTTTATTCGATTTTAAGCCCCTCCTACCATCTCACATTGGCTTCTTCTTTGTCTTTGGACATGGGGTATCTTTTTTTGGTGGGCTCCAGTGTCCTCCTGTCAATGGTTATTCAATAGCTAGTTGCAATTTTGGTGTTCTTGCAGGAGGAGATGAGTCATGTCTTTCTCCTTCACCATCTTGAACCAGAACGATTGAGTTCTTTTACAAATTAATTTTTGCCAACACTATACAACTACAGCACATATACAGATACACAGGAACACACAAATACTGTGGCCTCATAGCTCCCATTTCAAAATTTCAGCTCTGAGTCAGGTACAGCAATGTAAAACTTATTAGTAAGTTTACAAAATAAACTAAAGGAGGAGCCTGGTGGGCTGCCACCTATGGGGTCACACAGAGTCGGACACAACTGACGCGACTTAGCAGCAGCAGCAGCTGGTTGTGGAAGCGTTTTCCCTGCAACAAGTTGTCAAGATGCTTGAAGAAGTGGTAATCAGTTGGTGAGAGATCAGGTGAATATGACAGATGAGGCAAAACTTCATAGCCCAATTTATTCAACTTTTGAAGCATTGGTTGTGTGATGTGCAGTTGGGCATTGTCGTGGAGAAGAATTGGGCCCTTTCTATTGATCATTGCTGGTTGCAGATGTTGCAGTTTTGGGTACATCTCATCAGTTTGCTGAGCATACGTCTCAGATGTAATGGTTATGCTGGGATTCAGAAAGCTGTAATGGATCAGACAGGCAGCAAGATCACCAAAATTGGTGCAAGTTTGGCTTTGGGAAGTGCTTTGGAGCTTCTTTTCGGTCCAACCACTGAGCTGATTGTGCAAATTTACTTCTTGTTTCAATGGCCCAAACCCATTGAGAAATGGTTCATTGTTGCATAGAATAAGAGATGACACTTCAAAATGATGATTTTTTTTGATTTGTGGTCAGCTCATGAGGCCTTCACTTACGGAGCTTTTTCACCTTTCCAATTTGCTTCAAATGCCAAAGACCGTAGAACGGTCGATGTTGAGTTCTTCCGTAACTTTTTATGTAGTTGTAAGAGGATCAGCTTCAATGTTAGTCTTAGTTGGTCATTGTCAACTTCCAATGGCCAGCTACTGCGCTCCTCATCTTCAAGGCTCTCGTCTCCTTTGCAGAACTTCTTGGGACACCACTGCACTGTATGTTTCGTTAGCAGTTCCTCGGCCAAATGCACTGTTGTTGTTGTGAGTTGTCTCCTCTGCTTTATGACCCATTTTTGAACTTGAATTAAAAAAATCACTCAAATTTGCTTCTTGTCTAACATCATTCCTATAGTCTAAAATAAACAAAATAAACAGCAAGTAATGTCGTTAGCAAAAAAACATAAAGCAAGAAATGTGAATTAAAATGATGCATAATATAACCACATTTACTTAAGTATGCATTCCAGGGGAGATTTAAAGATGGCAGACTAGTAGGTGTACGTGGAGTACATCTCTCTCCACAGATACATCAGGAATACACCTTCAGACACAGAAGTGCATGCAGAACACCAGCTGAGAGTGGACAGGAGTTCCTGACCAGTGAAAAAGAATATATAGAACCACACAAAACTCGGTAGGATGAAGGAACTAGGGGGGAAAACAGGAATATTAGTAGGACTGGACCTGCCCTTTGGCAGGTGGGGGAACTGAAGCAGCGGTTTGAACCCCACGTCAGGGCAATTGTCTGAGTCAGAGGAGAAACATTTAAGGCTGAGAGTGAAACAGCTGATCTGTGGCAGCCTAAATGGAATGAGAATCAGACAGTCCTTGCTGCAGAATACATACCCTGGACAGGGATGAGGGTCCTCTGGAAGGCACAGTGGCTGGGAGCTGGAGTTTAGCAATTGAGGAGCAATCCCAGGGTAAAGGCTGCTGTTGACTGCAGAGAGACAGATTGAAGGGATGTGAGGGAGGAGATTGTGGTGGGAAATGTCTGTGAAGGAAAGCTGGGCAGGGATGGAAGGAAGGCGATACTGCTGAGTCATGCATAGAGGGTGGAACCATCACCATAGCCTCTCTCGCCCCAAATACCAGGATCAGCAGCTGAACAATAGAGAGACTGGCCCATCAAACGTCTGATGCACTGAACCACAGAGTTGGACCCCACCCAGGGTGCCCCTTTAAGTGCCTGCTGCACTGATCTAGAGTAGGACCCCAGCCAGGGGGAGCCCCTCTAAGTGCCTGATGTGCCGAACAGCAGAGAAGAACCCCAGGCAAGGGAGCCCTCTAAGTGCCTGAACAGGTGGAAATACGGAGAAAGACTGGCCAAGGAGGCCTTCTGATGGCCAGCTAAAGAAGGCTTGAAAAAAGACTCTGAGAGGACCATAACTCCTGCAGTCTGTGTCTGCAGGCACAGAGGTAGTCCGTGTCCCTGAACGCTCAGTGCCCCCAGGGTCCCCAGAAGCCAAGCAGCTGCACCACCTCCATGCTCAACTCTCACTGGGGCAGAGCTGCCACAGGCAAAAAAAAAAATATCTTGTGTCTATGCATGCGGGGTCACTTCAGTCGCGTCCAACTCCTTCCAACCCTGTAGACTGTGGCCTGCCAGGCTTCTCTGTCAGAGGGATTCTCCAGGCAGGAACGCTGGAGGGTATTGGCCAGTACTGGCTGCCATACCTTTTAGAGTCCTGTATTTCCTGCTGCCCTACTCCCTTGAGTATCTGGTGTTGCCAGAACCCCTGCGACCCAAGCAACTGTAACACTTCCATACCTGGCCCTCACAGGGCCAAACCCAAGTCCTCCAGGGCAGCCTCAGGAACAAACCCCAGTGGACAACCCACATGCAGAGGTGGACATAAAACCACAATTGAAACCCAGGGGCAGTGTGGCTAAGGAAGAAGACCCAAAACCTTCCCAACAACTGTACAAGCTGCAGATTAAATCCACAGGATCAACTACTAGGCAGACTCTGTGTCTGTGAATATATAAAAGGACACTGAGAGCTCCCACAAAAGAAAATGCACTAGTTCTGATAGCTATGGATGTTGAAAGCAAGAACACACAGGAGTAGGACCAGAACAGAATCTGAGCTGCCCCCACTGCAGGTCCAGAGACCAGCACAGTGCTGGAGGGCATCCTAGGGAGGTGGGGTGGACTGTGACTCCCAGCGAGGGAAGGGACTCTGACAGCAGTGACTCAAGACAAGCATTTATTATTCCTATATTCTGACTTGTTCTGTAGATTCTTTTGGATTTCCCCCCCTCCTCCCCTCTCTGTTGTAGTTGTCAATTTTATTGGCACTATGAAATCTAATTAAGCTTTTGAGCTTATTTTTTGAGCTCATATTTTTTATTGTTGTTATAAACCTCTGTCTCTCTGTTGGACTCTGAAGTTCTGTGGAGTTTTCCTTTTTTTTTCTTTTTAATTTTTTAAACCCATTATTATTTTTTCTACATTTATCCCTTTGTTTGCTTTTCCTACTGTTCTTTTCCCCTTGCAGTTAATCTTTAAAGTATATAAATTTTCTTTGTCTACCTCTATTTAACCTAGCATATCTATTCTTTCTTTCCTTTCCTCTCAACATAGTTGTGAGTTTCATTTTCATTGCTTTATTGGCACCTTGCTTTAGTTTTGCTTTCCAGTTTGTGCTTTAGTTAGTTTTGTTCTTAACTGGTAGATATTAGTTTTGGTTTCCTTTGTTCACCAAGTCAGTCTGTTGTACTTTATTTTTGTTGGACTGTTTTGACTTTGCTTATGGGTGTATATGCATATGTGTATATTACATTATTTTAATTATTACTTGCCTGATTTTGTAAACTCCATTTGTCTGGGGTTCATCTTTGGGTTCTCACTTTTGGGTATTTGTTTTAAGCTCACTTAATGCCATAACAAACCACTTGTGGAATCTTCGCTCCTGACAAGAGATCAAGCCCTGAGCCTTTGGAGTGGGAGCACTGACTCCAAATCCCTAGACTTCCAGAGAACTAACCCTTCAGTTCATGTCAGTCGCTCAGTTGTGTCCAACTCTTGGCGACCCCATGAATCGCAGCACGCCAGGCCTCCCTGTCCATCACAAACTCCCGGAGTTTACTCAAACTTATGCCCATCAAGTCGGTGACGCCATCCAGACATCTCATCCTCTGTAGTCCCCTTCTCCTCCTGCCTCCAATCCCTCCCAGCATCAGGGTCTTTTCCAATGAGTCAACTCTTCGCATGAGGTGGCCAAAGTACTGGAGTTTCAGCTTCAGCTTCAGCATCAGTCCTTCCAATGAACACCCAGGACTTATCTCCTTCAGGATGGACTGGTTGGATCTCCTTGAAGTCCAAGGGACTCTCAAGAGTCTTCTCCAACACCATAGTTCAAAAGCATCAATTCCTTGGTGCTCAGCTTTCTTCACAGTCCAACTCTCACATCCATACATGACCACTGGAAAAACCATAGCCTTGACCAGACGGACCTTTGTTGGCAAAGTTATGTCTCTGCTTTTTAATATGTTATCCAGGTTGTTCATAAATTTCCTTCCAAGGAGTAAGCATCTTTTAATTTCATGGCTGCAATCACCATCTGCAGTGATTTTGGAGCCCCCAAAAATAAAGTCTGACACTGTTTCCACTGTCTCCCCATCTATTTCCCATGAGGTGATGGGACCAGATGCTATAATCTTAGTTTTCTGAATGTTAAGCTTTAAGCCAACTTTTTCACTCTCCTCTTTCACTTTCATCAAGAGGCTTTTTAGTTCCTCTTCACTTTCTGCCATAAGGGTTGTGTTATCTGCATATCTGAGATTATTGATATTTCTCCCGGCAATCTTGATTCCAGCTTGTGCTTCTTCCAGCTCAGCATTTCTCATGATGTACTTTGCATATAAGTTAAATAAGCAGGGTGACAATATACAGCCTTGATGTACTCTTTTTCCTATTTGGAACCAGTTTGTTGTTCCATGTCCAGTTCTAACTGTTGCTTCCTGACCTGCATACAGGTTTCTTAAGAGGCAGGTCAGGTGGTCTGGCATTCCCATCTCTTTCAGAATTTTCCACAGTTTATTGTGATCCACACAGTCGAAGGCTTTGGCATAGTCAATAAAGCAGAAATAGATGTTTTTCTGGAACTCTCTTGCTTTTTTGATGATCCAGCAGATATTGGCAATTTGATCTCTGATTCCTCTGCCTTTTCTAAAACCAGCTTGAACATCTGGAAGTTCTCAGTTCACGTATTGCTGAAGCCTGGCTTGGAGAATTTTGAGCATTACTTTACTAGCATGTGACATGAGTGCAATTGTGTGGTAGTTTGAGCATTGTTTGGATAAACTAACCCTAGGGAGTATCAAATAGTGAGAACTCACACAAAGGAAATCACTTGAATACAAGACCTGGCATCACCCAACCACCAGTAGCACCCTGTGCAGGACGCCTTATCTAAACAACAAACAAAACAAAAATACAAACCCAATCATCAGCAGACAGGATTGCTACTTCACTCAGCCTTGCCCATCAGAGGAGAAACAAACAAAAAACTCAGCACAAATCTCACCCTATATGAAGCTTACACAAACCACTGGACCAGACTTAGGAGGGCAGAAACCAAAAGGAAGAATTCAACCTTGAAGCTTGGGAAAAGGAGACCTCAAATACAATAAGTAAAAAAAAAATAATGAAAAGGTGGAGAAATACCACACAAATGAAGGAACAAATTAGAAACACAGAAGTCCAAATAAATAAAGAGGAAATAGGCAAACTACCTGAAAAAGAATTCAGAATAATGATAGTAAAGATCATTAAAAACCTTGAAAACAAAACGGAGAAAATGCAAGAACCAATTAACAAAGACCTAGAAGAATTAAAGAATAAACATACACAGACAAACAACACAATTACTGAAATTAAAAATACTCTGAAAGGAATCAAAAGCAGAATACCTGAAGCAGAAGAACGAATCAGTGAACTGGAAGATAAAATGGTGAAAATAACTTCTGAAGAGCAGAATAAAGCAAAAAGAATGAAAAGAACTGAGGATCGTTTCAGAGACCTCTGGGACAATATCAAACACACCAACACTTGAATTATAGGGGCCCGAGAAGAGGAAGAGAAAAAGAAGGTGTGAGAAATTTTTTGAAGAGATTATAGTTGAAAATTTCCCCAACATGGAAAAGAAAATAGTCAATCAAGTCCAAGAGGCACAAAGAGTCCCATACAGGATAAACACAAGGAGAAACAAGCCAAGACACATACTAATCAAACTAATAAAGACTGAACACAAAGAAAGAACATTAAAAGCATCAAGGGAAAAGCAACAAGTAACATACAAGAGAAACCCCATGTGTTTAACAGTTAACTTCTCAGCAGAAGCTCTGCAGGCCAGAAGGGAATGGCAGGATATATTTAAAGTACTGAAAAGGAAAAATCTACAACCAAGATTACTGTACCTAACAAGGATCTCATTCACAATTGATGGAGAAATAAAAAACTTTTCAGACAAGCAGAAGTTAAGAGAATTCTGTACCACCAAACCAGCTTTACAACAAATGTTAAAGGGACTTATATAATCAAGAAATACAAGAGAAGGAAAAAGACCTACAAAATCAACCCCAAACAATTAAGAAAATGGCAATAGGAACATATATATCAATAATTACTTTAAATGTAAATAGATTAAATGCTCCAACCAAAAGACACAGACTGGCTGAATGGATACAAAAACAAGACCTATATATACACTGTCTACAAGAAACCCACATCAGACCTAAAGACACATATAGACTGAAAGTGAGAGGATGGAAAAGTATATTCAGTGTGATCCCTATCAAATTACCAATGACATTTTTCACAGAACTAGAACAAAAAGCTTCACAGTTCATATGAAAACACAAAAGATCCCGAATAGCCAAAGCAGTCTTGAGAAAGAAGAATGGAGCTGGAGGAATCCACCTTCCTGACTTCAGATTATACTACAAAGCTACGGTCATCAAGACAGTATGGTACTGGCACAAAAACAGAAATATAGACCAATGCTACAAGATAGAAAACCCAGAAATAAACCCATGCACCTATGGGTACCTTATTTTTGACAAAGGAGGCAAGAATATACAATGGGGCAAAGACAATAAGTGGTGCTGGGAAAACTGGACAGTTACATGGAAAAGAATGAAATTAGAGCACTTCCTAACACCATGCACAAAGATAAACTCAAAATGGATTAAAGACCTAAATGTAAGACCAGAAACTATAAAATTATAAATCTCTTAGAAGAAAACATAGGCAGAATACCCAATGACATAAATCAAAGCAAGATCCTCTATGACCCACTTCCTAGAGTAATGGAAATAAAAGCAAAAGTAAACAAGTGGGGCCTGATTAAACTTAAAAGCTTTTGCACAGCAAAGGAAACTATAAGCAAGGTGAAAAGACAACCCTCAGAATGGGAGAAAACAATAGCAAATGAAACAACTGACAAAGGATTAATTTCCAAAATATTCAAGTAGCTCATACAACTCAATACCAGAAAAACAAACAACCCAATCAAAAAGTGGGAAAAAGACCTAAACAGACATTTCTCCAAAGAAGACATACAGATGGCTAACAAACACATGAAAAGATGCTCAACATCGCTCATTACTAGAGAAATGCAAATCAAAACTACAATGAGATATCACCTCACACTGGTCAGAATGGCCATCATCAAAAAGTCTACAAACAATAAATGCTGGAGAGAGTGTGGAGAAAAGAGAACACTCTTGCACTGTTGGTGGGAATGTAAATTGATACAGCCACTATGGAAGATGGTATGGAGATTCCTTAAAAAACTAGGAATAAAACCACCATATGACCCAGGAATCCCACTCTTAGGTATTTCCCACCCTGAGGAAACCAAAATTGAAAAAGACACATGTATCCCATTGTTCATTGCAGCACTATTTACAATAGCTAGGACATGAAAGCAACCTAAATGCCCATCGACAGCTGGATGGAGAAAGAAGTTGTGGTACATACACACAATGGAATATTACTCAGACTTTAAAAGGAACGCCTTTGAGTCAGTTCTAATGAAGTGGATGAACCTAGAACCTATTATACAGAGTGAAGTAAGTCAGAAAGAGAAAGATAAGATCGTATTCTCATGCATATATACGGAATCTAGAAGAATGGTACTGAAGTATTTATTTACAGGGCAGCAATGGAGAAACAGACATAGAGAATAGACTTAAAGACATGGGGAGAGGGGATGAGAGGGTGAGATGTATGGAAAGAGTAACATGGAAGCTTACATTACCATGTGTAAAATTGATGACTGACAGGAACTTGCTGTATGGCTCAGGAAACTCAAAGAGGGGCTCTGTGTAAACCTGGAGAGGTGGGATGGGGAGGGAGAGGAGAGGGGGGTCCAGGAGGGAGGGGGCATATGTATACCTATGGCTGATTCACATTGAGGTTTGATAGAAAAAACAAAAATCTGTAAAGCAATTATCCGTCAGTAAAAAAATAAATAAACTTTTAAAAATAACATATCCCAATAACAGATGGCAAATTTCAATGATGCAAAAACACAATTACTTTTGCACCAATCTAAGTAATACACACAAGAGGGTGTTGGGGCGACAAGAGGTCGGCAAATATTGTCCTGCAGGGGGTGCTTTCCACTCAGGGACCTGCAACTGCCTTGGGGGTGGAGGTGGGGAAGGCGCTGTTTTCACAACCTGAGGCAACCCTAGATGCTATGTCATTTGGTGTGCATCTACTTATTAAAATGTGTGCTTTGCTGTAAACAGTCCCAGAGAGCTCAAACAAATAACACTCCTTTAAAATCACAAGATAATATCTACCCAGATATCTGTATCCTACACAGACAGAGAACCCTTTCAGAAATACCACCCCCAATCCCCGCTGTCAACAAGACTCCCAGGTAAAGGTCAGGGCTTCTGGTCACTTCTTTTTAGTCTTAGAAAATGTCCCATTATTGGATTCAAAGTTACATAAGCGAGTGTGGTTGGTTATGTTATATGTAATTGGCTGTAATTTCTATCTGCTTTCTGTTTAAGGTGTGCTTCCTTAAAAAAATGTTTTTTTCTGTTTAACTTTGCTTTTTGAATACGTAAAATATTTTCATGATTCAGAAATCAAAACTATATTAAATTGTTAGGCGAACACTGATCAAAACTGCCTGCCCTGGCCAGGCCTGATAAGTAACCACTTGCATGAGTTATCTTAGGAGGTTGGACGCGGAACTAACAAACTACCACCAACTGGAAGAACTCAGGGAAGGTCAAAAGGAGGGAGGAAAAAACGAGAGAGGAGATGCCAGTCCATGTGTCCTACCAACCTCCCAGAATTCTTGCTGAAATCCATCTTGGTTGAGTAATACACGCATCACCAGGAAGGACCCTGAGTAAGAACAATTGGTCAGAGACAACCTGGAAATTAACCCTATTACCATAAAACCTGAGATGGCAAGAAGTTCTCCTTGGTTCCTTTACCCTCCTCCTCTCCATCCAGATGTCTTGTCTCGGTAAAGTCTCTTGCTTTGTCAGCACGTGTGTCTCCTCAGACAATTCATTTCCAAGTGTTGGACAAGAGTCCACTCAAGGCCCCTTCCTGCAACAAATGCAACTCAAGTGGGACCTCCCCTTTGTTATGACTGACATCCTGACCAGGATGCTTGGGGACCAGTTCACCTGCAGACGGACTAGGCTCAGCAGCCACAACTGGGATCCTTTGTCTCTGTTCTCCTCCTCGCACAGACAGCTGGCCAGACTGATGTGACTGGGTAAGGAACAAGAGACTTTGTTGATCTCTTTCCCCTTCTTCCCTCTCCCTTTCCTCTTTTCAACCCCTCCTATCCTACCCACTTTCCTTCTAGTCTAGTTCTGGACACAGGAGTCTGGTTGAAGGGCCTCAGCCTGATCTGAGGGTTGGAGCCTGATCTCTTCCACAGGGCAGAAAACTCAAATTCCCATCTAGTGTTTGGCACCTGGTTTCTAGTTTCTGGTTGGGCCAAGTTCCTGTCCTTTCTGGAAGCCCAGGGAAAAGTTCCATAACGCCTGAGCATCTTCAGGCAGCAGGAGATGTCTGCAAGGCCACACTTTGGCCCCTTGTCCTTCCCCTCTTAGTTCAGCCTGGCCTCTTTTCCTTCCTTTGAAATCTTTGAAGACCCGAGATATTTCACTTTACTCTGTCAGTGTTCGGATCTGAAGTCCTATGTCTCTGTGCAAGTAGAAGATTTTCTGAGAGACTGCAGTCTTGTCTTTAAGAGAGTGTCTGATTAGGACAGCTTTGCCTATTTGTTTTATACTTTGTGTTCTGTGCTGTGACTTGTGGTGGCCATTCTGCCTTGGGATATGGGGAATTCTGATTCTGTTCTGCATGTGCCACCAGGAAGGACCCTAAGGCAAAAGATCTGGCCAGAGACAACCCAGAAACTAACCCCATCATAAAACCCAAGACTGTGAGTCGTGTGGCAGAGCAGTGCTCCTGGGTTCACTCACCCTGCTGCTGTCTCCCAGGCGCTCCTTCACAATAAAGTCTCTTGCTTTGTCCACATGCGTGTCTTCTCAGACAATTCATTTACAAGTGTTAGACAAGAGCCCACTCTCAGGCCCTGGAAGGGGTCCCCCTTCCTGTAACATACAGGTGAACTCACAGAAGTATATGCTCCTTTGATTCTGCACCCTGATTCTAACACGTGGGTTTCCCCGCCCCCCCACATCACCATGCAATTGACAAAAGAAATGCTCACATACTGAGGTATGAGGAAGTCATGCTGGATTATACATGAGTTAACTTGAATTTTATGCTAACTGGAACAACCTGTTTGTGGCCTATCAAACACACATTGTACATCTGCTTTAACTATTAAAGAAAAGGGCGCATTGACCAGAAATAAAGAATTGTTCATGTTAAAAATAAAGATTAAATGCCTCCCACTCTGGGATGTCAATTCTCGTACTCCTTCAATGATAAGACTCCCTTTCCAGATGCTAAGGTCATACTGACTTCTTGTGTACGTGCTGGTCTGGCTTTTTAAAAAAAACCTTGAAGAAATGTACACCTGACTTAGTTAGTATTCTGACAAGATGTAAAGTTGCCCTGAAGAAGGTGTCAGCTCACGGACTTTCTTCTGATTGGCTGGTGATGAGGTAACAAGGTGACGGTTCCAGAATCTTAATCATCAATCTCCTGGTTCCAACCAGTCTGGGGTCAGCAGATGGTCGCCATCCGTCCACCTGGGTGTGTGTGGGGGGTGCTGGTGGTGGTCTTAGTTTCTGCAGAATGGCTCAAAGATACCTGTCAGTTTGTTATGTATATCTCTTGAAGAGGAGCTAGGACTATGCTTTGGGGCTGAACAATTGTTTTAGCTATGTTTACTTTTCTTGTTTGACAGTTTTTCCTTTGTTTCCGCATTCCCTCACTTCCTTAATTAGTAACTGAGTCTGCTCTTTGGAACTCAGGGAAACCTAGGAGATTAAAGCCTTTCCCTACAAATAAGAAACAGGGGAACAAAGAATGATTTTTGTACCCTGGAGGGCCCTGTAGGGTCCTGCTTGGTTTTGATCCTACCTTTTCATTGATCCTACTCAATCCTGAAGGTAATGATACCGTGCAGGTCCCAGTGGGGCTTCTGGGCACAAGGCGTTTCCGTATCCCCCATTTCTTTGATTATAGGAAAGAGTCTTCGTTCAGCCTTCATGACCTTCCCTGAGTTCCAATGAGCAGATTTAAGCAGTTTTTAATTATGGAAGGGAGGGAATGGGAGACCAGGGACAAACAGTCAAGAACAGCCTTTGAGCAAGGTCCTGATTCCCCGTCAATAGATACATGATATCTTTGAACTATTTTGCAGATACTGAAACCCCCTCCAGGTGGGAGAAGTTAATGATTAATGATGGTACGCTGCCCACAAGTATGTGGACCCCAGACAGTTGGACCTGAAAGTTGATGATGCTGACTCCTACTTATCTCACCATCCAGCCCATCAGAAGAATGTTCACGAGCTGATCACCCCCTACTTTTACTATAAAACTTGTCACTATCTCCCCCAAGTTGGGACACTTGGTCTTAAGGGCATTAGCCCGCTATGTCCTCCTTTGCCAGGCAAAGCAGTAAATCTATCCTTTTCTACTTCACCCAAAACTCTGTCTCTGAAATTTGATTTGGCACCAGTGCACAGAGAAGTTGAGCTTTCACCATCAGAATCAGGGGTGGGACAAGAATGGGAATCAAGTTTTGGAGAGAAAAGTTAATCATAAACTCAGCAGGAGAATTTGGTTTTGGAGGTGCTTGGTTTTACTGCTGGCTATATCAGAGATTCCCAAGATCTTCTCCTTGGGTTTGATTGTGGCTCACAGAACTCAGAGAAAACATTTACTCGGTTTGAAAAGGATTTAACTCAGGAACAGCCAGATGGAAGAGATGCACAGAGCAAAGTATGGGGAAGGAGCTTGGGGCTTTCCCATCCTCTCTGAGAAGGACACGCTCCCCAATCTCCAGGTGTTCATCAACTCAGGAGCTCTCCAAACCCCACCCTTTAGGGTTTTTATGGAGGCTTCACTATCAAGGCATGATGGAGGAAATCACTGACCAGTGCAACTGATTGAACCTCCAGTCCCTCTCCTCCTTCCAGAGGTCGGGGGTGAGACTGAAAGTTCCAAGCCTCTAATCACCTGGTTGATTCTCCAGGCAAACAGTCCTCATCCTTTTGTTGTTTTCAGTCGCTCGGTCACGTAAGACTCTTTGCAACCCCATGGACTGCAGCACACCAGGCTTCCCTGTCCTTCACTATCTCCCAGAGCCTGCTCAAAGTCATGTCCATTGAGTCAGTGATGCTGTCCAACCATTTTGTCCTCTGTCATCCCCTTCTCCTCCTGCCCTCAATTTTTCCCAGCATCAGGGTCTTTTCCAATGAGTCAGCTCTTTGCATCAGGTGGCCAAAGTACTGGAGTTTCAGCTTCAGCATCAGTCCTTCCAGTGAATAGGGTTGATTTCATTTAGGAATCACTGGTTTGATCTCCTTGCGGTCCAAGGGACTCTCAAGAGTCTTCTCCAACACCACAGTCTTTATTCTTAAGTGGGTCCCAAAGTCACCTCATTAACATAATAAAAGACACCTTAGGTTGCTCTTATCACTGAGGAAATTTCAAGGGTTTTCCAAGGAGCTCTGTGCCGAAACAAGAAGACTAAATATATATTTATTATTTTTAAATCACTACATTACTGCCCCCTTTCCCATTTAGGAAGTACATTTACAGCAGCTGTCTCCAGGAGCCCCCACACCAGGTATTCCAACCCCTCCCCTGTCCCTCTTGGACAGAGCCTGGCTGTCCAGATTCCCATCAGTGCATCGGGTGGCCTCAGCAGGCAGGGTCCCTGGAGGTCATCCAACATGCCTCTCTTACGAATCCAACTGGTCTGACCCAAAGATTTTCATGCTGCACCACAGAAAACATACTATCCTGCCTCTCCTGCCACTCAGCTGCATCTTAAGTTCCCCACTTCTCCCAGCAGCAGCAGCCACAGCAGCATTCAGGCTTCCAGACTAGCCACACGGGAGCCAGTTTAGCTCTTCCCTCTCCCTCACCCTGGCATCCAGCCTATGGGCACAGAATCCAGCCCTGAAGGGCTGAAGAAACCATGAAGTGCATGCAATTCAGCTGCCCACGCAACACTTGGATTCCCTCTGAATGGCTGGGGCAAAACTGTTGCCCAAGCTCAGCCTGACCTACCTCCACACCAGGGAGCTGGTCACTTCCTGACATTGCCTGTTACATCTTGAAACAGTTATGATGTTGAAAAGCGGACTTAGGTTGAGCTGAAAATTGCCTTCCCATTGCTTCCCACACATGCGTTTTCACTGTTCCTAATTTTTTTTCTGGGTTTTCCTCCCTCCTCTGCCTGTATCTTAGTCCTATGAGCATTAAGGCTATGATCACGACTCCAGAGGGTAAATATCCTCCATCACTCCAGCAAGTCTTCCTATAACATATTTCAAGTCACTAACTGGTCTGGCCTTTCCTCCAGACATGCTCCAATTTATCCAAATCAGGTGTTGCAGACAGTGCTTACGGGCGCCAAAAGCCAGTGACATCAGTGGGTAAGATGGGTGGAGCACAATAGGGAGTGGCAGTGACTGCAGCAAAGAGAGTAGTTGCCCTGGTTACTGGAAACCATCATTTCTGTTTCAGCCAGTTGTCACCACTTGGAAGTGGGGCCCCAGTTTTGCCAGATCTCTCACTTTCCAATAGAAACAGGAAATTTGGATTTTATTTGAAATGTCCTGATTTTTTAAAGTTGGTAAATAAAACAAAACACTGTATGTGTCAATACTGTGCAGGCAAAACAAAAACCCATGGGCGCCAGTATGCAATTTCTGTCTGTAGTTGCTAAGTCATGTCTTAACACTTTTGCGACCCCATGGAGTGTAGCCCGTAAGGCTCCTCTGTCCATGGGATTCCCCAGGCAAGAATCCTGGAGTGGGTTGCCATTTCCTTCTCCAGGGGATCTTCCTGACCTGGGGATTGAAACTGTGTCTCCTGCATTGGCAGGCAGGTTCTTTACCACTGCACCACCAGGGAAGGCCAACATTTGGTCTACAGGCATCTAAAAATGTGCCACCTAAAACTGAATGTGACACGCAGAGGTGGCCACTGACCTATCCCGTCCCTCCTTCCTTGGAAAAGCGTTTTCCCTCTCTCTCAATGTCTACTATTTCAACATCTCTCATCAGGACCGGGTCTGTAGTATCCTGACCAGCAGCCATCTCTCCCTCTCCTGCGTCCTCCTCACCACTGTGGAGGGCATGCCCATCACCCCGCTCCCTGTCCTAGGACCTACTGTGGCCAGACCTCAATCAGCCAGGTCTGCTTCCTTCTGGAGAGCATGTTAACATGCTCCCTCAGCCTCCCCCTCCTCTTCTGATAGAAGTCCCCCCTCTTTGGCCCAATCCTCCACAGGTTTATTCAAGCCAGGCCTCCCTCCAAGAATGCCTTCCTCCTCCCCCACCCACAGGCTTCTCTCTTTCTAAGGTCTTTCCTGGCAGTGTGAGCTCTTCTCTGCCTCTTATACTTTGCCACATCTCTAATATGGGGAGAATGACAGACCCAATTCAAAGAACGTTTGAGGAATAAATGAGTGACACATGTCACCTGCTTGGAGCAGTACCGGGCACACAGGAAGCATTCAATGAACATGAACTGTGACTATTAATACCCACTTAGCATTAAATCCATAGGGGCTTTCCTGGTGGCTCAGACGGTAAAGAATTTGCCTGCAATGCAGGAGACTCGGGTTCACCCCCTGAGCCAGGAAGATCCCCTGGAGAAGGAAATGGCTACCCACTCCAGTATTCTTGCCTGGAGAATCAATGGACAGAAGAGCCTGGCGGGCTACAGTCCATAGGGTCGAAAAGAGTCAGACATCACTGAGCAAGTTAAGCCTAGCACTGAATCCACAGGCTGTTTTGTGCCTTTTCACATTTGGTGCTCACATCTTTCTACCTAAATGATGAAAGAAGCCTGGACGTGCACACTGGCCGACCTGGGACTAAATTCCATCTCTCCCACATTTTACCCTGGTGAAGTCACACAATCTCTCTTGGTCTCTGTCTCTGCATCTGTGAAATGGAGCTAATGGCTCCTACCTCTCAGGATTGTGATAAGGATCAAATGAGGCAATGTCTGCAAATGCTCTAAGTAAACTGGGAAGAAACGCTGTAAGAATGACCAGTTTCTGGAGGATGAAATTCCAGAGCAGCCACAATACTGCTGGAGTGAAGGGCAGGTGGTCCCATCTTTGGGTAGACCTAAGAAAGTTCAACAAATGGTTCTTTAGCAGCCACTCTGGGCCAGACACCATGCAGAGTTACTGCAAATATGAGGACCCAACCATCAGAGTAAAGGTTTAAGTCACCTTAGAGGTGGCCTCACCGGCCCTCCACCCTCACCTGGGACCCTGTATTCCTACACCTCCTGACTTCTCTTCCAGGCTCCACCCACTCCTGTCAGTCCTCTCACTGCTGCCGGAATAACCTTTGTGCAACACATTCATTCATTCACTCATTCATGCATTATAATATTTATTCAGTAATTACCAGCCTTCTGAAAAGTGAAACAAACCAGAATCCCTGCCCCTCATGGGTTTCACATTCTAATAACTCTAGTAACTCATTATCTAATTTATTTGCTTTAAAAACTCATTGGTCTTCAATAACTTATGCTAGAGTCAAATCTTGAGCTTGGTTTTTGAGCTCACAGCTGGCTCCACTCCCTTCCAGCACCTCCCCACTTTCACAGGAAGGTGTTCCGAAGGGCTCCAGATAGGCCACCCCCTTAGACTTAGTTTCCTGAGTTTCCTGGTTGTTTCTTCAAGCTGGGAAATTCCCCCTTTCAAGTTAGAGGCAGCTGAATGTTTCATCTATAGGAGAATCTGTTCTCAGCCCTGCCCATGAGCTTTGCCACACTCACCTGGGAGCTCTCGAAGGTCATTTTTCTTTTGTTTCCCTGACATCTACAGAGTGGATGCTCAACCATGGGGATCTGTTTGTGTGTGTGTGTGTGTGTTGAGAAAGAAGCTTGTAATGAACATAAATGGTTTCATAGATGGCCAGAGAAGAAAAGCAGAGAGCACCCTTCAATGCTGAGATGACAGGGAGTCTCAGGGAGGCTGTCCCTGTGGCCTGGGCCTGGATGAATGAGCAGGATGTGACCACAGGAAGGAGGACCACCTGTTAGGCAGAGAGATGCAGGCACAGTGTGGCCAGAATCATAGGACATGCTAAGGAGCCATCCAGTGTTCCATGGGGAGAATAAGGCAAGAAAAGGAATGGACAGGGAAAGAAGGTGGGAGAGAGGACATGTCCCCTGAGTTGGAAAAGTCTTGAATGTCAAGCTGGGTTATCTGACCTTAGCAGGCCAGGGGTCAAAAGCTCAGATGGAACAAGGGCAGATTAAGGAGATGAATGTGGCCCAGAAGACTCAGGGGAAGTGCAGACTAGGGCCTTTCTAAAAGGGAGAGGCACTCTTGGCTCCCTGTGATGGACCCAAAGGTTGAAATCTGGGCTCAGGCTGCTGTAGCCACCTTTTAAAAAAAGAGAAGCCAGAAATCCAGTCTTTATGGTGAAATGTTCTGATGGAAAACACCACCACCACCGCCACCAAACCTGTTTATGGGTCTTGAGTTTGCGGTCTCTGGGGCAGAATTTTAGGTGGCAAGATCAGAGATGTATGTTGGCCTCGTAAGCTGGAGACTGGTGTACAACAAGGCCCAGGGAGGGCCAGGAGTAGAAGCGGCTGCAGAGGATTGGAGGGGGCTACAGTAGTTCAGGTGGGCTTGAGTGAGGAGTGAGGAAGGAAAGGAGAGGAGAGCTGGGGCAGGGGTAAGGTTGCCAGACAAAACACTGAAACCCCCAGTTAAATTTCAATGTTTCGGAGTAACAAATTATTTTTTTCATATTAAAAAGTGAAATAACTGATAACTCACTGTTTACCTAAATTTTCAATTTGCCTAGGAGTGCTGTGTTTTTATTTGCTAAACCTGATCATCCTGCAGATTACCAGCTATGGAGCCGAGAGCACTAGATAAAGAACTAACCAAGCTGGGGAGTGTCCCAGGTGGCTCAGGGCAGGGCAGCTAGGGGCCTGGTGAGAACAGCTCGGCCTTATGAACCCAGGCTCGGGCCACCAGACTGGATCAAGGAGCTGGTAGAATCCCAGAGGCGCGCGCTCCTGCTTCCAGTCTCTGCAGGCTGACCCTTAGGCAGGGCTCAGGAACAGTCAGGAGATCCGAAGCCCCGGGAGTTGAGGAGGAACAGGCAGACCCCGTTCTCCCAGGGGTCTCTCCCTGCCGCACAACAAAGCACTCCCCACCCCGCGTCTTCCCATCAGCTGAGCGGGGATGCCTATCACTGAGCCTCTCCACCATCACTGATCACCGCACCTCCCGGACCCGCTGCTCTGGCGGGCAGGGCAGCGCATGCGCACCTGGGCGCAGCCGGACCCTGGCAGGACCTGCTCTTCGCTGAACCCAGCGGACAGGCGGGGTCCGCGCCAGCTTTCCCCCAGCTGTCTCTCTGCGGGTCTTGCCCGCTCCTCATCCTCCTGGACCTGCCTTCACACCTGTCAGTCCCACCAGCCTTGACTTTGAACCTAGTTCTCTCTCCAGAGGATCTGAACCTCAGAGCTTCAGTAACATGCAGAGAGTGAGAGGGGGGGCATTTTTCACCTTCCCTGTTTAAACCCCAAGGGTATTCTGATCTGCTGTACCCTGCATCCTCTCCCCGCCCCCCCATTCTCCATCTCTGCCTCCCCTGTCTTTTTCTGCCCCCACTCTGTCCTTTCTCCTGTCTTCTTTCCCTCTCTCCCGTCCCGATTCCTCAACTATTCTGTTCTCTTGCTCTCCATTTGTCTTGATCACAGAACTGCTCAAAAATGTCTCCTGGATTCCCTAAGAAACAGAGACAAACTATCACTCGTCCACTGAATACTGTGCTGTGCTTAGTCCATCAGTCGTGTCCGGCTTTTTGGGACCCCGGGGACTGTAGTAGACCGCCAAGCTCCTCTGTCCATGGGGATTCTCCAGGCAAGAATACTGGAGTGGGTTGCCATGCCCTCCTCCAGGGGATCTTCCCAACCCAAGGACTGAACCCAGGTCTCCTGCATTGCAGGCGGATTCTTGACCGACTGAGCTACCAGGGAAGCCCCTTCCAATGAATACCACCAAATAAAATTGACAGCAGCTGAACCTGTTGGGCTTTAAAAGGTGGAAAAATTCAAATCTTCTTGACATAACTTAGATCTGCAAAACCTGATCCAGAATACTGGACTTCACAGAAATAACAGTTGCAAGAGGAAATGCAAACTGACTCATGGAGAAACTAATTTTATTTTATTAGATTGAATAAAGTTAAATTGAAAAGTAGTGATAACATAATTTTTGCAAAATAAATTTTAAATGCAAAAAATAGTTTGTGCCATATTAAAACTTTTTCAGCAAAATTATTTGCTTTAATGCAATTTGTTTAAAAAAAAAATGCTTTATCAACCCAAGAAAAAAATCATCAGTGTTGACAAAAATTATAGTTAAAATATTTCCATTCAAGAAAACCACAGGGTCAAAAGTCAAAGTCTTTCTATTGAAGACTCACAATTTTATCTATCACTGCCTGAACTCTAGACTCAAATATGCCGTTGCCCATGGAACATTCTTTCTCTTGGACAGCCCAAAGCCTCATCAAATATATACACCCAAAACCAAACTGCTGATCTTCTGTTCCCAAATTTTTCTTCCTCTCAGACAACTATCTCTGAGACTGGGAATCTATTACCCATTCAGTTACTCATGCCAAACACATTAAAAAACAAAATCCATCATGTCAACATCCAGAGTAGCTCTCAAAATCTGTCCTCTTTCCAGTTCTACTTCCAATGCCCTATCGAAGCTTACAGCATCTTCTACATAGATGAACATAACTGGCCTCCCCAGAACCACTCTTGTACTCTCTGATGTATCCTCCACGCTGGTAGTTTAATAGTTTAAAGGCAACCAGGGGAATTCCCTGGCAGTCCAGTGGTTAGGACTTAGCACTTTCACTGCTGGGGTGGGGTTCAATCCCTGGTTGGAAGACTAAGATCTTGCAAATCTTGCAGCAAGGCCAAAAAAAGAGAGGCAAACCAGGACCTTTCTTACAGTAAAGGCAGTCTAGATATTTTGGGCACGACCTCCTGCTGAAGACAGCTAAAAGAGATGGCCAAATGTTCATAAAATTCACACACACACCTTTTTTTGGCAGGGGTGGGGGGAGCGCAGTATGGCTTGCAAGATCTTAGTTCCCTGACCAGGGATAGATCCCTGGCCCCAGGCAGTGAAAGCCTGGAATCCTAACACTAGACAGCCAGGAAATTCACACACAGACACAGACACACACACAGACACAGACACACACACACACACACACTCATTCACTCACTCACTCTTAAAAACATCGAGGAGCTAACAAGACAGTGAGGAACTGCTGTGCCAAGGTCCTGGAGAGGACAGGATTCCAAAGAGGTGATCCTGATACTTGATGCTATGGTTGTCCTCAGAAACTTTTGCCAAGTGCAAAGAAGTGGCTGAGAGGCCAAGCTCACTTCTAGTGGCCTTGCATGGCTGGAAACAAAAATCAGAGTCAGGGGGCTTCCCTGGTGGCTCAGTGGTAAAGAATCCACCTGTCAAGGGAGACAAGTGTTTGATCCCTGGTCCAGGAAGATCCCACATGCTTTGGAGTAACTAAGCCCATGCATTGCAACTATTGAGCCTGTGCTCTAGAGCCAGCAAGGCAAGCCACAATCACTGAAGTCTGCATGCCCTAGAGCCCATACTCTGCAACAAAAGAAGCCACTGCATTGAGAAGCCCACTCACCACAATTAGAGAGTAGCCCTGCTGCTCACTGAAACTAGAGAAAAGACTGCCCAGAAATGAAGACCCAGCTTATAAAAAATTTAAAAAATCAGTCAGGGGCCTAACAAGGGTAGTGGACTGACAAACCAGCTCAACATTGGGCTCAGTCCCAAAGAACTGCACCCTAGAAGTAAAAATGAACTGAAAGCAAAACTGCCCTTCCCTGAATGGTAGTCAAGCTCTGAGTCATTCAGGTGCCCCAGAAAACATCATGCCCTAAGTATGAACTAACATGATCTCAGTTCGCTAATCCCTCCAGGCAGCTGGCAAGAGCAACAGAAAATTCTCCTTGGTGAATGACAAAATCACCTCATATCAAATTATTCTCTACAAATAATTTCACAAACACAATATTCAACATACAAAAATAACCAGACACAGGAGGAAGTAAGATTCCTTGAGCAAAACCCTTCGGAAATAATAATCAATAGAAACAGAACCAGAGGAACTCCAGTCTATAAAACAAATTACATTTACTATGTTTAAGAAATTAAATACTAAAATTGGAAATTTCAGCAAGGAACTAAGAACTCCATAAAATTATATAGCATATGCAAAAACAGAATAAATAAAAACTCAAAGCTCAAATTATAAACTGAATGGACGGTTTAACAGCAGATTTGACATGACTGAAGAATGCATCGCTGAACAGGAAGGTTGGTCAGAAGAAATGAACCAGAAAGAAGTATGGAAAGACAAAAGGATGGAAAATACAGAAGCTAAGAAAGTTATAAGATCTGACATATTTCTAAGTGCAGTTCCAGAAGGAAAGAAGAAAGAGAGACCAGAACAGAGTTAACATTCAAAAGATGGGTTGAGAACATTCCAGAATGGATAGAAGATATTAATCTACAGATTTGAGAACTCAAATTGATCCCACCAGAGCAAATAAAAAGAAACCCATGCCTTGATCTATCATAGTGAAACTGTAGAATATCAAAGAGAAAAATGGTAAACACATCCAGAGGAAAATAGGTAATAGTGCTAGTTATTTACTTCTTTTCTCTCAGGTCTTAGCCCACCCTTCCATAACAAGCTCTGTGATGTTAGGGGCGAGGGGTTGAAAGCCATATTTCCCAGGCCCCCTTGCCAGCTGACTTTCTATTCAGTTCTGCCAATGGGAGGCACTAAAATGAGATTAACATGTGGGAGAAGGTGATTCCTTCCTGTCCACTTCACTTCAGGAGCCTCTAGCTCCTTTCAATGCTCCCAGCACAAGTCACACAAAACCCCCTCCCAGGTAATAGCACAAGCCAGCAGGGCCCTTCCTATGGTCAATCCAGGCCAGCTGCAGGTCCTTCTGCAAGCCCCTAGGTCCTGCTACTCTTCCTCTTCCCTTTTATCCTTCTAGGCCAAGGGATGGCAGCTGCTTCCTGTAATTACTAATATCTGGGTAAACTCAGCATCCTCTTTTGCTCTTGCCACCTTCAGAAATATGTGTAAACAACACATCTTGTATATTATATCTCCTTTGTTTGAAAAAACTAACATAATTTATATTTTTCTGGGTGTACCCAAATTGTACCCTAGTGAAGAGGAACTAAAGAGCCTCTTGAGGAAGGTGGAAAAAGACAGTGAAAAAGCTGGCTTGAAACTCAACATTAAAAAAACTAAGATCATGGTATCTAGTCCCACCACTTTGTGGCAAATAGATGAAGAAAAAAATGGAAACAGTGGCAGATTTTATTTTCTTGGACTCCAAAATCACTGTAGACGGTGACTTCAGTCATGAAACTAAAAGACGCTTGCTTCTTGGAAGAAAAACTATGACAAACCTAGACAGCGTACTGAAAAGCAGAGACATCACTTTGTTGACCAATGTCTGTACAGTCAAAGCTATGGTTTTTCCAGTAGTCATGTACAGATGTGAGAGTTTTCATTTTTGGTGTTGAGGAGCCAGATATACTTGAATTCTGTGAATCAGTCAGGTTTTGCTAAAGTATGCTGCAGTAACAAACAGCCCCTGAATATCTTTGGTTTGTGACAACAAAGGTTTATTTCTAGCTTTCTTTCCATGTGCTGCATGAGTTGGCTGCAGCTCCTGCCTGAGACATGGTAATCTCCTAGCAGAGGGAAAAAGAACCATGGCAAAATCATATGATTGTTTGTAAAACTTTTATTGAGAAGTAGTGATCTTTTAATTTCATGGCTGCAGTCACTGTCTGCAGCAAAAGCTTTACAAACCATAAAGATGGCTGACCACCGAAGAACTTATGCTTCCAAAGTGTGGTGCTGGAGAAGACTCTTGAGAGTCCCTTGGACTGAAAGGAAATCAAATTCATCAATCACAAAGGAAATCAACCCTGAATATTCATTGGAAGGACTGATGCTGAAGCTGAAGCTCCAATACTTTTGCCACCTGATGCCAAGAGCCGACTCACTATAAAAGACCCTGATGCTGGGAAAAACTGAGGGCAGAAGGAGAAGGGGGCGACAGAGGATGAGATGGTTGGATGACACCACTGATTCAATGGACATGA
This sequence comes from Muntiacus reevesi, assembly GCF_963930625.1. NCBI lineage: Eukaryota > Metazoa > Chordata > Mammalia > Artiodactyla > Cervidae > Muntiacus > Muntiacus reevesi. The sequence continues at coordinate 217,034,536 of NC_089249.1, forward strand.
TTTTGAGCAAACTCTAGGAGACAGTGAAGGACAGGGAAGCCTGGCGTGTTGCAGTCCATGGGGGTCACAAAGAGTCAGATATGACTTAGTGGCTGAACAACAACAACACACCTAAGTGCTATAGAACTTTTCAAAGGAGCCACAGTGTGATAGCACTATTATTCCCAATTAGTCATCCCTCAGGATCCACAGGGCATTGATTGGTGCTAGGATACTCAAGTCCCTTATGTAAATTGGTGTCGTATTTGCATATAACCTACACACATCCTCCCATATACTTTAAATCATCTCTAGATTACTTATAGTACTTAATACAATGTAAATGAAAACAAATAGTTAGCTGGGTACAAAGCAGATTCAAGTTTGGCTTGTGGAACTTCCTGGAATTTTTTTCAAATATTTTTGATTGAAATATCATGGTTGGTTGAATCCACAGATGCAAAATCCTTGGATATGGAAGGTCAATTGTATTTGCCACCAGTTTTCATGGGAGGCTAATATTTTTCCAACCTACTGTCAGGCTTTGGCCAATAACATGTGTGCATAAGTGATATCTACCACCACTTCTCAGCAAAAGCTTTACAAACCATCACATGATTTTGCCATGGTTCTTTTCCCTCTGCTAGGAGATTAGCATGTCTCAGGCAGGAACTGCAGCCAACTCATGCAGCACATGGAAAGAAAGCTAGAAACACATCTTTGTTGTTACAAACCAAGGAGACTCAGGGACTGTTTGCTACTGCAGCATACTCTAGCAAAACGTGACTGATTCACAAAATTCAACTATATCTGGTTCCTCAACAGCAAAAATGGAAATGGATGGTTGAACAATAGCATCAATGTACTAAAAGAAAATTAGTGCCAAATTAGACTTCTATACACAGAGACATTATCCTTTAAGGAGAAATGCTAAATAAACACACTGTCACAAAAAACTGAGAGAATATGCCACCAGGAGACCATAATACATTAAAGGAATTCTAAAGACTGTTTTGCAGAGAAGGAAAATTATCTGATATGGCAGATCATGGATGAAGGAAGGAATGGACTAAAATCCTGTTATATATGTGGGTCAATCGAGCTAAAGATTGGCTGCATGAAAGAACAATAATAAAGTCTTTAAAGTTATACAGACAACAGTATCTCGGAAATCAAAGGGTAGTGACTGGAATTTAAGTTTTGTGAGATCTTAGCACCAGAGAGGAAATACACTCATATCCTGGCCCCTGGTGTGTGCTGAGATGGCACACATCTCGGTAGTTCCCTTCCCCATGCTGCCCAGCCTCAGACAAACATAAGCTGAGGGTATTTTACAATACCAGTGCTCTTCAGAGAGTGAAGTCATGAAAGATAAGGAAGGACTGAAGAAATGTCAGAATGAAGGGGACTAAGAAGACATGACAACTAAATGCCTTGTGGGGTGCTGTCTGGTCCTGAACCAGACAGGGGGTGTTAGTAGAAAAACTGGTTGAATGCAAATGAAGTCCACAATTTACAGTACTGAACCACTGTTAACTTCTCAGTTGTCATTACTGTGCTTGATTATGGTTGATATTAACATGGGTGCAAGCCGAGTCAAGGGTGTAAGAAAACTCCACTATTTTTGTAATTTTTCTCTAAGACCAAAACTATTTCAAAATTAAATCTTAAAAAAAGTCACCCAGAAACACTGAGTGTTAACATTTCTGGTGTATTTTCTGCCCGTTCCTTATCTTGCACGGGGTGATGTTTTATGCTTTATAAGACTGATCATGTCAGACATAGGATTTTATTCTACAGCAGGCTTTCAGAGATGTTACCATGTTTAAGTCTTACAACAGGCATCATCACTCTCATTTTACAAATAAAGAAATCAAGGTCTAGAACAGGTTATAGGTCGTATAGCTAATAAAGGCACAGACTGAAGGTGAGCGCAGGTTTCCTGATGCTAAATTCCAGAATTGCACTAAAATCTGATTCTTGAGGAGTATGTTCATCTACTTGTTTACACATGTGTTCAACCACACCCTGCACCTCCTGGAGGTGGAGACAGAGTCTAGGAGACCATGATCCCACCATTAAACTGCTTCCCCGCTAAAGGTTTTACGCCTGCAGCCCAGGGCCTCCAGTCACACAGCCTGTCCTATGACTGGGTAGGACAAGGTGACATGTCCCTTCAAGGAAGGACTCGTTGCTCAGCTGCAAAGAGTGTGCCTGGATGACAGAGCCCGGCTATCAGCATCTTCTGAGTCCAGCTAGGCTCTCAGATGGAGGTCACACTCTTCTCTGGAAGCCAGCATGGTGGTGGTAGAAGGACCTTATACTTATCAGATGAGGGATCCTCCAACGGGCAGTTAGGTCTGGAGCCCCTCACTGGGCAGAGTTGTTGGAGTCTATCTTGCCTCATGGTGCCCTCTACCCAATCCTGCTCCCTTTTCTTTCATAGATGTTCCCCCAATAAACTCTCCCCTTCTGCCTTTCCATCTCAGCATCTGCTGCCCAGAGGATGGACCTGCAACAGACTGTTCAGTACGTCTGTGGACCTTCCCACTGGCTCCTGCGGGTAAACTAACCCAGGGACAGAGGGTGAGGTGGTGTTTGTCCCTGTCAGCCTGGTAAGCCCCCGGAAACTGGCAGCTGTGTGCAGAGTACGGGGCTGGCCCCATCTCCCTGATGTCCATACCCTCACACAATTCTGTGCCCGTCCTGCCATCAGACCTGATGGGGTGCCACCAACTCCTGCTTGAAAGACCATGAGGACCACGTGAATATCTGCATGTGGCCTGGATTTCAGAGGAGGTGGAGCAGTGGGTGGAGAATGTCTTCCCTGGGGAGGTTTGGTTGGAGGGTGGGGTGGGGGCGTGACAGGCAGGCGGGCAAGGGTGTGCGTCAGCCTGTCTGGCTCTCCCGGGTGGGGCCAGATGATTGTTTGGGAATGGGCAGCAGCCGACACAAGCCTCTTAGCCTGAGTCAAGCCTGCCATGAGTTAGGGATGGAAGGCAGAAAGGCTGTGTTGGGCATATCTACTCAGTGGGCTGAGGAAGGGGAACAAACCAGGGGCCTGAGCAGAAGCCACAGGGGAGAGGACTGACTTCCAGACTTCCAAGACCTGTGGCCTTTCATGTGCCAGGTCCTGGGGCATGGATAAACAGAAGGGCAGGTGAGGTGCTCACAGGGTGGATATGTGAGCGAGGGGACCAGGGTGGCCAGGTAGCCGAGCTCGCCAAGACCAGGACCTAACTGGTCAGGCCTATGGCTCCCACTCACTGTAGGAAGCATCTTTGTCTCGGCACTCCAGCCTGCACCTGAGAGGAATGAGCTTCCTCGTTCTGTCTCAGGAAAGCAGTGTCAGTGAGCAGGTCACCCCAGTGGTGGTAGAGGGCAAAGAGACCACCAATGGCCCTACCCGGCAAACCCTGAGGAGTCCGAATTCTTTATACCTGTGAAATTACTCAGCCTAGAAAAAATGTGTATTATAATTTTAAATGCTTGTCGACACTGAAATATTGACGGATGAAATACCATGTCTGGAATTTGCTTTAAAATAACCTGGAGTGGAGGAGGAGCTGAGGGCGTGGGGGAGGGTTTATATAGAGATGAATAAAATCAGATGATGGGGTGATGGGTACCTGAGAAGTTTTTTACTCTTCTCTTTACCTTTGTGCATGCTAGGAAACATCCATGATTAAGCTTTGAAAGTAATCTAGGTAAATCTTTGTTTTAAAAAAAAAATACCCTTAATAGTACCTTTTAGTGAACACTGGAATATGTGAATCCAAGTTCACTTCAGTGTAGTTTTTTTCTGTTAAAAAATTTCTAATTGTGGTAAAATACACGTCACACAATTTACCATCTTCAAGTATTGTGCTGTGCTTAGTCACCCAGTCATGTCCAACTCTTTGCGACTCCATGGACTGCAGCCCACCAGGCTCCTCTGTCCATGGAAATTGTCCAGACAAGAATACTGGAGTGGGTTACCATGCCCTCCTCCAGGGGATCATCCCAACCCAGGGATTGAACCCGGGTCTCCTGCGTTGCAGGCGGATTCTTTACCGCCTGAGCCACCTATCGGGCCTCCAATCTCCACAACCCTTTCATCTTGCCATAGACTTCCCAGGCTCCTCTCAATCTTCCCTCACCCCCACAGCCAGCCTCCCCAACTGCCCACTGCCCATAAGTCACTACAGCCAAGGGCCAGAGCCCAGGTCTCGCTGCTTTCAGGGCAGGTTCCCTGCTACCACCCTGGCTGGCAGCTGGGCCCAGCCTGGCTGTGGCGCCAGTGGGCTGGCCAGGTGGCCCGGACTTCTGGGCGACTTTCACAATGCAGTCCTGCTGGCTCCTGCGGAGCTGAGCTCTCTGCCCCCGGGCAGGCAACTGAACAAGTTCAGGCAGCTCTCAGCTTCCCCCTCCACCTGCGGCCTGACGTTGCCCCGGGTCAAGGTCACCAGAGGAGGCTGGTCACAGGGACGGCAGCAGAGGTGGACTCAGGCTCCTCCCCAGCACGGTGACTCAAGGAGGGCAGTCCAGATCTCAGGAGTCCACTTTCATCCCAGGGTGTGGTGTGCAGGAGGGTGAGTGGGGTCCTTCTGCCTCTACCCTGACAGCCACAACGCCCCGGCCGTGACACAGCTCTTGCGTTTAGAATATTCTTGGAGCTGGCAGCAACTAGAGTGGGTACCAGGAGTTACCTGTTAGCCTGCTCTTGCCGTGGTCTGAAATTCTCAGTTGCTGCCTCTCTGGGAACGCCCAGTACTTCTCCCTCTTCCTTCCTCCTTCAGGCTAGGGCCTGGCCCCAGAGGACGAGAAGGGACAAAAGAGGACAAGGAGTGAAGAGCAGGTGGGGGACACACAGCTCTCAAGTCCCTGTATGTGCCAGTTCCTTCCCATGGCTGAAGCCCATGACCTGTTCTGCCTGTTGACAAATGAAGAAATGAAGGCTCAGAGAGGTCACCAGGAAGTTTTAGACTGGGGATTACAGCCAGGGCCACCTTTCTTCATCCTCCTCCTACTGGTTAGAAAGCAGTCACGAAGAGGCTTTTTTTGCAGATAGTGAGTTGGAGCTGAGCACGGCCAACCATCAGGTTTGGGGAGGCACCGGGGGATGTGGACTGGGGGCTCAGAACTCATCAGATGTCTCCAGCCAAATGAACCACAGGTGCCAATGCACTGCATCAAGTGCTGCCCCAGTGGCAGAGAATGGGGGAGCAGTTTTGCTTGGGGGTAAGAGGAGGGGCCATGGGCACGATGGGTGCCTTAAGTGGATTCTCCCAACAACAAGCACTTACAGACGAGGACATGGACGTGGTCCCCAGCGCAGAGGCGGGGGAGGCAGGGGCCAGAGCTGGGCCTGGAGGAACTATGGGACCAGTCCTGAAGATGGGATGCCATCTCTCAAAAAGAGGACGGTAGATTCACAATGCGTAGGCTGGAAAGTGCCCTCTGGGGCAGAGTGGGCAAAGGCCAAGGGTAGGCAGCAGGGAGCCCAAGCAGGCTGATGCAACAATCAAGGAGAAAAGTGATGAGGGCACAGGGGGCAGCCAGAGAGAAAGCAAAAACCCCAAGTCTCCATGGGTGGCTGCAGGGTTTCACTTGCAAGTAGCATGGATGCATGTACCACCCAGCCCAGAGAAACTGACCCAAGACAACGTGAGTGCATGCTAGGTGGGAGTCCAGCTGCCTCAAGATAGACTCTGTGGCAAGCATTTTGACCTTCTGATAAACTTTCCCCATAAGGAGCAGGAAAAGGACAAACTGACATTTACAGATGTCTATTATTTGCCAGATACGGTGGTGGGCACATGCTTCACAGATGATACTTCATTTAAACCTCCCAGCCAAATTATGATCCCCTTTTTGAGAAAAGAAAACCAAGGTGAAAAAATAAATAAATAAAACCAAGGTGTAGAGAAAGAATGAAATTGTCCAACGCCAGCCAATTCAGGAAGCAGGTGCATCCAGGGAGCCCCTTTCCATTCCCCTGGTCCCAGGTCCTCTATGCCTCGCCCCTTGGCATCTGGGCATTGTGTGGCTCCTGAGTCAACTCCACAGGGATGCCAAATCTGGGGGCAGGTGCCCAGGCAAGGGTGTCTGCTGGTGAGCCCAGGAGGCTGAGCAGAGTTCACTGCATTCAACCCCCACCGCTGCCCAGTCTGGCCTCTCCCATGCTGTCCAGGTAAGCATGTGGAGGGGGACAGAGGCCTGGTTTCTGCTCAGCCCTTCTTTTTTTTTTTTTATTTCATTCTCTGAAGCTGTTGGCATTTATTGTTTATGACTGAAACCACATCAACTCTATGATACACAAATTTGACTAAATGTGGTGGTGGTTGTGTCTGAGAATGTGATAATTCATGGAATGTACAGGAGAAAGAAGGTGGAAAAGCAAACACAATGAGTAGAATATTTTACAAAACTGAAGGTGACCCCAGTTAGGTTAAAATAAAGAAGAACATCAAATTAACATAAAGAATTTCACTTTTGTGCTGTATTTCAAGGATATTTTCAACTTTCAAATTTAACTTGTTTTGGAAATATAGCTTTACTGAAATATAATTCACATACCATTTAACTAATTCATTTAAATGTATAATTTAGTGATTTCTAGTGGTGCTGTCACCTCTATCAATTTTAGAATATTTTCATCATCCAAAAAAGAAACCTCATGACTGTTAGCAGTAACTCCCCATTTCTCCCAAATCCCCAACCCTAGGAAACCATTAATCAACTGTCTATTGATTTGCCTATTCTAGACATTTTATATAAATGGAATCATATAATATGTGGCCTTTTGAGACTGATCTCTTTCCCTCGGCATAGTGGTTTTAATATTTATTCATGTTGTAATAGGTATCAGTACTTCATTCCTTTTTACAGTCAAATAATATTTATAGCTAAAAACTTCCCTCTAAGGACTGTTTTAGCTGCATCCAATAAACTTCTGTCACTTTAATGCATCTCAGTGTATATTCTGATTTTCTTTGTGATTCTTCTTTGACCCACTGGTTACGTAGAAGAGTACTGTTTAATTTGCACATATTTGTGAATTCCCCAAATTAATTTTGTTGTTGATATCTAATTTCATCCCATTGCCAGAGAACATAACTTGTATGATTTCAATCCTTTTCAACTTGTTGAGGCTTGTTGTATGGCCTACCACATGGCCTATCCTGGAGAATGCTCCATGTGCACTTGAGAAAAAGGCACCTTCTGCTGCTGTTGGATGGAATGTTAGGTTTGGAATGCTTGGGTTATAGTGTTGTTCAAGTCTTATATTTCCTTGTTATCTTCTGACTGGCTGTTTTATCCACTATGGAAAGTGGGGTATTGAAATCTCCGACTATTGTTCAACTTTCTATTTCTTGGTTCAATTATATGCATTTTTGCTTCATGTCCTTTGGGGCTATATTATTATATTCTCTAATTTTAAAGAATCAGTATCCCCGAATTTGCCAACATAGCCTTGTCTAAATTATTTTATAATTTATTTTTATTTTTGACTCTGCTGGGTCTTCGTTGCTACCTGGGATTTTCTCTAGCTGTGGGGAGCAGGGGCTACTCCAGCTGTGGTGCACGGAGTTCTCACTGCAGCGTCCTCTCCTGTCGTGGAGCACGGGCTCTAGAGGACGTGGCTTCAGCAGCCATGGCTCCCGGGCGCTGCAGCATAGGCCCAACGGTTGTGGTGCACGGGCTTTGTTGCTCTGCAGCATGTGGGATCTTCCTGGATTGGGGATCAAACCCATATCTCCTGCACTGGCAGGCGAATTCTTTACCACTGAGCCACCAGGGAAGCCCTCCATGTCTAAATTTTTATGAGGCAATTTTCAGGAAGCTTTATATGAGAAGCTGAGATAATTGTTTTTAAGAATCCATGCCTGTTTTTAAGAATCCTCGGGCCTGGTGCACTAGGAAGACCCAGAGGAATCGGGTGGAGAGGGAGGTGGGAGAGGGGATCGGGATGGGGAATACATGTAAATCCATGGCTGATTCATGTCAGTGTATGACAAAAACCACTACAATACTGTAAAGTAATTAGCCTCCAACTAATAAAAATAAATGGAAAAAAAAAAAAAGAATCCATGCCTAGGGACTTCCCTGGTGACCCAGGGGCTAAGACTCTGCACTCCCAAAACAAGGGGGCCAGGTTTGATTCCTGGTCGGGGAACTAGATCTCACATGCCACAACACAGACCTAGCACGGCCAAATATTAAACAAATAATAAAATTACATTTGACTATTAAACAATAGTCAAAATTAAGTTGATTTGCCTTTTTATAATACAAATATAACAGAAACAGTCCATTACTTTATAGAAAGTGTTAGTCGCTCAGTCGTGTCTGATTCTCTGTGATCCGATGGATTGCAGCCTGCCAGGCTCCTCTGTCCATGAAATTCTCCAGGCAAGAATACTGGAGTGGTTTGTCATTTCCTTCTCCAGGGGATTTTCTTGACCCAGGGATTAAACCTGGGTCTGCCTCATTGCAGGCAGATTCTTTACCATCTGAGCCACCAAGGAATGAAAGCTTTATACAGTGAATATACTATTACTAATGTTAATTCTAATATATTTAAAAGGAAAATACTTTAACTATTTTTCAGTTTCCAAAAACCATTAGACATTATAGAAATGAAGTATATTAATCTATGAGGAACTTCTATCTTAATTATAATTCATCCTTATTTACTTATTAGAGTAAATAAAACCCCAAGGTGTATTTTCTTGGATTTCACTGTATTATCCTGTATTTCATTCACTTGGAATGAAATAACACTTTGCCAGCCCATCTTCTTAAAGGCCTCAGAAAGGCAGATCAGAGGTTAAAGGCCAAGGGGACAGAGGTAAGAATAAGAGGCAGCATGTATCAGTGAAGGAGAATAGTTGAACTGTTAGGTGGCTAGACTTCCAGCTTTCATGTCCAGCTCTCGGGAACTAGCTCTGAAACATATTTTGGGGGAGTAAGTCACGTGCCTTCTCTGGACCTTAGTTTTTCCATCAGAGGTGGCTGGACTGAGGTCACCCAAAGGGCTCATTGTCATGCTCTCTGGTTAATGCCCTAAGGGAAGAAGGCCTTCTTCAATGAACAATGCAAAAAGTAGAGGAAAACAATAGAATGGGAAAGACTAGAGATCTCTTCAAGAAAATTGGAGAGATGAAGGGAACATTTCATGCAAGGATGGGCACAATAAAGGACAGAAATGGTAAGGACCTAACAGCGGTAGAAGAGGTGGCAAGAATACACAGAAAAACTATATAAAAAAGGTCTTAGTGTCCAGGATAACCACGATGGTGTGGTCATTCACATAGAGCCTGACATCCTGGAGTGTGAAGTCAAGTGGGTCTTTGAAAGCATTACTACAAGCAAAGTTAGTGGAAGTGATGGAATTCCAGGTGAGTTATTTAAAATCCTAAAAGATGATGCTGTTAAAGTGCTGTACTCAATGTCAGCAAATTTGGAAAACTCAGCAGTGGCCACAGAACTGAAAAATGTCAGTTTCAATTCCAATCCCAAAGAAGGGTAGTACCAAAGAATGTTCAAACTACTAGACAATTGTGCTCATTTCCCATGTTAGTAAGGTTATGCTCAAAATCCTTCAAGCCAGACTTCAGCAGTACGTGAACCAAGAACTTCCAGATGTACAAGCTGGGTTTAGAAAAGACAGAGAAACCAAAGATCAAATTGCCAACATCCATTGGCTCATAGAAAAAGCAAGGGAATCCCCTCCCCAACATCCACTTCTGCTTCATTAACTATGCGAAAGCCTTTCACTGTGTGGATCACAACAAACTGTGGAAAATTTTTAAAGAGATGGGAATACCAGACCACCTTACTTGTCTCCTGAGAAACTTGTATGCAGGTCAAGAAGTAACAGTTAGGACCGGACATGGAAAAACTGACTGGTTCAAAATGGGGAAAGAAGTATGACAAGATTGTATATTGTCACCCTGCTTATTTAACTTCTAGGCAGAGTACATCATGAAAAATGCCAAGCTGGATGAATGACAAGCTGGAATCAAGACTGCTGGGAGATAAAGAGAGAACAAGAAAAGATTGCTGGGAAAAATATCAGCTACCTCAGATATGAAGAAAATAACACTTTAACAGCAGAAAGTGAAGAGGAACTAAAGAGCCTCTTGATGAGGGTGAAAGAGAGTGAAAAAACTGGCTTGAAACTCAACATTCAAAAACTAAGATCATGGCATCTGGTCCCATCATTTCATGGCAAATAGAAGGCAGAAAAGTGGAAGCAGTGACAGATTTCACTTTCTTGGGCTCCAAAATCTCTGTGGATGGTGACTGCAGCCATGAAATTAAAAGATGTTTGCCCCTTGGAAGGAAAGCTATGACAAACCTAGACAGCATATTAAAAAGCAAAGACATCATTTTGCCAACAGAAGTCCATATAGTCAATGCTACGGTTTTTCCAGTAGTCATGTACGGATGTGAGAGATGGACTGAGCACCAAAGAACTGATGCGTTAGAATTGTAGTGCTGGAGAAGTCTTTTGAGAGTCCCTTGGACTGCAATGAGATCAAACCAGTCAATCCTAAAGGAAATCAAGCCTAAATATTCATTGGAAGGACTGATGCTGGAAGTCCCAATATTTTGGCCCACCTCATGCTGACAGCCAACTCACTGGAAAAGACCCTGATGGTGGGAAAGACTGAAGGCAAAAGGAGAAGAGGGGAGCAGTGGATGAGGCGGTTAGATAGCATCACCAATTCAACGGACATGAATTTGAGCAAACTCCAGGCGATAGTGAAGGACAGGGAAGCCTGGCGTGCTGTGGTCCCTAGGGTCACAAAGAGTTGGGCACGACGTAGCAACTGAACAACTGTTAAGCTTCTGAATATGCATGGGGAGATGTGAGGGTGAATGGCTATGGAGGAGGAGGAGGAGGAGGCACTTTCTAGATTAGTGCTGAAGGCAGCTGGTCCCCTCAGCCTTGCACTCCCCATCCAGGTGACACGGACATCACCAGAGGGCTCCAAGAAGCCAGGCAGGAAGGAACATCTGCCAGGCCAGCTCCTCAACTTCCAAGGGGAAGTGATGGGGTGCTCTTAGCAGTATAGAGACCAGAGCCTGTGCAGATTGGGACCAGTAGCCCAGTACAGGCTAGATTGGGGCCACAGACCTGAGCTCTGTTTTGGTTCATGACAGCTCTGCTAGAGAGACAGAGTCAGGCTGCTCTCTACTCCTGCCCCAACCCACTGCACTCTGGATCGTGGTGCCCAGCAGCCAAGGGTCCGCCAGCCTCCCTCCACCAGCTGCTGTCTCTGGTTGCAGCCACTTTCCTGGTATTCCATTCAGTGGAGACTCTCTGGCCCCTCTCTCCTCCCTGTCCTGTTTTTATATCTCTGGGCTCCAGAATACCATCTGATTTCTTTTCCTCCTCCTGAAATGTTCTGATATTGAACACCCTTCCCCTCCAACCTCCCTCTGGCTGGGAAAAAACAGACTGGGGGTTAGGCGGGTGATTAGAAGACTTTGGATACGTCACTTACCACTGATCCCTTCCCTCTCCTCCCCACGGAATTTCTTGCCAAGACAAGTCAATTCTCTCAGACCATCTCATGAACGTCCTTCCTCTCTTCCTCTCCTCACTTCCCTTTCCCTCCGTAGCCCTGTTTCTATTCCTTAACACTGCTCTAATCCATCCTGCCTTCCTCAATCACCTCACAGGGCCTGTGTACATGCCCCGAAGTCCAGCTTGGTTCTCCCACTCCCCTCTCTCAACACCTCTGAGGCTCCCATCATCTGGCCTTTCTGAGTCTTTTCAAATGTGCCACCTGTGCTCCATTTCCCACACTGACCTTTCCTACCCCACGGCTCCGGGTTCACTAGTAAGCTTTCTGGGTTCACTAGTAAGGTGAAGGCTCTGCCTTCACTGACCATGTGCTGCTGCTGACCATGTGCAGGCTCTCGTTTCATCATAAGCACCCTCCTCCATGGAAATGCCTCCCAACCTTCAAGCACCATCTCAAAAGCCACTTCCCAATGAGGCCTTCTTTCAGGTCCCCCAAAGGTAAAGTGTGTACTTGTGCTAAAGCTTCATATGTAACCCTGTCAGACTAGGGGCTCCCCAAGAGCTGAAACCCCAAATACTTATTAATGAGTTTTCTTAATTAGACAAGTCCTCTGAATTCTAGCACTTCCACTGTTAGAACACTGGTAAGGACAGCATAGAAGACAGGGGTTGCAAACTGGTGGCCTGTGGGCCAAATCTGATTCAAGGGTAACATGATGTCTTTTTGTTTGTTTAATTATATATTTATTTTTGGCTGCACTGGGTCTTCATTGCTTTGAGCGGGCTTTCTTTAATTGTGGGGAGTGGGGGCTACTCTCTAGCTGTGGTGAGCTGGCTTCTCATTACGATGGCTTCTCTCGTTGCGGAACACAAGCTTTTGCAGCACATGGGCTCAGGAGTTTTAACATGTGGGCTCTAGAGCACAGACTCAGTAGTTGTGGTATGGGGGGTTAGCTGCTCCGTGGCATGTGGAATCTTTCCAGACCAGGGATTGAATTCATGTCCCCTGCATTGGCAGGCAGATTCTTATCCACTGTACCACCAGGGAAGTCCTGATGTCTCTCTTATTTTAAATTGAGGTAAAATTCACATCATATAAAACAAACCATTTTAAATTGTGCAACCACCATTTCTACGTGGTGCCGAAACATTTTCCTTGTTGCAAAAGGAAACCCCACATCTGTGGTCGACTTAAAAAATGTAGTCATAACCTGAAAGTGAAAAGTTGTTTTATTTGGTGGGAATGTTTAGGACTTCAAGCCCAGAGGACGGCGTCTCAAGTAACTTTGAAAGAACTGTTCCGAGGAGGCAGGGAAAGGAGTCAGGTTATACAAAAGTTTGCAATAAAGGGAGCAGGTAGACTGAACATCAAAGATTATTGTTAATTAAGGAAAACTAGATATCTCAAGTTAAAGAATCTAGCCCTTTTCTATGTATAGGAAGATGCAAGCTCTGGGCTCACTGGAATCTTTCCTTTCATACATATCTCAGCTATCTGGGGCCAGCACCTTGCTTCTTGGTTTTTATTTACATCCTTAGTTCCTTGTTCACTGCTGGGAGTGACATAGGGAAAGATGGCAGCTGACAGCTGCTGGATCGCAGGCATTGTTCTTCCTTTCGGGCCCCTCCGGGCTCAGAAGCTCACTCTCGGAGGCCTTGAAATCGCTGACATCCTTATTTACTGATATGGCAGGAAGCAGTCCATTTTATACCATCAAGCAGTCACTCTTCATTCTTCCCTCCCCACAGCATCTAGACCTAATCTGCCTTCTGCTGGATTTATCTGCTTCATATAAGTGGAACCATACCACATGCAGTCTTTAGTGTCTGGTTCAGCAAAACTGGTGGATCATCCAAATCGCCCTTTTATGGTTGAATAATATTCCATATCTGGACACACCGCATTCTGTGTGTGTCATCTGTCAATGGACAAGTGGGTTGTTTCCCCCTTTGGGCTACTGTGACTAGTCTTGCTACAAACATCCATGCACTAGTGTCTGTTTGAATTCCTGTTTTCAATTCTTCAGAGTATATATCTAGGAGCGGAATTGCTGGATCATACCTCACTATATATTTATAACCTTTTTTGGAAGACGAGTTGTTTTCATATTTGAACCTGAATGCCTCTAGGTGTCCACCTCTGTCTCGGTTTCCATCTCTTCTATTGTCTTACACCTGCCAGTCTGACTCACACTATTTGCCTGGCCCCTGAAGACATCTGCAGACGGTGACTGCAGCCATGAAATTAAAAGATGCTTGCTCCTTGGAAGGAAAGCTATGATCAATCTAGACAGCATATTAAAAAGCAGAGGCATTACTTTGCCAACAAAGATCCATATAGTCAAAGCTATGGTTTTTCCAGTATTCACGTATGGATGTGAGAGTTGGACGGTGAAGAACGCTGAGCACCGAAGAATTGATGCTTCTGAACTGTGTTATTGGAGAAGACTCTTGAGAGTCCCTTGGACTGCGAGGAGATCCAACCAGTCTATCCTGAAGAAAATAAGTCCTGAATATTCATTGGAAGGACGGATGCTGAAGCTGAAACTCCCAATACTTTGGCCACAGGCTGAGAAGAACTGACTCACTAGAAAAGACCCTGATGCTCGGAAAAATTGAAGGCGGGAGGAGAAGGGGTCGACAGAGGATGAGATGGTTGGATGGCATCACCGACTAGATGGACACGAGTTTGAGTAAGCTCTGGGAGTTGGTGATGGACAGGGAAGCCTGGCGTGCTGCAGTCCATGGGATAACAAAGAGTCCGACACGACTGAGCGACTGAACTGAACTAAAGACATCTGAATTTGCTCCCCTTACAAGTCTTAGGCACCAAAAAACCTCCACAAAAACATAGCGCCCAATTCAACTGCTAAGGAGCCCGAGATCTTGGGCAAATCTCTCCACACCTCTCGGAGTACTATTTAGCTCAGCCTCGCCAGGGAATAATGCTGCTTACCTAAGGGGAGGCGGCAAGAATCAGGGAGATGATGGACGGAATGCGCCTCTTCGGAAGCTGCCGGGTTCTGGAAACCGAGCCGGACCGGCTAGGCTAGAACAGGAGGAGGCGGCGGAGGAGCGGGGCGGGCTTGTCGCCCTCAGGGAGCATAGGCCGCACTTCGGGTCGTAGACCGGCCCGGGTCCGAGCCGGCGCGTCCGGGCGTCCGCCTCACTGTGCGCAACCGGCAGGGGGCATGGGCGCCACCGGCTCGCGACGTCTCTGCGGGCTGGGCTAGGCTGGAGTCGCGAGCCCGGGCGGGGCGCAGGTTGGCACGCGGTGGGCGGGGGGTGGCCCCCGTCCCCGCCCCCCACATCCGGGGGCCCGGGCCGGGCTGTGGGTCGGCCGCACGCCGGTGAGTCAGGCCGGGTTTTCCCTCCGCCTCTGGGGCAGGCTAGCGAGCGCGGCCGAACGCGTCCCTCCCTCGCCAATCCGGCTCCGGAGCCCGCCCGCCCGCGTTTTCCCGGCGCCTGTCGCCTGGCCGCTCCAGCCTGGTTCGCAGTCTCGGCCGGACCTGGCGCCCTGGAGGAAGGGTTCAAATCCGCGCGCAAGGGAGCTGCAGCGCGCGAGGGGTGCGGATGGGCGCCAGCATGGTGAGTAGGGCGCACCGGAGGGCTGGAGCCGCGGCCCCGGGCTGGCCTCGGGGGGTGGGGCTGGCCGCCGCGGAGGTCTAGCTTTTCCGGCGACCTTGCCCAAGCCCGCAGCCCTACGCGGGCGAGGTTTCCGTCTGAGAAGTGGGCAGGGGTAGCAAGGTGAGGTGTGCGCCCAGGTACCCCTTACTTCCAGACACCGAAGCACCGAGGTGCGGGATCGGGGACCGTCCGCAGGCAGGGAAGCTGTGCTGAAAGGGCAGGCGACTGGTTACGCTCTCCGTAGCCCATGCAAAACGCGCTTTCCTTGGAGGAGTTCCTGGGACCCCTGAACCACCACTGGGGTGGGGCAGGTGCCCTTGGCGCGGGAGTCTGACCTCGTCTTCCGCGCCCACAGCCCATCCGTTCGGGGTAAGTCTTAGAGAGAAGCCTGGGAGAGACATCCCCTCCCAACCCCCAGGTAGCTTGGGGACCTCCCCCACTTCTGGGGGAGCCCTCGCCTCTGCTACATCCTTCCGCGAGGAAATTCCATGGAGATGCCAACCTCCACCTTTCCCAAGAGACGGCTTCCTGTCTTCTCCTGCCCCCTCCGGGATACCCCTTCTGCCACTATATGAGCCCTGTATGAGCGGCAGCTGCCTGCCTGCTGTCAGGGGTCCCGCGAAGAGCGGACGCTCCCGGACCCTGAGCACCATCCCAGTCTGGCCACAACCTTCGGCCAAAGTGAGGGCCCGTCTGGAGCCGGGCGGAAATCGGGGCCGTGACTGCGTCCGGAAAAAAAGGACCGGGACCTGTCATCTCCGACGCGGCAATCCCCTCCCTCCCGCCTCCACGAGCAGACCGGGCCTCTCCTGGCTTGCACCGGGGGCTTAGCCTGTCCCGCGGCCGTGGTGCTCTCTCCCTGGCCGGCCCCGGGAAGGAGAGGGGCAGGAGGCCGTCCTGGAACTGGTGATCTGCCTCCTCCCAGAGCCCTCCTGGGCAGGGCTCCTCTCCTGCCGACTGGCTGTGTGTGGGTGTGTATGTGCCAGACTGAAAGAGAGCGGCCAGTCTGCTCACGCCAGCGACTATGGAACTAGCAGCTTCCAGGGCTCACAGTGCCCATGCAGCGGTGTTTCCACTATTTCTACCTGACCCAGGGGCAGGCAGTGTGTATTCCAGGCTGAGGGTACTGGGATCCAAACCGACCTGGTTGCAGGTACCCTTGGAAGAAGCAGGTGTGGGGAGCTGAGCAGACATAATCCACAGCAGTGTGTGAACCCAGGGAGGGCAGCTGGTAACTCCTGGCTGGGACAGCCTGGGGCAGAAGAGAGGGCCTTGCCCGGGGAGTTGGGATTGCTGGTCATGTGGAATCATGGGCAGCTCACTTCTTCTTGGACCTCAGTTTACCTAGCTGAAGGATGGGGTAAGGGTAACTACTGTCTTGCCTGCCTCCACGAAGCTGTCGCGGAGATCAGATGATGAAAGGGCTGATGAAAACTGTAGAGCGCAAGTGACTTAGTGATACTAAGAATCACTCCAGCAGGACTCTGCCTCTTCATGAGTTGAAATGGGGCTATGGAATGCCAGCCTCTCCCGTCTCCTCCCTGGGCCCCTCTTACCCACTGCCCCCTTGTTTGGAGCTGGAACATTCCAGTCCCATTCCTCAGGGGCAGCTGCAGTCACTCCCCTCAGCAAAGCTGATCCTCCGGCAGGTGGTGGGACCCTCCCTGGGGCCAAGGCTCACGAGGGGCTAAAGGCAGTCGAGGTCGGACTGGGAGCTACCTACCCAAGTGCTCTGGGTGCACTCCAGAGGAGATGGCGCAGTGGGGTCAGGGCAGGCTTCTAAATGTAGAGAGCCTATGGATTTCTTCCTGTGCAGCTGAACATGACCTTAGGCACCTTATTTTACCTCCTGGGCCTCAGTTTTCTCCTCGGAAGTGGGGGATGACACTCTTCCCCTCCCATGTGTGTTGTGAGCATGTGCCAGGCCCAGCATCAGGCTGACCCAACGAGGCACCGACTAAGGGACGCCAGGATGCCTTCGTGAGCGTCCTGTCTTTTTCTGCTTCACGGCCAGGGCCGTATTCCAGCCCCATTCTCTGGTTTCCACCAAGAGTTGGTCCAGAGAGATGCTCCCAGTATCCAGGCTGTCTGATCTTGGAGTGGGTGGAGGGGAAGGTGGAAGCAGGAGTAAAAGGACGCTGTTGGGACCAACCAGGACCTGTGCAGAATACGGCCTACGTGACCAGCTGAAAGCTTGCCGGCAGAGCAGTGGGGTGGTGGCGGCGAGGTTCTGCTCTGTGCAGAGCCCTGGGCCCCAGGCACGTCATGAGTTCTGGGTAGAGAAGCCCAGGCACTTGGAGGAGGAGGCCCTGTTTTCCCCAGTGGGGCTGCAAGGCACTTGCTGTCTCTCCCTCTCTCCTCCCCCACCACATCCTCTCCCGCATAGCTGCCCTGGGCCAGTCCCTGGGCTTCCAAGCAACGGGAAGGAATGTGTGTACTGGGGGATGTGGGGAAGGCAGGGGAGGTGGATGGAGCCTTAGGAAAAAGGACTATCCCCAGATTGAGACCTGGGCAGGGTAGAGCCTCCTGAAAGCCGGGGGCCTTGGCCCAAGGGGGAGGAGCTAGTAATACAGCCTGAGAAGTTATCTAGGAGGGGTGCAGAGAGGAGGGGGGAGGGTGGGGGCCTTAGATAAAGACAAAGGGAAGCGCTGTTGGTGCCCCTCTGTGTCGCTCTGGAATTATTTCAAATTGCTCAACTCAAGTGTGAAGAAAAGCCGATCCCATGCCCTCCTTGCCACACACACACACACACACACACACACACACACACACACTTGCCTACATCTAGCAGCCTCGGGGCTAGGAAGGACAGCTGGGTATTTGTGTGTGGAAGGTGCTCAGTGCTGCATGGATGACCTTGAGTGTTTGTGAGCCTCGCTGTGTCCTCTCACGGAGGAGCTTCTGGGCCGCTGGTGGCGCCGACCGAACTGCTGTATGTACGTGGTGTGCGTGTTTTGGCCCATGACTGCTTCTCCCCGGATCTGAGACTCTCTGTGGGGATGATGGGGAGTTGATTATTGCTCCCTGAGACAGGAAATGAGGCTGTGGCCAGGGGAACATTAAGCAGTGTGTGCTTGGGATGAAATGGGCGTGTTTGGCTCCCCCTGCCACCATCCCTGCCCCCAGGCTCTCACCAGGCTTGCAGCTCAGGAGCCCTTTCACCTCCCTGTCCCTGCGCTGGCTATCAACGGCAACCCTACAGGAAGGCAGAGAAAGTAGAGTCTTTCCCATTTGGGGGAAACTGAGGCGTGGTCAAGGGAGGTGTCCCATGGAGAGATAATGTAAGGGTGGACTGGAGACCAGATTCTCTGCTGTCTACCTCCCCAGGAAGCAGTCACAGAAGTTCAGTGTACTGGTCTTTTGCTCAGTGGGCTTGTCATGGTGAAGGGGTGTCAGAGTGGGAGGCAAGATGCTTCCATTCCAACTCTTGGGTGTGGGTGACATTGTCGGTTCCTACTAGACATTTCGAGTCATTGTACTGTAATCACAGCCCAGCACCTCACTCTGACCAGCTCTGTGACCTTGAGCAGGCCACTTCACCTTTTGAAGCCCCACTGCCCTTACCTAAAAAACACAGACAGTTAACCATGTGCCAGGACTCTGTGAGACCCCTACGCAGGGCCGCATCACTGTAGGTGCCCAGCACCTGTCATCCCTTATCTAGATGACTCCCCTAACCTGTGTAGCTTGTGGCATCCCCAGAGGGGTTGAGCTGTCTGGGGACTGGAAAGGGAAGCTTGGGAAGGTTTCTTTCGCCCAAGGTAAGGTTGAGGATCGCAGGGTGTAGGAGCAGGGCTGTGCCTTCCACCCCTCTCCCTCCCTCCTCGCCGAGAGCTTTGTCTTCTACAAACACAAAACCTGGAAATGGTTGAGGAAGATGGAACCTCCTAACCATTGTTTGGGGCAGTCTGTGTCCCGGAAGGATATTGGATTGGGGCAGTCGGGGCGGGGCACCTCGGACTTGTAGCTGCATCGTGCCTGCTGGGTGTCTGTTCAGGAATGGGAATAGCCGGGTAGGAGGCAGAGAAGGGGGCTTCTCTGGTGGCTCATATGGTAAAGAATCCACCTGCAATGCAGGAGAGCCTGGTTCGATTCCTGGGTCGGGAAGATCCTTTGGAGAGGATACCCACTCCAGTATTCTTGGGCTTCCCTGGTGGCTCAGATGATAAAGAATCCACCTGCAATGCGGGAGACCCTGCCTCGATCCCTGGGTTGGGAAGATTCCCTGGAGGAGGGCATGGCAACCCACTCCAGTATTCTTGCCTGGAGAATCCCCTTGGACAAAGGAGCCTGGCGGCTGCAGTCCATGGGATCACAAAGAGTCGGACATGACTGTGTCTAAGCGTAGCGCACAGGCAGAGAAGGTGGCATTCATTCATTTGGCAGGTCCCTTCTGAGCACTTACTGTGTACGAAGTGCTGGGATGGACATAGGGGATCCAGCGGGCACTGGGGACAGGTCCTGCCTTCCACAGTGTGGTCCCG
Organism: Muntiacus reevesi; assembly: GCF_963930625.1. Lineage (NCBI taxonomy): Eukaryota > Metazoa > Chordata > Mammalia > Artiodactyla > Cervidae > Muntiacus > Muntiacus reevesi. Next base: position 217,054,147 of record NC_089249.1, read on the forward strand.
CACAGGTGGGAGGCAACCCATAACCCCGTCACTCGGGCACTCGCTGGTGGTATTAGTGTGTCTACCAGCTAAGCTCGGCTTCAGCTAGCCCATGTTGACCCTGGCTGTGGGCCAGGCCATGGACTGGGCATTTTATCCTCTAATCTTAGCCAGCCCTCCCAGCATCCATGAGTGATAAGAGTTGACATAGTCATTGTCCAGATGAGGAAGCCAGGGCCCACACACTGATTGGTTCCACAAATTGGGTCAGGAATGGGGCCCTGATACCTGGCGGTGGGCTTTGAAGTGGCAGCATATTAGAGGGACTGGCAGGGGCTCTGGCTGCCCCAACTCCCTGCCTCCTACCACTGCCCCAACATGAGCACCTGTTCCGGAAACTGTGGCCATTGTTCCTGCCATCCTTCCTTCCCCTGGGCCCTTCCTGTTTGTACCCGTCCCGCTGGAGCCCCTGACCCCACCCATGCCAGGTGCTTCCCTTGGGAAAACTCTGACCCTCTGCAGGAAAAGGAGTTGAATGAGGTTTTTTCCCCCCCTCCCAAGGGAAGAAGAAGGATTGAAGCTTCTGAGGCCACTGGTCTTGGTTCCCTGTGCCCTCCGCCCACCCACCACGTTGGGTGCCTGGCAGGAGAATGAACAAAGTTAAGAGTCAGAGATGGATTCTGCCAGCTCAGTCTTGGGAGGGGCCCCTATCCTACTGCTTCAGGTCCTGGACCCCTGTGACCCCAGTCACACACACCGGCCCCTTGTCGGAACTAGGGCGCTAGACAGTTAGCCTTGGAACTTCTACTACTTTCTCTAGGGGTCCTGTTCCGGATTCTCTCTGGAGCCCACATCTGCCACTCCTGGGGGGGCTGGGGTGGGGGAGCTGACACAGAGAACAAGCACCTGGTTTTAGGGCATCTGGGGAGTTGGGCAGCAAGTGCGTGCCTGCCCCTAATGGAGCCTCCCAACCCCCAGAAGCAGCCGCCTGTGCCCTGGTGAAACTTCATGGCCACAGCCCCAGGCCCTGCTGGCATTGCCATGGGCAGCGTGGGCAGCCTGTTGGAACGGCAGGACTTTTCCCCTGAAGAGCTACGGGCGGCACTCGCAGGGTCTCGGGGCTCCCGGCAGCCTGATGGGCTCCTCCGGAAAGGCTTGGGCCAGCGAGAGCTCCTCAGCTACCTGCACCTTCCCAAAAAGGATGGCAAGACCACCAAGCGGGCCCCTCGGAATGAGCCTGCCGACTATGCCAGCTTCTACTACCGGGAGCACCCTCGGGCTGGTGACTTCAGCAAGACCTCGCTGCCTGAACGGGGGCGTTTTGACAAGGTGTGCCTCGGCTCCTCCCCTCCCCACTGTGGCAGGGCAGGGAGGGGGGCCCTCCTTGAAGACCCCGAGGCTGGGATAGGACATGGAAGTCTTGCTGTGGGCTGGCCTGGTGACATGTACCCCTTGTTCTCAAAGAGGATTCCCAGGGGCTTCGGGAGGGAGCACCAGAGAGCAGTCAGCCCAGAGCCTCATCCCTGCCCTCTCTTTCTGGCAGTGTCGCATTCGCCCATCAGTTTTCAAGCCGGCCTCGGGCACCGGGAAAGGCTTCCTGTCCATGCAGAGCCTGGCGGCCCACAAGGGCCAGAAGCTGTGGCGCAGCAATGGCAGCCTGCACACGCTGGCCTGCCACCCGCCCCTGAGCCCCGGACCCCGGGCCAGCCAGGCCCAGGCCCGAGCCCAGCTGCTGCATGCCCTCAGCCTGGATGAGGGCGGCCCCGAGCCCGAGCCCAGTCTGTCCGATTCCTCCAGCGGGGGCAGCTTTGGCCACAGCCCCAGCACTGGCCCCGGCCCCTTCAGCTCCTCCCTGGGCCACATTAACCATCTTGGGGGCTCCCTGGACCGGGCCTCACGGGGTTCCAAGGAGGTTGGGCCACTGGCTCTGCTGAACTGCCTGCCCGAACCACCACCCCCCTACGAATTCTCCTGCCCCGCCGCCGAGGACATGGTGGCTGTGATGCCGGACACCTGTGAGGAGCTCAAGAGGGGCCTGGGTGAGGAGGATGGCGCCAGTCCCTTCACACAGGTGAGAGCAGCTGTTGCCTTGGCCAACTGTTCTGACCCCTGGCATTAGTGTACAGGGCAGGCAGAGGGTCACCTGCCAGCTCTGCTGCAGGGCACCGGGTATAGGAGGGTAAGGAAGAGAGAGATGAGTTTGCGTCTCTCCCCAAGCCCCACCTGGTGGGGATGTCATGTCACTGGTGGTCCTTGCAGGAAGCTGTGAGGGAGGGAGGCTCCCTGGGAGGGCCGCATGCTGGGGACACTTCACCTCCAGAGGACACATCCTGGGTTGGGGCACATGTGTGCCCAAAGCATTGCACGCTGGACCCTGTGGTGTTGAGACAGAGGATATCAGAAGCAGCTGGAGCATTGGAGCAGCGGGCCAGCCATGGGAGTGCAGGGAGTTGGCATCCGGGGGGGCAGGGCGGTGTGTGAATCTTGGGCCATGGCAAGTGCTCTTTCCCCTGGGCAGGTGCTGGAAGAGCGCCAGCGGCTGTGGCTGTCTGAGCTGAAGCGCCTCTACCTGGAGCGACTGCACGAGGTGACCCAGAAGGCCGAGCGTAGTGAGCGCAACCTCCAGCTGCAGCTGTTCATGGCCCAGCAGGAGCAGCGGCGCCTACGCAAGGAGCTGCTAGCACAGCGGGGCCTGGGCCCGGAGCCCCGGCCACCAGGCAGCCTCCCAGAGGCCGATCCTAGTGCCCGAGCAGAGGAGGAAGCCCGCTGGGAGGTGAGCGACCCGGCATTCAGAGACTCCTGTCCCCACTGTTGTCATGCCATCCTCTGCCTGCCCTCTGACCGCTCCCCCCCTTAACCTGCTTTGCTTGGCTCTTGCCCGTCCCTGTCCCCCTTCAGGTGTGCCAAAAAACAGCAGAGATCAGCCTCCTGAAGCAGCAGCTGCGGGAAGCCCAGGCGGAACTGGCTCAGAAGCTAGCTGAGATCTTCAGCCTGAAGACACAACTTCGGGGCAGCCGGGCACAGGCCCAGGCCCAGGATGCAGAGCTGGCCCGGCTTCGGGAGGCTGTGCGGAGCCTGCAGGAGCAGGCCCCTCGGGAGGAGGCCCCGGGCAGCTGTGAGACCGATGACTGCAAGAGCAGGGGGCTGCTGGGGGAGGCGGGAGGCGCTGAGGCCAGAGATGGGGCTGAGCAGCTGAGGGCCGAGCTCCTGCAGGAGCGGCTCCGAGGCCAGGAGCAGGCGCTGCGCTTCGAGCAGGAGCGGCGGACGTGGCAGGAGGAAAAGGAGCGGGTGCTGCGCTACCAGCGGGAGATCCAGGGCGGCTACATGGACATGTATCGCCGCAACCAGGTGTTGGAACAGGAGCTGCGGGCGCTGCGGGAGCCCCCGGAGCCCTGGAGCCCTCGGCTTGAGTCCTCCAAGATCTGAGGCCCTCGGAGCAAGCTGACAGCAGAGGCACTGTCAGAAGATGGCTTGGACAAGCCCACCCTGAGACGGCCAGCTCCTTCCTTACATTGGTTTGGGATGGAAGCTCCTGAGACCAGCCAGGGATGGAGAGGCTGGCCGAGAGGAGGGATCCAGTGGGGCTGTGGGCTGGATGGGGTGCCAGTAGCAGGAGGAGCCAGGGCAAGATCCCCCTGGCTGAGGAGTCTCCAGGCAGAGCCCAGCCCTGGAGTAGGGGTGGCCCAGGAAAGGAGGTTTGCAGGTGAAGAGCCCTGTGAGGCAAAAAGGGCCAGTGTGAGGAGGGGAGGCTGGGATGGGAACTTTGGCCTCCCCAGAATAAAATCACATTTTCTACGAGGAATTACTAGGTGATAACGTCAGGCCTGTCCCTGGCCTGAGTGCAGAGGACTGTGGAAGGTCCGGGTTGGGGCTGTTGGCCTGGACTGTAGCTCCGCCATGTCCATGATCGGCGGGGAGGGTGTACCCTGCACTTCTGTGTGCAGCTGCTGGACAGGCACGTTTGGGAGTGGAGGGATCCTTGCCCTGGCACCACAAAGTTTCTTAGCTGCCATGTGAGCTGAAATTCCTTTCTTTAGCATCAGTGAGACTTTTAATAGGGAACAATGCCAGGGAACCCAAGAAAACAAAGGGGGAAGTCAACCAAGGCATTGCTAGAATATGAAATGTCCTCTTGGTAAAAATTCTGGGCTCCCAGGTCCCAGGCCCGACTGGATGTGGGGCCAGCCTAAGACAGCTTCTGCTGGAGAGCCTTATGCCTCCAGTAGTCTGCCCCTCCCAGAACTTGCCTCCCACCTTTCTCTCTGGCTTGTGTACCCCTCCCTCCATTGGGATGAGGGCCAGAAAAGATGCAGGAAATGAGGCAGAGAAAGTTCGATAAAGGACTAGAACCGCAGCGGGGAATGCGGACATTTCCCCATAGGCATATGGGGCCATGGGGTATTCTTGAACAGGAGTGTGAGGTGTGATCTGATTTGTTTTCTGGAAAGTTCTATCCTGGGAGGAAGCACCCCTGTACCCGGCCTTGCATTGCCTGATCCTTGTTCTTAGCCAAGGCTTGCTGGCACTTGGCCCCTAAAACCCACTCCCATCCTCTCTGGACCCTTGCTCCCTCCTGGTGGGTTACCTAGAGCATAGAACCAGTCGGGCTATGCAAGTGGCATCTCCCCAACCCCTGCTGTGAAGCTTCGTGTCCTTACAGATGCATTAGTGTATCTTCTGCCACACATGGAGCACTTCCTGTCTGCCTGGTGCTGCATTAGGCTGTCTGGGGCCTGGGGGCTCAGGGTTGAATGAGGTGTGCTTCCTGCTGCAGGGGAATCAATACGCAGACATCTCCCTCCCAGGCTGCCTGGTGGGGCAGGGGCCACCTCAGATCTCTGCAGACACCCCCAGTTTGCTCCCTGTGGCTGTGCTCTGCTCCTTCCCTGGCCACACCTGGCAGCCCCCTCAGGTGGGCCCTGATGGTGGAGTGGTGTGCAGGGGTATGGACGCAGCTGTGGAGTGTGAGCCAGTGGGCCCCGCCTTTTTAGGGCGGAGAGTGGGGTGTGTGTGCTGTCTGCTGTGGGGATAATGTGTTTATGTCTGTGTGAGTGGCAGGTGTGTTCAGCAGAGATGTGCTGTGGGTGGTGGGTGTGTCTAAGGGGGTGTGTTTGGGCCTCCTGGGTTGGAGGCTGGGTTGGGGCTCCTCCCTCTGTTCCAGTCTTTCCCACCCTTCTCAGCCCCTTTTAGTCCTGGCCAGGCTTGACTAGAGCTTATGGCCAGGTCAGACCCCAGGGCTTTGCTGAGGGCTATCTGGGCTCACCCCTGAGCCAGGCCCTCTGCCTGGGGAGGGAAAGCAGGGACACCTGGGTTAGGCAGGCCTATTCTTCACAGGCCTTGATACGCATTGTACACACCCCACCCACCCAAGCTTTCTGGGTCAATGGGTCCTCCAAAGGGCCCCCCAGAGCTCAGTGCTAGCCTGAAGCCTGGCTCACCCTGTGGGCTGGAGCTGGTCAGGCTGGATACCCATGTGGTCCACGGTGGCTGGGGTCTACTTGGCGGTGTCCCAGCTGTGCAGAAGAGCTCCCCACCCAGCAATTAGGGAGCTGGACCGGCCAGCACAGCCAGCAGGGAGTGGGTGGGCGGTACCAAAACTTGGCATCTGTGCCAGAAACCAGGGCCAGGCCCAAACGTAGGGGAGGGCGCGAGAGAGCTGAAGCTGGGGCGGCGCAGCGGGAACCGGCTCCTGTTAGCTCATCGCTGCCAGGAAAACCAGTTCCCTGTCCCCGAGCCGGCTGGGCAGCTCTGGGGCCAGCTGATCACAGGTGCCACTGTAGTGGCTACCCCTTGGGGCAGCCCCTCCATCCTGCCCCCAGTGGATCCCTCAGCACCCCAGCTGTCCTCTGACTCCCTTTCCCAGCAGACTAGGCCCAAGAACTGATTCTTTCCAGAACTGAGACTAGCTCCCTGCACTGGACTCCCTCCTTTGGTCCCTCTTGTTCTCAACTCAATAGTGTGCGTCCTCCAGTGGCTCCTTGGGTCCCTTAGCCTGTCACTTGAGGCTTCCAACAGTCTTGCCTCCAGGATCACTGATGGTGGCACCCCTCCTAATGCCAACAGCCCTCTGGGCCCTCGTTCTCCAGGCAGACTCCCCGCCACTCCCCGACCATGATGCTCAGATTTTCCCTCCTTAGGGAAGCCTTCGCTGAATTCACACCCTATCCGGGCAATTCCTTTCTCCCTATGTCCGCAGCGCCTGTTTCTCTCCACCAGCTCTATCTGTTCTGTTGGAATGGTCAGTTCGCCTCTGTTTCCCACTGGGCTGTGGGCCACACCTTCTGTTTTCATCCCCAGTGCCTGCTGTGGTTCCGGCCCAGAAAGCATTGGGTGGGGAGGGCTTTGGAGTCAAGAGAGACCAGACCCCTTCCCTGACTGGCATGGGTTCAAGCTAGAGGTGGTAGGGGGTGGTGGCAAAGGCTCAAATGCCAAGCGTTCATTCACCGTTCGTGCCACCTGGTCCGACCAGGTCTGTGCCAAGCACCACCATTCACCGAACAGTGATGTATCGAGTGCCTCCTTCGGGGAGGAAGCTGAGGTGGTCAAGGCCTTTGCCCCTATGGTCCTTTCCAGAGGATGAGGGAAGGAGACAACACATACGGGTCCACAGCAGTGACTGGGCCAGAAGAGTGCCAACATTACAGACGTGAGGACAACAAAGGCACCTGCACAGTGGTGAGAAGGTCAGCAGAGCACGCAGAAGGCAGGGGGAGTCCATCTGGGGGATTGAGAGTAGATTTCTTTGAGACTGGTTGACTGTGGGTATCAGGGAAACCTTTCCCAAGGAGGGTGTAGGCCCCACAGTGACAATTCAGATGGCAATAACCCACCATTTTAGTAGGTGGAGGCTGAGCCCTCTATATTGTATTCAGAAAAGATAACGTGCTCTTTCTTGTAGAAAAAACAAGAAATATGAAATAATGCAGCAAAAACAAAAAGTGAAATATGTTATGAGAGGTGAAGTTTGAATGCCATAGGAGTTCAGAGGAGAGCTGGCTCACTTATCATTCCAGGTGGTGGGGTGGGACGAGGGAATAAAGGTTGACCAAACTTTGGGCAGGCACATCCAAGCTTTCTGATGTGCCTTTCTGTGTGCTTCCTTGTGCAGCCCAGTTCTAGCAAGAATCCTGCTAAGTTAGGTTAGCCAGAGTCTCCCATCTTCTATGTCTGAACACCCTCCATATTCCAATCTGGTTCCTCCACCTCCACCATCTCCCACATTATGTCTGGTCACTCTGGCCTGCCTTCATTGAGAATTCTCTGCGGTCATTTAGCCAGTTCCCCCTGCCCCCTGATTTTTCCTGTTAGTAATTTTTCATCCACTGACCTCCACCCTGCACCTTGGCTATGAAATATACTTTTTCTTGTATTTGGAATTGAGGCCACTCTCTGACCCTTACATAACCCATTCCAGTAGCCCCCACTGAATAAAGTCTTCCTTACCACTCTTCAACACACGTCATGGCGATTTTTTTTTCTTTTTTCTTTAACAGAGGCAAGCTTCCCTGAGGAAGAGAAGTTGCTGTGGGTGGGGGTGGGGGGTGGGGGATATTTCCTGTGGAGTAGGGTGGGATGAGAGCATTCCAGGATGGGCCTGGATTTCGGCATGGGGAAGTGTGGGGCAGGTCTGCAGAGGGTCTTGTCTGGGAAGGAATGAGAGGAGGCAAGACAGATACTGGGCAGCCTGGCAAGCTGGCATAGAACTTCATGTCCTGGGACTGTGGGTGGATCCCTCAGGTAGCCGAGGGAAAGGGCCAGAATTGGGACCAACTGTGTGTGTGACCTGTGCAGTCACCAAGGCCTCACACTCAGAAGGGCCTAGGCTTGGTGCAGTGCCCTACTGACACTATCTGCAACTTAATGATGTTTGAACAAGGGGCATCACATTTTCATTTTGTTCTGGGGCCTGCAAATGACACAGCTGCTTCTGGCCTGAACCAAAGCTTTGCAAGGAAGGGCAGGGACAGGGAGAAACAGGAGACTGGGAGTCACCTGAAGGGTGGAAGGAAGAAAAGGGCCTGAGCAGGCAACTTGAGCTCCATAGGCTGAGCCCTGATGCTCCCAGTTTCTGCAGATAGCAGGCAGTGGCGGTCCCACCTGCTGTTGCCCCCTAACCCATCAGCTATCAGGGGCAGGTTCATCTTTTTCTAATCTAGCCTTCCTGGACACACTCTGGGAGGCGAGGAAGACTGTGTTTTCAGGACAGAATTCCAAGGCTTGTGCTGTCAAGGACCAACCTTTCTTTCTTCTTAAAGATTTATCTGGTGTGCTTTTTGTGTAGTGGTCTCCCTGCCCCCTGCCATTTTAAAAGTATAATTTACAGAGAGAAATATTCAGTGTTTGGACAATACAGAGGATTGTACAACCAGCTCTAAGCCAAGATACAATATGGTTTCATCATCCTCCCAAATCCCACCCCCCTCCTGGGTCCCTTTACCCTCCTGCTGCACCCTCAGGCACCCAGTGATCTGCTTTCTCAATAACCTTGTGTTTTCCTTCTTGTGAGCAGTGTTTAATCCCGATTTCAAAGTAGTGAGTAAAACAATATGCCAGGGTGCGTGCATGCTCAGTCTCTTCAAGCTCTTTATGACCCCGCCAGGCTCCTCTGTCCATGGGATTTTCCAGGCAAGAATACTGGAGTGGGTTGCCCTGTCCTCCTCCAGGGGATTTTCCTGACCAGGGATCAAACACGCATTTCCTGTGTCTCTTGCATTGCGGGCGGATTCTTTACCCACTGAGCCACCTGGGAAGCCCAAAACAATATGACATTGGTGTAAAAATAAAACTATACCTCATTGGAAAGAATGAAGAACTAGAAATAGACTTCATTTTGAAGAAAAATCTTGGTATTATGGTAATGGGCTTCCAAAATCAGAAGGGAAGGAAGGATTATTTTATAAGCAGTTCTGGGATAACTAGACAGAAGTGTGGGGAAAAATAAGTCATACTTTGCACCATTCCCTGCAAAATAAAATGGAATTACATTTTAAAAATAAAATCCTAGGAAACAAGCAAAAGGTGAAACAGACTGTTAATGAGTTAGTGGAGAACAGCTAAGTTTTTCTGTTTTGAAGCAGCCATGCTCCAATAAAACGAAATAAAATCACACAGTCCCAACGAGGAAAGATTGACAAAATTAGCTAGGTAAGAAGACACGTTGTGCCCTGAAAAGTGACAAAACCATCATGACAGAGAGGTGAAGGAGCCTGACATGTGAGCTGGGCATTCTAAGTACTGGCAGAAGGTAGGCTTTGCTCACACTCCAGTGTGGATGAGAAGCAGGTTCCTCCAAAGTGGGGAAGCCTGGGGCGTGTGTTTGCGAGAGCCTGTGAGGTCCTGCTGGAGTGAACTCAGCTTCAGATCAGTGGCCCCAGGCAAGGTTCACTCAACCCTCCCACCCCTACAACTCCCACCTGGGCCAGGACCACCCAGGCTCCCGGTGCAGATAAGCTTCTCCGGGATGCTCTGACACCTCTGCAGGTTCCTGGAGGGGCTGTTGACCGCCCTCTTCCCTGCAAGTTTCATCAAGTTTGTAGCCGAGGTTTCCTCATTCATAAACAGGATATTGGCTACTTTAGACTATTTCTGAGCACCTCCACTGTTCCAAGCACAGGGTGTTGGGGATACAACAGCGATGAGTACCAAGTGCTGGCCCCAATGGAGCTTTTATCCTGAAAGGAAGGGTGGGGAGAGTTAGGGGCAGGAAACCAGAATAAACAAATAAACGCTCAAGACAATTTAAAAGTCAAAGATTATAAAGAAAACAGGACTGGATTGTGCAAGTGCTATAGAGAAAACAAACCAAGATTGTGCAAGGGTGTTCTGCTGGGATGGGTAAGAGGTACGGAAGGTTGGAAGGCAAGAGGCCTTAGAATGAGACTGGCCCTGAAAGGAAGCAGGAAGTCAGGGAAAAAGAGACCGAGTCTTTTCCCTTGAGATGTTTCTAGTCCAAGTCCCTGAAGCCTTTGGAGGGGGTGGGTCGGGAGGGGCTTCTCTACCCCTTCCCTGCAAAGCAAGAGTGCCTGGGAGGGTTATGAATTCAGTCTTTAGGGTCGCCGCCTACTCTCTCCTCCTTCCTAACTCTTACCCTTCCGCCTCAGGGCGGTTGTGCAACCCCTGTGTTTTCATTCTGCAAAGAGGGCGACCAATGGAGGGCAACAGGGCAGGGCTGAGTCCCTCACAGCTGAATTTAATTGCCCAGTGTCAGGCGCCATCGCGGGAAAGCCTAACTGTTGGACCTTACGTGCATTGTATAGTGTGCTATTCTCTTTACTTTGAATGAGAGTGGAGGGCGGGGAGCTGGGGCGGCACAGTCATTTCTAGTCTAGAGCTTCTTACTGCTGAGCCGCCCCGCGTACCCTTGCTGGCCAGTGAGTGGGTTGCTCTCCGATGCCTTCCCGCACACGTGGAAAGTCGGGGCCCAGCCGGCGGCGTCGGCGGCTGGAGCCCCTTCCCCCTCGGGCTGCCCAGGGAGGCCCCATCACAGCCGCAGCAAGCATCTAAGGTGTAATTTCTAGCCGCCGCCCGGATCCTGTGGCCGACTTCATTCTTAGTGCGCGGGAGGGGGAGGCTCGGCCACCCCTCCGCGAAGCTGTGAGTGGGCGAGTCCGGAGCTGCTGAGCAACTGCCGCGGCTTCCGGTTCCGTTGACAGCTGCACCGGAAACCAGAGACCCGGCTGCGGGACCAGGTGAGATCCTGCCGGCCTCCGGGCGGGGAGGTGCGGCTCAAGGGCGTGGCGCGGTGGGCGGCTGCTCCGCCAGGCTCCCAGGCCGCGCATCGTCTTCCAAGCTTCGGGACTAAGCGCCCTTCTCCAATCCTCCCTCGGGTTTGCTTTCTCCGCAGAGCTCGGCCCGGGCAGGGAGTTGGACCCTTGCATTCTCAGAGAAATTTGAGGAGCCGCCCCTACTGGGGAAGTCCCTCGAACCGACACGTCCCGTCCAATTGCGACCCGGCCGAGTTGGAGGTAACCCGTCATAGCGAGACCTGGGAGAAGTGTTCTAGGCAGTGGGAAAAACCCTGAGGTAGAAATAAGCTGATGTTCGAGAAACAGAAAACTAGTGTGATTGGAATATGGCCATTGAGAGGGACAGTGGTAGGAGATGAGGTGGTTTGGAGTCACATAGAACCTTGTAGACCATAAAAACAAGGGTGGTTTTTAAGTACGTGTAAATCTATTTTTTTTTTTAAATTCTTTATCTTTTTGTTGTTGAGCTGGGTCTTTGTGACTGCTCATGGGCTTCCTCTAGTTGGAGCAAGCAGGGGCTACTTTTCATTGTGGTGCACAGGTTTCTCATTGCAAAGGCTTCTCTTGTAGAGCCTGAGCTCTAGGCATGCAGGCTTCGTTAGTTGGGGCACACAGGCTCAGTTGTGGCACATGGGCTTTAGTTGCTCCACAGCATGTGGAATCTTCCCAGATCAGGGATTGAACCCTGCATTGGCAGGCAGATTCTAATCCACTGTACCCCCAGGAAAGTCCATTCTATTGGTTTTTTTTTTTTTTTTATTGATTAATTTTTTTTTTAGTTGGAGGCTAATTACTTCACAACATTTCAGTGGGTTTTGTCATACATTGATATGAATCAGCCATAGAGTTACACGTATTCCCCATCCCGATACCCCCTCCCACCTCCCTCTCCACCCGATTCCTCTGGGTCTTCCCAGTGCACCAGGCCCGAGCACTTGTCTCATGCATCCCACCTGGGCTGGTGATCTGTTTCACCATAGATAATATACATCTATTGGGTTTTAAGCAGAGGTGAAGAATGGATAGAGGTTGGGGGTGTAAAAGGTTAAGTGTTGGGCCAGCGGAGGCTGTTCAGTTCTGCGTCAAGCGAAGGGGACTTTCTGTGATTTGCGCAAACTTCTCCCCTTACCCGCTCACCCTAGAAGGTGCCCCTCTTGTGTTGGGATACTGAAGACTGAGGACAAGACCCCTGTGCACACGCCTTGGTGGGGATTTCATTATTTCACTCATGTCTCTTCCTGCCCAAACAGGACAAGTTTGAGTTCTGGTCCCCTAATTAGGAAGTGCATGTACCCACTGTAGACCAAGCCATAGGCCTGGGGAGAGAAGACGAGATTGGACTCCAGCCCTGAGCAGCTCACAGTCTAGTGTGGGGAGACAGACGTGTGAACGGGCAGTTACTGTGCTAAAGTGCTGAGAACTCAGATATCTGTGGTATGGGGCGCCCTTGATAGAGGTTTGGTTTGTGAAGCAGGGGAGGACGCAGGGAGATTTCATTGAGGGCTTCATGGGGGAGCTGAAGATTAAGTGTCATCTTGTGTTCTTGCAGAGAACACTCTAGACTTAGGAAGAGTGGCACTCTAGATGTAGGAACACCTGATGCAAAGGAAGTGAATGAATGTACAATCGCAAAGGGCTTTTGTGTCAGACAATGGCAGTGATGAGTAAAGGGGTGACAGGATCTGATGTTTTGGTGTAAACACCCCGGTAGATAATTTCTGTCCATGGAGACCTTGGGGAGGAGGGCTTAGGACAATGGAAGTGAAATTCCCTGGATTAATCCTGAAGACAGACTCCTACTCACATCCTTGTGCCTGGTGAAGATGACCGACTGTGACTAAGACAGAGTGGCTTACCCTGGACACACTGAATTGGCCTCTTGGGCTTTTCAGATGGAATACCTGCTGGCAGTTCTATTTTCCCATCTCATTCATTAAAAAAATTTTATTGAGGTAATCACACTACTCAGTTTATGGTACATTTAACTGGTCCACACAGGCCATTTTTCTCCTTGGCATTTGTTTACATATTTCCCTTTTATCCCTTTTCCTCCTTCCATTCCCTTCACCTCTGCCCTGACTGCAGAAAGCCACTCTCTTATGTGTTTGGTACATATCCTTTTATTTGTGTGTGCCCTTGGTTGTATACCTATATTTTAAAAGTGCATAAATGGTATTCTGCCTGGACTTAATTTTGTTTCTTTTTTTCCTTCAGTACCATGTTTTGGGATCTTTCTGATGTTGCTATGGTTTCTCAGTGCTACCTCAGGTTCCACAGATGCATCTCCCAGATTTTACTTCCTTGACTTACAACTTCCTCTAGGCTCTTGAGCTGTCTCAAGCTCCCTGCCGCAACACATAGCCCTGGGATAAAAATTCCATCTCCTTCCTTAGCTTTTTAATTCAGTTTCAAGTTGCTGACTTGGGCTTCCCTTTAATAATCCTGGTATTAGTTGCTGTCTGATAGGGTCATACTCTTTGATGTTGGTAAGGTCCTAACCTTTCTTGAGCTGTGTTTATTTTTGGTAAATTGTGATTCTGGTTCCCAGACACTTTTGGCAAATACTCTTTTGTACTGCCTTCTTTTCTAGTTGATCATCTCATAGGCTGTAAGGTTACTTTCCGGTTTCTTGTCATCATGAATCATTGCTGTATACTCATTCCAACCACAAATATTGGCTGTGTTCCTTTCCTGGTGAGATAGTGGCCTGTTAAGCTGGTCCAGAGAGGACTGCGATGCAGAATGCTTCAGAGAGGGGCTCTGGAGCCAGACTGCCCAGCTTTAGTCCGAGATCCTCTGCTTTGCAGCTATGTGACCTTGAGCAGTTTATTTAATCTGAATTTTATTTTGTGTTCTGTAAAGTGGGTCTCATAATTGTACCTGCCTCAAAGTGCAATTGTAAGAATTAAGTAAGTTAATTAATGCGAAGTCATTAGAATAGTTCCTATCACATAATAAGCCCCTATGTAATATTAACTATTAATAGTAATAATTATAGTATATTATTTCCAACAGGTATCCCTATTATATTTCACTTGTGATGGTTCATATCCAGTTATAGGGTATTTCTTCAGGGAGCATGAAAAGGGGGGCACGTTTTCTAGACACGATGATGAACAAATTCTAGTGTGATGGTGTCAACTATAAGGAAGGAGGACATGAATACATCTCAAGGCCCTGCGTACCGTTTCTCCATCACTCATCACCTGTTTGATAAGGTGACATTGGCTGCAGGTTGGGCTGAGACGATGGGGCCAAACTAACAGTGCTGGTGGGAATGGGAAGAGAGTCTGGTAAAAACTGGGAGAATCCCAATGGTCACTTTGGACACAGAACTCTCTTTGTGGTGTTACTCTGTACCCTTCTTTGAGAGAGAGAACAACTGGCTAGATTTGATCATTTGAGAGGTGCATTTGACAGAACCCTGTCACTTTTTTGGGGGGAGGGCTTCCCTGGCGGCTCAGACAGTAAAGAATCTGCCTGCAATGTGGGAGACCTGGGTTCAATCCCTGGGTTGGGAAGATCCTCTGGAAAAGGGAACAGCTACCCACTCCAGTATTCTGGCCTGGAGAATTCCATGATCAGAGGGGCCTGGCAGGCTGCAGTCCATGGGATCACAAAGAGTTGGTCATAACTGAATGACTTTCACTTTAAATCCTGTAGATGGAGGGATAAGAAGTGAAATCAACTCTGTCACTAACATTTTAAGGATTGTCTATGTGTTCGGTGTCACAGGCTGCTCTGAAACAGAAGGGAGCGGTGGCCCAGTGTTGAAGGGCATTAGCAGTGGGACCTCAGTGGTAGGAAAGATAGGACAAGAAAAGTCAACTCTCTTTCAATGGTATAATGAGAAGGAAAGCTGTGTTACAAAAAGAGATTTTCTAGTCTAGTGGGGGAGGCGGGCCCTCAAACAGATCATTACCCAGTGATCAAAACTGAAATAGAAGGGTGCCAAGTGAGAGTGGAGGGAGCCAGGTGGGAGCAGCCTAGGAATAGCTGCAGAAGATGACCTCTGATGGGCCATCTTCTCCAGCAGTTGAGGAGGTGAAGGGTGATAAAGATCACACCAAGGCATGGAGCTGTGATGGAGGTTAGATAGTATTGCCTACTGAGGGCTCTGCAAGGCCTGCTCTCCATTTTGATTTAAAAAAAGAGATGAAGGGAATCCCCTGGTGGTACAGTGGTTAAGACTTCATGATTCCACTACAGGGGTCACAGGTTCGATCACTGGTCGGGGAACTAAGATCCCTGCATGCTGGGATCAGCCAAAAAAAGGAAGTGAGAGGAATGAAGATTCTGATGAAGAGCTGAAAACAATGAAAACAGGAGTAATTTTCTTACCATGATCCAGAAAACCCCTGTCCTCATGTCTCCCTGCACCCTCCAGTGGGCACCCTGGCTGGGGGTTATGGAAGCTGTGTACATATATGTTAGGCTGGGGATTTCTGAGCATTGACATGTGATATGGGCATGGTGGGGTGGGGTCTGGAAGCCCTTTTCACTGCCCCTCTGACCCAGGTGGCGGCCATGGAGCAGTGTGCAAGCGTGGAGAGAGAGGTGGACAGGGTCCTGCAGAGGTTCCTGACCTACGGGCAGCGCTGTGAGCAGAGTCTGGAGGAGCTACTGCACCATGTGGGCCAGCTGCGGGCCGAGCTGGCCAGCACAGGTGGGTGTCCCCTCATGGGAGTCCCACGTCTGCCTCCCCAGGGGCCCCGGAGGCCCCAAGGCTGCTTGATGACAGTTCTGGAAGGATGGTGGTTAGGGCATGGATAACATGGGTCCTTAGGCCTCTTCAGCTTGGGACAATGGAAGTCTCTGAGCTATTTCAGAAAACCCAACAGAAATTGTTAATTTACCTGAGATCATTTACGTTTAATTTTCGATTTACTTTTCTATTTTGAATGTTTAAGACATTTTAAGATGATTTCAAATTTACAGAAAAGTTCTAAGAACAGTATAAAGAGCTCATATATACCCCTTTTCCTAGATTCACCAACTGCTAATATGTTGCCGTATTTGTTTTATCAGTTTTCTCACATATTCTTATTACTTTTAAACCACTGGAAAGTAAGCTGCAGATATTATATAGCTAAGTATGACCTAAAGGTCAAGGGCATTCTTTTACATAAGTTCAGTGTAATTATTAAAATCAAGAAGTTAAACAAGCCACTGATTACTTTCTGGGAGGCAGGAGTAGACGGTCTGCCAGTTGATGGTAATGGCAGGTGAGGAAATTAATGAGGACTATTCAGTAGAAATTCATGAATATTTATCAACCTTTGAGAACTCAATTGGTGGTGTGGATGAGATGCTGAAGACCAAGATGTCTGTTTCTAGAAATGAGATGTTGCAGACGTTGAACCCACTGGAACAGGTAAAGTGGATTTAGTCTCTGGCTTACATATTAAATTCAATGTTTGGGGTTTATTTGGCAACTTGTGGAGTCAGTCCTAAGGAACATCCAAAAAAGCAGGAATTGGAGAGAATCAGAGTGTACATGAACAGAGTCAAAGAAATAACAGGCAAGAAAAAGACTAGCGAGTTGGACAGCGGTGCAGCTTTAAGATTTGTGAAAAAATACCCTCTGGGATCCAAAACCTAATAATGCATCCAAAGTTAACAATAAAGGAAAAAGTAAAAATTAACCTTTCGGTTTTGACGTACACTTATTAAAAAGTATATAATTTTTATTGTTTTCCACAAAATAGATGGTGATTATGTGGTATTGTAAGGTTTAAATGTATCCTTTATTGAATTCATGTATAAAACTTGCATTTTAAATGTGTAATGCTGAATACTTTTTTCCTCAGTAAGATTGCTGCCTTTATTGATTTTCTTATAGAACACTATGAGGTTTTTAACATTGTGGTATATATATATTTTTGAACTTTTTATTTTGTATTGGGGTATAGCCGATTAACAGTGTTGCGATGGTTTCCTGTGAGCAGTGAAGGGACTCAGCCGTACATGTGCATGTATCCCATTCTCCCCAGGGCTCCCCTCCCATCCAGGCTGCCATATGGTACTGAGCAGAGTTCCACGTGGTATACCGTAGGTCCTTGTTGGTTATGCTTTTTAAATATAGCAATGTATACACGTGTACCCCAAACAACATTGTGGTATAATTTGTATTTATAGTTTACTGTCTCTTGATCAGACTTATTTTATTAGGTCACTCTTTCAAGTGTCATTTTATAAGCAATTATGAAATTTAAGTTAAATGTTCTTTGTAAACATTTGTCTATTTTTGATGAATAATGATTTTATGAAGTATGCTGAAGTTATAAATACATCTGTTTTCACTATATAGTATTAAGAAAGATGAAATGACTTAAATGTCCATTTTTTTCTGTGCAGTTATTTCATTTTGCTTTCATGATTTGAGGAATTAATGATTTTTGTGATATTTGAAGTATGAAAAGCAGGAATTGGAGAGAATCAAAGTGTACATGAACTTTAAGGTTATTCTTCAAGTCACGGCAGTTTGCCACTTGTTAGTCACTCAGTCGTGTTCGACTCTCAGACAACATGGACTGTGGCCCACCAGGCTCCTCTGTCCATGGAACTTTCCAGGCAAGATTACCGGAGTGGGTTGCCATTTCCTTCTCCAACTTTGCCGCTGTGTCCCATTTAAAATAAAATATATTCTTGTTAAATTTAAATGGGAAATGAGGTTGTACATTGATGGCTGAATTTGACATAATGGTTATACCCTATCAGTAAAGCTGAAATGTGTGGGATGTGTTTTTTATTTTTCTCTTTTGAGTAAAATTTCCCTTGAAATTAGGAAGGTATGTTTCAGAAATCCTTAGAAATGGAGGAATTCATGAGTTTTTGGCCGTTCTTATGCGTCATGCCCATTATTCTTTTGGCCTTACTTTTTCAGATTTCTTTTCATTTGTTTCTGAGGCTACAGCAAGTATGTACAATTATTTTGGAACAACTTTGTATGTTACATACTGCCACCACTTAAGCAGAGGAGAAACCCAAAGGAGAGTACATTGTGTTTATATTCTTTTTTTTTTTTTAAACAAATGTGATTTTACTAAAATTTACAAACTCCCAAGTTGTTAGCACTACTAGTAACAGTGAAGCTTTAAAATAAAAAACAGCACATCTTATGAAATATTCCCCACCATTAAAATGCCTTGTAGCCATTTTCAGGGACCTTAATGACCTCAATGTCTTTAAGGCTCGTAACATGGCTTTCCTATTGCCAGCATTTTCTAAATTTCTGCAGAAACACATTCAGGTAAGCAGATTCTTTGGCTGGCTTGTGTTTATATTCTTATTTATTGTTCTGCAATATTTGTTACAGAGTATTCTAAATATTAAAGCTTTTAAAATATCTAACTAAGCCCATGAACTTTAATTATATATCATTAATGCTTTCAGTCTTTTTTTTCTTTTTTAAAAATTTATTTATTTGGCTGCACTGGGTCTTAGTTTCAGCTTGTAGGACGTTTTTAGTTGTGGCATGTGGAATCTGGTTTCCGAACCAGGGATCAAACCCACACCCCGTGCATTAGGAGCGCAAAGTCTTAGCCACTGGACCACTAGGGAAGTCCCAGTGCTTTCAGTCTTTGAGTTCACATCATTATGTATAGGAATGCCAAGTACAGTAGAGTACTTTAATTTTTGAAAAAGAAGTGTTAAATTTTTCCATGTGACTAATTCTCCATAAGTAACCTGGAATAAATGGATTTCTTGGTTTATGGTAGCAGATATGGGAAGTGGTCTTCAATGTAATGGATTTTGTAAAGTGTATTGAACTCTTTCTGTGGCACATGAAGAGGAAGCTGCAGAAAGACAGATGTAAACAGATGCATCTGATAGATGCAGAAAGTCTTCTGATGCAGATGTCAGACAGTTTTTGAAGTAGAAGAACATTCATAGTTATTTCAAAAACTCCTTTTTTCACCTTCATCCCCTCTACATTGTAGTTTTTTAAAAAGTAACTTCTTTATGAGAGAAGTAAATGTTAAGATAAAAAATTAAGTGAATATAGCTAATGAATATAGCTCATATTTCAATTTGCCATTACCTAGTAATTTTCATAAAGCATTTTATTTCCCAGTCCAGGCTCTGATCTAAGATCAAGCACTGCACATAGTTTCTTGTGCCTAATCTTCAGTTTTTTTAGTCTGGGACATTTCTACCGCGTGCTTTTGTCTTTCAGGACATTGACATTTGGGGGACATTAAGGTCAGTGATTTTGCAGAATGTCTCTTGATTTGAATTTGTTTGCTGTTTCCTCATTTTTTTTTTTTTTTTTTTCATTTTGGGCAGGATTACTTCAGAACTGATGTGTTTCTCAGTGCAGCACATCAGGAGGTACCAGGTATCAGCTTGTTCCATTATGGGCGATGTTGACTTTGATCACTTGGTCAAGGAGGTGTCTGCAGGGTTCCCACACCCTAATAATGTTAACCTTTCTTTCTTTAGAGTTAATAAGTAATTTGTGGGGAGATACTTTGAGACTGTATACATTTGCTGTGCTTCTTCAGGCTCTGCCTCATTGGCTTTCACATCGCTTGACAATTCTTCCCTGAACAAATCATTACAGAGTTAGTTTCAACGTAGGTGGTTTTTCCTGCTCTATCATTTCCTATACACTTGTTAATAGACATTTAACATAAGAAAGAAGCTTGCCCATCTTCCTTACTTAAGTTCATGCTCATAAATTCTTATTTTATTCAATGGGTTACAATCCATTACTGTTACCATCAAGTTGTCTAAGATTTGACCAGAGGTAACCTCTATTTCCTATGTCTTTTTTTTTTTTTAATTGAGCTATAACTTATTAAAACTTACCCTTTTAAAGTATACAATTTAGTGGATTTTAGTATATTTCCAGAATTGTACAGTCATTACCACGAATTACAGAACATTTTCATTTCTCTAAAAAGAATCCCCCACCCATTAATAAACACTGTCAGGTCAGTTTATCTCTCTTCCTCAGTTCTTGTCTGTCACAATAAAAATTTAGAACAATGAACTAAAGGGTTTAAAACAACAGACAAGTTAAGAGCTCAGTTCAGCTCAAGCAGACAGATCTTTTTATAAGACAGACGCTCAAAAGACATGGGAGCAGGCTGACCCCAAAGGAGTTGTCCTCCCCTTCCCCCTTTTTATATTTCCTGTCACCTCCTATTGGTTATGCCCTGTGCAGAATAGGGCTTGTACCCACCAATAATCAATGAAAGGGAATGCAAATGGGTGTATGCTCAAGGCTGATCAACAATTGCAAGTTCTGTAACAGCAGGCCCTGTTGTTTATGTCTTCCCATAATTCAGTCTGTCATAATCATATATACATGTTATAATATATATATAGGGGCTTCTCTGATAGCTCAGTTGGTAAAGAATCCACCTGCAATGCAGGAGACCCCAGTTCAATTCCTGGGTCAGGAAGATCCACTGGAGAAGAGATAGGCTACCCACTCCAGTATTCTTGGGCTTCCTGTGGCTTAGCTGGTAAACAATCTGCCTGCAGTGAGGGAGACCTGGGTTCAATCCCTGGGTTGGGAAGATCCTTCAGCATACGCTCACGGCCGATTGACAATTGCAAGTTATATAAAAGCAGGCTCTGTTGTTTATGTCTTCCCATAATTCACTCTGATGATAATCATATATACATACATACATATATACATGTTATAATCATATTTATAATCATATATGCATATAATCATATATGTATATAATCATATATATATATATAGACAGACTATTTATGAACCCTTAATGGACTCCTAGCTACCTGAGGTTACTTGGAGAAGCCCCTGTGGTTAGTTTATATCCACTGTGTGTCTGGGATGCATGTGCAGAAGTTGGAAACATCTCTGGCTATTTTTGTAGCACATCTGTGAGCTCTTCTGGGTGTATCTGGGATGAAGTTTAGAGATCAGCTTGCATCCCTTTCAGCCAGGCCTCCCCTGGTTGCTCATGTCTAACTTCCTACCTTATAACTCCATTTCAGCTTCTCCTCTAGTCCCTGGCAACCACTAACCTACTTTCTGTGGACTGTTCTGGATACTTCATATAAATGGAATCATGTAATATGTGACCTTTTATATTCTTTCTCATAGTGTGTTTTCAGGGTCCATCCCTATTGTACCATGA
This sequence comes from Muntiacus reevesi, assembly GCF_963930625.1. Lineage (NCBI taxonomy): Eukaryota > Metazoa > Chordata > Mammalia > Artiodactyla > Cervidae > Muntiacus > Muntiacus reevesi. The sequence goes on from NC_089249.1 coordinate 217,074,995, forward strand.
ATCATTACTTCATTCTTTTTTATGTGCTGGGTCATATGATAACTCTCTGTTCAACTTTTTGAAGAGCTGGCACACTGTTTTCCAAAGTAACTGCAACTTTTTGTATTCCCATCAACAATATATGAGAGTTCCAATTTTCCCACATCCTCACCAACACTTGTTTTTACCTGGTGGTTTTTTTTTTTGGTTATAGCCATCCCAGTAGGAGTAGGCCTAGCCACCACCTTCTGTTTGTATTTGTCCGGACTCATTCAGTTAAATGTGACAGAAACCTAGCTCAGACTAGCTTAAACAAACACAAAGTGGGGGGTTGGGCTGCTGGATTTATAGTCTCAAGTAACTGAAAGGTCCAGCCCAGTTGGATCTGGGTGCTCATGTGATGCCTTCAATCTACACTGACTTCATTTTCAGAGCAGTGCTCTCTGGAGGTGGCCGTGGTGCTCCAGCAACTCCAGGAGTTTCACATTTTGTTTGCTTAGCAAGCTGGCAGAATGCATTTCTCTTCCAGGGCTTCTGGTCTCGGAGCTGAGACACTCCCTGGTCCTCATGGGTCATGTTATCTTCCCTGGGTCATATCCTCCCTGAACCCAGAGGCCACCATCTAAAGAAGGGGCAGAGATGCTGGCTGGAAGAAGGGACCTGTCTGCTGTTCCCTATTCCAAGCCCCACACGCTTCTGGTAGTTCATGCGGTCCACCCAGCCATGGGGGTGGAAAGCACTGAATTGTGAGACAGAAATGTCCTTATGCTTCCCTGATGGACTCTGGCCTGCCTGCTGTCCTCTGGGTTAGAGGCATTGATGTGGGGATAATACTTTATGATTCAAAGCCTTCCCACACAGTGTCTCCCTTGAGATGTTAAGCAACCTTCTGGTGTGGTGGTGAGGAGCCAGGGCTTCAGATCTGGCACTGCTGTGAGCTCTGGCAAGTTACTGCCTCAGCTTCCTCAGCTGGAGTATAGGCTGCTAACAGTGCCCTGCACAGAATGGTAGTGAGGATTAAATGAGCTGAAACCAAGTGCTGACCCACAGTAAGTGCCAGAACGTCTTCATTTCACAGCAGCCTCCACGGCCAGTGCTATCACCTCTGTTTTACAGATGATGAAATGAAGACTCCAGGCAATGAATTGGCTTGTCCCACTTGGCTAATTCCAAGTCATACAGTTAAAAAGTGGCGGGACCCAGAATAGAAGCTGAGTCTTTCACTCTGGAGTTTAGGGCAGCTTCCCAGGCCTCCGTGCTGGCATTTAGAATAGGGAAGCTGAGACAAGGTCTGCTCCTCTGTGTCCGAGTCCTGACACATTACCATTGTTTCTCTGCAGCCGTCCAGGGAACCCCTCTGTCAGCCACCCTCTCCCTGGTTATGTCACAATGCTGCCGGAAGATAAAAGACACCGTGCAGAAACTGGCTTCGGACCACAAGGACATTCACAGCAGTGTTTCCCGAGTGGGCAAAGCCATTGACAGGGTGAGCATGTGGGCAGCTCCAGACTGGGGGCGGGAATACCTGTGGCCGGCGCGTATGTAGCAGGGCTCCGCGGGAAGCCCATGTGAGAAGGGCAGGCCTGAGTCACAGGGCCCTGGCTCTCGTCCTTGTCAGAACTTTGACTCTGAGATTTGCGGTGTGGTCTCCGACGCAGTGTGGGACTCTCGGGAAAAGCAGCAGCAGACCCTGCAGATGGCCATCCTGGAGCACTTGTATCAGCAGGGCATGCTCAGCGTCGCCGAGGAGTTGTGTCAGGTAACGGGCTCACTGGGGAGGTGCTGGGCCTGCCTGTTCTGCTTTCTGCTTGGTAGCGTTCTTTACGTTAGGACCCCATTATTATTTTTTTTATATCCAGACAGGTCAGTTTATTTACATGACTCAAACGTGTGTGTCATCAGTCTCTGATTGTCTGATGGAACGCCTGTTCCCAGAGACCCGTTTCCCGTGGACAGTTGGCCTGGCAGGGCATCCTTGCCTCTGGACTGCATATGGGAAGTCCAAGGTGTCCTTCAAGACTGCCTGCCTTTAGCTTGTTTCCACTGACGCAGTCTTTCCTTAAATGACTTAATCTCTATTTTGAAAATTGCATTTATTAAAATGAAAAACAACGAAAATAGTTCATCCATTGCTCCCACATCCTACCCTCCACTTCTTTTAAGCACCAATCTGTTCTTTGTATTTATGAGCTTGGTTTTCTTAAAAACTTTTTAGATTCCACATATAAGTGAGATCATACAGTAGCTGTCTTTGTCTGGAACATTTCATTTAGCATAATGCTCCCATCCATATTATCACAAATGACAGGATTTTCCCACTTTTCTTTTTTTTTTTCTCCCCCAACTTTTCTTAATGGCTGAATGAGTGTGTGCTCAGTCATGTCGTGTCTGACTCTTTGCACCCCCACGGACTGTAGCCCACCAGGCTTCTCTGTGCGTGGGATTTTCCAGGCAAGAATATTGGAGTGGGTTGCCATTTCTTACTCTAGGGGATTTTCTGACCCAGGGATTGAACCCAAGTGTCTTATGTCTCCTGCATTGGCAGGCAGGTTCTTTACCACCAGTGCCATCTGGGAAACAATATTTCATTATACATATACATATATATATTTAGATGGTAAAGAATCTGCCTGCAATGCAGGAGACCTGGGTTTGATGCCTGGGAAGGGAATGGCTACCCATTCCAGTATTCTCTTCTGGAGAATTCCATGGACAGAGCAGCCATGGACACAAGGACAGTGGGATACAGTTGGCTGGGTTGCAGAGTCAGACATGACTGAGCGACTGTGTATTTATTTTATATATATACATATATATATATATATATATATACATACATACATACATACACACCACATTTTCTTTATCTGTTCATCCATAAATGGACACTTAGGTTGTTTCCTTATCTTGGCTATTGTAAATAATGCTGCAGTGAATATGGGGGTGGGGTGCAGATATCTTCAAGTTAGTGCTTTCATTTTCTTTGGGAAAATACCCAGAAGTGGGATTTCTAGATCATATGGTAGCTATATTTTAATTTTCTGAGGAACTTCCATACTGTTATCCATAGTGGCAGCACCAGTTTACATTCCCACCAAAGGTGCATGAGGGTTCCCCTTTCTCCACATGCTTGCCAGCAGTTATTTCTTGTCTTTTTGCTAACAGCCATTCTGACAGAAGTGAGGTGATGGCTCGTTGTGGTGTTGATTTGCATTGCCCTGATGATTAATGAGGTAGAGCATCTTTTCATGTGCCTGTTGGCCATTTTGATGTCTTCTTTGAAAAAATGTCTCTTCAGATATTCTCTCCATTTTTTATAAAAATTTTTTTTTTGCTATTGAGTTTTTATATATTTTGGATATTAGTCCCTTAGATAACACGATCTGCAGATATTTTTTCCTATTCTGTGAGTTGCCTTTTCATTTTGTTGATGGTTTCCTTTACTGTTTCAGAAGCTTTAAATTTAGTTTGATGTAGTCCTACTTGTTTCTTTTGCTTTTGTTACTTAAATTTATTTTAGAAATCAGTGCCCCTGCCATCAATGGAAAGTAGCTACAAAACATATACAATAAAAAGTGAAATTATTAATTTTTAGCTAGATTTGGTTGTCCACCAGAGTTCTCAGTGCCTGATAATCTTAAAAGGGAAGACTAGTAAAATGACAAAGTTCCACTTGTTAGGTGTTAAACGACACCCTGGCAGTGAAAGTAAAGGATGCTTTCCCTTAATGTAATTAGAGGGATTGAAAAAGAGTAATTTTCTTTCCATGCTATTCAGCATGTAACACTCAGCCTCCCAGAACTTGAACTGGGAAAAAGAGGAGTCCAAGGGACTGGCAGGAGACCATGGCCCCTCTCCAGCTTGTCTTTGGTGGATGAGGCTTTACTAGGTGTGGAGCAGAGGTTTGGAAACACAGTCCTCCAGTGGTAGATGGCTCTCTCTCCCTCTAGGAATCAACACTGAATGTGGACTTGGATTTCAAGCAGCCTTTCCTGGAGTTGAATCGTATCCTGGAAGCTCTGCATGAACAAGACCTGGGGCCAGCATTGGAGTACGTTGGCCTTTGGGTGGTCCCACAGGGGACAGGGCTTGTCTCTGCTCTTCACGTCACCCAGCATACTTGACACACCTCCAGCCCTGTCTCACGGGCCTCACATAAGATTTTGGAGGCCCTGCCAGGCCCCCCTTCTCTTGCCTTACTAGCTCCCACTCAGCTGGCCTCTTTCTTCCCAGATGGGCTGTCTCCCACAGGCAGCGCCTGCTGGAGCTCAATAGCTCCCTGGAGTTCAAGCTGCACCGACTGCAGTTCATCCGTCTCCTGGCAGGTGGCTCTGAGAAGCAGCTGGAGGCCCTCAGCTACGCCCGGCACTTCCAGCCCTTTGCTCATGTGCACCAGCGGGGTACGTGCCCGGGTACTGGGGTGGCCCCTACAACATGTATGCCCTTAGCTGCTGCCTCACATGCTATATGGCATGCCCCACCCCCCCAAAAAAAAGATTAGCTAGTACTGGAACAGAGGGACAGGAGCCTGAGACCCGCTCCTTGATGCAGCTGGAAGGATGAGGAAGAAACTGAAACCCTTCCCTACTTCATGTTGTGGGGTCATGCTTGCCACAGAAACAGCCCCGAGACCTTAGTTCCTCACTGGATTTTAGGGAAAACTGGCTTTGCCAGAGGGCATTTTATTTTTTATTTTTTTCATTTATTTTTATTAGTTGGAGGCTAATTACAGCCAGAGGGCATTTTAATCCTCGATTGGCCAGGTCATGGGCCTGGGAGCCATGGGGCACAGCCTCCTCCCCATACTGTCTCTGCAGCCCTGCCACCCGAGAGCTGGAGGCAGAGCTGGGAGAAAGGCTGCCTCCTGCACCCTGATTCCCCTTTGCCTTGTAGAGATCCAGGTGATGATGGGCAGTCTAGTGTACCTGCAGCTGGGTTTGGAGAAGTCACCCTACTGCCATCTCCTGGACAACAGCCATTGGGCCGAGATCTGTGAGACCTTTACACGTGATGCTTGTTCCCTGTTGGGCCTTTCCGTGGAGTCACCCCTCAGTGTCAGGTATAGTCAGCCCTGTGGGGGCAGTCCAAGTGGGAGGGCTGAGGGAAACTCAACTTGTCAAGGCCCTGCCCTGTCCAGGGATGGTGTTCAGTGCCTTCACAGACCTAAACTGCTGCTCAGTCACTCTTCTAGATAGGAATTACCTTTCTTTCTAGCACCCCTCCCAGGTGGTGCTAGTGGTGCTATGTCTCCTGCCTGCTATGCAGGAGACATAAGGAACGTGGGTTCAATCCCTGGGTAGGCAAGATCTCTTGGAGGAGGAAATGGCAACCCACTGCAGTATTCTTGCCTGGAGATTCTCATGGACAAAGGAGCCTGGTGGGTTACAGCCCATGGGGTCACAAAGAGTCGGACATGGCTGAGGTGATTCAGCACACACTACAGTTGGAGAACAGATTGAGTTGTGGCCTGGGGTCACCACAAGGTCAATGGCAGAGTCAAGGTTCCCATTTTGTAAGGTCTCTTGAATGAAGTCCGTGCCTCCTGCACTTCACCTCTGGGTAATCACAGGACCCTGAGAGCCCAGCCTTCTGGCCACCTCATGTCTCAAATACCACTTCCCTCAGGGAGACTGAGTAGCTGAGTCACAGGTGCTGAGAGCTTTCACTTGGAAGGCTTCTTTACAGTAATATTCTCCTCATGGCTTCAAACCAACCGAAGAGTTACAGGTACTGTTACCCTCATTTTCCAGGAAGAAACAGAGGCTCCTAGGGCCTCACAGGGAATGAAGGTCACCTGGACCTGACCCCACCACATATTGCACCACAGTGGTGTATTTTATTTAGGCTGGCTGTGGAATCGCATGGGGCACATTTGCCTGCCTGGTTGTGAGAGGCTCCATCCTCCAGTTTGTTCCCATGGACTCTGGTTACAGAACAGTCTTCCCCAGCACGAACACAGGCACCTTAGGACGGTTTGGTTTGCACACCTGCTCTGCGTATTGTAGGGGTTTGGCACCCCAGGCTCCAGTCAGTTGGTTCCCCATCCCCGCCCCAATCCTAGTGAAAACTGAATCTACTGTTTCTCATTTCTAAGTGCCCTGGGTGATAACCCGTTACGGAGGTGCGCTGTGATGACAGAAGGGGACACAGGCAGGAGGAGGCCCTTCCAGACATGAGTGTCCCTGTCACACCAAGGACTTGTCACTGGATGAGCAGGGATCTGTCCCCTGGATATTCCTTTTCTCCAAATTTTGGGGTGCATTAGAATGACTTTCTAGAGTTAAGACACAGAACCACATATGTAGCTTTATGCGTGACCTGAGAGATTTTTAAGGACTGGTTTGATCAAGTGCCACTTTGAAACCCTGTCCTGAGTCACGAACTCGCAGTGTGCTGGTCCTTTTGTCTGTCTGCTGGGCTCTTGGTCAGGCTGGTCACTCCAGCCTCCGCTCTCTGTTCTGCAGCTTTGCCTCTGGCTGTGTGGCGCTGCCTGTGCTGATGAATATCAAAGCTGTGATGGAGCAGAGGCAGTGCTCTGGGGTCTGGAGTCACAAGGACGAGTTACCGGTGAGGCCCAGCAGGGGGAGGTACAGCATGAAGCACTGGGGAGGACAGCCGCCACAGGAAGTGGGACTCACCCCACTGTTGGCCTCCCCAGATTGAGATTGAACTCGGCATGAAGTGCTGGTACCACTCAGTGTTCGCCTGCCCCATCCTCCGCCAGCAGACGTCGGATTCCAACCCTCCCATCAAGCTCATCTGTGGCCATGTCATCTCCCGAGATGCACTCAACAAGCTCATTAACGGAGGAAAGTAAGTTCCTGGGGTTCTGTTCCACCTTAGGCTGATTGTTCTGCTGGCTGGCCACCTAAGACTTTCTTGGTTCTTCTCCCTTTGTAGGCTGAAGTGTCCCTACTGTCCCATGGAGCAGAACCCAGCAGATGGGAAACGCATCATATTCTGATTCCTGCTGGGGAGGAACTTTGTTGCAAGAGGTTTTTCACCCACAAGCCTTGGCCTGTCTCGGTGGGGGTGGTTGGCTTCCGTGAACTGTGGTTCATTTCAGAGCAGCTGGCTGAGGACTGCCACCACAAGCAGGGCTGGCCCTCTGGCAGAGGCCAAGGAGGGAGATGAGACAGCTTACAGCAGGCAACTGGCTTCTTGACTGTAACGGCAGGGAAACTCTGGCGTCTTGTACTCCTGCTCTTTATATTTGCTGTTGACTTAAGTGGCAACTGACAGAATAGCAAAGGACTTGGTGGGCACAGATGTCTTCCATCCCTGCCCTCAAGCCAGGTCTCTTCCTGCTCCACCAAGGCTTGTGTCCATGCCTCCCACTGTACAGCCTCACAGCTCTGTGTCATTTCCCCACTGTAGTCTGGGATAGAACTGAATGCCGTTGTTTTATAACTGAGCAAATATATTCACAGGCCTTCTCCTTACTTTGCGTGCCTTTAGCTTCACTGGCAAAGAATTACCATGTGCCCCCTGTGCACAGGTTCTGGGCATGCCGGCTGGGAGCATGGCAGCCACAGAGGGCAGTTGGAAGGAACCCAACCACATGTGATTGGGAGAAAATGCTAGGAGATGGCAAACCCTGGGCAAGACGCTTTTACATATACATAATTGTATTACCTCCTTGTTAGAAATGAGTGTGAAGGGATGTAGAAAGATGAAATGACTTGCCCAGAAGGGCTCACAACTTATCAGGAAGAGAGCTTGGAGTTTAAACCAGTTCCAACCCTCAAGCTCAAGGTCCTTCCCGTTTATTGCAGGGTGCCTGAAGCTTGGCTGCTGTGTGTACTGAGTCTGTGCTGGGCCTCTGAGAGCAGGAAGGCACTGTAAGTCTAAAATATTTGAAGAGATGAGGTTACCAGGGCCATAATGGCAAAGTAGGAGAAATGGCCTGGGATTCTGCATTTAACTTTCATATACCTACTTAAAATTTACTGTGTGGGTGGGTAAATTGTGTCTGTCAGCTTCCCAGTGGCATTTAAGGCTCTTGGGGGAAAAAGAGGAATGGGGGTGTCCCCAATATAGGAACTATAGGCTCGATGAAGTGGGTGGGTTCTGGGCTCAGCTGGCTTGCCTGCAGCTCCCAGCTACTCTAGTAGAGTGGAAAGCTGAGGGTGGTAGCAGGGTCCGTTCTCAGCTTGAGTCCAGCACTGACCCTGGTGGCCAAACATTCACACTGAGCATTATTGAAGTCCTGGGGTCATCTGGTGAGAAAGGTTACTTCTGCTCTTTCCTTCCCACCAACAACTTGGCCCCACCAGTAGTTGCTGCTTAAAAAAAAAAAAACACTGACAGACTCACCACATTTTAGTTTTAGGATTTACTTCCCCCACATCACATTCTTGGAACTATCTTCACTGAAGTTCAACAGGAAACAGCGCTGACAGAGAAGATGCTGGCTCTGCCGTTGTGAAGTCGCTGTTGGAGCTGCTTAGGGAGAATACGTGCCTCAGGGGACCACGGAGATGCCTGAATGTGGGCAGCAGGAGGGCAGCCAACTGGCCCGCCACCAAGCCAACTGTTTTTGGAGCAGGTGCCCAGGTTGTGCCTAAGTCCTTCACATGGGTGGGGGCAGGGCTTGCACCTCCTCCAGGCACTCGTCATAGGCCTCCTGGTATTCCTCGTGGGGCTTGACCATTATCACGCAGGTGGGGCGCTTAGAGCCAGCAGCTGCACCCAGGTCCTGCAGAGAAGGGAAAAAGGCTGTTTGGAACAAAGGCCACACAACCTGTGCACCAAGGAGTCAGGCACTGATGATCCACCAGCCTAATCTAGCCCACAGACATGAGCTAGTCAGTCCGTGTTAACATTTTGAATTGGTTGCCACCATTTAAACTCAGCAGACTTTCAAGCTGTGGTCCAGCGACACTGGGCCTACAGTCCCATGTGGCAACTGTGAAAGGGCTCCAGCTCAGCAGGGGCTGTCCCCTTAAGCAGGGCCTATGCTTTCCAGGGCCCTGCTATTCCCCACCCCTTGGAGCCCAGACCTGGCCTCTGCTATGTAAGGGTAAGGACAGCTGCAGGTCCCTAGAACATCCCTTCTGAACACTGCACCCACGTAACAGGGCCGACACATTCAAGTTCACCTTCTGTTTCATTCCTACAGTCCCATTTTACAAGAAAGTAATAGTACAGAGAGGTGATTTATCTGCATTCCCTCATCTGGGAAGCAGCAGAGCCAAGAATCCATCCAGGCCTGTCTTTAGCTCCAAAAGCTCATGCTGTTTGCCACCACGGCCTGCTGCCACCAACCTGATCCCAGACCCTCTTCTGTGCTGACCAAGATCAGGGGCTCAGGTGCTCCTTACCGTCTTAGAGGGGATATAGACATATGGCAAATTCCGATCTTCACACATAACTGGGAGATGGCAGTATACCTCAATGGGTAACGTGTCTCCTGCCAAAACCATAATCCTGAAATAAGAGAAACCAACATCATTCCCAGCTTGCTGGTTCCTTTTTCAGTCATAAGGGATGCCGCTGAGCTGGGTCTTGGGGGCTACAGAGATGGGTAAACTGCCCCTGCCCTCAAGGATCCCCATCATGTATGTCTCCCAAACTCAAGAAATGCATTAAGATTTGTTTGGTGAGTGCATTCCTCTGGGGAGGTGATCTCTGTTGCCTGGCAACAGGTAAATGCCACCAAATGTGACAAAAGGTACTGTACCGGGACAGATGAAGTATGAGAGATGCCAAGGAGTAACAGCTCAGCTCTCCTTGGACAATCAAGAAAGGAATCAGGAAGCAACACTTGAGAGGAAAGCTGAATGATGAACATCTGCAGGTGCCCATGGAGGGGCTTTGTTGCTGTCAGTCACTAAATCATGTCCTACTCTTTGTGATCCCATGGATGGTAGCCTGCCAGGCTCCTCTGTCCATGGGGTTTTTCCAGGCAAGAATACTGGAGTGGGTTGCCATTTCCTTCTCCAGGGGATCTTCCCAGATCAGGGTTTGAACCTGCATCTCCTGCCTTGGCAGGCAGATTCTTTACCACTGAACTACCAGGGAAGCCCATAGAGGGGCTGGGGGCAGGGAAAGCATGTAAGGTTGAGAGAATCAGAAAGATACCAGATACACAGGGGATGGCTGTTGTTGGGAGCCAGGGATGGCTTTGGAGTCCAGGATGGGGAGATGAGGCTGACAAGAAGGCTAGAAAAACTAGTCACGTGTAAGGGTCTTGAGTGCTTCAAGGCTCATTCCTAAGAGTGATAGGGAACCAAGGAAAGCTTGCCAGAGAATCTATAACTGTTCTAGCTGGCAAGGTGATGGGGCTCTGCGACAAGGGCCTCAGGAGCCCTGATGACAGAAGGAAGAATCTGTTCTAGGGGAGAGGAAAACACAAGGAAAGAGCTCTTGGGTTCAAAGCACTACATCCACACTCCCTAGTTTTCCTTTGGCTCATAGACTCTCCTCCTCTGCAGGTTCCGCTTCCTTTGAGTAGCCTTTATTGTGTTTGGCCGTGCTGTGCAGCTTGTGGGATGTTAGTTCCCCAACCAAGGATGGAACCCTGGCCCGCTTGCAGTGGAAGCATGGAGTCCTAACCACTGAACTGCTAGGAAATTCCTGAGAAGCCTTTCAATGCTGGTATTCCCACAGCCTGGTCTTTCTGCTCTGTCAGTACGTTCTCTCAGCTGACCCCATCTGTAACCAAGGCTTCAAGTGCCAACTCTCTACTGACAACTCCGAAATCTATTCTCTCCAACCCAACCCTCTCCCAAACTGAACACGCATATAGTCACCTGCCTATTTGACAGTTCTGCTAGGGAGAGGGATCCCATGTTTAAAAGGCACCTTGAAAACTTGTCTAAAACCAGACTCGTGATCTCATACAAACCTGGCTCCCTCACTGTTCACTGTCTCAGTGAACGGGCCCTCTGTTCATCTGCCTGGAGCCCACACCACCTCACTCTGTATGCAAAAGTCGTCTCATCCATCCACTTTAATTCTCTCCATCTCTGCCATCAATAACCCAATCAAAATTGTTCTCACCTCTTCTGCACCAGAGTAGCCACCTATCTCAATTTCTCCATCTATTCTTTCACCTCTGATCTTTTGCAAATTTGCCAGAAAAACCTTCTAAAGGTGTAAACATAATTATGTCACCTCTCATTTTAACACTCATTGGCTTCCAAAATTCCTGAGTACAAAAAGTAAACTTACAATGGCTTATAGAGTCCCATGAGAAGGTAGCACTTCTATCCACTACTACCCTCTCCTGCCCTGGAATCTACTTTCTTCTGGCAAAATGCCCTCCAAACCTGGAAGCCACAAACGAATCCTATATCTTCAGACCTCAGCTACCCCACCTAGGTCAGACTCCATAGAGCACCAAATCCTCCCAGCATTATTTAGCTCTTGGGCACCTACAATGTACCAGGCACTTCTGAAAATAAAGCAGTGAGAGGCTTTATTCTGTTCTCAAAAGAGCTTACTTTCTGGCCTGAGTGAGAGAGACAGGGAATAAAAACGCAAATAATTTTCAGATTCTGAAAAATGCCAAAAAGGAAAGCTGCAGGATAATGAAGTCATTCTCACTGCACCCTGTACTTTTCCTTCATGCTTACCCATGACAACTTGTAATTTTGTATTTGATTACTGCCATTGTCTCCCCATAGTACAGTGCCTGAAAAACAGTAGACACTCGGTAAATAGTCGCTAAGTGAATGAAGCTGGGATCAACCCTAAGTAAGTTGGCTTATACGATTTGGTTCCCCTGGAATTCACCTTCCCCAAGGTGTCCCTGTGAGCTCTTGTAAGTGGTATCGACATCTGTACGGAAAGGAATGTACCTTCTGCATACGACCCAAGTCGGAGCACTCTTACCAACTACCTGTTAAGTAGCAGGATACCATCCCCGAAATCCGGCGGAGGGTAGGGGGGATTCTTACCCTTTCTCGCCTTTGTTGATAAATTTCTGAACCTCCTTCACCCCGCGCCGAATCTGCTTCTGCTTCACGGCTACAACGACAGAACAGTCAGTCATGGGGGCCCTCGGCCTGCCACCCGCGTCCCGCCCCGGCCCAGACCGGCGTCCACCGCACCTTTCTTGATGCATTTGTAGAGCTTCCGCGTGAGGCGGCGAGACGCCAGAGGCTGCGCGATGGGGTTCAGATTCACTAGCAGTTCATGGTAAGTGCGCTCCGCGCAGCACGCGTCCGCCTGAGCCTCCGGCCCGTCCGGATCTGCCTTTATTTTGGTCATGGCAACGACTGTGTCAATCCAGCACTCAAGGCACAAATCCACGCGGCCGGCACTTCAGAAACCACTTCCGGGTCATGCTGCTCTGCGGGAAGCGGCTGCACGACATAACCAATTAGGAACCCCTGTCTCCGCCTCTGGCCAATCCTTGAAGCTCAGGTCTTCAAACACGGAGCGCCGAGGGGTGGAGTCTTGGACGTAGGGGCGGGGCCGCTCCCACAACGCAGGCGGGGCGGAAGCGGTTTAGGGCAGGAGTTGGAAGGTATGCTGTGAATTTGGGCAAACTCGGGGAGATAGTGAAGGACAGAGGAGCCTAGCGTGCTACAGTCCATTGAGTCGCAAAGAATCACACACAACTTCGCGACTGAACAACAACAGCGGAGGGCCTATGAGGCAAGGGGCCAAGGCCGGATGGAGGCGGGCCCTGGAGGAGGCGAAGAGGGGCTAAGACCCCGGCTTGGGTTTGTGTGAGAGTTCAGTGTCACAGGTGTAGGCGATGCGAGGAGGAAGCTGTACCTGCAGGGGCGTGGCCGCATCTAAGTGGACCGGAGCCTTGCCCAAAGGGCGGGCTCTGCGACCGGGGTTGTGGAATGGAAAGTCTTAAGTGTGATTCCAAACCTCCTTAAAATCTGATCCCTCACTTGGGCAGTTCCGATCTGCCCAGTCCCATCTGGTCCCAGGTCCTGAGTTGCTCCTGGGTGGTGTACCCTAGGTGCCAAGGTTAAGGTAAAGCCTGGCACTACTTGCGATTTCTTCGTTCTATCACTGTTCTCACACACTGCTTTCTCTTTCCTGGCGAGGGATGGAACCGTTCACGTTCACTCACTAAGCGCTTCGGTCTAGACCGCTTTTCTTCGGAGAACTCGGTACCACCCTTCCCGCAGAAATCTGCTCAGCTGTTAATCACGGGAGAGATTCTCCTGACCAACGTACCTAAAATTAAAGTTCTCTGCCGGCCTCCCGCCGGCGTCCCGCCGGCATCCTCTAACCCTCTTGTCTTCGTAGTTCCCGCCGCCGCCTGGCATCACACCCACAGAAGGCATGACGGAGACCGCTGGTGGGAGCTGAGGGAAGACAGTGTGAACACGGGCTGAGACTTGAGGGTGGGGAAGTGCGCTGAGTAGGCGGCGCGTTTGCAGTTAACTCTAGAGGATTAATTGGGCTACCCTGGTGGCTCAGATGGTAAAGAATCTGCAGGCAATGAGAGAGACCCGGGTTTGATCCCTGAGTTGGGAAGATCCCTTGAAGAAGGAAATAGCAACCCGCTCCACTCCAGTATTCTTGCCTGGTGAATCCCATGGACAGAGGAGCCTGGAAGGCTACAGTCAATGGAGATAGCAAAGAGGCGGACACAACTGAGCGACTAACACACACATACAATGCTGGGGAGGTGAGCAGGCCTAGACCGGGGTGGATCTTTTACCTCTGACTTATTTCTTGCACTCTGTCTTGGAACGGTGGATGAATATTTGTTGTTATTTAGTTGCTAAGTCGTGTCTGACTCTTTTGTGACCCCGTGGATGTAGCCCACCAGTCTGCTCTGTCCATGGGATTTCCCAGGCAAGAATACTGGAGTGAATTGCCCTTTCCTTCTCTAGGGAATCTTCCCAACCCAGGGATCAAACAGGCGTCTTCTGTATTAGCCGGCAGATTCTTTACCACTGAGCCACCAGGGAAGCGAATCATTGCTATAAATCAATTGCCTTTGATTATGTGGTGGCGGGCCATTTTTGTGGTAGTGGAACAGGCCATAAAGTGGAACTTTAAAAGTCTGCAGGTGGCCTTGACAGCAGGGGACAGTTAAGCCAACTGAAAACCTGAACTTTTAACCCTGTAACCAAGTGCAGCCGTTACATAAAAAACAAGTACTCTTGTTTTCAGACTTTAAACATTTTATTTTGTATTGGGATATAGCTGGTTAAAAATGTTGTGGTAGTTTCTGGTGAACAGGGAAGGAACTCAGCCATACATACACATGAATCCATTCTCCCCTAAACCCCCCCTCCCGTCCAGGCTGTCACATAACATTGAGCAGAGTTCCTTGTGCTATACAACAGGTCCTTGTTGGTTATCCATTTTAAATATAGCAATGTGTACCTGACCTTCCCCAAATCCCTAACTATCCCTTCCCTCTGGCAACCATAAGTCGTTTTCTGAGTTTGTGAGTGTCTTTCTGTTTTGTAAGTTTATTTGTATAATTTCTTTTTCGAATCCACATATAAGGGATGTCATATGATATTTCTCCTTCTCTGTCTAACTTACTTCACTCAGTATTACACTCTTTTGGTCCATCCATGTTGCTACAAATGGCATTATTTCATTCTTTTTAATGGCTGAGTAATATTCCATCATATATATTATCATATCTTCTTTATCCATTCCTCTGTTGATGGACATTTAGGTTGCTTCCATGTCTTGGCTATTGTGAACAGTGCTGTAATGAACTCTGGAGTGCATGTGTCCTTCCAAATCATGTTTTTTTTTCCAGATATATGCCCATAAGTGGGATTGCAGAGTCATAGGATAGCTCTATTTTTAGTTTTTTAAGGAACCTCCCTACTGTTCTCCATAGTAGCTATACCAGTTTACATTCCCACCAACAGTGTAAGAGGGTTCCCTCCTCTCCACACCCTTTCCAGCATTTGTTGTTTGTGGGTTTTTTGGTGATAGCCATCCTGACCAGTATGAGGTCAGGTCAGGTCATTGTAGTTTTGATTTGCATTTCTCTAATAACTAGTGACGTTGAACATCTTTTCATGTACCTATTATTGGCCATCTGTATGTCCTCTTTGGAGAAATGCCTATTCAGGTCCTCTGCACATTTCTTGAATGGATTGTTTGTTTATGCTGTTAAGTGTCATAAGCTATTTGTAAATTTTGGAGACTAAGCCCTTATCAGTAATGTCAATTGCCAATATTTTCTCCCAATCTGAATTGTCTTTTCATTTTGTTTATTGTTTCCTTTGCTGTGCAAAAACTTTTGAGTTTAAGTAGGTTCCATTTGTTTATTTTTGTTTTTATTTCCATTATTCAGAGAGATGAATCAAAAAAGATATTGCTGTGATTTTGTTGTTGTTGTTGCTGTGATTTTTATGAGAGAGTGTTCTGCCTATGTTTTCCTCTATAAGTTTTATAGTGTCTGGTGTCACATTTAGGTCTTTAATCCATTTTGAGTTTATTTTTGTAAGTAGAGTTAAGGAATGATCTAATTTCATTTTTTTCTACAGGTGGCTGTCCAGTTTTCCCAGCACCTTTTGTTGAAGAGGCTGTCTTTCCAACATTGTGTAGTCTTGCCTCCTTTATCATAGATTAATTGACCATAGGTGCTTGTGCTTATTTCTGGGTTTTCTATACTGTTCCATTGATGTATGTTTCTATTTTTGTGCCAGTACTATACTGTTTTGATGACTGTAGCTTTGTAATATAGTCTGAAGTCAGAGAGCCTGATTCCTCCAGCTCTGTTTTTCTTTTTAAAGATTGCTTTGGCTATTTGGAGTCTTGGGTCTCCATACATTTTAAATATTGAGATTTTTAATTCCAATTCTGCAAAAAATGCCATTGGTAATTTGATAGGTGTTGCATTGAATCTGTAGATTGCCTATCTTTCTGAAACTATTCCAAAAAGTTAACAGAGGAAGGAAGCTTCTAAACTCATTTTATGAGGCCACCGTCACTTGAATACCAAAACCAGACAAAGACATCACACACACACAAAAAGAAAATTACAGGCTAATATCACTGATGAATATAGATGCAAATAGTCCTAAGCAAAATACTAGCAATCCATATCCAACAATACATTAAAAAAATCATACAAAGTGTCAACTTTTTGAGTCATAAGACAATGAAATGCCAAGAATAAATCTGTCATTAGTAAACCTCTCTGATGATCAAGAGGGATTCATCCCAGGGATGCAAGGACTTTTCAACATCTGCAAATCAATGTGATATACCACATCAACATATTGAAGAATATAAACCATATGATCATCTAAATAGATGCAGAAAAACCTTTTGACAAAATTCAAAATTCAGCACCTATTTATGATTAAAAAAAAAAAAACTCTCCAGAAAGTGGGCATAGAGGGTACATATCTCAGCATAATATAAAGGCCATATATGACAAACCTACAGCTGGCATCATACGGTGAAAAGTTGAAAGCATTCCCTCTCAGATCAGGGATAAGACAAGGATGTCCATTCTCACCACTTTATTCAACATAGTTTTGAAAGTCCTAGCTACAGCAATCAGAGAAAAAGAAATAAAGAGAATCCAAATTGGAAAAGAAGAAATTAAACTGTCACCGTTTGCAGATGACATGATACTATACATAGATCCTAAAGATACTACCAGAAAAATACTAGGACTTGGCAATGAATTTGGCAAAGTCACAGGTTACAAAATTAATACATGGAAATCTGTTGCATTTCTATACACTTAACAATAAAAGATCAGAAAGAGAAATTCAAGAAGCAACTCCATTTACCATCACATAAAAAAAGAACCTAGGGATGAGCCTACCTAAGGAGACAAAAGACCTGTACTCTGAACACTACAAGCTGCTGAAGAAAGAAATCAAGACATAAACAGGTGGAAAGGTGTACCATGTTTGTGGATTGAAAGAATCAATATTTAAAAAATGACTATACTATCCCAAAACAAGTAGTTTTTTGAAACTTAGTATTTTAATAGGAAAAGTAGGATGTAATCCATTCCAACCTTAGACCCCAAATAAGTTCACAAATAGAAAAATATATCAATTGAGCAATGAGAATGGTTATGTAAGCAATAAAATATAATTTGAAAATAAAGTTTGTATGCACAATGTAATAAAAAATTGATCTTTCAAATGTTTTTACTGTGTAATTTCTTGAGTAAAGATAACCTGTCCTGAGCTTTAGGACTGGTGGCTACTGTCAGATTTGCCTTACTGTCCACCACTTTGCTACACCATTTCTCACCCCAAACCCTCCCCTGCCTTCCTCCCCATAGGTCTTGCAGTAGAAATTCTGGCCTTCCCTGGGGAGCCCTCCCCAAATGGCACATGAGACCATGAAAGCAGTGCTCCTCTGAGCACACAGCTGGCTGGCTCCCCAGGTGGTTTTCTATTCCTCTTTCAAACTTGTTGGTTGGGTGACAATGTATCAGGGTTGCAAAGGGGAAAGATATTCCCAGATGTGTGCACTGGGCATGATTAACTCAGCAGAGAATTTCATCCCCACGAAACCCAATTCAAGCAAATGTGCTTGACTGACCTCACCAAGGTCTCAGGTATGAAGACCTCTCAGTTCTTACGTGGAAAGAGGAATTAAAAATGCATGTGCCAAGCACATTACATGCAATAGCTCACAAAGATTACCTCTATTATTCACAATTTCCTTAAGCTCATAAAGGTAATAGCTTCATACAGTTCACACGAAACTGAGTTTGAATCTTGTCCACTAGTGTCCAAACTCATGCTCTGCTCATTTCCTGTGGACTTGATATTCAACTTTAGTTCAAAGGTGATGAAATATGGCTGGATAATGAAAGTGTGGGCATCTTGGCTTGACTAGGTCACAAGTGTCATCTTTTTGAGCTCTAAGACAATGAAATGCCAAGAACAAACCTGTCCTCAGTAAACAACTCTGTATATATTTCTAACACCAGTCTGGAGCTCTGTGCTAGACCTAAGGTGGTTTGTGTGACCTCACTGATTTTTTGTGAATGGCCACTCATGTGCACTTGAAGTAGGGTAAAATGGGTGAGGACATAACTGCGAATGGGTAGTCAGGCCGTCAGGATTTTAAATGGCAAAAGACTTTGGGCAAGTCATTTTAACCTCTCTGGGCTTCAGTGCCTCATCTAGAAAATGAGAAAGTTAGACCTTGATGGACTAAAGATCCATTCTTTTAAAGAAAACTCGGGAGGATGATTTTTTTTCAGTTGGAGACATGGGACTTCCCTGGTGGTCCAGTGGCTAAAATGCTGTGTTCCCAATGCAGGGGGCCTGCATTCAGGGGCCTGGGTTTGATTCCTGGTTGGGGAAGTAAGATCCCACATGCTGCAGCTAAAACGAAAAAAGATCCTGCATGCTGCAGCTACAACCCAGTGCAGCCAGATAAATAAAGTATTTTTTAATTAATAAATTGAGACATAATTCCCATATCATACAATTCACCCATTTACAGTGTACGATTCAGTGGCTTTAGTGTATTCACTGAGTTGTGCAGCTATCATCAAAATTAATTAGGACATTTTCATTAACTTCAAAGAGAGCCCCTGCACACTTTAGCTATCACATCTTACACCCTTATCCTCCCTGGACCTAAGTAACCACTAATCTACTCTTTGTCTCTATAGATGTCCCTGTTATAGACATTACACAGAAATGGAATCATAAAATATGTGGCCTCTTGTGTCTGGCTCCTTTCACTTAGCTTGTTTTCAAGGTTTGTCTATGTTGTAGCATGAGTCAGTGTTCCAGTATTAAATAACATTCCATTGTGTGGATATACTGCATTTTATCCATTTGTAAGTTGATGGACAGGGTTGTTACCACCTTTTGGCTATTGTGCTACTGTGGACAAATATGTACAAGTTTTCCTGTGGGGATATGTTTTTGATTCTTCTCTTGGGTATGCACCTAGAAATAGAATTGCTGTGTCAGTGATAGCTCTGACTTTTGGGGGAACTGCCTGGCTGTTTTCCAAAGTGGCTATACCGTTTCACATTTCTATCAGCAGTGTGTAAGTGTTGCAGTTTCTCCTCATTCTCACCAATACTTGCTGTTATCTGACTTTTTCATTATAGTGATCCAAGTGTGCATGAAGTAGTATCTCATTGTGGTTTTGATTTGTGTTTTCCTGATGACTAATGATGCTGAACAATTTTTCATGTGCTTAATGGCTGTTTGCATACCTTTGGGAAAATGTTGACTCTTTTCCATATTTCAGCCTGGAAATTTGGGGCACACAGCTTCCGGCCTAAATTCTAAACTTCTCCATATTTCAGCACGGAAACTTGGGGCACAGATAAAAATGTGGGAAACACACCTTCAGAGTTAACACCTTTTGAATAGTTTTTGAAAAAAATCATCAAAACTTTTACGTATTATTTGATGGTACTTGTTATCAGAACATGGGCCTGGTAAAATGTGACTTTTGCTTGGCTTTCTTGTCTGTGTTTATCTTGCTCGTAGGTTCATTGGCCTCCTTTGACTAATCAGTTGTTTTTGAAGCAAAGATTGAAGTGGTAAATCTAGTTTGTGTGATTTTTAATAATCTCATCCAAAGGAATTTCTCAATTGTTTTTTTCTATTGTATAAAATTTCCCATTTTCATTTTGTTCCTTTTTTCTTGTTTTCTTTTGTGTTTGTAGTTATATATCCCATTTTTTTTTTTTGGTAATTGAAGTACATTTGATTAACATAACTATATTTGTGTTGTGATACAACATAGTAATGCAATATTTTTATGGAATCGACTTTATTTAAATATTACCAAACTGTGAGCTGTTTGTTAGTTTTGGAGATGAATTGTTTGTGGGTATCTTGGTTTGCAAATATTTCTTTTTTTTTTTTTTTTTTGGTTTGCAAATATTTCTTTGCATTCTGGGTTTCCTTCTTCATTCGTTAAGATTTCCTGCTTTGAAATTGCAGTAGATCACATTTTCCTGGTTTTGGTTTATTTCTCATTGCTCTAGGAGATGGATTCCAAAAGACCTTTCAATGATGTCATCCAAATCCAAAAAGATGTTGTAGTTTATATCATCACTTCTTCTTATGTTTTCCTTAAGACTTTCATAGAATCCCTCCTGACCTTTAGATATTAATGATTTGGAGTTAATCTCATGTATTGGGTTAGAGAGTGTTCTAACCTCATTCTCATTTTCTTTGTTTTAATAAGCCTCGCACGATCCTTCATAGTGTCTCTTACCAGTGTATATTCCCAGCATCAGGGGAGGAATATTCCCTTTTCTCCACACCTCCATCAGTTAGTCTTTGTCAAGTTTCTGACAACGGCCATTCTGAATGCTGAGGTGATTCCTTCCTGTGGTTTTGATTTGCATTTCTAATGTTTATTGAAATTGACCTCTTTTCATGCGATTCCTTTTCAAAGGTGAGTTCATGTTACCTCTTGATTCAGCTTCCTATAACTCGGCCCTGTTTTGAATTCTTTTCTGAGGAACACCCCTAGTACGTTTGTTGAGATCGGCTGTTTTTGACTTGGAGACCCTTTGGCCTTCAGACTGCTCAATGCCCATCAGCACAGCTCTTCAAGCTGTTGTTACAGAAAATGGCCACAAGACGGCAGCATTATTCAGCCCACACATTCCCTACCCCCACCCCCCATCATTTCTGTGTGATGTGATATTGGAATAGAGGTGATTTCTGATTTTAATGTGTGTTTCAGGTGTATAGGAACTTGACACATTAATGGATGACCATTTATCTATTTTCTTTCAGGTCCTCATTCTCACCTAGGTGATTACGGTGTGTTCAGTAAACTTCCATCTGCTATTCAGTAGGTCGTTTTGGATCATCTATTGGATACATATATGTGTGTCTACATTAATTCAAATCTCTTAATTTACTTCACCTGTACCTAGAGATTGAGGGCTCCTGCAGAGGGCAAGAGGCACTCCAGGAACATCGTGGGGTCACACTGCCTGTCACATCCTCCCGGGACCCTGAGCCCCAAAACAACCCAGCCTTGGGACCCTAGCCTGCCCAGTCTTCAGAGATGTGATACCAGCCAAGGTAACCCTGGGATGAGGGGAATAGAGTCAGCATATGTTTCTATATTTATTGTGTTTATTCACTTGTTTGAACTTTGAATTACAAGGTAGTGGGTGTTTTTTGTTTTTTGTTTTTAATTCAGTACTTGATTTACTCACACATAGGTGTGTATATGTTATATTTCAGGGACTGTCCCTATATAGATTATTACAGAAAGTGGAGTATCATTCCTAGTGTTACTCAGTAGGTCCTTGTGACTTATTTTCTAAATAGTGTGCACATGTTAGTCAAGTAGCTCATTTCTATATGGGCAACACCTTTCTTCTCTGCTAATAGTAAGTGAGAAGAGTTTTTTTCTAAGTCTGTGAACTGTTTATCTTGGCTTAAAGAGCTCCTTTGTGTCCATTTTTAGATTCCACCTAGAAGTGACATCGTATTCTATCACTTGCTATGATCATCTCTACCTTCTTGCCTATGCCTGAACATGTCATTTTTCATTCTTCCTTATGACTGAGTCATATACCATTGTATGTATAGAACCCATTTTCTTTACTCATTTCCATGTCCTTGTACACTCAGGTTGCAGCAGTGTCTTTCCTTTGGAAGTCTGGCCGGCAGGGATGGCATGGGCACGCTTGTCTTCTAAAGTGTCCCTTTTCCCTGATTATTACAGCCGCGTGATTATTTTAGATTAATCCCAGGCGCATGATTGCTGTTTCCTCACGCACTCCCATGTTCCATTTTCTAAAGATCCTCCATACTGTTCTCTCCAGTGGATGAACAAATGGAGATTTTTAGTAATCCCATCCAAATTAATTTCTTGATAGGAGCTTCTATTCCTCAACTTTTCCCATTTTTATTTTACTAACCCTCATTATTGATTATTTCTTGTGTTTGTAGCTATCCATCCACTCTTTCTTTTTCAGTTGAGGTATAGTTGATTCACATTATTCTATTTGCTTTGGGATACAACATAGTGATTCAACATTTTAATGGAATATACACCATTTAAAGATATTTCAAAATCATGGTTATATTTCTCTCTGTTGCATGCTACATCCTATTATTTTTCTTACATTATACATAGTGATTTTTATCTCTTAATTTCTACTTCAATCTGGCAACACCCACAACAAAATCCCCACAGGCATCCATTAGTTTCTGGATTTGTGAGTCTCCAGTATTCTTGCCTGGAAAATTCCATGGATGGAGGAGCCTGGTAGGCTACAGTCCATGGGGTAACAAAGAGTTAGACATGACTGAGAGACTTCACTTTCACTTTCACTTTTCTGCTTCATAGATAGGTGCATTTGAGTTTTATTTTAGATGGAAATTAAATGTGATTTCCTATGGCAGTTTTCTCTGTGTTTCTGACAACCTTGCCTTATGAGAATATGTAAATACATTTTCCTGAAAAGAGTATAACTTTCAGGAATAGTATAACATCAAACGGATATTTTTCCAGTTTTCAGTCCACAGAGTTTCTGGCCCGAAATATGAACTTGTCAGTATATCAACCTGGAAACGTGGGGCACAGAGCTCCCTGCTGGAAATGATCACATCTTGTCCTCCATCTTTCAGGCCTGAAACTTGGGGTGCACAGCTTCTGGCCTGAAATATGAACTCTTTTCCATTTAATATGAAATATGAACTCTTTTTCCATTTAAAATTAAGGATGAGTTTTTAACTGGCTTTTTATTTGTCAAGCTAGATGCTTCCTCTAGGAGCTGAAGTTCAATTAGAAGTTCAGTTGCCTTAATGGCAATGAGTGTCTCCCCAGAAGTGAAGCCTGAGATTTTGGAACAGAGGCTAAGGGGAGAGGGACCATCAGGTGGGATTCCAGAGGATGGAGCCTTCCTCAGACACAGCTGCTTAGGACACACCTGACTCAGTGTAAGCTGAGAGCTTAGAAAAATCAGGTTGACACTTCAGAATGCTAGGTTTCTTTAAGGTCAGGATTTTGGCTTTGGAATTTAAAATGTAGCATTGTGATGATATTTATGTTAAAAACATTTTCAGATAGTACAGAAGAGTATAAAGCAAAAGTTAAACATCTTTCTCCCCTAACACCTATCCCCTCATTTAAATGCTCTCCAGAAATATTCACTATTAAATTTGTGTGTGTATATATGCAAATATATACCATGTATTTGTTTACATACATTAAATAATATAATACATTGTTCTGACAATTTGTTTCCACTGCTCAATATATCTTGGGAAATTTTTCTATTTTCATCATAGATAAAGATAAGTCTTATTCTTTTAATACACTGCCATATCATGTTGTATATTTAACCAACCCTTACTGAAAGACTTTAGTTTGTTGTTAGTGTTTTTACAATTTTGAATAGGTTTGCAATGACTCTTGTGCTCTATCTTTGGTACTTTTGTAAGTCTCTTCAAGGATACATCCATAACTTTTATGTTTTGATGGATGCAGTGTGGTTCAGTTGTCTTCTAAAGAGGTGTTGTTTAAAGTTGCCCTAATAGTGTCTATTTTGGAAGACTGGGTTTTTGCAAACTTTTATTTTTTTTTTTTCAGAGAAAAGAGCACTGGTGATGATCTAATAGGGAGAAATAATGTCTATTTTCATTTACATTTCTTTAGTTCAGAAAGAGACTGATATCTTATATTTTCATAGGTCATTTATGTTTCTTTTCTGTGAACTTCCTGTTCTTCTCTGGTCCAGTTTTTCTATAGAATTGTCTCTTAGTGCTTTAGAAAAGCTTTTTGTATTTTAAGGAAATTTTCTAGTGCTTTTGTGGTTTTACTGTTTACAGGAAAATTTTTGATCATCGGTTTTACTGTGTGAGGAACAAGGCAGGGCTCCAGCTTTGCTTTCTTCCAGATGGCTTGCCATTGTCCTGATGCCGTTTATTGAATTCTTTCTCTTTCTATCCATTCATTTTAAATGCCTTTGTGATATACCAGATTCTAATATGTGTTCAGGTCTATTTCCAGCCTCTCTATTCTTCTCTAGTATTAAGTTACTTTGATGGCTGTTCTGCTTGTTTTTTAGAAATCTGTTTGTTATTAATCTGTTTTATATGGTTTTGGCAGTTTACCAATTAAGTCATGTCTAGGGAAAAGCAGGTTATATGAAGAAAAAAAATTGGGAGTCAAACAGATCATAATTTGATCCCAGAAATGTACTTTGTCAGCTTTTTAGCCATGGACAAATTCTTCAACTTTACTATGCTTCAGTTATGTTCACCTTTAAAATAGAATGAGGGTTGAGATGAGATGCTGCCGGGGAAGTACCTCCTGGTTATCTTAGGCACATGCTGGATGTCAGGCTGTTGCCTTCTGGGCCACCAGGCACTGCCAGGGACTGAGCAGGGGTGAAACATGTGCAAGATCAAGGGGATGTGAGTCCTCCGAGTGCAGTAATTCCCTACCTAGTCAGCCCTGAGTCCATTACTACAGACTGCCCAGCCCTCTCTCTTGATCTGTTTTTTTTTTTTTCTTTTTGGTCTCTAATTTATTTATTTATTTTTTTTCTTTTTTATTTTTCAGTGGGTTTTGTCATACATTGATATGAATCAGCCATAGAGTTACATGTATTCCCTATCCCGGTCCCTCATCCCACCTCCCTCTCCACCCGATTCCTCTGGGTCTTCCCAGCCCACCAGGCCCGAGCACTTGACTCATGCATCCCACCTGGGCTGGTGGTCTGTTTCACCATAGATAATATACATGCTGTTCTTTCGAAACATCCCACCCTCACCTTCTCCCACAGAGTTCAAAAGTCTGTTCTGTACCTCTGCGTCTCTTCTTCTGCCCTGCATATAGGGTCATCGTTACCATCTTTCTAAATTCCGTATATATGTGTTAGTATACTGTAATGTTCTTTATCTTTCTGGCTTACTTCACTCTGTATAATGGGCTCCAGTTTCATCCATCTCAATAGAACTGATTCAAATGAATTCTTTTTAACGGCTGAGTAATATTCCATGGTGTATATGTACCACAGCTTCCTTATCCATTCATCTGCTGATGGGCATCTAGGTTGCTTCCATGTCCTGGCTATTATAAACAGTGCTGCGATAAACATTGGGGTGCACGTGTCTCTTTCAGATCTGGATTCCTCAGTGTGTATGCCCAGAAGTGGTATTGCTGGGTCATATGGTAGTTCTATTTCCAGTTTTTAAAGAAATCTCCATACTGTTTTCCACAGTGGCTGTACTAGTTTGCATTCCCACCAACAGTGTAAGAGGGTTCCCTTTTCTCCACACCCTCTCCAGCATTTATTGCTTGTAGACTTTTGGATAGCAGCCATCCTGACTGGCGTGTAATGGTACCTCATTGTGGTTTTGATTTGCATTTCTCTGATGATGAGTGATGTTGAGCATCTTTTCATGTGTTTGTTAGCCATCTGTATGTCTTCTTTGGAGAAATGTCTGTTTAGTTCTTTGGCCCATTTTTTGATTGGGTCATTTATTTTTCTGGAATTGAGCTTCAGGAGTTGCTTGTATATTTTTGAGATTAATCCTTTGTCTGTTTCTTCATTTGCTATTATTTTCTCCCAATCTGAGGGCTGTCTTTTCACCTTACTTATAGTTTCCTTTGTTGTGCAAAAGCTTTTAATTTTCATTAGGTCCCATTTGTTTATTTTTGCTTTTATTTCCAATATTCTGGGAGGTGGGTCATAGAAGATCTTGCTGTGATTTATGTCGGAGAGTGTTTTGCCTATGTTCTCCTCTAGGAGTTTTATAGTTTCTGGTCTTACATTTAGATCTTTAATCCATTTTGAGTTTATTTTTGTGTATGGTGTTAGAAAGTGTTATAGTTTCATTCTTTTACAAGTGGTTGACCAGTTTTCCCACCACCACTTGTTAAAGAGATTGTCTTTTTTCCATTGTATATCCTTGCCTCCTTTGTCAAAGATATGATCTGTTCTTCAGAGAGAGAACTGTCCCTGAAGGGTGGCCAAGATGTGTGTGGGTGGCATGTGGACAGAGCGTGGGCGTTTGCCTTGGGGTGTCCACATATGTGCATATGGTCCCCTCAGTATACAGAACAGAGTGGGACGGGTGGAAATAGAAAAGGAGGGACCGGAACTCCATCTATACTCTTGCCCTGAATCCTTCCCATATGAAGGTTGGGCCTGCTTCCTCTCCTTTCCCTCATGAGGATAGACTGGGGTGGGGTGGGTAAGAGATGTATTCACATGTTCAGTAAGCAGATCCTGGGGACTGGCTGGGTGTATTAGTTTCCAAGGGGTGCACTAATAAAGTACTGCAAACTGGGTGGCTTAAGACAACACAAATTTATTGTCTCACAATCCTGGAGGCTGCTGCTGCTGCTAAGTTGCTTCAGTCGTGTCCGACTCTGTGTGACCCCATAGATGGCAGACCACCAGGCTCCCTGATCCCTGGGATTCTGCAGGCAAGAACACTGGAGTGAGTTACCATTTCCTTCTCCAATGCATGAAAGTGAAAAGTGAAAGTGAAGTCGCTCAGTTTTGTCTGACTCTTAGTGACCCCATGGACTACAGCCTACCAGGCTCCTCCATCCATGGGATTTTCCAGGCAAGAGTACTGGAGTGGGGTGCCATTGCCTTCTCCGTCCTGGAGGCTAGAAGTCCAAAATCAAGATATCCACAGGGCTGTGCTTTTTCTGCAGGTTCTAGGGGAGAATCTCTTCTGTGCCTTTCTCTTAGCTTCTGGTGTCGCTGCCTTCCCTGGTGTTCCTTGGCTTGGAGACATATTGTTCTAATCTCTGCCTCTGTCGTCACATGGCATTTTCCCCTTCTTTTTTTTTTTTCCATTTATTTTTTATTAGTTGGAGGCTAATTACTTTACAGTATTGTAGTGGTTTTTGCCATACATTGACATGAATCAGCCATGGATTTACATGTGTTCCCCATCCTGATCACCCCTCCCCATTTTCCCCTTCTTATAAGGACACCAGCTCTATTGTATTAGGGCCCACCCTAAAGAGCTCATCTTTACTTGATTACATCTATAAAATCCTCTTTCCAAATAAGGTTACGTGCATAGGCACCAGGGTTAGCAATTGAACAGATCGTTTTGGGGGACACAGTTTCACTCATAACATGGGTAACACTGCCTCTTAGTAGGGATAGGGTTAGGGTTAATGCAAGGCATCAGCACTTCTCTCCCTCTTCTCCTGCTTTTCCAGCCAGTGACCTGGAGTGGGCAGTAGCATGTGGCTTTGATTTCCGACAGAGATAAAATTAGTGGGGAGGATGATATTTTTAGAAATCCAAGGGGCCCTAGGGACCACCTCATCTGGACATTTAACAGATGGGAGCTGAGGCAGTCCAGCGAGATGCTTGGTGTTCTGGTTGGGCTCTTTGTGCCGATACAGCTGCCATGGGGCATGGACTGTGTCTCCAGCTGGTGGTGGAGAGAGGGAGAGGGTGGCCGCTGAGTCCATTGTCAGCCCTGGACCCCCAATTGCAACCTCAGGCAAATGCTACTAAAGACCACCAACACCTGCTGAAAGCCCGTGCTTTTCCCAGATGGAATTTCTTCTGGGGCTGCCTGGAAGGAGGAGGAGGCAGTGGGTGCTTATGCTACTACTGTTCATGTCTGACTCCTATTCACACCATCCTGAAGCCTGTGGGTGCCACGTGAGGCAAGTTTCCTCTGCAGTATCCCTGCCACCCCCCTGAAGACTCCCCTGGGCTGCAGCTCTCACCACCTGCTTCATCTGTTCTCCTCTTCCATTGGCTTTGCATGCTCTCAAAAATCAGGGAAATTTCCCCTCTGTTAGAGACTCTGCTGTTTTCTTTGCTGTTTTGATAGAAGCTGGCGGTGTGTTGATGTGTGTGTGTATTTCTGTGTGCAAGTCCGTGCATGTAAAACCTGCCCTGTCTTCACAGTGCCATCCTGCCTCCCACTGCTTCACAAGATCCTTGAGTTTGATGGGCCCAGAAAATCTCATCCTCTTCCCTTGGCCTCTTTGGAATCAACACTGGTATGCCTGCCAGATTTCATGCCATGGAATGAGCTCTGGTCCTTAAATAGCTGATCCCAACTGGGATTCCAGCCGCAATTTACAGGTAGGACAGAGGATGCCAGCATAGGCACCCAAGGACTAGAGCTGAGTGGCTAGAGTTTTTGCTGCCAGCATTTTCTGTGGAGTTGACAAACCATCAGGAGTAGAGAGGATGCTGAGGAGGTTTGCATCTCCACCATTTGCCTCTCAGACTCTCCATTCATTCCAAAAAACGCACTGAGCATTTGGTATCTGTCAAACACTGTGCCAGGCATTGGAGGAAGTACTAGTGAGCTGGAGAAAGTCCTTACCTCCCCAGAGGTTCCATATGAACTCCACTACTGTGTTCCATGATGGGGAAGCATCAGGAACTCTAAGAGGATTGAACTGGAACCTAGGAAGGGATCTGGGGAAAAGATCCTTCCTACTGAGATTTATGGAATGGGTGGAGGTGGTGCTGGGAAAGCCTGGAGGTATGGAAAGGGGAGGGCAAGGGTGAAGACAGCCTGGTGGGCCCACTAACACTTACCACAGCCATATTTATTGTGGTTCAGTCTTACAGCACTCAAAATTCCAGGAGGCCAGAGACTGTCTGTGGATCTGGCCTGTGGCAGGGAGTCAGTGCTTAGAAAACATTTGAGTGAATGAAATTTACAGAATTTTGTTTAGATCTTGATACTACTGGGGACTTGAGTTTGAGTGGAGGCTAACCCTGGTTAGTTTTATGCTTTTGGAAGATCATTTAGGCAACTGTGGGAAAACAGAATGGACAGTATGTCTGAGGAGCTTCCTCTGCTGGTGACTGAAGGGGACTCAGATTTGTACCTGGCACCTGAAGATGGAGGAGGCCACCTTGAAGGAACAAAGAGTAGCCGCAAGGAGCTGAGAAGGATCCCTGGCCAACCAGAAATGAGGATCCGAGCCCTATAACCACAAGGAGCTGAAATTTGCCAACAGCAGTAATGAACTAGGAAGAGGATACCAAATGCCAGGGGAGATCACAACAGCTGGAAACTTTGATTTTACCCTTGTAAGCACTGTTCAAAGAACCCAATCATGCCATCCTGGACTTCTAACCTGCAGACCTGGGAGAGAATAAAAGGATATTGTTTTAAGACACTAAGTGGTCATGAAGTGAAAGTTGCTCAGTCGTGTCCAACTCTTTGTGACCCCATGGACCATACAGTCTATGGAATTCTTCAGGCCAGAATGCTGAAGTGGGTAGCCTTTCCCTTCACCAGAGTATCTTCCCAAACCAGGGATCAAACCCAGGTCTCCTGCACTGCAGGCAGATTCTTTACCAGCTGAGCCACGAGGGAAGCCCAAGTGGTCATATGTTACAATAACAGTGGAAAGTGAACACACCACAACTGCTGGATACATTCACACACGTGAAGGGGCAGGTCAGGACAGGCCAGCAGATAAAAGAGGCCCAGGAGGACTTGGAGTTGACGATAATCACCCCCACCTCATCAGGTTGCGGAAAGGGTCAAACGCACAGAAAGTAAGTGCTGGATACATGTTGGCCACCGGAGGTGTGGCTGGAACTGCAGGGAGACCTGGGTCCTAGATGTAGGTGGAGATCTGGGAGTTGCAGGAGAAGGGCTGCTGCTTTCAGAGACCAAGCCTATCTCAGAGTCGTTGATTCCATGAGATAGGATGGAGAAAGCAGGGGACAAGCTCTGCTGTATCCCCTGCGCTTGGGGTCTGTAAAGTGGGCTGATCCCAGTCCTCTCTGACTGGGCTCACACCTCTTCTCCTTTGAGTTTACACCTACCCTCTAAAGCAGTGAGGAATTACCGAGATTGGTTGTGGCTGTCTCTGGCTTATGAGCTTTATATTCCTGTGCTCCTCTGAGAGCTGGTTTCTTACTTTGCCTTGGGAGGGGGGCATGGAGGTCATGGTCTTACTGCTAGAATGTGAAAACTGGAAGCATCTTTGGGACTTATCTATTCCCTCTCCTTCAGTAACAGGGGCTTGATGAGGCTTGAGGCTTGATGAGGCTTGAGGAGGAAGGCACTTTCCCCAGACCACAGCGCAAACCAGGGGCCAGGCTTCCCTTCCTCCCTCAGTCAGTCTTTAGCTGGGATTGGAGAGAGGTGGGATTCAAATGAGAGCAGCAGGTGGTCCCCTTCCTAGTCCTGTGTTCCTAATTCCTCAGCCCCCAGAATCACTGAGGAGGAACAGAAACCCGACCAGACTCAGTTTCTGTCCAGACCTTCCTTTTCTGCGCGTGGATGGAGAAATCTATTTTTTCTTTCTTCATGAGAGGAGGGAAGACAGGCTGAACAGGAGCAGACAGGGGAAAAAACTGGGTTAAGAGTATTTGGGGCTTGATAGGGAGACCTTGGGTGTCAGAGTCCTTTTGATTTAGATGAGGAGTCAGCAAATGTTTCTGTTAAAGCTCTGCAGGCTACACAATCTCTGTTGCAAGTGTTCAACTCTGCTGTTACAGGATGAAAGCAGCATGGACAGTATGTAAACAAATGGATGTAGAGTTTATAATAAAACTTTATTTATGAAAAAAAGACAGTGGGCTACATTTGGTACATGGGCTGTAGCTCACTGTAGTTTCTTGATTTGGATGATGATGGTGGTGGTGGCTTCTCCTATCCTCACCTCCTCGACTTGAAGTCCAATAATGGAAGGTTTTAGATACCTAAATCACTTGCTGGCAACACAAAGCCATTAAAATATTTTAAAAAATAGCAATATTGTTTTCAGTTTTTAAAAAATTTGAATAAGTAATATATTCACATTGTTCAAAATTTTACCCAAAAGGTATACAGTGAAAAGTGTCCCTCCTACCCCTATTTCAGTTACCCATTTTACTAACCAAAAGCAACCAATGAGACCCATTTCCTTCTTCACCTACTATAGATACTCCATATCTTATCTATATACAAATGCTGTCCCCTTTTTATAGAAATGATAGCATGCTATGCATAGCATTTTGCATCTTGCTTTTTTCAATAGGAGATTGTTCCTATTACATTTTGGTATTTTTTGTCAGGATAGCATTAGCAGATTACTTCATCAGATGTTTACAAGAGGTTGACATCTTCCTAATGTTGAATTTTCCTATTTGCTCAGATCTTTTGTATGCTCAGCATTTCAAATTTTCTTCACCTTTATCTTGTTAAGTATATTCCTAGGTGTTTTAGGTCCTTCTTTTATAGCTTCAGGTGTTGTTGGCATATATAAAAGCCACTATATTGACTTCTTTTATAGTTTGGAATAGTGTCCTGGGTTTTGGGTTTTCTATGTTTTCATATTATCTGCAAATGATGATGGGGTTATCTACTCTTTTCCTGTTTTTATACCTCTAGTTTCTTTCTCTTATTGAACTGCTTTTGTTGTATCCCCCAAAAAGCTTAAATAATGAACGGAAGAATACGACTTGTGTTTCTTCTTAGTTTAATGAAAGTGCTTCTGGAAGATGATTGTTTGGGTTGTTTTTTTTATAAATACTTACCTTATTCTATCAATATTTTTATCAAGAATGTTTACTAAAAGTATATGTTGAATTTTATCAATTGCCTTGTTAACATGTATTGAGACTTCTTTCTTATTTTATCTAATAACATGGTAGTTTATATTAACAGAGTTCCTAATATTAAATAATCCTTGTCTTTTTGGAGTAAACCTTCATTGAATATTGTTAATGTGCTGTTAGAGCATGTTTGCTTATGAAGTGAAGTGTGGAAATGAAAGTGTTAGTCGTTCAGTCATGTCTGACTCTTTGCAACCCCATGGACTGTAGCCCTCTAGCCTCCCCTGTCCTTGGAACTCTCCTGGCAAGAATACTGGAGTGGGTAGACATTCCCTTCTTCAGGGCATCTTCCCGACCCAGGGATCAAACCCAAGTCTCCTGCATTGCAGGCAAATTCTTTATCATCTAAGCCTTACTAGCATTTTTCCATCACCACTCATAACTGACCTCAGACTGTAGTTTTCTTGAATTGGTTGTGTCAAACCTCATGCCTGGGATGACCAAGTGGAGATATGGAAGAGGCTGTGGGATCTGTGTGTCTGGAACTCATGGAAAAGGGCTGGATAGAGAGATCTGTGAGTCATTTGCACATAGGTGTTATTTTGTGTCAAGAGATTGAATGAGATCAGCCAGGAACTGAGGAGATAGGGACAAAGAGGGGAAGAGGATTGAGCCTTGGGGTGCTTCAGCATTTTGAGACTCAGCCTCTGCCAGGGAACCAGCAAAAGAAGTGGAAAATTATTTGACAATAAAGAGGAATGAGGTACTGACACACACTATCATATGGATGAACATTGAAAAGATTATGCTAAATGAAAGAGACCGGACACAAAAAGCCACATATTATGTGATTCCATTTATATAAATGTCCAGAATATGCAAATCTATAAAGACAGAAAGTAGGTTAGTGGTTGTGGGGGCTAGGGGAGAGTGAGGATGGTAAAGGTAAAGGGTTAAAGGGTAAGGGTAAGGGTAAAGGGTGAAGACCTGTAAAGGGTTTCTTTTCTAGGTGATGAAAGCATGCTAAGCTGAGAGTATAGTGACCATTGCCCCACTCTAAATATGCTAAAACCAGTGACTTGTACACTGTCAGTGGGTGGACTTTATGATATGTAATTATATCTCAATAAAAAATGTAGGGGAGAAAAGGAAACTGAGAGGTGGCTAGCGGTAGAAGGAAAATCTGGTGATTGGCATGAGGAAGCTGATCCCATCATGGGTCAGGGCTCAAAGCCCCACCAGTGGGAGGCTAGTTCTCACCTTTTTGGCCAAATGGAGGAACATTAATTGGGGCCAAGAGTACTTGTTGGCAATAAGTTCAATTCTAGGCCATTGTTCTTTATTGCTAGAAGGAGTTCTGACCTAACAGTTAAAGGGAGAGTCAGTTTTAGAAGAAACACTTCCCTAGCAGGAAAAGATTTACTGGCAGGATTTGACAAAGGAAGACTGGTGGGCCCTGAGCTAGAGCCCACACTAGCCTAACACAAGCTGGTGATCAGACTGACACTGGCTGGCGAGAGAGCATAACTGGAGCTGGTTCTAGAAAAGCAGAAGCCGTTAGGACTGGGCAAGATTGGTAAGGGTGTCCCTGGGAGGAGGCTCTGTTGAAACAGGGAGCAGCCAGGATTATCATGTTGGATGTCAGAGTTGATGAGATTTTTGTCATGGAGCTAGAGGGGAAAGGAAGGACATGGCCCTGGAGATCCGACCCATGCCTCACTAGGCCAGTCTAAAGTATTTGTTGAGACCCTTGTGTGTGCTGAGGGCTGGCCTGGGTTGGGCCTGGAATTGGTCCTCACCTGGAAGAACCACAGCTGTGTGCAAGCCAGATCACCTCTCAGGCATGGCGAAGTCAAGTCTGCAGGAGGGCAGAGCTATGAGCCAAAGGGCACTGCTGGGGCTTCAGGAGTGTTATCTAGGAGGAAACAGAATTTGGTGAGGGAGATGGGAGGCTCTTCTAGGTAGACAGAGGTTTGTGCCACCAGAATGATTCAAAAGCCAACAAAATGGGGCTTTTGCCAGCGGAGGCAGGGATTGCTGAGGATGCTGGGAGAAGGCGACTGGTGCAGTTGTCACCTGGATGAGGTGCTGAGTGAGGTGAGGTAGACAGGTGTGAAGACTGGAAACTGGAAGAGACTGGAGGACCAGAAACAAGTGAATGAGTGACCTGCTCTGTGGCTGGTGATGGGTTTGTTTTCACCCTCTTTATACCCACTAGAGTGCTAACCTGACTTTCAGATGAAGAAAATGGAGGCCCCAAAAGGGGAAATGACTTGCTCTAAATCCCAGAGTTGGGATACAGGGGAGCTGGGATTTGAGCTGAGCCTTTTGATTTCAAAGCCAGATCTGTAGCTCCTGTATTGGAGTCTAGGGAGTAGGAGAATGGCCTAGGATAGAACTGGGAAAGAATTTCCCTGTATAGGATCAGACAGTAAATATTTTCTGCTATGTGGGCCAAGAGGAAAATTAAAAGGGTATTATGTAGATAAGTAAAATATATAAGAAGAGATGAAGCATATTTCCATACATTTTTATTGACAGAATTTAAAACATTACTTATAAATACTAACTTTGGGTTTCGTAGAATTTGTGTCATAAAGTGTTATTCTTTCAATTTTTTTCATTCATTTAAAAATATTAAAAAACCACTCGATAATTCCCTGGCGATCCAGTGCTTAGAACTCCATGCTTCCATTGCAGGGGACCTAGGTTCTATCCCTGATCAGGGAACTAAGATTCCACAAGATTCGAGGTGTGCCCTCCCCGCACCAAAAATCACTTTTTATTCAAGAGTCATACAAAATCAGACAGTAAGCCAGCTGGATCTAGGCTGTGAGCCTGGTTTACCAGCCCCTGGTCTAGATCTATGCTCTCTAGTATAGTGGCCCTGGCCCCATGTGGCCACTGAACACCTGAAAAGTACGTAGTCTGGACTAAGATGCACTGTAAGTGTAAAATACACACTGGATTTCCAGCAATCTAAAAAAACAAGCAAAATATCTCAATAATTTTCTATGCTGATTACATATTGGAATTACAATATTTTGTGTAGATTAGTCTACATTAAATATATTATTAAAAATTAGTTTCACCTCTTGCTTTTTTACTATTTTACTAATTTTGTTATAGTCTTTTAATGTGGCTATTAGAAAGTGTTAAATTGTCCATGCTTTTGCATTTGTGGTGTGCATCGTATTTCTGTACTGTAGTGCTGCTCAAGGAATGAGACTGAGGAGTGGAGGGTGAGGTGGCCCCTTCCTCCACGTGTTGAGGGAAGTGAGAGGAGGCATTCAGGAGTGGTCTGTGGGGCTGTGTGGGGACATAGATTTCATTAAGGAGAGGTGGAAGGCCAGGGTGAAATGGATATGCAGACCAAGGGGGCTTCTGTGGGCCTAGGTTGGTGGTGGTCAGGGGGCTGCAGTGGGATTGAGCAGTGGGATTGAGTTGTTTAGGGGGCAGCCATGAGAAGTTAGAGGGCAAGACAGCTTCTGAGATGCAAGAGGTTCCCGAGCAGTCAGCCAGGAGAGGGAGTGAGGAATGAAAACCCTGCCTTGAGGAGCTTCCATCCCTCAAATCCCCTGGATCAGGAGACAGCATGCTCTTATCTTCTGTTCTGAGCTTAGATGGTGCCCCCTATTTTGAGAAGTGGTTTGGCCAGTTCACTGGCAGAATGTGGAAACAGGATGTTAAGTGGCAGCATCTACCCCCAAATCCTTGCTTTTCACATCAGGAGAGTCTCATGGCTAGAGATCATTCCTCTTTCCTCAGCTGCTCTGCCCAGCATTGCAGTCCTGCCTACGCTGGCCTTGTGCTGGGAGCAGACACGACTGTCAGAAATATGGCTCTATTCACTTGGTGTTCACACCCAGGAGCTAGCTTGGCCATGTCCTCTGGAAGGAGAAGAGGGTGGGAGGTGCCAAGGAGATGGTACCCGTCTGTGGATTCCTGTTTCTTAGCTTGTAGGAGAAAGGTGGGGTTTCTCTGTTCATATCTGTGGTCTCTTACACTCAGCACTTGAGGTTACAGGATGAAATCCTCAGCATGCCTCTGGTATCTTGTTTCTCAAGTGCTCGGAGCTTGGGAGGGTGCTAGAGAAGCTGAGAGAACGCGCCACACGGAGGCCTGGCTTCTAGGCCTGGTGCCACTGGACATATTACTCCCTGCTGAATGTTTGTGCTCCCCACCAACTGATATCTTGAAACCCTAACACAGCCCCTCCCCAAGGTGATGGTGGTAAGAGGTAGGGCCTGGGAGGTTATTAGGTCATGAGGGTAGAACTATCTAGAATGGGATTACTGCCCTTATAAAAGAGACTCCACAGGGCTCTCTTACCCTTTCTGCCAGTTGAGAAAGGAGTAAGAGGGAGAAGACAGCCATCTGAGAGCCAGGAAGTGGGTTTTGCCAGACATCCAGTCTGTTGGTGCTTCATCTTGGACTTCTCAACCTCCAGAACCATTAGAAATAAATTTCTGTTATTTATAGGTCATGTAGTCTATTGTTCTTCAGTTGCTCAGTTGTGTCCAACTCTTTGCAATCCCATGGACTGCAGCACACCAGGCTTCCCTGTCCTTCACCATTTCCTGGAGCTTGCTCAAACTCATGTCCATTGAGCCAATGATGCCACCCAACCATCTCATCCTCTGTCGTCCCCTTCTCCTGCCTTCAATCTTTCCCAGCATCAGGGTCTTTTCCAACGAGTCAGCTCTTTGCATTAGGTGTTTCAAGTATTGGAGCTTCAGCTTCAGCATCAGTCCTTCCAGTGAATATTTAGGGTTGATTTAATTTTGACTGGTTTGATCTCCTTGCAGTCCAAGGGACTCTTGAGAATCTTCTCCAACACCACAGTTCAAAAGCATCAGCTCTTTGGTGCTCAGCCTTCTTTATGGTCTAATTCTCACATCCGTACATGACTACTGGAAAAACTATAGCTTTGACTATACAGACTTTTGTTGGCAAAGTGCTATCTCTGCTTTTTAATACACTGTCTAGGTTTGTCATAGCTTTTCTTTCAAGGAATAAGTGCCTTTTAATTGCATGGCTGCAGTCACCATCCACAGTGATTTTGGAGCCCAACAAAATAAACTCTCTCACTGTTTCCATTGTTTCCCCATCTGTTTGCCATGAAGTGATGGGACTGGATGCCATGATCTTCGTTTTTTGAATGTTGAGTTTAAGCTATCTTTTTCACTTTCCTCTTTCACCTTCATCAAGAGGCTCTTTAGTTCCTCTTCACTTTTTGCCATTATGGTAGTTTCATCTGCATGTCTGAGATTATTGCTATTTCTCTTGGCAATCTTGATTCCAGCTTATGCTTCATCCAGCCCAGCACTTCACATGATATACTCTGCATATAAGTTAAATAAGCAGGGTGACAATATACAGCCTTGATGTACTCCTTTCCCAATTTTGAACCAGTTTGCTATAGCAGCTTGAATGGACTGAGAGACTCCCTTCCCTGACCTTTGGTTTTCTTCCCTAGTAATGAGTGATTTGGACTTGATCTTTGAAATGGGTCATCTTTTGATCCTTTCCTAGCCATTAGGGACTAATGTACTAGAAGAAATGGACAAATAGACTGTGCTGCTGGAGGCCGGAGCAGGAAGGAAGCGAGGGGGTCATCACCTGGGGTGGGATGGTTTTCTCCTTGAGAGAGGCAGACAGTGCTTGCCCTCTGCCTTCCTTGTCAGGCCTGGCATTCAAGGCCCTCCACCTGGTGGTTCTGGTCCAACTTTCCATCCTTACTTCCCATCTCACTCCATGCATGGAGTCAGGATTGCAGCCACATACCCTCCTTAATGTCTCTCATCACCCCCTCCTTCCATGGACCATTGCCATCACAGAACTCACTGACTTCCTGTTTCCTGTAGATAAATGAAACCCTTTGTCATGGCTTGTAAAACTGCCCAGTGACACAGTCTCAACTCCTCTCTGTCATGTAGGGCTACTTGCAGTTCTCTAAACAGTCTCCTTTCTCGAATGCTGAGCTTTTGCTCAGTTGGTCTCCTCTGCCTTGCACCCCTTCTCCCCGATCCCTGTCTGAAGAACCCCCATTCAGTCTCCATGGCACAGCCCAGCATCTGCTCCTGTGAAAAGCTGTGTCCTTCCTGCCCACTTCCGGGGCTTGGTTCATGTCTCCTGTGTGGCCCTGTCCTCCTGTGCTTCCCTGATACGGTGTTCATCTTACCACGTAGAAAGTAGACCAGCTCCCAGGACAAGGGCAGGGGTGGCCTCTCATAGTTGTGACACTTGATGACGGTCCCTGAAGGGCAGGCTGACTGATGGAAATCTTTCCTCTAGTCTCCATTCACTGTCACTAACATGCAGTTGTTGAAGCCTAGTGTGAAAAACCGGGCACCCATTCTATCCTTGCCTTCCCTGCACTTATTGCTCAGTGCCCTTTGCGGTAATGCAAGGCCACAAACAGTTCCAGCCAGTGGAGAGTGAGTGAGAGCCACATGTGCCACTTCCAGGCCTGGGCCATCAAGCTTCACACCAGTTCCTCTCTGTGAGTTTCCTTCTGCCAGCTGCTTGCGATGACAAGGCCTGAGGGGCTGGTGGAGTCATAAGATGGAAGGGGCATGGGTCCCTAAATGACCCTGTGGAAGAGAGCCGCTTCTCTAGTTTGAATACCACCTGGGACTGTTATATGTAAGAAAATCTTCCCTGACTTTTAGATGTATTTGGTACAAAGAGTATCCTGCCCTGACTGATATTCCCATAGTGCAAACCTTAGTGCAGGTGACAGTCATAAAGGCACACTGGGGTCTAGGTGATGGATAGGATAGGGGAGGAGTGGGGAAAGGGGCATCAAGCCTGGTCCAGCCAGGTTCCTGGCCTGCACAGGTGGGTGGCAGAGGCATTCTTTGCGGTCAAGAGCACTGGCAGAGGGTCTAGGCTCAGGGGAACGCCATGTATTCTCTTTTAGACACGCTGAAATGGAGGGCCCTTGGGGACATTTCAGGAGAGATGTTGAGGGATAGTGACTCATGTGGGTTTACAGCTTCAAAAAACAGATCTGTCCTGAGGGGCACGTTGATGGCAGTTGAAGCCTGAGCTGTTAGTAAATGAATGAATATATGAATTGTTGTGTAATCAGATACCAAAGTTCAAATGGAGAGACCCCTGGGGCCACCCTGAATTAGTGGCAGGGATAAACCACACACACACACACACACACACACACACATACACACACACGCGCACACACACACATGCACACACACACACACACACACACACACACACACACACACACACACACACACAAAGAGCCTCCAAGTAGGAGTTGCTGATGAGTTGCTGATGAGTAGGTGTTGCTGCCTTTCAGAGCGGAGATGGGCATTTCCTGGTTTCATAAGATTTTCCCTGACCTGGTCAGCAGCACTGTGTCCTGAATCCATCCCTGTCCAGTGGTCTGTGCCCAGAATACTGTAAAAAGTGAGAATCTAGCCACGGGGGCCTGGATTTAGGGCCACAAGATGGAAGGGACGTGGGTTCCTTTCTTAGAGATAACAGTCCCAGGTGGTATTCAGGCTAGAGAAGTGGTGTTCTTCCACAGGGTCATTTAGTGACCCACATGCCTTCCACCTTATGGCTCTAAATAGCAGTAGTCTTAGAAGCTACACAGGAGATCTGTGACGTGAAGTCAGGCTGGGCCCCTCTGCATGCTGTAGCCACTAATGCAGCCTTGCGAGCTCAGAGGAGATTGAGAGGGTTAGGTCTGTATGTGAACCACATATTCCATTAAGGTCTGACTCCAGAAGGGTGTCCTAGGCAATTCTGATTGGTCTCTGCTAGTCAGAGGCTGCCTCTGAGACTCAAACTAGGCACAGGTGGCTGTTGCAAGAATGTGATCTTAGCAGGTGGGGGATGCTGGCTAGTAGAGCTTCTCCAGGTCTTCCACTCCTGTTTTGAAGATTCGATTGTGATGGGGAGCTCCTCAAGTGAAGGAGTTGTCCCTGAGAGCTAATATTATTATTGTCAGCAGTCCTAGCACTAACAATGACAGTTATACCTACTGGCACTATACTAAACTCTTGGCAGACAGTCCCTGATCCCTGCAGGAGTGCTGAGAGGCAGGTGTTGTCATCCTTGTTTTACAGATGAAGAAGCTGAGTTTCATGGAGGCCTAGCTAGGGATTGGCACCCCTAATGGTTTCAGTTGATGAGATGAGTTTAGAGGGCCCAGGAGCAAGACACCAGGCCCTTGTAGGGGCTGGAATGAGCTGGACAGCACCTGCTCCACCTGCTGAGTGTGAACATGTGAGACTGTGGCCCAGTGTGACTTCATCTAAAAATTTTCCAAAGTACCTGGAAATGTAACATTTTGTAGAAATATGCTTTATAAATGTTGGCAAATATATATATATATATATATATTTTACAATGTTCAAGACATTGTATAGGCAAGCAAGCACAACTGAGAGTCAGATTCAGCCCATTAGGAATCCATGTGTCAGTTTGGGTTAGGAGATTCTTTCATTCATTCTGCAAGTATTGTGGTGCCCACTGCAGGTGTCAAGGTGAAGGAGACAGCCCTGGTGTAGGATCTCACTGAACTCATGCTCAGTGTCAATACCATGTGGTCTGTGTTCTGAGAGGCTCCCTTCCTTGGGGCCTGACAGAGCACTTTCTGGAGGAAGCTGAATTCTGATGTATGTTGGATTAGTTGGTTAGGGCTGCTTAACAAAGCACTACAGACTGAGGGGTGTATCAACAATAGAAATTTATTGTCTCACAGTTCTGAGGCTAGAAGATCAAAATCAAAGTGTTGGCAGAGCCACACTTGCTCTGAAGGCTCTAGGGGGGAATCTGCTTCATGCCCCTCTCCTAGCTTCTGGTGCTGCTAGTAATCCTTGGTATCCCTTTGTGTTATGGACTGAATGTTTTTGTTCCTCCAAATTCATATGCAGAGATCCTAATTCCCATTGTCATTATATTTGGAAGTGGGGCCTTTGGGAGGCAATTAGGTTTAGATGAGGTCATGAAGGTGGGGTCCTCATGATGTAAGTAGCACCCTTTTAAGAAGAGGTATGAGAGAGCTTGCTTCTCTCTGTGCTTTCTGCCATGTGAAGGTACAAGAAGAAGATAACCATTTGCAAACTAGGAAGCAGGTCCTCATCACACATCTTGATCTTGGACTTCTCAGCTTCTAGAACTGTGAGAAATAAGTTTGTTGTTTAAGGCACCCAGACCATAGTATTTTGTTATAGCAGCCTAAATTGATCAAGGCACTTGGTTTATAGACTTATCACTCCAGTCTCTGCCTCTGTCGTCACAGTGTTTTCCTTGTGTCTGTTTTTGTGTCTTCTCTTCTTATAAGGCACCAGTCTTACTGAATTAAGGGGCCACCTACTTCAGTCTGACCTCATCTTAACTGGATTACATCTGCAAAACCCTAGTGCCAAATAAGGTCACAGGCACAGGTACCACAGGATGGGAATTGAACAGATTTTTTGTGGCGATACAATTCAACCCAAAACAGATATGCAGGGTAGGCAGGTGAAATCTGTGGAAGAGTATTTCAGGTAGAGGGAACAGCATGTGGAAAGAGAAGAGTGCAGATGAGTTCCAGGAAATAAAAGAAACCAGCACAGCTAGCATGGAGAGCTGAGCATGAGATATGACTGGGGTGGCTCAAGCCATGTGGAATGGTCAGGTGTGACTAGGCTGCAATTAGAGATCTCACTGGCTTGACCCAGTACAGGTTCATTTCTTACATCAAGTCTGATATGGGTTAAACAGCTCTTCTCTATAATGTAGCTCTACCAGGCAGGACACATGGTGTCCAGGAAAAGAGAGGCCTGGGAGAGGTGCCCAACTGACAGGCGGTGTCTCAGCTGACTCTTCTACTCAAGATGAAGAGAGGTCGGAGGGAGGAGGGCAAGGATTTCTGTGAGCCTCAGCTGTCTCTCTTACCCGTATTCAGGGTTAAGACTTCATCCTTAGAGTACTGGGGAGTCAGCCAGAGTTTTCATGCAGAGTGTGACAAGATCTGACCTGTGTTTTAGGAAGTCTTCTCCAGCTGGATCCAGAGTCAGCCCAGAAGCAAAGGAGCTGCAGCCCATGGAGCTGTGGTGAAGGAAGTAGCCCATATGGGAGTCAGCCACAACAGTCAATATATTTGCAATTAACTTTTGCAGTTTCCACCTTGTAGGCCCAGACCCAAAAATTAATAAATAGAAAAATTCATGCAATTTAAAAAACTTTCAAAATTCATTTTGTGTCTATCCTCTCTATTCTACGCTGTTGTTACTGGGCTCCTTGCTAATTTGAGAACCTCTTTGTTTTAGAAGATGCCCTCAACTCAGGTCTGTAATTCAGACCAAATAACAAGAGTCCCTTGTGTCAAAGGGACTTCCTGCTGGTTCCTAACAGCCTTTCTGACCTGCCTTTGTCAGAAGCACTCTTGAGTAGAATATAAAAACATTCTGTATTGAGACTGATCCCCATTTGTCTGCAGTTCTTTGTAAAGTATGTTTCCTTTGAGCCTCAAAATCACTTAATTTGAGATCTGCTGCTGCTGCTAAGTCCCTTCAGTTGTGTCCAACTCGGTGCGACCCCATAGACGGCAGACCACCAGGCTCCCCCATCCCTGGGATTCTGCAGGCAAGAACAGTGGAGTGGGTTGCCATTTCCTTCTTCAAAGGATGAAAGTGAAAAGTGAAAGTGAAGTCGCTCAGTCGTGTCGGATTCTCAGTGACCTCATGGACTGCAGCCTACCAGGCTCCTCCATCCATGGGATTTTCCAGGCAAGAGTACTGGAGAGGGGTGCCATTGCCTTCTGCGAATTTGAGATCTAATTTAGACCAAAGAACTCAGAAGCTCAAAGCCCCCTTGTCCAGCAGTAGTTAGGAGCATTGGAAACAATGCAGA
The DNA here is from genome assembly GCF_963930625.1 of Muntiacus reevesi. Lineage (NCBI taxonomy): Eukaryota > Metazoa > Chordata > Mammalia > Artiodactyla > Cervidae > Muntiacus > Muntiacus reevesi. Next base: position 217,117,245 of record NC_089249.1, read on the forward strand.
GTTGGAAGTGTTGACTTTGTGGCTAAGATTTTAGCTGTGTCATTTCAGTGTTTTTGTGTATAAACTATGGATAATTGCATACAAAGTTATTTTGAAGCTCTAAAAATACAAGGTCGGTGAAGGTATTTTGCAAACTGTGAAGCACCATCCAAATGTTGTCATCCTTCAGACTTGACATGCCATTGAAAGCGTTTCCCAAATTGTGCTAATGGAATCCAACTGGACAAGAGCCGATTTCCCTAGTGATTCAGACGGTAAAGAATCTGCCTGCAATGTGGGAGACCCGGGTTCGATCCCTGGGTCGGGAAAATGCCCTAGAGAAAGAAATGGCAACCCATTCCAGTATTCTTGCCTGGAAAATCCCATGGACAGAGTAGCCTGGTGGGCTACAGTCCATGGGTCTGCAGAGTTGGACACAACTGAGTGACTAACACACACATGCCCTCAGTGGTTACATCCTGCAGCTACACTTGACCTTGATTACCTGAATTTTCTTCACTGCTTGGTCAGTTGTGCCCATCATTGCTTGTGACCAAAAACCCCAGTTCTTATTTTTGTAGGTGAGCAAAGACTGAGTTGGAAAATTTGTTAGGGACTTCCCTGCAAGCCATCAAGGTTTTATGGAGTGACCAAGGTTTTATGGAGATATGTGAATCTAGCCTGAAAGTGAAATGGTCAGGTGAGCCTTGGGATGAACCATTTGGTCACTTGGGGGTGGGTGTCCCAGCTCTAGGTGGTTGATACCTTGGGGGAGATGCAGCATTGTGTGGCTAAACCTTAAGATTTTTTTAAATTTATTTTTTTCCAAATGTGAAATTGTGACATTTTACATTCTCACGGCAACTTCACTGGCCTTCCCTGATGGCTCAGATGGTAAAGAATCTGCTAGCAATGCAGGAGACCTGACCTGAGTTCGATCCCTGGGTTGGGAAGATCCCCTGGAGAAGGGAATGGCTACCCACTCCAGTATTCTTGCCTGGAGAATTCTATGGACAGAGGAGACTGTAGTGACTACAGTCAGGCTCTTTGGGACCATCGGGTTGCCGGCACGACTGAGCAGGTTGGCTTAGGAAGCGAGCCTCAGATCAGGGCTCTGGGATTGTTTCCTCATTTAAAAACTGGTTGTCAACTTCCATAGGGTTGTTAAGAGACCAGATGAGAAAACAGAATGCCCAGCCCACCACACTGGGCCTGGCCACAGAATTCCAGTGGGAGATGTCAGTTACTTGTGTTCTGATGTTATTTGGCAATCCCCAAGCTTCAGAAGTTTTAATCCTCCTTCATTTGGTATTTCTCACCCATATGGTTAAAAGGAATCATGACTATACAGACCTTTCAAGCTTGGTCAAGAAGATAAATAAGTATTAAGGGGTTTTGTACATTAGAAAAAGAGAACTATTCTTCCCTTCCCCCAAACTGCATGATTTTAAGGAAATGGTGTATTCTTTTTAAAAATAATTTCAGCAAAAATAAACGAATTGAAGATATTAAGTAATCAAAAGTAAAAATGTGATGCTAATCGTCAAGGTGGTGCCATGCGACCTAAGAGTGGGGAACCCCGCAGTCCCACCGTTTCTCCCGCGTGGAGCACCATTGGCCACCCGGCGAACTCCGCCCCCTCCTCGCTTCTCGCGTCGGGGGGAGGCGGCAGAAGGGGCTGGAGCGAGTGGCTTTGACGGCACCAAGGTCAAGGGGGACGGCGGGTTCCGTCCCAATTTCTTGGGGCTTGGAGGACACTACGCGCCCAATCTCCGAAGGCCGGGTTCAGCACTTCCAGCCGTGCGACCTTGGTTTCCGAGACTTCCTGGAGTCCAGTTTCCTCTTTGGGAAATAGAATGGCCAAGGCTGCCAGTGCTGGTTTAGGGCGCACGGGGACCAGGGTCTACGGCCTCAGAAGGCGAAGGGTCAGTCTTGCGCCTCTGCGGTGCTGGGCTCAGACCGCCGGCCTATCGGGACAGGACTGGCAAGCCAACAGAGCCGGCGACCCTCCGCAAGGCCCCAGCTCGCGCGGATTCTAAGATGAGGACAAAGCCCGCCCGGATCTACCGTGCGCGCGCCGCTGCGGCCAATGGGAAGCCGGCATGGGGCTGAGTGACAGACCGGCGAAGCCAATGAGCATGCACCTTGTTGAGAGGTGCCCTCGGCTCCGGCATTATAAAGGGCGCCACGAGTCGGCATTGTCAGGCGGCGGCACCGCGCGGCCGGGGCGAGCTTTTGAGTCGGTGGTTCGTGTGCCTGCGGAGGCGGAATAAGCGAGCGCGAGGTCGTAGCGGTTCCGTCGGTAGACGGGGGAGAGGCCCGGCAGCGCGAGCGTGAGCGCGGCCGAGCCCGCGGTGTCTTCTCGGCGGGTGGGGACGAGCGGGCCCCGCGGCGTCATCGGCGGCGAGGTGAGCGGCCGGGCCCGCGGGCGGGAGCCTGGGCGGGAGTGGCGCCGGCCTGACGCGCTGTTGCTGCTCGTTGCAGGAGCCGCGCGCCTCGGCCTAGTATGTCGGAAGCGGGTGAAGAGCAGCCCATGGAAACGACGGGAGCCACCGAGAACGGACATGAGGCTGCCCCGGAAGGCGAGTCGCCGGCCGGGACTGGTACCGGCGTTGCGGCGGGGGCTGGAGGCGGGAGCGCGGCGCCCCAGGCCGGCAACCAGAACGGCGCTGAGGGCGACCAGATCAACGCCAGCAAGAATGAGGAGGACGCGGGGTAAGTGCTGCTGCGGGCCGATGGGGGCGCCGCCTTTGTTCCGGGGCCGCCTTTTGTTGGCGCCACGCGGCGGGGGGAGGGGCGGGCGGCCGGGGCCTGCTCGCGGCCCGCAGACCGGCAACTCCGTGCCGCCCGCTTACGGTGCGCGCTGGAGTTTGCAAGAGTTTGTTGGGTCGACTTTGGCGCCGCCCCGGGGCCGCTGGCGCGGGGACGTGCGGCAAGCGGCCCGGAAGGGGAGTGAGCTCGGAGCAGGGGCCTGGCGGGTCGCGGGCTGCCTAGGCTGCGTGGGCGGAGTTGGCGCGCACCCGGGCCTCCCTCCTCCGACTCCTGCCGAGGGCGGAGTCTCGGTCTGAACTCTGACTCGGCCCCGGAAGCCTCGAGTTCCTTGAAGTGATCGGAGGTGGCAGGGACCGTAGTGTTTTGATACATAATTGATAAGACAAATTAGATTTCTTCCGGTTGTGAGACCTCAGGTCCTAGCTCTCCGGCCAGGTTGTGCTTTCTTTCCTCAACCAACTTAGGGTACGGAGTCACCTGAGGCTTTATTAGGGTCAAGGTTGAGTTTGGAGGGGTAGGGGAGACTCGTTATCATTTTCCAGAGGTAGAGCCCTGTTCTGAATGGTGGCTTTATTTATAATCCTTTCGGTGAGAGCTTTGTCAGGGTCTATTCTTCCAAAATCACAGCTTGGTTATAAGGCTTGTTGCTATATGTCTCACCCCACTCTTTCAGAAAAATGTTCGTTGGTGGCCTGAGCTGGGATACCAGCAAAAAGGATCTAAAAGATTATTTTACCAAATTTGGAGAGGTCGTTGACTGTACAATAAAAATGGATCCCAACACTGGCCGGTCAAGAGGGTTTGGATTTATCCTCTTCAAAGATGCAGCCAGTGTGGAGAAGGTAAGCTGGGTAGTTTACAGTCGGGAGTCTCAGTGTGTTCTAAGACACCATTCTCAGACCATGATTGGCGTATGGGTTTTGCACAGTTGAGTGCTTTGGGAAGAGCAGAGAGGTTGAGAATTTATCCTATCCTTTTCCAAGGGATTAAAAGTAGAGATTAAGTGGAGTAGTGAGTATGGGCAAGGGTGACCAAGGAAGGTTTATAGTGGACTATCTTGTGCCTGTTCTGTACCTTGCTAAAGCAAACATTTCATTGAGAACATTAGAAGAGAGCCCACAGTTGCTAGGAGATAGGTGTTACTTTAACTTCATTTTGCCAAAAAACAGAAGGTTAAGTAGAAGAGATCACATAGCCAGTAAAGGGTGGATTGTGAGGATTCCAGCCCTAGCAGTGCTTTAAGCTTGTGCTTTAAGTTTCTGTTGCTTTACTGCCTTAAATTGGGACTGGCTGGGCAAGAAGAGGGGTGCAGGGCATGGTCAAAAGACTTGGGGATGGGTTGAGGATAGATTTATAAGTGTTTAGGTAAACCAGGTGAAGTTTGGAGATTGGGTTGGGAAGTCAGGTTGGGGGTAGAGTTTGGAGAAGATGAAGCAATTTTGTGTGCCTGTGTTGGGAGTCTTATGGCTGAGAGAAAGAAGGTTCTTGTCTTCGGTCATGCTGCTGAGTTAGAACCCAACTCCCTTCTGTTGGAACAGGTTCTAGACCAGAAGGAGCACAGGCTGGATGGCCGTGTCATTGACCCCAAAAAAGCCATGGCCATGAAGAAAGACCCAGTAAAGAAAATTTTTGTAGGGGGTCTAAATCCTGAAGCCACTGAGGAGAAGATAAGGGAGTACTTTGGCGAGTTTGGGGAGGTGAGTGTGTGGCCCCCACAATGGTCTGCCAGCTGCAGTGATGTTGCCTTCTTACTGGTTCTTGACACCTTGGCTCATTGGAACTTTTTTCCACTGTGGTGTTTGTGGGCCTTTTCCTATGAGTTCCCTATAGGCTCTGAGGTAGAGCTTTGCCTATGTTTGCAGATTGAAGCCATTGAGCTTCCAATGGATCCAAAGTCGAACAAAAGACGAGGCTTTGTTTTCATCACCTTTAAAGAAGAAGAACCTGTGAAGAAAGTGCTGGAGAAAAAGTTCCACACTATCAGTGGAAGTAAGGTAAGGTGTCCCCAGCTGTGTGTGCACTTAGCCTTCTGCTGGAACTGGCCTTTGCAGGTGTGGACTAGGGGTTGAACTACCTCTAAGAGTTCTCCAGGGTGGATGTTACTGTTTCTGTGCAGTGTCTGCTGTCCTGATTGGGACAAGTGGTCCTGTCCTTCAGAGCTAGGCTGGTAGGACAGGATGTCAGGGAGGCAGAATACTGGAGGATGGGCGGCTCCCATGGGATAGGTAGTGTGCTGAGTAGTCTCTTCAATTCCTGACCTAAAGTTAGAGGTCAAGGTGTTCTGGACCTAGAATGCAGTGTGTGTAAGTCCTGCAGTTAAGGTCTCAGAAGATTCTAAAATTGCTGTTTAGTGATTTCTGTGGTGAAGTCTCTCCTGCTATGGACATTGTTGCAGAGCTTTTCTCTTATCTTTTTCCAGCCACAACCACATCTCTTCATTTCCATCCCCTTTGGTCGCTGGCTAAATTAACCCCTGGTCCAAAGATCCTTTCCAAAGAGCTTCCAGGGTCCTGGCCACCTTAAATCCAAGACCAGTTTTGACTTCAAAAGAGCAGAGTCCTTTGCAGTGAGGGGCAACTCTTTCTCCTGAACTCTGAACAAGAGAAAGGATAGGTAGTTCATGCTTTAAGTGTTGAGGCAGTTGGGAGTTGAGGGTGTGACCCACTGGCAGGGTGTGGTAGGCTTTGCCTGAGCAGGAGTGGCAGCCAGATAAGCTGGGACAGGTAGGGTGGGGCTCCTGGAAGTCTCAATCCTGGCTGGGAATTTGAAAGATTGGACTTGGGATTGGGCCCTTAAGTTTTATGTAAGAGAGAGAATCATAAGGGGCTGTTGGGTGAGAGCCATTGTTACCCTATAGTGGACACTGACATGGAAAAGAGGCCTTTTTCTCTGTGCCATGATGTGAAATGGGCATGAAGTGCCCATTTTACGGTGCTGTTAGTCAGACTGCTGATGGTTGGTTGTGAAATGTGTAATTTAGGTGGTTGTATTCAGCAGCTTTAACCTAGTAGGATAGAAAACATGAGATTGCATCACTTGGTGGTAACCTGCCAATTTTTGACTATGCTTGGATGAGGATGTCTTATAGAATGGTTTTTTAATTGGTCTTAATGGGAGACCAATGTTGGTGAAGTTTATCTTAAAAATACACTAAAGGCAGGAGCACAGGAAAGTCCTTGGTGTTTCCACTCACAGTAGGCAGAGTTTTGAGCAAAAAGGAAATTGACTTTTATGTCCTAGCAGGGGAGATACACCTGGCCCATCCCAATCGTAGATGAGTGTTTGGAGGAGGAAGGAGCAGCGGGATGGCCTTAAGGAATGCTGTCCTGAGCCCCAGTGGCTTTTTTCCTCTGTAGGATGGAGGTCAGGGTTGCCACCTCAATTGTGTATTTGAGTGGAATGTTTTATTTCTTCTTGGGGTGGGGAGGGGGTGGGAAGGAACCTGCTTTCTCTAGGCTCCCTTACCTGGGAAGCCTTCTCTGACTTCCTTGCTCAAGGTGGTGTCTTGCTACACTGGACTGGCACTGGCTTAGCTGTCCCTCTCCTCCCACTTGTTAAGGTATAGAGTGGCCAAGGGTGACCATCAGCAGACCTGCGGGTGTGTCTCATTGTTTTTCAAGTAGTCTGGGAAAAGGTTTGAGCAAAAAAGGCCAATGTGAATCTTGGTCTGAGTTTTAGTTGAAGTTCTGAGCTAGTCCAAGTATGGTTTCCTCCTCCAGCATGTCTTGAGCAGATAGACAAGATCTACCACCTTAATGTTTGTCATTGAAGGCTTTTGTGTACACTCCCTGTTTAGGGCTTGTCCTACTGGCATGACCCACTGTTTTCTTGACTTTTAGTGTGAAATCAAGGTGGCTCAGCCCAAAGAGGTTTATCAACAGCAGCAGTATGGCTCTGGGGGCCGTGGGAATCGCAATCGAGGGAACCGAGGCAGTGGTGGCGGTGGCGGAAGTGGAGGTGAGTAGAACCCAGATGAAGATGGGTCCTGTTTCCCTGCCTGCATGGAGCTTCTGTGTTTGTCTTGGGGGTTTTCTGGTGCTTGTTGCAGCAGGGTGGGTGCGATCAGGGATGGCTCCTGAGTCGATGCTATGCTGCTGCTTGGATTGGAAGAGCCCATTTTTCTCATGTGGCCTGGGGCCCCAGGGCAGAGGGGGCCTCTGCATCACACTCCACAAGTTTTGAGGGGGCAAGATGGGAGTGTGCTCAGCTCTGTGGCTGTCCTGAGTCTTGGTACACCCGTGGGTGGGTGGGCTGAAGGATAGGGCAATGCTGTGCCAGGCGCTTATCCTCCATCCATCCCAGGCCCTTCTGACTCCAAAGCCTGAACTCCATCCTTTTTAAGGCCAAGCTGCCAGGGAGGGTGGGGGTGATCAGTGGGTGATGTGAATGAAAGTGAGCTGCCTTGGTTGCCCCAGTGAAGTTAGTGTTCTGGCCTGGCCTTAGCTCTAGCTTGGGTCTCTCAGGCCCTCTACACCAGGACAGCAGCCCCTTGGCTTTTCTGAGTTGCCATAGTAACCTCGCCACCCAAAGGGCAGGATTTCCTCCATCCTAGCTCCTGCGTGTGCTAAATGGTCCATGGGCCCCTGTGCCCTGCTCCCCCCACAGGTCAGAGTCAGAGTTGGAATCAGGGCTACGGCAGCTACTGGAACCAGGGCTACGGCTACCAGCAGGGCTACGGGCCCGGCTATGGCGGCTACGACTACTCGCCCTATGGCTATTACGGCTACGGCCCCGGCTACGACTACAGTAAGTAGGAGAGGGAGGCCCCCATCCACTCACCCCGGGAGGCAGGAAAGACAGTTGCAGGGGCCATTGGCAGCAGGGGCTTTGGAGTCGGACAGGCTGGGCTTTTGTCTGAGTGGATTTTGAGCTTTTGGGTTTCAGGAAGGTGGGGTGACATCCTACCAACAGAGTTGTTGGTTCTGGTGAGGATGCATATCAAGCGCCTGGCACAGGGGTAAATGTTCAGCAAGTTGTAGCTACTTTCATTGTTGTTCTTGTCCCTAGGTCAGGGTAGTACAAATTACGGGAAGAGCCAGCGACGCGGTGGCCATCAGAATAACTACAAGCCATACTGAGGCTTCAGCAGGAGTGCCTGACTGACCACACACGCTTTGTTTGGATATCGAGTGAACACAATTATGTACCAAATTTAACTTGGCAAACTTTCTATGGCCTGTCCCATGTGCATCTTATTTAAAATTTCCCCCCTGGAAATCACTCTCTTGTTTAATATTTCCAGAGCTCTAGTTGTTTAGGCAGCGTGTGGTTTCTCAAGAGGCCAGAGCGGCATTATGGGCTGATTTTTATTACCGGGTTACCCAGAACCAGATTGGAGGGTCTGCTTCCTGCTGCCGCTCTGCAGCCTGGACCTGTGGACCCTGGTTGTAAAGAGTAAATTGTACTTTAGAAAACCAGTGTCACCTTTTTTTCACCTTTTAGTTTTATATTATTTGTGTCATACATTTCCTATAATGGAAGTGTTAATTTTACTGTACTTTTTGGTACCTTTTGGGAATCTAATGTATTGTAAGGTATTTTACACGTGTCCTGATTTTGCCACGACCTGGATATTGAAGCTATCCAAGCTTTTGAAATAAAAACTTAAAAACCCCCAAGCCTGGGTGAGTGTGGGGTACACTGTGAAGGGGGGCAGGTGCTCCAGAGCTCCAGTATCCTCCACGACCTCCTAAGGCATCCTGTCAGGCATAACCACACACTGTCTACATCTTCGATTAGTTTCCTTTAATGACTTGGCCCTGCTTAGGACTTGTGTAGCTTTAAAGAAAGTGGAGTGGCAGAAGTTTGAGGCAGTTGTTGAAAGAGGTGAAGACAGTACAGTGAGGGTTACCACCTTCAGTGGGGATGCTGGCCCAGGCCAGTTGGAGTCTGGAGCACCCTGGAACACCTGTCTTGACTTGCCATTGAAAATAGGATTCTCTCCCAGCAAAGTTGTGAAACCTAAAGACAAGAGGGGATACACAAAGGACCAGCTGGATCTGGGCAACAATGTCCCTCCTGGTTGTCCTGTAACAGCCCCATCTGGCAGTGGTATTTGCTGGCTTGGCTGGAGCACCCCAAGTCTAGTGACTGAGACCTAAGAGCTGGTTTTAAGATGCAGCACTTGTCTGGGGCCAGGTGCATAAAGCCTCGCAAAAATTCTGTATCTTACAGAGGAACTGGCTGGGGAAGGAAAGAGCTATCAAATGCAAACTTAAGGACTCAAAATTTTCAGGGGTGAGGGATGTGGAGCTCAAGGCACCCAGAGCCTCCCAGTGTTGAAATTAACCTGTGGGAAAGGTACACCACTTGGAACAAATTTAGGAGCTGCTGATGATGGATGGTAAGGAAGCCAGTTCTGGGTCTTCTGGGAACAAGAAGCAAGGCCACTTACCTAGAGAAAGACACCTCAGCAGGGCTGCCTCAGGAGTGGAGCCTCAGGGTCTCACAACTTCTCACTTTCTCTTCCATGTCTGAAAAATAACACGGGACCACTCAAAATGGTCCACCTTCAAAAATACATTCCCTTCTCCCAGCAGGTCCCGTTCCACCTCCAAGTGTCTCTACTAGGGAGACCTGGCTGGGGGCAGTACAGTAATAAAGTAATCTGGTCAGGGATGGTGGGGTGGTTGTCCCTGGGCTGTAGGGGAGTCTACAGGGGAGACTTTCCTAAATGATTAGCAATGTGGAAAGGGATTTTGCACTGAATCAGTCCTGTGCACATATCTCATTTTAGCCACTTAGCTGAAAAACAGCTGCTGCCACCTGTCTCGGAAGCTATGAGGGTCTAAGAAGCTCTAAGATATAATGGAAATCTCCCATTGTGGTTCTAATGGGTCCAGCCCTGCTTTCCCTTGTCCTACATGCCACACGGGGTGCCTGCCCGGGGCTCCGAGTGTTTGGGGCACAGGCAGGAAGAGGCCTCCACTTCAACTCCAGCTCCCCACTCCTTGCACTGCTCAGAAGACATCTGGCTCAGCTATTAGACCCCTGTCCTTGGGCATACTGGGAGGTTGTGACTCCAGGCTAGATTCTAGAGCATTATCAGCTGCCCCTTGGCTCCAGGCTCACCTGTCAGGATGGCATCTAGCTTTGCTACCACATGTCGTGCGTTGTCCAAGCTGAAACACATCGGGGGCTTAAACTTTAGGACATTCCTCCCAGGCCCATCGGTGCTCAACAAAATGTAGTTTTCCTTAAGCCTGTAAAGGTAGGACACAGCAGGACCTGCTGCCCACCGGCTAAGGGCACGTCATACAGATCTTCCAGACTTTTCTCAGCCTGGTATTGGCAGCCATGCTACTCTCAGAACCCACCATAAGCCAGTTCCCACCAAAATAACAGCACTGGCCAACCCCCACCCAGATTCCTGCCCAACTTTATGGCCCAGCATCAAAGACAAACACAGCACCCCCATCTGAGGTGCCCTGTACCTGGCCCTGAGCCTGCTGCCACCCCCACCCAGTGCAGGGGGCTTGCTTCATCATCCCTGTAAGCCAGACAGAATGGCCATGGGACTACAATGTGGATGTCAAGATGCCCTGCTTTTTCCATTTTGATACATGGTTTATGTCATGCATGGTTTACCTTTTTTTATAGGAAAGGTCCAGCATTCACAAATACAAGAGTGCAGTGAATTCACGTAGCCTAGCTTCATTAATTCCTGCCAACCCCTTCTCTACCCTGCCCCCAGATTATCTTCTAACTCCAGACTGGACTATTCAGTTTTAATTTCCAGTTCTTTTTAGAAGATGACTTTACTGTTCAGCATTATCATTGGTACCTAGTAATAACTTAATAGTCCACATTTATACTTTTAACCCAGGAAAGTATTTTGGCCTCTCAGAGAAGGGGTGTGATATGACTGTATTTACATTCTCTGACCCCTGCTCATTTTTTAAAATTTATTACTTTTATGTAAGTCTTGTTAGGAGCAGTGTCCTCAGCCTGCCTCTGGCTCCCTTATCCCATCCCAGTCTTCCTGGCACTGACAACAGCCATGCTTGAAAGATGAGGTTCTGACTTCAAATCCAGCTCTGGCTCCTACTAGCAGGGTGACTGCCAGTGAAACACTGGCACTGCTTTCACTCACTCAGCTGGAGAAACTACACTGGGCTGGGCTGGGCTGGGCTGGGATGCAGAGAGGGGTGGTTGTAAGATGGAGGCAGTCAGGCTTGGCTAAAGAGCTGGCTCCTTCCTTCCCAGAGATCATTCTGAATTCCTGAGTCCTGAGGCTCCCTGAGAGAATCGATGGGCAAGCTGGTGGATGTGCTCACCAGCAGAAAGAAGGCAGGGGCTGGGCGGCCATGCAGGAGGGGTCACCCTCCAAAACCATGTGGAGAGATTTTTACATCCATACAGTTTGTATGAATTGAAAACAGAAGGATGCACATTTTACAACTTGAATAAGAACACACATCAAACAGAAGATGGGCTTTCCAAGGTTGGGGGAAGTGGGTAGGAGTGAAGAATGGAAGAAAAAAGGGAATAAACAAGAAGGAAAGGGTCCTGGGGCTCAAGTGAACATGCAAACCAGGGCTGGGGGTGAGGGCTTCTGAGTCTTGAGATGCCGAGTCCTCTAGACACTCCCCACCCAGATGAGCAGGAGTCTACCTGAAAACCTCTAGTAACAGGGAGTCTGGTTCTGCCACAGTCTCAGTTATGGCTCTGGAGAAGCTGCTGCTTTCAGGCAGCCTGGGGCTGTGAAACGCGGGGTTGTGGCTGCCTGGGTTTGAGAGCTCCAGCAGCTTGGCATTGTCTTGTTCGAAGTGGCTGCTCAGGCTGGGAATGGCCTGCACTCTGTGGGCCCAGCATGTCTGGGGGCATGGGTCAAAAAGGAGAGGCAAGGGGGGAGCTCTTTTTCCTAGTCAGAGCAGTAGACACTTCAAAGGCAACTTGTTTCAAGGAAAAAATACCTGGACACCACGTAGTCAGCCTCTTCGGTTGCTGGCATTCTTGTGGCCTCATCTTTGATCAGATCCACACCAATGAAGAGCCCAACACCCCTGGAGCAGAAGGTGACATCTCAGGAGACAGGGCTTGAGGGACCAAGGTCCTTGCTTTCACCCTCTGCCTGGGTCTCAGCCAAGCCCCTGTCAGAACGCTGACCAGGGCCCACACCTCTACCTCCCAGGGAGGCTGAGAGTGGCAGGAACCCTCGGAGGGTGGTGAAACAGTTCCAGGAGCTAACTGAAAGGGAGGAACCCTCAGTGTGGACAGAGTAAAGTTTGATTCTGGCTTCACCACCCCACCTCCCGCCAGGTGCCATCTTGGGCAACAGCACCTACAGGTGCTTCAGTTCCTTCTCTGTGGAGATAAAAGTTGCCACCATCCCAGGTGGGGGTGACAAGGTGAATGAAGGAACCGTACCAGGCCCCTGGCAGATAATGACTGCTGTTCTTAGCCTCACCTGATGTCCCCAAGAATGGGATGTTTGGCTTTCTGCTGTCCGAGGAGCTCCATCAGGAAGCTGCCCACACAGGCTGCGTGAGCCTGCAGTTGCTCCTTCTCCAAGACATCCAGGACGGCCAGCCCCACAGCACAGGACACTGGGCTGCCCCCAAACTGAGCCAGGGGACAAAGGGCAGTTCAGGTGCCCAGCAGAGTGGGCCATGCCCCAGGGAGCGTGAAGGGCAGCAAAACTGCCACACACATTCCAAAGACAGATGAGGACAGGTATGAACCCATAAGGACTCAAGTGTTCTGGGCAGTATATGGAGTTCTCTTGAGGCCCCCATGGATCGTCCTGCCTTTCCAGGTTGATGGAGATGCATTAGCAGGGATCCAGTAAGAAAGCCAGGGATGCAGTAGGATCCCCAGGAAGATGCAAAAATCAGAACAGAGGGTGGTCTGGACATTCCCAAAGAGCTGTTTTTTTTTTAATTTTTCAGTGGGTTTTGTCATACATTGATATGAATCAGCCATAGAAGAGCTGGTTTTTGTCAAAAGGTTTCCGGGTTCCATCTCGTGGACTGGACCCAGACCCACTTCATTTTACTACCCATCACCTCTTTCAAGGAGAATCAAGAGCAACATGCCAGAGCCACACCCAGGAAAAGTCACTGTGTAATTTCAGCTCACAGCTTTACTGGCTGAGCTCAAGGCAGATTTTAGGGCACAGACCACAAGCTGGCTGCCTGTGAGCCACATGGAGCCTGAGGATTCATTTTGTTCGGCTTGTATGACATAATCAAAGGTTTTGAATTAGGTACTAATGTCTTAAAAGAAGGGACTTCACATAAAAATGTGTTATGTCTGACTTAAAACAAACCTAGCCTATCTGGTTAGGGGACCTCCTACAGACCATTTTTTTTCTTAAAGTGTATCTTAAAACCTTTATTGAGGTATAGTATACATACCCTGGTGGTGCTAGTGGTAAAGGACCCATCTGCCAATGCAGGAGACATGAGAGCCCTTGGTTAGGGAGATCCCCTGGAGGAGGGCCTGGCAATGCACTCCAGTATTCTTGCCTGGAGAATTCTGTAACAGAGGGGCCTGGCGGGCTAGAGTCCATAGGGTCGCAAAGAGCTGGACATGACTGAAGCAACTTAGCATGTACATACAATAAACTGCATATGTTTTAAGTGTATATAGTTCAGTGTGACTTAACAAATCTATGCTTAGTTGCTCAGTTGTGTCTGACTCACATGACAAGTGTATATACTTGTAGAAACTCCACTACCATGAAGATACAAAACATTTCCACCATTCTCCAAACTTCCTTGTGGTCCCTCCACTACTGGCCCAGGTAACCACTGACCTGCTTTCTCACCACAGTTTTGCCTTTTCTGGAATGTTATATGAATAGAATCACAAAAGACGAACACTTTTGTGCTTAGCTTTTGTTCAATGTTTTTAAAAACTTATCCATAATGTGTGTATTGGTAGTTTGTTCATTTTATGGCTGTATAGTATTCCATTGTACAGACATACTACAATTTGTTTATCCAAATTCCTATTGATAGACTCGGCTTATTTTGATTTCTGTCTATTTATGAATAAAACTGTTGTGAATTTATAATAAAGTCTTTTTGTTAACATATGGTTTCATTTCTCTTAGGTAAATACCTAGGAATGGCACTGCTAGACTGCTTGATAAATGTATATTTAACTTTATAAAAAATGTGAAACTGTTTTCCAAAGTGGTTGTTACCATATTACACTTGTACCATTAGTCTATGAAATCCCAGTAGCTCCACATCCTCAAAAACATTTGGAATTGTGGCATTTTTAATTGCAGCCATTCTAATGGGTATGTAGTGGTATCCTGCAGACCATCTTGGAAATTTGTATGCAGAATCTCATACCTGAGATCATAAACACCTTCCTAGGTGATTCTGCTATGAAGCAGCTTACTGATAATGTCACAACAAATTATATGTGGAATAGACACGGGATGAATTGAGGTTACTAATTGTATATTATTACCAACTGTGAACTCATTACAAGGTGGTATGTTCCACTCATAGTGTTATTATTTTTTTTTTTTTGATGTGGACAATTGTTAAGTCTTTATTGAATTTGTTACGGTATTGCTTCTGTTTTATGGTTTGGTTTTCTCGCTTAGAAAAATGTGGGATATCTTAGCTCCCTGACCAGAGATCAAGCCCATGCATTGTAAGGTGAAGTCTTAAGCACTGGACCCACAGCATCTTTGGTTTAGAATTATGGCCTGGTCAACATGCTGAACTAGCATAACAGATAGGTCTTTTCCACAAGATCACCACAGAGGAACAATAGAAGGAAAATGAAAAAAGCCCTGGGCTTTTTCCTAAATGCCCGTAGTCCTAGGCATTTAAAAAGCCATGCAGATGTGTAGGGATACGTTCATACCCCATGCTACGTGTATGTTCAGGAAGTCTGGAAAAGCTCTAAGCTCTCACCACCAGCTAACTTGAGGGTTCACAGAAGAAGGAAATAAAAGGCTAAGGCAGAGTTGTCAATTGCTTGGCTGAGTGTTGAAGGCATGTACCAACACACACATAGGGCCCCTTGTCAAAGACTGACACAACTCTTGGTTTCAGGAATGTAAGGAGACGTCTGTCTAGTCATTGCTGCTGCTAAGTCACTTCAGTCGTGTCCGACTCTGTGCGACCCCATAGACGGCAGCCCACCAGGCTTCACCGTCCCTGGAATTCTACAGGCAAGAACACTGGAGTGGGTTGCCATTTCCTTCTCCAATGCATGAAAGTGAAAAATGAAAGTGAAGTCGCTCAGTTGTGTCCGACTCTTAGCAACCCCATGGACTGCAGCCTACCAGGCTCCTCCATCCATGGGATTTTCCAGGCAAGAGTACTGGAGTGGGGTGCCATTGCCTTCTCCATCTGTCTAGTCATTAGATGATCACAAATCTAACCAAGCAGAGACTATAGTGATCATGCATGACAACACAGACTTACAGAACTAATTCAGAAAAGGCAATATACAAACAACAAAAAACCATGAGGAGGAAAAATGATTTCCTACATTATATTAAGTGTCTAATTTTCAACAGAAAATTGTGAATCATGAAAGCATGGCCCATATATGGGGCAGTGGTAGTGGTGGGGCAGGTAGAATCAATAGAAATTGTTCTAGAGGAAGCTCAATGATGGCCTCATTAGACAAAGACTTTTTTTCTTTTTTTAGACAAAGACTTTAAATCAGATGTTATAAATATGCTTAAACACTAGAGGAAATCATATCTAAAGAACTAAAAAGTTAAGCATGAATATAGTGTCCTGCCAAATTTAGAATATCAATAAAGAAACTGAATTTATAAAGAAACTCAATAGAAAAGCATAGTAGCTGAAATGAAAAATTCACTAAGAGGTCAACAGCAGATATGATCAAGCAGATGAAAGAATCAGTAAACTTGAAGATACGTCAGGTCTGAAAATCAGAAAAAAGAATGACAAAAAAATGAACAGAGCCTCAGAGACCCGTGGGACACAAACATTCTAACATATGCAAAGGAGAATCCCAGAAGGAGAGGAGAGGGAGAGAAAGGAGCAAAAAGACTATTTGAAGAAACAATGGTAAAAAACTTACTAAATTTGACTTAAAAAAAAAACCAAACCCCAACAACTATTTAAACATCCAACAAACTCGATGAACTCCAAGTAGAATATTCCATACCTGGACACAACATAACCAAACTACTGAAAGACAAAAACAAAGAGGATGGGTGAAATGGGTTATAAAATACATAAATCACAGGGATGTAACGTACAGCATGGCGACTATAGTTAACAATACTGGGGACTTTCCTGGCAGTCTAGTGGTTAAGACTGCACTTTCACTGCAAGGGGCACAGGTTTGATCCCTGGTTGGGGAGCTAAGATCACACATGCCCGGGGTGTGGCCAAAACAAGCGAACAGGCAGACAAATAAGTAATATACTGTACTGTATACTTGAAAGCTGCTAAGAGAACAGACCTTAAGAGTTCTCATTACAAGGAAAAAACACTAACTTTTTGGTGAGGGATGTCAAGTAGACTTACTGTGGTTATCATCTTGCAACATACACAAATGTTGAATCATTATACGGTACACCTGAAACTAACATGATGTATGTCAATTATACCTCAAAAAAAAAAAAATAATATTGAAATTATCAAGAGAGAAGCAACTCATCTCGTACAAGAGATCCTCAACAAGATTAATAGCTGATTCCTCACCGTTGTTGTTTTTTAGTTACAAAGTCATGTCCGACTCAAAATTTTGTGATTCCATGGACTGTAGCCGCCAGGTTCCTCTGTCCATGGCATTTCTCAGGCAAGAATACTGGAGTGGGTTGCCATTTCCTTCTCCAGGGGATCTTCTCAACCCAGGGATCAAACTTGCGTCTCCTGCATTGGCAAGCAGATTCTTTACTACCGAGCTACCAGGGAAGCCCTTTGGAAACTCTAAAGGCCAGAAGACAGTGGGATGACCTATTCAAAGTGATGAAAGAAAAATACTCAGTCCAGAATTCTATATAAAGTAAAAGTATCCATCAAATATAAAGGAGATGGGAACTCCCTGGCAGCCCCATGGTTAGGAGTTCTCACATGGTTAGGAGTTCTGCGTTCTCACTGCCAAGGGCCTGAGTTCAATCCCTGTAGGGAAACTAACAGCCTACATCCCGCAAGCCGCATGGTGTGGGAAAAAAATTTCAAAACAGATAAAGGAGAAACTAAGATAATTCTAGATAAGCAAAAAACTGAAAAAATTTGTCAGCAGCAGATCTACTTTACATGAAATACTAACAGTATTTCTTCAGTGTAAGGACATCAGATAGTAACTCAAATCCACAAGTAGGTTTAAAGTGAGAGGGAACATATGCCATGCAAACAGAAAGCAAGAGAGTTGGGGTGGCTATAGTAATATCAGACATAAAAGACTTGCAAGATTAAAACTGCTATTAGCAACATAGAAAAACATTTTATAATGATAAAAGAGCCCCCAAATACATAAAACAAAAACTGAACTGAAAGGAGAAATACAGAACTCAACAAAAATAGTTGGAGTTCAATCTCTCATTTTCAAAATAAACTAGACAGAAGATCAACCAGGAAATAAGCCTGAACAACACTATAAGCCAATTAGATCTAACAGATATATACAGACCACTCCACTTCAAAAAAGCAGCATAAATACTCTTCTCAAGTGCACATGGAACATTCTCCATGATAGACTATATATATTCGGCCATAACACAAGTGTTAATATATTTTAAAAGTCTGAAATCCTAGAATGCATCTTTTCTCACCACAGCAGAATGAAACTAGAAACAAAGAACACTGAAAAACTAAAAAATATGTAGAAATTAACTTAAGCAATGGGTCAAAGAAGTCATAGGAAGATTAGGAAATATTTAGAGATAAAGGAAAAAAGCACAACATACCTAAACTCATGGGATGCAATAAAAGTACTGCTTACAAAAAACTTGGTATCTGTAAATATTTTTGTTAAAAAAAATCAAATGAACACTTCTACTTTAAGAAAGTATAAAAGAGAAGAGCAAACTAAACCCAAAGCAAAAAGAAAGGAAATCATAAAGACTATATAGTGGAAATAAACAGAAATACAGAAAAACAACAGAAAAAAAAAAAATCAACAAAACCAAAAACTGATTCCTTGAGAAAATCAACAAAATTGACAGACATCAGTTAGACTGACCAAGATAAAAATGAGTCAAATTATGAAGATCAGGAATGAATGAGGACATATCACTGCCAATCTTATACAAGTAAAAAGGAGTATAGGGAATAATATGAACATATGTCAACAAGCTAGATAACTTCAATGAAATAGACAAATTCCCAGAAAGATAAAAAGTATTAACACTGCTTTGAGAAGAAATAGAAAATCTGAAAATACATGAAGCAAGTAAAAGCAACTAATTAGTAATTTAAAAATCCCACAAAGCAAAGCCTAGAACCAGATGGTTTCACTGGTGAATTCTACCAAAATGTTTAAAGAATTACCACCAATCTTTCAGAAAGTCTTCCAGAAGAGAGATGAGGCATGACCACTTCTTGCCTCATTTTTTGAAACCAGTATTACTCTGATACCAAAACCAGACAAAGATATCCCAAGAAAACTATAGATCAATCTCTCGTAAGAACTTGATGTAAAATCCTCCAAAAGTACAATAACAAACTGAATCTGGCAACATATAAAAAGGATTATACATTATGATCATGTGGGCTTAATCTCAGGAATGTAAATATTAACCATATTAATAGGATGAAGGACAAAAAAAATCATATGTATCATTACAATAAATGAAGAAAGAGAATTTGACAAAACCCAACAGCTTTTCCAGATTTCCCTGGTGGTCCAGGGGTTAAGAATTTGCCCTCCAAAGCAGGGAGCATGGGTTTGCTTCCTGGTTGGGGAACTAAGATCTCACATGCTGTGGGGCAACTAAGCATATGTGCCACAACTACTAAGCCTGTATGCTCTGGAGCCTGCACTCTACAACTATAGAGAAGCCTGTGCCCTAGAAAAACCTGTGGATCACAACTAAGACCCAATATAGCCAAAAAAAAAAAAAAAAAAGAAAAAAAACCCAGCCTTTTATTATAAAAGCTCTCAACAAATTAGGAAGAAAAGGAAAAAAAAAAAGGAACTTCTTCAACCTGATAAAAGGCTTCTATGAAAAACTCACAGCTGATATTATACCTGATGGTGAAAGACTGAATGTATTTCCCTAAGATTAGGAATAAGACAAGATGTCTACCCTTGCTATTTCTAGTCAACATTATACTGGAGAGTCTAGGGCAATTAGGGAAGAAAAAGAAATTAAAGGCATTCAGAACAGAAAGGTACAAGTAAACTATTTCTATTCACAGATGACATGACTTTGTACATAGAAAATTCTAAAGAATCTGTAAAAAACTATTAGAGCTAATAAATGGATTCAGTAAGGTTGCATGATACAAGACTGATCTCCAAAAATCACCTATATTTCTATATACCATAAATGAAGAATCTTAAAGTAAGATGAAGAAAACAATTCCATTTATAAAGCCATGAAAAATAATACTTAGGAGTAAATTTAATAAAAGTAGTTCAAGACTTTTACAGGGAGTTCCCTGCAATCCAGTGGTTAAGACTCCATGCTTCCACTACAGGGGGTGCGGGTTTGATATCAGGTCAGGGAACTAAGATCCTGCATGCTGTGTAGTGTGGCCAAAAATTTTTTTTCATCATTTTATGAAGAAGATTATGAACATAATTGAAAAAAACAAAGACATAAATGGACAGATATGTTTATAGATTAGAAGACTTAATACTGCTAAGATGGCAATACTCTCCAAATTGATCTACAGCTTCAATGCAATCGCTTATCAAACTCCAAGCTGCTTTTTTAGTGGAAATTGACAGGCTGATTCTGAAAATGCACAATGAAATGCAAGGGACCCAGAATAGACAAAACAATCTTCAAAACGAACAAAGACTGGAGGACTAACAGTTCTTGATTTTAAAACATACTACAAAGTACAGTAGTCTAGACTGGCAAGAGGGTAGATATATAGATATATATAGATATATAGATATATAGATATATAGATCAACAGAACAGAACTGAAAGTTCATAAAGAAACCATTAAATCCATATATTTATGATTGATTGATTCCTGACAAGGGTGCTAAGACCACTTAATGGGGTAAAAAACAAAGAATAGTCTTTTCAGCAAAAAGGTACTGGGACAACTGGATGCAAAGTCGAGCAACTCAAGCTCATACCATCTGAAAATTAGTTCAAAGTGGATCCAAGACCTAAATATAAGAACTAAAACTAGAAAATTCTTAAGAGGAAAACATAGGTGTAAATCCTCTTGATCTTTGATTAGGTAATGGTTTGTTACCTATGACTCCAAAGTACAAGCAATCAGAAAAAATAAACTGGACTTCATCAAAATTAAACACTTTTGTGGTTCAAAAGAAGACAACTCCCTGGGAGGGAGGAAGCAGCCCTCAAATAAACTGTTTTAAGTGTGAAAAAAAAAAAAAAAAAAAAGAAGACAACTCAAAGGGAGAAATATTTTGTTTGATAAGAATCTAGTATTTAGGATACATAAAGAACTCTTAAACTCAGCCAAAAAAAAAAAAAAAAAAAAGATCAGTAACCCAATTAAAAAATGTGCAAAAGATATATTCTTTCAAATATATATGTCACATATATTGGAATCTCCTTCATGAATCACATCCTTGTCATGGCAAAGGGGCTTGTGTAACTCAATAAAGCTATGGCCCCACACCTTGTAAGGCCACCCAAGAGAGACAGGTCATAGAGAACAGTTCTGACAAAACGTGGTCCACTGGAGGAGGAAATGGCAACCCACTCCAGTATTCTTGTCATGAGAACCTCATGAACAGCATGAAAAGGCAAAAAGATATGACACTGGAAGATGAGGCCCCCAGGCTGGAAGGTGTCCAATATGCTACTGGGAAGAGCAGAGGGCTCTTTACTAATTACTAATAGTTCCAGAAGGAATGAAGCAGCTGTGCCAAAGTGGAAACGACACTCAGTCATGTATGTTTCTGGTGGTGAAAGTAAAGTCTGATGCTATAAAGAATGATTGCACAGGAACCTGGAATGTTAGGACCATGAATCAAGGTAAACTGGACATGGTCAAGAAGGAGATGGGAAGAATGAATGTTGACATCTTAGGAATCAGTGAACTAAAATGGACAAAAATGGGCAAATTTAATTCAGATGACCATTATATCTACTACTATGGGCAAGAATCCCTTAGAAGAAATGGAGTAGCCCTCATAGTCAACCAAAGAGTCTGAAATGTAGTACTTGAGTGTAAACTCAAAAACAAGAGAATAATCCTGGTTTGTTTCTAAGACAAATCTTTAACATCACAGTAATCCAAGTCTGTGCCCAACCACTGATGCCAAAGAAGTTGACCAGTTGACCTATAACACCTTCTAGCACTAACACCAAAAAAAGATGTCCTTTTCATCATAAGAGATTGGAATGCTAAAGTAGGAAGTCAAGAGATACCTGGAATAACAGGCAAGTTTGGCCTTGGAGTACAAAATGAAGCTGGGCAAAGGCTAACAGAGTTTTGTCAAAAGAACATGCTGGTCACAGAAAACACCCTTTTTGAACAATCCAAGAGATGACTCAGTCTCTGAAATCAGACTGATTATGTTCTTTGCAGCCAAAGATGGAGAAGCTCTATACAGTCAGCAAAAACAAGACCTGAAGCTAACTGTAGCTCAGATCATCAACTCCTTATTGCAAAATTCAGGTTTAAGTTGGAGAAAGTAGGGAAAACCACTAGGCCATTCAGGTATGACCTAAAAAAAAAAAATCCCGTATGATTATACAGTGGAGGTCATGAATAAATTCAAGGGATTAGATGTGGTAGACAAACTGCCTGAAGAACTATGGATGGAGGTTTGTAACACTGAACAGGAGGCAGTGACCAAAACCATTCCAAGAAAAATAAATGCAAGAAGGCAAAGTGGTTGTCTGAGGAGGTTTTACACATAGCTGAGGAAAGAAAAGAAGTGAAAGGCAAGGGAAAAAGGGAAAGGTACACCCAACTGAATGCAGAGTTGCAGAGAATAGCAAGGAGAGATAAGAAGGCGTTCTTAGGGAAAAAAAAAGATGGCCTTCTTAAATGAACAATGCAAAGAAACAGAGGAAAACAATAGAATGGGAAAGACTAGGGATCTCTTCAAGAAACCTGGAGACATCAAGGGAACATTCACGCAAGGACAGGCATGATAAAGGACAGAAACAGTAAGGATCTAACAGAAGCAGACAAGATTAAGAAGAGGTGGCAAGAATATACAGAAGAACTGTACAAAAAAGGTCTTAATGGCCCAGATAATCATGATGGTGTGGTCACTCACCTAGAGCTGGACATTTTGGAGTGTGAAGTCAAGTGGGCCTTAGGAAGTATTATTATGAGAAAAACTGGTGGTGGTGACAGAACTCCAGCTGAGCTATTTCAAATCCTAAAAGACAAAGTTGTTCAAGTTCTGCATTCAATATGTCAGCAAATTTGAGAAACTCAGCAGTGGCCACAGGACTGGAAAAGGTCACTTTTCATTCTAATCCCAAAGAAAGGCAATACAAAAGAATGTTTAAATTACTAAACACTGTGCTCATTTCACATGCTAGCAAACTTATGCTCAGAATCTTTTAGGCTAGGCTTCAGCAGTATGTGGAAAGCTTTACAGCCTGAGCTACCAGGGAAGTCTTGAGGCTAGGCTTCAGCAGTATGTGAACCAAGAACCTCTAGATATACAAGCTAGGTTTCAAAGAGGCAGAAGAACCAGAGATCAAACTGCCTGTATTTGTTGGATCATAGAGAAAGCAAGGGAATTCCAGAAAAACATCTACTTCTGCTTCATTGACTATTCTAAAGCCTTTAACTGTGTAGCCCACAACAAACTGTGGAAAATTCTTAAAAGAAATGGGAATATCAGAGCACCTTACTTGTCTCCTGAGAAACCTGTATACAGGTCAAGAAGCAACAGTTAAAGCCACACATGGAACAACAGACTGGTTCAAAAGTGGGAAAGGAGTACATCAAGGCTGTATATTGTCATAGTGTTTATTTAACTTATATGCAGAGTACATCAGAGAAATGCTGGGTTGGATGAATCACAAGATGGAATCAAGATTGCCAGGGGAAATATCAACAACCTCAGATATGAAGATGATACCACTCTAATTGGAGAAAGTGAAGAGGAACTAAACAACCTATTGATGAGGGTAAAAAAGGAGAGTGAAAAAGCTGGCTTGAAACTCAACATTTAAAAAACTAAGATCATGGCATGTGGTCCCATTACTTCATGGCAAACAGAAGGGAGAAAGTGGAAGCAGTGACAGATTTATTTTCTTGGGCTCCAAAATCACTGCAGACTGTGACCACAGCCATGAAATTAAAAAGATACTTGCTCCTTGGAAGGAAAGCTATGACAAACCTAGACAGCATATTAAAAACCAGAGATATCACTTGGCTGACAAAGATCTGTATAGTCAAAGTTACGGTTTTTCTAGCAGTCATGTATGGATATGAGAGTTGGGACCATAAAGAAGGCTGAGTGCTGAGGAACTGATGCTTCTGAACTGTGGTGCTGAAGAAGACTCTTGAGAGTCCTCTGGACTACAAGGAGATCAAACCAGTCAATCCTAAAGGAAATCAACCCTGAATACTCACTGGAAGGACTGATGCTGAAACTGAAGCTCCAATACTTTAGACACTTCATGTGAAGAGTCTACTTATTGGGAAAGACCTGATGCTGGGAAAGATAGTAGGCCAAAGCAAAAGTGAGTGGCAGAGAATGAGATTGTTAGGTAGCATCATCAACTCAATGGAAATGAATCTGAGCAAACTCTGAGAGAGAGTAGAGGACAGAAGAGCCTGGCATGCTGCAGTCCATGCGGTTGCAAAGAATTGGACACAACTTAGCAACTGAATAAGAACAACAACATATTGGAATATATATGTCATATACATTGGAATGTGTGTGTGTGTGTGTGTGTGTGTGTGTATGGTCAATAAGCACATAAGATTCTCACCACTGGCCATCAGGCAAATGCAAATCACACTCACTTCACACTCACTAGTATGGCTATGATAAAAGATAAAAAATAAATGCTGGAGAGTATACAGAAAAATTGGAACCCTCATACATTGCATGTAAAGTGGTATAGCTGCTTGGAAAAAGTCTTTCATTCCTTGCAAAGTTAAACTTAGAGTTCCCATGTTACCCAGCAATTTCATTCATAGGTATATGCTCAAAAGAATTGAAAGCGTATGTCCCTGCCAAAACATTCACACTGAATGGTCAACTGAAGTATTACTCATAATAACCAAGGAAGGGAAATAGCTAAAACGTTAACTGAAGAACAGATAAACGAAACAAGATATGCTCATACAATGAAACATTATTCACTCATAAAAGGAATGAAGAACTGACTCATGCTATGACAATGGATGAACCTTGAAAATATTGTGCTATGTGACAGAAGTCAGACAGAAAAAAGCACATATTGTGTGATTCCACTTATGTGAAATGTCAAGAACAGGCAAATCTACGGAGACAGAAAGTAAGCTAGTGATTGCTAGGACTTGCAGAGAGAAAGCAACAGGAAGTGACTGCTAATGGGTATGGGGATGCTTTGGGGGGTGATTGAAAATGTATAATAACAAAAACTAAGACAGTGGTAATGCCTGTACAATGGACTTCCCTGGTAGCTCAGCTGGTAAAGAATCTGTCTGCAATGCAGGAGACCCTGGTTTGATTCCTGGGTCGGGAAGATCCCCTGGAGAAGGGAATGGCTACCCAATCCAGTATTCTTGCCTGGAGAATTCCATGGACAGAAGAGCCTGGCAGGCTACAGTCCATGGGGTTGCAAAGAGTCAGACATCAGTGACTAACACTTTCACTACTTTAATACAAGTACTGAATCATTATGTTGTACATCTGAAACAAATGTCAATTATAACTCAATCAAGAAAAAGATTCAATTCCCAATGAACATACAAAAACAAAAATATACATATACTGGGAATTCCCTGGCAGTCCAGTGGTTAGGGCTCTGTGCTGTCACTACTAATGGCACAGGTTCAATCCTTGGCAGAGGAACTAAGATCCCTCAAGTCAAGTGGCATGACACCCCCTAAAAATACACACACCTACACACACACTTAATAGCTTCATAATATCTGAAGTAAAAATTAATAGTAGTATGAGAAAAAGTTGATCATTTTTCATCATAGTGTGATATTTAAACAGTCCTTAATTATTAATAGATTATGTAGAAAAAAAAATCCAGCAAGAATATAGAAGATTCAAACAACATAATTAACAAGTGTGACTCAAGAGACATTCAGAGAGTCTGACAAACAACATTTACAGAACCCACAATTTCCTAAGGACACGTAGAACAATCAAATACCAGATCACCTCACAATATTTTACAGAAAAAGTATCAAAAGAAAAAGCGGCAATAAGTCAGAAGTTAATAAAAAGATTTGAAAAAACTAGAATTGAATGATAATGCAGTGGTTCTCACATTTTTGGTCTTAGAACCTTTTATACTCCCCCAAATTTGTGAGGAAGCTGAAAAGGTTTTGTTTATATGGGTTATATCTATTAATATTGATGAAAAAATAATTATATTTACAAACAAATTAGTGAGCAGCAGTGAGTTTGTTTGCACAGAAGCTACCATGGTGCTTCCTGGTCTGGAGGTTTTACTCACCGTGTTGAAGTACTCGACGCCAGTGGCTTCAAATGCCCGGGCCACAGCTTGTGTTGTGGCCACGCAGGCTACAGGGTGGCCATTGCCTATGGACTTGCCCATGGTGACAATGTCGGGGACGAAGTCTTCCCCCTGCAGCTGGAAGGCCCAGAAGTGCTTGCCTACTCGGCCAAAGCCCACTTGAATCTCGTCTGCAACAAAGACCCCTCCGGCCCTGCGGATGTGCCTGTGGCAGAGGACACACGGCTGATGGGAGACTGTGGTGAGAGGGAGCAAACCAGGAGTTGAGATGTGCTGGACTCTGAATCCTGGTGTTGCCAAAAATAAGGTGGGGTCCTGAGGCAGGTATCTGGCCTTTTGGGAGCCACTATTTCTTCAGGGACTTTGACAACTCTGGCAATAGGCCAGGCTGAGGTTGGAATTTGGAAGCAAGGCTGGGAGACCCCACCCTCAGGCAGCCTCTCCCACCTACTCACCCTGCCACTTCTGGGAAGTAGCCCGCAGGGGGAATGATCTGCCCTCCCACACTGGGCAGGGATTCAGCAAAGAACGCTGCAATCTGTGGAGGAGAAGGGAAAGGCACTGTGGTGGGGCTGAGTGGCAAGCTGGTGCATCGTACTGATGTAACATGAGTTACTATTATCACCGTGCCCCCACTTTGGGGTCCACATCGTATCTGAGTATCTGCAATGTAGATTTTTCAGGCCTCAAATCAATTCTTACCACCTGGAGGTAAGACCCCTGTACTTAGTGTGTTTCAGGTGAAATTCACTGACTTCTCCCCCATAAACCTGTTCCTTCTCTCCCCCGATATGGTGAATCCCATTCCTCCTAATTAGGACAGAAATCTGGGCCCATCCTTGATTCAGCCTCCTCCTTCACCCATCAGCTGGCACAGCTTCTGACTCTTACCCCTGTAACATCTTTGTACCCTCCTTTCCGCTTCTGGGCAGATCTGCTAGTTTCTACCTTGCCCTCCTGAGCTGCTTTCTAACTGAACATCTCTTCCAGTCCATCCTTCACTGGCCACCAGGGTAAAGCCTCAACCCAGACACTGAGCTCCTCAATGTCCTATTTAAACCCCATCACCGACCCTTTTGCCTACAACGACGACTTCTAAACTCTGCTCTGCCTTGGAGCCGTTTCAGAGACTACTGCTGGGATAAAGAAAGGACCAGTGGGGTGGGAAACTGGCCACCCACCCATGCTAAGCTTCAGAGCAATCTTTTTTTTTGATTTAATAGAAGGAGGTGCAGAGCATCTGAAATGCGTAAGCCAAGCTTCCCA
The DNA here is from genome assembly GCF_963930625.1 of Muntiacus reevesi. Lineage (NCBI taxonomy): Eukaryota > Metazoa > Chordata > Mammalia > Artiodactyla > Cervidae > Muntiacus > Muntiacus reevesi. The sequence continues at coordinate 217,143,997 of NC_089249.1, forward strand.
GCTCTGATTCTGCCAACCTTTTTGGCCTGTCTTTTTTGTAAATCCTGTGTTCAGTTGCCACTCTTTCAGCAAGTCTTCTAGAGAGCCTTCACACCAGTTGCTAGCTGCCTCCCTTCTACTGTTGCTGTGGCTGCTGCTCTTCCAGGGTAAGACAATCTCTTGTCTCCCCACTGCTCAGGCCAACAGGCCTTTGCAGGGCACCATGTCAGACTGACACCATTCAAGAGCATCCCCTGGTCCCATTACCTTCTCTCTTAAAACTCTGTAAAGGTACCTCATAGCCTCCAGCCCCTCAGCTAGAAGGGCACTTGCAGTCCTCTGACCTATGGTCCCACCCGCCTCTCTAGGTTTATCTTCTGCCTGCACAGCTTGACCCTGCAGTCACATGGTTTCTGCACAGGCCACTGGTCTGTTGAAGATGTCTTTCCTTGTCTACCTCCTACCCTGCCTGAGTGGCTAATGCCTACTTACCTTCTATTACTAAAATTAGTCAGTACCCGCTTTTCCCGACAGGCTCACCTTCACACCCACATCAGTCCAGCCTGGACCCCTGGACCCCAGTAATGTCCAGGATATATCTCTACCTAAACTCTCAGTTGAAACAATTAACCCCCCTCCTAGATTCCCAAAGGGCAGGCCCTGGTTCCAATTTCTCTCAGGGTTCCCAAGATCCAGTCCAGGGCAAGCAACATTTGGGGCTTGATGGACCAGACCTGTATGGATGTGGTTACCTTCCTGCCCTTCTCCTGTGCGCTGCTGACCACACGTTTCACCTCACTGGCGTAGGCCACAGCTGGATTGGGGTGGTCTTCCCGGTAGGGGCCCCGGTAGGTATCTGGGAGAGGTGCCTGTGGGGAGTGACAGCGCCACGTCATCCAGGCTGGGGTGCAAGCACCGACCTGTCGCCCACTTGAGCAGCGCATACCACGTGGACCCACTCCTTCTGGCCATCCAGGTCCCGGAACTTGTAGGGGCTGATGTCGATCAGGGAGCTCAGATGACCGTGATAAGCACTGGGGAGAAGAAAGGAGAGAGGACTTAGGCTCGTACTTTCTGGCTTGGCCTTGACAACTGTCCATCCATCTCAGGAAACAGTCAGGCAAGACCAAGCTTTCTGACACAGCCCCCAAGTCCTGGGGCCAGGAATGAACACAGGTCTTGGAGTCAGCAAGCCTTCCTGCAAGGCCACTATTTAGCTATGTAACAGTAGCTAACTGTTAAAATCTTTGGGTTCAGTTTTCTCCTCTGTAAAGTTGGGGCAGGGTGCTCTTTCTCTCTTGTGGTTGTGATTTTAAATGTGATAATGCTCTAACCCTGGGCCTGGGTCCTGCACATAGCAGATACTCAATACACTGGGAGTTACAGTTTTAACACCTAAAATGTGGGACCAACTCTCATCACCTTATAAAGCATTCTCTGCTCCCCAGAAGCTGCCACTATGGAAGAGATACTGGGTATACGCATGGGGACTGTCTTTGTGGCCAGGTCCTCGTGATCCTCTTCAGGCCCAGGCCTCTCATCTCTCCTGCCCAAGGCACCTAAAGTCAGAGCCTCACTGATTCCCAATAAGCGGCAGACCCACGCTCCTGGAAATGGCACTTACTGATCTAATACCACCACATCCCAGTGTCCCGTGTACTGACGTGCCAGCCTCAGGGCCAGGTCGTTGGCTTCTGACCTATGACAGAAAAGGTGGGTACTTCTTAAACAGCTGTCCAGGGCTTTCCCTCCTGGATAACTGCTTCCTACAGAGAAACCTGGAGGGGAAAGGAGGAACCCTTCTAGCAGCAAGAAGATTCTTAGGACACCATTCGTTAGTTATTCACTTGTTCATTCAATAAATATATATCAATGCCTTCAATGTGCTAGGAGCTGGGGGTAAAAATATTAAGTAAGACAGGCAGGCCCTGGTCCTCTTGGAACTTACGTTCTAGTATGTGTCACAAAAGCCCCAAAACGAAGACAGAATGATCATTTGGTAAGTGCTACAATGGACCCAGGGAGTCAAGAACTAGAAGGGGCTCTACCTTTGATAAGGGGTGTTAGGGGCTTGAATCATGTCCCCCAAAATTCATGTGTTGAAGCCCTAACTCCTAATATCTCAGAATGTGATCGTATTTGGAGACAGGGCCTTTCAAAAGGCGATTAACTTAATATGAGGCCATCTGTGTGGCCCTAAACCAATATGACTGGTGTCTTTATAAGAAGACATTTGGACATACAGAGAGACATCAAGGATTGTGCAAGATTGGAAAAAGGCCATGTGAAGACAGTGAGAAGGTTGCCAGCTGAAATAAAGGTGAGAGGCCTCAAAGAAACCAAATCTGCCAGCACCTTGATCTTGGATTATGACTTCCAGAACTATGAGACAATACATTTGTTTAAGCCACCTTGTACGCAGTGTTTTTACTATGGCAGCCAGAGCTGACTAAGGCCATACCTGCAGAGTCTTCAGGGTAAAGTTCCTATGCAGAGTGAGCAGCACATAAAGACCTTGTGAAGGAAAAGAGCTCAGGAAACCACAAGACGACAAAACCCAGGAGAAACCTGAGCGAGGAAGTGGGGAAGACAGGTAGGGCTGCAGAGGGGCCTGGATTTTCTTCTCAGTGCCAGAGGAAGCCACTGTAAAGTTTTAATCAGAGAAGGGACATGATTCAGGGCCCATATGAGGAGGAAGCCTCTCTGTGTATCTAATGGAGTAGAAAGCAATTAAGGTGCAAGTGAGGAGAACGAGAAGAAGGACACAAAGATGAGAGCAGGTGGTGGCCATGTAGATGGAGAGAGACGGATGGAGTTAGGAGACAACATGGAGACAGATGTGATAGGCTTAATGCAGGACTGGAAGGAGGGTGTGTTTCTAACTTGAGCAGAGGTGCACATGCCACTGTCATTTGCCAGGAGAGAGAGGGTGGTGGTGGTGGTGGTGGTGAGGGACAGCTGGTCTTCTTGGGAAGGGCTGGGGAGGCTGCCTGAGAATGTCAGGAAGAGCCAATGCCACAGTCCCAAGCGAGGTGTTAGTGAAGTCGATCAACTCTTGTCTCTTTTGGACAGGTGATATTAGACACATTCCAAAGTCAAGTGGGTATTTAGAACCTTGAGGCAGAAACACATGGGGACATCTGGGTCTAAGATACAAATGTGGGAGTCAGCAGCATGTGGACAATATATAATACACGGGAATGGATGAGGTCAGGAAGGGAGAGGGGCTCAGAGAAGACCAGTCCTGAGGAATGGAAGGGGAGGAATCGGCAAAGGAGACGGAGGAGTGGCCAGAAGTTGACAGAAAACCAGAAGCGTGAAATGCTCTGGAAGCAAGACCAGAAAGCATTTCCAGAGTGGTAACTATCAATATTACTGAGAGACACAGGAAGACAAGGGCAGCAAAGAGACCAGGTCTCCCCACTCCTACGCCTCATTATCCTCTGTACTCTTCTCTCCAGGGCACACTGGGTAGGTTCTGTGTACATGCCTTCATCTGCCATTTTGGCCGCCACTACTCCCAGCGTAGCATCTTCTGTCACCCAGTCACTAAACTGATGCCTAATGGTGTCCATTCTTGCTCTCCTCCAGCCCTGATGACATCACTTACCTGATTAAAGCCCTCTGATGGCTTCCCAATGCTCTTAGGATAAACAAGTACCTTACTTGACTAAAGAAACCCTGAGTGATGGGCCCTGCCTCCCTCCCCGGTGTCTCCTCCCACCCTCTGCCCTCCCTCAATGGCTGCCTATCAGTTCAACTGTGCTGGGGTGCAAATACTAGTCCTGCCACAGGGCCTTTGCACAGGCTGTTCTGTGTGGTAACCAACCTTGACAAGAATACTGCAAATGGAGCTGGCAGCAACCTTTCTTCCTCCTCATCCATCTAGCCCCCAGTCAACGCTTAGCCTAACATCACTTCTTCAGGGAAGTCTTCCCCAACCCTCTCAGAGGAGGCCAGGCCCCCCAACTGCTTCTATGCCTCACTATTCTCTGTACTCTTCCTCTAGACCAAGACTCCTCTTTGGTATTTTGTATTTCTTTGAAGAACCTTGGATGTTTCTGTTTCTTATGGCTCTTATGGAGCCGATTTTGGCTGTAGCTCCCAGCACCATGCCCCTATATTCTCAGAGCTGACAAAGGAACACATTACCTTGGTAAGCCCCAAAAACAATCCTAGAAGGGAGGTAACGACACCCCTTACAAAGAGAACAGGAAACTGGATCTGACAGAGAAGCAGCAGGGCCTGCAGCGGGGAAGTGTGAGCGCCCAACACACTGAGGGCTGCCTCTCCCCCAACTCAAGTCAGTTACACTATGCTTTGCCCATGTGAGCAAATCGCTGCCTCATCCTTTTGCTGGGGGCTGGCCATACCATAGTGCACTTACCCAGAATTCAGGAAATAAAACACACAGAGCTTCTCTGGCAGGGTCTTTGACAGCCTCTGTGCGTAATCCACAATGTTGTCGTGCAGGTATCGGCTGTTGGTGTTGAGCACCTGGTTCTGTTCGTGTGCTGCTTGGACCACGAGAGGGTGGCAGTGCCCAACTGCAAGAGGGCCACCTCTATCACACGGCTGGCTCCGCACAGCCGACCCCTCCAGGCCACCCCCAGCCCCAGTCTGTGAACCCAACTAGAGGAGATGCAGTTATGGAGGGAGAGGTGCAGAGGAAAGAGGGGAGTCTGAAGACAGAGATGCCAGTCTGGAAAGGAAGCCCTAGAAAGGAGTCCCTGAGATTCTGGCAGAAGGCAAAGTTCTCTGGCAGAAACCTGATCTAGAAAACCCATGTTCTTAAGGAAGCTTCTTGAGGTCTTCTTCTTGACAAAGATGGGGGGGGGGGTGGGATTTCAGGGATGAAGATGGCATCGGGGTGTCTGCTTGACTTTACCAGTTAGGGAGGCTGGAGGTAATGACTGCCAACAGCCAAGGCTTATAACCAGAGAATGAAGATTACTGGCGGCTCACCAAGTGTCACGCACACTCAAAGCAAGTTACATGAATTAACTCAATCCCTCCAAATATCTGGAAGTGTATATCTAGGATCATCATGTCCATTCTGCAAATGAGCAAACCGAACAGAGATTGAAGCTTGCCCAAGACCATAAAGGAAGTAAGTGGAGGACAGGGATATGAACGCAGGAAGCCTGAAACCAAAGCCCCTGCTTTCAGCTCTACTAACTTCCAATTTCCTTACTGGGTCACTGGACTCCCTTTCCTTCTTCGAGCTCTGGTGGCCTCATCTAGTTAACTGGATTCCTACTTAAGTTTCCTCGTCCAGGACCTGAAATGGTTACCAGGGCTAAAGCCTTGCTGTGACTGCCAGGGCCTGGCCAGGGTCCTGCTGGGTTGCTGATCATGGCTAGGCTGACTGCTGTTCTCTGAGCTCACCATCAGATCCAAGTGGAACTGAACTGCTAGACTTAGGTCTCTGACTCCTGCTGGTTTAGTACAGCTTTAGTGGTGTTAAGTCACTCAGTCATGTCTTACTCTTTGTGACCCCATGGACTGTGGCCCACCAGGCCCCTCCATCCATGGGATTGCCCAGGCAAGGATACTGGAGTAGGTTGCTATTTCCTCTTTCAGGGGGTCCTCCCAACCCAGGGATTGAACCCGGGTCTCCTGCACTGCAAACAGACATTTTACCATCTGAGCCACCAAGGGAAGCATTTTAGCACAGCTAGTGTTTGGATGTTTCCACAGTTTCCATAGAAAGACTGGGCCTCCTCTGCACATGGATGCTGGCTAAGTTGAACCTGAGTTCCCTGCACCTCTCTGCAACCTGAAGATTACCCCTGAACTAGGTTCTGTCTTGGCATGCTCTCCTGCCCCATCTTGAAGTATGATACTGACCGTGAGCCACATTGTTGATGCAATCGATGTATTCTGCCCCCTGTTCATCATACATGTACTGCCCTTGGCCCCGGACAATCTTAATAGGATCCTCAGGAAAAAAGAGTCTGCAGGAACTGCTGTAGGGACAGGCAACAAATGGACAGCCATGTCTGAAGATCTGAAGGAAGAAATCCACCCATCACAGGCCTCCCCCAACATCTTCCCAGTTTCTGGAAAGGACAAAAGCTTGAAGGGCAAGGTGCTGTGTCCCTGCCTCCGGTTCCCCCACTCCACAGGGGGCTGGAAAGGTGAAGGATGGGTTAAGAAGTTGCTAAAACTTAAATTGTTTAAGTCATTTGAAGACTATGTGGCTTCATACATATCTGAATGAATGTGCCCAGAGTCCCTTGGGTCCTGGCAAAAGGGGGCTGCTCCAGACCCACGGGCTCCCTAGGGCAGTGTCTCTTTGCTGGGGGTGTGAAGAGGGCTGACTCTCAGCCCTAGTGGTCCTTGCTTGCAGGCCCAAGCTCTAGCCCAAGGCTGCCTCACACTCCACGTCCCACCAAGAGCCCCTCAGACACAGGTCAAGGGTAGACTTTCTCTAAGGCTGCGTGTGAGCCGACTGCCCCCACCCCCACCTTTCGTCTGGACTTTCAATCCCTTCCTGGGTCACTGTCTGGCCGGCCCCAGGTCCGGAGAGCGGGCCACCACTGGGCGAGGTCTTCCCAGGCGCCCAGCTGCAGCTGCGGGGGTGGATAAGACGCTGCGGGGGAGGCGCAGGAAGCGACCGCCTGCCACAGGCTGAACGCCGCAGGGTCTCAGGGGCCGTAGGCTCGGGAGCCGGACGAGGCCTGGCGGAGGGGAGCCCCGCAGGCTCCGCGCCGGACGTGCGTACATCGTACGCGCCGCCCCCACGTCGCTGTCTCTGTACCTGAGCAGCCGCCGCCTCAGGGCCAGAGTCGCAGCCTTCCCACGCTGATCCGCCGCCATAGCGCTCGCGAGCAGTCGCTGGGGGACGCGGGGCGGAGCGTCCGGGCTCCGCCCAAAGCCACGCCCAGCAGAGGCCCCGCCCATTGTAAAGCGCGACTCAGGGCTCCTGTTTGCCCCGCGGCCCCGCCCCCAGGCGGTCTATTAGGAGTTTGTTCCTTAATTAATTTGGCTAGAGGCTGGTGGGCTCCTCACCCCGGCGAAGTTCCACAGACAGTGCCGAGCGGATGCCGGGTTTGTGCTCGCCTTGCCTAGCGCTGCCCCAGCTCTGGTTTCCGGACAAATCACCAAATCACTGACCTCGCCCTCCCGACTGCTGTGGTTTCCTTCCTCGGGAAGTGTACCTTGGTGATCCCGCCGCTGCGCCTGCACCCGAGGGGGCTCTGCGCTTCGAGAGGCCTCACCTGGGACCTCAGGCTCAGTCCTTGAGTTGCCTTCCCTCCCCGAGCATAAAATGGGATGCGCCGTAAGCTTGCCCTGGGAACGTGTGACAGGCACCTGGCCTGGTTCGGGTCTCAAGGCAGGCGAAGTCCAGGAGCAGCGGAAAGGGCGCCACCTTACAGCCCTGTGAAGGAGCAGCAGAAAGGGCAGAAGGAGAGCACAGGGCCACTTGCTGGGGCTGACCGAGGAGGTCCTGGGTGTGACCTCTGGGACTCCTGCTGGAATCCAGGCAGGGTGAACCCGAGCTATAGAACCACTGTGAGAATCTTACAGTGTTTAGGTGGAAGGAGAGGTAGGAGGCCCCCTGAGCCTTATGCGCGGCCAGGAGACGCCGGCTCAGACAGGGAAACGGCTGTTCTTAAACACTTAGCAAGAGTGAAGCGGAGGCTGGACTCCCAACTCCAGGGAGTGAGAGGAGAACGCCCCTAAGGTACTGGAAAGCAGGATACAGAGAGATATCCCCTCCGGGAACTTTCTGCCCTCGTGAAGCCTAGAACCAGGGCGGGAGGCTGCAGCCTGAGCTGGGTGGCCTGAGCAGGCTGGAGAAAGGGGAGGCTCCTGCTGTCCTTCTTGTCACCTCTTTACGAGTCTCAGCCTTCTGCTTCACCCCCTCATTGCTGATTTCTTCATTTCTTCTCCAAGACTTAAAGCTTTTTTTTTTTTTTTTTGGCTGAACTGTGCAGCTTGTGGGATCTTAGTTACCCAACCAGAGATTGAACTTGGGTCCCAGCAGTGAAGTGCTGAGTCCTAACCAGTGGACTGCCAAGGAATTCCTACTTAAGGCATTTATTAAAGAATATTTGGAGTTTCATTATTGTGGTAACATATACACAACAAAATTTACCATTTTAACATTTAAAAAATATTTTATTTTTGGCTATATTGGGTCTTAGTTGCAGCACACAGGCTCTCTAGTTGAGGCGTGAGGGCTTAGTTGCCCTGTGGCATGCAGGATCTTAGTTCCCCCACCAGGGATCGAACCCGCATCTCTTGTGGTGGAAGGTAGATTCTAACCATTGGGCAACCAGAGAAGTCCCCATTTTAACATTTTTAAGTGTACAAGTTCAATGGCATTAACGGCATACACTCAGGTGCGTCCAGCACCACCATCCATCTCCAGAACTTTTTCATATTCACACACAGAATGAAGTTTCTTACTTTTAAATGTAAAGCTGAATTAAACTTTAGGTATGATTCTTGAAAAAAATTCCTCCCAAATTAACCAAGGAAGTTTGCTTATGGCGTGTACTTTTTTTCTGAGGGCCAAGCCCCCCTCCCTGTATGTGAAATGTGGTCACTGGTTTTCTCAATGGATTTGATCCTCTTCTTTGGTAGAGAGACCCATAGATGTCTGTACATCATGCAGTTCCAACTTTGTATATGTAATGTGTATGCTTGTGGGCTTCCCAGGTGGTGCTAGTGGTAAAGAACCCACCTGCTGATACAGGAGACATAGAAGAAGTGGGTTTGATCCCTGGGTCGGGAAGATGTCCCTGGAAGAGGGCATGAGAACCTACCCCAGTATTCTTCCCTGGAGAATCCCATGGATAGAGGAGCCTGTGGGCTATAGTCCATGGGGTCGCAGAGATACGACTGAAGCAACTTAGCAGGTAGGCAGGAGTATGCTCGTGTGTATGTGTTTGTGTGGCAGAGGGAGTCTGAGAGTCTTGTGAGGGGCCTATCTTTGTCCCTGTCTTGAGCCCAAACATAAGCCTGTCTTGTGACTCAGGACAGCTCAGAGAAGTCAGGTTACCTCAGGAACTTTTCCAGCTTTGAGGAAGAGGGCGAGAAGGCCACAGTCAGGCCCAGCTCACATTTCACCTACTCCTGGGATGTCCAGAGTCAGGAGGGTGGAAGTCAGACCAGGACTGGCCATTTCCTGGGCTGAAAGTATCTACAAGAGGGGCAGGACAACACCAGGAAGCCTTCCCTCTTCCTGCTCAGAAAAGCCCACTCTTTTCTTCCTCTGGCCCCATGCTAAGCACTCCTGTGCCCATTCTCTCATGTCCGACCTTTGAGGTGGCATCGGAGGCCAGTGGGGCAGGGGAAGAGAGGAAGTAGCTGAGTTAAGATTTGAAGTTAAGGCATGTGTTTCTCAACGCAGGCAGCATTGGCATTCTCACTGAGATGGTTCATCAATGGGCGGAACTGTCCCTTGCATTTCAGATGTTTGATGTGCCTGGCCCTACCCACTAATGCCAGGAGTGTCCCCCAATCATTGTGGTAACCAAAAGCAAACCATGCATTTCTGGTAGTGTTCTAGGGATCAGGAGGACGGAGACTGGGGTAAGCCCACTCCTCTCTGGCCTCAGCTTCATCTGCAAAAGGGGGAAGTAATTTTTGTGACTAGTTTATATGCTATGGCACACAGTGGGGCTCCAAAAATGTGTTCTTTTGCTTCTGGAAGGGGTAGTTGGAGGCACAGCTGCCCTTCTTGGCAGGGGAACATGAGGTCCTCAATCCTGAAGCCTCAGTTTTAAGGCAGCGTGCTCCTCGTGTCTCTGCTGGGACTGCAGCAAGTCAATCACTATTGTATAGTTTGCTGCCCCTACCCCAAACTCTTGGAGGACTCTACAGACTCTCAATTTGGAAGTTTGCAAAACCTGAGAATATACAGCACAAGGCCAGAAGAGGGCAGCAATGGACCATGAATGGCCCTGTCCTGCCCAAAAGAGCAGGAAAGACCCCCCCCCCCACCCCCGCCACCACCCAGGTATCTGGGGAAGGGGGAACATGTGGCTTCTACTCTCATGAAGTTCTGCCCACCCAGCATCATGGTGCTCCCCATAGACTCCATGCTCTGCCAAATAATTTTGGAAAGACAAACTGTAAGATATCCAAGAACCTCGGTTTGATGCCCCAAGCCTGCTACTGCATCCTGACTGTGCATCCCTGGGTAGGGGGCTAACTCCTTGGAACCCCACTTTCCCCACATGTAAGGCAGAAATAGTGATACCAACCACATACGCCCTTTACAGGCTGGTGAGGGGATCCAGTGAGTTACCTGGGTGGTGTGCTATACTGTGTTTAATCGTTTAGTCGTGTCCAACTCTTTGTGACCCCATGGACTGTAGCCAGCCAGGCTCCTCCGTCGATGGGGATTCTCCAGGCAAGAACACTGGAGTGGGTTGCCATGCTCTCCTCCAGGGGATCTTCTCAGCACAGGGATCGAATCCAGGTCTCCCGCATTGCAGGCAGATTTTTTACTGTTTGAGCCACCAGGGAAGCCCAAGAATACTGGAGGGATGACTGACAGAGATGTGTGCAGTGATGCTGGAGCTCCAAAGGACACCTGGATGTCCAATGGTCTCCATCACTCATCACAGCCCCTCTGTGTTTTCCTTCATTTTCATGTTACTGACTTCCCTGGTGACCCACACGACTGGCTGAGCAGCATGGCCTGCCATTTATTCCCAACAGCTGAGGGAAACAGGGGCAGAGATTTGACCTATTCCTTCTCCTCAGCCAGCATGTGGCTGGACCTGTTTTGTTAGTTAGGAGGCCACATGGTGGGGCCTGGGGGTACTGCTCATACCATGACCTCCTTAGGCTTCAGTTCTTGGAGGGAGAAGGCTGGGATACCATCATGGCAGCCCCCATCATGTGCCTGGTTTTGCCACCTGAGAAATGGGCATAATCGCTGGACCCCTCTCCCAGGATTAAGGACCAATTGGGATGTAGAATTTTCTAAGATGACTGAAACAAGATCTCCTATCCCACATTTTCTCTTTAAAATATGACATCGACAGTTTTCCCTTGAATTAGGGTGAACCTCTGATTCTGGCAGGAAGTAACACCGTATGACTTCTGAGGCTTGGTTGCAAAAGGTGACACAGACTCCATCTGGCCCGCCTGGGACATTCACCTTGGGAATCCAACAGCCTTATGGTGAGGAAGCCCAGAACACACAGAGGTGTGCTGGCCATCAGAGGCCAGCCAACATCAACTACCGGGTGTGGGAAAGCTTGAGTGACAGCTGCTGAATTGAGCCCATTACTCCCAGAACTATAAGACAGAAAGAGAAAGAATCTTTTTTTTTTTTTCTTGGTTTGTTTGTTTGTTTTTGGCCATGCTACGTGACTTACGGGATCTTAGATCCCCAACCAGGAATTGAACCCAGGCCCCAGCAGTGAAAGTGCCAAGTCCTCACCACTGGACCACCAGGGAATTCCCAAGGATCATTATTTTAAGGCAACAGATTTTGGGGTGATTTATTATGCAGTAGTCATGGCTCATCAGATCAGAGAACACACAGGGGCTCAGTGACATGGGTGACTGGACAGAGGGCTCAGCTGGTATGTTAGCAGGGCTAGGCCTTGAGTCTGTGTCTTCCTCACTCCAAACCCCATCTTTGCCTTGAGCCTGAAATACTTATTCTGGTTTCTGGAGGTGGCTCTGGTCCAGGGAGAGTTCTCTTATCCCTCCCCACACAGCAATGACCAAGCTGAAACCTCACCTAGGGATGGCCCTAGGGGCAGTCTGCAAGGACAGACATACCCAGACACACATTTGTGATTTATTACACACAACAATATCCATCTACACAGAGAGGGGAGGCAAGTAGTTGGTCTGGAGCTGGTGGCCGGGGCCCCTTGTCGGGGGCGGGGGGGGGACCTCTTCTCAGAGCATCATTGGCTGAGGGCGCAGGCCGCCTACTCAGACAGGCGTGGAAGCAGCCCTGAAGCTCTTTTCATTTGCATAGCTCACTCAGAGGACCCATTTTTGGCAGGCTGACCAGAGATCCCCTGGGTGGGGAGACTTGGGGTCATTGAGGTCCAGACTCTGAGCTGGCGGTCCATCTGCTCAGGCTGGCAGTCCCATCACGTCCCTCATGTGGTAGGGTTGCGGTGAAAAACAGGAAACAGTAGACATTCCAGCCTGGGACCTCCGCCTTCGAGGATCACAGGGCTCCCTGCTGCCGGGTCCACGTGGTGCTGATCACAGAGTCTGGCCTTCACTCCTGACCAGAGGACACCTGTTCTCACAGCAGGCAGGCTGGTTCCTGCGGCCTGCGGCACTCGATGGGAGCTCAGCCCACTTAGGTTGCTTCCCACAGCTCCAGCTATGAGTGATGGGTGGGAGTCCTGCCCTGGTGAAGCCAGGGCCCAAGGGGGCCCAGAGTGGTGGGCAGCTGGCTGTGGCTGAGTGCAGAGGCCAGAGAGGCCACGATCAGTTGTGTCTGCCATTCATGCCACGAGCCTTCGTGGATGGCATGGCTCCGGGGCTCCAGAGCTTCAGAGGGCAGGCTGATGCAGGGCAGCGGAACAGCCGGAGTCTCTGCTCTCAGTCTCTGCTTTCGGTCGAAAGCCCAACCTGGCCTCTCTGCAGCCTCTCCTGAGCCAGGCAATTTACCTTCATCTCCTTCCTGGGAAAGCCAAGCCCCGAGGGAGCCCAGCAAGTACACAGCGCCCCCAGGGGGCCTGTCCGCTTTCCTGCCAGCTTCACACACTGATTGTCCTGGGGCTGGGCTAGGCACACTCTCCGTTAAAAGGCCACAGGTATCGGTGATGCATCCCGTGAAAAAAGATCAATATATTACTGTTTTGTTTTTACAAAAATTAAAAATGTCCATATGGATCTATACAGGTTGTAAACTGCGTGCTCAGGATCACTAGAAAAGGAGAGAAAGACTAAAGGTGAGGAGGGAACTGGGGGGCCCCAGAAGCCCTGCCTCTGATCTGGGTATCCCTGTCCTGCCTATTTCCTTGGGAAGAGGTATGGCCCCCCAATCCTCTCATCGCAACCTCCTGAATTCCACCCTCTCTTGGGGTGGGAGAAGGACAGTGTGGACAAAGTCCCAGGGGCTGATGGCTTTGCCCTGGCTGGGCCAGGGCTTGAGTGAGCCCTGTATGACCAAGAGGGTGGTTTGCTCACAACCAGGATCACAACCCCGGGCCTTGGGCCACACGATGGAAGAGTCAAATCTAGGGTTACTTGGGGGGACTCGGCTGTTCCATCACGATGTAGGGAGCGGCAGGCACACAGCCCCAGGGTTCCCTTGGCTCCCCCACTCCTCCTAGCTTGCCCTGGAGACTCGTCCCTGAAAGTTACCTTATGCCAGCAGCCAGGCACAGGCAGTCCATCGGGGCCCTGGAAGGGAAGAAGGTTTCAGTGACAAGGAGGCAGGGCTGGTCGGCACCTCCCTGTGCTCCACACACTCCTGCCCCAGGAGGAGCTAGCTGCAGCCCAGGGAGCTGAGGCCACTGGACCCCACTGAGGCAGGGCCTGAATGCCTGCCCCGTCCACCGGGGTAGTCAGGTCATGGGACATGATAGCCCCCCTCGGTGCTTCTTCGAAGCATGCCCCCATGGATTTTGCTGGGACACGAGTAGCTGTAGACGGAACCAGGACACCACGGAGTACAGGGCATCGTGCTAGACATCCCCAGGCCAGAGGCAGGCCTGGCCCTGGTCCCACCGAGCACCTGTGTGTCTTTCTGTCTGGCAGCTGTGATGCTGGTTCTGGCAGCTCACCCTGTGGTCCTGAGAGCTTTCAGACATGTGTCCAAGAATATCTGAAGGACAGTCCAAGAAATGGGATTGCCTTTTGGCCTGTCCTAGTCCCTGTGTTTGGATCTGAGTAGCAGACAGGATGGGCTGAGGTCAGGGTGGACACTGGGCTAGGGTGGGGAGGTGTGTGTGTGTGTGGGGGGTGGTGTGGGGGTGTGTGTGTGGGTGGTTGGAGTGGGAATAGTCTGGAGGCATCAGACACAAGCAGGCGGCCTGGAGGTGGAGAGCTGGTGATGGACCAAGGCTGACCCGTCAGTCAGCCTAGCATCCCTGGAGGACGCCATAGTGGACAAGACTTCACTCTGTTCTGAAGCACAGAGGCAGACCATGGACACGGGGGAGCACGCCCCCCCCCCCCCCCCCCCCAGCACTCTCATGCATCCCTGGGAGCTGAGGCTGGGACCCAAGGGGAAGTGGGGAGGAGGGACAGAATGGAAAGGAAGGCAGGGCAGGGCCGCGGGCACAGGCAGCTCAGAAGGCCCAGCACAGCACAACACACAGCACACGGCAGGCCAGGCTGCATACCGCAGGGCAGGCTCCACCGCCCCTGGCCAGGCCCCTGGAACCTGGCGCCCCTCGCCTGCCTCGGCATTTAAGATTCTCCTGTTTCAGAGACAAAGGCTTAATGACGTGGAGGGAAGTCTTGATCCAGGGCCTGGGGCTTGGGGCCGGGCCACCCTGTCCCCCTGCTGGCCCTGGTCCTTTTAGTGGCGCTTGCCTCCCCCCTGCTCTTCCTGTTTTTACCCATTGCCTCCTTCAAGCCATCTGGAGGTAGGGATTAGAACCCCTGTTGCATGGATAAGGAGACTAAGGAACAGAGGGCTAAATGACCCATTTGAGGTCAGAAGATTGGACTTTGGGGCTCCCTGGCCCTGCCCCTCTGGAAGGGGATACACAACATGGCTCCTCCCCCCTCCCCACAACCCCAGCAGAGATGGGGGGATGTGAGTAACTGGTGAGTTTCAATATGGAAACTCAGTTGTTTTTCCTGTCTTTTCTGAGTTCCACTGGAAGAGTTTGACATGGAAACCTTCCCTGCCTTCTAGAAGAAGAGGACTAAACTTTGGTTATCTCAGATATCAGGTCTGGGGGGCCACAAGAAGTTGTGGTAAAAAAGCAGGAAAGGAGAAAGGCTGTGAGGGGAAAGGGCTTTGGAACACGCGGAGGAGATGCAAGGGGTGAATGTGCAGCTACCCAGACCAGCACAAGCCTCCTCTGGGACAGGACAGACCCTCAGAGAGGGAAGGGTGGTTCCATCTCCCTTTAGGTCCAAGGAAGCTGAGTAAAGAGGAGCAGTGACGTGGCAATCAGACTCTGTCCCTGATCGGGCTTCCATCTTCTAGACAGGGTGGGTCCCTGGGCCTTGCCCATGGAGGAGTTACGACCAGAGCGAGAGGGATGGTAGAGATTAGAGGGTAGCCCCAGCAGTGTGGACACCCCAGAGCAGGGCCCATGGGGCCTCTGGGACTTGCAACTGAGCTCCGAGGACTGCAAAGACCTGGGTTGGGGCCTCCTATGTCTCACCAACACGTACCACAGGACATGGCTGGTCCAGGCCTGGGGGTCCCGGCTCGCCCTTCTGGCCTTTCATTCCTTTCCGACCCGGGACACCGCGATCCCCCTGGGCAAGAAGGAAGATGCGGTGTGATGGCGGCTGCCAGGCCCAGGTGCCTCCAATGTCCCTTAGAGAGATGGGCCTGGGGCCGGCAGCCCCCTGCCCTGCTGCCCACAGACCAGCCTCTCCAGCCTTCCTCTCCCGCCCACCCCTGCCTCCTCTCTGCTGGCTTCCTGCCTCCATGTCCTTTCCTTTCCACCTGCTCCCTCCTTCTCTTTGCTTGCCTCCCTCCTTCTCTCCTCCTGCCCCTCACTTTCTCTCCACCTCCCCCACCTTCTCTCCACGCTCACTCCGATCTCCTTTTTCTCCTCGAGGTCCAGGGAAACCCTGTCAAAAAGATTAAAGGTTAAACCTGACAATGAAGTTTGAGGTGTGTTCTGGTTATCTCTTCATCTCTCTACCTCTCCCACCCACCTCTGCCCCTTCCCTCCACACATATCCATGGTACAAGCTGGACCATCCCTGGCTCCTAGGGGACACAGATGCTGGGTATGAGGATGATGCAGAGAAAAGCCTGGTGTCAGGACACTGGCATGGCTTCCTCCAAAGTAGAACACCACTGCTGTTTCTGGGTGGAAGCCCTCAGGCAGAACTGCTAGCAAAGAGCTTTGTGTTAGGTCAAGTCAGGTGCAGCAGACACTGGCCCAGGCTCGGCTGGGGACTGAGACACAGGAAGCCCATGGAAGTTTATATCACCATCTTCAGCAGGCCAAGAGATGGTGCTCTCTGTTCTCTGCGCTTGGCTGAAACTCTTATGCACCCACCTACTCATCCACCCATTTGTTCATCTGTCCCTCTTCCCAGTCAACATTTCTAAGCATCCACTAGGAATTGGGCTTTAGGCTGACTGCTGAGGGCAGAAAACCAGATTTGATGAGTTCCCTCTTAGGCAGCACTAATGGTAAAGAACCCGTCTGCTAATACAGGAGACATAAGAGACCTGGGTTTGATCCCTGGATTGGGAAGATCCCCTGGAGAAGGGCATGGCAACCTATTTCAGTATTCTTGCCTAGAGAATCCCATGGACAGAGAAGCCTGGTGGATTACAGTCCCTGGGGTCGCAAACAGTCAGACATGATTGAAGCAACTTTAGCATGCACACTCTTACATTTATTATGCTGTTTATTTTCTGTATCTTCTGATGTATTGATATCATCAAAATCTTGCTGGCTGGGGAAAGGCTGCCTCTCCCAGAGGTAGCCAACCCTTAGATATAGCAAAGAGCTAGGCAGGGAGCATGCTTTTCAGATGTAAACCAACCAATCCTGGAACAACCTCCTCTATCTAACTTACATACTAAGTCAATATTTTCCCTGCCCCAAATCATCCCAGGGCCAGGTAGCAGGCAACTAGAGACCACCCTTAGAGCCCAAAGCCTGCCAGGATTATTCAAACAAGCCAATCCTAAACTATTGACTCTGCTTTGCCTTGCTTTCCCTAGAGAAATGCCAGTAAAATCCCTGCCCTAAGTTTCTCCCCCACTCCTTTCTGCCTGCCAACCAAAACTACTACGTCTCCATGTGGTCCCATGTGGGGCATGCCCTTTCCTTGAGAACTGTAAGCAATAAGCTCTTCTTTCAAAGGCATTTGACCTGTGTCATCACTAAGTCACTTCCATAAGTTAGAACCCCGCAAGTACAAAGGTACAGAGCTTAACATGACAGGCAGTGGGGTGCAGAAGATGATGATCAATACTCAGTGATAGAGATCTGAACCAGACACCATGGGGTAACAGGAAGAGGGACTCTTCTGTCCAGGTGTGAGGTCAGGAAAGTCTTCCAAGCAGATTCCCCATTTCAGCTGGGCCCATTGGAGTGGGCTGACTTTTTACTTTGGCCTCACCATGTGGAATGTGAGATCTTAGTTCCCTGACCAGGGATCAGGATCAAACTCCTGCCCCCAGATTGAAGTATGCAGTCTTAACCACTGGACCACAGTGGCCACAGTACTGCGGGCATAGAGTCCCTTTTCTCCACCACTACTGCCTCTCTGGGTCCACAGCTTGAGCTGGATTCAGTAGTGTCTTCTTCTCCTGGAACATCAATGGAACCTTCCAGTCAGAAACTCAGCTTAGAGTTCTTCCTCTTCCTGTCTGTAGGATGACACTTTCTCCCTAAAGTTTAGGGTAGGCACCAGAGTCCTTGCAGCCCTACCTGCATCTGGTCACCATTTCCCTTGCAATAGCTATCTGATTTTCCTGGGAACCACTCTCCCTTCTCACAATTCACCAACTCTACCCCCAGATCCAGGATGGAGCATTATAAGCAGGTCTGGCCAGTTAGGGAACTGCATTCTTATGGCCAAGTGACACTTCAGCATTGGCCCAGCTGGGGCTGATGAGAGTTGATGAGATTTTTTTCTCAAAGAGTAGAGAGTGAGGCAAATGCCTTCCTCCAGGATTTGGACTTAGAGTGATGCAAGTTTGGAGTCCTTGGCTCCATCTCATCATCAGGTGGAAATTTGAAGAATTCAAGAGGAAGAAGAGACAAGAGAGGGTAGAGGTTGGGGTGTGTTGACATACTTGAGCCCTGGATCTATATGTCACACATATGGGTTTTTCAGTTGAGTTAGTTTAAACCAATTTAACTTGTGTTTCCCGTCTCTTGCAACCAAAAGATACTTGACCCAATCGACATTGGATTAATACTTCTCCTCCCCTCCTTCTTGCAGTACTGCCATAGCTGAAGCCTTATCATCTCTCACCAGGATATTGCAACATGCTCCTCATTGCTCTTCCTACCTCCCTACTCCAATGGATCCACTCTCCATCCTCAATCATCCTCCATCTGTCATCTGTCCAGCTATCATCCATCCATCCACCATCTATCATCCATCATTCGCTTACATCAATCACTCATTTACATACCATCCACCCATCCTTCCTCTACCCATCCCTCCACCCACCCATCCTCCCTACTCTATCCATCATCCACCATCCACTCAACCACCCATCCATCCATCAAGCAGGCACCTACTCTGGGCTATGTGTTGGATTTGGCATTGTGGACATGGGTGGAACCAGTCAGTTGTAGTCCCAGCCATGGGGAATGGGGACACATCCAAGCCATCCAGATCAAGTTTCTGTATGGGCAGCATGAGGGCAAAAGTTACACATGGGAGAGACCCAGCCACAGTGGGTGGTGAGCTACTTACATCTAGTCCTGGCTCCCCGGGTCTGCCCTGAGAAGAGACAAAGAGGAGATGTGAGGAGGCTGAGAAGGAGGTGCTGGGAACACAATTCACAGCCCTGTGAATTGTCCACAGAACCTGAACTCTGGCCCCAGGGACCAGTGAAGCGTAGGGGTTGAGCCCCCAGGACTGAGTGATACCATGGTTGGGGGGCATTAAAGGAAGGTGGTTACCTTCTCTCCTTTGGTTCCTGGCAGCCCAATAAGGCCTGGTGGGCCAGCTGGCCCCTGGGTGGAAAAGGAATGTGTCAAGAGTCATGACTGTTACAGAAATTAGCCCCTCTAAGGATGATCAAGGCTCATGACACTCACAGGCAGGCCGCTGGGTCCTCTCTCACCCGACGAGCCCTTCTCTCCCTTTGCTCCATCCAAGCCCTGGAAGCAAAGGGGAAATACCAGTTAAGGGGGCCAGAGAGATGGCAGAACAGGAAAGCCTGGGGCCTGACCGGGAGGTGAGGTGTGCAGGGCAGAGGGACAGACTCCAGGCTCTGACAGGCCTAGCCCTGACTTCCTTTTTGTGCAAATATCAGAATGTGGGTGTGCATGTTTTATCTTTTCTTACACATGGGCTTTTTCAGTAATCCTGGATGGTGGGTTATGGTCACATCCATTTCACAGATGAGGAAAGAGAGGTACAGAGACGGGCAGGGACAGGCCCACTTGCACAGGCAGGAAGTGGCAGGGCTGAGCAGCCACTGGGTTTCTGAGTCCCCGTCTTGGACCTCATCCCTGACAGCAGCTGTTTATTCTAAACATGATCTGGGGAGGCCTCGGAATAAAACAGAACCAGAAGCCGCACATCTGCTCAAGCTACATGCTCGGCCCCACTCAGCTCTGGGATTTCATGACTCTGAGGCCCCGCTTGGCCTCTGAGCTGGGGGTACGGAGATGTGGGCTCCCCCAGGGTAAACGAGGGAGATGCAGTGAGGCCAGCTGGCCTCCCTGGGTGAGGGGACACGGGCAGACCACACTCACAGTTTTAATTGGAGAGCAGAGGACACGATGTTATGTAACATACACCAAAGCCAGGAGTTTGTATCCAGGCTGTGGGCAGTTGAGAGACAGATGTGCGCTTGAGGGGTGAAGAGGGGAGGGGGCAGGGAACGGAGAGGCTGAGTGTGGGCTGGGGAGCACCAGCTCTGAGGACACTGGCAGGGGCTTGGGAATGGCCAGGCCATGGGAAGACGCGGGGCTGGCCCGGGGCCGAGTGTAGGGCCCTCACTTTGCCTACGAGCAAGAATTTGGGGAACCAGCCAGGTTGTGAGCCTGCAGCAAGCAAGGGGCTGGGCTCCTATCCATGCTTCAGAACTCACCTTGGGACCCTGCATCCCCTGAAGGCCCTGGAGGAGGACGAGAAAGCCCCAGATTAGAAACGCCATCAGGCTGGATCCAGACCTCCCGGCCAGGCCCTCTTGCAGCAGCCACGGAGGCTTCCAGGCCACTCACTGGCCCTGTGGCCCTGAACTCTGGCCTCCCAAGCCCATACCTGGACTCTGCTCAGCCTGCCTTGATGTGTCTCCTCCCCCCTGGGGTATCCTGTTGTCCTCTGGGTCTAAGCCCGCCACCCTCTCCACATCCCAGCTGCTTCAAGCCAAACTTTCTTACCATGGGGCCTGGGGGACCAGGAGGGCCTGGGGGCCCTGGTTCTGCTATGATCTGGGCCTAGGAAGGGTCAGAGGTGGATTAGTTGTCCTTTGCCCCACCACCCCTCACTTACCCACACTTGAGCTCATCGGACATTGGAGAAACACTCCCTAGGTGCTGGGCCCTGAGCTCCACACTGCCCCCAGGAGGCACTGTGGTGGGAGGCCCAGTGCTGGCCTTGGGTCCAAAGATGGGCCTGAGCCGCGCCCCCCCCCACCCCCCTCACTGCCCTGAGCTTGGTCAGGCCTGGTGGCCCTGTGACCCAAGGCTCAGGGCCCCAGCCAGCCCTCAGCAGAGACCTTCAGCAGCCCCCTTACCAGGCTCTCCTGTAGCTTGTCAGATGCCGACTCTCCCTTCTCTCCCTTGGGGCCATTGGCACCCTGCAGGACAGGATGGCCTTGAGCCCTTTCTGTCACCAAAATTGCCACCCATGGGGCTCAGCACCTCCCCTTCCTTCCTCCATCAAGCAGTGCATCTTCAGGAGCTTTCCCTAAATCAGTGGGCATTCAGAGAGCATCTTAACAGCAGTATAAGTTGCTTCCTGTGGGGCAGCCAGGAGCTCTAGGAGCAAAGACCCGGGGTTCAAATCCTGGCACCAGCTCTCTAGCCGAGTGAGCCTTGTGGATGGACAATGGACGTGATGTTGTGGCAGCTCTTCGCATCTGGCCACGCGTGACAAAAGCAATGATAAAAATGATGATGACAGTGGGTCGCTATTCTCAGCCCTGGCTGTGTGTCCCTTTGTGGGAGGGGGAGGGTATCACCCCCATTTTAGAGCTGAGGAAACTGAGACCCAGGGAGGTTAGGTCACTTGTGCTGGGTTCCAGAGTCAGTGAGATGGAGCAGGATGCAAACTTGGGCTGTCAGAGCTCCCCGTCTAGTCATCTGCCATTAAGCGGAGCCTCCTTATTTCACCTTAAGGAGGCCTCTCCATGTAAGTGGTAGGTCTGTCTGCAGGGGAGGAACTGGGGGCTCCGAGTCAGGGCATCCCGGCGCTTTCTTCAAAGGCCCAGTGGGCTGGGGCTGAGACTGGGCTGAGACTAGGATCGCAGAGTCCCAGCCCCGGGCAGTCACCGTGGGGGGGGCATGCATTCACCTTGGGACCCTCATATGGGCAAGTAGCAGCGGGGATTACCCAGCTACTTACCGGGAGGCCTGACAAGCCCATCTCTCCTGCTTCCCCTTTGGGTCCTGCTGGTCCAGCTTCTCCTGGGTCTCCTTTCTGTCCTTTGGGACCCTGAAAATCACAGAACAAGATACAGTAGGCACTTTCCCTCCCCCCATGCAGAGCTTATTCTAAGCCAGGCCAGACCCTCCCTTCTTCCTTGTGGGTCCTCTCCTGCAGACCAAGTGATGGATGAACAGAAGGGCCTGGCTGGCAACACAGAGGGGCAGTCCCCGCCTGTCTTACTGCAAGCAGGGCTGCAGGGTGGGGTAGGGGGCAGAGGGGGTGGAGCAAGTGGGACTGGGTAGCTACTGAGGGGGTGCATGGGGTCAGGGACAACTCTGTGCTCACATCTCAGGAGCCAATGATGAGAGCCCCCAACCCCATATATAACCAACCATCCCTCAGTCACCCAACCAGCTGCTGCTGCTGCTGCAGTCCTTCATTCAACTGATTGTATAATGCCCACTCTATGCCACACACCAGGGACCCAGTGCTAAAGGCACATCCACAAATGTTAAGAGATACCCACGGACACTGTCCCATCTAGGCAGTATCATAAACATGCGTGTATACTTACACTAATACTAATAATGACAGTGAGATGACTCTTTGCTATTATATGCCAGGCACTACTCTCGAGTGTGTTCTGTGTGCCGTTATTTAACCCTCAGCCCTTTTACCACCTTCAGGAATGGAGGGACCAAGGAACCGGGGCTGCCAGAAAGTGAGTAGCTTGCCTGAGGTCTATGGGCAGAACCGGGATTTGCACACAGGCTCCAGAGCAAATGTTCTGTTTTTCAGAACTCTGCACGCACGCGTGCAGACACACACACACACACACACACACACACACACACACACACACACACTCAGCGACACAGCATCAGGCACAGCATCACCAAGGAAATGAAAGGCCCAGAGACCTTCTCTCCGTCGATTCCAGGAGCACCAGGCAATCCGAGTTCGCCCTGGAAGGGAATAGACAGCAAGGTGGGGGTTATGGTGCCCCGACCCCTGGCAGGGATTTGTGGCCAGGCTGCCTCCTCTGACCAGCACACTGGCCCTGGGTTGGGTCCCTGAGGTTGGACCTTCAGGAAGAAGCTCACTGCGTGCTTAGCACAGTGCCAGGCACAAACCACCCCCTCCTTCATTTCCTCAGTCCCTATGGGGAGGTGTGGCCATGGCTGTGGTAGGTGGAAGCTGAGGGTCCAGGCCACATAGCCCAGGGATGATGGCCGGGACCAGATCCTCCCTGATTTTAAAGTTGGGCTTCTTCTCCTGAGCCAAGTGGGCAGGTGTGAACGATATACACAGGCCATAGGAATGACTCTGTAACCTCAGGACTTTGTAACATCACAGGGGGCCCATTTACGGATTATATGTGTGAATGAGGCATTGCAGGGAGAAGCCAGGGCCAGAAAGAAGGCAACCTGCTTGGTGAGGAAGGAGCAGAACCACTTCCTCTGAGCCCTAGAGGCCAGGTCAAGGTGCTGGGAGAGAGGCAGAGGCAGACAGGAGACCCTGGAGGCGGGCCCTGGAGACAGACCTGGGGGGACCACACAGTTACGTCTGCACTGACCTTGGCTCCGGGGATCCCTGGTGGCCCTGGGGGCCCCTGTGGCCCAGGAGGACCCTGTGTGTGAAAGTCAAGGGGTCAGTGTTTAGGTGGGGCCTCCCCATCACTGCCCACCCACCTCTCCATCCTGAGGCCACAGATCATATAGCCCCCTTCCCACCTAGTCAGGTCAGGCCTGCGTCTTGGGGGAGGCCTGGCAGATGGCACCAGGTATTGAGTAAGACAGTACAGTGTCTGCCCCTCTGCCCTCAGTATACATTTCATCACAATACACTCCTGCTCAATCCCATGATAGCTCTGCACTGCCTCTAGAAGCAAATGTAAATCCAACCCCTGCTGGCACTCAAAGCCAACCCCAAATCATATCCCCAGCAGAGGCTCAGCACTGTACTCTCTGCCTCTCCTGTGAACTCTGGTGCTGTGCGCTGCTCCCGGGCATCCCTTGGTTTCTCGGGGAGGGGACCGTATCTTCACTCCCAAGCTTCTGTCCCTGCCCAGGCTTCCCTCAGGCCACCTGCCCACCATCGCCCCCCACCCCGCCTCATGCCCCCTCACAAAGGCTGCTGTCACCCAGCTCCCAGTTCAGCAAGCCCCAGGCCTCTTCCCTTCACCTCCTCTCACCTACCTACCCCCTCCTTTTTAAAAATTGAAATATAGTTGATATACAATACTATATATGACATACAATATTATATAATATTATAATCACTATAATATAGTGCTTCAAATCACTGTCCAAGGTTATGCTCATTTATAGTTATTATAAAGTATTGGTTATATTCCCTGTGTTATTCAACATATCCTTGTAGCTTATTTTATACATAATAGTTTGTACCTCTTAATCCCTTACCCCTATCACCCCTTCCCCCTTCCCTCTCCCCACTGGTCATCACTACTTTGTTCTCCATATCTGTGCATCTGCTTATTTTTTTTGTTATGTTCACTAGTTTGTTGTATTTTTTTAGATTTCACATATAAGTGATATCATATAGTATTTGTCTTTGTCTGATTTATTTAACTTAGCACGATACTCTCTAAATCCATCCATATTGTTGCAAATGGCAATTTTTTTAAATGGCTGAGTAGTATTCCTGTGTGTGTGTGTGTGTGTGTGTGTGTGTGTGTGTGTGTGTACACATCTTTATCCATTCATCTGTTGATGGACACTAAGGTTGTTCCATAACTTGCAACCTGCCCCTTCCTGTCGGTGCCTCCATTGAGATGCCCTGGTCTTACTCCTTCCTCCATTCCACCCACCCTCCTCCAGATTCAGGCCCAGCACTTGCCTTCCCGGTGGCCTCTCTGCCTCCAGTGACTCCACCTTCTGCACCATTCCCCAGCTAGCCTGCCCCTCAGTATGTGTTTTTCAACTTTACCCCTCTATGTCTGCCCAACGAATCCACTCATCCTCCCCGCCTGGCATCCACAATCCACCTCCCCCCTTCTCTGCACTCATAGGGCTTCTCCTTGAGGCTCTGGCACAACCACGCACAGGCACACCCCTGGGCCACGTCACGCCACACCTCGCCGTGCAAGTCTGGGGTGGGCACCGCTACCATCAGCCTGTGCGTCCCTGAGGCCTGTGGGAGATGGCTGAAATTGAAGCCCAGGTGGGATTCGGTGCTGACCCCCAGTCTTTGAGGACCAACTCCCCACACCCCAGCTCCTCTCCCCGGTACCTCTGAGCAGCTGGCCCCCTACCCTTCTCTCCAACTGGTGATGGGTCCCGGGTTTGCCTAGTGCCGGGACAAGGCTGAGGCCACACAACTCCCGAGTCTCCTGGAGCAGGCCTTGCCACACTCTTCTTTCTCACCCAATGGTTGTTAGCAGATCCAGCCTTCCAGCCTCTGGTTCCTAGAAAGGCCCCGAGAGGCCCTGCCTCTTGCTTCTGAAGGGTGGGCTGCCCTTTTTTGCCTTGGCCTCTGAGGAGCCCAGGGCCACATGGGCCCATTTACGGTGGCTCTCTCAGCATCGTGTGGGACTCCACACAGTACTGATTTCCACATTAGGTAGCTGGTGACGTTATCTAATATGTGTTAAGTCTCTGTGTTAAGCTACCCCTGGTCCCTTGTGTAAAAAAGTGTGCAAAGTGAGCGGATATTCCCCCAGGAAAGGAATGCTAAGGGTCCACCACGAACGCTACCTTAAGCGCGTCCAAGATTCTGCCATCGTAGTCAATTACCACCGTGTCTCCTTGTTCACCCTTGAGGCCTGGGGGACCCTGAGGCAGGAAGAGGAGGAAGAATTTCAGGGAAGAGCATGCTGGGCATTTTTGTTTTACCCCGAGAACCTAGTAACTGGGGCTGCATACAGGCCTGTGAACTGTGGGCCAGGTCTCAGCTGGACCCTGGGCAGCCCCCAGCATGGTGTCTTCTCGAATTCTCTCAGGAACTGGCACCCTGGCTCACTGAGTGAGCTTTCTGCGGGCCAGGCAGGGGGTTACATGAGGGAGAGGGGAGGCCTGGGGCCGGCTGAGGAGCACACCTCCACCAGGTCTGGAGGTGGCTGTGATCCGCCTTCGCGTGAGAACCGAAGCCCACGGAGGCTCGTCCTTGAGAGAAAACGGAGAGCCTGACTTTGATATGAAGTGCTTCAGATTTTTAAATGTTGGCAAACAAAAACTCCCAAACCCTCCCAAACACCGTGCAGGCCAACTACAGACCTGCCAGCTGGAGGCTGCCCTCGTACCTCAGTTTCCTAACCTTGGGGGGAGGCTGCACGCATCAGGTGCTGACACTCCCATTCACTCCCGGTTCTGAGTCCACACCCACCCACGCACATGTCCACACGTATGTGTCTGCACATGCACTTGTCGACACAGGCAGACGTGTGCCCTGCTGTGGGCCTCACCTTTCCCCTCTGAACCTCCCCTCGCCCCTGGACTCCTCTGCTAGAGCAGCAGGGGACGTGAGCACTCCGGTCAGGCTTGAGGCCGGCTGCACCGGAGAAGAGACCTAGCCACAGCCTCACTTGCCAGCTGCCTCCACGGTCATGGCCTTTATGGAACCATAAGGTGTGCACTGAACTGCCACACTCAGTGCTTAACCCAATTCCCCGGCCATCTGCACCACCAGGCTGCCAGCTTAGACCTTTGTCTTGGAGGAGGGAGGCGGCCTGTGGGAGCATGAGGGGGATGTGATTGCTCGAGATCACAGGGCCAAGAACAAGGTGTGCTGATAGGGGCTCATCACGAAAGATCTGGGACCAGCTGTGGTGGCTGCGCTCCAGCGACAGAGGTGAATTGGGAAGTGGGGCTGGGGGAAAGGCAAGGCCCCCATATGTCATGTAGGATAACGCCATCCATGACATATTGAAGTCTATGTTGAATGTGCCAAGGAAAAGAGTCTAGGAGGGCAGACACTTGACTGGGGAGGAGGAGAAGAGGGAGGAGGATGGGACTCTTCTTTCCACATCCACAATTGAACATTTTACCCAAAGCATGTATTAAGGATTAAACAGCAAACAAACAAACAAAAACAACCCAATCCACTAATGAAATATTAGTATTAAAAAAAAAAAAGACTCCAAGTTCTTGGAGCACCACTGCTGCTCTGGGGTATCTGGGGACGGGGACTTCGGAAGGAATCAGGTCCCTGGATCTCACTGGCGTGGCTGGGGTGGGGGGACTGCTTACCCGCTGTCCCGCTGCTCCATCAGTGCCTGGGTGGCCGGGCTCCCCCTGTGGAGACACGTGGCTGCGGCCAGGTGTGTATGGCTGAAGCCAAAAGTTCCCCTGCCCCCTCCAGTCCCCTCTTCCCCAAAGAGCACAGGGCTGAATGGCTGTGACTGGCATCTCCCAAGTTGAGGGAGGAACTGTGGGACCCTCCTCTGACCCCTTCTTGTGTAGACAAGATGGGCCACTGAGGCCCAGGTGCCCAAGGCTACACGGTGAAGGCCTTGTCACTACTTGAGACCACCTGCCACCTGACTCCAGGCCAGCCTCTGGTTGCCAGGGCCCAGACCTTTGGGCCGGGGACCTTCTGGACTCCCAGCTCAAAAGGGTAGAATGGAGGTGAAACCAGCCTCCTCCGGGATGGGCCTTCGGGAACCAGAGCAGCTCACATGATGTCACCTTGGGCTCCAGGGCTCTGTCTGTGCCTTTCTCTACCTGAGGCCCCCTTGCTCCCTGACTGGCCCTGCAACAGAGGCATCTGCTGTGGAGCTTCCAGGCTCTGTGGGCTTCCAGAGGAGGTCCTGAGAACCTGCCCGAGCCTGCCCTGGGGTGGGGGTGGTGAGTTCAGCACAGCCCCAAGGACTCAGGCCCCAGGCCCCCTTCTGCTTTGGTTGGAGAAGCTCAGGGGCTCAGTCAGGTTAGAAGAAGCCTGGCCAGGATTTGGCTGTTGTCTTAAGGGGATGAGGAACCAGGGAACACAGCCAGTTCCTGGCTCGGGGGAAGGGCAGAGTGGGGCCACCTGAGATGGGAGCCAGAGGACTTGAGGGTGTAAGGGGAGGCCAGTGGCCTGGATGATTTGCCAGGCCTGTTGGTGAGTGGGACCCTGGCCTTCCTGCTGGCCTCCCTCTGACCTGCCCTGGTCATCAGCCCACATGCCTGTGATGTAAAAGGGTTGGGTAGGCGCTTCACCAGGCAGGTGGGAACTGGGGAGATGGGAGGCAGGGGGACCACTGGAGGAGGGACGTGTACCTACCTTGGGCCCTGGGGGTCCAGAGAGCCCTGGTTGGCCTGGTATCCCGTCATCCCCCTAAGAGAGAACAGTGGAGGCTGCAGCCTTCAGACTTGGATGCATTGGCTGGGTCCTCTGGCAGTCAGCTGGCCATCCCCCCTCTGCACTTCCTAGCACACCAGTCCTCTCCTGGTAATGGCACTGATCACACTGGGTCAGCAGGGCAGTGCTCCCTACCCTCCTTTTCCCTCTAGGGCAGGGGTGGGGTAAGACCCACTTCTGTCCCCTGTCCCCACAAGCTGAGTAGGTGTGTGCAAAAGGAATGGATCGGCTGAAGGAGAGGTAATTCATTCCCTCCGTCAACAAACATCTCTGAGCACCCTCTGCAGACCAGGCAGACAATATTCCTGCTCAGTGGGTCAGAGGAGACCAAGGGCCAGGAAATATCCAGATAAATTCATAGCCTCATGTTGGGTAGTGGATGTGCCAGGAAGAGAATATAAAGGAATGGCGGGATAGAGAGGGACTCAGGGGGAGTGTGGGCTTCAGGAGATGGCTGGGGACGGCTCTTCGGAGGAGGGCACAGCTATGCTGAGAACAGTATGAGGAGGAGGAGGCCCGTCCATGGGAAACAATGGGGGAAGATCAATCTGGGTCAGTGGTTCCCAAACCCAAGTGCATGTTAGCACCTGAGGGCGGCTTGAACAGAGCATGTCCACCTCTAGTGTCTCTGACTCAGTGCCTTTGGGCCCCAAACACGCGGGTCTAATGAGGCCCAATGATGATGATGATGATACTGCTGGTCCAGGGATCACACTTTGAGAACCAATTTGATGTGGGAACGAATGATGTGCCTGAGTAATTCTATGTGTTTGATGTATTTCTCTAAGAATGAGTGAATGAATGAATGAATGAATGAATGTGATCCTGGCTTCTGAGACAGGTAAGAGCAGCTACCCACAGCGAGGACTTGGGTTTGGTCCTGCTGTGCCCAGCCCCTGCTTTTATCTCCAGCCACTTCCCACATCCCTGCCAAGAAGGCCCTCCACAGACGCCCCCATCTTCTTCCCAGAAACACTGGGCTCACCCTGGTCAGATCCACCTGGACACCAGGCTCCTCCTCTACTGGTAGAAGTGGCTCTGATGACCTCCACCCAGCATAGCCCATAGACCCTGAGCTCCTCAGAGAGATTCGCACGGGTGATGGGGCTGATAGTCCTGGACTCCACTCTGACCTGGTCCTTCCCAAGCTGAGTGATCCTGGGCAAGTCACTGCTCATGGGGGCTGTGATGCCCCCAGTCTCAGAAGGTGGTTCGAGATTAGAGGGAATGCATTGAAGGCCCTCGGCTCCCAGAAGATGCTCACTAAAGATAGCTCCTTCCCCCCACTTTCTCTCCTGCCCAGTCCAGGGGCCCTGGCTCCTGGAGGAGGACCATAGCCTGCCTTCCACCTGGCAGGTGCTGCTCAAGGAAGGAAGAAAAGAGAGCTGACAAGCTAATGGGTTTTATTATTCAATCCTCACAACCTGCTGTGAAGGTAAGGTAGGAAAAATCTATCATAATCTCATTTGACAGGGCAGTAAACTGAGGCCCAGAGAGGAGATGAAGTCACTTGTTCAAGGTTATAGAACTTGGTCTTCTAACCCTGCTGCTTTGGTTTCAGTGGGGGAGGAGGAGGAGAAAGTGGTGGGCTGAAGGAGCCTCCTATGCCCAGGCCTGAGACAGGAGTGAGAGGCACTCACCTTGGGCCCTGGGGGTCCACTTGGGCCCTGGAACAAGAGAAGAAAGGGTGTTAGACATCATCCCAGAGGCTGCACCTGGGCTGTCTTCCTTAACATCCTTGTTTTATAAAGGGTGACATCAAGTCCCAGAGGGTGGCAGAGCTGTCTCTGGAACCCAGCTGAGCCACCTGTTCGTATCTTGGACAGAAATCTGCATTAGATCCCAAGCCTTGATGAGTGGACTGCAGGCTCTCTCCCAGGGGTGTGGGGTTGTGAGAATTTTGCTGGGGTTGGGGTCCTGGCCCATCTGCTCCCCAATGGTGGGGAGGGGGGCAAGAGCCCAGGTATGAATGCTGGGCTGCACGCCCAGTCCCTCTGTGGGTGTGCAGGGGAGAAGAGCTTCTGGGCTTTGAACCACGGTCCTGCCTGCCCAGGCCTCTGAAATGCCCTGGATACTGACCGTTGCACCATCTTGTCCAGCTGCTCCTTTGGGACCCTGAGGAGGCATAAGAGAAGAGCACTGAGGTGGGGTGAGGTGGGGGTGTCACAATCGCCTGAGTCTGTATCTCCTGCCAGATCCCGGGCTGGGGCTGCAAGTACATTCTCTCATGCAAGTACATTTTTGTCCTTGCCAAACCTCTGAAAAGTGGGTATCACTGTCCTCACCTCACAGATGAGAAAGCTGAGGCTCAGGGAGTTATGTGCCCAGCACGACAAGGAATCGGTGAGCCCGTTGAGTAGTTGCCCTGCTAGAGAACCCTGGAGGCAGTCTAGGGGAGGTGCCAGCTCTGCAGTGGAGGGGAAGCATGGTCCCACCTGAGCCCCTGGGGGAAGGAAAGGGGGCGGTACAATGGGGTCTGACCCTGCTGTTTGGGTTAGGACTAAGGGAGGACAACAGTGGCTTCATACTAGGGAGAAAGAGAGAGAGAGATGGAAAGAAAAGAGAGAGAGAGGGAGAAGAGGCTGGTAGAGAGCTGCAGAGACAGGGTCTCAGGGTCAGGATTGGGACTGAGATTATAACCAAGGTCAGAATCTATATGCAGTTAGAGAGTGGGATTAAGAGTTGGGTCAGAGTCTGTAGGTGTGAGTTAGGGTTTGGATAACAGTCTGAACTGGGAGTGTGGATCTGGATTTGGAAATGAGTTTGGGGTCAGACCTGGGTTTGATCCCTGGGTTGGGAAGATCTCCTGGAGAAGGAAATGGCAACCCACCCCAGTGTTCTTGGCTGGGAAGTCCCATGGACAGAGGAGCCTGGCGGGCTACAGTCCATGGGGTCACAAAGAATCTGACATGACTGAGCGACTAACACTTTCTCTTTCTCTTGGGATCAAGGCCTACGTTGGGGTCAAGGACCTGGCTTGTGTTAGATTAAGGTGTGATTGGAGTAGGAGTCTGGGCTGGGGCTGGGGACAGGATAGGGTGGGGGCTGGTTCTGGGATCAGGGTTGGGAGGTTTGGTAACCACATCCCGTGTGGTCCAGCTACACGCTCGCTCTTACCACTGGGCCTGGTGCTCCCCTGGGGCCATCTTTCCCAGTGTCGCCGGGAGGGCCCCGGGCCCCAGGGGGTCCTGGGGGCCCTGGAGGCCCAGCAGCTCCATCTTGCCCGGGATCTCCCTGAAAGAGATGGGGCCAGCATGACTCTGAGGGTGGGCGGAGGGAGTTCTGGCCTCCAGAGAGAGGAGAGAGAGAGAGGCCTCCTCATAGGGGCGGCCAGATGCCTTCGCCTTCCCAGCATGTGGCCAGCTTGGAGGGAAGGGCCTTGTTACTGGGCCTCTTGCTACTTCTTGGTATACAAAGGGACAGGACAGGTCCCTTGGTGTATAAAGGGACATGACCTACACCTCTGCATAAGAGGCCAGTAGGATCTCGTACCCTCCACAGTATGCATCATTGCTCCAGCTGTCAGTGCCTGAAGCCCGGCTACGGAGTTTAGGTGAGAGGTGAGACATATCAGGTGTGGGACAAAACACATGTGCCCAAACAGCTCCCTTCCCCTTAGAAGGGAGGGGACTGTTTGCCTCCTGAAAGACCTTCCTGGTCGCTCAGCTCCGGCTTTATTAAGTGCTAGAGGCACACTCTCAGGCATTGGTCCCAGAGAAACACTGAAAATATTGAAAATTAGAAACATGTCCACACAAAAACCCATACGTGAACGTTCACAGCAGCTTTATTCACAATAATGCCTCACGAGAAACAATCCAGATGTCCTTCAATGGTTAATGGTTAACCAACTGGGATCCATCCATATCACGGAACACTGCTCAGCAATAAACAAAAAGAACCAGGGCACTGACACAAGCAACAGCATGGATGCGTCCCAGGAGATTCATGTGGAGTGAAAAAAGTCAGTCTCAAAGATAGCTACTAGATGACTGCATCTACGCGAGACTCTTGGAATGCAAATTTATGGAGATAGAGCACCGATCAGCAGTTGCCAGGGGTTAGGGATGGGGGTTGGAAAGGAGGTAACTACAGCTATGGATGGAGAGCAGGAAGGCTTTTTGTGTGGTGGTTGCACAAATTTCAAGAGTGATAAAATTGCATGGAAATACACAGATGCACAAATAAGTAAAATGGGTGAAATGGAATAAGGTTGGTGTATTACATCTATGTCAGTTTCCGGTCGTGGGATTGTACTATAGCTATGTAAGATGTCACCACTGAGGGAAACTGGATGGTGGGTACAGGGCGTATTATTTATTACAACTGCATGTGAATCTATAATTATCTTAAAAAAACAAAAAAGCGACAAAGGGCCACACCATCTCTC
This sequence comes from Muntiacus reevesi, assembly GCF_963930625.1. Classification (NCBI taxonomy): domain Eukaryota; kingdom Metazoa; phylum Chordata; class Mammalia; order Artiodactyla; family Cervidae; genus Muntiacus; species Muntiacus reevesi. Next base: position 217,176,050 of record NC_089249.1, read on the forward strand.
TCTTTCAGCACCCAATCTCTGACTCTCGGCTGTGTTAGTAACGGGTTAGACCTCAGGCAGCCAGAGCCCTCACCTTGTGGCAGGTCCCCGCGAGGAGGAGAGACTGCAGAGCCCCTGGCACTTCCTGCTGCTCTTGGGGGCGCCTGCCCAGTACTGGCTCAGGGCACAGTAATGGGGCATCCCTGGCTCACAGTGCCAACAGCTTCCAACCCACCTCTTGCCAAGAAAGGAAGAAGGCTTTTGTAGATCGGGCCCCTGCTGCGTGTCCAGCGCCGAGGGGTGAGGTTGTCTCACCCAACCCTGTGACCACCTGGCCAGGGCACTGCTACTTTTTTAACAGATGAAGAAGCCAAGGGTTAGAGAGTGTAATAATTTACCCAGGGTTACAGAGTTAGGAAAGGCAGTGTCCCTTCTGGCCACTGAGGCGAGAGTCTCTTTTAGACAGTTTTTTTCAATCTGTGGACCCCATGATATGAGAAAACTTGCCTCTCTAGACCAGAGCACATATGACATAGCTCACTTGTCTTCCCAATTAAAAAATTAACTGAAGTTCTCAATGGCCACCACACAAATCTTCTGACCAGTCTGACTTAGCCAGGGTCCTGACCAAGAGAATAGAACTCCAGCCAAAAGACAACGGAGTTTGGAAATGTTACCCAATCAGGGGGGCAGTGGTGGTGGGTGATTCCTGTCTCATTTTACCCTGTGTTAGGGATCAGCTGCTAAACAATTCAAAGGCTCAGGGTGGGAACCATTGATCTGGACTCTCCTTATCAAGGCAGAAAATGAATGACGACACTCGAGCATGTTCTAGAGGGTGTTTAACTTCTGAGGTACTTGGAATGAGGCTGGACACCCTTCTCCCCCCAGGATCGGATGGCTGAGGTCTCCCCCTAGGAATGCGGGATGAGTCAAGGGGAGCGTGCACATCAGCAGCCCAGACTCGGCCAGTCTACCTTGAGGATGCGGCGACCGTACACGTGATGGTCTCTACTTATAAAGTCCGGATTGAGCCTCGGGAAGACCATCTAGTCAGCAAACAGGTGTTTGATGAGAAAGGCAGGAGGGTGATTTGGAAACCACCAGGCTATTTCTGGAGGCAAAACCACTTAACCCAGCCTGGAGAGAGGAAGGGCATTGGAAGTGACGGTCCACAGTGAGAGGGTTACAGGCAGGAAGGCCAGGGGTCTCCAAATGGAGGAAATAGGCTGCAAGTGTCAGACATTTTTCATCTTTCTCTTAAGCGTCAGGAGGAAACAAACAAGTGTCAGATTTTTTTTCCTTCTCTATACAAATTTAAAAAGAGGCTTCTCTTAAAATTTTGTGTTGCCATGGTGACACCTGGCGCCACCTGAACTTAACTTTTCTCAAACCTTGAGCTAACAGAGGTGTTTTTCTAATGGACATGTTTGTCTTCAGCTATGTTAATGAACTATATATTTACCCTAGACTCTGTCTTTCTTCAAGTTGGTTCTGCTTAAGACTCAGAACCAATAAGGGCTCAACAAACTTGTTTTACTCATACATTGTTCTCCTAATCTATGTTAATGAAACTATATATTTACTTGGAAACTTCCCTTTCTTCAAGATTCATGTCAATCCTTTTATGGTCTGGGATGACTTACCTGGTGCCAATGTTATCTCAAAATGCATGTTGTAGGTGAGGGGCCTGGTGCCACTCTGAGTTTTGAGACATCTCCTTTCTCTAATTAACAGCTCGCTGATAGGGATATAACATACTGCTAAAGGCTAGCAGGGGGGCACTCTTTCTGCCCCCTTCTGATGTCTATGTCAGAAGCTTTCTCTATCACTTTTATAGTTTAATAAAACTTTATTACACAAAAGCTCTGAGTGATCAAGCCCCTTCACTGGCCCCCGATTGAATTCTTCTCCTCCAGAGGCCAAGAACCCCTGCATCTTTTGTGGTTCAGTAACAACCTTCTAACAGTCTCCAAAGAGGGCTGCTATGCTTGATCCCATCCCTTGGGTTCTTCTGCAAAGGGACCTCGCCCTCCCTTAAGAGCTGGAGTCCATTTCTTCACCCTCTTGACTTGGATGGGTCCTGTGACTTCTGTGACCAACAGAATGCTGTGGACACGATGCTGTGTCCCTTCTGGAGGTGGTTCTTAACTGGCCTCCCGCCTCTTGGAATGCTGCTCTTGGGACGGCCCTTCTCCCACCAGGCTGGGAGAGGCCTGAGCCACACAGAGATCCATGAGCGGGCATCTCCGGCTGAGCTCCCCACCGATAGCCACATGAATTGCCAAGACATGTTCTGTGGAGTCCATGGAGCCCATCCAGCGGGATTCCTCACTCTGCTTCAGACTCTGTTGAGGAGACCCCTGGTTTGGCAGGAGGCACTTCTGGGTACCCGGGCCCAGGGGGCATGGAGGGCTAGAGGAGACTCTGACCTACTGTTCCCACTCAGCTGGGTACCCTCTTTCCTGATTGCCATGAACCTTCACTTCAGGGGCTTGGGATATAGGATGTCACCCCCACTCACAGTGGGAGAAACTGAGTCTCAGAGGAGGAGGTGATTCACTTCACGTCACTCGGCTGGTAAGCAGCAGAATTGAACTCTGGGCTCAGGGCATCTGGCTCCAACCACAGCCTTCCCTGGGTGCAGGCTGCTCTCAGGAAGATCAGTCTCTAGTCTGGGCCCGGTGCCAGCCCCACTTTCTGCCTATCTATGGTGATAAGGGTGACCAGGATGTCTGCGTGTCTGTGCAGAGAATGGAAGCTTTGGCCAAATCAAGGTGCTTCGGGCTTCTACCCGATGGCTGCTTAAGTAAAAACAGGCAGCAAGATAGACCACGGGTGGAGAGGGGGCTGTCACTCACTTCTTTCTGTGATAAGCATAGGGACCCAGAAGAGACACTTATTATGATATAAAACAAACCACGTGGGGCCGGGGGAGGGTCTTGCTTGGTTCTTACCTGGGGGCCAAAGTCTCCTGGTGCACCCTAGGAACAAAAAACAGGGTGATACATCACCACTACTTCTATTACTTCTACACATGTGTGGAGTGTCTGCTCTATGCTCAGTGATTCACATACATGGTCTCACTCCAATTCCAACAAATATAACAGACAGACTCTATGTTATCTCCATTTCCATTGAGGAAACTAAGGCACAGAAAGGCTAAGTAACTTGCCCAAGGTCACACAGCTAGCAGAGCTGGGGCTTGGAGTGAGGCGGTCCGCTATCTATTGCCAGCCTCCAGACACAGCGGAATAGAACCCTAGAACTTCCAAATAATGATGGATGGTAACTGATTCACCGCTTGAAGTCACCAAGCTTTGGAGCAGTGTGCTATGTAGCGGTAGATGCCAAGACAACAATTTCTCTCTGATTTCAAGAGCGAGGTCTCCCTGCCTTCCTCATTTCTACGACTCAGTGGCATTAGCCAGAATTGGCATGAAGGCAACCACTCCACCTGCCAGCTGGTGCCTATTCTTTGTTCATCTACAAAGAACACTTAGTCCGTTACTTTGCGCAGTCTTCTGCATGAGAAGTTGGTTTTAATTTACAGATGGAGTAACTTGCCAAAGATGACACAGTTGCAGTGGAACTGGAATGCACACCTGAGGTCCCAAACATCAGATCCTGAGCCTTGCTCAGCCCCGATGGTGGACGGGAACCCTGGCTATTCTGACCCACACAGGGCACATGGCAGTGGAGGTTGTGGGTGGCGCAGCACAGCCTGGCCCTGTCCTGCTTAAGAAGTGTCTGTTGGTTCTACCACACCCAGGGCTGTTCTGGCCCCTGACTCCACTGTGGGACACACAGGTCTCTCCTCTCTCCTACTCCCCTCCAAGGCACCTGGAGTCCCAGCCCTCCAGGAGTCTGACTGTGACATTTAGTGCCCAAATGCCAGGGAAGTTCTTCTCACAAAGGGCTACAAATATCCTGGGGCTAGCTCTCTATCATTTGTTTTCCTGGGAGGTGTTCTCCCCATAAAGAATGCCATCAACAGTGTTCAATTCCCTGGGCTTTTTTGGTACATTCCTCTTTTCAGGTTTGATAATTTTGGAAACCCGTCATTCTGGACAGACTATGCTTTGACTTTTGTTACACTCTGGTGCCAGAAGAACTCAGATTCAACCCTCCAGGTACTTTAACTTGCCACATGTAAGCCTTGTAACCATTTTAGGAGGTAGGCACCACTAACCCCACTTCACAGATGAAGAAACTGAGGCTCCAGGAAGGGATGTGACTTGCCCAAGGTCACACCCTGGGACTGGGGTTTGAAGGCAGGTTTTTGGCCTCCTTTTTCAGCCTACCACATCTGGACAGCCTCCAGCATCACTTACCTTTTCCCCTTTGGGGCCTGGAAGTCCCTGGAGAAGGGAGACAGAGAAAGAACATGGGTGAGTAAAGAGGACTAGGCTGACCCCCTTCTGGCTTCCCTGAGGCTCTGAGGGCAGAAAGGCCTGTGAGGCTGAGCAGAGCTGTGAGTGGTTGAGTGAAAAGACATGTGAACCTATCAGCCTTGAGCTGCCCGTGCTGGCCCCAAGGGAGCTCTGCACCTCAGTCCTCACCATGAGGAAGACAGGGCACTGGGGCAGTCACTGGCGTCCTCTCTAAACAGGGGCAAATGTGCTAGTCACTCCCCCCAGAGAACAGAGCTCTCCCTGCTCAGCCCTTGCTGGGCCCAGACACCAGTGAGGAGTCACTGACTTCTGGGTCTGGAGGTGTGAGAAGGTGGAGGCGGCTCCTGGCAGGCCACCGTGGTTGCCATCACCCTCTGGCTGCAGGAAATATGTTTGTTTCAGTCTTGCCAAGTTATTAACACCAGGACTTCTAGGGAAGCGGGTCAGGTCACACACAAGGCACTGACTGTGGGGCTCAGAGACCCTGAGGTGGGGGCTAGGCTGCAGTGGGGCCAGTTTGGCGTTCACACTCTAGGTCAGGGGCCTCGATCCCTGGGATGGATCACTCCATCCCAAATCATGTTCTCTTCAGCTAGTAATGGATTCACTCATTCACTCTTTCAACAACTCATCCGTCTAGGTACTGGGTTCTTTCCTCCCCTCTTTCAATAATGCACCCAACATCAGTCAGCTCTCCAATCATTTGTTAATCCATTCATTTTTCTCTCATTTGTCTGCCCAACCATCATGCATGTATACATCCACAAACTCATCTACTCTTGCTTGCATCCAACTGTCTGTACAGTGTTTGATTCATCACCTCACTTGACTGTCCTTCCATCCACCCACTCATCCATCCACTCATCCGTCCATCTGTCCTTCCTTTCTTCCATCCATATCCAATTATTAATTTGATTATGCTATCTGTGTGTATCTTATTTATTCTGCTAAGGACGCTCATGGACCACCTCTGACCCAGGTGTTGAAAACTCTTCAGTGTGGTGTCCGCCATCCAACTCCTGAGACTGTAAGTGAGGGGATGCTATGTGCTGAGGGCCTACTGGGAGGGCAGGCGTTTTGAGGGCTGACTGGACATCAGGGACAGTGTTGTTGACAGTTTTTTGCACTCCCAGCATCCCTGTGGGGAGAGTTTATATGACTGTTTGACAAAAAAAGAAGCCTCAGGCTTGGGAGGTGAAAAGGCCTCCACAAGGTTGCAGTCAGTAGGGGGTGGGGCTGGATTTGAACTCAGCTCTGACGGTCAATGGCTTCTCTCCATGTTGAACCACGTTCTCAGTGGCTCCTCCCTCTGGCGTCCATGGTCATTCCCAGCCCCAGGGGCAGCCCCACCCCAGGACACCTACAACTGCCCTGTTATCACTTACAGGCTTTCCATCCAGACCCAGTGGCCCCTGGAAAACGAGAAAGAGAGACAGAGAGAGCACAGAGGTTATATCTCTTCTGTGTTTTATGACCCAGAGGCACTGAGTGATGAGAGACCAAAGCCTGCCCTGAGTTCATGGTCTTGGGTACATTTCGCACGGACTCTCTGGGTTTGTTGCCCAGAACCCCCTCCTCCGAAAACAGAGCCCATTTCTCCTTCAAAGCCACCCGCCTCCATCACCCCACAGGATTTGGGCATGCGACCACATTCCCTCCACCAGGCTGAGTGGCTCAGGAATGAGTGTCACGCCTGAGACTCTGAATGGTGGAGCTTTAGCTTTGTGGTGTCTGCAGGCGGCCAATGCCCACTGCACAGAAGCCTCCACTACCTCCCCGTCACCTGTCTACACAGCTGACAAAGCCTTGCTGAGCTCCACCTCCTTGGGGGGGAACAGAGGAATCCAATGCGGGTGCCATGGACTGGGTCTGCCTGGTCTTGACCCGCCCTTGCCCGCGGGGTCTAGCTGTAAACAGTCAGTTTCCCCGGCTGGGTCTCCAGACTGCCCTGGCAGACAGTCATCCGCCAGTTCCCCAGGTGAGGTGACGATAGCTACCTCTTGGCGCTCTTGCTGAAGGGCCTCACTCCAGAAGGAAACCAGGGCAGTTTTTAAAGCTGGTCCCCTAAGTGCTTCCGGCCACTCGCTTCACATTCAGTCAAGGGTCTGGATGTCAGGGCAATGGCCTGGGGGCAGCTGGGGTCCCAGGAGCTGGGGGAATGGGGCCATTTCAAGGGCCCAGGCCCTGGGGTCTTCTGGTGAGGTGCAATTTCAGTCCCCGCCCATCTGCAGCTCGGTAGGAGCTGCACGAGCTGGCCTGTCTTCTTGGGCCAGCTCCTGCCCATCTTGACCTGGATCTGTATGAAACGGCTCTTCTCTTCAGCAGTGCACTAAGAGTGGGCCTCGCCCCCATCTACCCACCATGGGCTCCGGCCCTCATAGGGCCATCCATGTCCCTCTGGGCATCTCTACCTGAGACCCCTCACCCTGGCCTGGCTTCTCAGCTGCCATAACACAGAGGGCCCAGTCCCATCCTGGGTCTCTTCTGGGGCTATCAGTGGCCTCCATACTCTGCCTGAATCATAACAGAAGCCCTGTGTAAGGCAGGTGTTATCATTCCCATCTTACAGAGGAGGAAGCTGAGGCCCAGTGAGGGGAAGGCATTGCCCCAGGCCAGGCAGCCAGAAGGAGTGGGGACTGGTGCCCAGATAGCAGGGACTTCAATTCTGTGTGGACACAGAAGCCCATACTGCACTCAAGCCCTGGCAGTGGTCTCACCTGGCCTCTGGCCACTCTCTCCCCCTCTTGTCTGCCCTTGTATCCCTCTGTTCAAACCTCCCTTGCTCTATCCCATTGCCCATTGGATCTTGCCTGTCCCTGGACCCCCAGTCACCTTGTCCAGAGTGGTTGCCAGGGCAGACTCTGTGCCCAGGCCCTGAGTGTGTCTGTCCGTCCTGCTGACCTGAGCCCAAACATAGTGCACCCTCTGCCCCTCTTTATTCTGCATGGTTTTAAAAAGTCATAATGCAGATGGAAATTAAAAAGAGACAAAGATGCAGCTTAAAATTAAGTAACATTCTTTCCTTTTCAAGAAATAAGAAGGCAAGGATGTAGAGAAAAAGGAAGCCATGTGTGTAATTGATGGGAGTAAATTGTGTAGCCACTAGGGAAAACAGTATGCAGGTTCCTCAAATAATAAAAAACAGAACCACCTTATGATCTGGCAATTCCACGTCAGGGTATTTATCCAAAAAAAATGAAAACAATAACTCAAAAAGATACCTGCACCTCCATTGCAGCATTTTTCACAATAATGAACAGAGGAACAACCTAAGTGTCCACTGATGGATAAATTGATAAGGAAGACGTGGTACACACACACACACACACACACACACACACACACACACACACAGAAATACTATTCAACTATAAAAAGAATGAGAGGAGCTTGCCTTTTCAACAACATGGCTGGACTGTGAAATGCGTTATGTTAGTGAAAAAGTCAGGCAGAAAAAGACAAATACCACATGATCTCATTTATGAGTGAGTGAGTGAGTGGAAGTCACTCAGTTGTGTCTGACTCTTTGCAAACCCATGGACTATAGTTGATGGAGTTCTCCAGGCCATGATACTGGAATGGGTAGCCTTTCCCTTCTCTGGGGGATCTTCCCAACCCAGGAATCAAACCGGGATCTCCTGCATTGCAGGTGGATTCTTTACCAACCGAGCTATGAGGGAAGCCCTCTTTTTATATGTGGAATCTAACACCAAACAACAACCCAAAAAACAAGCGTATAGATAGGGAGAACAGACTGAAGGTTGCCAGAAGTAGGGGGGTGGGTGAAATGGAAGAAAGGGTCAAAAGGTACAACCTTCAAGTTATAAGATAAATACGCTCTAGGAATGTAACATACAGCAATGATGACTCTAGTTAACAATACTGTATTGTATACTTGAAAGTTACTAATAGGGTAGATCTCCAAAGTCTTCATCACAAGAAACAAAACAAAACAGAGACTAAGGTACAGCTTAGAACTAAATGAAGCTCTTTTCTTCAAATACCAGGGGCAGAACACAGCAGACCTCACTGCTAAGTCACCAGCAGCAGCTGGTGACATGAGCTGGCCTTGGAACTAGATTGCATGATGAATTCAAGACACTCCTGATAAAGGCCAGGACACAGAGCAGGGCTTACTTTAGACTTGACTCCATTTCCTTCACAGGATCTGCCCTTGCCACAGCTCTGGGAGACTCGTGCCATGTCCCTTCCTACAGATGAAGAAGCTGAACCAGTGGGATTGTCCAAGGGCTTGAAATAGGCCCTATTCTCTATGGAACGCTCTCTCTCTCCGGCAGCGTGGGGTAGCAGGAGTGACAGATGGCTATCCAGGGAATCTGGGGAGAAGGCTCATAGGCTTTGCCTTCCTTCCAGGATTTCTGGTACCTCTGACTCCCTGAGTGAGGAGACTGTCCCTGGGGAAGGGCTCTCTGGACCCTCTTTCACTTTGAGCCTCTGCCAGGCCCAGTCCCAGTTGGCATGAAGCATGCGGTGCCATGTTGCCCTGCTTTTCTAGAAATGCCTGCTACAGAAGGGAGCCTGGGGATGTTCCCTTGGCTTCGACCCCAGAGGGGAAAGCTCAGTGCCACCACCTGTCTCTGAGAGCATTTTGAAGGCCAGACCTCAGCAGCCCCTCCTAAGAGGGACCAGGGACCTCTTGCCTTCCAGGCAGGATGCTCCCCCCTGCCACCTCCAAGACTGTCCCAGTGGGTCACTGACAGTGCAGTCTTGGTTCCCAGCTTACTAGTTTGTGAGAAGCCCCCTACATAGCAGAAAACCAAGTTTTCAATCCGGGGTCCTGCCTGTATTTGGGGTCCCAGGGCCCTTGGCTCCTGGGACTTGATAAAGTTTGTAGTTTCAAATAATGGCAGAGAGGGCACGAAGAGCAGCAACCTTGGAAATGCCCACAGTGAGGCTTAAGGAAAGTTTCGAGTTCCTCAGGGACTCAAAATTGGAGTTGTATGTGGAGAATCCCATGGACAGAGGAGCCTGGCAGGCTACAGTTCATTGGGTCACAAAGTCGGACATGAGTGAAATGACATAGCATGCACGTGGTTAGATATGATGCCAAGAAGATTTCCTAGGCAAACATAGAATGGTGATGTGCAGATATTTAGAGACCAGAGGGTGCTGGCCTGACTTCGGGGATGCAGCTGGCCCACAGACACGGCTTTGGTCTGTGGAGGTGGCTCTGGGCTCATCTCTGATGACACCAAGGCAGGAACGTTATGCCCAGGCCCTTGAATTCTCTGTCTGGAGAAATAGCTGATGCTTGGAGAGGCTGCTTGGTGACCATGGGTCACTGGAAGTCACTGAGGAGGGAACTCACAGAAGGGTGGGGTGGAGGAGGAAACAGCTTGGCTTTGGAGTCAGATGGACTTGCCCAGCTTTGGGGCATGATTCTGACCCCTCTTATCCTGGGAGAGGCTGCGGCCTGGGCTGTGACCCTTAGAGGATGGGCCCTCCCACAGTCACCCTAACACTGCTTTTACCAAACTGGTGTCCATGGAACACTGGTGTCTTCCAGGGTTTGCCTGGTGGTAAGGAATTCTATGGTCAAGTAAGGAGTTGTTGAGTTACCAAGTTGTGTCCAACTCTTTGAGACTCCAGGGACTGCAGCACTCCAGGCTTCCCTATCCCTCACTGTCTCTTGGAGTTTGTCTAAGTTCATGTCCATTGAACCGGTGATGCCATTCAACCATCTCATCCTCTGTGGCCCTCTTCTCCTGTCTTCAATCTTTTCCAGCATCAGGGTCTTTTCCAATGAGTCAACTGTTTGCTTCAGGTGGCCAAAGTATTGGAGCTTCAGTTTCAGCATCAGTCCTTCCAAAGAGTATTCAGAGTTGATTTCCTTTAAGATTGACTGGTTTGATCTCCTTGCTTTCCAAGGGACTCTTAAGAGTCTTCTCCATAGAAGACTTTTTTGAACCATAGTTAGAAAGTATCAATTCTTCAGCGTTCTGCCTTCTTTACTGTCCAACTCTCGTATTTGTACACAACTACTGGAAAGACCATAGCCTTGAATATATGGACCTTTGTTGGTAAAGTGATTTCTTTGCTTTTTAATACACTGTCTAGGTTTGTCATAGCTATCCTGCCAAGAAGCAATCGTTTTCTAACTTCATGACTGCAGTCACCATCTGCAGTGAAGTAAGGACTTATACCCTGTGAAATAGGTTTCTTTCCTGCAAGACTTGTCTGAGCCATCATTCTGCTTGTGGGTCTCCCAGAAGGCAATGTTCCCAGCCTCACTGGATCCCTTGCTTCAGGGCCTGGCTGGATCTGTGCAAAGCAACTGTGATGGCAGGCTGTGTGGATGAACCTGGTGTTTCCATGAGTTGGAGGGAGGTCCAAGCCTGGCCCTGAGTGCTCTGTGAGGAGGGAAACATTCTGGGGAAGGGTAGATCTAGTAGGTGGGCTGGACCGAGGCTGGACCAAGTCCAGGCTGAGTGCCCCAGCTGCTGACAAGTTGATTTTGAGCAGGAGGGGAATGTACTGGGAAGCCAGGCCATCTGGAAGAGCAGAACCCCAGATGGGGTGGTGGCAGGGCCTTGGTGGCAGGGGGTCTTATCCTATCCAGACAGCCCTCCCTTCCCCGACTATCGGCAGTTCCGACTGCTTCTCTCCCTGCACCTCCCACCAGAGGAGCCGAAGGAATGACACTGGGCAGCCGACAGAGTGAAGGCAGGACTTGGGCCTTCCCTGGGTTCAGATCCCCTCTCACAGCCTCAGCTTTCACAGTGATCCTGAGGGTCAGATGCCACAGCACTGTGCCTGGAGGCACTCAGTCCCTGCTGGCTCCTTCCCCTGCCTGATCAAAGCCATGGAATTCACCAGAGGTTTTCAACTCTTTCTGCCCTCCACGAAGCTAGACAGCTGTTTACAAGCCTGGGTTATGCTTTAAATCATTCCTCCCTGGTGCAGATCAGCTGAGCTCCAGGGCGATCCTGGATGTGTAGAAGCAAACAGAAACTTGCGCTGTGCTGAATCTCGGGCCAGGAGGACAGAGCCCCTGTGCTGGCCCATCCCCTTGCCTCACTCAACAACCTGAGCAGCCTGGAACCTCAGTTTCCTCATCTGTAAAATGGAGGTCATGCCGTTCTCTTAAATGACAAGTTCAACATGGGTCCCAAGATAGTCTCCTTGGTCTCCTCTTTCAGATCAACCCAAGTTGTGAGACCTACAGGCAAGCAGACATGGAGTGGAGCCTGCACTGGCCCTGGGGTGGGCAGTGCTGGGGAGGGACGTTTGTGTGGGCTTCCGAGTGGCTGGCAGTGAGATGCAGGCTGTGCAACTGCTGACATCTCTTACCTTTGGGGGTTTGCTCCCGCCCTCACCCCTTGGGTATTTCCTAAGCAGGGTTCCATGGAGCCATCTTTCAAAAAAAAATATTAGCAAGTATGGCAAAAGAGAGGAGGTTTCTTGGTGAAGTAAGTTTGTGCCATGGAGTATGCCAACTCTATCACTGGAGCTTCTCAATGTGGCCAGGGAACAAAGCCTTGGAGGGATTGTGTAGATTGTTTCCTCTGTGTGAGGCTGGCTCTGTTCCTCCCTGTTAGCTGTGGCTCAGGCCTCCCAACTGGTGAGAGTATCTGTTGTATGGAATTGAATCAATACACTGTCCGTGTTTAGACGGAGACAGGAGTAAATGCTCAGACCAGTCGGAGCTGGGTGACTATCTTGGTTTCTGGTTGTAATTAATGCTTACAGCTCCTGTCGGGGAATGGAGCCCCCGCAAATGCACCAGAACAGGGCCCCTGGATGGGGGGCTTACCAGGATTATCAGTCCAGGGTCCAGTAATTATGGCCCAGATGTTGACAATTCATCAAATTACAAGGCTGTTGGGGCCCAGAGTCCCAGCCTGGGACGCACGCTTTCCTGTGCAAAGACTCTCTCATTAGGGCTGTCCAGTGGGCAAGGCGGTGGATGGGCAGCGCCCTCGGGCAGGTCAGCACCATGTGGTTCTGATTTCTCAGGTCAGGCTGTTTGCATACACACGGGCCACAGCACGACTGTCTGGGCTTAGCGATTTCCCAGACTTGAATTCCACTGTAGGGTAAGGGAAGAAAGAACCCCCATTCTTATGTCTAGGCTGGCTGCAGCTTGTGTCTTGGTGGTGGCACGTGGCTTCTTCTGGGGAACCCCTTCCTGGGATCTCAGGCCCTTTGCAGAGTGGTCTCTGCAGTCACCTACTACACCTAACTCAGAGCGAGCTATGGGGACTCCAGCTGTGCGGGGACCTAGGAGCCTGCCAAGGTCGGAGCCCTGCCCTTCACTTGCTCCTTGGCCCTCCCATGCTGCCCCCTCTCACTCCTTGTCTGGGCAAGGGAGGGAGGGCAGGCCTGGAGCCAGGTTTGGTTTAGTCCATGCAGTTAAAAAAAAAAAAAAGTAAAACATAACCAAATTAGTTGCAACATTTAAAAATTGTAACATTTCACATAAATATCTGGAGTGTGGACTTTTACTGAAAACCTGAAGACCTGGCACCCTGGGTTCACTTGTGCCTGGCAGTGGCTGCTGGGTCCAGGGCAGTTCCCAGTGCCTCTCAACTGGCCTACTGTCCTGCTGAAGTGACCTGCCAGCTCTGTAGGGGCATTTGGCTTTGTGACCCTTGGCCTAGAAAACCCATTGGTCCCTTTAGCTCTGTGATTCTATGAGGCCGGAAAGCCAGCTGGCTTCTATTCTGGGGAGAAGACATGACCAGTGAACACGCTGTGTGCCCTGGAAGCAATTACACGTATGTCCATTACACATCAGGGCTAGAAGAAGGGGTGCTATGCCTTTGAACAGATCCCAAAATACCTGCCTAAATTACACATTTGCCTGTTACACGATTACCCTGTCAGATATCAGGAAAAATTGTTTCAGGGTAGGGTGAAGGGGAGTGACAGACCTGACTCCCATTGGGTAGGGGAGGATGGAAGCTGGATCAGTGAACTGAGCTTATCTGCTGAGAGCTGCCTCTAGCCTGGTGTCTCCAGCTCAGGCACGTGGGGCTGGTCTGATGGAAGGCAGTGGGGATGGCAGGCCAGCTGAGGCACCCATTTGGTGGTGCGATGAAGATCTAGCAGGATGGATCAGAGGGTGATGGTCCCAGTGTGGCTGAAACCATACGACGGCTAGTGGCCTGCCTGGGGCAGCACAGCTTAGCTGGCGGGACTGAGACACAGCATTGCCAGGACACCAGGGGACAAGAATGACTGACAGTGCTCACAGTAGACGCTGAGGCTGCAGGGACCCCGAGAGCCTAGGCTACACACCTGATCTGCCCTCTTGCCCTGAGCCGTAGTCTGCAGGGCCACTCGCCTGCTTCCTCCCATCCTCACTCATGTTTGAATCCCCAGCCTCTCTGAAACCTTGGGCTTTGAGGTAAGCCCTCCTTGAACCCCCAGCCTCTCTGAGACCTTGGGCTTTGAGATTAGCCCTCCCTGGTTTCCATGGGTGACACAGTTGTCACCCACTGTTAACAGATTGGGCTTCCCTGGTGGCCCAGATGGTAAAGAGTCTGCCTGCAATGCAAGAGACCTGGGTTTGATCCCTGGGTCGGGAAGATTTCCTGGAGAAGGGCATGGCAACCCATCCAGTATTCTTGCTTGGAGAATTCCATAGACATAGGAGCCTGGTGGGAGACAGTCCATGGGGTTGCAAAGAGTCACAAGAATTAACAAGTTGGTTGGAATGCTTAAGAATCCAAAGATTTCATATAAAAACCTGTACTTCCAGCTTCTCTTGAAATGTTAGAAGATGTGGTAATGATCGACCTGCTTGGGCTGAGCTACATGACCCCCTTAGATGGGGCATGTGCCCTCCCAGTTCAGTCGAGGCCCACTGTTCCCTCCACTCCCCTGCACCCAGCCAGTCTCCCCTATTTTGTCACCTGGCTGGCCCCTGGAATGCATCAATGAGCTTGCAAGCCTGCAATTCCAGCTCTGAACCTTCTCTCTGAACCGCGTATATGTCCAGTCCTCCACTTACCCTGCCTAGGACTTGGCCTCTCTCCTGGAACAGTCTCCACCAGCCTCCCTGCCTCCTTTCCCCAGTGCCCATTCTTCCTACAGTGAAGCAGCAGGGAGTCATCCCCATTGTTCTGCTTTTACCCTGCAGGCCTTGGAGTGAGCTGCTTAACTTCCCTGGAACTTGTTTCCTCTTCTGTAAAGTAGGTGTGGTGTGGATGGAATGATTTCCTATAGGTGACAGTGTCCAGACTAGAGCTGGGCACCCAGGGGGTTGAACGAGTGTGACTGTAATGTGTTGGGCCAGTTTCGGTGTACAAATCCAGGAAATGGGGCAGAGCTAAAAGATACACACACACCTTTGCCTTCTCACCTGGAAGTCATTGATCCTAAGCATAGCCCTGTTGGGCAGGTACCGTTAGTACCTTCATTCTGCCGATGAAGAAACAGAAGCTTGGTGAGGCCAGGCATAGCCAGTTTGGCCTGGGACCCAAGCCTGAATTTCCTGCTTAAACCCTGCATGCTTCCTACCTCACCATCTCTGGCTGCTCCTGGTACGGCCTCACCCCCACCCACAGGGCAGAGCTGCAGCTCCCCTTGCCCTGACATTCAAGGACCCCCTGTCTGCTCCCACGATCCTCCTTGCAGACCCACATGCCACCTCTGAGAAGTCTCCTCACCTTTTCCTCAGCCCACACAGTTCCTCAGTAACTGACCCACTGCACTGTCCTCCCGCCACCTCCCCTCCCCACTGTGATTCCCCCTGAGGATCCAGTGCCCACCAGAGGTCTGCCTCTGAAGGGTGTCTGTGACTATTTGAAGTGCCCCCTTCTCCAGATGGGCTTGTGCCATCCTGTCCCAGTGAATTTGGGCCTGAGTAGCCCAAAAAGGCTTCCCAGGTGGTATTAGTGGTAAAGAACCTGCCCACCAATGCAGGAGATCTAAGAGATGTGGGTTCGATCTCTGGGTCGGGAAGAAGGAGGAAATGGCAGCCCACTCCAGTGTTCTTGCCTGGAGAATCCCATGGACAGAGGAGTCTCACGGGCTACAGTCCACGGGATTGTAGAGTCAGACATGACTGAAGCGACTTAGCACTCACATGAATAGAAGGACCTGCCTTTGTAGGGAGATGACCCACTGGGGCCAATCTCTCCCTAGAAGCCCCTCCTGAAGGGTGGTTATGTAGCAAGGCTTGCATACCTCCAGTGACAGGGAACTCACTGCTTCCTGGGGAACCTGATGGATTTGCAGTTTCTGTTAAGCCTGGACCTTCCCAGGTTGGATGCTATTGCAAGTTCTCTCCACCTTGTGCCCCCTTTACGGAGGCAACCGACTTGTCAATGAAACTGAGTGCTCCAGGCCTGCTGGCCTTGACCCTCCTCTCCTGTTCCCTCCCAGCCTGGCCTGTCTCGGTTGCATCCTCTCCCTGGACATTGTCCGTGAAGTTCCCATCTGTCAGCCCCTCCTTGGCCTTCCAAACTCGGCTCACGCCTCCCTTCCTGCCCTGACCCCCACCACGCCTGGCCTGGGTCACAGACACGTGTCACAACCTGCACCTTCTCAGCCCTGACATTCGATTCTCTCTCCCACTCAATCCCAGCCTCCATGAGGGGAGGGGCCCTGGATGTATGTCTCACTAGTATCCCAAATGTCAAACAAAGTGAGGACACAATAATTATTTGTTGAGTGAACCAATTGCCAATTCTTCTGTGAAGTTCCCTACTGGCACCAGTGCTTGGCCTGGGAGCACCAGAGGGCGCTCCTGACCTGTCAGAGGCTGTCTTGGGCACCAGCTGACGCCTGCCCTTCTGGGCCACATCTTGGGGGCTGGGGACACCGGCTTGGGAGGGGCTCCTTCAGCCTCAAGGGCTCCTCCTGTTGGGGTCGGTGATCCCCGTGGTTGCAGGAACTGGCACTCACTGAACCCAATTTGTATGTCCAGTGCTAGGGCTCTCATGGGGTCAGTTAACTGGCTCCCCAAATGCCTGAAGAGGGGTCACATGGTCTGTGGAGCCCCAAAGCCCACTCTCTCTCCACTGCACGGGCAGGACAGAGGGCCAGTCCTTGATTTCAGGAGGATACTGTGTGGACCAGCTTCATACTCCAAATAACTGTTTTCTTTCTAGTCTACTTACTTGGAAGACCTGAGTTTGCCCCAGTGACCTAGTGCAGGTCTGTGAACATGCTCTTCCCAGCAATGGGGTGAGGGTGCTTCGCTGCCGGGGGAGAAAGGGGGTCAGAGACCAGCCTGGAGGGCATCACTCTGCAAAGGTGCTGCAAAGAGCCGGACAAATCTCTGCTGGCCTCCCATGGGCTGCCCCTGCCTAATCCCAGAACTAGACAAGATGGGAAGATGGTACCTGCCCTGGAGGTTTGTAATAGGAGCAGAGGGCTCCTGGGCCACTGCTGGGAAGACGCAAAATGCTTCCAAGGGTAAGTAGGGCTTCTAGAGACCAGGGGCAGGAGCAGCAGCTCAACCCTCTGTTCTTTTGGTTGCTCCACATGTGATACTTGAGGGACATGGGCCCAAGGCAAGGAGCCCAGGTCCAGGAACGCCTGTACTGGACTTTTTTTTGTTTTTGTACTGGGCTTTTGAGGCGACCCTGGGGAAGAGGAAGGGAAAGTCAGCATGGTGGCCTTTTCCCTGGGGCCCAACTGTGGTTCCCCAAGGTTCCAATCTGGGGACCATTAGCAGGGGCTGCTCAGGAAATCTGCTTTCATTTGCTCCACCTGGAATCTGGAGAACTGGGGAGCAGCCCTGCAGGGGTCAGATGAAAATGAGATGTAGGATGCTGAAGTCTAAAAACAGATGAATTGGGGATATTACAGATGAATCATTTAACTAATTACATTTTTACAATCAAAGCTGTTTTTGAACTATGAGGGTGCAAAGAAGCCCACGCATGCATGGTGCCTGGGGGTCCTTTTTTTGTTCACTTGATTAATCCCAAACAGTCTAACTGAGTTATTCGTTTCAAAATTGGTCCCAGGCAGAGGCCCTGTCTCCTATCCTGCATTTCAGCTCAGGGCTTGTGCTGGTCTCCTGGGGCCTAGGCTGGTGATGCCCCCCATGACTGACTGCATGCAGTGGGCAGCTCTGCCTGCCCTTCACCCCTGCCTCGGTTAGAGGATGCTTGGGGAACTGGCTGCTGCCAAGCATGAGGAGCTCTGGTTTTGGTCTCTCACCTGTCAGAGTCAGGCTGCAACTCCTGCCAGCCCTCTCTTCTCCAATCTTCCCTCTTTCATTTCATCCTTACTGGGACTTGTTTCAGTCGCTTGATATTGATAGCCACCTTCTGTCTGGACGCCACCCCCCACCCCCTCACACACCCTGCCCCTGTCTCTGTCCCGTAGGTAGGGAAGCCCTTCCAATATATACATCTGTCTTCATCCCTCTGGGTGAATGGGGGCCCTTCATTCAGTGTCATCCTCCTGCCTTTTCCTGCCCTTTCACAGAGTCACTGTCCACTGGCACACGGACCACACTTTGGCCCCTGCCATTTTCATTGTGCCTGTGTTGATGCTGCATGGAATGCTTACCTACCTTGTCCCCCTGTCAAACTCCTACTCATCCCTCAAAACAGGCTCCAACTGTCCCTCTTCTGTGAGGTCTCCCCTGTCCCGGGAGGAGTTAGCTCCTCCTTCCTCTGTGAGATCTGGGGCCTTGTCTGGCTGCATTGCAGCCTTACCCACTGTGCCATAAAGATCGCTGTGTGGGAAGGTCTAGAGAGCCTTCAGGGGGAGGCCGGGCCCCTCGTGCTTGCCACTGTGAGATCTGGCAAAGTGGCATGGCCACTCTAAGCTTCAGTTTTTTCAGTTCACAAAATGGGCACAAGTCATGGTGTCCAGGAATAGGATGGACTCCGAAACTGTGAAGTGCTGCACAGATCCAATCCCTCCTGGTTTCATTCAGGCCAAGTCTCACACTGCAAATGTGGACAGAAGGGCTAAGTGCATGCCTAGGGGCAGGGGTGGGGAGGGGGTCAACTATGGCTGTGGTCTCCCTGCTTTCCTCTGCTGCTCCTGGCCAGGGAAATGGAATTAGACATTTCACCATGAGGAAGATATCCCCCCTCTTGCCACCACCAATTTCTAACAATTGGGGCCTATTTTGAGGGATGAGTAGGAGTTTGACAGACATATGGATGAGGAATAGGAGAGAAGATGGAGTGAAGAAATTTTCTTCTTTAAGTTAGACCTGGTTTTCTGTTTTGTTTTTTAATGGAAAGCAGGAAAGGGTCCTAACAATTTGATAATGGGGCGGGGGTGGTGGTGTGGAATGGGGTGAGAATCCCAGGGCCGGATAGAAACAGGGATGAGGAGGAGAACATTCACTCTAAATATCTGTTTTCTCTGGGTGATGAGAGGAGAAAGACCCTTCTGCCAGTGCACAGTCTGAGCCCTGATCTGCTGCCGCAGCCAGTTTACTGATAGGGTGGCTGGTGTGATGGAGAGTCTGCAGGCTTTGCGCTCATTCAGGCTTTGCCATGAGGGTGGGCCTGGTGTCTCAGCCAAGTCCTATCATGGACTGAGCCCAGCTTCCTCCTCTGTGCAGCAAGGCCAAGACCATCAATCTCTCAGGGTGTGAACACAGGCCAGCATGCCTCCAGCAAACACTCAGTCCATGCACTTGCAGTCCTTACAGTCCCTGGCATGTTGGAAAAACCTCTGGGGGGATGGGAGTGGACAGTCCTATAGCTCAGCAGGTAAAGAACACACCTGCCAGTGCAGAAGACCCAGGAGATGCAGGTTCCATCCCTGGGTTGGGAAGATTCCCCGGAAGAGGAAATGGCAACCCCCTCCAGTATTTTTGCTGAAAAATCCTGTGGACAGAGGAGCCTGGCAGGCTATAGTCCAAAGGGTCACAACAGTTGGTCATGACTGAGCGACTAAGCACTGGAAGGAGAGTGTCTTTCAGTTTGTCAAGACAGCCTGCCCCCGTGGACAGGTGGTTTCAGTAAACAGAGCCAAGTTTTCTTGGCCTCCTGCCTGGGTCAGCCTCTCGCTGTGACCTACAAGATTCTACTCCATGCAGCCCTGGAGACCCTTCCAACACCCCCTTCTACCATTTCCTGGCACTTGCGCACTCACTCCAGCCGTATTGGCCTTGCACATACTCTGGACACACGACACTTGTTCCAGCCTCATGACCTGTGCGCTTGTTCCTCTGCCAGGAGCATTTCTCACCGCCTCCCCTAACTGTGACATCTTTTCAGTTCAAATGTCATCTTCGCCAAGAGCTTTTGGATTACTTAATCCGCATTGTCCCACCCAGTCAGCGCTCTCATCACGCTCCCTGCTGTATTCTCTGTCTGGGACCTTTTACTGCTTTGTTGGCTTCTTTACTTTGTTTCTCTCCTCATCACTGCAGGGAGGGGCCTTGGCACTCCCGTTTGGTGCTAGCCCAAAGGCCCAGGAAACTGTCTGACGTAGACACGACAGCCGATGGGCACACTCCCCTATTCCAGGGACTCTGTGCCACTGGCCCTCAATGGGCTTCATCATTTCTACGTGCCTCTGGCCTCACAGCCTATCACTCTCCTCATACATTCAAATACACAAATCTTAAGCACTGGAGACTTTACTAAATACACATTTTCAAGAACTATTTAAATTGTGTTCTGAAGGCGTAAAACAAACCCGAAAGTCATTAAAGCTCGATGTTAAGAGTCTAAAAGTCCAAATTAAAAAAAAAAAAAAAAAGGAAATGTGAGGATTTTGATGTTGTAAATAGGAGATGGTGAGAATTTTTCTATGCCAAAGTCAAGGTGTAGACACTACTGAGCCTTGCATGAGGGACAAATCTTTTTGTCCTAGAGAGAAGCCACAGTTTGGAGAGGAAAAAGGAGAGTTTGTGATAAGAAACCTCCAGGAAGGCCACAGTGACCCCTAGTTGTCCCGTCCTCTCTATCCGATGTTAATTTGCTGTTGGCTACCCTCCCCCATAGTTCCCCAAAGACTGCAACTGGATCTGATTCTCTTCATGCTACCCTCATATACGACACACCTCTTGGATTTGTTGAGCAGGGCCAATTCTGCTATTTATGAGATGACAAACTCACTTTATCAACATGAATGCTGATTACTACTCCTAAATGTAAGAGTTCTGTGTCAAGGGCTCCTCTGCAGGTCCCACCTTGGACTGACAATGTCCTGAGTTTAAAATTCCCCCTGTGCTGCTCATTTCATGATGTCTGCTGTCCCTGGATCAATTGAAATTTGAAAATTCTTAAATGCCTGGTGATCTCTTCAAATTCTATACCTGCAATTTCAAGTTCTACCACCAGATGGCAGTTAGGATTACAGAAATTTTATCAAAACTACTTTCATCTGTGATTGGTTCTAATGAAAATATACCCGAAATTAAAACAAGATACATACTTACACATACATCCATAAATTTTTACTTATCATATTGGCATAGATTTAAAAGTATAATACCCTTGATTGGCCAGGGCTTTGGGAAACATGTAGCATTCATGTGCTGTTGGTGGGAATATAAATTAGCACAGTCTCCGGGAGGGCAATTTGGCAGTACACATCAAAAGTCTTAAACATGTGCAAACCCTTTGGGCCAGCAAGTCAACTTCTAGACTTTTATTTTAAGGAGATAATTATGCAAATAAGCCTAGATTTATTCCCATTATGTTGACTACAAGAGTGAAAGATTGTCAAAATAAATAACATGACTTGGAGATTGGTTAAATCAATTACATATATGGCAAAATGCTATGCAGCTATTTACTTTCTATAAAAATTTCTTAATGATGTAAGAAAGTCTCATTCTATATTAAGTGAAAAAAATAGGTCACAAAAAAGTATGTCCACTGTAATCTCATTTTTATAATAATAAAAATAAAAACAAACTTGTACACAAAAGGTATGGGAAGAACAAACACCAAAATATTGAGAGGACTTATCTGTGGGTGGTAGGATTACAGATAATTGCTTTTTCTTTCTGTGCTTTTTTCTATTTTGGGAAGGTTTTTATAAAAAACATGCTTCTTTCGTCATCAGCAGAGAGCTACTCATGAATCCCTGCAGTAGAAAAGGACAGGCTGGCCTCTGTATCGGGAGACTGTGGACAAGGTGACCTCAGGCCCTTTGCGGCCCACAACCTGCCCCATGTACATACTTAGCTTCTATGCCCCTGTCCCTCTGCTGCCCCTATTGGGTCCACATATGGACTTAGTTTCAGCTGCTCTCCTCACAGGGTGGGGAGGGGCACCCTGGATTAACCCAGAACATGCAGCTGGCGCAATCTTCAGCGCAGCCACCCTGCTTAACTCTTTTCTTGCACTTACTTCCCTTTAGGAAGTGACATGTTTTTAGCACAAAGGAAAAGAAAAACCTCCCTGAGGTTGGTCTTGAAGTTTACTAAATTGCAGGAAAAAGCCCCTAAAACTTTTTCTAAAACTGACCATTCTCAGGGTCTCGGTAAAACTTTTATAGCTCTGAAATGCTTATTTAACCTATTGTTGGTAGCCCACTAGAAGGTATATAAAGCTCTGCTCAAGGTAATGATGGGGGTAATCTCCTTTCCTCTCTTCCGATGTCTATGTCAGAAGCCTTTTCTGTTTCCTTCCAGTAAACTTCCTCACTGCAAAAAAAAAAAAGAAATAAAGAAAACTGACTGCCCTCAAAGCCATTTTCCTTTCTAAATGCTGCCAATGTGTGTTGGTGATAAATTTCCTACACCTGTCTTTCTTTGCATCAAGGATGTGTGAGGTGAGGAAGATAGAGGTATTATTGAAGGGCAGCCACCTGACATCCTACACTTGGGCTCCGTGTGTATTCTCCCATTTAAACCTTTAACTCTGTTGATGTGATTTCCCCAGGTTCCAAGTACCCCAGTTCGCCCAGCTGAGCCAGGATGGGACTTGGGTCAGACAGATTCAAAGCCTGCGAATACTCAGCACATGAGGTGCCCCTCGGGCAGCCAGGCCCCTCGCGCTGCAGAGGTCACCTTACCCCTGGGTGACCACATGGAACCATCTGTAAGCAGAGCCCAGGCTGGGAGCCAGGGCCTCTATCAGCTGAGAGGTCCGAATTTCAGCCTAAAACACATGGACCCCTGAGCCTGCAGACTTTCCTTCCAACCTCCCCCCGCCCACATGGGTCTGCTTCCCTCCTATGGGGGGAAGCCAGGCAGGGTGGCACCTTCACCCTGGGGGCCCACCAAAGGGACAGCCTCTGAGGCCTGATGGAACAAGGGTGCTTAGAAACACACAGCTGGGTGAGCTGACTGGCTCCCCGCACTGGAGGCATGAACACCTTGAATTCAGCAGCAAGCAAGGCCAGCCCACCCAGGGAAGATGCCCGGATCTGTGTGGAATGGTGCATGCATGCTAAGTCACTGCAGCTTGTCCAACTCTTTGTGATCCCGTGAACTGCAGCCTGCCAGGCTCCTCTGTCCGTGGGATCCTTCAGGCAAGAATACCGGAGTGGGTTGCCAGTTCCTCCTCCAGGGGATCTTCCCGACCCAGGGATCCAACCCGTGTCTCTCACTCCTGTATTGGCAGGCGGGTTCTTTATCACTAGCACCATATGGGAAGTCCGAAGGGAGGAGCTGCATGCAAACTGGGGCTGGGTGACCTCAGGAAAAGGAGCAACGCAGCCCTGGGGTAACCATGGGTGTGATACCAGCTTCTCACCAGGCCCAGTCTGCTCAGGGCTGCCCAGAGACAAGGAGCCTAAGGGGCCAAGGGCACAGGCTGCCAGCATTGCCTGCAAACAGGCAGTGGGGAAGTCTTGCTGGGCTCTAACCTGCTTCCTTTCCAGAAAGCTCCCAACTTCATACTGGGTGAACACACCCCTCCTTTGGCCTCCCCATCTGAAATTCACAGACCCTATCTCTGACCTGGGCTCAGCACCAAAAACCTCACACACTATATGCTTAGTTGCTCAGTCGTGTCCAACTCTGGAACCCCATGGACAGTAGCCCGGCAGACTCCTCTGTTCATGGGGATTCTCCAGGCAAGAATATTGGAGTGGGTTACCATGCTTTCCTCCGGGGGATCTTCCCAACCCAGGAATCAAACCCAGGTCTCCTCCATTGCAGGCAGATTCTTTACCAGCTGAACTTCCAGGGAAGCCCCAGACCCCAGGCTTAATTTCCTGCCAGCCCTATAACAGCCCCACTCACTTGACCACCGTTTACTGTGATCTCACTTTACTAATCCCAGCTCTCTTCTTCACATGGAAGCAAACAGATTCTTAGTGCTGCTGGGGGGCTTGCCCCTGCTTCACAGTAGTGAGTGGGATTCAATTCCCAGCTGCTGAACTCTGCAGGGGGACTCTGGCCCATCATCCACAAAGCCTGCTGACCACCCCCACAGCCTGCTCCATCCTGGGAGGAAGGGCAGGGAGGGTGGCAGAGGGAGTTGAGGCTCTATGGGGGGTAGACTGGACCCTCTGGCAGCGGGTGTAGAGCTCCCTGCCCCTTACCTGGGCTAAATGACTCCCACAGTCAGCCAGCAGCCTCTCTGATGCTCACAGCCAGGGAGAAAGAACCTCTGGGTGTCATGCGCTCAGAGGAGACAGTAATGGGGGAAGCGCCACCACTCACTCCCCTGGAGCTTCCTTGGTCGCTCAGTGGTAAAGAATCTGCCTGCCAATGCAGGAGACATGAGTTCGATCCCTGGTCCAGGAAGATCCCACATGCCTCGGAGCACTTAAGCCCATGCGCTACATTACTGAGTCTGTGCTCTACACTCCTGGAACCGCAACGATTGAGCCTGCGTGCAGCAGCTACTGAAACCCGCGGGCCCTAGAGCCTGTGCTCCTTAACAAGAGAGGTCACCACAGTGAGAAGCCTGCACACTTCAACAAAGAGTAGCCCCCGCTCTACACAACTAGAGAAAAGCCCGCGAAGCAACCAAGATCCAGCACAGCCAAGAAAAAAAAAAAAAGAGAAGTAACCCTGGAGTGTAAAACGTAACAAGGTCATGCCAGGAGTGGTTCTGTTGGACACTTTCCAGAGCTCCTGGGCTAGCAAAGTGGGTAGGCCCAAGACATGAAGGGGAAATATTCTAGCAAAAACTTCTAGTTCCCCAAGACCCTAGCTGCCATGTCTGGGAATGTGAGGCCTGACTCCTTACTCCCTAGTCAGGAAAAGCTGCTGAGGAGGTGGTGGCGCCCTGACCCGCCGTGTGCTCCCGTGGGGTGAAGGTGGATCATGGCTGGCTTCACATTTCATTCTTAACCCACGCAGAGCTGGGTGTTTCTAATCTGAGGGTCCAGCCTGCTTGCTGCTGGGGGAGCTGCCCTGGCCAGTCAGGAGGTTCCAAACTCCACTCTGGACTCCGAATGGACCACTCCAGACATGAGGGAAATGCCCCCTAAATTTCCAGCAAGTCTTGTAGGCTAGATTTGTGACACATTTTTGCAGCTATCACCTCCTCTGTCTTAATTAATCCCAGCTCCAATGCTGTAAGGGAGGCTTTGAATCGCCCCGGGGCACAGAGCAGGAAACTGAAGCTCACAGAGGGCCAGAGCCTTCCCCAAGGTCATCCATATAGGAGACAGCAGTGTTGGAACCCATGCTCAGGTCTCCCTGATGCCTGGGGCTGGAGTGCCCTCCACAGCCTCCTGGGAAGGAGACTCCTGCAAGACTGGGGGACCCACCTCTGCCCCTGAATCTATGGACATTTACCCTTCCTGCATCCTCCTGGCCTGAGGCACAGAACAAAAGTGTCTCCCGACAGGATGGTCCTGTTGTACTCCCCTTCACCGGGCTCACCCCCTGCTCTTTCATCAGGACTTCTGGAGGCTGGTGTCACGGGCAGGACCAGACAGCGGCACAACCGCATGTCACCGTGCTTCTGTTGTGGCGCTCACTCGGCCCAGGCTGGGGTCGTCCGTTCCAGGTATAAGCTAGCTTTTAGGTTTAACTGTAAAAGATCTGAGAACGACACCAAAGAGGCCAAACGGGAACCAACCAGTCTCCGATTTGGAGTGGTGACAGCAGATGGGGAGCTGGGACAGGGAGTCTCCTGTTCCCTGGGAAGAGGACGACATCCAAGCCTGTGGGGGAGCACTCACTCCACGGTCAAGGACTGGACCCTGGGCTCAGGGCTGACGCTCTGGCTGGGAAGAGCAGTGTTGGGTGGTCTCAGCACGCCCATGAGACTCTTGGAGGCTAGTTGATTTGTCTGCAGGGCCGCTGGAGGGGCAGACGGTTCCTGCCAGGCCAGGGCCTTGCAGACTTGCACATTTTGCATCTCCACAGAACTAACGCTAATCCATCCACAGACAGACTGCGGCCTCTGAGGAGCAGAGGTGGAGGTGGGGAGGAGCGGGTGCAGACAGTTAAATAAAGGCACAGAGGAAGAAGATTGGCTAGAGAGTAAAGGGCAAAGAGAGAGAAAAAAATAAATGGCAAATTACCGGGTAGCCATCTCGTCCCGATTGCCCCTGTGGTAATTAATATGTCGTTAATAATTAGACCTTCAGTAGAAAAACCATATGGCAACACTTAGAACTCAATCAGGGCCCCAGATCCCGCCACCCCTGCGTCTGCGGAGTTTGCAGCAGAGGCTGCTGACGGACTCCTTCAAGGGGGAATGCAAGGCTGCAGCGGGCCTGGGGGATGGAGCACCTAGTCCCCACCTCATTGACCTGGCTGGAGGGGTCGCCGGGGCACACACCACAGTGTCTTCCTCACGTCAGCCGAGGCACATGGCAAGGACCTTGTGGAGTTCTAGGGGGTGGCGTCCTAGCTACCACGGACAACGCTCCTTCATGGGCCTCCCAGGTTTCCTGTCTGTTCCTGGGAATGGGGTGACCCGAGGAAGACAGCTTTGGAAGTCAGAGGTATGGGGACACGTTGACTGCTACCGGATGGTTCTCTGACCATCTTGCAGTAGCGGCTGCCCAGACACTGGACCACACATCGGCCTCCACTTCAGGTTGCCGTGGGAGCTACGGAGCCACCTTCCAGAATCCCATGGGGTCTTTGCCATGTGCAGCTTGAGAATTCTGCATTTGTTTAATTCACTTAGTCATTTTACAGCCAAGTTAAAAAACACAAACATACACACAACAAGACAAATTCGCTCCATAGCCCTCTGCGTTCTGCACTTTGGCGAGTTCACACAGACTAGCCTCCACATGACAGGAATGACTCAACTGTGTAAAACTGCTTCTGGCCCATAAATCTACACATTCCAGCTTTCTTTCTCATCGGGGTGCTGCTACATGCACCAAGACGTTCAGATTCTGAAGGGTGCGGATTGGGAAATGAATCATGGTTAAGTGGAAGTAAAAATGAAGCTGCTCATCTGAAAGGAATTCCTTTAGAAGGTTAATTTTGGCTCAAG
Source organism: Muntiacus reevesi (assembly GCF_963930625.1). Classification (NCBI taxonomy): domain Eukaryota; kingdom Metazoa; phylum Chordata; class Mammalia; order Artiodactyla; family Cervidae; genus Muntiacus; species Muntiacus reevesi. The sequence continues at coordinate 217,202,697 of NC_089249.1, forward strand.
CAGACCGTCATTGTGTTTCTTGAATGAATTCATTGGGATTTATCAGGCTCTGAAAAACTGCCAAGATGAATCAAAGGCGGACTTGTCATGGGTCTTGGAGAAGGAATGGGATTTCTGGGGCTGCTGTGGATCCAGTAGCCAACCCCTCCCTCCCTCACACCCTTCTCCAACTCAGCGCCCTTACTGGCCAGCTGTATTCTTGAGGTCTCTGCTGTCCAGCCCAGAGAGTCAAATATTTTGGCAAAAAGGAAAACAGACCCCAGAATCTAGTGGTTAAGCCCCACTTATTCTTGACATAATTGCCTGACTCCAGAGTCATTTCTGCCAAAGCACGTGAGATGAAAATATTTACGCAGATCAACTGCTGCAGAAGGGTTAGGAAATACAGGCATGGTGCTTGCGCTTCTGTGTACCAAGTTAAAAAACTTGAGCCAGAGATTTTGATGAGGAGCAGCCAGGCTCGTGCCAGCTCTCTTGGAAGGAAAATGGTCACAGGATCCTTCACTGGGCAAGTCAAGCACATGGAATCCTGTGCTTGCATTCATCTACAAATGCCAAAAGAACATGTCCTCTGGCTGAGACTGAATATTTTTTTTTAAGAATACACCTCTCTAATCAAATATTCTTTTCATAAAAGTGCTACAACAGAGAAACAACAGAGAAAACAAAATATCTTATCTTTCAGGAGCAGAGAACATAATCCAGGACACTTACAGGAGGACCTGCAAAACACAAGCAGAGAAGCCATAGTAAGTATCAAAGGGAGAGAGGGTCCCCTCATCCCAGCCAGCCCCTTCCTTGCACAGCTCCTGGTCACCCCTCTTTGCAAGGCTCTGATGCTGTCGTCAGCCCCAAAGCCAAGTGTCAGGGCAGAGGGAGCATCTCTGTCCTTGGAGGGACTGGATGGGCATGTGTGTGGTTATCCAGCAAGTTTTGGTTCGTGCATTCATGACATGAGGCTGCTGTTGCTTCCTGCTTGGGGCACACCCATGTTGGGCTTTGGTAGGCAGGGTAGGAATCAGATCTGTTCCTTCTTGAAGAATACATTTTGGAGCTCAATGGGGGTTGGTTCATTTCTGTGGAAAGGGAAATACTTGAGAAAGGAAACATTTTGGGCAGAGGGGAGAATACTTCTAAGAGGCATTGGATATGTGCTTGTGTGGCTGAGCAGATGTGTAAGGAGGTGGAGGGGGCCCATAGCCCAGCTCTGGGGTTAGCGGTTCTGAGCCTGGCTGTGTGTAGGGAAATTTGAAGGTGGCCAGTCTAGAAGCACAGGTGGCAGCTTCAGTAAGGCTGGTGCAGCAAGCTGAGACTTGCCCCACGGAGAACATGCAGGTATTCCTCACCTTAGAGTGTACAAACCACATTGCACATCCATGACAGCATTTGATCTACTCAGTAATCTTTGAGGTATGACAAACATACCCATGTGGCAGATGACAACACAGAGGCTCAGAGAGAAAGAAGTGACTTGTCTAAGGACACATTGTTGGTTAGGGATGGAACTTACGCCTGAAGGAAGTCTCCTGACTCTGAGATCCTACACATATTCCACTAAAAACCACAGTGCTGCCAAACCAGTCACTCCTCTGCTTGCTCCTCTCCAAGCCCAGACCTCAGTCTGAAGGGTGACGCCAGAACACAGAGGTGGCCCTTGGCAGTCAGCCACCCCCACATTTTGATGGATCAGCATTGGGTGCAGGTAGTGGGACCAGGGGTGAAAGAGGCCAAGATCTCTGACTCACAGAATTTTCCTCAGATGGATTGATACTTGAGAAAACAACGACACAGGAAGGAAGCTCAAGAAGCTCCCAGCACATCATGAGAGACCAGAGCCAGATTGGGCTGACTTGGGACGGGAGGCGAGGCTGAGTCCAGAGGGTGAGGCATGGTTATCTGGCAGAGGAAGAGGGAGCGAAAAGCTCCAAACACACCGAGTCATTGGGCATCGAGGGTTCAGGCGAAGCCAAGCAGGCTGCGGGAGGCGGAGACCTGGGGAGAAGGCAAGTCAGCCAGACCACAGTGTCTTGTTCCCATGTCATCATCTGGGGGTGGGGGGCGTGATCTGGAGGACAGTGGGGCCACTGAAGGCTTCTGCACAGAGGAGTGATTCGAGGGGTGAAAGTGGGCTTGAGGATGTGTTTCAGTTGTCCCCCTGTAGGTGACAGTGGCCTGGACTTGGGGACTGGCAGAGGAGATGAAGAAAAGTGAGTCAGATGGACTTGCCAGTGAGGACAGACAGAACTTGGTCATGGATTTAATGGTGGAGGGTGAGTGAAGAGGTGATGGGATAGAGGAAGGAGAGAGATGAGACAAAGATTTTTCGCTTCAAAAACTGATGCATGAGGTGCTAATGTCTGAGAATGTAACCTGATGGGGGGTGCGTTCTGTGCGTACCCTAAGTCTAGACTAGGGACAGGGCGGTTATTGGCCATGGGGACATCTGTACTGCTGGTATCTCACTTTCAGACAACTGCCCCACCCTGTTTTACCACAAAGAGAAAAGCCACAGATGGACTCACTATCACCTTCTGATGCCACACGCATACACCTGCCTGCACCTTCACCTGTGCCTGGCCCACTCCGTGTTCGGTTAACTCTGATAGAAGACATGTTCACATGGTGAGGTATGGGGACGTCATTCTGGCTTATATGTGAGTTAACCTGGATTTTCTGCTAACTAAAACATCCTATTTATGGCCAATCAAAGTACACTGTACCTCTGCTTTAATTATTAAAGAAAAGGATGCATTGACCAGAAGTAAAGACTGTTCCTGTTAAAAATAAAGAGCAAAATGCATCCCTTTCTGGGATGCCAATGCTGGTACTCTTTTGATAAGACAGCTTCCCAGGTGTCAAGGCCATACTGACTCACCAGGTACCTGATGAATTGTTTTATTTTTAAACCTTGAAAGAATGTATCCCTGACTTGTTTGAAGTTCTTTGTTCTTTTTTTTAAAACACAACATGATTATATTTGAATATACAACCAAAATACAAAACACCATAGTAAACTGATGGAAATGAAATATGGTATTTCATTTGTATTGCATGAAAATAGCTAACATCCCTAGTTATGAGTTCTTAGAAACCAGTAACAAAGACATTGATACACCAAGGAAAATGAAAAAAAAAAAAAGAAGAAAATGAAATAACACAAGTGACTAGTAAGGATTAAGCATATATGAAGATTACTGAGCTGAATGAAAACAGAAGAAAAGCAATTTCTTTGTAATATCACATTGCCAAAGATTAAAAATGTAACATTTATGCAGTTTCAGGAAACATACCTATATAAACACTGGGGGATAAGACTGATGAAGTCCCAACTATATATATATAGTAGGGAAAAATATATTATAATTTAATTATATAATCTATAATTCTAAGTTCAAACTCAGTCCAAATTCTGAGTGTGGACTCAGAATTATAAAATTTGGGTATCCTTAGTTCTAGCAGGTTCAATTTATTGGAATTATTTCTACAAATTAGTCGGATAAATTTAATCTATATAGGCCATGTTTACCACATAGAAAATTTGTAGCTAATATACATACCCCCAAAATGACATGCATATTAATTTATCAATAAATCCAAAAGGATGTACACAAGATTTCATTAATAGTAGATAACAGATATAGAGGTAGCAGAATTAGAGGAGGAAAAAAGCCATTTAATAAGTAAAACATTACACTTCACAAATTGCCATATCCTTTGAAAGCTTGAAAAAGATGATTTTTTATGAATTAATTTTAAATTTCCCTGTGATAAGTTAAAAATTTAAATATATGCAGTTACGGGAGCAATGAAATGAAGCCTTGAAACTACACCATCCTGAGCAGTGTAACAATATCTCCATCATTCAAGCTCCTGAGATATAGTCCAATGGCAGCAATAGAACAGTCAACTTGCCTGGTTACTATTCTCTCCAGTATCACCCTTTAGGTCATTTTCAAACTTGAGACTTCTCAGCCTGTTTTTCTGATCTACAGGGAATGTCTATTGCAACACATTGATGAGGAATCTCCATACTTTTTGAAGATTGTCTTGGCTTTACTGAATATGGTGGTAGAAGCAATGGCATCAGTTTTCCTATTTAGTCATCAAAATCATTATCACCAAGGGAGTTCTCCTGGGCCCAGAGGTGGGAGTGAACACTTGAAATGAGGAATACTGCATCAGGTCTGGTGGTACCAATTGTTGAGATTAGAAACAAAGAAGACAAAAGCATATTTTCTTGGAACTATCATCTCCCTGTGGTTTACAGTTGAGATTTATACATTAAGGAACTCCAAAGGGAGAAGAATGTTCCTGATGATGACAGATATCCTCAAGTTATTTAGGTCTTTCTTTCACCATGTTCACCTCAAATCCCATCTTCTCCCTTCTTTCTGTGGATAATCAAATACTCTTGTTTCACTGTGTACAATTTTCTGCCGCACTAGTATCTAAGTCACAGGCTCTTCAGGATCACTCAAAAACTATTCATAACAGTCACTGGGAGTACAGAGTTGGATACAATAGCCTAACACTTCCAAGATGTCAATAGGTAATGATGAAGATAGGCACACAAAATGATTGTATCTTTAAAACACCCTCTGTTGTTTATATGTTGCTTTAAAAATTCTAAAGGCAGAAAATAGCAGCAGTCCCTTCTTTTCTGATCTATTAATAAACAGTAAAATTTTGCTATGTTTTTCCAGACAACTTTCTATTCAATAATTCACATTTGCATTTTTAGATTGTCATGTAGCAATAGACAAATATATAAACAATGTATTAGTATTTTACTTACACATGTGCAAAAATTTTTAAAAGAATACTAAAATAATCACCATTATAGTTAACACTAATGAGTTAGCATTACTTAACTCTATTATCAGGTTAGAATAAACACATTCTTCAGGAATAGTAACCACTAATATTGCAAATAAAAAAACCCGAGGCATATGGACACACCTCAATGCATATATTTAGTTGACATTTGTACAAAAATGATAATTTAAAAAATCATCTTGGGACTTCCCTGGTAGTGCAGTGGCTACAAATAAGCTCTCGTTACAATTGTTCTTTTAATGGAAGTTCTTTGTTCTGACATGACAGAAAAGTGTGCTGAAAACCATGCTTCTCTGAGGCAATTTCTCAGAATTATCTGGGAGGCTGACTTCCAGGCTACCGTCCTCACTTTGGCTCAAATAAACTCTTTTCTATTCCTTTTATAGACTGTTTACTGATTATTTTTGTGGACAACTCAGAGGAGCTGACCCACCTCCTCTTTCCTGGGACCCTGCCGCCCCCACGCTCCCCCAGTCACTGTCAAGCCTGACTTTCAAGCACACCCTTCCCCACAGATCTGAACATGAGAAACCACCCTTCACTGCACAGCCTCCTTTGTTCCTGTCCCAGCTCCTCTCTCCCTCACAGATGCACTGCTGGAAAGAGGGGTCTCCTCTCACTCACTTTCCATTCACCTTGTAGCCCTCTGATTTGGATTTCATTCCTATTTCTCCATCAAAATGGCATTCACCAAATTTCCAAGGACCTCCTCCAATCAATAATCCTGACAAGAATTTCTTCTCCTTGAACTTATCTTCTACCTCCTTCTAGAAGTGCTCTCCTTCTTTGGCTTCCAAGATGACACGTCCTTCCACCTCCCTGACTGTTCAGCTGACTCAGTCTCCTCTCCCAGCCCAACATGCTGAGGCTCCTCAAGGTTCAAGTCTAAGCTTTCTTTTCTTCAGTCTCTGCTCATCAGTCTCCTCTCTCCATCCTCCCCAAACAGCTCTTTCACACTCATGGCTACACTAGACGGAAGTGTACCAAGTGTCTATCTCCAGTGCTGAACATACTTCAAAGTCCAGGCTCCCTTTCTGAGCTGCCTGCTTGATTTCCCCTTGGATAATCCCTTGATCCTTAAACCAGAATGCGCAGTCATGCTCATGATTTTCTGCCCTCAAACATGGTCCTCTCCAGCTCCTGAATTCAGTGGATGTCATCCCTTCCTTCCCAGCTGGTGAAGAGGAAAATGAGGAGTCCTCCTTGACACGATCTATTTGGCACATTGCCTGTTTGTTGCTCTGAAGCTCATCCACTTTGATCTCTCCCCAGTACCACTACCTCATCCATGTTACCAGCATCTCCCGACTGTTGCAATAGCTTCTTCACCCACCTCCCACTTCACTCATCCCACAGACATTCACTGAGTGCCCACCGTTCCAGACACTCCTCTGGTAAAGTGGGATACAGCAGTGAAAGTGACAAGCATCCCTGTCCTAAGGAGCATCCCTGCTAGTGAGGGGACAGCTGAGATACAATAAGCATAATCAATGGTACATCACCTGGAAGAGGACAGTGTCATGGAAAGAGAGAAGCAGTGGGACAGGGTATTTCTCCAGGAAGAGAAGTACAGCAGCATGTTTGCACAATGGAAGTCCTCAGCAGGAAGGGGAAGACCTGACGTGTTGGAGAAAGGGGGATTTCTGGAACGATGCCCTTGCGGAGGCAAGAGGGACTTGGACTGGCACAACTGTGGGTGGCAGCCTGGACAGTCCATCTGTGGAAATGGGCAGGGAGGGAGAGCATGCAGGTGTGTGGCCGTGCAGGTGGGATTTGTGGAAGTTCTCTCCCAACTGCCCCAACTAAGCCAGTGAAGTAGGAACTGAGGCCGTGAGTTATGAGTGAGGAGTAAGTGGCTGAGGGTGTGAGGGGCTTCTATGAGGTTATCAAGATCCCCAGGAGTTCACCTAGAAGTGGTGTTGGAAAGAGGACTGGAGACCCAGGAACTGAAACCCAGTAGCTGTGAAAGTGATGTGCCTGGGATCAGAGGCAACCTCAAATATATAGACCTCATGTTCTCCAGTCTCCATTCAGAGGCTAGATGCAAATCTGATCAGGGCCCATCCCTCCACTCCTCACTTTCCCATTGTTCTTAAGACAGAGGCTCAAATCCAAAGCCCTGTCCTCGCTGGGGGCTGCCCATGCATCTTCACCTGAGCCCGTCGAACTACTGGCATGAGAGCTGTTATTAATAGAAGGTGGTGGGCAGGCTAGTGGTTATTGGGACTAAGTCAAGTTGGATTCATACTGCTGCATGAATCAGGATAAATTCCAAAAGGATCAAAGATTTACAAGCTTCAAAAAAAAAATCATAAAAATTCTAAAGGAAAATGTGGGGAAATTTCTTTCTAACCACGGAGAGGAGCAAGCTTTCCCAAGTACAGTTCATAATTTAGAAGCTATGCCATAAAGTCAGACCCAACCATATAAAAGCAAAAATGTCTACAAGGCAGAAAGTCAAAAGCCAGAGTGGAAACATTTCCAACTCATGTCACAGAGGCTGGATAGTTGGATATAAAAGTATTCCTAAAAATCAACTCTAAAAACATCAATAACCTAACAGGAAAATGGTCAAAAGATATGAACAGAGAGTACACAGAAAATACAGCCCTTAAGTATGTGAAACAAGAAATCTTTATTCTCAAAACAAGAAAGTTAAAACTATATCATATCAGATGAGAAAAAGTGAAAAAATCTGATGGCTTATCATGTCAAGGAAAATGAGGACAGCCACTTCACACATTGGTTGAGAGGATAAATTGGTACATTCTCTGCAGATGGTGACTGCAGCCTTGAAATTAAAAGACACCTACTCCTTGGAAGAAAAGTTATGACCAACCTAGACAGCATATTAAAAAGCAGAGACATTACCTCACCAACAAAGGTCCATCTAGTCAAAACTATGGTTTTTCCAGTAGTCATGTATGGATGTGAGAGTTGGACTATAAAGAAAGGTGAGTGTTGAAGAATTGATGTTTTTGAACTGCAGTGATGGAGAAGACTCTTGAGAGTCCCTTGGACTGCAAGGAGATCCAACCAGTCCATCCTAAAGGATATCGGTCCTGGGTGTTCATTGGAAGGACTGATGTTGAAGCTGAGACTCCAATACTTTGGCTACCTCATGAGAAGAGTTGACTCATTGGAAAAGACCCTGATGCTGGGAAAGATTGAGGGCAGGAGGAGGGGACGGCAGAGGATGAGATGGTTGGATGGCATCATCGACTCGATGGACATGGGTTTGGGTGGACTCTGGGAGTTGGTGATGGACAGGGCGGCCTGACGTGCTGTGGTTCATGGGGTCTGAAAGACTCGGACACGACTGAGCGACTGAACTGAACTGAACTGAACTGCAGAGAAAATTTTTGTACCAATTGCTACAATGATCCTCCTAGAAGTGAATTCCATAGATATATAAACATATGTATAAGATGACAGGTGTATACGAATACTCACTGCAGAAGTGGTTGAGATAGTAAAGACAGGAGAAACAGCACAAGTGGAATGGCTTAAAGAAATGATGGAAAGTAATTAGCCTCCAACTAATAAAAATAAATGAAAAAAAAAAGAAATGATGGGATGATTATGAAAGTGGGATACTAAGCAGCTTTGAAAAAGACTAAAGTAGTTCTGTATGTTCTGACATGGTATATTGTTACATTTTTTTAAAATGGCATATAACATTATATTAATAGGTAGCCATTTATACTAAAAAAATTGGTAGACTTTTGTTTGTGTAAATGTGGAACATCTCCATGTGGTCCGGAGAATTTGGTCATCAAGTTGCTTCCGGGTAGGGGAATAATTGGGAGAAAAGGAGAGGCGGTAAGAGACATCTTTTCACCACGGACTCTCTGATGCCATTGGATACACATGTGTAGCTCCCAAGTCAGACAAAGCAATAATTTTAACTTAAAAATGGCTGGATTCAACTCTTGTGGTTTTGTCTGGTTCTCCAGACAAAGTGCTGCCTTTCCTCACACTCACTTCTAAGCAACCTTCAATGAAGCTCAGACTATGAATATCATTCTGAAGGCCTGGGTGCCTGAGATAGGAGCCTGTGGCCTGGTGTAAGGTGCAGCTCAGGAGATGAAGGAGGAGCTGCAAGAGTGACCATCACTATTAAAGACCTCAACAGCTCTTTGCATACTTAAGGGCTGTATTTTCTGTGTATTCTCTCTTCATGTCTTTTGACCATATTTCTATTAGATTATTGATGTTTTCAGAGTTGATTTGTAAGAATACTTTTGTATCCAACTACACAGGCTGGAGACTATAAAACTCTCAGAGGAGAACATAGGCAGAACACTCTCTGACATTAATTGCAGCAAGATCTTTTTCAATTCATCTCCCAGAAAAATGGAAATAAGAGAAAAAAATAAACAAATAGGACCTACTTAAACTCAAAAGCTTTTGCTCAGCAAAGGAAATAATAAACAAAATGAAAAGACAACACACAGGCTGGGAGAAAATATTTGGAAATGATGTGGCTGACAAGGAATTAGTCTCCAGAATTTACAAACAGCTCATCATCAAAACAAACAACCCAATCAAAAATAGGCAGAAGACCTAAATAGACATTTCTCCAAAGAAGACATACAGATGGCCAATATGCATATAAAAAAAGTTCAACATTTCTCTAGTTATTAGAGAAATGGAAATCAAAACTACAATGAGATATCACCTCACACTTGTCAGAATAGCTATGATAAAATAAAAAAAAATCCACAAACAATAAATGCTGGAGAGGGTGTGGAGAGAAGGGAACCCTCCCACACTGCTTGGTGGAGATGTAATTTGGTACAGTCACTATGGAGAACAGTGTGGAGGCTCCTAAAAGCTAGAGTTACCATAAGATCCAGCAATCCCACTTCTGGGCGTATATACAGAAAAGGCCACGGTCCAAAAGGATACATGCACCCTAATGTTTATTGCAACACTGTTTACAATGGACTTCCCTGTGGCTTAGATGGTAGAGAATCTGCCTATAGTGCGGGAGACCTGGGTTCGATCCCTGGGTTGGGAAGATCCTCTGGAGGAGGGCATGGCAACCCACTCCAGTATTCTTATCTGGAGAATCCCCATGGACAGAGGAGCCTGGAAGGCTACAGTCCATGGGGTCACAAAGAGTCGGACATGACTGAGCGACTAAGCAAAGCACAAGACATGGAGGGAACCTAAATGTCCATCCACAGAGGAATGGATAAGGAAGATGTGGATAAAATGGATAAAGAAGATATATACAACTGAATATTACTCAGCCATTATAAAGAATGAGACAATGCCATTTGTAGCAACATGGATGAACCTAGAGACTGTCATATTGAGTGAAGTAAGTCAGACAGGGACGGAGAAATATCATATGCTATCCTTTATATGTGGAATCTAAAAAGAAATGATACAGATGAACTTATCCTTAAAACAGAAATACTCACAGACTCAGAGAACAAACTTGCTAAGTGGGAAGAATGGGGGAAGGGATGGTCAGGGAGTTTGGGATCAACATGCATATACTGCTATATTTAGGATGGATGACCAGCAGGGTCCTGCTGGGTAGCACAGGGTGCTCTGTGCAATGTTATGTGGCAGGCTGGATGGGAGGGGAGTTTGGGAGAGAATGGATACATGTATATGAATGGCCGAGTCTCTATGCTGCCCACCTGAAACTATCACCACATTGTTAATTGGCTATACTTTGATATAAAACAAAAACTTAAAAATGAATTCTCTCAAAAATAAGAAAAAAAAAAAGAAAAAGTATCCATCAGTCACTTAGGGCTCATCATGCTCTGGGAACTCCACTATCTCCTTTCCTCAAACATCTCATTTAACCCCTGCTGCCACTACACTTGCACATTTTACAGGTGAAAAAACTGAGGCTCAGAAAGGTTATTATGCCTTACATGGCCTGCTGGAAGCCAGCATGATCCAGGCAGCCTGACTTCAAGTCTAACAAAGGGCAAACTATTTTGGCAGAAAGAGCTCTTACATTCACCGAATGTCCCCTGAGGTCCCTGAGAGGGTGTGTGGCATGTCTGAAGTCACTTAGCTAGTGGGGAGCAGTTCAGGCTGGAAGCAGAGCTGTGGGACTCCAAACCCACAGCACCTCCACCATCCCCAGAAGAGTGGCCAGGGTGGAAATGGCAGCATTCCAGAGACCGGTCCCATCACTGGTGGGACAGGACACATCTAGCCCAGCTGAAGTGAAGTGAAGTGAAAGTCACTCAGTGGTGTCCCGCTCTTTGTGACCCCATGGACTATAGAGTCCATGGAATTCTCCAGGCCAGAATACTGGAGTGGGTAGCTTTTCCCTTCTCCAGGGGATCTTCCCAACCCAGGGATCGAACCCAGGTCTCCTGCATTGCAGAAGGATTCTTTACCATCTGAGCTATCAGGGAAACCCTCTAGCCCAGCTGAGAGACTTTAAACACACCATCACCTCTCAAGAGCCCTTCTGGCACCACATCACCAGTCACCATCACTCAGCACTGGCACTAGCATTACAACCTCATTCTTCTGGGCACCTCAATCCCACCAGCCAACAGGTGCTGTGCGCTTAGTCGCTCAGTTGTGTCTGACTCTTTTTGACCCCATGGACTGTAGCCCACCAGACTCCTCTGTCCACGGAATTCTCCAGACAAGAGTACTGGAGTGGGTTGCCATGTCCTCCTCCAGGGAGTCGTTCCCATCCAGGGACTGAACCCAGGCCTCCTGCATTGCTGGCAGATTCTTTACCATCTGAGCCACCAGGGAAACCCAGAGGGGCTTTTAAAAATGCTCACCTCTTCCCAGGGCTTCCCATTCACATGGAATAACAACACTTAGACTCTCAGGAGACACAGCGCTCAGGTGTGGCCCTGCTACTTGCTCTATCACGCTTAGCTACGCACTGGGTCTCACTTGTCTCTCAGTTCACCGAGGACCCAGCTCTCTTCAGCCCTAGGACATTCACACCTGCCTTCATAACAGTGAAACTGAAGACATCTCCTCACCTTTTGCTCTTGTTTCCATCACAGCTGCCTGCTATTTTCTTCCAAGCCCTTATTACAGTCTTTACTCCTGAAATCCACTTATGTGTGTTTTGTTTATTGTCTGTCAGCCCCACCAGCAAGGCAGCTCCCTGAGAGCTGGGGCTCTGTGTATCTGGCTTCCCATCATTTCCCTGAGGCCTAGAACAGGGCCTGGCAGACATAAGCACTTTGTAAATACATGCTGAATGGATGAGAGGGGAGAAGGTCAGGAGAGCCGAGCCCTCCACTCCTGACTTCATTGTATAGTCAATCGTTGATATCTAAGGTTGGGAATGGTTCCATGACTCCCCAAGATACCCAAATCCAAGGATGCTCAAATCCCTTGTATAAAATAGTTATAGTTGCATATAACCTATGCAATCCTCTTGTATGTTTGACAGCATTTCTAGATTACTTGTCTTACCTCACACAATGTAAATACAGTGTAAATACTATGTAAATAGTTGCTGACGCACAGGAAATTCAAGTTTTGCTTTCTGGAACCTTCTGGAAATTAAAATTCTGATACATGGTTGGTTAACTCCATGGAGGGCAAACTGTACAGGATTTGTGCAGTGGCTGCCAGCAGCCTCTGGAGATGGGCTTGCTGGCAAGTCAAGAGTCACATGTGGGGTGGAAGGCTTGGCTCGGGCTGTCCAGGGGCTTCCCTGCTTAGAAAGTGAGGCTGGCTGCAGGGTCTCCAGTAGACCATGTGGTGGTCCGGCCAGGGCCTGGCCCCACTCTGCACACAGTTTTCAAGTCTGTGTTTCAGGCATTGGCTGAGTGCTTTATTTGCTACTGGGAATGTGGGAGCAATTAATGGGAGCCAGATAATGTGGGGAATAAAATGGGTCTGAGGGAGCAGAGGGTTCAATGATTTTGGAGCCTCTTTAACTGAACCAATACAGCCGGACAGGGACAAGGTTTCCCAGAGGGGGAGCCAAGTCTTCTCATACCTCGGGGTTAGAAGGTTCAGGAACTTCTCTTTAAGAGCCAAGCAGAGGTGGGCAGAGGGCCTGGGGCCTTCAACGCCTACCTACCTAGAGCTCTTAGCCCTTCTGGGGATGATTATTTCCTGAGTATTTCCCAAAGGCTGTATTCCCGGAAAAGCAAACTGGGAAGAATTCCCAGAGTCTGGCACGTACGTGGCCTGCACACTTGGAGGTGGGGCTGGCCTTAGTGCATAAGGCTGCTGGGGTCACTGTCCCTGCTCACAGCCCACACCTGCCGCTCTGGCCTGTGCCTGGACTACGGACTCCCACTCTGCTGGCTCCCTGCTCTGCCCAACAGGCTCTGGCTCCTATCCAGCCCTCTGCCTCTTCCCACTCAGAAGCTCGGGTTACAGGGCCTGGCTCTTTACTCTTGGAAGCCCCCTGACCCATGAGGAAATGACCTTCAGCCATGCTTCTCTGGGGCTTTCCCCAGGGGAGCAGAGCGGTCCAAGGCTTTTGAACTGAGTTTGAAGGTAGATGAAATGAGGCTTGGAGGCTGGCAAATCCAGAGCCGGTACTGAGTCAGCAAGCCAAGCACTTAGGTCAGGCCTCAGGCCCTGGATTTAATCAGGCCAGTACTGCCAGGGAGTGTGGAGGCCTTAGAACCTGGCTCTCCAGCTCATGAGCTCTAGACCTTGAACAAAGTCTGCTTGGGAGAAACATGCGGAGTAACAATTCCTGCTTCTCTGGACTGCTACGAGGACTAAGACACTGTGCGTATATAAAGTGCCCAGGACAACAGTGGCACAGAGGAGGCACCAAAACCCAACGCTGTCTGCAATTACAGTACAGCGTTCTTTCTCTCTAACACACATAGGCATTCTATGCAGACACACATGTAGACACACAGAAGGAAGAGAGACACAGATGGTGGTTTTCCATTGTTTGGCTCATGTTGCCGAACAAACACTGGCTGCACAACAGGTTTGAAGAGTCTCATTTTGAAACGGCACCTGAGATGGGTCTCCAGCATTTTGGCATGGAGGTTTGCTCTGTCAATCACCCTATTCAGACTCTGCGCAGAGCAGGCAGTCATGCGAATTAGAAGTCTAAGTGAAAAGTAAACTCATCGGATTAAAGAAAAAAAGAAACTAGTCCTCAGTTCAGTTCAGTCGCTCAGTCATGTCCGACTCTTTGCAACCCCATGGACTGCAGCACACCAGGCTTCCCTGTCTATCACCAACTCCTAGAGCTTAATCAAACTCAGGTCCAACGAGTCAGTGATGCCATCCAACCATCTCATCCTCTGTCGTCCCCTTCTCCTCCCGCCTTCAATCTTTCCCAGCATCAGGGTATTTTCCAATGAGTCGGTTCTTCACATAAGGTGGCCAAAGTATTGGAGTTTCAGCTTTAGCATCAATCCTTCCAATGAATATTCAGGACTCAGTTCCTTTAGGATTGACTGGTTGGATCTCCTTGCAGTCCAAGGGACTCTCAAGAGTCTTCTCCAACACCACAGTTCAAAAGCATCAATTCTTTGGCACTCAGCTTTCTTTATAGTCCAACTCTCACATCCATACATGACTACTGGAAAACCATAGCTTTGACTAGATGGACCTTTGCTGGTAAAGTAATGATACTGCTTTTTAATATGCTGTCTAGGTTGGTCATAACTTTTCTTCCAAGGAGCAAGCGTCTGAATTTCATGGCTGCAGTCACCATCTGCAGTGATTTTGGAGCTCCAAAATATAAAGTTTGTCACTGTTTCCATTGTTTCCCCATCCATTTGCCATGAAGTGATGGGACTGGATGCCATGATCTTAGTTTTCTGAATGTTGAGTTTTAAGCCAACTTTTTCACTCTCCTTTTTCATTTTCATCAAGAGGCTCTTTAGTTCTTCGCTTTCTGCCATAAGGGTGGTGTCATCTGCATATCTGAGGTTATTGCTATTTTTCCCGGCAGTCTTGATTCCAGCTTGTGCTTCATCCAGCCCAGCATTTCACATGATATACTCTGCATATAAGTGAAATAAGCAGAGTGACAATATACAGCCTTGATGTACTCCTTTCCCGATTTGGAACCAGTCCATTGTTCCATGTCCAGTTCTAACTGTTGCTTCTTGACCTGCATACAGATTTCTCAGGAGGCAGGTCAGGCGGTCTGGTATTCTCATCTCTTTAAGAATTTTCCACAGTTTGTTGTGATACACACAGTCAAAGGCTTTGGTGTAGTCAATAAAGCAAAATTTTCCATATCCTTCATTTTTTAAAAAAACAGAATGTGTCTCTTTTTTTCCATTTATTTTTATTAGTTGGAGGCTAATTACTTTACAGTATTGTAGTGGTTTTTGCCATACATCGACATGAATCAGCCATGGATTTACATGTGTTCCGCATCCTGAACCCCCCTCCCACCTCCCTCCTCATCCCATCCCTCTGGATCATCCCAGTGCACCAGCCCCGAGCACTTGTCTCATGCATCCAACCTGGACTGGCAATCTGTTTCACACTTGATAATATCCATGTTTCAATGCTGTTCTCTCAGATCATCCCACATTCGCCTTCTCCCATAGTGTCCAGAAGTCTGTTCTATACATCTGTGTCTCTTTTTCTGTCTTGCATATAGGGTTATCATTACCATCTTTCTAAATTCCATATATATGCATTAGTATTCTGTATTGGTATTTATTTTTCTGGCTTACTTCACTCTGTATAATGGGCTCCAGTGTCATCCATCTCATTAGAACTGATTCAAATGTATTCCTTTTAATGGCTGAGTAGTATTCCTTTTAATGGCTGAGTAATATACCATTGTGTATATGTACCACAGCTTCCTCATCCATTCATCTGCTGATGGGCATCTAGGTTGCTTCCATGTCCTGGCTGTTATAAACAGTGCTGCAATGAACATTGGGGTACACGTGTCTCTTTCAGTTCTGGTTTCCTCAGCGTGCATGCGCAGGAGTGGGATTGCTGAGTCATATGGCAGTTCTATTTCCAGTTTTTTAAGGAATCTCCACACTGTTCTCCATAGTGGCTGTACTAGTTTGCATTCCCACCAACAGTGTAAGAGGGTTCCCTTTTCTCCACACTCTAGCCAGCATTTATTGCTTGTAGACTTTTGGATAGCAACCATTCTGACTGGCAGAATGTGTCTTTGAAAAATAATTTTATTTATGTATGTATTTATCTTTATTTTTGGTTGCGCTGGGTCTTCATGGCTCTGAGGAGTTTTCTCTAGATGCAGCAAGCAGGGGCTACTCTCTAGTTGTGGTGTGTGGGCTTCTCATTGAGGTGGAGCACAGGCTCTAGGGCAAATGGAGTTCAGCAGTTGTGACTCCCAGGCTTTAGACACAGGCCCAATAGTTGTGGTACACAGGCTTAGTTGCTCTGTGGCATGTGGGATCTTCCTGGATCAGGGATCACACCCAAGTCTCCCGCACTGGCAGAATGATTCTTCCTGCTGAGCCACCAGGGAAGCCCTACCTTTCATTTTTGAAGGACAGTTTTGCTGGACATAAGCTTCTAGGTTGATGGGTTTCTTTTTAGTCATTTAAATAGGTCAGGTCATCCCATTGCCTTCTAGCCTCTACTATTTCTGGTGGGAAGTCAGGGTTTTAATGTTATTGAAGTTCTCTTGTGTGGATGAGTCGTTTCTCTCTTGCTGGTTTCAAGACTCCCTCTTTGACTTTCAGTATTTTGCTGTAATATGTCTGGGTCTGTTTCTTAGATCTATAGAAAAATCTATTTATGCTTAGTATAATTTCTTAGAAGGTAGGACTTATGTGTATCAATTTACTACTTAATTTCTATATGTCTTATATCTTTTTTTTTTGCCTGCATGATGCAGCATGTGGGGTCTTAATTTTTCAACAAGGGATTGAACCTGGGTCCACTGCAGGGGGTGTGGGTTTGATCCCTGGTTGAGGAACTAAGATCCCATATGCCACACAGTGCAGTGAAAAATGAAAAAAAAAATTATATTGTCTTTCACATTTATCTGTTATCACGTTGAAACTCTAATTCTGTGTGAGGATTTAAATTACTGTCTAATGTCCTTTAATTTTAGGCTTAAGGAATCCCTTTAATATTCTTGTACAGCAGAGTGCTAGTGATGAATTCTCTTCATTTTTGCTTTCCTGGGCATGTCTTATTTTCTCTTTCACTTTACAAGAATAGCTTTCCTTGTTATAGAGCTCTTTGTTGACAATTTTTTCCTTTTTCCCATCACTTTGATTATGTCATACCAACTACCTTTTGACTTTGTGGTTTCTGATAAGAAATCAGCTATTAATCTTATCAAGGATTCCGTTTCTGTGATGAGTCATTGTTCTTTCACTGCTTTTAAGATTCTTTCTTTCATGTGTGTATGGAGAAAGCACTCTTCCTTAGACAGGATCATCTCAATTGATGTATCTTCAAGCTTGCTGGTTCTTCTGCCAGCCCAAATCTACTTTTGAGCCCCATTAGTGAATTAATCATTTCAGTATTGTACTTTACAGCTTCAGAATTTCTATTTTGTTCCTTTAAAAATACTTTCTTTTTATTGACAAATTTGGCAGTACATAATTTTTATAGTTTCTTTTAATTATTTAGACATGATTTCATTTAGTTCTTTGAACATATTTGTATCAGCCATTATAAAATCTTTGTTTAGTAAGTTCATCTGGGCTTACTCACTGATAGTTTAACTGCTTTTTTTTCCTTTTCCCCCTCATTGCCACACTTTCTTATATCTTTGTGCATCTCATAATTTTTGTTAAAAACAGTATTTCAAATAGTCTGATACGGCCACTCTAGAAACTAGATACTCCTTCTGCTTTCCGGAGTTTGTTGTTGTTTGTTCAGGGGCTTTTCTGAGCTAATTCTCTGAAATGTGTACTCTTTGTCATGGCAGTTACTGAATTCTCTGCTTGGTTTGCTTAATTGTCAGCTTAAGACAGAGGTTTTCTTTAATGCCTTGAACTGGTAGATCTCCCATTCTGTGCCAAGGGACTCTTTGTGTGTGTTGAGCATAATTTCAACACTCAATCAGGTTACAACTCTGCCTTTGCCTTCACTTTTTGCTTGAATGGAGCCTCAAGGTCAGCGAGAGATGAGGGACCGGGGTTCTTTTAGGTCTTTCCCTACACAGGCATGTGTATTCTAGATCCCCAGGTATATGTTGGAGCATTTTAAAGCTTCTTTGGACAGTTCATCCCCTTGATTTTCATTTAAGTTGCTGTGTCAGCTTCTTGTTTGCTCCAACTGGTATTGCCACCTTAGGCAGCTGTAAAGTTAAACGATTGTTGCTGAGTGTTTCTGGCAAACACTCTTAGGATATGGCTGTTCCCAGTGAGTGAGCTCTGCATCAGTTAAAAAAAAAGACAAGTCATGTGTATGGGCTTTTCCAGGGAGCTGATAGTGACAGTTTTTGGAGTATGAGCATGTGAGGAGCTTCAAACTTGTTCTGCTACCTCAAGTGGCTGCTCGTTTTCACAGGTACTGTGACTGTGAGGCAGTGATGGTTTTAGGGTTACCATGGGGCTGGGAAGATGGTCAAATTAAAAAGCTACAAACCTCACTGCTCTCAGCAAGGTTCAGACCTTCTTTTTTATAAAATTAACATTTCTTAGGTTGTTACCAGACATTGATTTTCAGAATTCAGAAAAGGTCACTTTCTTCCTAGAGTTCTTGCGGCTTTTACAGAGGACTTGATTTTCAGTGGTCCTTACTCTACCGTTCCGGCAGTGCTTCTGCTGTATTTTTAGAAAGGGTTTCTTAGGACCAGGGTGGATAGAAAACCCTAACACTAAAACAGCTGATCTAAGGCTGGCACCTGCAGAGATCTGGTGAGTGGCTCCATCTGTCTCTATAGGTTTAGCACAGTCAAGCAAAATTTCATCCTCGTCCCTTCCTGCCTCCTAACCCTTTTTCCTTCATTTGCCCATCAGTCCCTCTTTCTCTCTCTCTCTCCTCCCTTTCCTCCCTATTTCCTGTCAACAAGCATTTATTGGCCATCTCTTTAGTGCCTGGGGTCAAACTCCTGCTCTGAGGAGCCCACACTTTGGTGGAGAAGGACATGTTTGCAGAGCAGGCCACCAGCACTTCAGGGAGTTCTGGGACCGAGGGAGGGATCTAGGGCTGGGGGAGCCAAGAAAGACTGATTGATGCTCATGGAGAAAGGGGAATCTGGAAGGAGAAAAAAATCCTGCTTAAGTTCCCTAGAAAGAGGATCCCAAGGATACTGCTGGGCTTCCCCAGCTGAGAAATAGGCTACTGGGGAGATGAAAAATCCATTCTATTATGATAAACATACAAAAACACTGAAGGATCTGTGAAGTATATTCCAGGCAAAGGCTCCCACTGGGAGATGGAGAGGCCCCATCTCCACAGGTGGGTTGGGTCAGTTCTGTCTGCAGCAGCAGCAAAAAACCCTCTCAACCAGATATTGTCCCACCAGGCAAACAAACAAAACAAACAAACACCTTTCTCCCTGGGATTCAAGAAAAGCCTGGTTTGTACAGGGGAAGGACCCAAAGCCAAGAGGTGCATGTATGTGAAACTATCTAGAAATAAACACGAGGCCCAGCCAAAGTTAATCAGAGAGGGACATCTGCTCTGTGCTACTCACACCATTCTATGACAGGCAGACCATCAGGGCATCGCGTGGGAAAGGGCAGTGAAGGGGAGGAGCTGTTGCCTACCCCTTGCCCAGCAGCTGACCTTAGACAAGACATTTCTCCCCTTGAAGCATCAGTTTCCTTATCAACAAAATGGGGATAATAACAAATTATTATCTTTTGCAGAGCTCTGTGAGGATCACATGAGATGAAGGACTTGAGAGGACACAGTATGGGGTCAGGGGTCCATTGAGTCTTTGATTTTCCCTTGACTTTTAGATCAGTTATGAACTGGAGTCATAATTCTAATGAGTTTTTAAGTTGAGTAATATGATACTTTGTCCTAAAAAAAGTCACTATCTATTCCTCTTT
The DNA here is from genome assembly GCF_963930625.1 of Muntiacus reevesi. Taxonomy (NCBI): domain Eukaryota; kingdom Metazoa; phylum Chordata; class Mammalia; order Artiodactyla; family Cervidae; genus Muntiacus; species Muntiacus reevesi. The sequence continues at coordinate 217,222,445 of NC_089249.1, forward strand.
TTCTTCCAAAAGGGACATCAGGAGCTTACAATAAAAGGCAATAAAATCTTTTATGAGGGCAGCAATGAGAACTGAGTGATGAAGTGTGTATTTGGCAGGCAGTGGTGCAGGGGGGGGTGATTACACAGAAAATCCATTGTAATCAAATGCAAAATAAGTCTCCAGCTTCTGGAAGTCAAAGCAAACAGAGTACCATGAAAGGCATTTCCTGCCAGTGAACTCTGGGGAGTTTATCTAGTAAGGAACTAGATTGGTGTAAGCATGCAGCAAATGGAGGGGACAAGAGGCCCATGCCCAGGGCCAGGAAGAAGAATCTGAGCTTCACAGAGAACATGCCTTGTTTCTCCCAGATTCAGTCTGCCTGGGGTCCTCCTGATGGTGGAGCATGGTTACCACCATGCTCTCCTTATGAAGGTGCCTAAGGGCTGAGCACGTGTGCATTCATTCATTCACTGTTCTGTGCATTTCCATTCCCTGGAGCCTCCTCTGCACCAGGCTGTTAACTGCATGCTGTAGACTTGGGGTGTTATCCCCAGTCAGAGGGATTAGATAAGACTTTTTGGAGGAGATGCTTGAGCTAGGCCAAAAGGACAAAGAATAGTGAACTTGGGGTAACAGTCCAGGTACAGGAGGAGAGATCTGGATGGGGGCGGATATGCGTGTAGGTTCAGAAGGGGAGGACCCTGGACATAGCTGGAAGCGGGGGGCATGGGAGGAGTAGCGGTGAGAACTGTGCTGAGACAGACTGAGGGGGACAGATGGGAGGTCCGGTGTGGGAGCGGGAGGGAGGGGTCACGGAGGATGCCCCTTGTCTGCATAGGGATGTCTGCATAGGGAAGCAGGTGGCTGGAGGTCCCCTCCCTGCAGTGGGGAGCTGGATGAGAGCAGGCTAGGGGAGGTGCTGGCTTCAGTGGTGCCAGGTTCAACCTCTGAGTCCAGAGGGGATGACTTGGCAAGAGGAAGGAAGAGGGGCATTATCAGCATTATGGGGGTGCCAGAGCCAAGGGGTGGGAGAGAAAGAAGGCTAAATCCATTTAAGAGGCAAGTGGGGTCCCATAGGAAAGGTATATGAGAAGGGGTCAGAGATGTGGGAGAAAACACAGGCAAGAGTCAGTGGGGGGCCCGGGGGAACAGCCAACGTGAGGCTCAGAAAGAGAGACAGCAATGCACTTGCGTCTGCCCGTGTGGCCATCTGGAGGTCAGTGGTAACCTTTGGCCAAAATGATGTGAGTGGAGTGGCAGTGAGAAAAGGCAAGGTGGAGGAGATGGGAGCCCGATAGGGGTGTGCAGCCTCTGAGGGAAGCTTCACGGTGAGTTGGGGAAAGGGTATGAACAGAGAGAGTGCATTTTGGGTGAAAGGAAGATGGCAGGAGGGAGGCTGGCAGCAAGTGCAGGCGAGTCTGCAGGTTGTATGGCAGGAAAGTGAAGGGGTCTTCTCCTGGTGGCTCTGCCAAGGGAAGGACTGGCCAGGTCTGGGGAGGGATGGGGACACAGAGGAGAACCACCTTGTGTCAAGGAACCCAGGGTGGCCACTCTGGGTGTGGGATCACCATCTATTCCCAGAAAGACAGGAGGTTGTTTCAGAGTGGGAGACGGGGGATTAAAATTTCTGAGGCTGATAATGAGCTTCAGGGAGTGGCCAAGAGCATAGAGGGGAACTGTCACTGGAATTGGAACACTGGAATGATGTCAAGAAGCCAAGAAGGCAGCACTGGCCACTGCAGCTCTGGGGACAGTGGCTGGAATTGGAGGGGGAGACAGAGACCTGGTCCTTACTTATGGGCTGGTGCAGGGACTGGCACCTCCAGCCAGGTTCCAGGTCAAGGGCAGACTTCTAGGTCAAGGTTTAGGAACTAGAAAACCTGGGACTCACCGGGATCACCTCTTCTTCCGGGCTTGCCACGCCGTCCAGGGGGGCCTAGACAGGAAAACAAGGATGGACTCTTTAAGATGGGAAGCCAGTGGGCTTGGGTACAGCCTGCCTGCTGCCAGCTGCCCCCAACTCACACACATTGCAGTAGCCGTGGGGACAGCCTACCCACCACCTTGCTGGCTGGGAGAGTGGAGAGGAGTGTAAAGAAAGCTCTGTCTCCTGCCCCTCCCTTACCCCTGCTCCTTTGGATCGTCCTTATTGGTTGCATTCTCATCCCCCACTCATTCATTTAGTTATTCAATTATCTGTTTATTATTTCATTCACAAGTTCTTTCCCATTCAAAAATGTACACCGCCTAGAAACCCTTGAGGCAGGAGATTGCTGCTGAGAAACTTCAGACATACAAGAAAAATAAGGCTGAGGATGGCAGTTATCTTATGAAAGCTTGGACAAATGCTTTTTAATACTCACTAAAATAAAACAACAAAGAGAGCACACCACATAAAAACACTATCAAGTGTACATGCTCAGTTGCTTCTGTCATGTCTGACTCTTTGCAACCCCATGGACTGTAGCCCACCAGGCTTCTCTGTCCATGAGATTCTCCAGGCAAGAATACTGGAGTGGGCTGCCATGCCTTCCTCCAGGGGATCTTCCCAACCCAGGGATCAAACCCAGGTCTTCCGCATTGCAGGCAATTCTTTACCATCTGATGCTCTTCTCCAAAAGACACTATCAAGGCATCTCAGATGCTTAAACTCAGTGATAACAGGCTCTATCCTATCCACCTACCTCCTTCCTCTGTTCGCTAAATGCTTTGGCACCTCCCTGCCCTTCCCCACAGCTCTAGGGAGACACATAAAGTTCTTGTGATTTACTGCATATAATGTGCACACTAATGCATGTGCTTTTTGGTATCCAGTCTCATCCACATGTTTTTGCACTTTCCGAATCTGATGTAGACCATCCTGCCTTCGCCTTCTGCCCCTGGACCTACATCAGCCCCCAAGACCAGAGTGACCGAGATGCTGAAGAGCAAGAGGGCTCTGGGTACCGAAACAGGCAGCAGGGCTCGGAGAACAACTCACCTGGCCTTGGAGTGGAGGGCAGGACTCATGCCTCCTTGCCTTCCCCTCCCTGTCTGTTTTCACTCCTCGTTAGTCTAACTACCCCTGGTTCTTTCTCCTATTTTCTCAGGTGCTGGAGAAGGTGTGCTGAAAATGAAGACGCAGGCACTAGATTGTAATTTATACCTCTCTTCCTCCTGCCCCCCACTGCACTTCCAGTTCTGGGCTGGGCCCGGAGGCAACTGAGGAACAGCCTGTGTCATAAGCACTGTCCTTTCCTGTAAACCTGGAGAAGAAAATGGCAACCCACTCCAGTATTCTTGCTAGGAAATCCCCATGGACAGAGGAGCCTGGTTGGGCTACAGTCCATGGGGTCGCAAAGAGTCGGACACGACTGAGCAACTTCACTTTCCTGTAAAAGTCAACTTTAAGGAGATTTCCCTGATGTCCCCATTGCTTTCCAATGCAGGGGTTTTAGGTTTGACCCCTCGTAGGGGAGCTAAGATCCCACATGCCTCAGGGCCAAAAAACTAAAACATAGAACAGGCGCAACATTATAACAAATTCAATAAACTTTAGAAATGGTCCCCATCAAAAAGATACTTAAAAAAAAAGCCAACTTTAAACCCCCTCAAAAATTCCTGGAATAACCAGAGTAGAGGCAGAGACTAGCCATGAAGCAGGTCTGCGGTAGGAGGGCTCCCTGAGAAATTAGCGTGCCTGTGTGTGTTTCCCTTTACTGTTCTCTTCATTTTTAAGCAGGTAGTCATTCCCATTTGCGGGCTTCCTGGATAACTCAAATGGTAAAGAATCTGCCTGCAATGCAGGAGACCTGGGTTTGATCCCTGGGTCAGGAAGATCCCCTGGAGAAGGGAATGGCAACCCACTCCAGTATTCTTGCCTGGAGAATCCCATGGACAGAGGAGCCTGGTGGGCTACAGTCCATAGGATCACAAAGAGGCAGCCACTACTGAGCAACCAACACTTTATTTATCTTTGCCTGCGCTGAGTCTTCATTGCGGCGCGTGGGCTTTCTCTAGCTGCGGTGAGTGGAGGCTACTCTCCAGCTGTGGTGTGTGGGCTTCTCATTGCGGTGGCTTCTCTTGCTGCACAGCATGGGGATCCAGAGCATGGGCTCAGGAGTTGTGCAGCACAGGCTTAGTTACTCTGTGGCATGTGGGATCTTCCTGGAACAGGATCGAATACGTGTCCCCTGTATTGGCAGATGGATTCTTCTCCACTGTACACCAGGGAAATCCTTCTTCCTTTTTAAGGCTGAATAATGGTTGGTATAGTCAAAGCTATGGTTTTTCCAGTAGTCATGTACGGATGTGAGAGTTGGATTATAAAGAAGGCTAAGCGCTGAAGAAATGATTCTTTTGAACTGTGGTGTTGGAGAAGACTCTTGAGTGTCCCTTGGACAGCAAGAAGATCAAACCAGTCAGTCCTAAAGGAAATCAACTCTGGGTATTCTTTGGAAGAACTAATGCTGAAGCTGAAGTCCCAGTACTTTGGCCACCTGATGTGAAGAGCTGACTCATTGGAAAAGACCCTGGGAAATACTGAGGGCAGGAGGTGAAGGGGCCACAGAGGATGAGATGGTTGGATAACAGCTTCAACTCAATGGAGATGAATTTGAGCAAACTCTGGGAAATAGTGAAGGACGGGGAAGCCTGGCATGCTGCGGTCCATGGGGTCGCCAAGAGTCAGACAGGACAGAGCGACTGAACAATAGCCCATTGTATGTGTCTGCCATGTTTTCTTCATCCATTCATCTTTTTTTTTGCTGTTCTGGGTCTTCACTGTGGTACCCGGGCTCTCGAACTGTGGTGTGTAGGCTCAGTTGCCCCATGGGCATATGGGATCTTAGATCCCTGACCAGAGATTGAACTCTCATCCCCTGCATTAGAAGGTGGATTTTTAAACACTGGACCACCAGGGAAGTCCTGTCTTCAACCATTCATCTTATCAGTTGATGGAACTTGGGTTTCTTCTACCTCTTGTGAACAACACTGCAATAACATGGGTGTGCAAGTATCTCTTCAGGATCCTTTTTCAACTGGTTGAGATACATACCCACAAGTAGAACTGCTGGATCATATGGTAATTCTATTTTTAATTTTTTGAGGAAATGCTATTCTGTTTTCTATAGTGGCTACACTATTTTATATCCCCACCAACAGTGCACATGTGTTTTGTTATTTCTCCACATCCTTGCCAACACTTGTTACTTTGTCTTGTTTTTTTTTTTTTTTTTGATAGTGGCCATCCTAATGTGTATGAGGTGATATCTTGTAGTTTTGACTTGCATTTCTCTAATAATTAGTGATGTTGCATACCTGTTAGCCATTTGTATATCTTCTTTGAAGAAATGTCTATTCAGATCTTTTGCCCAGTTTTAAATTGAATTGTTCTTCTGTTGCTGAGTAGTAGGGGTTTTCTATTTATTTATTTTTAGTTGAAGGATAATTGCTTTAAAATGTTGTGTTGGGCTCTGCCATACATCAACATGAATCGGCCATAGGTATACCTATGTTCCCTCCCTCTTGAACCTTCCTCCCACCCCCCACCCCATCCCACCCCAGTAGATTGTCACAGAACACTGGATTGAGCTCCCTGCATCATACAGCAAATTTCCACTGGCTATTTATTTTACATATGGTAATACCTATATTTCAGTGCTACTCTCTCAATTTTCTCCACCCTCTCCTTCCCCCACTGTGTCCATAAGTCTGTTCGCTCTGTCTCAGTCTCTATTGCTGTTTTGGGGTTCTTTATATATTTTGGATATTAACCAATTTTTAGGTATAGAGTTTGCAAATATTTTCACCCATTCTGTAGGTTGCCTTTTGTCTCTGTTGATAATTTCCTTTGCTGTGCAGAAGTTTCCTTAAAATTTTACTTATTTATTTAATTTTATTTTTGGCTGAACTGGGTTTTTTTTTGCTGTGCTTGGGCTTTCTCCAGTTGTGGCACATGGGCTTCTCATTGTGGTGGCTTCTCTTCTTGCAGACCATGGGCTCTAGAGTGTGGGTTCAGTAGCTGTGGTGCATGGGTTGTCTCTCGGCATGGAATTTTCCTAGACCAGGGACTGAACCAATGTCCCTTGCATTGTCAGGTAAATTCTTAATCACTAGACCATCAGGGAAGTCGCAGAAGTTTCAAAGTTTGATGTAGCCCAATTTGTCTATATTTACCTATTTGATCATTAAGTTAATTTTAACTTTTAACCTTTTGAGCTAATTTTTATATATAAGTTAAGGGCCCAACTTCATTCTTTTGCATGTGGATATCCAGTTTTTCTTTTTGTTTCATTTGTTTCATTTGTTTCATTTGTTGAAGAGATTATCTTTTCCCCATTGTGTAGCCTTGGCACCTTTGTCTAAAACCATCTGACCATAAAAATGATGCAACCCTGAGTTTTTTTTTTTTAAATAAAGATTTATTTATTTATTTATGCCTGTGCTGGGTCTTAATTGATGTGCATGGACTTTCTCTAGTTGCAGTGAGTGGGGGCTACTACTGTCTTGTGGCAGAGCACAGGCTCTAGGGTATACAGGCTTTAGTAGTTGCAGCTCTTGGACTCTGGAGCATGGGACTCTAAGTAGCTGTGGTATATGGGCTTAGTTGCCTCAAGGCATATGGAATCTTCCCAGACCAGGGATTGAACCTGTGTCCTCTGCACTGGCAGACAGATTCTTTAACCACTGGACCATCAGGGAAGTCCCACCCCTGAGTTTGGAGAGTAGAGATTCATGCCAGTTACACAGCCCTTGAGGCCCTTGAGTTTTTCTGATACCAGACAGAGACCTTGAGTTTCATGTTGGAATAGCTCAGGACTGTATTGACTGTCAAGGCTAAGATTCTGGCACCCCCATAACTGATAACAGCTCCTCACAGCAGTGTAAACAGTGTAACCAGCCTCCAGGTCCATGATCTCAGTCAAGGCCTGAAACATCGCATTGCACGTCCAACCGCCTCCAACACCTATATGTGGGTGTCTCACCAACACCTCAGACCACTCATGGCTGAACATACATCCTGCTCTCCTCCCAGCTCCTTTGTGGGGCTGACAGTGCCTGGGAACTTTGTGAGGCTGGTCGGTGTTTGGCCTGTTCTTTCTGGGCATCCTCTGTGCTGGAGGGTGAGTGAGGGTGTGGGAATAGGAACTCCACCAGCACACCTGGGGTCATGCTCCCCTGGCTGTACGAGGGAAGAGGCCCAGCAAACTGACCCCTGGATTCTCTGCTCTCACCAGAATATAGAAGGCCTGTGATTGGCTCCACAAGGCGGCTTGGCTCTCCTGGGCCTCAGACTGAGGTGTGGGGCATAGCAGGAAAGGGGCCCAAGAGTAGGAGGGTAAGCCATGCTCTTCCTGGATCTGAAAGCTAAAGCAGCACCATGGTTTTCTGATGGTCATTACAGGGTATGATTGCAATATTCTCTGTCTGGTAACTCAAGCCAGATGAAGAAGACATTTGTTGTTGCTGAGGGAGCTGAACTGACGGATTTTTCTGGGTGGTTCTTCTGGGTGGCATAGTTAGGCAGAAGGCCCAATAAGGAGGATAAGTGGGTAGGCAGCTGTCCAGGCGTGGTGGGGTGTCCCCGCTTCCCAGGGCCTTTGGGGGAAGCTCCCAGCAGGCCTGGAGTGGGTGAGGAACCTGGGTACTGATGAGTGCACGTGGCCTGTGGGGCTGTAGGCCTGACAGGCTGGACAGGACTCCCAACTGAAATGGCCTAAGTGAAGAAGGAGACTGAGGCTGCTGCTTGTGAACCCTCTGCAGCCAGTCCGAATCGGATCCCGGCAGCCTCTGTGTGAACAGCTCACAAATAGACAGCTGGTTGACCCTCTCTTCTGAAATTCACACTCAAACCTTCAACTGCCTCCAGGATAATTCTATTGAAAGGCAACATGTCCAAAGCCAAAATCACCTCCCAATTCTCCATGTACTCCCTGACAGGGTTCTCTTCTCACCTAAGTGTGGGGATCACCAGTATCCATGAAGCCAAGCCAAAAATCACATGGAAGCCGTCTGTAGCATCCTCCTTTCCCCACACCTGAGACCTCTTCCTCATTGGCATCAGGCAAAGGCTGCCCCCACACCTAGCCTCTCCCACCTACCCTTCCTGCCATGCCTTGCTTTTTCTCCCCCAACAGAAGATAGTTCACTGCAGCCTGCAGTCTGCATTGTGTGTAGCCTAAGTTCCCTCCTCACTATTTCTTGGCATTCTCTTTAAAAGACTGTCAAATCCAATGAGATCCATGGCTTAGAAGAGATGCAAGATGACCTAATTTGATGTCCAGGGTTGTTGAGATGAGGGATACTTTTTCCTCCTCCTTTCTTCCCATGGCAGGAGATGCAGGTGGTAAGGCCTGCCATGCTTGATAAATAGAGGCCCTGGGAGTGGGGAGTGCCAGAGCTGAGCCTCATGCTGACTACTAGTCTCCCGATCTGCTTCTTTTGCAAACAGAGAGGCCTTGCACACAAGAAACTTGCATGGTGAAACCTGCAGTTGTGGCGGCAGTGGTGGGATGAAACGGCAGGAAGCATGGCCCTTCATGAATTTCTGGATTTGCTGGTGCTGAGGGCTGCTCAGGGGCAGAAGTCCTGGTTCAGCATCTACTAGGCACCACTCCAGTTACTTATCTAGCAAACATAAACTTGGAACCCTTTGTGCTCCGGGTCTCCTGTGGCTCAGCCAAGGAGGTCAATTATTCCCTGCTCATCCCTCTCGTATGCCTTGTACAGAGGGGAACTCTGAGGCTAAATGAGGCTAAAGGACTTGCCTACCTAAGGCCACATGGGCTTCTCAAGTGGCGCTAGTGGTAAAGAATGACCTGCCAATGCAGGGGATGTAAGAGACGTGAGTTCGATCCCTGGGTCGGGAAGATACTCTGGAGGAGAGTATGGCAACCCATTCCAGTATTCTTGCCTGGAGAATCCCATGGACGGAAAAGCCTGGCGGGCTATAGGCCATGGGGTCACAAAGAGTTGGACACAACTGAAGCGACTTGGCACATATGCCTGCATACAAGGCCACGCAGCTGGTGCTTTGGGGAGCCCTTCATCATCAGTCTGTGATTCCTAAGGTGTAAGGGCAGTTGTGCCAGATATGTCAACCCCCCAGGCAGGCAGCCTTGACAACAGAAGCGGTGGCCACCCTGGGGTGAGCAACAGGGCAGATAGGCCACCCCCCAGCATCTGGGCCAGGCCTACAGCATGTTGTCCTGGGCTCCCAGGGATAGCTGGGCCAGCTGGTTGCAGCTCAGATGTTCTTCAAACAAGCAAAACCAGGCTTCCGGCCCAGCAGTGTGCCCCAGAGTTTCTGTTCCTTCCTTTCCACAGTAGGACAATGTTTCCCACTGCTGGCACAGACTCAGACACTCAGGCTGCCCTGGAAGGCACCTGGGAATCTGTCTTGATCAACTTGTTGATGTACAGATGGAGAATATAAGGTCTTGCCCAAGGATGCTGCTGTAAGAATAGTCCTGGCTGGAGAGTCTCCAGGTGATGAAGACCAACTCAGTCTGTCCTCACCTCTGTGTGACCCACACAGCTCTGGATCAGGGACTGGGGGTTGTGGGGACCCTGGTGTTTCACAGTGGGTGCTGCTGTGGTGGCGTCTGCAAAGCTTCTTTCCAGAGGCTTTGAGCAACAGACACCCACAGGTGATGCTGGTGCAGAAAGGGAAAAAACATGACTGACAAGAAGCTGTTTAACCTCTCTGCACTTTGGGTTCCCAATCCACAAGGATAAAAGTTTAGGGGCGATGGCAACCATGCTTGCCTTGCAGAACTATTCAACAGATGAGTTGATAGCAGACACAGCAGCATGGGGGACCTATTTGGGATTGAAAGAAATAACACAGGGGCCTCTGGAGCATTAGCATCTGGGTATTTGATGTAACTGGATTACATGCTTCCCAAGGTGCGGAAAGCCTGAGACAGGGTAGTTATATTTCAGTTTAACTCAAGTATGGGGTAGTGGGCAGGGTTTGAGTCCAGAGGCTGGCTGAACCCTCAGTTACACCCTGATCTTGAGTCCACAAGAGCAGGGCCAGTCTGGAGCCTTTCCATGTACCTGATTACAGTGTGTTTGCGGACCCGGGGATCAGGATGCATGGGTAGAATGGTCTGGGAACGAGATTTCTGAAACAAATCCTGAGGTTTCAGGCATAGTATGGGCTAGTGAGGGCTCTGCTTGTGACAACCATCTGCATATTAAGTAACTCCAGGGAGGATGATGCTTTTCTCAAGCACCCTTTAAGGCCAGACAAAGTGGAATCATTTCTAACTGATAAAAATCTGACCTCTGGTTGGACTGGAGAACTCGTGTCACTGACCCACTTCAAAGGAGGCCTGAACCCTGACAGGCTCCAGGGAGGCCTGAGCACTGAGGACCTGCTGGTCCCCCTCAACCCTTCTGGGCACCTCCCTCCGCTGAGCACGCCTCCTCCGGCAATGCCTGCCTTATTGCTGTCCTCTCACAACCCTGGGGCCAACCCGGGGCCAGCCTGCCCAGGCCTCTCCCTCTCTTGCTTCCCCTGGATCCAACGGTTACTAAGCCACCCCCCCCCCCCACCCCGCCCAGCCTCCGTTCTTCTCACCTGCAAGTCCCTAAAGGTAGGAGCTGTTGTGTAACTTATCTAATTGAATCTATACTCAGTTTTGAAAATGTTTTAAATCCTCTCCACTCTTTCTTCTCTAAATATTGGGAAAACCGAGGCTCAGAGAAATCAAGAAAGTTTCCCAGATGCAACAGCAAAAGGTGGAAGCAGCTTAAATGCCCATCCATGGGTGAATGAATAAACAAAATTTATTACAATATATATGTGCGATGGAATTTTATTCAGTCTTAAAAAGGAACGAAATTCCTGCACATACTGCAACATGGATGGACTTTGATGACACTATACTGAGTGAAATAAACCAATCACGAAAGAAAAAATACTGTATGATTCCACTTATGTGAGTTATCTGGAGTAGTCAGATTCATAGAGACAGAAAGAATGGTGGTTGCCAGGGGCTGGGGTGGGGTGAGGAGAATGGGGAGTTAGTGTTTAATGGGGACAGAGTTTTGGTTTGGAAGACGAAAAAAGTTCTGTAGATGGATGGTTGCCCAATGATGTGAATGTACCTTATACCCTTAAATTATATACTTAAAAATTGTAAATTTTAAATTATGTGTATTTTACCACAATTAAAAACAAAAGAAAAGAAATGCTCCCTGGATTCTCAGCCACTAAGGGCCAGAGTGAAATGTGAATTCAGGTCAGCCTAGTGGAGACCATGGTAATGTTGGTGGCAGCACAGCTATCATGATACCACTGAGCATCTACTGAGAGCCTGGAAACTGTGCGGTCATGCAGGACAGTGGTGTTGTCCCCCAGGGTACATAGCAAGGAGGTGGCAGGTCTGTGTGACTCCAGGGCCCGTCCTCCAAACTCCTCAGCTACTGTGATTAAGGCTGTCCCCAAATGTGTCCACATCCTCCGAGGTCTTCAGACCCGGTCCTCTGGCATTGGAGGCCCCTTTATCTGACCTTTTTCCCAGGACTCCAGGAAAAGAGTGGTTCTGAATCCCCTAGACATTCAGCCTGGAGTTCCCTAAGATTGCCCAGGGCCCCAGGGCCATTGTGGGGGTGTACCTTGAGCATAGAAGGCAGGGGGAATTCCTGGATTTGAGCTTCCATGACCACATCATTAAAACATCTCTCTAGATCATTTGTTTTGCAAGTTTCAGACCAACCTCGGAGCTGGAAACTTCCACCATGCTCGTTTCCAGCCTGGCCTCACACAGTCCTCTGTCCCTCGGAGGAGGGAGGCAGTGTATCCTGTGAATGCCTCTGGGATGGCCTGGGGGACGCTGCACTCTGGGAGGGGACACTGACCCTGGGAGAGGCTGGCTAGCTGGCAGGGTGCTTGGCTTCCAGAGGTCATGCTGTCCTCCAGGAATTAAAATCAGTCTCTTGCTCGGCAAGTACAGCTCACTTCAAGGCATTTAGGTCCTGCAGGCTCATCCTTCACCATCCATCATACTTGTAAGCCCAATGGCTTCTTGTAAGGTCCCGAAGCAGTTTGGAGAAGCAATGCCACAGGCTGCTGGGGTTGTAAGGCAAAGGCTTGTTTGGAACCATGATGGTTGTCCAGGTGAATGAAGACCCCTACTGCCCCAGTGATCAGACCTGGTCAGCCTGCTTGAACATCGTGCCAAAGTAGCAGAGGCCACCTTGGGGTGGGGGGCTGGGCTAGGGCTGGTGGGTGGCCCCAAACTCACATTCACCAAGGGCCTCAGATATGAATGCTGATGCTTCCTCCAAAGGAGTGGACAGTTTTGGACAGACACTCTGTTCAAGAAAAACTAGAGACAGGTGGTACCATTGTTTACACGTGGCACTAACCTCGATTCTGTGGTACTAACTCATATTCTTCACATCTAACCTTGGAGGAAAGCTACTATTATGATCTGTATCTCATAGATGGAGAAACTGAGGCACAGAGAGATTAACTGAGCTCTGAGGTTACACAGCTGGTGTGGATGGGGCTGAGCATTGAGATCCTGAGCCCTGGCATCCCAACCCTGCCACTGGCCTCTTGCAGAAGATGCTTGTGGAAGGTGGGCAGGTAGAGTGGGGTCACAGTTTTTATATCCAGTTCTTGGCATTTGTTGTTATTATTTTTTAAAAAAATATACTGTGAACTACACAAAATGGAAGGGGCCCAGAGGTGGTTCTTAGAAGTCTGTGAATTAAATACTGAAATAAAAGACCACATGCTGCCAACACTGGAGCAGACGCTGGCCTGCTTTTGGCATGCCCATCAGAAATATCTATTGTTTCCAGGCTGGTTTCTCTCCCAAGTCAGGAGCAACTTTAATAAGGCATTTTGTTTTTTATTTTTTTCCTCTCTTTAAAAAAAAAAATTAAATTGGAGGAGAATTGCTTTCCCATGTGGTGTTGGTTCCTGCCATACATCATAACAAGGCATTTAGAAGGGATCAAGGAGTCCAGGCCCATTACTTACGCTGGCAGCACACCAGACTCAAGAACCAACTCCTGAGGGTCCCCAGGGTCCCGGTGGGAGGGGACTCAGAAGACGGGGTGCAGCAGGCCTGGGTGGGGGGCAGTGGGGCGGCTGACACATGCTGAGACGATGCAGGCTATATGCTGGGTGATTTTACTGTCTCTAATTCTGCTGGCAACTCTGAGATGTGGATGTAATGGGTGTGCTCACAGCAAAGAAACCAAGGCCCAAGGTGAGGTGACCTGCTCAAGTCAGGGCTGGTCACGAGCCAGGAGCTGGACCAGAGCTCTTGTTGCCACTAGCACGACACTCCTAAGTGTCTCCTTTTTGGGAAAATGGACCACGGTATAGGCACCAGAGCTAAAGAAATGGACTGCCTCACCCAGAGGATCTGGAAAGAAGCAGAATACAAGTGGAGGGGATGAGGTGTTTACATGGTTTCTGGGTCAGAGCAACAGGGATCATGGAAGGGCTTTCAGGAAAGGGCCTCTGTGCCTTAGAGTGGAGATTTCAACGGACTATTTGAAGGGGTTCTTTTAAGTGACAGATGGGTAAGTCACAACCCTTGGCTCAGGCAGCTGAAGGGAGGGGTGAGTAAACTTGCATGAAGAGTGAGAAGCCCCTCAGAGGGAAAGAGAGAGGCAATGGCCCATCTTTTCTCTTGGGTTCAAGGCCATGAGTACATTTCCAGGACTAGGGAGTCCCTGATTGGCCAGTTGACTTGGACTGGAAGGGCTAAGTGGAAAGTTCCAGGAAAGGAAGAAGGACTTTCTTGAGCTCCTCAAGGGTGAAGGTAGAGTCAAGTTAACCTGAACGTGGAAAGAGCTGGTGCCCAGGCTAAGAAAGGCATGCAAAGGTACTGTGGCTCCTGACTGCTGGTTCCTGTGCAGGCGGCGAGGGTGTCCGAGCCATTGGCTGTGAGGGGTTGGTGTTGGGAGGTCAGCAGTGAGTGAGAGCCGAAGGCAGGTCTCTGGGGCTCAGTCAGACCCAGATCTGTGCTAGTGAGAATTGGCTTCTTCCCAGAGCCCATCATCTCCTGGGATTCTGTTTCCAGTTGGAAAACAGACTCCAGAGAAGCAACCCAGAAACCAGCACACCCCAAAGACACCAAATTCCTCAGTTCTCCATTCACCCCAAAGCCTTAATCACTGACACATGGGCCAATGTATCCCCTCAAACTTAATGAAGGCCAGGATTTATTGCTTTCAGAGAATGAAAAGCTTTTATTTTTTTTTTTAAACTTAAAAGCCACCCATGTGAGCTTTGATTTCCAGGAGAATTCCTCCTAACCTACATGTTAAAAGTCCAGTCAGAAAGTCCTAGAAAAGAGCAAGTGAGGCCTTCAGAGCATGGCCAACATGCTGGTGCTCAGGGACTTAGGAAGCGACCCACAGGAAAAAGCTGGCCACTCAGCTTGCCCCACCCTGCTCCGAGGTAATTTGACTCTAAACGGCCTTGGACCTAGGCCTGCCACTCCTGGGGACAGGAGAACAGAGTTCTCCTGAGGGAAGGGCATGCCAGCCCCCAGCAAAGCCTGGGGTGCTGTAACATACACATCCAGGAAGTGAGGGCAGCAAGTGAGCAATCAAGCGACCAGCCAGCCCAGTGTGCTCAGGACTAAGAAGTTTTCTGGGCCTTTCAGTTTTAAAAGTGGGACAGGCCCAGGCAAACCAGATGGTTGGTCACTTCAGCGGGCGGCCTGTGAGGAATTAGGCTCTCCACACAGTCCCATCTCCCACTGTCTCCCTTCACTCCACACCTACCCCTCCTGCTATGTGGTCTTGCTTCTGCTTCTCGAGTCAGCCAGGCCTTGTCCTTTCTCAGGGCCTCTGTTCCCTCTGTCTGGGGCTCTCCTCACATGGCTGGGGTATCTCTGCGTGGTTGACTCTTTGTTGAGCTTCCTGGACACCTTCACTGGTCACCATCTCTGGCATGGTTTCTTGTTTTATTTTCTTACAGTCACTTACCTCTGCCTGGCTTATTTATTTCATTTCTTTTTTAGTGCTCAGGGGATGGGGAAGTTGGAACCAAGTTTTGAGTTTATAATACCCAAGGGACACCAGTTCTGGGTTTAAAAACCACCAGCCATTATTTCTACAACCACCACCACCAGGATTACTGTAATGTACACTCAGAATTTACTGTGTCCTGGGTACTGTTGTGAGCTCTGTCATGTCAGTCTTCCTGTAATTTTCATAGCCACTCTATGGATGTAAGAGTTGGACTATAAAGAAAGCTGAGCACCAAAGAATTGATGCTTTTGAACTGTGGTGTTGGAGAAGACTCTTTTGAGAGTCTCGGACTGCAAGGAGATCCAACCAGTCAATCTTAAAGGAAATCAGTCCTGAATATTCATTGGAAGGACTGATGCTGAAGCTGAAACTCCAATACTCTGGCCACCTGACGCTAAAACCGACTCATTTGAAAAGACCCTGATGCTGGGAAAGATTGAAGGCGGGAGGAGAAGGGGAAGATAGAGGATGAGATGGTTGGATGGTATCACCGACTCAATGGAAATGAGTTTGAGTAATCTCTGGGAGTTGGTGATGGACAGGGAAGCCTGGCGTGCTGCAGTTCATGGGGTTGCAAAGAGTCAGACATGACTGAGCAACTGAATGGAACTGAACCCTAAACCTCATTCTACTGAGGAGAAAACTGGACCCAGAGAGGACAAGTAACTGACTTGAGGTCACTATCAGTGGCAAGGTCAGGACTTGACCAGGTGGTCTGGTGCCAGAGTTCACGCTCTGAGCCACAGGCTATTCTGTTGTAGGATTAGATGAGGTGGGGCAGAAGCCCCTTATGAATCCTAGTGGAAGCTGGTGGAATGGCCTAAATCAAAGTTCTTACCCCAACCCCACCCCAATTCTCTATCTGAATTCCCAGTCTCTGTGAACAGTATTACCATTTACCCAGGAACCCTCAGGAATGTGGGTGGATCCATCCCACTCACACTTCCTGAGCAGCTGACCAGGTCTTGGCCTTGTCCTGGAATTTTATGTGTATTACTGTGAACCACACAATAACTCCATGTGGTGAGGGCTATTATGCCAATTTTATAGCACCAAGAGGTTAAAGAACATGCACCAGATGACAGAGTCAGAAAAGAAAGAACCAGAGTCTGCCCCTCTCTGTTCCTACTGGGTCTGGTACCAGCATCTATCCCTGGGTCAATGGTCACAGCCTCGTCCCTGGCTCCCGTGTTTGCTTTCATTCTCTGTCCCACAGTCAGTACAGTCCTTCTAAACCAGAAACCTGATCATGCTACTTCCTTTAAAGCCTTTCACAGGCTCCCCTCTGACCTTGGGCCATAGCCTGAGCTCTTTGGCCAAGGTCCTTCCAGGTTGAGCCAGACTTTGGCCTGCGCTGCCCATCTCCTACTTGTCCTCCACATATTACTCCTGGCCCAGAACACACCAAGGCCCCTGAGCTGTATGTCCTTTTTCAAATACCAGCCAGAATAACTCCTATTCATCCTTCAAGACCCAGCTAAGACATGGACCCTTCCCTGGGAAGCCTTCCGGGCTGCCACTCTTGGGCCAGGGATATTCAACACTTATTGCACTGGGATGAGGCTGTCTGCCCAGCTCTCTCTCTGTCTGTCTGCTAGACTGTGAGCCTTACAAAGTGGAGGCCACATTCAATTTGCCTTGGTCCTCCAAGAGCCTGGCCCTGGCTCAGGTCAAATCCAGTTAAACTGGACTAAGGTGGATGGTCACCAGCAGCCATGCAAAAATGCTCTGGACTTTAGGGTGTCCATCAGCCCCTTGTCTCAGGGTCTGATTTTTGCTGGCGGTTAGAAAAGGAAAAGATGTAAGTTTGTCTCTTTAATTATTGAGCACCTGTGCTTGACCCACTCTGCCCACTGGGGTAGGCAGATGCCCAGTGATGAACCAATGGCCAGCTGCCATGGTCTTTTAGCTGGGGCTGTTGGAAATCACTTGAGGCAGATTTAGCCCTAGTAAACCACTCTCTGGGGAAATCCTTGAGCCCCCAGATAATTAGCTGCATGTGTGTGGGAGACAGGCCTGTTTTTCCCCCAAAGATTTATGAGAAGGGGGAGTATTCTCATTGACCTCTCTTTCAGGAAAGGCCTCTTTCTGGAACACTTGCTGAGTATTCCATCAACAGTACAGCACATATGCTTGCAGTAAGCCTGCCTGACATCATCACACCCAGCATATGTTTCTTGTCTCATACGCATTTTAGCACTCGCTTTGGTGACTATATGTATTTCTGAGGGTCCCTAAACATAGCTCCGAATGAAGAACTTATAATTCATCCTTCATGAAAGCCACCACTGGTCTTTCTAAACATACTTGGAAGTGGACTCAAAGTTTATTTAGAGAAAAAATTTTTTAGTAGGCAGAAAGAGAGTGTTTGTGAATTCTTTCTCCTAACCCCTCCCCTTTGAGACCTTGGGAACAACTCCTTCGGCTCACAGACACTGACACTCTCAGAGGAGAATGGGAACGGGTGAACATGGGCCATCTCTTTGCCCAGACATTTCTCTAGTTCCTCATCAGTTTATTCACCTGCTATGCTATTTCTCCCTCCATCCTAATTTCCCTTTCCTTTCTTCCAGTCATGTGCTCATCCATATATCCCGCTGTAGGAAAACTACTCACTACATAGTTCTGAATGAATGAAAGACTTTGTTCATCTAGACAATCAAGTATCCACCTAAATATTTGTTCATCTATTCATCCAGCTGTTAAGTTATTAATCTCTGCTTATTCTTCCTGTTGATCACCCATCCACCCATCCATTCATTCAATCATTCGTTTGTCTTTCCATCCATCCAACATTAACCCACTCTGTGCCAGGCTCTGGGGATACTCAAATAAATACATCTGGTTCTGTTCTTAAGCAGCTCACAAGTTTCTGGGGTATGATATGCAAACAGTCAATTACAGCACAGCGTGGGAAGTGATCTTAGATGTGCAGGTGCTGCGGGGGGCCTGGGGAAGGGGCGTGGATGCCTGGGAGCAGGTCCAGTACAGAAGGGGATATAGAGCCATCCACAGGCAGAAAACATGCCCGCCTTCCCTATCTCCTAGAACTAATGGGGTGGCAACGTGGGGTGAATGGAGTCAACAGTCTCTCCAAAGCCATTCCACTTCTGCCTTGCAGACATTTACTGTCAGAAACACACTTCCTGATGGGGCCCACTCAGATTTGTACTCTCTAGTGATCCTGGATTCCCATTCTGCAGAGGACAACCCGGGGCTCAGGAGGAAGGATAGGCAGAAAGAATCAGCAGAACCTTCATATCAGAGTCTGAGGACAGGTGGTGAGCCCCTGCAGACTGCTGCAGCCATTGGCCAGTGGTTAGCCCTCAGGACAACACCAACCTCTGGCTTATCTACTCCCAATTTGAAAGCTTCCAGAGTGCTTGGGACTCGGGCCCTGTTGCTTGGGATCCGGGCTCTCTCTGTACCCCATTTGTCCCAGAGCTAACTAGAAATTCCTGGCAGGTAAGTTGTGGTCCCTCTCTGGGAAGCAGAGTGCTCAAAGGACCCCTCAAATCCTGATATTTCGGCGCCTCCCTTCTCCTGGCCCCATGCCAAGGGCTGAGAACAAGGATCTTGCTTGCAGGGACCATGCCTCTCAAAGTCTAGGCTCTGGCCAAGCCTTAGGCTCTGGAACCTGCAGAGAGTGGCTATGGTTCAACAAGCATTGTGGGTGCTGGACTGACCAACATTGCCTTGCCTGTGTGAGGATGGTAGGGTGTTCCTTCCACTGGGTAAGGCAGTCCCTCTGCCCTCTCTGGTTGAGTGTTTCCCCTTCATCACAGGGTCATCTTCCATGCCTCCCTTGTCCACATACCCTCGTTCAGTTATAAGCCCTGCCCATGGTCTCTGTAATCCCTGTCAAATGGGCCCTCTCAGCCTCACTGCCTTCAACCATCTAGAGCAGCCTCCTCATGGACCTCCCTTTCCCCAGGCTTGTTTCTCCTATCCAGTGTCTTCCCTGATTCCCCCATCCAAGGTACCTTTCTAAATCTAACCATGTCACTCTTCTTTAGGAGAACATCAAAGTCCATGGCCACTTCCTTAACATTAAAAGTTATGTGTTCAAATTCTGCTCTGTCACATACTATCCAGCAAGCTCAGGTAAGTCTGGGCCTCAGTTTCCCCATCTATAAAGTAGGCATATTAATATCTTTCTCACAAAGCAGTTTTTGTTAGAATTATGGCTGCAATATAAAGTAAAGCTTTTTCCCAAAACAATGCCTCAGAAAGGAAGGAGTCATTTTATATTCAAGTCTTTAGAGAAGCCTTTCGTTTCATGTGGTATATACCCAATTAGTTTATTTAAAAAATAGCAACAAAGTACCATTTGGTAAAAATACACAACCTAAACCATTCCTAATTAACATTAGTTCCAGAGGCTTCCCTGGTGGCTCAGAATGTAAGGAATTTGCCTGCAATGAAGCAGACTTGGGTTCAATCTCCGGATGGGGAAGATCCTGGAGAAGGGAATGGCAACCCATTCCAGTATTCTTGTTTGGAGTATTCATTCCAGTATCCCATGGAAAGAAGATTCTGGTGGGCTACAGTCCATGGGGTCTCAAAGAGTTGGACACAACTGAGCAATTACCACTTTCACTTTCTTTCTAGATGCTTAAAGAGGTAACCCTAGGAATTTATTAAAAAAAAAAAAAAATAAAAGAATCCAGGAATTTAAGGATGGGAGATGGAATTTATTTCTACTACTTCCAGAAACCTGAGTTCCAAGGACAAAATAGGTCAGGAGAGGAAACACAAGCAACAATATTTAGGAAGCTGGGGAGTAGACAAGTGAGAGAAATGCAGAAATGGGACAACCAGTAGTTTAAGCCAGGATTCAGGACACCTCAAAAGCAACCAAAACAAATACTCAAAGCCCAGAAACTGGAAGCACCGTACAGCTGATGAGCTAGAATCTAGACCAGGAGTCTCAAGCCATGGCTCACAGGCCAAATTTTGCTCACCCTCTATATTTGTAAATAAAACTTTATTAGGACACAGCCATGTTCATGTTTTTTTTTTTTTTTAAATGAACTACCAATGGCTGTTTTTTGGAGAAGGCAAGGCACCCCACTCTATTACTCTTGCCTGGAAAATCCCACGGATGTAGGAGCCTGGTAGGCTGCAGTCCATGGGGTCTCTAAGAGTCGGACACAACTGAGCAACTTCACTTTCACTTTTCATTTTCATGCACTGGAGAAGGAAGTGGCAACCCACTTCAGTGTTCTTGCCTGGAGAATCCCAGGGACGGGGGAGCCTAGTGGGCTGCCGTCTATGGGGTTGCAGAGTCGGACACGACTGAAGCGACTTAGCAGCATCAGCAGTATGGCTGTTTTTATGCTACAAAGGTAGAGTTAAGTAGTTGCAATGGAGATTGTTATGACCAACCTAGACAGCATATTAAAAGGCAGAGACATTACCTTGCCATCAAAGGTCCGTCTAGTCAAAGCTATAGTTTATCCAGTAGTCATGTATGGATGTGAGAGTTGGACTATAAAGAAAGCTGAGTGCCAAAGAATTGATGCTTTTGAACTGTGGTGTTGGAGAAGACTCTTGAGAGTCCCTTGTACTGCAAGGAGATCCAATCCTAAACTGCAGTCAATCCTAAAGGAACTCAGTCCTGAATACTCATTGGAAGGATTGATGCTAAAGCTGAAACTCCAATACTTTGGCCACCTGATGCGAAGAAGTGACTCGTTTGAAAAGACCCTGATGCTGGGAAAGATTGAAGGCAGGAGGAGAAGGGGCCAACAGAGGATGAGATGGTTGGATGGCATCACTGACTCGATAGACATGAGTTTGAGTAAGTTCCGGGAGTTGGTGATGGACAGGGAAGCCTGTCGTGCTGCAGTCCATAGGGTCGCAAAGAGTCAGACACGACCGAATGACTGACTTAACTGACTGACTGAAGCCTGGCAGGAAGCTGGACATGAGGAGAGTTTCCTGCACTCAGAAACCACCCCCGCCTTTTTTTTTTTTTTACACCTAGAGTGGGTAAACTAGTTGAGGCAGAAAGGGACCTTTGGGGCATCAAAGGAGAACACAGCAGATGGTCTGTGGAAGGTACTACAAAGTTTCTATCTTGGCATCAAGACTTGGCTCTGCCCAACTGCCTGCAGGCTCCAGTGCTGGACATCTCAAGCCAAACAACCAACAAGGTAGGAACACAGACAGCCCTACCCATCAGCAGACAGCTTGCCTAAAGTCATACTAAGCTCAGAGATACCACCATAAAACACACCACCTGATGCAACCCTGCTCATCAGAGGGAAAAGGCTGAGCCCCACCCAGTAGAGTGCAGGCACCAGTCTCTTGCACCAGAAAGCCTACACAAACCCTGGGACCAACCTCAACCACCAGCGGGCAGACAACAGAAGCAAGAAAAACTACTACAGTGTAGCTGGCAGAAAGGAGACCATAAACAAGAAATTAGACAAGAGAATCCAAAACAAGCAAACAAAACTAAGTTAGACAGGATGAGACAACAGAGAAATATGTTACAGATGAAGGAGCAAAGTAAAAAACTCCCTGATTCCTGAGTGTATTTTTCATTTCAGTTATTGTGTTGTTAATCACCGTTTGTTGGTTCTTTAGTTCTTCTACGTCTTCTGTATAATTTTTGTTAGTTTGATTAATATGTGTCTTGGCATGTTTCTCCTTAGGTTTTTCCTGTATTTGGAAAACTCAGCAATGGCCACGGGCCTGGGAAAGTTCACTCGGGAAAGAAGTACAAGGCTGTATGTTGTCACCCTGCTTGTTTAGCTTCCATGCAGAGTACATCATGTGAAATGCTGGATGAATCATAAGCTGGAATCAAGATTGCCAGGAGAAATATCAACAACCTCAGATATGCAGATGATAACACGCAAATGCCAGAAACTGAAGAGGAACTAAAGAGCCTCTTGATGAGAGTAAAAGAGAAGAGTGAAAAAGCTGGCTTGAAACTCAACATTCAAAAAACTAAGATCATGGCATCCAGTCCCACAACTTCATGGCAAATAGAAGGGGAAAAAGTGGAAGCAGTGACAAATTTTATTTTCTTGGGCTCCAAAAATCACTGTGGACAGTCACTGTAGCCACAAAATTAAAAGACACAATCTTTGGAAGGAAAGCCATGACAAACCTAGGCAGTGTATTAAAAAGCAGAGACATCATGTTGCTGACAAAAGTCTGTATAGTCAAAGCTATGGTAGTCATTTATGGATGTGAGCATTGGACCATAAAGAAGGCTGAATGCTGAAGAATTGATGTTTTTGAATTGTGGTGCTAGAGAAGACTCTTGAGAGTCCCCTGGACTGCAAGGAGATAGAACCAGTCAGTTCTAAAGGAAATCAATTCTGAATATTCACTGGAAGGACTGATGCTGAAGCTGAAGCTACAATACTTGGACCCCTGATGCAAAGAGCTGATTCTTTGGAAAACACCCTGATGCTGGGAAAGACTGAAGGCACAAGGAGAACGGGGTGGCAGAGGATGAGATGGTTAGATAGCATCACTGACTCAGTGGCCATGAATCTGAGCAAATTCTGGGAGACAGTGAAGGACAGAAGAGTCTGGTGTGCTGTAGTCTATGGGGTCACAAAGCATCAGACATGACCTAGCAACAGAACAACAGAACAACAAAAAAGGTACTTCTCTAGATGGGAAACACAAGAGAAGAAAAGGATGTACAAAAAAAACCCAAAACAATTTAAAAAATGGTTAATAGGAACATACATATGAATAATTACCTTAAATATAAATGGGTTAAGTGTTCCATCCAAAAGACACAGACTGGCTGATACCAAAATAAGGCCCTATATATGCTGTCTATACGAGACCCATTTCACACCTAGGGACACATATAGATTGAAAGTGAGGATATGGAAAAAAACATACTTCATGAGACTGGAAATCAAAAGAAAGCCAGAATAGCAATACTCATATGGGACAAAAAGGACTTTAAGATAAAGATAATTACCGGAGATAAGGCTCAATAATAATGACCAAAGGATCAATCCAAGAAGAAGATATAACAACTGTAGGTATTCATGCACCAAACCCAGGAGCACATCACTACAAAAGGCAAATGTTAACTGCCACACTCCTGGGCATACACACCAAGGAAACCAGAACTGAAAGAGACATGTGTACCCCAGTGTTCATCACAGCACTGTGTACAATAGCCAGGACATGGAAGGAACCTAGATGCCGATCAGCAGCCGAATGGATAAGGAAGCTGTGGTACATATACACCATGGAATATTACTCAGCCGTTAAAAAGAATACATTTGAATCAGTTCTAATGAGATGGATATAACTGGAGCCCAGTATACAGAGTGAAGTAAGCCAGAAAGATAAAGACCAATACAGTATACTAATGCATATGTATGGAATTTAGAAAGATGGTAACGATAACCCTATATGCAAGACAGAAAAAGAGACACAGATGTACAGAACAGACTTTTGGACTCTGTGGGAGAAGGTGAGAGTGGGATGATCTAAGAGAACAGCATTGAAACATGTATATTATCAAGTGTGAAACAGATCGCCAGTCCAGGTTGGATGCATGAGACAAGTGCTCAGGGCTGGTGCACTGGGATGACCCAGAGGGATGGGATGAGGAGGGAGGTGGGAGGGGGGATCAGGATGGGGAACACATGTAAATC
Source organism: Muntiacus reevesi (assembly GCF_963930625.1). Classification (NCBI taxonomy): domain Eukaryota; kingdom Metazoa; phylum Chordata; class Mammalia; order Artiodactyla; family Cervidae; genus Muntiacus; species Muntiacus reevesi. Next base: position 217,246,069 of record NC_089249.1, read on the forward strand.
CATGGCTGATTCATGTCAGTGTATGGCAAAAACCACTACAATATTGTAAAGTAATTAGCCTCCAACTAATAAAAATAAATGAAAAAAAAAATGTTAACAGCCATAAATGGGGAAATTGAAAGTAATACAATAATGGTGGGGACTTTAACACTTCACTTATACCAACAGATAGCTCATCCAGACAGGAAATTAATAAGAAAACACAAAACTTAAATTACACGTTAGCAGATAGACTTAATTGATATTTATAGGAGATTCCATCCAAAAGCAGCAGAAGACACTTTCTTCCTAAGTGCACATGGAACATTCTCCAGAACAGATCACATCTTGGGTCACAAATCAAGCCTTGATAAATTTAAGAAAACTAAAACCATATCGAGCATCTTTTCCAACCACAATGCTATGAGATTAGAAATCAATAATAGGGGAAAAAACCTGTAAAAAATACACATATAGACTAAACAACATGCTACTAAATAAGCATGAGATCAGTGAAGAAATCAAAGAGGAAATTAAAAAATACCTAGAAACAAATTACAGCCAAAACGTGACAACTCAAAAACCTATGGGATGCAGCAAAATTAGTTCTAAGAGCAATTTATTGCAATACAAGAATGGGAAAAACATAAAATAACCTAATCTTACACCTAAAGCAACTAGAGAAAAAAGAACAAGCAAACTAGAGAAAGATGTCAGTAGAAGGAAAGAAATCATAAATGTCAGAGCAGAAATAAATGAAATAGAAACAAAGAAAACAATAGCAAAGGTCAATGAAACTAAAAGCTGGCTCTTTGAGAAGATAGACAAAATAGTTAAATGATTAGTCAGACTCATCAAGAAGGAAAGGGTGAGGACTCAAATCAATAAAATTGTAAATGAAAAATAGGAAGTTAACAACAGACATCGCAGAATACAAAGGATCATCAGTCAGTTCAGTCGCTCAGTCAAGTCTGACTCTTTGAGACCCCACGCCAGGCCTCCCTGTCCATCACCAACTCCCGGAGTTTATTTACTCAAACTCAGGTCAATCGAGTCGGTGATGCCATCCAACCATCTCAACAAAGGATCATAAGAGACTACTATAAGCAACTATATGCCAATAAAATGGGAAACCTGGAAGAAATGGGAAAATTCTTAGAAAAGTACAAACTTCCAAGACTGAAACAGGAAGAAATAGAAAATATGAACTGACCAATCACAAGCAATGAAATTAAAACTGTGATTAGAAATCTTCCAATAAATAAATGTCCAGGACCAGATTGATGGCTTCACAGGTGAATTTTATCAAATATTTAGAGAAAAGCTAACACTTATCCTTCTCAAACTCTTCAAAAAGTTGCAGAGGAAGGAACACTCCCAAATGCATTCTAAGAGGCCATCATTACCCTGATACCAAAACCAGACAAAGATATCACAGAAAAGGAAAATTACAGGCCAATATTGTTGATGCACAAAGATGCAAAAATCACCAACAAAATACTAGCAAACAGAATTCAACAACATATTAAAAGGATCATACACCATGATCAAGTGGGTTTATCCTAGGGATGCAAGGATTCTTTAATAAACAGAAATCAATCAATGTGATATACCATATTAACAAATTGAAGAATAAAAACTGTATCTCAATAGATGCAGGAAAATCTCAATAGAAAATCTCAATAGATGCAGGAAAAAGCTTCCGGCAAAATTCAACATCAATTTATGATGAAAACGCTCCAGAAAATGGGGACACAAGAAACCTATCTCAACATAATAAAAACTATGTATACCAATGGAACAAGATAGAGAGCCCAGAGATAAACCCACACACTTATGGGTACCTTATTTTTGATAAACAAGGCAAGAATCATACAATGAGGCAAAGATAGCCTTTTCAATAAGTGGTGCTGTGAAAAACTGGATAGCTACATGTTAAAGAATGAAATTAGAACACTTCCTAACAGCATACACAAAGATAAACTCAAAATGGATTAAAGACCTAAATGTAAGACCAGAAACAATAAAACTCTTAGAGGAAAACATAGGCAGAACACTCGATGACATAAATCAAAGCAAGATCCTTTATGACCCACCTCCTAGATAATGGAAATAAAAACAAAAATAAACAAATGGGATCTAATTAAACTTAAAAGCTTTTGCCCAGCAAAGGAAACAACAAACAAAGTAAAAAAAACTACCTCCAGAATGGGAGAAAATAATAGCAAAGGAAACACTGACAAAGAATTAATTTCTAAAACATATAAGGAGCTCACACAATTCTATACCAGAAAAAGAAACAGCCCAATCAAAAAGTGGGAAAAAGACCTAAACAGACATTTCTCCAAAGAAAACATAACAGATGGTTAACAAACACATGAAAAGATGCTCAACATTGCTCATAATTAGAGAAATGCAAATCAAAACTATAATGAGATACCACCTCACACCAGTCAGAATGGCCATCATCAAAAAGTCTACAAACAATAAATGCTGAAGAGGGTGTGGAGAAAAGGGAACTCTCTTGCATTGCAGGTGGGAAGGTAAATTGATACAGCCACCATGGAAGATGGTATGAAGATTCCTTAAAAAACTAGGAATAAAATCACAATATGGCCCAGCAATCCCACTACTAGGCATATACCCTGAGGAAACCAAAATTGAAAAAGGCACATGTACCCCATTGTTCATTACAGCACTATTTACAATTGATAGAATTTGGAAGCAACCTAGAGGTCCTTCGACAGATGAATGGATAAAGAAGCTGTGGTACATGTATACAAAGGAATATTACCTAAAAAGGTACGCATTTGAGTCAGTTCTAATGAGGTGGATGAACCTAGAGCCTATTACATGGAGTGAAGCAAGACAGAAAGAGAAATGCAAATATCATATACTAACACATATATAGATCTAGAAAGATGGTACTGATGAATTTATTTGAAGGGTATCAGTGGAAAAACAGACAGGGAGACTTATGGACATGGGGAGAGGGGAGGAGAGGGTGAGGTGATATGGAGAGAGTAACATGGAAGCTTACGTTACCATATGTAAAATAGATAACCAATGGGAATTTGCTGTATGGCTCAGGGAACTTGAACACGGGGCGCTGTAACAACCTAGAGGGGTGGGACGGATAGGGAGGGAGATGGGAGGGAGGTTCAGGAGGGAGGGGACATATATATACCTGATTCTTGTTGATGGTTGGCAGAAAACAACAAAATTCTGTAAAGTAATTATCCTTCAATTAAAAAATAAATAAATTAGAACCATACAAAAAAGGTATACATAAAAAACCCACAGCAATCATCATTCTGGATAGTGGAAAACTGAAAGCATTTCCTCTAAGATCAGGAACAAAACAAGGGTGTCCACTCTTGCCACTACTATTCAACATAGTTTTGGAAGTTCTAGTCATGGCAATCAGAGAAGAAAAAGAAATCTGAAATAGGAAAGCAGAAGTAAAACTGTCCCTGTTTGCACATGGCATGATATTATACATAGAAAATACTAAAGATTTCACCAGGACACTATTAGAGCTAATCAATGAATTTATTAAAGCTGCAGGTTATAAAATTAACACAGAAATCTCTTGCATTCCTATACACTAACAACAAAAGATCAGAAAGAGAAATTAAGGAAACAGTCCCATTTACCACTGCATCAAAAAGAATAAAATACTGAGGAATAAACCTATCTAAGAAGACAAAGGGCTTCCCTGGTGGTTCAGATGGTAAAGAATCTGCCTGCAAAGCAGGAGGCCTGGGTTGGATCCCTGGGTTGGGAAGATCTCCATGGAGAAAGGGATGGCTACTCACTCCAGTATTCTTGCCTGGAGAATTCCATGGACAGAGGAGCCTGGGGGGCTACAGTCTATGGTGTCACAAAGAGATGGACACAACTGACCGATTAACACTTTTTTTCCCCAAGGAGACAAAAGATTTGTATACAGAAAACTATAAGATAATGATGAAAGAAATCAAAGATGACATAAACAAATGGAGAGATATACCATGTTCTTGGATTGGAAGAATCAATACTGTGAAAATATACCACCTAAAGCAATCTACAAATTCAATGCAATCCCTATTGAATTACCAATGGCATTTTCCAAAGAATTAGGATTAAGAATTTTTACAAGTTGTATGGAAACACTAAAAACTCTGGATAGCCAAAGCAATCTTAAAAAATAACAGAGCTGAAGGGATTAGGCTCCCTGACTTCAGACTCTACTACAAAGCTACAGTAATCAAGACAGTATAGTACTGGCACAAAAACATAAATGTAGATCATTGGTATAGAATAGAAAGCCCAGAAATAAACCCACCTATGGTCACCTAATCTATGACAAATGAAGCAAGAATATACAATGGAGAAAAGACAGTCTCTTCAATAAGTGGTGCTGGGGAAACTGGACAGATACATGTAAAAGAATGAAACTACAACATTTCCTAATATCATACACAAAAATAAACTCAAAATTGATTAATGACTTAAATGTAAAGCCAGATTTTTAGAGGAAAACATTCTTTTACATAAGTCATAGTAGGATCTTTTTTGACTGACTTCCTATACTAATGAAAATAAAAACAAAAATAAACAAATGGGACCTGTAAACTTAAAACATTTTGCATAGCAAAGGAAACCTTAAAAAGACAAATCTCAGAATGTGAGAAAATAATTGCAAACAAAGCAACTGATAAGGGAATAATCTCCAACATATATAAATAACTCATGCAGCTCTCTCTATGTGTGTACTCTCTCTCTATATATATATGTACAACATATATATATATATATATATATACACACACACAACATATATATATACATACACACACACAACATATATATATACACAACATATATATATATATATATATATATATATATATATATACAACAACCCAATCAAAAAATGGGCGAAAGACCTAATAGTCATTTTTCCAAAGAAGACCTACAGATGACCAAGAAACACATGAAAAGATGATCAACATCAATAATTATTAGAGAAATGTGAATCCAAACTGCAATGAGGTATCACCTTAAACCAGTCAGAATGGCCAATATCAAAAAATCTACAAACAATAAATGCTGGAGAGGGTGTGGAAAAAGGGAACACTTTTACACTCTTGGTGTAAATGGTTATAGCCACTATGGAGAAGAGTTTGGAGGTTCCTTAAAAAACTAAAAATAGAACTATCATATGACCCAGCAATCCCACTCTTGGGCATATACCCTGAAAAAATCATAATTCTGAAAGATACATGTGCTCCTGTGTTTACTGCAGCACTATTTACAACAGCCAGGACATGGCGTGCATGCTCAGTGGTGTCTGTCTGACTCTTTGCGACCCAAGGACTGTAGCCCACCAGGCTCTTCTGTCCATGGGATTCTCTGGGCAAAAATGCTGGAGTGGGTTGCTATTGCCTACTCCAGGGGGTCTTCTCAACCCAGGGATCAAACGTGAGTCTCCTGTAGCTGCTGCATTGACAGGTGGATTCTTTATCACTGAGCCACCTGGGAAGCCCAGCCAGGACATGGAAGCAACCTAAATGTTCATCAACAGAGAAATGGATAAGAAGATGTGGTACCTATATACAATGGACTAATACTCAGCCAAAAAAGGAACAAAATCATGCCATTTGTAGAGACATGCATGGACCTAGAGATACTGTCACACAGAGTGAAGTAAAACAGAAAGAGAAAAATGAATATTGCACATTAAATCATATATGGAGAATCTAGAAAAATGATATAGATGATCTTATTTGCAAAGCAGAAATAGAAAGACAGACATAGAGAACAAATATATGGATCCAGGGGCACGGGAAGGGGAGGGTGGGATGAATTGGGAGATTGGGACTGACATATATACACTATTGATATGATATATAAAATAGATAACTAATGAGAACCTACTATATAGCATAGGGAACTCAATGCTCTGCGGTGAGCTAAATGGGAAGGAAACTCAAAAAAGGGGATATATGTAAGCATATAGCTGATTCACTCTGCCGTACAGCGGAAACTCTAATGGCAAAAAGGGAAGAGGAACCAAGAGCCTCTTGTTGAGGGTGAAAGGAGAGAGTGAAAAAGCTGGCTTAAAACTCAGCATTCAAAAAATTAAGATCATGGCATCTGGGCCCATCACTTCATGGCAAATAGAAGGGGAAAAAGTGGAGGCAGTGACAGAGTTTATTTTCTTGGGCTCCAAAATCACTGTGGACAGTGACTGCAGCCATGAAATGAAAGGATGCTTGCTCTTTGGAAGAAAAGTTATGACAAACCTAGACAGCGTATTAAAAAGCAGAGACATCACTTTGCCGACAAAGGTCCATATAGTCAAAGCTATGGTTTTTCCGATAGTCATGTACAGATGTGAGAGTTGGACCATAAAGAAGGCTGAGAGCTGAAGAATTGATAATTTTGAATTGTGCTTTTGAGAGTCCCTTGGACTGCAAGGAGATCAAACCTGTTAGTCTTAAAGGAAACCAACCCCGAATATTCATTGGAAGGACTGATGCTGAAGCTGAAGCTCCAATACTTTGGCCACCTGATGTGAAGAGCCAGTTCACTGGAAAAGACCCTGATGCTGGGAAAGATTGAAGGCAGGAGGAGAAGGGGACACGGTTAGATGATTAAACAGCATCACTGACACCAATACAACATTGTAAAACAATTATAGTCCAATAAAATTATTAATAATAAAAAAGAAAATAGACCTTGCTAAGGTACTTCATCTTGAAATGTCAAAACTCTGCGATTCAACAGATGATTCTGAAAACTTCCACAGAGAAATAGCAGGTTTCATACAAGGGAAATTTCAAAACTCTGAGGTTCAACAGATGATTCTGAAAATACTGGGAGAGAAATAGGTTTCACACAAAGGACTGAAAAAAGAGGAAAACTTTGGATTTCTAATAGATAATGCCTAAAACTGAAATATCAAGAAGTTGCAGGATACTCATGTTATTTAGAGGAGGGTGATAATTACCAACAGAACCCCATTACTGGCCAGGTGCTATGCCAGGAACTGGGCATAAAATGGAAATAAGATAGCACAGTCTCTACCATCATTAGACTAGTAAGAGAGACAGGCACTGGTCAAATAATATACAAAATTACAAACTGGTAAGTGCTATGAGAAGACTCTTGACAGTTCCTTGGACTGGAAGGAGATCAAACCAGTCAATCCTAAAGGAAATAAACCCTGAATATTCACTGGAAGGACTGATGCTGAAGCTGAAGCTCCAATACTTTGGCCATCTGATGTGAAGAGCAGACTGATTGGAAAAGATCCTGATTCTGGGAAAGATTGAGGGCAGAAGAAGGGGACAACAGAAGATGAGATCGTTGGATGGTATCACCGACTCAATGGACATGAGTTTGAGCAAACTCAGGGAGATAGTGAAGGACAGGGAAGCCTGGCATGCTGTAGTCCATGGGGTCACAAAAAGTCGGATATGAGTTAGCTATTGAACAACAATTGCTATGCAGGAAAAGTACAGGGACCTCTTACAGTACATGATAAGAGAACACGATCTAGTCTGGAAAGTCTGGGCTTCTTTGAGAAACCTATTCTTGAGATAAGGTCAGAGGGATGCTCAGACCTGACTGGGCAGAGTGGAGAACATTTCAGGCTGGAGGAACAGTAGGTACAAAGGATCTGCAGTGAGGGGAGGTAGCAGGGCCTCAACTCTGCACCCCCATTGGAATCACCTTAAGAGATCTTATAACAGATGGCTGGGTCTTATCCTCAGAATCTCTGATTTAGTAAGTTTGAGAATTTGAAATTCTAAAAATTCCCAGGTGATGCTGATGCTGTTGTTCTAAAACCACAGTCTGAGAAGCACTGATGTAAATATCTGCCCAATCAGAAGGAATCTGTATTTTATTCTTCAGGCTGCTCCTGCGGCTGCTGCTGCTAAGTCGCTTCAGTCGTGTCCGACTCTATGCGACCCCATAGATGGCAGCCCAGCAGACTCCCCCGTCCCTGGGATTTTCTAGGCAAGAACACTGGAGTGGGTTGCCATTTCCTTCTCCAGTGCATGAAAGTGAAAAGTGAAAGTGAAGTCGCTCAGTCGTGTCCGACTCTTAGCGACCCCATGGACTACAGCCCACCAGGCTCCTCCATCCATGGGATTTTCCAGGCAAGAGTACTGGAACGGGGTGCCATTGCCTTCTACGATTCTTCAGGCTAGTGGTTCTCAAATGGGAGAATCATCTGGGCACTGGCTGAGCTTACAAACTTCCAGGTGCCAACCCACCTTGGGCTATGCAGGGCCTGACGATGAGTATTGACTTGGATGCTCATGTTCAGAGGCCACTAGAGGGCTGGGAGCAGGGGGATGGGCAGGCACCTCCTGCAGCAAAGCAGTGGGTAGAGGATGGGGCCTCACTAACCCTGGTAAGAGACTCAGCTGGAAAGAGCAGGGTGGTTTTGCAAGGCAGACAGGCGGGCCTGAATATGGCTTGAGGACAACAAGAGCCAAAGAGTATGTAGGAGCCTGGAGACTCTGGTCTTGGGGGTCCCGGATCAGATTTCAGGCTCCCCAGCCAACAAGCACTGTCAGCTTTTTCGTCAGTTGGAAAGCCCTCCTCAGGTGGCCAATTTCAGGTTTCAAGTGTCAGTTGGATTTTCTGTTCCTCGTCTCCTCAAACCTGCCTGAAGGTTCACTGCCAAGATGATTTCTAAATTTTGTGAAATAAATTTATTCCCAGGTGAAAACTACTCTATCTGATTTCTTCTGTGGATGACTCAGCCAAGATGGAAATCTGCTGTGTCTGACTTTAGCATCCATCAGAGTCAGCTTCCATTTCTAAGACAACTGAATGAAGCCTCAATTCCAACTGAATCTCAACAGATGGAGTGAGCCAACCTTGGCCCCTCCAGGTTTTAGGCTCCTCCTTACAGCAAGGAGGGAGTCAACAGCAGACCCTGCAAAGCAACCAAGCCTCCCCAGTTCCCTACTGGGAGAGGCTGCTATTTCGTGGCCATGATAAGAGCCAACAAAAGTCCAAAAAGGCGCCATATGAGACCTTCATTGACCCTGAGTCATGCCTGCCCCCTGAGACCTTCCCTGTCCCTTTCAATCTTAGTCCACTCACATTTGGACACAGGATGAGGCTCAAATGGGGCTTGGCTTCCCTGGTAACTCGAATGGTAAAGAATCTGCTTGCAATGTAGGAGATCCTGGGTTTGACCCCTGGTTCAGATGATCCCATGGAGGGCATGGCAACCCACTTCAGTATTTTTGCCTGGAGAATCCCATGGACGGAGGAGCCTGGTGGGCTACAGTCCCTAGGGTTGCAAAGAGTCAGACATGACTGAACAATTAACACTTCTGAGGCTCAAATGAAAGGCTGCCCACATGTGACATGGTGAGTTCCAGGAACTGGAGGCCTGTGCAATTCCTCCTGCTGGTTAGTCCCAGGAAGGCAAGTGTTTGATGGGAGATATGGTTCCTGCAAGCATTGCAGAGACTCTGGGACCCAAGTCCTCTTTCAGCAGGGCCTGTGGGAGGAGGGCTTAGGGACTCCTGCCTTCCTGCCCATTTTTAAAGGCCCACCTCTCATTTATGAAGCATCGACCTCCCCCACCCACACCCTGTGTATTTCTGAGAGCTTTGATCTTCTGCTTCTTCAATCCTTAGAGCCACCTTGTGCAGTGTTATTCATGCCTTTTGTGTCACTTAGGGCATGTCCTTCTCCTGCTCAAGTGCCCCAAGTCCTCCTCTGCACTGGGGTCAAAACCCGCCACCTTGCCCTGGCCTAAGCACCCTGTCAGATCTGTCTGGCGGTCACCACATCTTTGACCTCATTTCAAATCCCCCTACCCCAATTAACCACACAGACCTTCTTCCTGCTAGAATGCAAGTTCCTTCACAGGACAGATCTTACCTCTCTTATTTTCTAATGCTTGGCATAGAGTAGAATTCAGAAACATTAGTTGTGTGAATGAAATAAGAAAATGGAGGCCTGCAGAGAAGTAACTCGCCCCACACCACAAGCTGACAGAGGCCTATCAGGTGTGGATACAGGTCCGGTACTGGCTTGGCCAGCTTGGGGTAACTCTGTGTGGCTAAGTACTCTGATGAATGTTTCCCGGTCAAAAGAACCTTGTGAAAGGCAGAAATGCTGCATCTGGGCTTATCTTGCAGAGATAGTGGTTGTGGAACAAAGTGCAGTAGTTGTGGGTGGAGACTTTGAAGCCAAGCAAACCTGGACTGACTCCTAGTTCTGCCACTCACTAGCTGAGTGGCCCTGGGTAGGTCACCTATTCTCCCTGAGGCTCAGTTTCCCATCTGTAAACCTGGGATTACATGGCATCTACCTTCTTAACTTGTGAAGCTTGTGCAAGACCTGGAGTACTGAACACTGAGCACAGGCCTGGCACTTGGTGATATTGCAATGAAAGTGAAAATGTTGCTCTGCTTGCCAGGGGCTGAGATGTGGAGCTCAATGTGCCCCCAGAGCTCTAAAAGCAGCCTGCAGGGAATCAGTGTCTTCTGGAGCAGGTGATGGTGCCACCACATTGGGCAGGGTCATCAGGGCAGGGCTCTGAGGACAGAAACAGCTGCCAGCAGGAGGTCATGGTGGGCACAAATGCCACAGGTTCAGGAGTATGTTTTGCAATTTCAGACATTTGCATGGTTTTTCATCTTTTAATCTCATCTGTTATCAGCTGCTAGGAAGAGCAGAGCCAGGCTCCAAGCTGTCAGAATCTTTCTCTGAATCCATGAAGAGAACAAAGAGTTCTGAGAGGGTGATACAGTTGCCTGACTGGCAGGGGCAGGACTAGGCTAGAAGAAGGCATGTGAAAGCCAGGCAAAGGCACTTGGCCAGGAGGGTGGGCACAGCTGCCAGGAGGCTAACCAGTTGGCCTGCCAGGGACCACCCTGGGCTCTGGAACGTCAGAAGGCTGGAAGGAATCATCTCTTTGAAGAGTGCCTTTGTGTTTGGGAACCCAGGAGCCAAAGTGGTGTGAAGTTCCAAGACCACCCCATGATGCAAGAGGCGTGGGTTGGCTAGGTCCCAGTTGGATGACCTCCCAGATACCAAAGCTACCCTTCCCCAGAGCCTGGAGTGGTCAATGGTCATTTGTGGCTGCTCTAAACCTTCTGGTCACCTCCTCACATTTAGATGCTTTCCCAGAACATAAACCCAACTTTCCAACATTGATCGGAAACTTCTCTGCTTTCTTAGGGCTAAGGGTAGGTGACATCTACATTCTACACTCAGATCCACTTGACTCAGAGCTGAGTTAGGTGAAGATGGAAGCAGGGCTCAGGGCTTCCAATCTTCAGGTAGAAGTAGTGTGATTCTAAGCCAGCAGTCTTGAGGAAGCTTCCTGATCTGCTGGGAGTGCTCCTGGTAGGCTGGTTCAGAGATGTGATACAGGGACCCATTCTCAGAAGCTCCTCCACCTAGGGCTTTGTATCCCTTAATAAATCTTTTTCTTTTCTTCTTAAATTAGCTGGGAGTGGATTCTGTTGTCTGCAACCATGAATCCTGACAAACTCCTCCAAGGACTCCCTGGCAGAGTTTCAAATCTTCTGCCTACAGAATAAGCAGGTTTTACAGATTAAATAGAACTCATGTAGCAAATATCACAAGGTTGCCATTTTGGTCTGTTTGATTCAAAGAAGGCTGTCTTTACTACGAGAAAAGAGAATGCAAGCTGCAGAGTAAGTGGGGACTGAGAGTCAACTGCAGGGCCAGAGCTCAAGAAGAGGTAGTGGGGACTGGGGCACACGGGAGAAAGTATTCTCTAAGGGGGCGACTACTATGTAGTAACAACAGACTGCTTCTAGATCCCTCCATTTGTCTAAGAGAAGGCTGAAATTAGGATGTCCCATATCTTTAATCATTTTGCAAACACAATGAGAGTCAAAAACAAAAAACCACAGAAACAACACCTTTCAATCTGAGTTTGGCCTGTGTTTGCCCCTTTGTGACTATAGGATTGAACTTCAGCTCTTTATTATGGCATTTTACATAAATCCAACCTCATTTCCTCCCACCCACTCCTTTCCTGCCCTCCCCCCCAGCTGCATACACAGACCCCTTACCTTATGCCTCATTTCTTTCCTTATTCTCCCACCTGGCAAAACACCTACATATCCTCTAAGATCATCCCAATGATCAATCCTTTGTGAAATGTATTCCCATCTCTTGAATCCCAGATATTCAGTCTTGGGGCTCCCACAGTTCCTTCTATGTCTTTTCATCCTGAAGTTTCTCACTCCAAGAGAATCAGCAGGGCCTCTGTGTCCCCAGACATGCCAGGAGCATGTCTACCTTTAGAGGAAGCCTGTGTGGTCCCTTAAGGAGATGGGCTGATTCTCAGGTCTCAGGGGGGTGTCCATCCTAGTGAAATGGGGTGTGTGGGGTTCAGCTGGCCTCACTGTCCAATGAGTGAGCCCCTAGCCAGCCCTCCTTCCAGAGCTTGGAAACATATGCACACTTTGAGGAGAAAGTTTCCCTTTCTCCTCTGGGGAGGAGCTGGGCAAGCACATGGCCTGTACCTGTCCCCCACCGCATGCCTTCGGGCCACAGTATGGGTGGCCTTGTTCCATCCTCGCCTCCCTCTCTAAGTGCAGATTAGTTAGATTAGATCCTAACTAATTCTAACTGCAGATTCGCCTTCCTCCTGTCCTCCTGAGTGGGGCGATGCATTTCAGTTCACCCAACTCTAACTAGGTTCACCTCACAGTTATGAAGCTCCAGCTTTTTGCCTGGCAGAGTGCAGGGTGTGCCCATATCTCAGGGAAGCCTCACAAGGATGCCTGATGTTGGTCTCATGCCCGTTTTACAGAAGCCCAGGTTCAGAGTGGTGAAGTGACCTCCCTAAGGTATGTGCTTGGCCATGGCCCTGATGCCTGTCCTGCCCTCTTTCCAAGAGAAATGACTCTTGGCTGTGGGGCCAGAGGGTAGCCATCAGGAGGACTGGCCCACTTTTCACATCTCCTGCCCTGAATAGAGTCAAGCTCCTGGGAGCACGTCCAGCTCAGCATTTCATGGGATGTGGCTTCATGATTGCCACCTGCACACGAGAGCCTATAGCTGGGGAGCACTACATACATGGCACCCTGGGAGTGCTTTTCCTATGTTGAGCTTTCTTTTGAAAGTGGGAAATCTGAAGGCGGGGGCGGGGGGGAACTGCCCTAGAAAAGCACTACCAGCCCTCGACCTTAACCCTCCTCTATACTTGGACAACAATGAACCTCATGGATGACAGGAACCGAGCATCTATGGCAGTGCTGGTATTTCATATGCTGTCTCCTGTGGTCTTTCAAACTCTTAGGAGGTGCAGATACTATCACTAATTTATTATTCATTTTCAGATAAGGAGATGGAGCCCAAAGACGAGGCTGTCTTGAGGTCACACACATAGTAAGAGATGGTGCTGGAACTTCCAGGGCAGTGGACTTCCTTCCCCACACCCTGGGCCTGGATCAGCCTGGGCACAGTCCCAATTTTCTTCAAGGCAAAAATTGTTCCCTCAATAGATGGAGATGGTGGCCCCTAAGGCAAGGGGACTTGGCTGGTGGGAATGCCCTGTGCCAGACCTAGAGCTGGTCACGACTAAAGACAGACGGAGCGAGATGAGAAGGCAAGGTTTCTGATTGCTGAAGGCCAGCCACTGTGCACCAACCAAAAGGGGCATTCAGAAGCAAAAAGTTTTCTAATTAAACACAAGGTTGGATTTCACAGGAATGCCACATTTTGAACCTCTTACCGACTCAGACCTTTGAATAAAATTCATAATTATTTTAAAGAGATAACATAATTTCCAAATCAAAACTGTGCTGTTAGACTTAAAGCGATAGAACTTTCTGCTACCCCTTGGTGACTAGGAATTTTGTGGGGACATAATGGAGGTTTCATCCAGTGCCTGGGGGAGAATGTTCTCCTTGAGCAGATGTAAGGACCAAGGAAGACAAAAATAAAGGCAGCAGCAGCAGCTGATCATGACTCCTGCTTATTGCATGAACTGGATATACTTGAGCACACACTGGTTATACCCTCCTGAACCTCTGAGCCAGGACAAACGGTATGGTCTACATTTAATATATAGAGGCCCTCATGCCAGAATTTGCCAAAGCTTCCAGCCATATATGAAATGGCAGCTTCAGTATCTCCCTAGAGGGAAGAAGTAAGCTCAAAAAGGAGTTTCTGCTCAGCCTGTTGTCAGTACAGACTGACAAATCAGGAGGGAGGGCCTGTAAGAAGCACAGAGGGTTTAGAATCAATGTTTGGACACTGTGATAATTTGCAAAGTTATTGCAAAATGCTAGTTTGCACATCATATGTGAGCTATAATTAGTCCACCATGTCCTTGCAAAGAATTCCAAATGATTCAGGGTGTGCAACTAACTTTGATCTATTGCTAACTTCTTAGGTGGCTATGCCTGGTGTCTGGTTTCGGGTTTTGTGTTGCCCTATATGAGCTGGTAGGTTAATGAGGAAAAGAGCCCTCTGTGACATGAGTAGGATAAACAGAGAGGCACAGAGTCTTGGTGCTCTGCGGAGGGGAAGGGGAAGTCAGGACTTGATACAGGCTGTGTTTTAGTCTGTTTGAACTGTTATAAGAAAGATATCATAGGTTAGGTGGCTCATAAACAACAGAAATTTGTTTCTCATGGTCTGAAGGCTGGGAAGTTCAGGACCAAAGTGCCAGCAGATTGAGTGTTGGTGAGAGCCTCCTTCCTGGTTCATAGACAGCTGTCTTCTGCTGTGTCTTCACAGGGCAGACAGAAGGGGTGAGGAAGCTCTCTAGGCTCTCCTATAAGGGCACTAATCCCACTTATGAGGGCTTCACCCCCACCACCTAATTGCTTCCCAAAGGCCCCATGTTCTAATACCATTACTTTGGAGGTTAGGATTTCAACATATGAATTTTGAGGGGACATAATACATTCAGCCAACAGCAGGCTAGAATGCACACTAGGTGTTCAGTAACATCTAAAATAATCCAGCTGTTCCTAAAAAAGTTAAACATAGAATAACCATAAAACCCAGCAATTTCATTCCTAGGTACATAGACCAAATAACTGAAAGTGAAAGTGAAAGTGAAGTGAAGTTGCTCAGTCATGTCCAACTCTTTGCGACCCCATGGACTAATGTAGCTCTCCAGGCTCCTCCATCCATGGGATTCTCCAGGCAAGAGTACTAGAGTGGGTTGCCATTCCCTTCTCCAGGGGATCTTCCTGACCCAGGGATTGAACCCAGGTCTCCCACATTGCAGGCAGATGCTTTAACCGCTGAGCCACCAGTGAAGCTGAAATAACTTAAAACTAGCATTCAAATAACTGTTTCTACACGAATGTTCATAGCAGTATTATTCACAATAGCCAAAAGGTGAAAAAAATCCAAATGCCTATCAATGGATGAATGGATAAAATGCTACAAATCCACAATGGAATATTATTCAGCTACAGGAATACCAATACACAGTGCAATGTGGACGAACCTTGAAAACAGCTTGCTGAAGCCAGACACAAATGGCCACATATTGTATGATTTCCCTTACATGAAATACCCAGAACAGGCAAATCTAAAGATGGAAAGTAGATTACTATTGGCCAGAGAGTGGGGATGGGGGGTGAGGAGTGATTGTTAACAGGTATAGGATTTCCTTTTGGAGTGCTGAAATGTTTTTGAACTGAATAGAAATGATAGTTACATGACATTGATTTTACTAAATCCTACTGAATTATTCACTTAAATTGGCTGATTCTGGGTTAGGCGAATTTCACTTTAATGTTAAAAAGAGAGAATCCAGCTAATAGATCATCTTGCTTCTGGCAGTACAGCCTCTGTTTCATCTCTAATGATGCTTTCAAAAATAAACCAGAATTAAACGGGGAGAAGTGGGGAACTGGTTAGGCTAAGAGGGTAGAAGGGGAAAAAAGGCAAAGTCAAAACAAGTGCAGCTTTGGTGCAGCTGGTTTTCCAATCCCTCTGTTCTCCTGAGGGATGGTTTTCACTTGTAAAGAATAAAAATGCTTCTCCAGGAAAGCCAGTGGCTCAGAACAGCAGATACAGGAAGAACTCAGATCTCTTCCCTCTGTCCTGGTTCAGACAGAGAGGAGCTCGATTTTCCAGGGAGGAAGGCTCAGAGAACATCGGGAAATCAGCAGCTTTCTGGGTGCAGCCTGTGGGGGGCTGCCCTTCTCAGAGGGGTCTGAGTGTGGAGAGATGGGTGTGTGGGGAAAAGGGCTCCCTGATCGCCTGACTCCCTGCCAGCCCCCAGGACGCGTGTTTTGTATGTGAACAGGTTTCTCCCACTTTTTCAAACTGGAGGCAGGCTCTAATGGCAAAGTCCAGACATCACCTCTCCCCACTTTTAAAATTAGTTCCATAAAACGAAGTGAATTCAAACATGTGAGACCCTTCCACAAGCTGGGCTGGCTGCCAGTCTCTCCAAGCTCCAGAAGGAGAGGGAGTGGAGTTGCCTCCTTCCAGAACCACGAGTCTCCACTCTGAGATACGTGGGCTCTGTAGGGTGGGAATGGCACTGAGGTGTGGGGGTGTTCTGGGGTAGGGGGCACTGCAAGGCTATCTGTGGCACCCAAGAATTGGAGGTGCCTTCTCTGAGCAGAGAGGGGCTGCTTCACCAACCTGCTTCCTCTGGGGACAAAAGCATCATTCACTGTCGACCATTAGTTTTCCGTGATGAAAAGAGGTTCACGTGGGTCATGGAGGGGTCAAAATAATAACAATGATAATTAGGGTACCTGGTATTCATTGAGCAGTTACCACATGGCAGGCATCATGCTAGGTGCTTTGTGTGGATCATTGCATGTAGGCTTCGAGACAATTCCAAGAAGTAGGAACCATTATCCCCCTGTTATCATTGAGGAAACTGAGGGTTGGGGAGATTGAATGAAGTACTTAGGGTCCTGTATCTTGGACTCAAAGTCTGCAGGTGTGTGGTCCAGGTGTATGTCTGGCTATTCTAGGTAGAGGTGAACAGGGGAGGGATGGGGTTCCACCCAGGCAGTCTCTCTCCAGGGGCCATGCTCTTAACTATGATTTTCTACACCCTGAATCCTTAGTACTCCCAAAGCTTCTTTGCACCCCACCCTGGAGGCTGGATAGTACAGAGAACACAGGGGAGAAAGTCAGACTCACCCCAGGGGTCACTGAGACCTCAGCTGGTCACTCTGAGCTGAATTCCTATGACACTGGGAGGTGCAGGGAGATAAGAAAGATGAATCCAGCATCCAGATGTGCCTCAGACACAGAGGCGCTGTCCTCCCACCTCCAGCCTGTAACTCACACCAAGGGTGGGCTTCCCTGAACAGCGCAGTGCAGTGGCCTAGGTCCAGAGGTTGCGAGTCAGGCCAAACCAGCCAGGGTTGAAATCCTCTTGGAGAGCCTGAGGAAGATGTCCTGCTTGAAGCAGCATTCAACCCCTTAAGGAGACAGAGCAGCAGGCTTGCTCCTCCCAGAGCCGGTTGCTCCGGAGTGTGCATCAACACCAGATGAAACAGTCGCTTGTGTCTAGTGGAAACCATGCGTTTAAACCCTAGATGATCCCTAAGGATCATACAGAATGAACCCAACCACCCCTTGCAAAGGCTGTGAATTGACAGGCAAAGCCACAACCCTAGTTCTGCATCTCTAGGAGATGTGCGTTCCTTAACCCTCTGCCATCCTGGAAGCCTTCTTCTAGCCCTGCCCCATCGAATATCATCCTTCCCTCTACACCATGGCTCCCAGAATTGAGTCCTCATGGCAAGCTTCACAGGGGAGCAGAATAATCCCCTTCCTTGTTGAAGGTATTATGCTCCTGTTAGTACAGTCTCAGATCCTGCCCTGACACATAGGCAGTCAACGCCATGATGAGTTTCTCAGCCAAGCCTTGATGTTGCCCTCTCTGGGCCTCAGCTCCCACACATGTAAAGTGTGCACAGGTCTACCTAGTTTCTGTCCAGCTGATCTGGTATGGAGGTAAGAATGGGAAGGTGCAGGCTATGTGAATAATGTCCCTGACTTGGTGTCCCTGGTTGTGCTGCGGACAGCATTCTCACTGATTCACAGCCAACTAGGCATGTTTGGGGATAGACAAGATATGTAATGATTTAAATACCAAAGCTTCACTTATGCACTGGAGTCAACATAAGCTGGGGACGTGAGTCTGCCTGCTCCTTTGTGGGCCTTGTGTGGGGTGAGGTGTGTGCTCGAGCCCTGAGGTCCTGAGTTTGGTGGCTAAGGACTTTTTAGTACTCAAGGGCTCCTGAATGCAAGTTCAAGCTGTTCTTTTTTTAAAAAGTTTTATCATTTTTTTCCTCCAGCACTGGAGCAAACACTTGGCTCTGTAGAGTTTCGGAGAGAGGTGTATTCTAGCTTCTTATGGGTAACCTGAGGGATTTTCAGAAGAATTTGGACTATGCATAATTTTTGCCTTCTGTAATGACTTTAGAATAAAGATCCTGCCTAAAACATGACTTTGTAACAAGGACTTACTTTGTACCTGCCCCCTGGGAAGGCAGGGGTCATACATTTTGGTTACTCATATCCCTAGGGCACAGTCTAGTCACTGGGATGTCTCAGGAGAAGGCCTGGCTGCACGGATGCAAGATGAATGGATGGGTGGGAGAAGATGGGATTGGAGCTTGAGGCGAGGATGGGCCTGGTTGAGAATTAGGACACCTCTCTGACCAGCATCACCAAAATACACCCACAAGAGAATAATAGTTTTCCAAAAGGTGTGTGTGTGTGTCAGAACAGCCTTATTGGTGTCTCTAGAGCGGAAGTAATACAAAAGGTAATGAAAGCTGGTCATCTGGGCAGTTAACTTTCACTCCCACTTTTGGCTTGGAGGCAGGAAGAAGCCCACTCAACACATCCAGCTCTAGCAATAGGTCAGCTTTTGGCTGCAGTCAGGGTTGCTCCCCCTTTCCTTCCCCATCCTTTAGGTCTTGGCTTCTCAAACTCACCTGGGGATCTTGTCATAATACAGGTCTAGGGGCAGAGATCTGGGGCAAGGCTGCAGATTCTCCTAGGAGGAGCTGATGTGCGTGGCCAAGAGCACAGGGACTATCTACAAGGTTCCTGGCCTGACAAATACATGGTATAATTGTGAGTCTCACCCAGGTGAATGGAGTGAGTCTGGTCTCCAGGACAGAGGTGGACAGGCCGAGCTTTTCCTACATGCTGCTCCCATCTTCTGTTTAAAAAGTCACACCATCATTGTTCTTTTTGTGGAAAAGGACCGTGAAATAAAGCACCCAGAGTTAATGTGCACTGGTCAGGGGAGCTGAGATGAAAGTCTGGATTCAGGTCACACCAGACCTCTCACCAAACACCAAACAGCTCTTTTCCTTCATTCTGATGACAAGGAAGCTAATCCCTTGTGCTGAGACACTTGGACTGTGCTCCCTCAGGCCACATGGATGGTGTGCAGGGCTGATCCCATCTCTCTACTCCTTGTTCCATGCTGATCTTTCCAGAGAGGACAGAAGACAGTTCCTGCTTCCCCCTGAAAACAGCCCTTATCTGCCCTGAGTCGAGACCTCCTGCGGGCCCTGCAGTTGCTCAAGGACCATTGACCCCTCTCCCAGGCTCCTGTTCGAATCAGCGCTACAGAGCACTTACGAGCTTCTGCCCTCCTGTGCCACAGAGCCCGCATTTGGTTTTCAAAATCTGCACGTAAACACAAGACAGCGGACAAAGACAAATTTTTTCATGCAAAGTTGTGCCTTGGGCCTTGCTCCAGGCTCTTGGTAGTGGAGGCTGCGGGAGATCAGGAGTATTGATGCTGGGTCCCCACGTGTGGCTTGCCTGAGTGACCACAGGCCAATCCCTCTCCACCTGAACTCCTGAGTGGTCTGGGCCTCTGTTATCCCCTGACGTCATCTGCCACCATTTGCTTCCTGTCTCACTCACCTCGAGCACATTAGTTTCTGTGCGGCTCTTCCAAACAAGGCATCATCTCCTACCTCATGGTCTCTGCACTCAGTGCTCCTGCTGCCTGGAATATTTTTCTTCTAGACAGCCACCTGGTAAATTCCATCACTTCCTTCACTTCTTTTCTCAAATGTCACTCTTCTCATTGAAAACTGTCACATCTTCCTTACTCTGCCACCCCAACACTCCAGGCTGTTCTTTCTTTCTTTCTTTCTTTTTTTTTTTAATAACACAACAGCTTTCTAGCATATTGAAACCTTCTTGACTGCCTATCTCTCCCAACAGAATACTGCAAGGATTGCTATCTGTTTTGTTATTATTTCCCCAGGGCTCAGACCTGTGCCGGGCACACAGTAGGCACCTAATCAGTATTTGTTAACAATACAGGCCTGACATAGAAGGACCTACTTCAGCATAATAAAGGCCATATATGACAACCCACGGGCTTCCCTGGTGGCTCAGAGATTAAAGCATCTGCTTGCAATGCGGGAGACCTGAGTTCAATCCCTGGGTCAGGAAGATCCCCTGGAGAAGGAAATGGCAATCCACTCCAGTATTCTCACCTGGAGAATCCCATGGACGGAGGAGTTTGGTAGGCTACAGTCCACGGGGTCACAAAGAGTCGGACACGACTGAGTGACTTCACTTCACTTCACTTCACGACAACCCACAGCAAACATTATTCTCAATGATGAAAAACTGAAAGCATTTCCTCTAAGATCAAGAAGAAGCCAAGGGTGCTCACCATTATTATTCAACATAGTTTTCAAAGTCCTAGTCACGGCAAGCAGAGAAGAAAAAGAAATAAAAATAATCTAGATTAGAAAACAGGAAGTAAAACTCTCACTGTTTGCAGATGACATGATAATAAACACAGAAAACCTTAAAGATGCCACCAGAAAATTACTAGAGCTAATCAGTGAATACAGTAAAGTTGCAGGATATAAAATTAATACACAGAAATCCCTGGCATTCCTATATACTAACAATGAAAAATCAGAGAGAAGTTAATGAAACAATCCCATTCACCACTGCAACAAAAAGAATACCTAGGAACAAACCTACCTAAAGAGACAAAAGACCTGTATGCAGAAAACTGTAAGACACTGATGAAGGAAATCAAAGATGACACAAACAGATAGAGAGATAGACCAAGTTCTTGGGTTGGAAGAATCAATACTATGAAAATGACTATACTAACCAAAGGAATCTACAGATTCAATGCAATCCCTATTACACTACCAATGGTATTTTTCACAGAACTAGAACAAAAAATTTCATAATTTTCATGGAAACACAAAAGACCTGGAATAGCAAAAGCAGTCTTGAGAAACAAAAATGGAGCTGGAAGAATCAACCTTCCTGACTTCAGATTATACTACAAAGCTATAGTCCTCAAGACAGTATGGTTCTGGCACTAAAACAGAAATATAGACCAATGGAACAAGATAGAAAGTTCAGAGATAAACCCACATACCCATGGGCATCTTATCTGTGACAAATGAGGCAAGAATAAACAGTGGAGAAAAGACAGCCTCTTCACTAAGTGGTGCTGGGAAAACTGGACAGTTATATATAAAAAATGAAACTAGAACACTTCTTAACACCATACACAAAATAAACTCAAAATGGATAAAATACCGAAATGTAAGACCAGAAACTATAAAGTTCTTAGAAGAAAACATAGGCTGTACACTATTTGACATACATCACAGCAAGGTCTTCTTTGACTACCTCCCTCCTAAAGTAATGGAAATAAAAACAAAAATAAATGGGACTTAATTTAACTTAAAAGTTTTTGCACAGCAAAGGAAACAATAAACAAGATGAAAAGACAATCCTCAGAATGGAAGAAAATAATTGCAAATGAAACAACTGACAAAGGATTAATCTCCATATGATTTAACAATCCCATTTGTTGGCAAATACCCTGAGAAAACCATAATTGAAAGAGACACATGTAACCCATGTTCGTTGCAGCACTATTTACAACAGCTGGGACATGGAAGCAACCTATTAATAGATGTCCATCGACAGATGAATGGATAAAGAAATTGTGGTACATATACACAAAAGAATATCACTCAGCTATAAAAAAGAACACATTTGAGTCAGCCCTAATGAGGGGGAGGAACCTAGAGCCTGTTATACAGAGTGAAGTAAGTTAAAAGAGAAAACAAATATCATATATTAATGCATATATAGGGAATCTAGACAGATGGTACTGATAAACCTATTTGCAGGAAAGGAAAGAAGACATAGACATAGAAAACAGATGGATGAATTGAGGGAGTAGCATGGAAACATATACATTACCATATGCAAAATAGATAGTCAGTAGAAATCTCCTGTGTGATGCAGGGAGTTACAATCAGGGGCTCTGTGACAACCTAGAGGGGTGGGATGGGGTGGGAGGTAGCAAGGAGGTTCAGGAGGGAGGGGACACATGTATACCTATGGCTGATTCCTGTTGATGTATGGCAGAGACCAATACAATATTGTAAAGCGATTATCCTCCAATTAAAAATAAATAAATTGAAAAAAAAAGACACAAAAACCAATACTGGCCTATAATGCCCACATGGTTGCCTCTGGGAGCTGAGGTTTATGAACCAGATATATGAGCCAGAGGGTGTGAGCACGTAATGTGCCCCACACAACACGTGTGGTGTGGTGCCAAGTATGTCCAACATGAGCAGCTGATCTGGGACAGAAGAGGTCTGGGGAGGGGGTGGTAGTTCCCACATTAAAAGTTTAATGTGCAGTTTCATTGCATTGTGTCTTTACTTGCAAAAGCTTAGGTAGAGTAAGTGGACAAGCCCAGCAGGTAGCCTCAGATACTCCAGCCAGTGGCACACGGGCAATGCAGCATCACCTAACCTACGGCAGCAATCTTTGCCTCTGCCCAGGGCACTTGCAGACATACAAGGAGGCCTGCATGCCCTGCCAGGCTGAATGGAACTGGGCTGGTATGATCAGGAATGCGGCAGAGACGCATGTCATCCTGGGAGGCCACCTGCTCACCAGTTGGGACAAGGATGATGAGACCAGGAGAAACAGGCTCAGGGGGACAAATATTGGAGAGGTCGTGTGGCCCAAGGAGAAGGGTCCTTGCTGTTAGAGATTTCACAAAGTGAGCTGTAACCTGGTCAGAGAGAGGGTATGCCTCATCCCAGACCTGCCACAGAGCTCCAGGTAAGAGTCAATGTCTCTTCATTTTGGGTCATGTGGGAACCAGAATGATACCCGGCAGCCTTCAGCAGAAGCAGTTCAGCAACTCTGACAATCCCCTGCCGATCAAAGAGCTCTGCTGATGGAGTCAGAGATAGAGGTATTTCCCCATCACTGCCCAAGTCCAACTGTGTGACCTTAGGCCCTTCACCTCCTAGTGCTGTATTCTCTTTGTCTGCAAAGCAGGACCTACTGTGAGAGGCTCATGAGAGTAATAATGAGAAAACCCCCACACAGAGCCAGCACAAGGTGAGGATGGACCAGGCTCTTGGGAACATTTATTTATTTTAAAAAGAGAAGATGGCTGTGATATACCAACATTTCTCAACCCTTTCTTTTGCAAGCCCCTTTCCATTTATATGTACTCTTATTAAATAAGAAATCAATTTTATTAACATATAATATATAGACCACCAATAGTAGCTGTAGGAGGAAATGATTAAAACAGAGGGGAAGTAATAGATTTCCAGAATCAAAGATGAAAGCGCTCGAATTGCAAAAGTCCACAGAACACTAAATAGAGTTAAGAGAAAATTCATGCTTCAACTCCAGAAACTGGAGACTATTAGAGACAGAGAGAGGCCTAAAATTCTCCAGAGAGAGCGGAGCATGTGATAAAGGGACAAAACAGAGACTGGCACCCTGTTTTCCGAGAGCAGCATTGCCGGTAAGATGATAAAGGATCAATGGTTTTGGGAATCACCATGAGTATCGAAGCTCTAAGTACTGAACTTTGAACCTAGAAATTTTACATCCAGTCAAACTAGCATCCAAGTGTGAGAAGATGACCAGGGCAGTCTCAAACACAGAAGGCCCTAGATGGTCTGTCACACAAAGGCCCTCATGGGAAAACATACTGGAGGAAGAACTCAGACAAGAGACAAACTCAAGAAAGATGACTAAGGGGTGGTCAGATCCCCTAAAGTCTGCTGGTCCCCCCACCCTGC
Organism: Muntiacus reevesi; assembly: GCF_963930625.1. Taxonomy (NCBI): domain Eukaryota; kingdom Metazoa; phylum Chordata; class Mammalia; order Artiodactyla; family Cervidae; genus Muntiacus; species Muntiacus reevesi. Next base: position 217,270,149 of record NC_089249.1, read on the forward strand.
GACCTAATTATCTAAGACCAAGAACGAAAACAGAGGAATCACAACATGATGGGAATTAGGTGGAGGGGATATCGGGGACATGAGGGTGCAGGAAAGTTTTTGTCTTGACAGAGGCACATATGGATTACAATTTTTATTTAGAATAAAGACAGGATTAACAAAGAAGCATAGAAAAAGCAGAGGCAAGCTGAAACCATAAACTTCTCAGTAAAAATGGCAGATGGCTGATTGGATAAAATAAAAAATCCGGCTAAGGCTTTTTACAAGACAGACAGTTAAGCCATAAATTGAAGTAATGAAGAGGAGAAGGGGATGGATGGGGTAGATCTGAAATTCGTTGGAGCTGGATTTGGTCCGTGGGAGTTCATTATGCTATTCCTGTCTACTTTTGCAAACATTTGAGTTTTTCCATTACAAAATGCTTTTTTTTTTTTAAAAGCATGTTTTTGACCAAGATTTCTCTCTTCTCCAAAAGTTCAAAACAGCTATGAATTGCTTTTATTTGCACTGTGTCATCACTTGAGCTTTCAGAAATGGTTAAATAGAAATGAACTTGGAGGAATTGGTTTTATTGGGTAATGATATAGTATTGCATCTGGAAATGCCCCAAATTTCTACTTAGAAAGATCATTGTAAGTTGGCAGGAGTGTTTTGTGTGTTTAAATTGTGTATACAAATTGACCTTTTAAAATGAAACACGAATATATACACATTTTAATATCATACATTTATGCATATGTCTATGTGTGTACCCTCACATGCTCCCCCAAATCTGAATCTTGAGACCATTAACCGAATGCTAATAACGTTTGCCTCTAGATGGTAAAATCACACAAGGGTCCTTTTTATTATTCTCCTTCCCCTCCAAAAGATCATGTGTCCTAAGTTGCGTTTACATAGTAACAGTTAACTTGTTTTCCCATCATTATTAATCAGAGTCATTTGCAGCGGCCAGTCAGAGCCTCTGATGGCTTCAGATAGGCAGACTCCCACATCGGGCTGATAGAACTCTGGCAGAAAGCCAAGAAAAATAGTGTTGGATTGGCTTGAGAGCTGCTTCCCTGTGAGGCATGATTTTCATCAGTTTTTGAAATAGCGAAATTCATTGGTAGATCCCACTGTGATCTTCAGGGACCTGAGAAGTGGATCTTGTTCACATCCCCGGTTGCTCCTCACTGTCTTCACTGTCCGCTGAGGGCACCGTGGAGAAGCGAGGCCCCAGAGAACTTTCTGTGATGACGGACACGTTTGCCAAACATGTTTGCCCCATGTGGAAGCCAAAAGCCACATGTTGGCTATTGAGCACTTGAACTGTGGCCAACTCAGCTAAAGAACTACACTTTAAATTTCATTGAACTTTAATTAAAGTAGCCATGGATGAGACTTGAAAACATTAAGCTAAGTGAAAGAAACCAGGCATAAAAGGCCACACATTGCATGATTCCATCTATATGAAACGTCCAGAATAGGACTCTGGATTTACAAAGACAGAAACAGTGGTTGCTGGGAGTCATAGCAAAAGGGGTTGGAAGTGACTGCTAGGGTTTCTATTTGTGGTGATGGACATGTTCTAGAATCAGACTGGAGATGGTAGCAAGCATTGTAAATACACTGAAACCCACTGAATTGTAACACTTTAAAATGGTGAATTTTATGTTGTCTGAATTATATCTCATTTAAAAAAATATGGCTTCTTGGCTTCTGGGCTGAGCTCTCTGCCCTGGGAGAGAACAGTGGGAGAAGGTCTGCAGGCTCCCCTTCCAGGACCAGCCCTTGTGGATGCTTGATGGCTCCTGCACTCCTAGGCTTAATTGAGTAAGGGCTTTCTAGAGATCCCAGGATCTGCTGGCCACCTGCCCTAAACCCAGCCTTTCATATCTCTGACCCCTTATCAGGCACTGCATAGGGCTTGAGGGTGAGGGGAGCGACCATGGGGCCACCAACTGCGGGTGGGAGGGAGGCCCAACTCCACGCTGCAGCTCTCCTCACTGCAGAGGGTCAGCTCCCCCCGTGACATCACCAGTAGGACAGGCTGACCCCCAAATCCTACCTGGATCCAAGTGGGAGTGGGGGTGAGCACGCGTGCAAAGGTGCTGCCCTGAACACACAGAAGGCGTCATTGTTTCTGGCGTCTCGTCAGGCAAAGTCTGGAAGGGATTCTTGGTAGGAGCTCTGATGAGGGTTTACCAAATTCTCAGCACAGCAAGGGCCAGAGTGATTGATGCGGAGAAAAACATTTTTACCAGCTCCCTTCATCTGGTTTGTATTAAGAGATTTCCATGCTTGGTTTTTTTTTTTTTCCCCAAGGTAAAAATCCATGATGAGTTGGGAGCAGAGAAACAGCAGAGGGGACAGGCAGCTGGGTGGTGGTGGGGCTGGGGGGAGCTGGGGACAACCAGACCAAAAGACGGGCTGGGGTGGAGGGAAGTCTCTTACCCTTTGGGACTGTGCTGTGCTTAGTCATGCAGTCGTGTCCGACTCTTTGCGACCCCATGGACCATAGCCCACCAGGCTTCTCTGTCCGTGGGATTCTCCAGGCAGGAATACTGGAGTAGGTTGTCATGTCCTTCCTCCAGGAGATCTTCCCAACCCAGAAATCGAACCCAGGTCTCCCACATTGCAGGCAGATTCTTTACCAGCTGAGCTAGTGGGAGACAAAGGCCCAGTAGGCGACTAACCAGTGATGATAGAGATGCTGGGACTGGTTTCCTTTCTCACTTTATTAAGGTCATGATGGAACTGGCAGCAAAAAAAAAGTGGTCCCTAGCAGCCCTTATCACCCCAGCCTCTCACTCCATGCCTGGTCTGCCATTTCCTCTCTCTCTCTTGCCCTTATTTTTCTCCCCAGCACCATGGGCATCAGATGTCACTAGAGGCTGTTTTTTTTTTTTATTTCAATCTCTCTGCTGTAGCAGGCAAGCCCCACAGGGATGCGGGATTGTTGACTGCATGCATGAATGAATGAGTGACCGAGTCCTTCTCCTGCCTTTCCAGCCAACCTGGACACCCGGTTCCTCTTCTTTGGTTGGGGTGTCTCACTAGTGGGTGTGGCGTGGTGGAGACAAGCCCCTTGCAGAGGCCCTGATGGGGGTAAGCCTCCACTTCCCCCTGGGTTTTTCTCTGTTTCAGAGCTGGAGAGAGTGTAATTTGGGAAAGGCTTCCACAACCCAGAAAGTATGCGTACACAGGGACCTGGTTCTAAGCTCATCTCTTGGCCTTCCTGGTCCTCAGGCTCTCTGATGTCCTCTCCAGGCACCTTCATGATCAGGTTAGCAGAGCTAACCTAAGCTCTCCATAAGCAGAACTGGCTGAACCCCCAGAGACTAGGTCTGGGCCCCACTATTCCCCTGCCTACAATGACCATGAGAACTTCCTCACTTAGCTGGCTTTGACTCATGCCTCAGGACAGAGTGCTCATATCACCTCCTCCAGGAAGCCTTCCTGGTCCTGCCCCTCTGTTCCTCGTTGTTCCTGGACCGACCTTGCTCTGAAGCCTATTTCTCTATCACAATCCTTGGTGCTTGGATATCACTGGCTCCCCCAGGGAGAGCTCCTGGGAGCTCAGAACCATCACAGTATCTGGCACACAGCAAGTGTTCACAGAAGGTTTGCTGGGCTGATGTGTGAAAGAGGGTCGTGGCCAGCACAGTGTCCTAGCACCCAGCACGGGGTGGGATGGAACAGGCAGAAAACATGACTGGATGTAGAGAGGGAGAGCTGGGTGGGCCACCTGCCATCCCCTTCTCCCTTGGCCTGTGCATAGCCTGCCCACTCTGGCTCTGTGACTTTGACCGAGGGTGGCTCATTTCTTGTCCGAGGGCACCTGCCCAGGGCTCAGGCCTTTCCTCCGGCACTCAAGCTGTTCTCCTTGGCCATGGGCTCAGTTGTGTCCACCCTGCATTTTTTAAAAACATGTGAGTGGCCACAGTAGCCACTTTCACAATCACACCACAGAGGCAGGAGCCTCCTCTCTAGATTGTGACAAAGCCAGCTGGGGCTGTCCTCTGGGGTGCCAAGAGGACCAAGGTGCTTTGACACTCCATCACCTGTCTGACGGTTTGGTGTAGAAGTGACCTCTTGTCTCACCAGGCTGGAGTCTCAGTAACCAGCTGCCTGTGTGGCGCTGGATTGCTCAGTAACAAACCAAGAGAGCAACACAGCTGGCTGCAGAGGTGGGACAAGGAGGCGTCTGACTCCAGGCAAAGAAGGAGGGGAGGAGAAACAAAGTGTGATAAGGACTGAGGAAGGACAGCTCTCAGCTCTGGTGCCAACAGTTAACCAGCAGTTTAAGACGAGAGGGGAAGAACTATGATTTCTGCCATCAGCGAAGGGAGTCTTTAAATGAGCAATAACGTCTGTATACAGTGCAGGTGGTCTGACAGCAAGCACAGCCTGAGTGTCTACTTTGCGCCGGCCTCTGTGGACTGCTGGAGACATCTTAGCAGACCTCTGCTCAGAGAACTTAGCTCAATGGAAAGCCACTCCAGATGATACAAGTGGGGCTCAGGAGGACGTTCATGGGGCCGTAGCCTGGGGCCTGACCAGGTCTCGGGGGTCAGGAAGACTGTGTAGGGTTTGGATGATGAGAGGATATGGAGGTGAGGGATACATGTAGGAGCCCAAAGCAGGGGAGCATGTGGTCTGAGGGTGCATCTGAGAGAAAGTGGCGTGTTCACAGCATAGGGGAGGCAAGAGGCTGGCAGCACAGTCAGGAGCCAGACTTGGGCTCACTATGGGGACCGTGGATTTTATCTCAGTGGGGGAGATGCTGATTTCATGTGCTCAGCCTGTGGGCTGCATTTTGTGTCCCAGGATGTTAGGGAAAAAATTGTGCCCCTTACTCCATCCCCCAATTCATATATTGAAGCCTTACCCCAGTGGGCCTTCAGAGAGGTAATTAAGGTTCAAAGTGTTAGTCACTGAGTCAAGTCTGACTCTTTGCGACCCTATGGACAGGCTCCTCTGTCCATGGGATTCTCCAGGCAAGAATACTGGAGTGGGTTCCCGTTTCTTCCCCCAGGGGATTTTTCCGACCCAGGGATTGAACCCTGGTCTCCTGCATTACAGGCAGATTCTTTACCTACTGAGCCACCAGGGAAGCCCAAATTAAGGTTACTGGAGGTCATAAAGGTGGGACCCTAATCTGATAAAACTGGTGTGCATATAAAAAGAGAGATAACAGATCTCTCTCTCTTTCTCCATCACATGAGGATCCAGCAAGAAGGTGCTCTCAGCAGGCCCCAACTCTGATGACATCTTGTTCTTGGATTTCTAGCCTCTAGAATGTGAAAAAATAAATTTCTGCATTTAAGCCCTCAGTCTGTGGTATTTTGGAATGGCAGCCTAAGCAGACTGATAACGTGGGCCCTAAGTTAGATACTTTCACCCACGCTTTCCCTCTCACTTTCCAGGCAGCCCATCATCTTCACCATTCTCACTCTGAGCAAAGAAGCCAAAGGACTTTGATGACTTGATCAAGTTTGCAGAGCTAGGAGCACAGCTGTAAAAACACCTTCTTGCTTTGGGTCGTTTCTCTCTTAAATGAAAAGAGAGACAGTGGCTACCTTTTCAATTAGCAAGATGGAAATGCTATTATTCAAATTTAACAAATAAAAATAGACATCAGCTAATAACACAACATTTCTTTTAATGAAATTAAAAGATGCTTACTCCTTGGAAGGAAAGTTATGACCAACCTAGATAGCATATTAAAAAGCAGAGACATTACTTTGCCAACAAAGGTCCATCTAGTCAAGGCTATGGTTTTTCCAGTGGTCATGTATGGATGTGAGAGTTGGACAATGAAGAAAGCTGAGCACCAAAGAATTGATGCTTTTGAACTGTGGTATTGGAGAAGACTCTTGAGAGTCCCTTGAACTGCAAGGAGATCCAACCAGTCCATCCTAAAGGAGATCAATCCTGGGTGTTCACTGGAAGGACTGATGCTGAAGCTGAAACTCCAACACTTTGGCCACCTCATGCGAAGAGTTGACTCATTGGAAAAGATCCTGATGCTGGGAGGGATTGGGGGCAGAAGGAGAAGGGGACGACAGAGGATGAGATGGTTGGATGACATCACCGACTCGATGGACATGAGTTTGGGTAAACTCTGGGAGTTGGTGATGGACAGGGCGGCCTGGCATGCTGCAATTCACGGGGTCGCAAAGAGTCGGACACGACTGAGTGACTGAACTGAACTGAACTGAACTGAAATGACACAACAGGTTATGCTAAAGAGACTGAAGATGAAGGAGGAGGAGATGAGACAAAACCCTAATGGCCTCAAGTATTTAGAATGATTGTTCTTAAAATGTACATAATGAATACTAATTCGATATCAAGAAGGCTTTTAATTAAAGTTAAAACATGGATGCGCAGCTCTTTCAAACTTCTGTCTTCAGTACAGTATGAAGATAAACCTCTTAACTTTCTCTTCCAGAAAGACAGGAAGGCAGCATCCAGCTAAGAGAGAAGGAGCATGGAGTTTCTTGTGGCCCAATAGACAATTTTTTATTTTTTTCCATTTATTTTTATTAGTTGGAGGCTAATTACTTTACAATATTGTAGTGGTTTTTGCCATACATTGACGTGAATCAGCCATGGATTTACATGTGTTCCCCATCCTGAACCCCCTCCCCACAATAGACAATTTATGCTAAAATCTTTTAAAGACCATTTTTTCTTCTTCTTTTAAATTTACGTATTTTTAATCGAAGGATAGTTGTTTTAAGACATGTATATATTTGGCTTTTTTTTTTTTTTTGAGCCACAGGCTGCCCAGCAGGCATCAGGATAAGACAAACACACACACTAGTGCAGCCTGCTGAGGAAGGTCTCTGTTTGAACATTCCAGCATGTCTCCTTGTCCATCATCCATGCACTGAACATTTTGAGAACAAAATAAACGAAAATGTTTCCCATTAAGAAAAAGAGCGGCAAGTCCCTCTCCTAAACAACTGAAAGAAGGAATACAGAATAGTCTCTTTGGAAAGTAATTTGGCAATATGTTTCAAAATCTAAAATGCATATACTCTTTGATCTAGCAATTCTACTTTTAGGAATGCCTCCTCAGATATTCCACATGTGCACCAGAGTATGATGTAGGAGGGGATTCACAGCAGCATCACGTTTAATAGGAAAAGATTGGAAACAAGCCATATGCCCAATAACAGAAGAATGGTGAAGTAAATTATGACATACTCATACAATGAAACTCCATGTAGCCTTTAAAAAGAATGAAGTGAAATGAAGCCATAGAAGTACTAAAAGGAGCCATAAATTTCTTTTATCTTCTCTGATTTGAGAAGACTCTTGCATACGACACAAACTTTAGAAGCCATACAATAGAAAGCTGATAAATTTGACTACATTAAAATTTTTTGCATGACACAAAGGGAAAATGAAAAAACAAACATAAAGAAATAGTATAAAACTGAGAAAATATTTCCAACTCATATGAAAATTTCCTTAAAGCTAATCAATAAGATGAACCAACTGAACAGAAAAATGGATCCAGGATAGGATCAGGCCATTCACAGAGAATGAAACAGAAGTTTCTTTGAACATATGAAAAAAATGCTCAACCCTCAAAGAGAATTGCATATTAAAACTCTATTGGGATGTTGTTTCTCATCTCTTAGAATGACATTCAGTGAAACAGTAGCAGGCTGGTAGGGCCTGGAGAAGCAATGAGAAAGAAGGGGGTGGATGTTGAAGTGGATCAGCACTCTCTTCAAAACATTTTAATCCAGCAATCCCATTTCTAGGAATTAATCGCTCAAATATAGTCACCAGCATGCACACTGTTGAATGCAGGCATTCAAAAGAATGAGGAAGCTCTGTGGGTTCAAGATGGCGGAGCAGAAGGATGGTCACTCATCTCCTCCTGTGAGAGCACCAAAATCCCAACTAGCTGTCAAATAACCATCAACAGGAGGACCTGCAACCTATCAAAAAAAGATACCCTACATCCAAAGACAAAGAAGAAGCCACAGTGAGATGGTAGTGTAACAGGAAGAAAAGAGGCAAGGCACAACTTCTGAAAGAATGACATAGCCTGAGGACACAACATAAGCTGATTAGAATCAAATGGGACCAAGATGGCAGACAAGACTAGACCTTAATCTTCAATCAGCAAGTGAAATGACACACCCAGAGGTGCCATTACAGTTCCAAAGCACTGTCAAAAGACCAAGGGGTGGGCGGTAGCCCAAATCCTGGAAATCTCCACCCCTTCCCCAAAATCAGGGCTTTCCTGATAGCTCAGTTGGTAAAGAATCTATCTGCAATGCAAGAGACTGTGGTTCAATTCCTGGGTCAGGAAGATCCGCTGGAGAAGGGATAGGCTACCCACTCCAGTATTCTTGGGCTTCCCTTGTGGCTCAGCTGGTAAAGAATCCGTCTGCAATGTGGGAGACCTGGGTTCGATTCCTGGGTTGGGAACACCCCCTGGAGAAGGGAAAGGCTACCCACTCCACTATGGAGAAAATGGAGAATTCCATGGGCCATATAGTCTATGGGTTCGCAAAGAGTTGGACACAACTGAGTGATTTTCACCGTCACTTTCACTCCCCCAAATAGTTGGAGTAATTCTCCCACTCATTAGCATATGAAATTACCCAGCCTATAACAACTCACCACGCCACATTCTGCAGCCGCACTTGCCCTCCGTGATGGTCCGCACTCTGTGGAGTGCGCTTCTCTCTGAATCTGAATAAATCCACTTTTTACCTATCACTTTGTCTCTCACTGTATTTTTTCTGTGATGAGACATCAAGAACCTGAGCTTCACTAGGTCATGAAACCAGGTACCATGGGTTTTGGCTGGGTTTGAGTCCCAGCCACGTGGGTTCAAGTAACAAGCAGGGTTTTGGCTGGGTTCGAGTCTCAGCTACATGGGTTCAAGTCCCAAACTGGGTTTTGGCTAGTTTTGAGTCCCAGCACATGGGTTCAAGTCCCAATCTGTGGTAAATGGTTTCAGCAGGAGGGACACAATCACAATAAAATCAAATCCCTCAACTGCTGGGTGGGTGACCCACAAACTGGAAACAATAAAACCAAAGAAGTCCTCCCATTGTTGTGAAGGTTTGGAACCCCATATCAGGCTTCCCAGCCTGGGAAAAGGGACTGGGAGCCGGACAAAGGGACAAGAAATCCCCGGGGAATCTGACCTTCAAGGCCAGAATCTGATTACAAGATTTCCATATGACTGGGGGAACAGACTCCAGTCTTAGGGGGCACAAACAAAACCTTGTGTACACCAAGACTCAGATGATAGGAGAAGTTGACTGTACAGGAAACTGAACCAAAACTACCTGCTAGTGTTGGAGGGTCTCCTTGGAGGTGTGGGTCAGCAGAGTCTCACCACAGGGATGGGGGGTTGGCAGCAGTTGTCTGAGAACATCCCCTTTGGCATAAACCCTCTTGGAGGTCGCCATTAACCAGACCATAGAGCCCTTGTAGGGCTGGGTCGCCTCAGGCCAAAAAACTACCAGGGAGGGAACTCAACCATCAGCAGACAATTGGATTAAAGTTTTAGTGAGCAAGGCCCTACCCATCAGAGGAAGACCCAGTTTTTCCTACCACCAGTCCCTCTCATCAGAAAGCTTACACAAGCCTCTTAGCCTCCTCCATTAGAGGGCAGACAGAAGAAGCAAAAAGAACCACAGTCCCACAGTGAATAAAACAAAACCATGTTACAGAAAGTTAGTCAGCATGAAAAAGCACAAAGTTAAGTCCCAGATGAAGGAACAAGATAAAAATCCCAGAAAAACAACTAAATGAAGTGGAGATAGGCAACTTTCCAGAAAAAGAATTCAGAACAATGATAGTAAATATGATTAAGGATCTCGGAAACAGAATGGAGGCAAAGACTGAGTAGATTGCAAGAAATGTTTACCAAAGATCTACAAGAACTAAGGAACAAACAAACGGAGATGAATAGCACACTAGAAGGAATCCACAACAGAACAACTGATGCGGAACCATGGATAAACGACCTGGAGACAGAATAGTGGAAATCACGGTCACAGAATAGAATATAGAAAAAAGAATGAAAAGAACTGAAGACAGCCTAAGAGACCTCTGGGACATTAAATGCATGAATATTCACATTATTGGGGTCCCAGAAAGAGAACGGAGAGAGAAAGGACCTGAGAAAATATTAGAAGAGATAATAGCTGAAAACTTCACTAACATGCATGCATGCTCAGTTGTCCGACTCTTTGAGACCCTATGGGCCACAGCCTGCCAGGCTCCTCAGTCCATGGGAGTCTCCAGGCAAGAATACTGGAATGGGTTGTGATTTCCTCCTCCAGGGGATCTTCCTGTTCCAGGGATTGAACCCACATCTCTTGAGTCTCTTGCATTTGCAGGCTGATTCTTTACACATTGAACCACCTGGGAAGGTCACTGAGCCATCCCTAACATGGGAAAGGAAATAATCAACCAAAAATAAGGAAGCTCTAAGAGACAAAAACATCCCAGATATTCTATTAAGTAGAAACAAGTGACAAAACAATGTGTGTTTTGTTATTACCACTGAGTTAAAAAAGACCTGGAAAAGACTGTATTTATACATGTGTTTGTTTAGATGGGTCAAAAAACACCCTTAACAGGATACATGAGAAATGACTAGGGAAGGGTTGCTACAGGACAGAGGGATAAGGACTTTCCTCCCTGAACACCTTTTTATATCACTGGAATCTTGAATTATAAGTATCTTGCCTACTAAAACTACTACAATAAAATCAAAAGAATGAGGCAGATTTATATGTTCTGATAAGGGATGTTTCCAACTTACCCTGAAGTATTAACAGCAAGGTACCTGAACATACTACAACATGGATTAACTTTGAAATCATGCTGGATGAAAGGAGCAGCACAAAACTCTACATATTGTGTGATTATGTTTACATGAAGTGTCCAGAACTAGCAAATCTATAGAGATAGAAAGTGGATTAGGGGTTTCCTAAAGGTGGGGGTGGGCAGTGACTACTAATGGGTCCAGGCCTTCTTTTTGGGGTGATGAAAATTTCTAAAATTGTGGTTATGTGTTGCGCAATTGTGTGAATAGACTAAAAACCATGCACTTTGAGTTGACGGCACATTTTGAGTGGATTGTATGGTATGTGAATTATGTCTTTATAAAGCCATTTTTTTAAAAGTCCAGGTACAGAACAGTATGTAAAGCACACATAACTTTTCTGAAAGAGGGGCATTTTTCTGTGTGGTTTGGTGTGCATGTAGGAAATACATGAGTGGGTGATCCTGTAGCAGAGAAGGCGGCCACTTTCCACAGGCTATGTGAGCCCCACTGAGCCTAGAGACGGACTGCAGTGATACGAACCATGGAGGGAAAGTGTGCCCATTTAAGGTTCCAAATGATGAGGGCCTTTTCCAGCAGTGTTAAAGATGGGGCTCTATTTGCTGTCCCAGGCATGGTACAGTGTATAGTCTAGATTTGCAGGCCTCCCCTTTAGGCCCCTGCAATAAAGCTGATAATAACTGGGTGCAGACAATAGAAGGTCAGGGAGGTTAGATGACTTTGTTCAAGTCACACCAAAAAGTCAGTGCTGACCCAGCATGCAACACAAATCTACAGACTCAGAGCTCAAGTGTTCATTCCACTGAAGCTGCCCTTCAAGTTTGCAGGCATTCACAGGGTGCAGAGGAGCAATTCAGTAACAAGTACATGCCCTGTTCCTTCAGGTACAGGCCCTGACATGGAGACCACCAGAAAGAGAACCGGGCTACCTGCCTCCCATCAGAGCATGCATGAGCCATGGTCCCCACCATCGTCTTCTTCCTCCCTCCCCATCATCACCTTCATCTCCCCCACTTCCCTCCACCTCCTGCAACATGAGCAGTGGCAGCTAAAACTCCCCCATGATTACTACATGCCTGACACTTGGTACCCACTGCCTGTTTAATCTTCAGGAAGTTCACCTCCAAGCCTTCATGACGAGTCTTGGGAACATCTCACACGGAGCCCAGTGTTTCCAGTCCAAGCCCCCACTTTAAGATATTAGGGAGAAGCTGTGTTAGTCAGGACTTCTGGGAGAATGGCAAAGAAGTCAGCGATCTCAGGCAGGAAGGACCTACATGGCCAGCTAGTGTCACCTCCCACTCAGCAGGAAGTGTGTCTATCCATCCAACATTTATTTAGCATCTATTATGTTGTCAGGCTTCCCTTGTGGCTCAGATGGTAAAGAAACTGTCTGCAGTTCGAGACCTGTGTTCGATCTCTTGGTCAGAAAGATTCCCTGGAGAAAGGAATGGCAACATACTTCCGTGTTCCTGCCTGGAGAATTCCATGGACAGAGGAGACTTTGTGTCCATGGGGTTGCAAAGAGTCGGACACGACTGAGCGACTAACACATACACACATGTTGTCAAACAGCAGACTTCGTGCCAGAGATACACTTCAGAATTGGCCCCATTCATGAGGCCAGTTTAATGGAGTCTAATACAACTTCCTTTCCATCATGGCTCTTCAGCCTATTTTTGCTTACTTCTTATGCTGGGGAACTCACCACCTGGCTAGAAATCACATTCCACCTAATGGAACATTTGGACTATTTGCTCCCTTCATTTTCTAGTTGAGGAAACAGAGGTCTAGGAAGAGAAATGACATGGCTGAGCTCACACTGCACATCCAGTCAGAGTTGGACACTTGCCTGAAGGCTGTTTTCTTCAGCTTAGAGCTGAGAGAGTGGTGTATTGCCTTCGGGGTCTGTTTGGGATACTCAAGAAGTTTACTTTGCTGACCCAATCTTCTATTTAGCCTTTCAAACACACAGGGTACTGATGGCTGACTGTTTAAATCCAAAGTCAGAAAAAACCAATTTCTTTTTTTGTTAAAAACAATTTAAAAAAAAATATGTTTCTTTTTGTCTTCTTACGGAGAAAGGTCTGTAGTAGATCAGAAACTCACCTCCCTCACCTTGTGATCTCAGCCTCCAGAACTGTGCCTGGCCTGTGGACTGGCTACAGAGCAGGAGAAAGAGTTTGGGCTTCCAGCCTCAGGTTCTGGTGCTGGCTAAGGCCCAGTCCTCTGTCCACCTAGCCTCTCTGAGCCTCCATTTTCAAACCAGGATACTTAAAAAAATTTTTATTTAAAAAAAATTAATTTATTTTAATTGGAGGATAATTACTTTACAATATTGTGAATCTTTTTGCCACACATCAACATGAATCGGCCACAGGTATACATGTGGCCCCCCATCCTGAACCCTCCCCATCACCTTCCTCCCCACCCTATCCCTCTGGGTTGTCCTAGAGCACTGGCTTTGGGTGCCCTGTTTCATGCATGGAACTTGCACTGGTCATCTATTTTACATATGGTGATGTACATGTTTCAGTGCTATTCTCTCAAATCACTCCACCCTTGCCTTCTCCAAAAGTCTGTTCTTTACATCTTTATCTCCTTTGCTGCCCTGCCTGTAGGATCATTGGTATTTTCTTTCTAAATTTCATATATATGTGCTAATATACAGTATTTGTCTTTCTCTTTCTGACTTACTTCACTCTGTATCCACCTCATTAGAACTGACTCCTTTTTGTGGCTAAGTAATATTCCACTGTGTATATGTACCACAACTTCCTTATCCATTCATCTGCTGATGGATATCTAGGTTGCTTCCACGTCCTAGCTGTTGTAAACAGTGCTGCGATGAACACTGGGGTATGTGTATCTCTTTCAGTTCTGGCCAAACCAGGATACTTGTGCTTGCTTCTTCAGCTAATCCGAGATATTGTGTATAGAAAACAATCTAGGGCTTCCCTGGTGGCTCAGTGGTGAATAATCAGCCTGCCAATGCAGGGGACTCAGGTTTGATCCCCGATCCAGAAAAATGCCACTTGCCATGGAGAAGCTAAGCCCATGAGCCACAACTACTCAGCCCACATGCTGCAACTGAAGCCGGCATGTCCTAGAGCCTGTGCTTCGCAACAAGAGAAGCCACTGCAATGAGAAGCCTGTGCACCACAAATGGAGAGTAGCCCCTGGTCACTGTAACTACAGAAAAGCCTGCATAGCAACAGAGACCCAGCATAACCAAAAATAAATAAAATAATTTAAAAAAACTAGCATTGAACTTGACGCTAGTAACTGCTTCATAAAACAGGTTGGGTTTGTTAATTTTTTTTAACGCTTTGAATCAAATTATTGTCTGAATGAAGGAAATGATTTAATTCCCTTTTCAAGACACTGCCCGTTCCCTTTTGCTATTCCAGTCCCTAATTGCATTAAGCTCGAGTTCCCTCCCTGGTTGGGAGGTCTGCCTGCCGAGAAATCCACTCTCTGAAGTCCCAGGTGACATGGCCGCTCTGATGTGACCTTCCCTTCTCACAGGCTTCCTCATCTGGCCCGGCCTGGCCCTTGGAAGAATGCCTTGTCTATGCTTTTCATAAAAGACTGACCACTTCTGAGCTTGGAGGGGGCAGAAGCAGGCCCGTGCCCCCAGGTGCTGGGCAGTGTGGCTGCAGCCTGTCTCTGAGAGCATTTACAATGAAACGAGGTTAGGCAGGCTCAGGCCGGGAGAGATGGTGGTCTTGCTGGGAATCCCACACTGAGGAACTGTGTGCCTTTGAGGTTTTAACTGTCTGCTGAGGAAACTCTTTAGCGAGTTCTTTAAAGGAAGGTATATTTTGGAATTTTCTCTGAATGATACTACAAGGGCAGGCACCCTTCAGAGGCTGCCCTTGACTTTAGACTAGAGTTCTGCTAATGGTGAACATTCCCCTCAGTTTCAAAATGTTAGCCCCCAACATAAAAGAATCTACCCATCCGCTAAAATTCTTAGTTTTTATTTTACTAAATACCACGTCAAGTTTTAAAATATGTGAATGTGTGTATGCTGAAACATGACACACCCATGTCAAACTTAATATGTGTGTAAAAACCCACACACATATAAAAGAGTTACATGTATAATATATTTTAAAATGCTTCTTTATAAAATTCCAGTGAAAAAAATTTTTAAATAAAGGGAGAAAATAATTTATGATTTCATTATCTTTACATGACTATGTTTAAAATTCACTGTGTTTTGATCCAGGAGAGATGTCATATCGTTCTAATAAAGACTTCTGATCTGGTCTGGAAGACTGAAGGGACAGATGGTGCAGAGGGTGTAGCTGTGGGCAGGTAGAGAAGCGTGGGTTTTCTAGGTCAGACCTGGCTTTGATGCTGGCACTGCAGTAATTACTAGTGTGACCTTGGGTAACCACTTAACCTCTGTAAGCCTCAGCTTCCACCAGTGGCTCAGCTGATTTCTGGGGAGAACACGGAACAGGGCTAGAATGCTTTGCAGAAATGAAGCTTTCTCCTCAAGGGGTGGAGGGAGCGGGAGCAGGGGAGCCAGATGGAGGAAGAGATGGGCTGAAGAGAAGGATCTCAGGGAGCAGGGGTGGGGTTAAGGGCGAAGTTATGGAAGCAGAAGAGCTTTTTGTGAGACTGGGGCCTCCTGTGAGACATGCAGGCATGCCTTCAAGATCACAGGGCTACGGCGACAGCTCCAGTTCCACAGTTCTCTTTGGTGGGCCTCATAAACTGCCCAAATGCCCTGGGATGCCAGCCCTCTGGCATGCAAACCACGACTCCCTGAGAGCCCATCCTGCCAGAAAGAAAGAAAGTGAAGTCGCTCAGTCATGACTCTTTGTGACTGTCAGGCTCCTCCATCCACAGAATTTTCCAGGCAAGAGTACTGGAGTGGGTTGCCATTTCCTTCTCCAACCCAGGGATCGAACCCAGGTCTTCTGCATTGCAGGCAGACGCTTTACTGTCTGAGCCACCAGAGAAGCCCCCATTCTGCCAAAAATGGCCTCAAATTCTTTGTTAGACCAAGAGTAGGTATTTCTGGTTAGGAAATGTCAATCATTGTGAACTTCATGGACGGTGGAACAAGGATGCTGCTGCTGCTGCTAAGTTGCTTCAGTCGTGTCCGACTCTGTGCGATCCCATAGATGGCAGCCCACCAGGCTCCGCTGTCCCTGGGATTTTCCAGGCAAGAATGCTGGAGTAGGTTGCCATTTCCTTCTCCATGGAACAAGGATAGAAACTGCTAAATTATTTTTAAGGAAATACACATTTCTTTAGGGATCCCCTGGTGGCTCAGGGAAGAATCTGCCTGTAATGCAGGAGACTTGGGTTTGATCCCTGGGTGGGGAAGATCCTCTGGAGGAGGAAATGGCAACCCACTCCAGTATTCTTGCCAGGAGAATCCCATGGACAGAGGAGCCTGACAGGTTACAGCTCTTGGGGTCCCAGAGAGTCCAAGACAACTGAGCAACTAACATTACTACTATACATTTCTTTATCAGGTTGCAAAATCTTCCTCAATGGGGACAGGTCAGTTTAAAGTGCTGGCAGTTACGAAGGGATGACGAACACACAGATTCTTCCACCTGTGAAAACATGCCCTCCTACGGAGCCTGGCTGGGCCTCACTTAGGAGGGCTGAGGTCCTGCATGGAGGGAGCCTTGGGCAAAGGCTACATACCGCCGGGCAAAGAGCGTGAGGATGCCTGCAAAACCTGAATCCCTCACACAGTGTGCTAGCTGTGTAACTCCAGATAAGCACCTCTCTGAGCTTCAGTTTTCCGACCCTAAAAATGGGCATAATGATACCTAGCTGGGTTGTCGAGAGGATCAAATGAGAAACATATTAGAAATTGGCACTCAGTGCCCGATCCATGGAGCTGTTGAGGAAATGGTGTCCTTGTCATACTGAGGATAGGTGTTTCCTTTGACTGCTGTGTTTCTGAGTGAAATCTTTTGGGGAACAAACCAGTAACCTCAAAGCGCCACAGATGTTCTAGGTCCGTGGGCTGGAAATTGGCCACCAGAGCAAATATGATGAGAGAAAAAACATGCACTTGGGGACTTGAGCAAGAACAAGTTCTATGGTCTTTACTAGGTCAACAAGCTAGTCAAGGACAATGGAATGAGTTTCTGACATTCAGCTTCAGAGTCTGTAAACAAGACTGGCACTGAACCTCTCCAGGACATAATTTGGTCCCATTTTTGCCATATCCAAGCAAAGGCTGCGGCGAGCTTCTGTGAGAGACTGTTTCTAGATCTTTCATCATTCTTGCGCCATCTCTACCATCTTGTTTACTTTATTTTTTACACTAATTATTCTTATTTAAGCAAATAGGTTTGGAAATGAAATTCTATCTCTTCCACAAAAGGAAAACCAGTCTTCCATGCCATAGAATGGTTACAGTTTAAAAAAAAATACAATGAAAGCTACACAGTGCAACACATTTTAGCCAAAACCCTTGCCTGAAAGCACTTAGCCTGAAGTCTGTTCTCTGCAAAAAGGAAGACTAATAAGTGTTAAAGGGATGTTAAAGATACAGTAGGACCAAACTGACCAAACTCTTGGGCCAACTGGAAGGACTGCAAGATTAGAAGAAGGGCTTTCTGATACAGAGTTGGTGCCTTTGATACTGAATTATAATAATGCTCTTGTGTCCCTGCTCAGCAAAACTTGCCCTGAAAATGCCCTGGTGTAAACCTGGGCACACATGGCCCATGTGATCAGTCGTTTCAGTCGTGTCCGACTCTTTGTGACCTCACGGACTGTAGCCAACCAGGCTCCTCTGTCCACAGGAATTCTCCAGGCAAGAATACTGGAGTGGGCAGGAGATCTTCCCAATACAGGGATAGAACCGGTATCTCTTACGTCTCCTGTATTGGCAGGTGGTTTCTTTACCACTAGCGCCACCTGGGAAGCCCAGATAGCACTAGCGGGCTCCAGTCCATGGGGTTGCAAGAGTTGGGCGTGACTGAGTGACTAAGCACAGGACAGCACATGGCCTGAGGGATGTCTAAACAAATGTCCTTGGATTCTCACTCATCCTACATCTCCTCGCCACTCTTCTACAGGTTCTGTCTCCCTCCTCTGAGGCTCTTCTCCCCACCTCTGCCCTCAACCCAAACCTTGGCCCCTTATCCTCATCTCCCTCACACACCTGCCTCCAAGGCCTATTTCTTCCTGCAGCCTCCCCTGGAAACTCCACGCTGAGCATTCCTGTTTCTGCTATCTCTCCAAGCTGCTTCTCTCTCCGTTCCTAGGGTCACCCATTCTGTGCGGGACCTTCATCCTCTTCAGGCACACATTCACCTCAAAGACAGATGCTTTCACATATGTACGTTTACGCTTATGCACAAGTTCTTACTGTCCCCTTCTACAGATGAGGAAAGTGAGGTCCAGGGAGACTAGCTGACCGGTATGGGTCCTACAGCTGGCTGACAGCCAGGCAGGTGCCGCATCCTGACTCCCGCCCTCCCTCTGAAGTCTTCCCCCCGCATCACTCTAGATCTCTCTCTGCAAACCACAAGCTGAAATAAGACAGAGGGCCACAGGCACTGCCTAGAAAATACTGAGTGGAGATAAAGAAGTTTTGATATTTACACAAAGGTTTCTCTCTTCCTCCCTTAGGATGTGAGGCCATTATTACTGACAGTGAGGAAGTTCCTAGGTCCAGCTTCTTCCGGTTGACACACGGTAGGTTTGCAGGGACATGTGGTAGGAAGCATGCCTGAGTGCCCCTTCTACACCTGCCAGCCAGGAGTCTCTGGGCGAGCCTCAGAGCCAATCCCCCTGTCCCCGACTGGGGGCCAGCAGGTGGGAACACACCTGTCCCTTTCCTATCCAGAGACTAAGGGAATGGAGGGAACCTGAATTTGGAGACAGATGGATAAGGGCTTGAATCCCAGCTTAACCATCGACTCAGGGCCAGAAAGAGGATAGGAAGCCTCAGTGATGGGGTCTGGCCCAACTTGAAGGTAAACCCGAGGTGGGAGTACCCACTGAACCCTGAGCCCACAGAATCCAGGTTAAGCCCTGGATAACCTCACATGGGGCAGCCTGGTCTGCCTTTCTCTCTCTTCTTTTGCCTTTAGCATCTCAATTTTCCTTGGAGAACCATCCCTCTTCCCTCCTCTCAGTTCAGTGGGTTTGGTAAGACATGTACCCTGGCTTCTGGTATGTAACTGTGGCTTGGCCTATCAGCACATTCTTGTCTTTCTGGCTGCAATGATTGACTCAGAGATGGGCGTGCCACTAAGGAGACTCAGTCAAGGGACTTCTGCTGTTGGGAAAGAGACTCTTTTTGGTTGAGCTACAAGAAAGGAGTGAGGAGTGAGCTTTGAGGGCCCCACTTTCTGAAGAAGAAGCCAGCACAGAGCAAAACCGACCCAAGCACTGGAGACAAAGGCATTCTGATGTTACCAGGGGAGCACCCAGACCCATCTTACTGAAGTCAAATCAGTGATCCATCTTCTTTTTCTCTCTTGGCTTAAACCAGTTTGAGTCAGATTTATTGTGACAGGCCACAAAACATATCCTAATAGGTAGGTGGAGTTTTAGGGGGACCCACATGGCACAACTGTCTCACATTAATAAAAAAAAATTAGTCCATTACCTACCATTATGATACAAACCATTATGTTCAAACCATTGCATGATTGCACTCATCTCTAGCAAAGTAATGCTCAAAATTCTCCAAGTTAGGCTTCAACAGTACATGAACTGAGAACTTCCAGATGTTCAAGCTGGTTTTAGTAAAGGCAGAGGAACCAGAGATCAAATTGCCAACATTCACTGGATCATATAAAAAGGTAGAAAATTCCAGAAAAACATCTTCTGCTTCATTGACTGTGCTAAATAAAGCCTTTGACTGTGTGGATCACAACAAACTGTGGAAAATTCTTAAAGATATGAGAATACCAGACCATCATACCTGCCTCCTCAGAAACCTGTATTCAGGTCAAGAAGCAACAGTTAGAACTGGACATGGAACAACAGACTGGTTGCAAATTGGGAAAGGAGTACGTCAAGGCTGTATATTGTTACTCTGCTTATTTAACTTCTATGCAAAGTACTTCATGAGAAATGCTGGGCTGGATGAAGCACAAGCTGGAGAAATATCAATAACTTCAGATATGCAGATGACCACCCTTATGGCAGAAAGTGAAGAGGAACTAAAGAGCCTCTTGATGAAAGTGAAAGAGAAGAGTGGAAAAGTTGGCTTAAAACTCAACATTCAGAAAACTAAGATCATGGCATCCAGTCCCATCACTTCATGGCAAATAGATGGGGAAACAATGGAAACAGTGACAGACTTTATTTTCTTGGGCTCCAAAATCACTGCAGATGGTGACTGCAGCCATGAAATTAATAGACACTTGCTCCTTGGAAGAAAAGCTAAGACCAACCTAGACAGCATATTAAAAAGCAGAAACATTAGTTTGCCGACAAAGGTATGTCTAGTCAAAGCTATGGTTTTTCCAGTAGTCATGTTTGGATGTGAGAGTTGGGCCATAAAGAAAGCTGAGTGTTGAAGAATTGATGTTTTGAGCTGTGGTGTTGGAGAAAACTCTTGAGAGTCCTTTGGCCTGCAAGGAGATCAAACCAGTCAATCCTAAAGGAAATCAGTCCTGAATATTCACTGGAAGGACTGATGCTGAAGCTGAAGCTCTAATACTTTGGCCACCTGATGAGATGAACTGACTCTTTAGAAAAGACCCTGATGCTGGGAAAGATTGAAGGCAGGAGGAGAAGGGGGTGTCAGAGGATGAGATGGTTGGATGGCCTCATCGACTTGATGGACATGAGTTTGAGCAAACTCTGGGAGTTGGTGATGGTCAGTGAAGCCTGGCATGCTCTAGTCCATGGGATCGCAAAGAGTCAGACTTGACTGAACTGAACTACCATTTATAGTTTATCAAGGCTTTAGTAAATTTTAATTCTGTCCTCTGCTATAGTTACTATCATCCTCCTGTCATCTGCAAATGCGGTCACTGGACACATTTTATGTTTCCATGTTATCAAAAACCATGAACAGTTTAGGCCTAATTATGAAGCTATAGTCCAAAAGAAGAAAACTGTTTCCTGGTTGACAGTGGCCCACTCATTCATTCAGCATTTATTGAGTCCTCTTATGGACAACTCATGTTCTGATTAGACTACTGTGACTATTAACCAACCAGCTACACTCCTAGCTTGACTCTAGTCTGAATGACTAGTTCTCAGACAAAAAGACTGGGCATTTTGTCAATCCATCTGAAGTCCAAAGGCACCGAGATTAAACACTCCCCTGACCTGAGGTCGTGCAGAAGACTAGCTTGGTGAATGATTTGTACCTGGTGGACACTGAGGCTCACTGTCCACTGGCCACAGGGCTCATGGGCCCTTTGCTTCCTCATCTGCTTGAGACAGCAGCCCCAGGTCCCTGTCTGGCTCAGTCAGCTGGGCTTTCTAGAAATCCCCCTTCTGAAAACAGGACAGTTCTGATGTTACATCCTGTCCTCTATTCTCCCTTAAAGCCAAGGCCATATTTCTACAATCACACTGGAAAGTTCTGCCTGTGCTCCAGGCACAATTCACCTGGATCTAGAGACTCAAATTCATGCGATGAGACCCAGCAAATGCTTTTTGCATGTGATATGTGACAGAGCTTCTTACAACTGTCCCCCTCACTCTACCTGGAGTGGAAGCAGGAACACAGGACCCGAGTCATCATTTGCTCTCACTGCTGCCTGTTAAAGCCACATTGTGGCGTTCTGGCCACATGTCTGGCTCCCCTTTCTTCTCCTTATGCCGAACAGATTTTAAAAAGCCAAGCGTGCTCTTCTGCACATTTTTGCCGTCCCTGGGCCTGTTTTTTTCTGGGCCCTGGCCCTGCTCCTCTTCCTCCTGTCTACACACACACACCCTTTCTAAGTCTGAGAAGTAAGTTCGTGCATCCTCCATCCTGTGGGAGAAGCTCTTTTTTTTTTTCCCTTCAAACATTTTGACATCGACTTTCCTAATTTGCAGGATATGAATCTTTTGGTTTATGGGACAGCAGCTCCAGGTCCCCAGGATGGTGAGCTAATGGTGGAGGAAGCTCACAAGGGCGCTCCCTGTGTGAAGAGACCACAGCCTTGCCCCTGAAATGCAAGGACCCCTTCACCTGGTAGTGCTAAGGGTCAGGGTGGTTCCTCACAGGCTATGTCTCCTTCATCCAGCCCTTCCATCTCCAACACTGAGAAATGCTAGATTATGGTTCTAGCATAAAGGGGAGCCTTGGAAATCACCCAGTCCAGTGGTTGCACCTTAACTGGTAGCATCACCTGGAGGGCTTTTCCCGTCTCAATTCCAGAGACTGAGCCATGAGGTTTGGGGTGGATCTCAGGCACTTGTATCTATAAAAAGAGCCCCCAGGTGCTAAGATTCTGATGATGAACCTCATTGGGAGCCCCCCATCCCCACAGGGTAGTTGGCACCTGGCACAAGGCACCAACTGCTAGGGTTCCAGGGTAAGCTCAGAGAGCGTGCCCAGGGGCCCAGCCTAGTATTTCCATTACCTTGTGCTGACTAAGGGCTTGGGAGCCTGAGCTAGGGGCTGCTTTACTTCCACAACCCTCGTAAATACAGCCTGCGCTTATTAAGCAACAGGGACCATCCAGTCAGGCCAATAAACATATGTATAAACAGATAAATCAATGAAGCAATAAACAGTAGGGGCCATAATGATCTTTTTACAATTTCTCTTTGGGGGTGGGCTTTGCAATGTTACTGTGTTGTTGTTTCAATAAGCAAAATTGTTTTCTTGGGACTTCATCCAAGATCCAGCCCCAGCTGCTCACAGGAAACCCTGTGTAAGCAGGCAGTGCGGGCGAAGGAGGCTATACTTTGATGTGTGGTGTGGGGGCATCCTGGGGCGTGAAGGCCTTCCTGAGAGGCCCAGGCTCCACCGTCTCTGGCTTCGCTTCCCACCGGCCCCCTTCTTCCCCTCATACTCACATGGTGCCTTCCTCTTCACCCGAGCCCTCCTGTGTCCTCTTGACCACATACATGCCTCTTGCGCTGTGCTGTGCTCAGTCGCTCAGTCACGTCTAAGCACGTGTCTTAGGCTCTTAGTCGCGTCTAAGAGTCACGTCCGACTCTTTTGTGACTTGTATGGATGGCAGCCCACCAGGCCCCTCTGTCCATGGGGATTCTCCAGGCAAGAATATTGGAGTGGGTTGCCATGCCCTTCTCCAGGGGATCTTCCTGACCCAGGGATTAAACCCAGGTCTCCCTCATTGCAGGCTCTTTACCATCTGAATGGTACCCAGGTCTCCGGCATTTCAGCCTCTTTCCTGTCTGAACCGCCAGGGAAGCCCCAGAATACTGGGGTGGGAACCTACCCCTTCTCCGGGGGATCTTCCCAGCCCAGGAACTGAACCAAGGTCTCCTGCATTGCAGGCAGATTCTTTACTAGTTGAGCTACCAGGGAAGCCCATACATGCCTCTTGGAAGGTATTAAGGACTGTCTTGGGCCCACCTAACTGCTTCCCAGACTCTACCACATGACCTGAGTTTGGCCCACTGGGGTATTTGGTGATCTTTTCCCTGCCTGACAGCAATAAACCCTTCTGTTTCCTGACCCTTTCTCTTCCTTATTCTCTGAGCCCAGCTCTGACATCACCTTCTCCCCACTCTGCCTGGTAATGGTCTCCTTGCCACACTGGGAGCTCACTGAGGGCAGAGCCTGGGTCCTCTCAGGCTGGGTCAAGGACTGAGGCAAGAAGGGCAGTGGTGAGGGCAGCAAGAGCTTTGGAGGCAGACACACTGGGTTCAAACCCTGATCACACTCTCACCAGCTGGGTCATTCCTTAAAGCCTGCAAGATGATCCTTTCAGTGACAGGCATCATCTGGCACTGTTTTCCCTCCTTCCATCAGTGTGTGCGTGTGCGTGTGTGTGTGTGTGTGTGTGTGTGGTGTGTTTGTGTGTGTGTGTGCATCCATGCTCAGTCACTCAGTTGTGACTGACTCTTTGAGATCACAGACCACCAGGCTCCTCTGTGGAATTTTTCAGGCGAGAATACTGGAGTGGGTACGTGTGTGCATGCTTAGTCACTCAGTTGTGTCTGACTTTGTGATCCCATGGACTGTAACCTACCAGTCCACAGGGATTCTCCAGGCAAGAATACTGGAGAGTTGCTATGTCCTCCTCCAGGGGATCTTTCCAACTCAGGGATCAAACCCAGGTCTTCCGCATTGCAGGCAGATTCTTTACCATCTGAACCACTAGGGAAGGCCAAGAATACTGGAATGGGTAGCCTACCCCTTCTCCAGGGGGTCTTCCTGACGCAGGGGTAGAACCCATGTCTCTTGTGTCTCCTGCCTTGGCAGGTGGATTCTTTACCACTGGGCTACTTGGGAAGCCCCAGAGTGTTCATCTGATGAAGACTCGTCTTCCCTGTGAGTCCCCACAACAGAGCTGGGTCTGATTTATCTCTTCCTTCCCATCTGGGCCCAGATGGTCACTCAGGAGCTCTGCTGGCTGCAGGGGCTGCTCCCAACCCAGCCCAACTGTCTGGAGAAGAGGGAAGTTCCTGCCTGTGCCCAGGGTTTCCTCTGCACCTTGTGACAGACTGATACCACCTCCTCCATCCTCTAAGGCACGAGGTCACCTCTACTCTGAGCTCATTCAGCTCCATCCAGCTTCCACCCCTCTGCTGGCCCTCCTCCTCACCTACTGAGCTGGCCCCACTTGACCCCATCTTTTGTCACATATACTTTTGTCCACAGCCTCCTCTGTACCTGCAACCCATCTGAACCCTTCAGCCACTTTCCACCCTGCCTCAGGAGAGTGCTTTCAGAGCACCCCTCCTCAAAAACCCAATACTGCAACTAGAACAAGTGCCCATATCTCTCTAGCTGACCCCCAACCACTTCAGCTTCACCTAGAACTGAACAGCATCCTGCCCCGATCCACAGTGTGGCCACTCAGAGCTGCTCCCACCTTCCTGGAAGCACTTCCCTCCTCCATGCCCATCTCTGTACTTGTCAACATCATATCTATTGTTTAGGCTCAGAGCAGAAATCATCCCTTCCATAAAGACTTTTCTGGCTCTCTCCTCCAACTAGGGAGTAGATCTCACCCTCCTCCACAGCCTAGGAGATCCAATTTGCATCCATACTTTGTGTGCCAGCCTTCCTGGCCAAAGCTGAGCCATGCTTTCCAGACCAGAAAGCATTTCATCCAGGTCCGGAATGGAATGGGCACTTGGCGACTGTTTGGTGAAACTGAATTTTACACAGTGTGTGTTTAAGACCCTTCTCAGAATAGGTTTTAGTCTGACTGCTGTGCATATGTGCGTGTTAAGTCACTTCAGTCAAATCTGACTCTTTGTGACCCGAGGGATTGCATCCTGCCAGGCTCCTCTGTCCATGGGATTCGCCAAGCAAGGATATTGGAGTGGGTTGCTATGCCCTGCACCAGGGGATCTTTTCGACCCAGGGATCAAACCTGCGTCTCCTGCATTGTAGGCAGATTGTTTTATTTATTGTTTTTTTTTTTAGGCAGATTGTTTTACCACTGAGCCACCAGGGAAGCCCAGTCTGACTGTTGAACTGGCCATTTGCTATTAGACAAAATTCAGTTGTGGTCAGGTCAAATTTTTTCCTATGGCCAAATCATTATCCGGGGGTACCGCTGGAATATAAATCATCACTATCTCCATCTGCTTGGAAACGACCGATGGCATTGGCTCCAAGTTGCTTGATGATGTCCAGATGTGGGCTGCAGCACTGCAGTGCATTTTCTGTAACTGAGCTGACAGGAGCTCCAAGTCTCACAGGGGCACTTGGCCTTGAGCAGGTCACCCCTCTGTGTGCCTTGCTTCTCCTCTGTAGCAGGGAGGGGGCATGGAAGGCTTATCAGCCAGTTCACAGAAAACATGAGCTGACCCCCATTTTCCTGAAGCAGTCTATACTTTGAAATCAAGTTTTCTGCACATGCATATTGAGCTCTGAGCCCACTGTAGATGAGGTGTGCTCCTTTGTGGGCTATGCACCTGGTCTCACCATCACGTGGAAGGGAGGAGGCCCAGAGCTGGACATGAGATCTTGCTGTATAACACAAGCTGGAAGCCCCCAAGTGTTGGGGGGTTGGGGGCCCAGCAGGCTCCAGAGGACTCATCCTATCCTGGCTCTGAACAAATGCAGGCTGTCATCACACAATCATGTCTTTCCTTTCTTTCGCCTTATCCAAGTGCACCCTCTTCCCACTTTGGGGGACTTCTTGCTCCCCAATTTAGAAGCCATTCTGGGGCACCTGCAGGTAGAGGGGCACCTGAATGCGAGTCTCCAGGGCTTCAGGGCTTCTCAGGGGTACACTCACCACCCTCCTGGGGCCTCAGCTGACCCGGGCACTGCAGGGAGTGAGACGGACGAGAGCCAGGCGCTCCCAGCCCCAAGGAGCGCAGGGCCAGGCCAGGTGGCAGGCTGTGCATGTAGGAGAACTGCTCTGAGGGAGATGCCACAATGTGCCAAGGAAATTCATGGGGTCAGCGGTCTTTGTTTTTGCACAGAGGGGCTCAGGGAGGGCTTTATCAAGAAGACAATACTAGAGCAGGGCTTTGAGGGTGAGAAGGTCTCAGATTTGCTGAGAGAGTAGGCAAAGAACAGCCATAGAGTCAGTTGGAGACAAGATGTGGAAGCAGGTGGGGCTTCCCTGGTGGCTTGGTGGTAAAGAATCTGCCTGCAATGCAGGAGACACAGGAGATGCCAGTTTGATCCCTGGGTTGGGAAGATCCCCTGGAGGAGGAGATGGCAAGCCACTTCAGTATTCTTGCCTGGAAAATCCCATGGACAGAGGAGCGTGGTGGGCTTCAGTTGGTGGGATTGCAATGAGCTGGACACGACTGAGCACACACGCACACAGAAGCAGGTAAGGCTGGATCAACTCATTTTTGTCTATAACTTGTGGTGTGAGAAAGGCATAATGGGAAATCAAATGTACCTGGCCAGGATAGCAGGCTAAGGAGGGGTAATCCCACAGGCTGGGCAGAGAGGGTCTAGTGTTTTGCGCAGGGGAGCAGCAGGACCAGGATGGGCCGTCAGAAGCCATACTCCTCGGAAGGAGTGCAACCAGCAAGCATCACGGAGGTGATGAAGTTCCTCCAGGGAGACCTGGTGCATTGGACCTGTTTATTTGGATACTAGATTCTTTTTTATTGTTCCTGGGCTGTAAGGTCATGAACATGCTTCTCCCCTGACGTGGCCTTGCCTGCTAACAGATTCCTGCTGGCAGACACATGTTCCCCCCGGCACACAGGGACTGCTCTTCACTGCAGCAAACCCAGACTGGTACAACCTGGTGTTGGGAGTGGTAACACAGATGGGTGGGAGTGGGGAGAAGAAAGGGAAACGAAGGAGTGCTCATGTGCTGTGGCTCTTTAAGGATTACCCTTTTGAGACACGGGTCCCAATTTACAGAGTGAAGTCAATATGGAAACCCAGCTGTTGAAACCACTTACAACATACATGGCAGAAAAACCAGCCAGCAACCAGCAGAGCTAGTCCTAGCCCTGAGGCCAGGACCAAATTGAAGCCAACTGTCCCCACAGTAGGATCCTATATCAACATCCCTGTGATGAACACAGTGACCCTTGGACACAGTTCTCATCAGTTGGGCAGTGCTGAGCTAAAGGAATCATGAAAGGCGCACGGGAAAATGCTAAAAAGACATCCCCATCACCACCACCCCCACCCCACCCGCCCCACAGGAGTGTGTAGAGTCAGGCTTTAGACTCTGAGCATGATTTTTTTCTCTTTGTGTTTAAAGTCTCAAAGGAAATGCTCTGTGTAGACTTGATGAGGAGGAGTCAGAACCTGAAACACACATCCCAGTGTCTGTACTTCCTTATCCTAAGTGGGTTGAAGCAGCATCACCAGCCAGCAGCCCCCAAACCAAGACAGGTGCCACATCTCCTGTTTATAGGCTGAGATGGGCAAAATGATGTGCCCAAGTCTGCATCACTGGTCCATCTACTCTAAGACATTTATATTAAGGGATGCTGAGCAGGGAGGACAGGTGAAAGAGACATGAGTTGTGGGCCTTATTTTTCTATCTGCAGGTGGGTCTCCAGGGATTCAGCTGCCCAGGCTCTTTGACTGAGCTTGGTGACATCAGCCTGACCAGGCTGAACTGGTAGGCCAGGGCACGAGTAGCCCAAGACTCCTACTGAGGCACCATCCCTGACTTTCGGGATGGGCTGACCCTGGCATCCCCACCTTGGCCGGACTCAGTGCTCTGTTACCCACTTGCTTCTCAAGGGAAAGCCCGAATTCCGGGGTCCCTTTTGGGTGGTCGATTTTCTACCAAAGTGGAAACATCTTCCCTGCCTCTCATCTCTGAGCCCATCTCCTGGCCCCCAGCTGAACCTCTAATGTCCTCTCCACACAAAGCCAGCTCCCACTCCACCCCAGCACACCATGGAGTCTCACACCATTATATCCAACTGTGAGTCTGAGCCCGAAAATACTTCTAAGTGTTAATTTTATAGCTATTATTAACCAGGGTTAAATCCTTCCGATTTAGCTTAAACTCTATGACTATAGTTTTGAAGGTCTAATATGTTGGTTAAGAAGGATTTTGGGGAAAAAAACAAACATAAATCTGACCAACTTTACACTAGGAAATCCAGTAAAATTTTTTGATTAGAAGTTGCGCAGTGATAGCACACAGACATATTTTTGTCTGGCCTGCAGAGAGTTTTAGAAACATGTGAATTCATTGCCCAGAGTTAAAAGGCAATTTTGCATACAGCTCAGGATTTCTGGTTCCTCTTTAAGAAATAAGTTGATGAGGCAGCAGAGGCTAACCCTCTGAGGATGGGGACTGATTCAGGAGGGTGAAGGTGAGTACTGGGGAGGAGGGGGTGGCTCCACCAGGCCCAGGAAGCATTGAGGGCGAGAGTGGCTCACGAGAGAAGTAGCGCTGAACATTCCAAGTTCCCAGCACAGACCTGACTTGGCTGCGAGCCCTGGTGTAATTTACAGACTTGGCAGGAGAGCGATTTCCTCCAGTTTTCTGTTTCTAATTAAAGCTTTTAGGCAAAGGGTTTAGTTGCTGATTCTGGTGCCAGAGTTAGCCCTGGCCTTATTAAACAGAAATATACAGCCAAGAGGAAATGAAGGAGGAAGGACAAATGATGCCAAAGGGGGAAAATGTGACTAAGAAACCAGAGCAGCATCTACAGGAGTAAAATATCAGCGGTGAGTTTGGTGGGGGGTGGGCTGGTGGAGAGGATGGGATGGGAAACAGGAGCTACGAGGACTGCAAGGAACTTCGGATTTCTTAGGAGAACTGAAGACTACTGTAGCAGCAAGAAATCAACCTCATTGGAAAGAAATGAGGGCTTTAAAGATCCTCTAAACTTCTGTCTCAATTGGAACACTCATCAGCTGGCTTTGTACTCTCAGGCACCACCACCCCCAGGGGTGGAGATGGGGTGGGTTGGGCATCTTTCCTAGTCTTGGTTTTCTCAGTTATAAAATGAGCACAGCAACAACAACTAGACAGGGGATGCTATGGGCATGAGATGAAAGCATGATGTGAAAGCCTGCCTGCACCTGAGCAGTAGGACTCAGGCCACTTCTCAGGGGTGGGACCCTCGCTCTGCACCTGGGTGTGATAGACCTGAGTCTTCGAGTCCCAACACAACTGACACCCACTGGAGGTAGTCCTGTAGGTATTAAGCTCCATAGTTTGGTCATATGAGATCAACTGGGACAAAATCCATTTCAAGGCACAATCCCCACAAATACTTCTTACCTTGTTCTGCTGGGGGCCCTCCCACAGGATGGGTGAGTACTAAAGTCACCACTTGGGGTAAAAGCAGAGCAGTCAGAGTTACCTTCAAACATGCCCGAGCAGCACGCTCACCTGGGAAGAGGCATGGCCTGCTCAGGGCTGATCTGTTGCTCACATAGGGGTGAATCCCCTCCTTCTTGCCCTCACTCACTCCAGGGACTACAGAAGCACTTTGGGGCAGGAGGGTGGTTAGAACGCCAGCGCTAGATACCATCTGTCTTGATTTTCTGTTGGTTGCATACGGAGGGGTTAGCTTAGGTTGGATTTGCATGTTTGAGCCCTCCATATGCCAAGTCAATTCAAGTGCAGTCGCTAAGTCATGCCAGACTCTTTGTGATCCCACGGACTGTAGCCTGCCAGGTTCCTCTGTCCATGGGGATTCTCCAGGCAAGAATACTGGAGTGGGTTGCCATTCCCCTCTCCAGGGAATCTTCCCGATCCAGGGATTGAACCCAGGTCTCCCACACGGCAGGCAGACTCTTTACCACCTGAGCCACCATGATAGCTGTTATGCCATATGCCAGGAGGTCTTCAAATAATTTGTTCACTTAACTTTAATCAAGTGGGCCCTGGAGGCTGTAATTTTCCAGCACACACTGACTTCTACCAGGACTGAAATATTTGATCTAAAGATATTCTGTCGAAGTGGAGGACAGACTAGCAAGGGCTGTAAGGAGGAGGTGGCCAGGGTCTTGCCACCTGATCACCTGAACCAGACCTCTGCTCTTCACAGTCTCTGCACACCCCTCTGCTCCTGTAGTGTTCTTCCGGTCACCTCTCTCCACTGGACACAGTGGACACTGGACACTTGCCCTTCCAGGCCCACTTCCACTATCAGCCCTTTTCTCCCTTGATGTCTCATTGTCCGCTCAGGTTTTCCTGCATTCCTGTGCCAGGGCACCTGTGGAGTTACCCTGTGGCCAGCAGTTCGTGACATGCCTCCCACTGCACTGTGAGGTTTCTGGGCATGGCCAGAACCAGACTTCCTGGGTTTGCATCCCAGCTCTGCCCCCTGTGACTGCTCTATGCCTCAGTTTCCTCATCTGGAAGGTGGGGCTGGGAGAAGCATCTCCTTGCAGGGCTGGGTGAGTGAAGGCACTGAAGGTGTTGACAGCCTCTGGCCTTAGCAAGCACTGAAAACCTCTTAGGTGAACCCACAGTGGGTACCACCCCCACCCCTAGGGTGGCTAGAACCAAGACGTCAGATAATAACAAGCATTGGTGGCTTGTGGAGAAATGGACGACACACCCTGTTGGTGGGAAATGTATGTTCCACGTCCCGCTTGCCTTCCTCTATCTGCTCTTTTCCATAGCACATGTCATCTTCTAAAATACTATGCAATGAACTCATTCTAGTGCTTATTTATTGTCTGCATGGGCTTCCCTGGTGGCTCAGATGGTAAAGAAACTGCCTGCCATGTGGGTGACCTGGGTTCGATCTCTGGGTCAGGAAGATCCCCTGGAGAAGGGAATGGCTACCCATTCTCCACTCTGGCCTGGAGAATTCCATGAACAGAGGAGCCTGGAGGGCTATAGTCCATGAGGGTCACAAAGAGTTGGGCACGACTGAGTGACTACATTTTCACTTTCCTGCTATTTAGCAGGTCAGGGATTTTTATTTGTTTTGTTAATTTATGTATCCTCTTGCTGAATTGGCAGGCACTTGATAAACATTTGGTGAAAAGCAGAGAGTTTTGTTTTCACGACATCTCTGAGAAGTAGGTTTTATTATTCCCATTTCTCAGATGAGGAAACAAAGGCTGTAAGAGGTAAAATAACCTCCCTAGGGCCCCCCCCCCAGTCCCACCCCACCCTCCCAGCTGGCAAAGGGCATTGGGGAGGAGTCCAGGGCTGCCTGTGCAAGGACTGACCCCCTTCTATGTTGCAGAGGTGCCACTGGACTCCTAAAAGTAGAGATGAGATGACAGCTGCTCTTTATGAAACAGGCATTGAGTTAGATGCTTTCATTACCCCTTCACTACTTTGAAGTGATTCTGCATGTTTGGCCTTTTATTTCCACTTAATAGAAAGGAGATGGAGGCTCAGAAAGGTTGTGGGACTTGCTCAAGGCCCTGTGGCTAGTGAATGTTTATTTATAGAAAGGGGTTTCCAACCTTACAGATGCAACTGAGCCCCTCCCCTCCTCCCAATGTATAAGTCATGTCCTGTTTACTTCTACGAGATAAGCACCCATGGATGAAAAGAGTGCGCAGGAAGCTAAATTAGGACTTCCCAGGATGGGGAGTGGTAGGGAAACATCAACGGGCACTCTCTCAGGACATCCTCAAAGCAAACCCGCCACTTTTATCTTCCCTGTAGAAGCCATCACGCTGTGGAAAGGGCCCTTGCTCCATCTGGCAGGCCAAGAGTTGCAGTAACCTGACTATCTAATCAGTCCTCGGATGGGGGTCACTAGAGGGGGGATGGCTCAAGGACACACTCAACTGTCCCAAAGCCTATTTTATGGGATCTGGAAGGAAGCTGCACAGAACTGATGGCAAGACACAGGCGCCTTCACAGGATGACGTCTGTGTCAGCATCGGGCAGGGCAGGACGATGGTGTATCCATCCCACGGTAGAGTCGCTATCACCGTAATGTGAATAAACAGTGTCCTGTAATGGGCTACTGTTTTATATCTGCCAGACTCAACACTTGGCCCGGTCAGTTTTTAGCGTGGAGGGGATGGACCTCATGGTGTTTAAGAAGCCAAATTTTGTCCTGCCCCATCTCCAAATGACTTACCCTATAGTTGCTGAGAAGGAACCCCAAAGCACCCACTGGGCAGTCTTGAAGTCAGTTTAACCACACTTGCTCAAGGCAAGTCACAGTGAAGCCAGAAATCCCCGTTCTTAGATACTCTCCTCTCCTTCACCTGAAACCCACCATCTGGGCCTAGGATTCTACCACCTTACTTCCCGGAGTACATTTCCCCAACACACCCCACCTCCACAGCGGCCTCACATTCTCCAAGGCCAGGCCACCAGTCTCCTGGCGACAGCAGTCCCCATGCTGTTCATCTCCCACTGGCAGCAGATCCCATCCTGTGATGGAAGAGAGAATCTGATGCAGCTATGGTAGGGATGGACGGAGGGCAGGCAGGCAGAACAGGAGGAAGGGCAACCAGAGCTGAGGAAATCATCTATGCAAAGGTGGAGAGGAGAGGGGGCTTCCCAGGTGGCACAGTGGTAAAGAATCTGCTTGCCAATGTAGGAGACGCAGGAGACGCTGGTTCAATCCCTGGGACAGGAAGAGCTCCGGAGGACGGTGTGGCAACCCACTCCAGTGTCTTGCCTGGAAAATTCCACGGACAAAGGAGCCTGGTGGTCTACAGTCCATGGGGTTTCAAAGAGTTGGACATGACTGAGCGACTGAGCACACTGCAGAGAGGAGAGGATGGTTCTAGGGGATGGTGAGCGATGCTGTGCATGTAGCAGGAGTCCCGGGCCCATCACACGGGGCCCATCACACGGGGCCAGAGAAGACACTGGAGAGGCAGGCTAGGATCGAGTGAGAAGGGCTTTACTCAGTATCCTCGATGTTAACCCTCCAAGGGGTTAACTAATTCCATGGAGCATCCCCTCTCCCAGAATGCGTACCTGTATCCAAACAGCCTGTCTGCTCCAATTTCAGGGTATTCATCTGCCCCCTGAATGGCGCTGTTGCTGCCCCATGGTAAGTGGGTCTCATTGAGTAGGAAAAGACCACCCTTGTACCTGTGTCTGAGAAGCATGTGGAAGATGGCTGAGCGGAGGCAGAGCACAAGAAGTGGGGGTCTGGGAAACACCCTGTGATAACGCAAAGGTTTTTGGTAAATTCCTGCCAGATCCAAGTGGTAAGAACAGTGCCAAAGAAAGGGTTAAAGCTGAAGTTAATGGCAATCCAGGAGGGAAAAGGCAGTCATGGAGATGGAGAAGTCTCTGTGTAGAAAATGAGAGTAAGCAAATCTGTCTTGGGGTGGGGTGGGGCTGGGAGAGGCCTGCAGCCCCCTGTCCTCCCCAGCCCCCACACTGCACTCAACTCCCTGCCCTCCCCTCACTGCCAGCTCCCAGGGGCCGGGAGAACAGAGACCGTGAGACCAAGGAGTGGGAGGTGAGTGGCATCCTGTTTCAGCCGTGTTTGCCCAACAAGGGCCTCCGTGCCAAAGCCCACACTCCTTGTCCTACTTTGAGTCCCAGAAGCTTTAAGCAGAGGGACTATCGTCAGTTGCAGATTGATCTAGAGCTAAGTCTGACTTTATGTGAGGCTGTTTAGAGACTTAATTTATTCCACTTTGGGGGCATATTTATTCATTTCATTGCAGAAATGTTAATGTATCTGGTTACGGGGACTGCCTCGAACATGTCCAACACTACCTTCTATTGTAGAACGGTTCTGAATTCTGACACATCATATCCCAAGGGGTGAGATAACAGATTGTGAACTGTACTAGGGTAAGTTTGATTAAATTACTGTATATCTGTCTGGCAGTCAAAACAAAACACAGAAAGATCTCAAAGACATATAGATAAGTTAAAAAAAATAATTCAATCATGTAATAAAAAATTGCAAAGTATCTAGTAAGTTAGGCATTTTTCTAGGCACTGACATTAGAAAAGTGAAAAAAGTGGAAAAATACTAAATAAAGCTCTCTACATGCACTGTGCACACATGTGCATATAAATGTATAGGAAAAGGCCTGCATTGTACCCACACAAATCTGGTAATAGTGGAACGTGAGGGGACAGAGATCACAGAAGCATAAAGGTGGACTTTGACATTCATTGCCAAAGTGTATTGAATAAAATGTATATATGTATATATTTATGTGTATATGTATATAAAATATAAAATAGTATGTATATGTGTGCATGCATGCTCAGTCATGACTGACTCTTTGTGACCCCATGAACTGTAGCCCACCAGGCTCCTCTGTCCATGGGATTCTCCAGGCAACAATACTGGAGTGGGTTTCTATCTGCTACTCCAGTGGACCACTTTTTGTCAGAACTCTTCACTATGACCTCTCCATCTTGGATTACCCTGCACGGCATGGCTCATAGGCATGGCTTCATTGAGTTACACAAGCCCCTTCACCACGACAAAGCTGTGATCCATGAAGGAGAAGAAATAGCAAGTGGCTTTCACAGGCTCCTTTCAACTCCAGGGAGAAGACAGTAAAGTCAACAGTCAGCTCTCGCCAGGACTTAGGGAAGTATGGAGGCTGCATGAAGTGGGAGCTGCCAGCTCACTCTATCCCTACCTCCTCTAGGTAGGCAGGAAAGGCACCCAGCAGGCTTCCCTGGCTGCCCCCAGAAAGACACAGTGAAGGCCCTCCTACTGGGCAATTGGCACCTAAAGGGGTATATGAAGGGAGTGGCTGGGTTAATAATTACCTGTAAAGTTCCTTATACTGCCCAGAAAGTGCAATGACCATGGTATTACATCTGTCCAGCACTAACCAAAAGAAGGGTGCCCTGGCCCGGATTGCTTTGATTAAATTGGCATATTCTCTCCTATGAAGAAACCAGGGACTTCCTGAGAGCAGCAGTCTTGACCCTGACTCTCCTTATGACATGGTCTGACCAACATAGAAATGCCTATTTTGGGGCTTCACACTACCCTGGAGTCTTTCTGGAGAACATGGTTCTGGCACAGTCCCTGTGGGACTGTGATTTCTAAAGTGAGAGGCTGAAGCCCAGATAGACTGGGCTGTCTGCTCAAAGTCACAGAGCTGGCAGGGACAGAGCCACAGCATTAGCCGTTTGGGGCCAGAGAGCACCCTGCCTCCTGATCAAAGGCATCTACATTGTCTAGAGTGAAAGTCAGGTTACTAGGGTGGGGATGAAAAGCTCAGGAAAAAAAAGATCAACTTCCAGGTTGTTTTCAAATTGGTTCTTTTGGGAATTCTGTATAGGCCTCAAGTTTATGTCATAATAGTGGAACGAGGGTAAAGTTGGGAACCCATCTTCTGCCTCCTCCTCACATGATAGGGCCTAACAGGAGCAGGGGTTGGGGAGGAGCTGACCCTGAGGAGGTCAGGACCCTGAGGAGGACTGACCTCTGGGGGAGGCAGGGGCACAGATGCTCTACTGGTGACTATAGGAAGGGAGCCTGTGGGGAGGGGCTTTGCCAGTATTCTCTGGGCTTCACTGAGTTCAAGGGAACTACCCCCATCCAAGGTACCAGTGTGTTCTTAAGCCACAGGGGTGTGGAAACCAGAGCCCAGACCCAAGGACTCAGGTGGGACTGCAGATGGAGAAGTCCAGCCTGGCTTCTACTGCTGTGACCACACTCTTCCCACTGACCCCTTCTAAAAGCCCCCCTAACCCACAGCCACTCCAGTCCAGCTGTGATTTAGGACAGCCTTACTCTTCTGCTGGTTGGGAAGTAAAGTGAATCCAGTCAGCAATTAGGGTCTGCAAGGAGTGGGGGAGGGAAGCTGAAGAGGAGGAGATAGAGGCACCCCTAAGTGCAGACGTGGGAAGTGGTGAACTGAGAGCAGACAGCTGGCCTCAGTCTCTGGCCTGGCCCCTGAAAAACTGGCAGGGGCAGGGAGGGTCTCTGTCATCAGGACCATTGGCCTCTGGTGCAGGGTTCTCAGACTTGAGAAGTGTCAGTCGCGTCACGCGGCAACTTGTTCACACACACAGTGCTGCTCCCTCAACCCAACCCCCACCTCCAAGCTAGGTCTGGATGGAGCCTGATAATTTACATTTCTAATTTTTGGAAACTTCCCAGGCAATGTTGCTGCTGCCATTGACCTGAGGACCACACTGAGAACTACTGCTCTAGAACTCCATGGACAGAGAAGCCTGGCAGGCTACAGTCCATAGGGTCGCACAGAGTTGGACATGACTGAAGCGACTTAGCACGCACGCATGCTCTAGGCCTGATGCTCCGCTCCAGCTGGAACCAGCTTGTCCCACAGGGACCAGTCATGCCTCACCCCTGTCCCATCCGATTAGAATTTCCCAAACAAGGGCCCAGTCCTAACCTCATTGTTGTCTGTGTCAGTAAACCCAGGACAAAGTCACACAGAGGGCTCAAGCCTGGTTTGTTCCTAGCTTCAGCTGCTCCCTGCCCTGCCTCTGCAGGCCCAAGACTCTGCATGGGCTGGTGGCTACCTTGTCCTCCAGGGACTCTGTCAGCCCCTGTTCTTTCTTGGGAGGTGGGCTGGGGATTTCAGAAGTTCTCACTCAGCTGTGACCTTGGACCCCAGGACTTTCTGTGGAAACCTGGGCCTTCAGCCTGGAGGTAGGACAAGGTTTTCTCCTTATAGCTTGGGTGAGGGTGAGTGGCCACATGAATCCACCCCTGGCTTCTCGAGGAAGGATTCGGTAGGGTCTTTCACATCTCCTGGTTGCTCTTCTGGGTCAGAGGAGAGGTCAGTTTGGACCACTCTCAGGTTGAGGCATGCTGTACATGTGACGTGGGGGCAACCCCCAAACTGTTGGCACATTAGAGCCATGAATTAAAAGACTCAATGGTAGGAGGCACTGGGACCAACCTCATTTCAGTACTGATGTCTTGCCCATCAGCCATGTGATCTTGGACAACTTAATTTCTTTGTACTTTACTTTTCTCATTGTACAATGAAGATCATTATGGGACCTATCTGGTAGGGTTCCCTGAGGTTAAGTGAAATCATCTGTGTAAATCCATTTTTGTTGTTGTTGTGTAGTTGCTAAGTTGTGTTTGACTCTTTTGTGACCCCATGGGCTGTAGCCCACCAGGCTGGACTTCTCAGGCAAGAACACTGGAGTGGCTTGCCATTTCCTTCTCCAGGGGATTCTTCCCGACCCAGGGATCGAACCCACGTCTCCTATATTGGCAGGCAGATTCTACCACTGAGCCACCAGTGAAACCCTGGAAATCCATTTACTGCTTAATAAACTGTTATCTTTGAAAAATAAACCGAGAACAAAAAACATTGTAGATGAATGATCACTGCAGCATTACTCACAAGAGCCAAGAAGTAGAAATAACCCAATGTCTCTCAACTGATGAGTGGACAAACAAAATGTGGTCTGTTCATCCAGTAGAATATTATTCAGGTATAAAAAGGAATGAGGTGTTGATTCAGGCTATACCATGGATGAACCTCCAAAACATTATGCTAGGTGAAAGGAGACAGACACAAAGGGTCACGTATTGTATGAATCCATTTATATTAAATGTCCAGAATAGATAAATCTATAGAGACAGAGGCACAGTAGTGGCTCCCGGGGGCTGAGGGGTGGGTGTGGGCATGGGAAGTAAGAGCTGGATTTCCCTTCAGGGAGATGAAAAAGGTCTGGAACAATGTAGTGGTGATGGTTGTACAACTCTGTGAATGTATTAAATGCCACTTTAAGATGTCCCCAGGGGAAGATCTCACCTCTCTGCAGATGCTCCTCATTTCCAAAAGGGAGTGATTCATAAAATGAGGCTGACCAGTGAGAAGACCCAGAGGCCAGGGTTGAGAGGAAGGTGTTTTTTTTTTTAGAAATAACAGTCATTATTAGTGACGAGAGGGGTGTCAACTTGGACACATCAAAGACACCAAGCTCATGATTGCAGACCTACCATGTTAACCACTTCATGTGGCTTCAAACTCAGCCCCCTTACTACCTCCGCCTGACCTGGCTGTTTTCTCATAAAACAACTTTCACGAGCTTGTGGCTCCTCCATCTTGACATGAGATGAAGCCTCAGGAAATCCTAGAGATGTTTGTCCAGGTCATAAACAAGGCCACAGCTTTTCAAAGACCAATTTCAATCTCTCTTGGTCCCCTAAGCCCTCAGCCTAATGGAGGCCACATGGATGGCTCTGAGCCCCAAATGAAACCAGGATGACTGACGTGTCCACCTCATCCTCTGACAGGGATTCCACCCCTGGAGACTAAAGCAGGTTCTGACAGGGGTGGGACCTCTGGGACAGTCTGCTGGTGGCTGGATATGTGCCCATAGCTTGGCAACAACTGGTCAAGATGGGGCGGGGGTCTTCCCTAAAGACCTTCACAGCAGCAGCTCCTGTTTCACCCACGACCTTATGGAGTATGGGTCCCACTCTCCCAAGATCTCCCTACCCAAGAACTGGGTGGGAGGTGGTAGGGGACCCATCTGCGCTGCTGAAGCCTCCCTTCCCTGGGGCATAGGTGCTTCAGGTCTTGGTGACCTAGAGAGGGCAGCAAGTTCAGGGTGGGAAGCAGACCCCCACATCATCAAACATCATCCCTCTGCCCATGCCCATACATTTCATGTCAACAGGCTGGAAGCAGATGATCAAAAATGGAAATAGTTGTGCTAGTTCTGCCTCAGTTACTCCTTCAAGGGGCATGAGTCCCAGGCTCTTGGGGCTCCAGGAGGCTTGCCTGCCTCCACCCTAATGGTGGTCACAAAGCCTGGATGGCCACGTTCTTCCTGCCCTTTTGAGAGCAGTATGGGCCCACTCCACAGCATTCTCACTGGGAAGTTACTCTTGGGCCCTTCCTCTGAAGCTTTCCACAGATGGGTGGTCTGCTATCTGTGCTCTCTATCCAAAGAATCTGCTATAACTTCTTGGTTCACACCTGTGTTCCCGGAGTAAACTGATGGAGGGAACAGCAAACCCAATGTGACCACTTCCCAGAGGCCAGAGCCTGGCTCACCACACCCGCCTTCAATGGTATGGATGATAAAACTGGGAATGCAGGCTCAGAATGTCTGTGCCAGCTGCCAAGATTTTTAAGAGATGTACTCAGTCCATTTCAGCCTGGATTGCATATAATATCTTATCAATTTCTCCTACATTCATAATAAACCTGACTTTGCTTGGGAAATGAAAATCCATGTGTCCTGACCATCTAGTATCAAAGCAAGACATGCATTATTTACAACTTCGTAGCTACATTAATGACAGCTGGAAAAATGAAAGCTTGTGTGGGTGGGTATGTAATACTGCATTTGTACCCATCCAGGACTTTTTGTATATGTGAATTTTTTTTCAATATTATTATTGAAAAGGCAATATACTATTCCAGGAAATTTTAAGAATAAGACCTACCCACAATCTCATCAACTCCAGGAAATTTTAAAAATAAGACCTACCCACAATCCCATCAACCTAGCATAAATATTTCCATTTTTGGACATCTGTTTCCAGCCTGTTGACATGAAGACCTGTGGGCATGCATGGAGGAATGATGTTTGATAAAGTGGGGATCTGATTCCTGTCCTGAAATTCCTGCCTTCACAGTTCACTGAGGCCTGGGGCGCCCATGCCCCAGGGAAGGAAAGCATCAGTGGGACAGGAGACTGTGCCATCTCCCCCCACTCCTGAGCCATCAGAAGACTCTGGGAGGAAACCATGGGCTCCAGGAGAAGGAGGGGCTGTGGCTCAGTTCCTGGGTGGGGACAGCCCAGGAGACAGTGAGACCCACAGTCCATACGGCTGTGAATGAGACAGCCTTGTTCTTGTTTGTTTTATTTTAATGTTTTAAAATTATTTTAATTGGAGAATAATTACTTTACAATATTGTGATGGTTTTAGCCATACATTAACAGGAATCGGCCATAGGTATATGTGTCCCCCCCATCCTGAACCCCTTTCCATCTCTCTCTCCATCCTATCCCTCTGGGTTGTTCCAGAGCACTGGCTTCGGGTCCCCTGCTTCATGAATGGAACTTGTACTGGTCATCTGTTTTACATATGGTAATGCACATGTTTCAATGCTACTCTCTCAAATTCTCCCACCCTTGCCTTCTCCCACTGAGTCCAAAAGCCTTTTCTTTACATCTGTGTCTTCTTTGCTGTCCTGCCTGTAGGATTGTGGTGTGTGTGTTTTTTTTTTTATTTTAATTTGTACTGTATGCACTACAGTTTGCACACCACCAAACATTTAAGTTTATTAAAAAAATTTTTTTTGAGACAGCCTTCTTTTGCATAACATTTAACAGCTCCATACTTCCCCTTATAATTTACTTGGCCATTCCCCCTTCAGACATCAAAGTAGCTTTCATTATTACACCATCAAAATGTTCCCATGTGACCTTGGTTTTGCCCTTAAACTTTAGCTCTGGTGCCCATCTCTGCTCCGAACCTCCTGCTGCCAAGGCTTCCACATTATCCTGATTCCTCCACTTATTGTGGAGGCTTCCCCTTTCTCTTTTTGGAGCCAGCATCACCCTAGTTCCTCTTTTCTCTTTCGTTTTATCCAGCTTGACACTGATAGCCATAACCACCCCACCCAAAAACCTTTAATGGCTCTCCATAGACAGCCTCCTGGGCAAAAGCCACACTCCTTAGTCTGGTCATCAAGCCCCCAACTCCCTGGGCCCAGATTCCCCAAATCATCTTTCACATAACCTTCACATTTCAAGCTCTGGTCAAACCAAACCACTCACAGCACCCCTAGACACTGTGCTCATCTAAGTTTGCATGCATTTGCACACCCAGATTTCTCTACCTCGAACACTCCCACCAAAGCCTGCCCACCCACACTCCTACTTCTCTCCTCAAATCTCAGTTCCAGAATCAGCCCTGCTCTGCCTCTTGCCCACGACCTCCCCAGGTGGGACCAGGAATCGCCTGCCGTGCTCAGTGCCCTGGGCACACAGTCCTGTCGTGCAGCTCCTCGCATGGACTGTATCTTGAGGCTTACTCATCAGACTCCCCTCCTGGACCAAGGACTCCGAGAGGCCCATCACTGTTCTTTTATCCCAAACACAAATACAAAATTCAGGCCAAATGTCACACTCGATACACACGTGGTGAATGACTGAATGGGGGAGTGAGTCTGAGTTCTCCCTGCCGGCCATGTGGAACCATCCCAGCCCTGTGGCATTCCAGCTGAGTGTCCTGCCCCTCTCTCTCCCTGTTTTCACACCCAGGGAAGAAAGCAGATCTGTGGAGACCCTTGGAGGCCTTGTAGAAACAGAAAAATAGAAAACAATGAGCTGTAAGCAAACTGCCTTTGAGGATTTCTCCCGGAATTTCAGAGCCAGAGCAGCATTGACAAAAATTGCCATGATTGTGAAGAGAAAACATTAAATGGAAGCAGAATAATGTAGAAAGCCTCCTCGTGGTCTCACCCACCCCCACCCACACCTTTATTCTGTGCACTCCCACTCTCCTACCAAACCCACTTCTCTGCATGGTACAAACCTCTATGAGGCAGCTTGTGAGGATCTGTAAGTTACAACTGAATATTCCATTTCCTGTCTCAAATACTCACATGTTCCCTGGCTTGAAACATGTCTTATGGGCAATTATTTCTGAAATGTGAGTCACCTGCCAACAAGCATGTCTAGTGAAAATGCAAGAAGTATTTTTAGTGTTCTGATAATCCCATGGGAAGTTCAGTTCTCCACTCCATGTAAGAATTTAAGGGCTAGAGTGGGCACCCTTGTCTCGTTCCTGATCTTAGAGGAAATTTTTTCAGTTTTTCATTGTTGAGAATAATGTTTGCTGTGGGTTTATCATATATGGGTTTATTATTTTGAGATATGTTCCTTTTAGGTCTAGTTTCTGGAGAGTTTTTTTAAAAATCATAAATGGGTGTTGAATTTTGTCAAAAGCTTTTGATGCATCTATTGAGATGATCATTTTTTTTTTAATCTTTCAGTTTGTTAACATGGTAATCACTAGTGTTATTCAACATAGTTTTGGAAGTCCTAGTCACAGCAATCAGAGAAGAAAAAGACATAAAAAAGAATCCAGATTGGAAAAGAAGAAGTAAAACTCTCATTGTTTGTAGATGACATGATACTATATATAGAAAACCTTAAAGATGCTAGCAGAAAATTACTAGAGTTAATCAATGAGTAAAGTAAAGTCACAGGATATAAAATTAATATAAATTCCTTGCATCCCTATACACTAACAATGAAAAATCAGAAAGAGAGGTTAAGAAAACAATCCCATTCACCATTGCAAAAAAAGACATTTAAAATGTTTGGGAATAAACCTATCTAAGGAGACAAAAGACCTATATGCAGAAAACTATAAAACACTGATTAAAGAGATCAAAGACAACACAAACAGATGGAGCGATATATCATGTTCTTGGGTTGGAAGAATCAATATTGTGAAAACGGCTAATCCCTATTAAACTACCAATGGTATTTTTCACAGAACTAGAACAACAAATTTCACAATTTATATCAAAACACAAAAGACCCCAAATAGCCAAAGTAATCTTGAGAGAAAAATGGAGCTGGAGGAATCAATCTTTCTGACTTCAGACTATACTACAAAGCTACAGTCATTGAGATAGTATGGTACTGGCACAAAAACAGAAATACAGACCAATGGAACAAGATAGAAAGCCCAGAGATAAACCCACGCACCTATAGGCACCTCATCTTTGACAAATGAGGCAAGAATATACAATGGAGAAAAGAGAGCCTCTTCAATAAGTGGTGCTAGGAAAACTGGACAGCAACATGTAAAAGAATGAAACTAGAACACTTCCTAACACCATAAACAAAAATAAACTCAAAACAGATTAAAGATCTAAATGTAAAGCCAGAAACTATAAGACTTTTAGAGGAAAACATAGACAGTATACTCTTTGACATAAATGACAGCAAGATCCTCTTTGACTCACCTCCTAGAGTAATGGAAATAAAAACAAACAAATGGGACCTAATTAAACTTAAATGCTTTTGCACAGCAAAGGAAACAATAAACAAGATGAAAAGACAACCTTCAGAATAGGAGAAAATAATTGCAAATGAAACAACTGGCAAAGAATTAATCTCCAAAGTGTATAAGCAGTTCATATAGCTCAATATCAGAAAAACAAACAACCCAATCAAAAAATAGGCAGTAGACCTAAACAAATATTTCTCCAAAGAAGACATACAGATGGCTAATAAACACATGAAAAGATGCTCAACATTGCTCATTATTAGAGAAATGCAAATTAAAACTACAATAAGGTAACACCTCACACCAGTCAGAATGGTCATCATCAAAAAAAGCTAC
Source organism: Muntiacus reevesi (assembly GCF_963930625.1). Lineage (NCBI taxonomy): Eukaryota > Metazoa > Chordata > Mammalia > Artiodactyla > Cervidae > Muntiacus > Muntiacus reevesi. The sequence continues at coordinate 217,313,719 of NC_089249.1, forward strand.
AAACAATAAATGCTGGATAGGATGTGGAGAAAGGTTGCATTGTGGGTGGGAATGTAAATTGATACAGCTACTATGGAGAACAGTATGGAGATTCCTTAAAAAAACTAGGAATGAAAAAAAAAAACTAGGAATAAAACTATCATGTGTACATGTGTGTGTGCTAAGTCACTTCAGTCATGTTCAATTTTTTGTGATGCTATGGCCTGTAGCCCGCCAGGCTCCTCTGTCCATGGGATTCTCCAGGCAAGAATACTGGAGTGGGTTGCCATACCCTTCCCCAGGGATCTTCCCAACCCAGGGATCGCACCCACATCTCCCCATCTTCTGCACTGGCAGGTGGGTTCTTTACCACTAGCACCACCTGGGAAGCTTCTAGAGCTATCATATGACCCATCAATCCCACTATTGGGCATATATCCTGAGAAAACCATAATTGAAAAAGACATGTGTACCCCAATATTTGGCCTCCCAGGTGGTGTTAGTTGAAAAGAACCCCCTTGCCAATGCGGGAGACTGAAGCATCATGGGTTTTATCACTGAGGATGGCATGGCAATCCACTTCAGTATTCGTGCCTGGAGAATTCCATGGACAGAGGAGCCTGGCAGGCTACAATCCATAGGGTTGTGGAGAGTCAGACATGACTGAAGTGACTTAGCACAATGCACCCCAACATTCATAGCAGTACTATTTACAACTGCTAGGACATGAAAGCAACCTAGATGTCCATTAACAGATAAATGGATAAAGAAGATGTGGTACACATATACAATGGAATATTACTCAGCCATAAAAAAGAATGAGCCTGAGTCAGTTCTAGTGAAATGGATGAACCTAAAGTCTGTTATACAGAGTGAAGTAATTCAGAAACAGAAAAACAAATATACTATGTTAACCCTATATATGGAATGTAGAAAAATGGTATTGATGAATTTATTTGCAGGAGAGGAATGGGGATGCAGACATACAGAATGGACTTGTAGGGGAAGGAAAGAGTGGGACGAATGGAGAAAGTAGTATCGACATATATCCACTTCTATGTGTTAGACAGACAGCTGGTTAGAAGGTGCTATATAACACAGGGAGTCTAACCTGGCACTCTGATGATCCAGAGGGGTGGGATGTGGGGAGGGGATGTAGGCCCAAGAAGGAGGTGATAGATGTATAATTATGGTTGATTTGCATTGTTGGATGGCAGGCACTAACACAACACTGTAAGGCAATTTTCCTCCAATTAAAAAATACATTAAAAAAAAAGAATTTTTAGGGCTTGGGGTGGCACGGGTATGTACCACTTTTGATCCTATGTTTTCCCTATTCTTGAAAAGTGAAATAAGGCAAATGCGCCCTGTTGGGAACAGGTGTTCTCTGGAAACTTCAGGAGAAGAGCTCAGGATACATGACCTGCACTTGTGGAACATAAACACACATCGGCAGTAGAAAGTCTTCAACTGTTCTTTCCACGTCCTCCGAAGATTGCAGGGGGCTGTGGCCACTGAAGCTGCATGAGGAGGGAGGCATCAGCAGTGCCTGGAAGGTGGCTTCCGCCTTCTTGCTTGCCTCTGCCGCTCTCTGTGGTTGACTCTTTCTGGGTCTTTCCCAGACACTGAGGTAGCTACTGAGATGAACCTCTGACTTAACCAGCGACTAGTGCCCAGGGTTCTCTCTGCCTGCAGCACAAACCAGCCATCCACCCCCGTCACTGGCATCTGATCTTGTCACGCCCTTGCGCTGAAATCTGCACTGGCTCCCTACTGCCTGAGCTGTACTTCCTTTGGAGCACAAAGGCTACAGGATGGTTTAAAGGAAGTCCTGAGTAATCAGCCAAAAAGAGTGTTTACTGCAAGACTTCTCAGGTCCTTTAGTATGCTAACATTCCTTGCAACTCGCCAAGGTGGGGATTTGGGTAGGTGGGGGGGTTGTATGTGAGATTTCCCAAACCTGTGTGACAGTGGAATCCTTTGTCCCAGCAGCATATGTGTTCCAAGGACACTGATTTGGGAATCACTAACTAATAAAGGCTAAAACTCACATTCCTTACAAAGGCAATTGAAGTCTACATAGCCTGGTCTCACCTTTCCCCCCCACACTCCTGCACAACTTCAGTACTTGCTTTATGATGTTTTTGCTGCCTGAAAGCTCCACCAGGCTCCTTCCCTCCTCCTTTCCACTCCTCCCAACAGAGCTCCCTGGTCACGGTCCTTCAGGAAGCCCTTCCCCACTCCCTTTCTGTATTGGGATTTTGCTACACTTTCTCCCAGTGTGACAGTTACACAGAGTCAGGGCTCATAGTGACATTTGCTTGCAGTCACAGTGACTCTTTAATCTGCATTTAAAGGACAAGCTGTATGACAACTACAAGCTGTAGCGTTCATTCAGATGGTCAGATGTTCACATGGGGTTCAAGGAGCTGATGTCCCTTGTGTGGACTGTAGATTCTCATCCTTCCCCACAAAAGGGACCTGCTAGCAGTGCTTAAATTACTTGCCTCTATTTTTTCCCTACTCCATCTGCACTTTTTTCCTTTTTGCTTAGTTATATCTGAGTTTGCATCAGTTAAGTGTGTGTATACAACAGTATTCTGGGGGGTGGGGAGTGGGCAAAATGGGTAAAAGGTTTCAAAAGGTACAAACTTCCAGTTATAAGATAAATAAATCCTAGGGATGTAATGTACAAGCAATGTGCATGGTGACTATAGTTAACCATACTGTATTGGCTATTTGAAAGTTTTAAGAGGGTAGATCTTAAAAGTTCTCATCACACACACGAAATTTTTTTTTGTAACTATATGTGGTGATATTAACTAAACTTACTGTAGAAATCATTTCACAATATATACACATATCAAATCATGCTATACATCTAAAACTAGTACAATGCTATATGTCAACTATATATCAATTAAAAAATTCATTAAGAAAATGAAAATAAAGTAAAATAAAAGAGTCAACTTAGTGAAAAAGCAAACAAACAAAAACCACATTCCCTCCTATGTGCAAGTGTCCTTCCCATCTTAGTCTGAGGGTTCCTCCCAAGGTGTCTTATTCATCATTTAGGGACAGGTGAGTGACACAGAGCTGTAGGACACGTGTCTTTTCCTTGAAGCCATGGGGAACCCAAGGAAGGTGTGAATAAACAAGGCTAACCACACCTGCAAGAATGGGTCGGGCACACACAGGTGGCGTGGGTAGGGACAGCCATATTTGGCCCTTCTGATGCTTTCTGATGCCGAGCCAGCAGCCTGGATCAGGACATCGGTAAGCTCTGCATCGGGGTTAATCTTGAACGCTCCCAGAGAAGGCTTCTCAGCTGCAGGAGCCTGCAGAGGCTGTCAGTCCTGCTAGCTTTTGTACTCATGGGTGGATATGTGGGATCCAGACCACATCTGCTGAGATTTTGCAGACTCTGAGGTGCAAACTCACAGTTCTCCCTGTTGGTGCTACTAGAGGATACAAAGGCCAATCTTGGGTTCCAGGTACATACTTTCTGAAGCAGAGTCAGCAGCCTGGGCAGGACACCGGTAAGCTGTCTATCTGGGTTAATCACAAAGGCATTTGCACCCCAAGCCTTTGCTCTATGACTAGGGTGATTGTATAGTTTACAAACCAAGGTATTTTAAAAGAAAAAGAGGGTGATTAATCATTATTTGGGAAGAATAGGCATAAATTGGGACTGTCCCAGTATAGTGTGTACATATATATAGCACACGGTCATTTTAGCTATGACCAGCTTAAGGAGGGTGGTGAGGAGCAATGAGGCACCTGCTCTGCAGCAGGCCACCTGTTGGTGCTCTTCAGGCATGGTGCGGCATTCCCTGGTCTCCAAGTGTGTCGTTTCCAGGCACAAGGGTGTAGCCATGTCAGGGACGACATGACACCATCCATTCTAACCAGCTCCCCTCCCAAGGGTCTTCCTCCAGCCCAAACCCCACTCTGCTCCCACCCCAAAGTGTAAAGGTCTTAATGAGGCAGAGACAGCTCATCAGAGGGCCCTGTAAGGTCTCCCAGTGCTACGCGGACACCAGGCTGCCCACGGGCCATGTCGTGGTGGCTGCCATTCTACACTCAATAAGGTTCTTAAAACCTGTTTGTTCTGAGAAGTGTGCCAAGCAAATCAAATGGGGAAAAGCCATTTTTTTCAACAAACGAGCCTGGTACAACCAGATATCCAAATGCAAAAGACACCCACCTCACAACACATGCAGAAGAGTAACTCAGAATGGATCAGAGACCTAAATATGAGAGCTAAAAGTATACAAACCCTATTATAAAACAGGCATAATTTTTTATGACCTAGGATTAGGCAATTAGAAAACGAAGTCATAGTTGCCAGTAGGAAAAGAATAGTTATGGACTTTGGAAAGGTTATGTTCCCACTGCTATATTTAAAATGGATAACCAATGAATATCTATTGTATAGCACATGGAACCCTGTTCAATGTTATGTGCCAGCCTGGATGGTAGGTGGGGTTTGGGGGAGAATGGATGCATGTATATTTACGGCTGAGTCCCTTCACTGTTCATCTGAAACTATCACAATATTGTTAATTGGCTATGCCCCAAGACAAAATGTTTTTGGTGTTATTAAAAAAAAATTCCATCAAGAAAGTGAAAAGGCAACACACCAACTTATATTGATTATATATAAAGGACCCGTACAACTCAGTAAAAACACAAATAGCTCAATTAAAAAATGGGCAAAAGACCTCAACAGACATTTCTCTAAAGAAGATAGACAAATGGCCAATAAGCACATTAAAGATGTTCAACATTTTCAGTCATCAGGAAAATGCAAATCAAAGGACACCACTTCAAAACCACCAGGATGGCTAGAATCAAGAAGAAAGATAATAACAAATGTTGGTGAGAAATTGGAGCCCTCAGATACTGCTTGTGAGAATGTAAAATGGTGCAGCAACTTCTCAGAACAGTATGGCAATTTCTCAAATGGTTAAAAATAGACTGCTACATGATCCAGCAATTCCACTCCTAGGTAATTACCCAAGAGAAATGAAACATATGTACTTACAAAAATCTGTACACAAAAAGCAACATTACTCATAATAATCAAAATGTAGGATCAAGCCAAATGTCCATCAAATGATGAATGGATAAATAAAAGGTGGTCTACCCATACAATGGAGTATTATTTGGAAATAAAAAGGAATAAGTACTGATACACACTATAACATGGATGATCTCTGAAAACACACTAACGGAAAGGGGCCAGTCACAAAGACCTTTGATGATATGATTCCATTCACATGAAAGTTCAGAGCAGAGAGATCTATAAAGAACAGTGATTGCCTAGGGCTAAGGGGCTTCTGGGAAAATGGTGGGTGACTACGAATGGGTGTGGGCTTTCTTTTCAAGTTGATGCTAAGTTGCTTCAATCATGTCTGACTCTTTGCGACCCCATGGACTGTAGCCCGCCAGGCTCCTCTGTTCGTCCATCTAGGCAAGAAAACTGGAGTGAATTGCCATGCCCTCTTCCAGAGGATTTTCCCTCAAATTGATGAGCTGTTCTAAAATTTATTGTGGTGATGGATACACAACTCTCTGAATATACTAAACACCACTAAAGTGTATACTTTCAGTGGTGAATTTTATAGTAAGTAAAATAAATCTCTATAAGGTTGTCACACGACAAAACCTACCCGAAACGCTAGGCCAGCATGGAGATGGCATCATGCTCTGCCCCTCAGGAGTCTCAAGGCACATTCATCTATCTTTCCAAGAGCAAACCTCCTGCATTTCCATCCTTATTGTAAAATATGGAAGAAACTACATCTATGGGACACATCTTACAGCAAACAAACCCCCAGATGGGATTGCTCATAGGCAGAGGCCATCGATGATTGTTAGAACATAAACAATTCTAATACAGGCAGAAGCACAAAGGAATGGAAACTACATGTTCTCTGTCTTCTTACTGTGATACATGAGCACAGGATGATGGAGCATGGGTCAGACAGCACAGCTGATACTAGCACAGTCAGAGCAGTTCTGGCTGACTTTCCTGAAAAAAGTGGGGAGAAGCCAAATCACCCCATTCAGGACCTCCATCCCTGATCCCCATGCATTTAAGAAGCAGATCACCTGCTTCTCCCACCTGTCCCTGGAACCAGATCACTTAGCCCATAAGAGGATGACTGCCAAGATATGGCCCCGGGCAGGACTAAGGAACCACTGTCCTCATGAGACAGGGGTGATCCATGGGGATCTGCCTGTCTGTACTGGAACAGAGGACTGAGGTCCTGTGCCTGATCATTTGGCTTTTCCAGGAAGGCCATCCTGGACCTAGATACTTTATTGAAAAAGGTTTCCTGCTGCAAATGAGTAAGGTTTGGAGAAAAAGTTGTATTTGGAGAGCTTCAGTCTCAGAGAACTAAAGTGATACCGATTTGGCAAACGAAGCATCATTTCAGTTCAGTCATTCAGTCGTGTCTGACTCTTTGCGATCCCATGGACTGCAGCACGCCAGGCCTCCCTGTCCATCACCAACTCCCGGAGCTTACTCAAACTCATGTCCATAGAGTCAGTGATGCCATCCAATCATCTCATCCTCTGTTGTCCCCTTCTCCTCCTGCCTTCAATCTTTCCCAGCATCAGGGTCTTTTCCAAGGAGTCAGTTCTTCGCATCAGGTGGCCAAAGTATTGGAGTTTCAGCTTCAATGGTGGTGGTTTAGTTGCGAAGTCATGTCTGACTCTTGGATCCCATGGACTGCAGCCTGCTAGGCTCCTCTGTCCATGGGATTTTCCAGGTAAGAATACTGGAGTGGATTTCCATTTCCTTCTCCAGAGGATCTTCCTGACCCAGGAATTGAACCCAGGTCTCCTGCATTGCAGGCAGACTCTTTACCAACTGAGCTATGAGGGAAGTTCTAATGGAAGCATGGCCTGGCTCAAAGCAGTGTGGCCTCAGCACACTCCAGATCAGAAGTCAAGATAGCTTCTAACAGGGAATAATACGGCTGATAAGCAGCTGCATGGAGAAGCTGTCGATAAGCACAGGAGCCCAGGGTGAGCTGGTGCAAAGTGAACTGGACCACAGAGGGGTAAAGAGTGTGCACACCCAGGATAGCAGCATGCCGGGGCATTCTCACCTGCAGTCATCTCAGCCCAACAGCAGCTCCCAGGCAGGGTTACCCACCTGCAGCTTTTTATATTTGCATCTGCATGTTAGTGAGCCACCTCTCACACACAGCTGCAAGGATGGTTCAATAGAAGATGCCATCTCTGATGAAGAGGCCCCGGGAGAACCACCATGTGTTCATGCAAGAAAGGAAATGCAGATGTGGGTTAAGTGAGTGCCAGCAGTGTCTGAACACAAGAAAACCACTTCCAGAGAGTCTGGGCACCATGCTGCAAGTGTAACAGTCCCCCACCCCACCCCCACCTCATCCTGGTAGGCCATCCAGAAGGTTTTCCAGTGCCTTGTCCTCCATCCTCTCGTGGCATGAGATGCTTGAAATCATCTGCTGAGGCATCTGTGTTTTACAGAGGAAATCAAGGCTCAGAGAGGAGAGGAGCCTGAGCACCCACCCACAGTAGGCACATGATGGAAAACAGCTCAAATTCATGGTCCTCTAATTCAAACGATATTGTTCAATGACTTGCTGGATGTGCATAAAACATTTGGCTCAAAAGTAGTCCTGGAGCCAATCAATGATGAAGTGCAATGTGTGGGGAAGTGAATTGATAACAACTATCAATTAAGACTTTCTTCCTTTTTTTAACCACTGTCTCCCAGGCACTGAGGAGTGGGGAGGACCCATCATCCTGCCCACTATGGTCAGTGAGGAAGGAGGGACAGAACATAACCCCTTTATTCCAAGGCAGCAGGTGCATGGTATGGCCACAGCTCATTAACACTTGGAGTGAAAGACATCCAAGTCTTGGAAGGTAGGAGTGGGGACTCCAAGGTTGGAACAGAGAAGGGGTAGGATCTGCTTGAGGACAAGGATATCCCCAGGGCTGAGACAGACAGGGAGGTGGCCCAAGCCTTCTGATGCCCGCAAGAGTCTACAATCACTACCTGGCCATGTCTTCTGAACTGCGAGGCTTGGAGATGCCAGAGACAGGCCCTGTGCAGGGTTCACCCTGTGCCCTGTGCTTAGCTCAGGGCTGGCACAGAATAGGCACCTGGCATATGCTGCTGAGTCAACTGCCTAGGGCAAATCTGTATTCTGTTGCATGCTTCTCTGCCCCTGGGAAGGCCAAGGCTGGCTTCTACTCACCCTCTCCTAGCTCTAGTTCCCAAAGACTTCTAGCTAATAAAACGATTTAAAGGACTGGTTGATATTATACCCCAAGAAATTAATTCATTTCCAAAGCCTTGGCGTGCTGTCCTGAATGTGGTGTCCAGGTTGTTCAAGGCCACAGGTGTCCATGTGGCCTGAAGGGTCACATCTTTAGGGAAACCAGAAATGAATCTGAAATAGAGTTTCTTGCTCAAAGGTCAGCTCCAGTTTCCTGCGCCCATCTTGATAAGAAGAGGGGAGTGTTGGCAGCATTACCCTCTCAGGCTACAACCTGTAGAGAAGAAGGGACTCCCTGCATTGCAAGCTGCACAGCAGTAGGGCTTGAATTTCAAGCCCCTCGGTGCTGGGCAAAGGCTGAGCGAGTCAGCAGGCCTGAAGCCCACCAGGCTGCACTGAGCTCTCAGCTCCACCTCCCAGGCTCCTCTGCGAGGCTCTCTCCCCTCAATGTGGTTTGGCGTGTATTTCAAAGAACCAGGACAGCTGAGCATCTGGGGTTTCTCTGATGTTCACTCAGCGAACAGACCGTGGGGCCACCTGTCACATGGGTGGAGAATTTCTGAGTCCAGCCCACCCTGCCCCAGGCAGCTGCGCACGCAGGCGCCAGGAATGAGTGGGCGGGGCTTCTGCAGCACATGGTCCCGCTGGCAGGACCCCCTAGGGACTCAAGACCCAGTTCAAGACAGGGTTTGGCCATTCATAGAACGTGACCCTGGGCAGATCAAAGAATATCTCTGAATCTCAGTTTTCATGTGAAGAGTGACAAGCCAGGAAAGCTAAAGATTGCTAGCAACTACTAGAAGCTAGGAAGAGGCCAGGGAGGATTCTTCCCAGGAGCCTTTGGAGGGAGCATGGCCCTGCCTATAGCTTGATTTCAGACTTCTGGTCTCAAGAGTGGAGAAAACACCTTTTTGCTGTTTTGAGCCACCAAGTTTGTGGTACTTTGTTATGGCAATACTGAGAAAGGGATACCTACAAAAATACCTAGAGGGACTTTGCAGGTGTGATTAAATTAAATATCATGACACCATGATCCACCAATATATGCTGGATTATCCAAGTGGACCCAATGTAATCACAAGGGTCCTTATGAGAAGGAAGCAGGAGGTCAGAAAGGAGAAGGTGATATGAGGACAGAGTCAAGACTGAGGTGATGAAGCCATAGGCCAAGGAATGTAGGCAGCTTCTAAAATAAATTCTCCTCTAGAGCCCCCAGAAGGAACCAGTGCTGCTGACACCTTGATTTTAACCCCTCAAGGCCTGTTTTGGATGTCTAACCCTTTAGAACTGCAAGAGAATAAAGTTGCCTTGTTTTAAGCCATTAAGTTTATGGCAATTTGTTTCAGCAGCTCCAGGAAATGAGCACAATTAAGTCACTCGACAGTACTGGTGTACACTGGAGGCTACTGACTCACCCTGATAGGTCTAAACCAGGTTAAGTTGCTTCACATCTTGGCATGGTTTATTAAGAAGTGCAGACTCCTAGACTGTATTACAAAGCTACAGTCATCAAAACAGCATGGTACTGGCACAAAAACAGACCCATAGACCAATGGAACAGCACAGTGAACCCAGAGATAAACCACACATTTATGGTTAATTAATCATGACAAAAGAGGCAAGAATATACCATGAGGAAAGATAGTCTCTTTAATATGTGTTGGGTAAACTGAACAGCTAAATATAAAAGGATGAAATTAGAACATTTCCTTATGACATATACAAAAATAAACTCAAAATGGATTAAAGACCTAAATGTAAGAACTCCAGGCCAGAATAACGGAATGGGTAGCCTTTCCCTTCTCCAGGGGATCTTCCCAACCCAGGGATCGAACTCCGGTCTCCCGCCTTGCAGGCAGATTCTTTACCAACAAGGGAAACCACAAGGGAAACCCTTGTGAGGGGTTTCATATAAAAGAATGAAATTAGAATATTTTCTTATAACATATACAAAAATAAACTCAAAATGGATTAAAGACCTAAATGTAAGAATGGAAACCATAAAACCCCCTAGAAGAGAACATAGGTGGAACATTCTTTGATATAAATTGAACAGTATTTTTTTGCATCTGTCTCCTATGGCATAGGAAACAAAAGAAAAAATGAACAAATTGGATCTAATTAAACTTAAAAGCTTTGCAAGGCAAAGGAAACCATCAACCAAATGAAGAGACAACCCACTGAATGGGAGAAAATATTGCAAATGATATGACTGATTAAGGGATTAATATCCAAATTACATAAATAGCTCACACAACTCAATATTTTAAAAAAACTGATTAAAAATGGGTAGGAGATCTGAATAGATATTTTTCCATAGAAGACATACAGATGGCCAACAGGCACATGAAAAATGCTCCACATTGCTAATCATCAAAGAAACGCAAATAAAAACCACAATGAGATATCACCTCACACCTGTTAGAATGGCTATCATCAAAGAGACCACAAATAACAAATTTGGGGAGGATGTGGAAGAAAAGGGAACTCTTCCATGGTGCTTGTAGGAATGTAATTTGACACAGCCACTGTGGAAAAGTGTGGAGGTTTCTTAAAAACTAAAAATAGAACTACCATATGATCCAGCAGTTTCACTCCTGAGTATACAGCAGAAAAAAATAGAAACCCTAGTTCAAAAAGATACATGCACCCCAATGTTCATAGCAGAATTATTTACAATAGTAAAGATATGGAAGCAAACTAAGTATCCAATAGACAAATGGATAAAGAAGATGTGGTATATGAAATGCTAATTTCTAATTTGTTTTGGAATATTACTCAGCTATAAAAAGAATGAAATTTTGCCATTTGCAACAACATGGATGGGCCTGGATGGTATTATCCTAGTGAAATAAGTCACACAGAGAAAGATAAATACTCTATGTTATCACTTACACGTGGAATCTAAAAAATAAAACAACTAGTGAATATAACAAAAAAGAAACAGACTCACAGATATAGAAAGCAAACTAGTGTTAACCAGTAGGGAAAGGGAAGCGGGGAGAGGCAAGACAGGGGTGGAGGATTAAAAGGTATAAACTACTATGTGTAAAATAAATAAGCTACAAGGATATACTGAATAGCACAGGGGATACAGCCAATATATTTTATAATAACTATAAATGGAGTATAACCTTTAAAGATTGTGAATCAATTATGTTGTACACTTGAAACTTACATAATACTGAAAAATCTACTATATCTTTTAAAAAGTATTTTTAATTAATTTATTTTAATTGGAGAATAATTACTTTACAGTATTCTGATGGTTTTTGCAACACATCAACATGAATTGGCCATAGGTATACATGTGTCCCCCACATCATGAACCCCACTCCCACCTCCCTCTCTGGGTTGTCCCTGAGCACTGGCTTTGGGCGCCCTGCTTCACACACTGAACTTGCACTGGTCATCTACTTTACATATGGTAATGTACATGTTTCAATGGGATATTACTCTGTTAGAAAAAGGAACACATTTGAGTCAGTTCTAATGAGGTGGCTGAAGCTGGAGCCTATTATACAGATTGAAATAAATCATAAGAGAAAGAAAAATACTATATATTAACACACATACATATGCAATTTAGAAAGATGATATTGATGCTCCCACATTCAGGGCAGCATAGGAGACACAGATTTTTGGATTCAGTGGGAGAAGGCGAGGGTGGGATGATTTGAGAGAATAGCATTGAAACATGTACATTATCAACTATACCTTAATTTAAGAAAAAGAAAAAGAAAACAAGAAATGCAGACTCCTAAGCCCCACCCCAGACAGGCTGAAAGACAACCTTTAGGAGAGGTGTCCAGGAACCTGCGTTTTCCTGGCTCCTGGTGACGCTGATGTTCACATAGGTATGGGCACCCTAGGCTGGAGACCACAACACCCCATGGGGGAAGAGGGGACCCACTGACCCTTATTGCTCTAGCCCCTGGGAAAGACTTTAAGGCTCAAATGCTAAACCTATTCATGGGTACAAAATATGAATATTTTTACTTCTCCCTGTTTTCATTTTAATTGAATAAATATTCTGCATTTTGCCCTGGGCACAAGGAGTCTGGTGAAGGAGGAAGATGTCCTTCAAGGGCAGTGGTGACAACCAGGCCTGTGGGAACCACAGAAAGGAAGAATCAGCCCTGCCAGGGTGGGCAGGGAGGATTAATGGAGGAAAAGATCCTTGGTGGGGGGATCTGGAAGGAGGAGAAGACTGTCAAAGTAGTCAAGGGGGGCGGTGTTCAAGGAGAGTGGAACGTGTGACTGAAACCACTGAGATGTGAACCAGCATAGACCAAATGGGGAAACAGTAAGAAACAGGACTGGCCAAGGTGGTCAGCTTGTGGAAGGCTTGTGGGCTGTGCCAGGAGCTCACACTTGCCTTGGGGCCTCACTGAAGGGGTCTTGGAGAATTGAGATTGGGCAGGGGTGTAAGGAGCTAAAGGCTGCAGTGGATTAGATTTATGTTGCAGGAGAAAAAACATTCTCAGGCACTGTGCAGGTCCTCACATGACCATCCAATATCTGTGGCTTCACAGACAGAAGCCAAAATACCACAACACAGGAACAGTGAGAACCGTGCAGCTCATTTATAAGCTCATCCCCTGTCAGGCACACCTGCCTGGTAGCACCAGCTCCTGGGCCCACTCATTCTGTCCCTGTCTTTGTTAATCTGTGTCTGGGCGATGTCTATTTGTTGTAAATGTACCTGCTGTTTGAAGTGGTTATCTGTGACTGTAAATCATACGATGTAAATACATTGCAAGAGGAAATGCGAACCTTGTTAAAAGGTGCAGACTTTCATGGAGTTGATGGCCATGATGTTGGAGGACTGCTGGGATCACACGTCCACAGATGGGGCTGGCTCTGGACAAGTCAGCCAGGTAATGACCGAAGCAGAGAAACAAGCCAAGGAAAAGGACATGGTGGCCGTTTCAAAAGAGGGAGATTCAGGTAAAAAGAAGATTGAGAAAGACTTATGGGAAAACTGATTATAGCAGCCCTTGAAGACTGATTTGGGAGTGATTCTCTTTATTGACATGCTGTGACATTCAATTGCAAAAAAAACTTACTGTGCTTTCATGTAACTTTTTTGGTAAAACTCAACCAAAAAGAAAAAATTCTTTTCTCATTAAAAAATTTTCAAACAGTTGAAATGATAACTTCAACACAGTTAAATATGAGATATTATAAAAATGAATTTATTTCAGCTTTCTATTTCACTCTTTTCTATGGAAATAAAAGGCCTTTTTCTGGGCCCCAGTGTCCTTACATAATAGGATCTCCTGAGCATGCTTTTTTCTGCAGATCCATCTCTCTCTTTAGACTATGCTTTCAGGGCAGGGAGTAACCTTTTCATCTTCACTCCTGGGTCCCACGCAGCCTGGAATATAGTGGACATTCCTGCAAGGTCTGTTAAATAGATGGATGAAAAAGAAATGGAGAAACAACTGCATTTCTGTGTCGCTCTCTGGGATGTTTGCTCAGGATCTGAAGAAGTGGGCTTGGAAGGTGCCCACAGGGTGGCATGGGGGCTCTGGTGCTTGTGGATTTAATTTAGCGCTGTGCTGGCTGAGAGACTTTGAAGAGGAAGGGAGGTCCTTGTGCAAGTGATGGACACACACTAGGCATAAGCAGGCGGACATGTTCCCTTGTTATGTGCATGGATGCTGACATCCAAACAGACCCTGACAAATCGTTTCTCATGAGGAAAATCATGAAAGGAAAATGACCACAGGGAGTGCGGTCAGTTTCCCTAGAGCGTAACTGAGGAGCTGTGGCTGTGAGTGGTCAGTAGAGAGGAAAGAGGCTGGGAGTTAAAGGAAGGGTCTGGACTCTGGGAGAGAGAAGGAGGAAACGACAGAGACAGAGAATCCTAAAGACACTAATTATCTACTGGATCCAGCCATGACTGAAGCTAGCCCAGCCTGGGCCTTTAAGTTTCATGAGTCAGCACTTTCTCTGTTTTGTTGAAGCCAGCCTCCCTCACTTGTAATTGAACTCTCTCTTTTATCTGATCTCTGGGAACACGGGAGGGAGCAGCTGACAGCAGGCTGAACACAGTGGCCTGGGGGACAAAACCTCAGCCTTTGCTTTGGGAAAGGTCCAGGAGGCTCATGGAAAGCCCCCAAAACATGGGCTGTTTTCCTAGTTTTAAAAAAACAAATCCAAACAAAAGCCAGAGATGGTTTTTAAAACTAGAGCGTCAAAAGGAGGCAGATGGGAAGGGCGGCTGTATAAACATACTTATCTAAAAAATGATAGTGAAACATCCAGGGCCACCAGATTTCAGAACTGGCCTCCAGGGGAAAACTTACTGGTGTGATTTTTATCAAAATGATACTAAGACACATTGTTCTCATCTCTTCCTGCTCAGCTGTCTCAGGATCTACCCCTAGGGGTAGGGCTCCACGCCCATCCCTGGGGTTCAGGGGACACATGTTCCTAGCGCTGCGCCAAGGCACAGGTGGAGTTACTAAATGTTTGCTTGCTGAATGAACCAGCATGAAGAGCCAGAGCTCAGTTGGCAGGACTCTGGTCTTTTTTAAAATTTAATTTTAAATTTACATGGAGTAAAATTCACTCATTTGGTGTACAGTTCTCTTGACTAATGAACAGTCACATGACCACAATGACAATAAAGGCACAGAATACCTCCATCATCCCCCAAATTCCCTTATCCTACCCTACCTCTCGCCCTTAATCCCGGGCAATCACCAGTGTGTTGTCCGTCCCTAGTTTTTTATTTCTTTTTAAAAATTTTTCTTTTTTTCCATTTATTTTTATCAGTTGGAGGCTAGTTACTTTACAATATTGTAGTGGTTTTTGCCATACATTGACATGAATCAGCCATGGATTTACATGTGTTCCCCATCCCCATCCCCACTCCCGCCTCCCTCTCCATCCCTTTTTTTTTTTAAACTGGTAAAATATTCATAACATAGAACTTACCATTTTAACTGTTTTTAAGTGTATAATTCAATGGCATTAAGTATATCCGTAATGCTGTGTAACCATTACTATAGCCTATTTCCAGAACATTTTCATCAACCCACACAGAAATTCTGTTCCTATTAAACAATAACTCCTCATTCCTACTCTTCAGCTTCTGGCAACCACCAGGAATTGTCTCTATGAATTTGACTCTTCTAGGAACTTTATATAAGTAGAATCATACAGTTCAGTTCAACTGCTCAGTCGTGTCTGACACTTTGTGATCCCATGGACTGCAGCACACCAGGCTTCCCTGTCCATCACCAACTCCTAGAGCTTGCTTAAACTCATGTCCATTGAGTTGGTGATGCCATCCAACCATCTCGTCCTCTGTCATCCCCTTCTCCTCCTGTCTTCAATCTTTCCCAGCAGGAAAGTCTTTTCCAATGAGTTAATTCTTCAGATCAAGTAGCCAAAGTATTGGGGTTTCAGCTTCAGCATCAGTCCTTCCAGTGAATATTCAGGACTGATTTCCTTTAGGATGGACTGGTTTGATCTCCTTGCAGTCCAAGGGACTCTCAAAAGTCTTTTTCAACACCACAGTTCAAAAGCATCAATTCTTCCACATTCAGCCTTCTTTATGGTCCAACTCTCATGTCCATACACGACTACTGGAAAACCCATAGTTTTGATTAGACACAACTTTGTTGGCAAAGTAATGTCTCTATTTTTAATATGCTGTGTAGCTTGGGCATATCTTTTCTTCCAAGGAGCAAGCGTCTTTTAATTTTGTGGTTTCAGTCACCATCTGCAGTGATTTTGGAGCCCAAGAAAAGAAAGCCTGTCACTGTTTCCATTGCTTCCCTATCTATTTGCCATGAAGTGATGGGACTGGATGCCGTGATCTTCATTTTTTGTATGTTGAGTTTTAAGCCAGCTTTTTCACTCTCCTCTTTCACCTTCATCAAGTGGAGTCATACAGTGATTGTCTTTTTGTGTCTGACTTGTTTCACAGAATATCATTAAGGTTCATCCATGTTGTAGCATGTGTCAGAATTTCCTTCCTTTTAAAGGCTGACTAATATTCTGTTGTAATGATAGACCACATTTTGTCAATCCATTCATTTATTGGTGGACATCTGGATTGTTTCCATCTTTTCAATATTATAAGTCATGCAGCTATGAACATGGGTGAACAAGTATCTGTTTGAGTCCCTACTTTCAATTACGTCCCTACCATCTGCCTTTTATAGAATGTCATATAAATGGAAGCATACAGGATGTAGTCTGTAGGATTTTATTTTATTTTCTAAACATTTATTTATTTTTAAATTGAATGATAATTGCTTTACAGAATTGTGTGTGTTGGTTTCTGCTTAATACCAACATGAATCAGCCATAGGTATACACATGTCCCCTTCCTCTTGAACCTCCCTCCCACGTCCCTCCCCATCCCACCCCTCGACATTGTTACATAGCCCCGGTTTGAGTTCCCTGAGTGATACAGCAGATTCCCACTGGCTATCTATTATACATATGGTAATGTAAGTTTCCATGTTACTCTCTCCATACATTCCACCCTCTCCTTCCTGAGTCCAGCTTCCTTATTTTAGCATAGTGTATTTGAGATTAGCCATAATGTTGCATTAGAACAGTTAGAACTGGACATGGAACAACAGACTGGTTCCAAATAGGAAAGGAGTACATCAAGGCTGTATATTGTCACCCTGCTTATTTAACTTATATGCAGAGTACATCATGAGAAACGCTGGGCTGGAGGAAGCACAAGCTGGAATCAAGCTGGCCGGGAGAAATATCAGTAACCTCAGATATGCAGATGACACAACCTTTATGGCAGAAGTGAAGAAGAACTAAAGAGCCTCTTGATGAAAGTGAAAGAGGAGAGTGAAAAAGTTGGCTTAAAGCTCAACATTCAGAAAACAAAGATCATGGCATCTGGTTCCATCACTTCATGGCAAATAGATGGAGGAAACATGGCAAACAGTGGAAACAGTGGCAGACTTTATTTGGGGGGGCTCCAAAATCACTGCAGATGGTGATTGCAGCCATGAAATTAAAAGACGCTTACTCCTTGGAAGAAAACTTATGACCAACCTAGACAGCATATTAAAAAACAGAGACATTACTTTGTCAACAAATGTCCATCTAGTCAAGGCTATGGTTTTCTCAGTAGTCATGTATGGATGTGAGAGTTGGACTATAAAGATAGCTGAGCGCCGAAGAATTGATGCTTTTGAGCTATGGTGTTGGAGAAGACTCTTGAGAGTCCCTCAGACTGCAAGGAGATCCAACCAGTCCTTCCTAAAGGAAATCAGTCCTGAATATTGATTGGAAGGACTGATGCTGAAGCTGAAACTCCAATACTTTGGCCATGTGATGGGAAGAACTGACTCATTAGAAAAGACCCTAATGTTGGGAAAGATTGAAGATAGGAAGAGAAGGGCACAATAGAGGATGAGATGGCTGGATGGCATCACTGACTCGATGGACATGAGTTTGAGTAAACTCCGGGAGTTGGTGATGGACAGGGAGGCCTGGCGTGCTGCAGTCCATGGGGTCACAAAGAGTCGGACACAACTGAGTGACTGAACTAAACTGATAATATTGCATGTACCAATAGTGTGTTCCTTTTTTTATTGCTGGATGAGATTCCATTATATGGATATACCACAGTTTGTTTTTCCAGTTTTCATTTGAGGGGCATTTGGGTCATTTCTAATTTTGGATGATTATGAGTAATATGCTACAAATGTTTTTATACAGATTTCTGTGTGAACATAAGCTTTTATTCTTCTTGGGTAAATACTTAAGTGTAGGATTATGGAGTCATATGAGAAGTGGAAGTTTATCTTTGTGAGACACTGCCTTCCAAAACCCTTTTCCAAAGTAGCTGAACTATTTTGCATCCCCAAAATATTGTGCATCCCCACTGGCAGTCTATGAGAGTTCTAGGTGGTCCACATCCTTGCTAAACTTGCAATTGTCAGTTGCCTTTGTTTTTTTAAATCCATTAAGTATCCACTAACTGCCAGTCCTAAGTAATAGAATAATTACAATAGTAGGAAGTGAGTGAATGAATGAAAACTATAACTTAGATCTTCTATAAATCAGAGACACATCAAACTATTACTGTGTGCCAGACATGGTCTTCACAGCTTTTTAAGTATTAGCTCACTTAATTCCTATGTTACCCCCAACACAGTGAGGAGGACACTTATACCCAGAGTGGGAAATCACCTGCACAAGGTCGCTCAGCTAGTAAGGGCTGAGCCACACTGGACCCAGGCTCCGACCCACCACGTCATGTGCCTCTCTTATATACAGATGGGTGCTAACAAATATAGCTTCTCCCTCCTCCCCTTGGAGAGCTTAAATGCATTGTCCCCATTTGCAACATCCCTTTGAGAGTAGGATTATCCTTCCCATTTTATAGGTGAGGTTCACTCACCAGTGAGAGGCACAGGCCCTGGAGTCTGGGTCATCTGCTTCCAGAGGCCCAACAGCTTTCCACAGCACGCCATATTCACAGTGCGCAAACTGCTACTTTCAGACACAAGGCCTGAGCACCAGGTATGCCCACTGGAAACAAAAGCCAAGACAGAGAAGCCTTAGGGCCCTCGTGGTCCCTCTGATTCCTGGCTGGGATGCCTCTGAAATGTGCAGTCATTGTTTAAAGATCCTTCCCTGGCCAACTTTGCCCAACATCTGCAACATTTTCCAGGAAAGACAATGCGAGAGTGAGGGAAAGAAAAGAACAAACACTTCTGCGAAAAAATGCACAGATCCGAAGGTGCCTTCCAGCCTTTTGGGGCAACTCAGAAAGTGACAGATGTGGGAGGCTGCCACTGAGGCCTTGAAACCACAGGCTTGTGCTACTTCTCACAATGAAAGTCTCAAAGAACAAGAGAATTTCCTAAAGGGAAATTCAAAGGGTCTTTTCTTGCCTTCGGTGAGATTCCAGGAGACAGAAAGGCAAAGAAGACAGAGGCTCAGATTAGGGTGTCCGTACTGTGTCTTCTCAAGGCCCCCTACTCACCTTGCCACCATTCGCTTGCTGAGCAGTCAGAACTGGAAGATATAGCAGTCATTCACTGAGAGCCTACTGTGTGCCAAGCAAAGCCCGCCTCCAGTTCTGGGGTTCTCTCCCAGACACCCCCTGGGATACCACGCCCATCAGAAGGAGTGGCCACACTGCTGGGTGTTGGCACCTTTGTAATGAGCTAGGTCAAAATGATCACCATCATCATTCATTCATGTATTCCACTTAACAAGGAAGGACCATGGTCCAGTGAGGGACACGGGGGTGGCTGCAGCGTGGGCAGTGAGTAGAGATGGGCACCAGGTCTGTGGTGGCCGCAGGAGAGAGAAATCAGCTTTGGGAGATATATTACACTTCATGGGAGACTCTTCAGCTTAGTCTGTGAGGAGGAGGGGTTTGCCAGGAAGAAAAGGTCATTTCAGGTAGAAAGAACAACATATACAAAGGCACTGAGGTATGAAATAACAAGAATTGTTTGGGGAAATACAAGTCATTATTTATGGTGGGAGTATGGGGTAAAGGAAGGGCCATGAAGTGAGCCCAGACTGGCCCCTCCATCGGCTCCTGTGATCCCTGATCCCTACTGCACACAGTAAGCACTTAATAAATTGATGCTACAAGGGACACGGATGTCACTGGGAACAAGACCCTTTGCTTCCTCTGTCCCGCAGAGAGGCAGATGCTCACACGACATTGAGGGCGGGGAGGCTCTCGGGGTTCACATGCCGACCTGGGCCCACACCCTCTGCATTCCCCTGCGGGTACCGGCTATAACTCTCTCCTCCCTCTCCTACTCAGGAAAACATAGAAGGACAAGGTGGGTGTGAGAATGAGGCCACTATGCTGCTACCCTTGATTTTGCTTTCATTTAGAAAAGAAAAGGAAATCATTCACAAAGCCTGGTCCTTTCACTATTGACTGATACCACATCCCCCACGCTGCTCCTGCACCAGATACCTCTGTCTCAGCAGTCCCGCTCACAGCTCAACACTCGAGCATCCCTGAGAGGCTGTCTCGACCTCCCTCACAGGCACCGCAGGCCACCAGCAGCCCTGGGGCCAGAAGGGCTTGTATGGTCTGCGGCATATTCGGTTCTGTGTTTGTTCTGGAAAATCATGACGGATGAATCACAGCCATGCTCTGAAGCCACCTGCACCCTGACGTTCCTGCTGCTTGGTTTTGTGAGTCAGTAAATTCCCCCTTTTACTCAAGCTAGTTTAAGTTGTTACATGTTCTAAGACTTCTGATTAATACAGCTCCATTCTTGTTTAGATTACTCTCTAAACACACTGCGATTCAATTTTTGTATTTTCTTTCTGACCCAATAGTTATTTAAGAGAGTGTTTTAACATCTCCAGATGGCAAAGTTTTTATATGTCTAAACACTTTTGTTATTCATGCCTGGCTTATTACATTGTGATAAGAATAGAAACAGATTAGTCCTTTCCCCTGTGATATTAAAAAAAAAAATAGTATCACAAACTACAGTCCAACATGCTACCACACCTAATGCTGAAACACTCAAGGCACCCCCATTAAAGTGAGGAACCAGGCTGAGGACACGCCACCTCCACTTTTACTGAACAGCTTTCTAGAAGGCCACAAGAAAGGAAGGGATGCTATGTTGGAGTAGAGTATGAAAAATATAATTATTTACACATGGTATGATTTGATACCTCAGGTGCATGACAACAAACTAAAAACCGCTAGAAATACTGACAGAATATACTAAAGTAGATGGATATATGTTTAATACATAAAAATGAATGGCAGAGAAAGACAAATCTTACGATATCACTTATATGTGAAATCTAAAAAGAAAAGATACAAATGAACTTATCTACAAAACAGAAATAGACTCATAGACATAGAAAATAAGCTTATGGTTACCAAAGGGGAAGGCAGGGCTAGGGATAAATTAGGAGGTTGGGATTAACTATTACACACTACTGTATATAAAACAGATAACCAATGAGGACCTACTGCATAGCACAGGGAACTACATCCAGTATAACTCATGAGAAAATAATCTAAAAAATTATATATGTATAAATAGATATATAATATATATGTAAAATTGAATCACTGTGCTATACACCAGAAACTAACATGACACCGTAAATCAACTATACTTCATAAAAATAAATAAAATATATTGAAAAAGTGAATGGCATTCCCATATACAAATAATAGCCAGTTAGAAGGCATAATGGAAAAGTGTTCCATTTATATAATAGCTACAAGAAAAGGATAAAACACTAGAGACTAAACTCAACAAGAAATCAAAGGATCTATAGGAAGAAAACCTAAAATGACTCTACTGAGGGATATTGACAATGCAAGCATGATGGAAAGCATTCTTGGACTTAGAGAGGTAAACAGATACTCAAAATGGAAAGATGCTTATGCTCCTTAAATTAATCTATAAAATTGATGAGTTATCAGCAACCATACCTATAATCTTACTTTGTAACTTAAAATAATATTAGGGTTCGTATGGAGAAAACACATAAAATAGCTTTGATAATTCTGAAAAAGACGAGTAATGAATCAACAGGAGCCCAACAAGAAATTTAAAACATGTTAAGTGTGCGAGCACGCTAAGTGGCTTCAGTCGTGTCCGACTCTTTGTGACCCCATGGGCTGTAGCTCGCCAGGCTCCTCTGTCCAGGGGATTTTCCAGGCAAGAATATTGGAGTGGGTTACCATGCCCTCTTCCGGGGGATCTTCCAGACCCAGGGATCGAACTCATGTCCCTTATGTCTCCTGCATTTGGCAGGTGAGTTCTTTATCACTAGTGCCACCTGGGAAGCCCTGTTGTTGTATCACCTCCATACTATTGCTTTATTACGGGGGTTGGGGTGGGGATTTCCTCTTTAGTTGATCTAGGTTGTTTCCACCAACAGACAATATGTGTAGGAACTCCTCTTAGATCCCATCCTATTCCACTTGTATTTGTGACAGCTTTTCTATGTCTGCTCTGAGCCTGGAGTTCAAACTGGGGTAACTAGGAGGGCACTGAACATACGGGGTCTGGGCCAGATAATGGAAAGACACCAGTTGTACTGAGGTAGGGGTCCTGGGCCTCCGGCTGCCACACTGATATATCTCTGTGGATTTTATGTGTAGAGACAACCTTCCTGTGCTGGGCCAGCATCACGTGGCTTTGGCTACCCCCACAGCCAAAGCACTGCTATCAGATGAGCATCTACCATGTGATTTATCTACCGGAGCGTGAGCTCTCCGAGGGCAGGAACAATGCTCTGCAACATCACCACCCAGGAGGGGGCCTAGGAGAGTGCTCGGACTCTGACATTAACTACTAACTACCCCTGGGTCGGGAAGATCCCTTGGAGAAGGGAATGAATGGCAATTCACTCCAGTATTCTTGCCTGGAGAATCCCATGGACAGAGGAGCCTGGTGGGTTACAGTCCATGGGGTTGCAAAGGGTCAGACATGACTGAACGAATAACACACACACACACACACACACACACACATTCTTAAAAAAAAGAAGAAGCAGAACTAGACAATTTCCCTTCCCACTTCCTGCTTCCTCAAATGGCAGGTGAATGCCTACGTGGAAACAGGGAATCAGAAACAGAGAATCCCCTGTTTTGGGTCCACTTCTCAGACACCCCCAACACAGCTAACGCAACTGCAATCCATAGCCCACGACCCTGCCTGAAGACAAGCAACATTACTGAGCCCACCCACATGGTGTGGTGTGTGAGGGGAGGGTCAGCCTTCTGGAATCCAAAATTCAGATGTGGCTGATTTGTTTCTTGGCTCCCAAGAAAAGATGAGGGCTGGCGGTTGAAGAATCTGCCCACTTTCTCTGCTCCCCCGCAGGGAGCAGAGCTACTTGGATTCAGCCTCTGACCCTCTCAGAAGAAGTTAAAATCCAGTCAGTGATGCTGATATCTGCTTGGAACAGTTATACACACTTTTCTCTGATTGAGGTCCTCATTTAGTTGGTTATGTGGTATGTAGGTCAGGGTGGGGAGCATGAGCTTGCCTTGCAGGGTGAGTGACAAGGTTTGTGCCGGCAGTGGGGGGCTGAAGACCCCAAGTCCATGGTGCTGAACCAGTTGCTATTGTTTAGTTGCTCAGTGACGTCCAACTCTTTGCGACCCCATGGACTGCAGCATGCCAGGCTTCCCTGTCCTTCACCATCTCCTGGAGTCTGCTCAAACTCATGTCCATTGAGTCAGTGGTGCCATCCAACCATCTCATCCTCTGTCATCCCCTTCTCCTCCTGTCTTTCAATCTTTCCCAGCATCAGAGTCTTTTCCAATGAGTAGGCTCTTGGCATCAGGTGACCAGAGTATTGGAGCTTCAGCATCAGTCAGTCCTTCCAATGAATATTCAGGGTTCCAAATGAGGTGCATGTCTACAAGCAGTCACGTGTCCCACAGACTCAGAGTTCAGGCTGCAGGCTTACTCAGCTCTGCCCCGCTCAGGGCCAATCTCTTCTGGATCACCACCTGTCCTGCCTTCCCCCTCCTTCCACGAGGCACCTGCTCTGTTTAGATCTTACCTCCACAAACATCTCTACGCTCAGCTAAAGTCTCTACAGCCAGGAGGATGCATATTCCTCTCAGACACACTGCAAACAAATTCACTGCTTGCATGAGGTGTGTTCACTGCTGCTGGGAAGGTCTTGAGGTGAAAATTCAAAGATAGTTCCATTCTGAACCCATCTCTGTCTCCACAAAGAGAGAGGGGCCTTGTGGGTGGTCAGTGAGGTGGCCAGTCAGCAGACGCCATGATGCCACATCTGTGCCAAAACTTCTGAGTGACAATTAGACTGTGAGCTCCTCAAAGGCAGGACTGCAAGAGGCGGGCCTTGCTGCAGAGACGAGGGTGCTAGACAGGGCCAGAGTGAAATTTCAGGGAGTGGGGGATGTCACAGCCAACAGGTGGGTGGAAGGGTGGCAAGGGAACAGGGTATACCAGGGTCCCTCACCTGTGGACTGTGAATAGAGGTTCAGAGGCAATTTGCCACATCATGGAATTAAGCATCAGGTGCCTTGATGCCATTCTCCCCACTCAGTCCAGACCCCCCCATTTGCTCATTCATGCATTCATTCGCTCACTGAATATAAATTGTTGTTGTTCAGTTGCTCAGTGGTGCATAAGACATGGATGCACACAAACAGCCTAAATACAATCATACCCATGGCACCTGGACACCATAAGAGAGTATGTGTGTGTGTGCTTAGTCACGTCTGACTCTTTGTGACCCTATGGACTGTAGCCCACCAGGCTCCTCTCTCCATGGGATTCTCCAGGCAAGAACACGGGAATGGGTTGCCATGCCCTCCTCCAGCGGATCTTTCTGACCCAGCGATCGAACTTGCATCTCTTGTTTCTCCTGCATTGGCAGGTGGGTTCTTTACCATTAGCACCACTTGGGAAGCCCATAAGAGAGTGCAGACAGACATATATACACAGATGCACACAACATAAAGACACACACATACACATGCACAATCTAACTATGAGGGCTTGATCCTACTAACTGTTGCCTTTGGATCAATGCTGAGAAATTCTGCCTCCTTGCTATGAAAACCTTTTAGTTACTGCCAATATTTTTATGGGTTTCCCTGGTGGCTCAGTCGATAAAGAATCTGCCTGGAATGCAGGAGACCCAGCTTCGATCTCTGGGTCAGGAAGATCTGTTACAGAAGGAAATGGCTACCCACTCCAGTATTCTTGCCTGGAGAATGCCATGAACAGAGGAGCCTGGTAGGTTACAGTTCATAGGGTTGCAAAGAATCAAGACATGGCTGAGTGACTAGCACTTTCAAACCAGGCACGCAATGTTCTGGATTCTTCATCTGGGAGAAAACCATAGCACTGCTCCCTCACTCTACCCTACATTCCCCCAGTGAGATATCCTTATACAGCAGAAAACCATGGGGTCTGTATCAGAGGGAAATCGAACCCTCGATGATAAAGGGACATTTGAAAGGATGCCCAGAAACACCAGCATCTGATTAGATGGTTTTTATAGGGAGTTAGGCCCCTGCCCCTTTGCTGCCCCCCTCATCCAGGCCAAGGAGACTGGGTTCATTAGCAGAACAGATGTGGCTTTTCTCTACCCTAAGGATAAAGATAACAAACTACCCGCAGAAACAAGGACATTCTGAACCTGGGCTGCAGCAACAACATCTGACTGGGGCCCAAAGAAAATGGCATTTTCCCCTTCTAGTTCAATTAACAAACATTTATTCAGGTCCTGTTATTTATTTGGCTTCATGTTTCAGTCTTGGGTTTCTCTGTCCAGGATGCTCTCTAATACTAGAATCAGCCCCAGGGAAACAGCCTTAGGCTGCCAGCAAGGAGGACTGCAGGCAGTCAGTCCTGTGTGGAGGACCCAGTGTCTGGAGGGCCTGGCCCCCATGTCCTCACTGGGTTAAAATATTAGCTCTGTCACTCAGGAAGCTGTGTGACTCGGTTAAGTTACTTAACTTCTCTGTGTCTTTATGTCATACTTTGAAAACTGTGAACAATGATAGCATGTACTCAGAGGGTTGTGATGACTAGATGAGATAGAACACATAAAGTACGAGGGTCTTACACATTTAGTAAGGGTTGGCTATTATTATTACTACCATCATGATCATGATAATTATTAAGTTAGCTCAATTTTCTTGTCTGAGCTCCAGTCTTAGCTTTCTCGCCCTATTAAAGTTCCTCCATGGACTAGAGCCCTTACCTAAATTTTGCCCTCCTGGTCAGACTGACCTTGTGGCCCCTTTAATGAGAAACTAGAATTAGCCCCTGTGCACATTTCAGCCATACGCCTTCAGTTTGAATGGTCTTGCCCCTGGTTGCCTGGTCCAGCCTGCTACCCCTAGGCAGGGCCTCCTACCTCAACCCTTAACTCTACTTAAACCCACTGCGGCTGGGGTACTGGTCAGCTGGCTAACTCTTCAGCCAGTCCTCCAGCCCCACAAAGACTCACTTTTAATGCTGATTCTAACCTCATGTCCCACTCAGGCCTTCTGGAGGCAGTAGGATGGAGACGAGAAAATCAGAGAAAGAATCTGAAAACAAGCCTCATGTGCTCGCTTCGGCAGCACATATACTGAAAACAAGCCTCAGACACATTTATCAGTCTTTTCTTATCTGGGTCTGGAGGCAGCCAGGCCCTGAATCCTTGGTCAGAGATAGGAAACCACACGGCTTCAGTTTTAGCAGGACTGTAGAGACCCAGGTATTCTGCAAAGACTAGATCATGAAACTGCAGATTTATACCCTGCCTCTTCTCTCTAGGATGTAAGCCCAGGAGAGCAAAGACCCTGTTGCCTTATTTACTACTTAGTGGTCAGAATGATGTCTGACCCATAGTAGATGCTCAAGAAAATGTAAAATGACAGAAGAGAATACAGTTGCCCCCACACTGCGTGATCTTTGACTCCTTCCATCCAGGTCTCAGCATTAGTTTTTAAGGTGAGTGGCAATGTCTGTGGTGTTCAACTTGGCCAAGGCCACACCATGGGTCACTGCCCCAGGACAAGGGGAGACCAGCAGAGCTGAGTGAGGCAAGTTTCCAACCATTCAATGCCAAGGCTGAAGTCACTGATTCCTTGTTGCTGTTAACTCACTCAGTCATGTCCGACTTTTTGCAGCCCCATGGACTGCAGCATGCCAGGCTTCCCTGTCCTTCACCATCTCCCAGAGCTTGCTCAAACTCATGTCCATTGAGTAGGTGATGCCATCCAACCGTCTCATCCTCTGTCGTCCCCTTCTCCTCCTGCCTACAATCTTTCCCAGCATCAGGGTCTTTTCCAGTGAGTCGGCTCTTCACAACAGGTGGCCGAAGTATGCTTTAGTCTCAGCAGCAGACCCTCCGATGAATATTCAGGACTGATTTCCTTTAGAATTGACTGGTTTGATCTCCTTGCAGGCCAAGGGACTTTCAAGAGTCTTCTCCAACACCACAGTTCAAAAGCATCAATTCTTCAGCACTCAGCTTTTTTTACGGTCCAACTCTCACATCCATACTTGACTAGTGAAAAAACCATAGCTTTGACTAGATGGACCTTTGCTGGCAAAGTTAATGTCTCTGCTCTTTAATATGCTGCCTAGGTTTGTCATATCTTTTCTTCCAACGAGCAAGTGTCTTTTAATTTCATGGCTGCAGTCACTATCTGCAGTGATTTTGGAGCCCAAGAAAATAAAGTCTCTCACCATTTCATTGTTTCCCCATCTATTTGCCATGAAGTGATGGGACCTGATGCCATGATCTTCGTTTTTTGAATGCTGAGTTTTAAGCTAGTTTTTTCACTTTCCTTTCTCACCTTCATTAAGAGACTCTTTAGTTCCTGTTCACTTTCTGCCATAAGGATGGTGTCATCTGAATATCTGAGGTTATTGATATTTCTCCCGGCAA
The DNA here is from genome assembly GCF_963930625.1 of Muntiacus reevesi. NCBI lineage: Eukaryota > Metazoa > Chordata > Mammalia > Artiodactyla > Cervidae > Muntiacus > Muntiacus reevesi. The sequence continues at coordinate 217,341,372 of NC_089249.1, forward strand.
TCTTGATTCCAGCTTGTGCTTCATCCAGTCTGGCATTTCGCATGATGTACTCTGCATATAAGTTATATAAGCAAGGTGACAATATATAGTCTTGCTGTACTCCTTTCCCAATTTGGAACCAGTCCATTGTTCCATGTCCAGTTCTAACTGTTGCTTCTTGACCTGCATACAGGTTTTGAAGGAGGCAGGTAAGATGGTCTGGTATTCTCATCTCTTTAAGTCATTGATCCTAACACATAAATAATTACTGAAAATCTGTTCTGTGCCAAGCACTGTGCTAGGCACCATTAACCTGAGTTATCTCTTTTAATCTACGAGGTAAGTATTATTATTACTATTATTTTGTAGGTTGAGAAGGAAAGTACCAGGAGATAAGCAATAGACTGAGAACAGGGTTGTAAATTGCAGAGCTAGATTTGAACCCAGGCAGCAGGACCCAGACTCAGCACTGCCTCTGATGCTCTGATGCCTCCCTCAATGCACCGGCCGGATCCCCGGGGTTGGAGGGTCTCAGCCCTTTCTCCCTGCCTTGCTTGCAGACTCAGGGAAGGGCTCAACAAAGAGTCCAACTGTCAGCAAGGCTGAGTGTATGTCCCAGTCCATCATTTATAGCCGCTCTATTGGAGGGGAATAATGTCATATTTCTCAGTTTCCTTCTCTGTGAAACAGGGATAATAAAGCACTTCTGTGGGGCTGTCCCAGGCGGCGCTACTGGTAAAGTACCTGCCTGCCAATTCAGAGGCATAAGAGATGTGAGTTAGATCGCTGGGTTGGGAGGATCCCCTGGAGAAGGGCATGGCCATCCACTCCAGTGTTCTTGCCTGGAGAATGTCATGGACAGAGGAGCCTGGTGGGCTACAGTCCATGGGGTTGCAAGAGTTGGACATGACTGAAGTGACAGCATGTATGTATGTATGTATGTATATGGGGCTGTGGTGCAGATTAAACAAGAAGCATACAGCTTCGTACAGAACAGGTCCTAATTCCTTCTTTCCTGCTGTGAGATGTTACTTCCTGTTTGGCTACAGCACAAGGGGAACGTGGGCTCTGGGCCTCAAAAGGGCAAAGAACGTCCCCCAAAATGGGAAACACTGGGCCCTTCTGGGGGTTGTCATGCCCCCTGTGGGGAGGGCTGAACTCAGAGGGCCCTCGCTGTTTTCACTTTATTTGTAGGACATGAGACAGAATTCCAGTCTCAAGGAAAAAGCCCCATGGAAGCAGAAATAAAAACAGAATTCCCCTCCCCCAGAGGGCAGTCACAGACTCTCAACCCAGGAGACCATAACTAGTGTTCTTTGTTTACTGGGAAGTTGAAAACACTATCTGCTGAATAAGTAGTTTAGGCTGAGAAAAAGGTTCTGTAAGTGTTAAAAATTTCCACATGTTCAGTAACAACAGTCATGATCTTACAGATACTACTTGACTAATGAGTATGTTCCATGAGGAAAATGTTTTTCTATAGAAGAATAAACATGTTGGAGAGTCGGCTGAATGGACACTGGAAGGGTCTGGATTCCCAAGCCTTTACTAGCTGTGTGGTCTTGCTTAGATCACTCAGTCTTTCTGAGTTTTGCTTCCTCCTCTATAAAATGCAGATAGTTACATCTGCTCTGGGAGCTGAATTTAATGATGAATTAAAGTCTCAGCATGAGATGACCCCTCCCCTGGTGTCACAGGCTTCTGCAGAGGCCCCCCCCAGCTGCCCTTGGTTAGTAGGATGTGAGGCTCGCTGCATTAGCGGGATAGACTGGGGGCAAGTCTGAAGCTGAGGACAGTGGGGAGACAGCACAAAGATGGTGCAGGGGCCGCCAGGGGCTTGTCTTGAGCAGACAGCTCCTTGTGGGTGACTGTGGACTCACCCCTTCCCTCCAGGTCTGTCTCTCTTGTACAATAAGGACCTGGGCTTGATCTCAGGGCTCTCCATGCTCCCCAGTCCTAAGTTTTTATAAAAAGTTAGCTAACCCCATCCCCACGTCTCCATCAAGACTTAGAAGCATACAGCATTTGTGTAACATGTGAGCTGCTAGTGCTCCAAGGGGGGGACAGTTCCCAGCTCTGTGAAGAACAGCGCTGTCTGAAGGGACTGTCAAACACTAGACATCTTCCAGGTACAAAGGTCTCCCCTGCCCCATGGAATCATTACTTCCCAGCTGCACTTGCTCCAAAGTGGTATCAACTTTTGCTAAAAAAAGGCCAAAAGAACAAAAACAAAAACAAGCAAACAAACAAACAAAAAACAGGCTTGAGAACAACAGGTTCCTAAGCAACTAGAGGCAAAAATCAAGTTGGAGAAGACATTCAGCCCTGGGAACCTAGGGGCAGAATAGCCAGCAGGCAGTGGTCACATGGACCATTCAGAGGCCGGCTGTGCCCAAGTGTGGCCCACCTGGTAGGCACACCAAGTCACAGCTCCTGGGAGGTGGTTGAGCAGGACGTGTTAACACCCCCCGCAAATCCCGCTAACATCCCTGACAAGCTTGTATGTTTTGTCATCACCCTAATGGTTACCAAGATGCTGGGAATATGGACTTTCTGCATTTCTAGGTGTGTTTGCTCTTTGTCCTTCAGCCCTTGCCTGAGTATGTCATCATGACATGAAACAGCACTTGTAGTATTAATAATTAAATGATGATTCTATATAAAAATGCAACCATAAACACATGCAAAGCCCTAGCATGTTCCCTCCCTTCATTTGGTCCTCACCTAGTACAGTGATCCTATAGGGACATTTACTGTCCTTACTGTACCACAAAGAGACTGGGGCACTGAAGGCTGCCAGCAGGATGGGCACCTGGCTCTCTGTATCACGATCACGTTCAGGATATTAAAGTCAGGATGCTCGTTCCTTCCGAGCAGAGATGTCCGTGAACGGCAGAGACTGAGATTCAGGGAAGGGTGTAGCTGGCGCTCCCACCCTCCTGATCGAGCAGATAAATAGGAGGGCTGAGGACCAGGAGGTGGGAAAAGCCCATTTTACATGAGGACACTGAGGCTTGGCTGGAGAGGGCAATGGCAACCCACTCCAGTGTTCTTGCCTGGAGAATCCCAGGGACAGAGGAGCCTGGTGGGCTGCCACCTATGGGGTCGCACAGAGTCGGACACGACTGAAGCGACTTAGCAGCAGCAGCAGCAGCACTGAGGCTTGGCGGAGCTCAGTGGCTTCCTTAACCCATCACACAACTGAATATCAGAAACCACAGCCTTCTCCTGTCTGCAGCAGTGATGACATCACAGTTGGAGGAATTTCCTGCTCACTCCCTGTTGCAAGGTGGTGGCCTGGAACTAAATCACGCAGCCTCACTGGAGGGCAAACAAACGTTAGTCTCAGCATCGTGCATTCATTGATTCACGCACAGTGGCTTCCGCTGTGTTACATGCCAAAGCAATTCTACAATCCTCTCCAAGACAAAGGCTATGAAGCTGCTTGTTAAAGCAGCTTCACCGCACTGGGCAGGAAATGTCCTGTGAATCTAAAATCTGGCCCGCTCGCCCATGGTGAGTGCTTGTTCCACTGGACACAGGCAGAACAGCGAGGTCAGGGAAAACCCTTTGATCCAGGTCCCAGTTGTGTTCTCTGCTTTGTCACTGCCTTGGAAGAGGCAGTACACATCAATGGAGAGAGAACATTTAATGTTCTTCTCTGGAGTCAGTGTTAGGGCAAGGACAAGACATTCTAATAACTCTCGGAACTGAACTATCTGGGTGGTTGTAGTCACTTGGTGTTCTACAGGTCAGGATTAAGGGTCCTTGAGTTTCTTCCTTAAAATAATAATCCCTCAGTTAAATCTGAGTGGTTATGGTTATGGGTCTGGTTCTAATACTGCCAGCTAGATGCAAGTTATGTATCCTCTGAGTTTCAGACACGACATCCGTAAAACACAGATTGTAGTCTCTTCCCCGGTCCACTCTCACAGGTCATCTCGAGGATTCAATGAGAACTCAGGTGTAAAAATGTACAGTGCGAAGGCTTCAGCAAACAATCTAAGGTACCCTTCTCATTTGAGGAAGCCAGAGAGGGGGTCCTGCCTTTACTTCCTTCTCAGGAAGTAGTGTCAGGGTAGGAAGAAGCAGAAATGGAAACCAACTGGGGCGGTGTGAGTCTGTCTTCGTGTGTGTGTGTGCTAAGTCACTTTAGTCGTGTCTGACTCTTTGCGACCCCATGGACTGCAGCCTGCCAGGCTCCTCTGTCCATGGGATTCTCCAGGCAAGAATATTGGAGTGAGTTGCCATGCCCTTCTCTGGAGTCTATCTTTACTTACTACTTATTTGCCTTGGGGCCCCTTCTTTCTAATCCTCAGTTTCCTCCTTTGTAGAGTAGAGATTCCAATGAATTTCTGGCAGGATCATTGAGAAAACCAGGAGAGAAAAAAATGAAGCTCTCTGTAAAGCTTAAAGCTGTGCAAAGGGGTAGTCTTTTCCAGTCTTACTGCTTGCCTCAATTTCCTCATTTGTAAAATAGCAATATTCACATTGACACCACAGGCTGTTTTGAGATGGGTGAAAATCAAATGATATGGCAGCCGTGGAAACAGCTAGCATGTGTCTGGCATGCAATGGGTGCTCAATTAATGTAGAGTGTGGGTCTGTAGGCAGCCTTGGAGGAGCTGAGATGAAACTCACTGAATTACGGCGTGGGGGGGATCATCTTTAATTTTAAAAAACACAGGAGCCACCATCAGTGCCTGCCTCCAATTACTGGTTTGTTATCTGGCCTCAGCTTTTATTTGGAAAGATGCTTTGATATCAGTCAACTGGGAAAGCATGAAACATTTCTGCCCTGAAAGCACAGTGGCACAGCAGTCATAGGTGACAGAGGGCAAGAAACCAGCTCCCCCCACCTACTTCCTGTTTCCCTGAATACACCCCCAGGGAGGCCCCACAGATCAAGGGCAGGAACTCCTTTCTCTATTCTTTCCAGAGCATGGGGTTACAGCTAGGGGGAGCTCCCATTCCTGGCTCTTCCCTCAATGCCACTGTAGAACTCATGGTTAGCGTGGTCAAGAATGGCAGCAGAAGCTTCAGGAATCAGTTTTTTTTTTTTTTTTTTTTCATTTATTTTTATTAGTTGGAGGCTAATTACTTTACAATATTGTAGTGGGTTTTGTCATACATTGACAGGGATAAGGAAGCTGTGGTACATATACACCATGGAATATTACTCAGCCATTAAAAAGAATTCATTTGAATCAGTTCTAATGAGATGGATGAAATTGGAGCCCATTATACAGAGTGAAGTAAGCCAGAAAGATAAAGAACATTACAGCATACTAGCGCATATATATGGAATTTAGAAAGATGGTAATGATAACCTTATATGCAAAACAAAAAAAGAGACACAGATGTACAGAACAGACTTTTGGGCTCTGGGGAGAAGGTGAGGAATCAGTTGTTTTAAATAAATAGTTGTCCCAGGGGGCTTCCCAGGTGGTGCTAGTGGTAAAGAATCTGCCCACCAATGCCCGAGACTTAAGAGATGCAGGTTTGATCCCTGGGGTGGGAAGATCCCCTGGAGAAGGAAATGGCAACCCACTCCAGTATTCTTGCCTGGAAAATCCCATGGACAGAAGAGCTTGGAGAACTATGGTTCAGAAGTTTGCAAAGAGTCGGACACGACTGATGTGACTTCAGACAAGGTGGTGGAAAAGTAGGTGAATGTGGAGCATATCTCTCCCCACAAATGCATCAAGAATACATGTACAGATACAACAGCTCTCACAGAACACCGACTGAATACTGGCAGAAGTCCCTGACCACTGGAAAGGATTATATGAATCCACGCGTAATTGGGTAGGATGAAAGAAGGAAGGGAGAAGGAGGAGGAGAGCCAGCAGGACCAGACCTGTGCCCAGGTGTTCGGGGGCTGGAGGAGGGGAGAGATTCCTGCATCTGGTGAAATTGGTTGGGATGGAAGGGAAGCATCTGAGGCTGTCGGAGGGTGAGGCAGCTGATCTGTGATAGTCTGAATAGAGTGAGAACCACACAGACAATCCATGCCAAGGCCCTACATACCCTGGACAGTGATACGTGTCCACTGATGTGCAAGGTAGCTGGGAGCAGGAGCGTGGAGCTGCTGCTGCTGCTGCTAAGTCGCTTCAGTCGTCCGACTCTGTGCGACCCCATAGATGGCAGCCCACCAGGCTCCTCCATCCATGGGATTCTCCAGCCAAGAATACTGGAGTGGGTTACCATTTCCTCTTCCGTGGAGACTGGAGAGCAATTCTGGGGAAAGACTGCTGTTGACTGCAGGAGACGGCTAGAGGGAACAGGAGTGAGGAAATTCGCAGCAGGGAATGCCTTTGGAGGAAAACTCAGCAGCCAAGGAAGTGGGGTGCTACTGCTGAGTCACACACAGGGGATGGACTCACCATCATAGCCTTTCTCTTCTCACGTGCTGGGACTGGCAGATACATAATAGAGAAGGACCAGTCAGGGTGGCCCTTTGAGTGCCAACCGCCAGAGGCTAGAAAAGACTCTAAAAGAGCCATATTTCCTGGCTCATGGCCACTGGCTTCCCTGTGCACTGCGTGCCACCAGCGTCCTCATGATCCAAGCAGCCCTGCCACCTCCATGTCCTGTCCTTACTGAGGCAGACCCACGTCCTCCAGGGCAGCCTCAAGAGCAGACTCCTGTTGACGGCCCCCACACAGAGGTGGGAATAAAATCACAGTTAAGCTCCAGGGTCAGAGCAACTAAAGAAGAGGATCAGAAATCTTCCATCAGCTGCACAAGCTGCAGATTAAGCCCACATGATCAACTAGGTAGGCTCTGGGTCTATGGAATGTACAAAAGGACTATCAATGTACCCACAAAAGAGAACACTTTAGCTCTGGAAGTTGTGGACATGGGAGGTAAGCACATGCAGGAGTAGGGCCAGATTAGAGTCTGAGCTGTCCCTACAGCAGGTCCTGACACCAGCCCTCCCAAGCACTGGAGGGCCTCGAAGGGAGGTGGAGGTGGACTGTAGCTCCCAATGGGGGCAAGGACACTGACAGCTGATACTGCAGGAAAATATTTGTTATTTTTTTTTTATGTTTGTTTTGTTCTGTTATTGGTTCTGTTTTTTTTGTTTTCCTTTTTTCTTTTTTTTTCTCACTTGTATTTATTGTATTTATTATTATAAATTTCTATTTAGGCACTGGGGATTTTTTAAATCACACTTTTTAATTTTTTATATATTTCTATTAATACTTCTATTTGACTTTCTGCTGGTTTGTGTTTTTTATTCTTTGTTTTTTAAAAAATTTTTGGTTCTTTTTTGTTGTTTTTCAATATATATAGACCTTTTTTATGTACTTCTATTTTAACTTTACTTTTCTAACTTTTCCACCATTTTTGTTTGCTTTGTTTTCATTGCTTTATTCCTCAGCACTCTCCTTTGGTTTTGTTTTCTGTTTTAGTTAGTTTGCTTTAATTGGTTGATATCATTTTTTTGGTTTCTTTTGTTCGCTGGGTCACTGTCTTGTACTTTGTTTTCTTTAGTCTGTTCTGGTTTCTTTAGTGTGTTTGTATGAATGTGTATGTATGTTCCTTTGTTTTGTTTCTGCTTGCCTGATTTTGCTTTTACCATTTGTCTGGGTTTCATTTTTGTGTGTGTGCATGTGTGTGTTTGTTTTAATTCCTCTTTATTGCCATGACAAATGGTTTCAGAAGGCGGGTCTTGGTTTCCCAACCAGAAGTTGGGCCTGAGCCTCTGGAATGGGAGCACAGAGTCCAGATGCTAGACCGCCAGAGAACTCCTGACCCCGGGAGAGTATTAATCAATGTGAACTCCCACAAAGGCGTCCACCCAAATGCAGGACCCAGCATCACCCAACTGTCTGCATTACCCAGTGGTGGATACATCACCCAACAAGACAGACAGGAACACAGACCCAAGCATCTGCAGTCAGGCTGCCCACAGACACCACAAAATACATCACCTTACAGGGCCTTGCCCACCAGAAGGAAAAAAACTCACTTTCTCCCACCAGAACGCAGGCACTAGTCCCTCCCAACATGAAGCCTACGCAAGTCACAAGACCAACCTCACCCACCAGGGGCAGAGACCAGAAGCAAGAACTGCAACCCTACAGCCTGGTGAAAGGAGACCTCAAACACAGTAAGTTAGACAAAAATGAAACATCAGAGAAATATCATGCAGACAAAGGAACAAGGTAAAAACCACAAGACCAAGTAAACAAAGAGAAAATAGGCAAACTACCTGAAAGAGAATTCAGAGTAATGATATTAAAAATGATCCCAAGTCTTGAAAATAGTAAGGGGAAAATGCAAACATCATTTAAAACATTTAACAAGGACCTAGAAGAAATACAGAATAAACAAGCAGTGACAAACAACACAATTACTGAAATTAAAAATAATCCAGAAGAAATCAATAGCAGAATAACTGAGGCAGAAAATGGATAATTGAGCTGGAAGATAACTGCTGAAGAGCAGAATAAAGAAAAAAGAACGAAAAGAATTGAGGCCAGTCTCAGAGACCTCTGGGACCATAGTAAATGTACCAACACTCAAATTAATGTGATGCACCATATTAACAAATTGAAAGTTAGAAACTATATGATATACTCAATAGATGCAGAAAATCTTTTGACAAAATTCAACACTCATTTATGATATTAAAAAAAAAAACCAAAACCTCTCTAGAAAATGGGCACAGAAGGAACCTACCTCAACATAATAAAGGCCATACACAGCAAATTCACAGCAAATATTATTCTCAATGGTAAAGACTGAAAGCATCTCCTCTGAGATCAGGAACAAGACAAAGTGCCCATACTCACCACTATTATTCAACATACTTTTGAAAGTCCTAGCCATGGCAATCAGAAAAGAAAAAGAAATAAAAGGAATCCAGTTTGGAAAAGAAGTAAAACCTCATTGTTTGCAGATAATCTTATACATAGAAAACCCTAAAGATATTACCAGAAAATTTCTAGAGCTAATTAATGAATTTAGTAAAGTTGCAGGATAGAAAATTAATAAACAGAAATCCCTTGCATTCTTATACAGTAACAATGAAAAATCAGAAAGTGAAATTAAGAAAACAAATCCATTCACCATTGCAACAAAAAGAATAAAATATCTAGAATAAACCTATCTAAGGAGACAAAAGACCTGTATGCAGAAAACAATAAGACACTGATGAAAGAAATCAAAGACAACACATATAGATGGAGAAATATACCATGTTCTTGGATTTGAAGAGTCAATATTGGGAAAATGACTATTCTACCCAAAGCAATCTACAGATTCAGTGCAATCCCTATCAAATAACCAATGGCATTTTTCACAGAACTAGAACAAAAAATTTTATAATTTGTATGGAAACACAAAAGACTCTGACTAGCCAAAGCAATCTTGAGAAAGAAAAACAGAGCTGGAGAAATCAACCTTCCTGACTTCAGACTATACTATAAAACTAAAGTAATCAAGTCAGTATGGCACTTGCACAAAAACAGAAATATAAATCAATGGAACAAGAAAGAAAGCCCAGAAATAAACCCACACACCTATGGGCAGCTTTTCTTTGACAAAGGAGGCAAGAATATACAATGGAGAGAAAAGACAGCCTCTTTAGTAAGTGGTGTTGGGAAAAGTAGACAGTTACGTATAAAAGAATGAAATTAGAACACTTCCTAACATCACACACAAAAATAAACTCAAAATGGATTAAAGACCTAAATATAAGGCCAGAAACTATAAACCTCTTAGAGGAAAACACAGGCAGAACAATCTTGTCATAAATCACAGCAAGATCCTCTTTGACATCTCTAAAATAATGGAAATAAAAATAAACAAATGCAACCTAATTAAACTTAAAAGATTTTGCATAGCAAAGGAAACAATAAACAAGATGCAAATATAACTTTCAGAATGTGATAAAATAATTGCAAATGAAACAACTGACAAAGGATTAATCTCCAAACTGTATAAGCAGCTCATACAGCTCAATATCAGAAAAACAAACAAGTCAATCAAAAAATGATTGAAAGACCTAAAGAGACATTTTTCCAAAGAGGACCTGAGGTGGATGAACCCAGAACCTGTTATACAGAGTGAAGTAAGTCAAAAAGGGAAAAATAAATATCATATATTAACACACACATATATGTGTGTGTGTGTGTGTATATATATATAAATATATATATATATATATATGGAATCTAGAAAAATGGTACTGATGAACAAATTTGCAGGGCAAGAATAGAGATGCAGACTTAGAGAATGGACTTGTGGACATAGCTGGGAAAGAAGAGCGGGGAACAAATCAAGAGTGTAGCATTGACATATAGACACTACCATGTGTAAATCAGACAGCTAGTGAGAAGTTGCTATATAACGCAGGGAGCTCAGCCCTGTGCTCTGTGATGACCTAGAGGTGTGGGGTGGGGGTTGGGGTGGCTGTGAGGGAGGCTCAAGAGGGAGGGAAAAATATGTATCCTTATGGCTGATTCATGTTATTATATGGCAGAAGTAACACAACATTGTAAAGCAACTACCTTCCAATTAAAAATAAATAGATATTCATTAAAAGTTATCATTATAAACAACGATATTAGACCATTATCCTTCCTTTGGAAAATGGAAAAGAGAAAAATTCACCTTGAAGTCCACGAACCCAACAGAACTCTTGGTGCTTTCCCTTCTAGTCTATGATCTCACGCACATAACTTCTGGAGTTTTCACTGGAGCTCATGCCTTTCTGTGGCCTGTGTTCTCTGCTACATTATCTGGTGACTCACATTTTCCCACATTGTGTCCTCATCTTCATAAATACCAGTTTTAATAGCTTCCCTGTGAGAAATGCCTGGGACCATGGTGTTCTCATGTGCCCACTCTAAGAACACTCTGTTGATCACTGACCTGGCTTGCATTTCCTGTCACACTCAGTGCTGAAATCAGGGCATAGATCCTGGTCTTGCTCGGACACATCCCTTACTTTTGCCCACTGTCAAAAGCAGTCAGCATGTGACTCTGTCAGTTTCTCTACTGGGCAGGATCTAAAACAACCGTTTAGACTGTCAGACAAGCCACAAACTGGGAGAAAATATTTGCAAGACACATCGGATGAAACACTGTTACCAGACTTCCCCGGTGGCACAGCGGATAAGAATCCACCTGCCACTGCAGTGGACATTGGCTTGATCCCTGGTCCGGGAAGATGCCACATGCTGCCGAGCAACTAAGCTTGTGTGCCAAAGTTACTAAGCTCGCATGCTGCAACTCTTAAAGCACATGTACCTAGAGCCTGCGATCTGCAACAGAGGCCACTGCAATGAGAAGCCCAAGCATTGCAAGGAAGAGCAGTCCCCACTTACTGAAACTAGAGGAAGCCCAAGCAAAAGCAATGACAACCGAGTGAAGACAAAAAACAAAATTAAAAAAAAAAAACACTGTTACCCTAAACCTACAAACCCCTCTTAAAACTCAACAGTAAGAAAACAAACAATCCAATTAAAAGATGGGTAAAGATCTTAACTGGAGAAGGATATGGCAACCCATTCCAGTATTCCTGCCTGTAAAATCTCACGGGCAGGGGAGCCTGGTGGGCTACGTTCCGAAGGGTCGCCGAGTCGAACATTACTGACTAAGCAAGCAGGCAAAGACCTTAATAGACACTTCAAGGAAGATACACTAAATGACAAATAAGCACACAAAACGATGCTCCACATCCTATATCAGCATGGGAATGCAAATTAAGATGAGAAATCATTGCACACCTATTAGAATGGCTGAAATCCAGATCACCACCAACACTGTGCTAACATTTACACGGCCACCCTTGCTGTATGCTGGGAGCTGAACATCCCAAAGTCCCACTGTACCAGTAACCACACAGGTGAGTCTGCTCCAAGACCTTCCTGCAGCCTCCTCAAGCCCTGTTTCCTCTGGAGTTTGCCCCAGAACCACCGGGACCAAAGACAGGATGTGGTACCCCTGCACAGTGCAATCGAGTCCCATCGTGCTAGGGGGATGAGGGACCACAGGCAGAGGGGCCAGCATGGAGGGAGGTCCCTACCTGTGTTTTCACTAAATTATTTGCATCCTCTAGGTGCCCCATGGAGTTGTGCCATTGAGTTCATTTTTCTAGTAAACAGACTAAAAAGTAAAAGTGTTAGACGCTTGGTCGTGTTCGACTTTTTGTGACCCTATAGACTGTAGCCTGCCAGGCTACTCTGCCCCAGGGAATTCTCCAGGCAAGAATACTGGAGTGGGTTGTCATTTCCTACTCCAGGGGCTCTTCCCAACTCAGGGATTGAACCAACCTGGGTCTCCTGCATTGCAGGTAGATTCTTTACCATCCGAGCCACCAGGGAAGCCCAAAAAAGAGGCTAAGGGCAGGGGTAGTTGGATCTGCATCACAACTGATTAATAACACAACTGATTAATAAGAGAACTGAATTCAGACATTGTGACTCCAATCCAGGGCCCTTTCCTCTTGACCCCATCACCGGAGAGAGGGAAGTACTGTCCTCATCAGAACCAGACATCAGAGCAAGCAAGGCTGAAGGCCCTGCAGCCTCAAGGCTCAGAGGAATGATTTTGGTGAGGAGGGGAAGTGTCACTGCAAACCTTTCAGGAAGGCACAACCAGATCTTCAAGTGAACAATGCTGAGCTGGCAAAGTGACCAAGTCTTCCACTCCTGGCTCCTTGAGGCATTGCTGGGAGGGAGGCCTCTGACTGCCCAACCCAACTTCCATCCAAGCAAGAAGGTGCCTGGGCAGCTGCCAAGGCTGGCCACCTCGGCCAAAAGCTGAGGGAACCTGTGCCAGCTCTTCTGCTTTTTAAATCGAAAGAAGAAGAATGTTAAGAAGCCATCCTCAACCAAAAACATTTAAAATACTTTTCTTAAAAATCTCAACCATGGCTGTCCTGGTTGCTCAGTGGTAAAGAATCCATCTGCCAATGCAGTAGACACAGGTTTGATCCCTGATCCAGGAAGATCCCACAAACCACAGAGCAATGAAACCCGTGTGCCGCAGCTATTGAGTCTGTGCTCTAGAGCCTGGGAGCCCCAACTACTGAGGCCCATGCACCCTAGAGTCTGTACTCTGCAACAAGAGAAGCCACGGCAAAAAGAAGCCCGTGCCCCACAACTAGAGAGTAGCTCTCACGTACCACAACTAGAGAAAATCCGGCATAGCCAGAAATAAATAAATAAAATTATAAAACAAAAATCACTTTAACCAGTCGGACACTGTGGGACCGGGATGAGATGAGTCTCCTAAGACTGCATGTTTCTCATTATTTTTTCAAAACATAAAGCAATCAAATCTAATTACATGGAGCAATAATATAAAAGCTGAACACAAAGCTGGACCTACAGATGAACACCACAGCCTGGCCTACTGGATGGTTTCTCGAGGCTGGCAGCAGGCCTTGAACCAGGACAGCAGCTATTTCTCCTGATCTCCTTATGTCAGCACCCGGCTTGTGTGTGAGGGCTGAGCTGGGCTGAGGACAGGCTGTCTCTTGTTCCGCCAGGACACTGTCACTCTCTGTGCCTGCAGCAGTTCACTTCAGTGCCACATTTTTGTTCCTAAACAAGGCCCAGCATCTGGATTTTAACCCCTCTGCTGCCAAGATGGGGGCTGCGGAAGCAGAAGCCATGAGCCCATCAGCTCCAGGCCTCAGGTGTTCTGGTGAGGGAGGGGGTTGCTGCTGCACCTGCATCGCTGCCCAACCAACTCCTTTCCCACATCCAGGGCTCTTGAGGGCCAGCATGTATGTGCAGCAGCCCCTTGGCTGGCTTCCTGAGACCCTGCTGCACCCTACTCCTACACAGGCCAGCATCCTTCTCACTGGTATTTGTCGAGGTGCACAACCTTGCTTCCTGGCCCTGGTGTGGGAGGGAGACTGAGAGGAACAAGGAAATATGCAGGAGCATTGGCCTGGATTGGACACCTGCCAATTAGAGCCTTGGGAGGTGGGTGTCATCCCCACTCTAGAGATGGTGGGGGGTGGGTAGATGGGTGGGTCTAAGCCCCTCAAGAAGGCAGAGTGTGTGTATGTGTGCACGCACATGTGTGTGTGTTAGTTGCTCAGTTGTGTCTGACTCTTTGCGACCCCATGGATTGTGGCTCACCAGGCTCCTTTGTCAATGGGATTTTCCAGGCAAGAATACTGGAGTGGGTTGCCATTTCCTTCTCCAGGGGATCTTCCCAACCTAGAGATCGAACCTGGGTCTCCCACATTGCAGGCAGATTCTTTAGCATCTGAGCCACCAGGGAAGATAAGGAAGGCATAGTGATGCATCTCAGAAAACAAGGGGCAGCTGGGTGACCAGGTCTGCCTGCCTTAGGCCCACACTCCTGCCACCACAGCACAGCTCCCCACTTCAACACCCCAAGAGTATAGTGCCTTTCCTCTCCTTTTCTCTCTTTTCCTCTGCTCCCTTGATCTGTTGTTGTCGTTCATTCATATCGGACTCTTTGCAGTTCCATGAACTGTAGCCTGCCAGGCTCCTCTGTCCAGGGGATTTCCCAGGTAAGAATACTGTAGTTAGTTGCTGTTTCCTTCTCCAGGGGATCTTCCTGACCCAGGAACTGAACCCGTGTCTCTAGAATTGACAGGCGGATTCTTTATCACTGAGCCACCAGGGAAGACCCCCTTGATCTGAGCTTCACGGTAATCCAGGCCCATGGGGCACTTATGTGAGGGGTGACCCAGAGTTCCTATCTAAGGCTCCATCTTCATGGTGAGGCCGTATGGTCTCTTGCCTGGACCCTGCAAAGACCCCCAACTGTCTCCCCCAGCATGTTTCCAAACTGCTGACAGAGGGACTTTTTGAGCTTGGGGCCCTGACCTTGTCCCTTCCTCCCTACTCTATCTGCCATGGCTCCCCATGGCTCCTTCTGGGAGCTAAGTGTCTCAGCCTCTTGTGAGAGGGTTTCACTGGGTGGGGTGGTTCTGCTTCTTCCTTGTGGATTATGGCCTGGCTCTAACACTACTACCCGCTTGGCCCTTCCAAGGCACAGCAAGAGCTCAGGTTCAGTCTGTCCCCACTGGCCAGGCCCTTCCTTCTGCTGGCATTGCCCTTCCACATTCCTTGTCCAGGTAGGCTAGAGAGTCAGCTTTCGTACCTTGTGTCCTCTCCTAGGTGTTGTTCAGTCAGGGAGGTCGGCCAGAGGTCAGGCCTCTCCACAGAAAGGTTAGACCTCTACCCAGAAAGACATGTGTGCAATGGTTTGCCACCATGCTGAATTTTAAAAGAGTTAAATATTCATAGGTAGAACGGTCACTTTGAATCCTTAAGTCTGAATATAGGTTGCTTACTCCAAAGTGTACTGCATTATCTCAACTGTACATTCATTTCCTATCTCCTGAGAGCTTGTGTCTTAATTCTCCTCCTGCTGGGAACAAGTAATCACACCCCATGAGGAATTTCTTCCTTGCAAGCAGTTAACAAAGGTACAGGTGATATCACATAGGTGATATCCCCACGGGCCAAAGTTTCATGACCTCCACCCACTGGAATTCTGCCACTTGTTGCCAAGAATTCCAGAAGTGAGTTCTGATTTCCCAAGGATGTGAATGGTTGTTCCCTGGAAAGGACAAAATGGCCCTGGCAAGACGAGGGAAAGAAGAGTAGTTTTGTTTTCTCAAAAGGTGAACTTGGGAGTTCCCTGGTGGCCCAGTGGTTAGGACTCCAAGCTTCCAATACTGGGTCCTGGTTCAACCCCTGGTTCAGGAACTCAGACCCTGAAAGCTTCATTGTGTGGCCAATAGATAAATAAATATTAGAAGTTTAAAAAGGTAAACTTTATTCCTGGGAGCTGTCAACCATCTGACTAGTCCACCTTGTAGGAAAGGTCCATGTGTGTACACATGTAATAAACACACACACATGTGAGTGTGCAGGGAATATTGGGGCTCATTCTCAACCACCAGGTAGGATGTTGAGAAAGGAAACCAACATAATTTACATGATTCCTTTAAATGGCAACTTGGGAACTAGGGTATTCTGATGAAATGAGAACAAGGTTATCTGCTTGGTTGAGTCGAAACAATTCATGTTTCCTGACTGCCTGCTCTGTGCCAGGCTGTGAGATCCAGGTTGCGGCTCACGCACATATGAGCCACAAGTGTGCTTATAAGAAGGGAGCAAAGAGAGATTAGACTTGGAAGAGGAGAAGGCGATATGACCACAGAGCAGAGACCGAACTAATGTGGTCACAAGCCAGGGAATGCTGGTGGCCCCCAGAAGCTAGGATAAACAAGGAACAGATTGTCCCTTGTAGAAGGAATCGGTTCTTCTGACCCTTGATTTTAGGGTAAGACTCATTTTGAACTTCTGGCCTCCACAACTTTAAGAGAATAAATGTATGATGTTTGAAGCCACCAAGTTTGTGGTAATTCATGACAGCAACCACAGAAAACTTATACAGACCCTTCTTGAATTGCTGCAAGTTGCCAGCCATGAAAACATCTCACTTTGAGAAGGATTATATCAAAGTTGTCTGTGATAAACTCAGCTAAGTAAAATAAACATGGGATGGGGAGAAAAATCTTTTACCTAAACTTTCCCTAGGGAGAGAACAGAAATCAATCAGGAATCCATAAGAAATAAGAAATGATTTACAAATTCTGATTAGAAACATAAGAAGTTAAAAGTCCTGCTGAAAAAGATAGGGGTTTTTACAATGTACTTTTAAGGTCACAGAATAAAAACCTGGCATTTCCTTGAGTGTTTAGGATTCCGGTTGCCATTAATCACTGTTGATACTTTCAAAGCAACTTCTAGAACACTTTCCTTTTATTCTGAAGACTTCAGAACAAAGTTCTGATACTTATGTAGACAGGATCTAATGAAGAAAAGCGAAACCCAGTACAAGTACTTACAACAGAGGGAATACAATGCACGGAGCCAGTTACACAGGTGTTAGAGAAGTTGAGAAGCCAAAGAGACGACATTTAAAATAACCCAAAGTTTACAGCAGGAAGCTACTAGCACCCCTAAATGAGAATGACAAATGAGAGGGGTGTGTGTTACTGGAGCCCAGGGACTGAGGTCGCCAACAAAAGCTGGAGCTGCAGCAGGTCATGTAGCCCATGGAGGGGAGGGAGGTAGGCAGTTTCTCTTCTCCCATCCTCTAACCTTCCTGCATTCTCTTTGGCCAAACCTAGCAGGAATTCAGAAGACCCCAGAGGCAGGAGAACAGTTTTCAGGGCCCAGTCATTCTACGATCAGAGCAGAGAAGGAACAGGCTGACTGTAAACAGTCACAGTCATGTACTGAGTCTCCAACACCCAGAGCTGGGTCCATAGATTTGGACACAGTGATGTCCGTGTCACCCTCCCACTAAAGAGATTCATGCCGGGAAGGAGGGATGCTGGGCAGAAGCAGAAAGAAGAGAGCAGGCAAGTCTTGTGGACAGGGGGCAGCAAGTGCCTCCATCCCACTGGCAGATCTGAGGCCTGAGCAACTCTCCTGGCTGTGTGCACCTAGCTTCTCTCCTGCTCTGCCAGCTCTGTCCCAGGCACAGACTCCCATTGCAGCTATTCAGTTGCTCTGTTTAGGGCCCTTACCCTCTTTGCACTGGTTGCTAGTGCCCCTCAGAGCTCCCCTCACCTTCATCAGCCAACTCAAATCTTAAGGACCATCACCCTCCAACCCCCACTAGAGCTCTGAACTGCTGAGACCATCAAGACTCAAGCTTACTGTTTCTGTTTTTTTTTTACTGAGAGGTTTTTGCCCTTCTGACACCAAAACTATGATGTCTTTTCTAATTCTTCTCTAACTTTCCAACATCAACTGGGTGTACCACAATTCAACTCAATCAAATTCAGACGTGAACTTGAACTGCAGTTGGCACACAGACCCCACAGGTTCAAAGGCTCTGATCCGCAAGACTGCCCCCTCTTCAGACGCCAGTCATAAGCACTGGGCCACCCGTACTTCTGACCGACTGGCTACAAACTGGGGGTCCCCATGACCCACCCTCAAGCTTCGATGATTTGCTAGAGTGGCTTACAGAATTCAGGAAGCCACTTTACTTACGTTCACTGGTTTACCATAAGGGGTCTGCGTGAATAGCCAGATGAAGAGGTTATACATATGGAAGGGTCTGGGAAGGCCTGAGTGCAGGAGATTCTGTCCCATGCAGTTGGGGTGTACCACTCTCCTGGTACGTAGATATGTTCGCCAATTCAGAGGCTCTCTGAACCTGAAAGAGCCTTGGTTTGTAGTTTAGGTTTCATTACACAGGCCAGATTGATCAAGTTGACTGCATACAACTTCCAGCCTCCTCTCCCCTCCCCAGAGGTGAAGGAAGTGCTAAGTTGAAATTCCAAACCTATAATTCTGGTTTGGTCTTTGTAGCTACCAGTCTCCATCCCAAAGCTAGGGAAGGGCCCCCTCATCCACCAGTCACCTTATTAGCATACAGAAGACAGGTATGTGTGTGTGTGTGTGTGTGTGTGTGCGCATGCGTGTGTGCGCACACGTTACTCACTCAGTTGTGTTTGACTCTTTGTGACCCCACATACTGTAACCTACCAGGCTTCTCTGTCCATGGGATTCTCCAGGCAAGAATACTGGAGTGGATTGCCATTTCCTTCTCCAGGGGATCTTCCAACTCAGGGATTGAACCCTGGTCTCCTGCATTGCAGGCAAATTCTTCACCCTTTGAGCTACGGGGAAGTCCCACAAAAGACTTTTAACACTGGATATTCCAAAGGTTTTAAGAGCTGTGTACCAGGAACCAGGGACAAAGACCAACTATTTATTTTTCACATATCATACTCTCCCTTTTTTAACCCTTTGTTATGGGCTAAACTATGCTGCCCCAAATTCATACAGTGAATTTCCCACCCTTTAGAACTTCAGAATTTGACTGTATTTGGAGATAGGTCCAGTCAAGAGGCAATCAGTTAAAATGAGGTTATTAAGGTGGTCCTTCATCCAATGACTGTTGTTCTTATAAGAAGTGGAGATCAGGACACAATCACAGAGGGAACACCATGTGAAATCACAGGGAGAAGGTGGCCATCTTCAGGCAAAGAGAGAGGCCTCAGAAGGAACTGAACCTGCTAACACCTTGATCTTGGATGCCTAGCCTCTAGAGCTGTGATATAATAAATTTACGTTGTTTGAGCCACCCAGTCTGTGCTATTTTGTTACGGCAGCCCGAGTATACAAATACACCCTCCCAACACACCCAGGAGGCAGGTAATATTATTATCTCTGCTTCAAAAGTGAAAAGAAAGTGTTAGTTGCTCAGTTGTGTCTGACTCTTTGCGACCCCCTGGACTGTATGTAGCCTACCAGGCTCCTCTGTCCATGGGATTCTCCTGGCAAGAATACTGGAGTGGGTTGCCATTCCTTTCTCCAGGGGATCTTCCCAACCCGGTGATCAAACCCAGGTGTCCCACATTGCAGGCGGATTCTTTACCGTCTGAGCCACCAGGGAAACTTTACAGATGGGGAAATCAAGGTGGACAGAGGCTAAGCCGTGTGCCGAAGGTCAAGCACTCACGCTCTAAGCTACACCACAGGAAAGTGGTGGAACATGATCTGCCTACTCTGCTGCTTTTCCGGCATCTCCTCAACACACTCTCAGTGGCCCCAAGTGGCTCCTCTCTAGACAGATGCTGTGGCCACACGTGGTCCCACCAAGATAGACCCCGCCAGTGGGGTTGGGAGAAATGACTGGACCTGACTTGGAACATGTGGTGGCTGTGTGACTGGTGGGAATGGAACTTCACTCCTCATCTGTAAAATGGTGAGGCTGGCCAAGGGTAGCAGAGGCTGCCAAGCCCAGAGACCAGCCTGGGCTGAGCCTCAGCCTGGAGTAAGTGCTCCCTCTGGGGACATGTCCCAGGACCTCAGTCTGGTGACCTCACCTTGTCCATCATGTGGGCAGTTCTGGGCAGGGGACTTCAGTGACGGTGCTGTTGAGAAGGAGAACTGTGCTCCCAGAGAGACCAGGCACCTCTCCCACATGTCCATTTCACAGCCCAGGAAACTGAGGCCTGGGCTGATGGTGGAAAGAGGATATAATTTTCTCAGGACCATGGAGTTAGAATTTAATAGAGGTGGAATCAAACCCAGTCTGAATTCGAAGCTCCAAGCCCTTCCTGAGAGGCCATGATTCCCTTCTGAAGTGCAGAGTGCCCTGCCCGACCTGTCACGTCTGCCTCTGCGCTCAAAGTAAGGCTCACACAGGGCACCCCACAACTGACCCTGCAGCTGGCTCTGTAGAACCCAAGTTTCCCAGGAGCCTCTGAGGTGGAGGGAGGGGGTAGGCACCAATCCAGACTCTGAATGGCGCCGGAATCAGGGGCCGCTCGCCCAGCAGGGTGAGCGATAATCTTTTCATCTCTTCTTGGCTTCTGGAGATTTGTGTCTCTCTGGGGAAATTACTTTAGGGTCACAGAGAAATTTCTTTGACAGCTAATAAACTTTCTCTTTCTGGAACCAGATCCTGCAGCTCTGGACCCCTAGGGGAGGCATGTATTACATTTTTTTCCTCTTCCCTTTTAATCAGCAGATGAAGTGGAAAGGGGTAAGGGCAAGAGATTGGAGCTGAATTACCTCCTTGGCCAAAGTTCACTCTGAATCGGTCATTTGCATACATGGAGCCCAGGGAACAGAGGGTCTCCACTGGGACCAGAAGTGACCTTCAACTGTATGTGAGATGGTTCAGGAGTCCCAAGTTCAAACCTCAACTCAGCAAAGCTATGCCTGGAACCAAGCCCAGAGCTGGGCACACAGAAAGGCAGTTGAGGCCCCTGATTTTAACTACAGGTTTATGGTGGCTGACACGTGGGATTCCAGTTCTGGCTCTGCCTTGTGACCTGGGGGCAGGGATTTCAGCTCTCTAAGACTCAGTTTCCTCATCTCTAAGACTGGACAATAATAGGACCTATCACCTAGGCCCTGGCATTCCAGAATTTCTCATTAGGAAAACTATAGGGAAAGGAGGCAATCTGGGTGGTGAGGTGGGAGCTGTTTTTGAAATCTCAGTTGCATGGAAGGGCACTGTTTTTACTTAGATGATATGTTTTGGGGGTGCCCATAGAAAAGGCTCCCCTTAGCCTCCCGCAACTTCCTGGCCTTGCTTCAGGGGAATGCATCAGATCTTGTATGAGAATCGCTTAGCACAATGTCTGCCACCTAGTTAGCATGGAATATGCTGACTGTCATTCTTTTTATTGTTGTATTTGTTAATAATAGGATACTGGGTAGGTTCACAAAACAGCGGGAGAGGCAGCCATACTGGCCATTATCTCAGCATCACAATGTGCCAAGCATTATGAGAGGGCAGAGAGGGCCAGTTTAATTCTTCCTGGGCATCCAGGGTTGACTTCATAGAGCTGGTAACTGGTAACATTTTAACTGAGCCTCAGTGGACACACCAGGGCTCAGGGCAGGGCATTCAGAGGTTGGCAAGAGTGGAAAGACAGGGCACAAAGAGCATCCAGCAAAGAAACCAGGTGAGGAAGCCAATGACCTTGAATGCCATCTCAGGAGGGGGATTCTGAGTCCCAAACTCACGTGCCTGGTGTTTAGCCATGTCGACAGTGTGGAGAGACAGAGATAGAGGCAGGGCGATTAGTTGGGAGTCTGCCAGAGACGCCTGAGGCAGGGAGACTGAGAGGACAAAAGACCTGGGGGATCAGGGTGGCTGGAAGGGCAGGAAGAGCAGGGGCAGAGGGGCAGGCAGGGGGGTGATGCTGTTTCACAGGATGCACAGAACACCATCTCTGCTGAAAACCACCTGGAAACGCCCCACTTGCTTTCCCCAAATTGTACCACAGTCAAGGTTTCACCAGGAATGCCTCAGAGCAAAAGCATCAGGATGGTGGGTGAGCTGCTGCTTTTCTCATGGTGTCATTGTGTGGCCTCTGGTGACACAGTTAAGCCGTCCATACTGAGCTAAGAGGGTGGGAACCCAGAGATGAGCCCTGCTCACCTCACAGGGCACCTGTATAGGGCACAGAACCAACAGCTCACATTATCAGGTGCTTAACTGTCTGGAAAATGTGCTAAACTCCTGATGGGTTTCACTCACTCAATATTTGAGGGGAGATACCTCCATTTTGCAAAGGAAGTGTACACCTTGTCAGTCAAAGCTGCATAGCAGAAGGTAGTAGAATCAGGGTCAGTCTAGCCTATGCAGTTGACAGTATTCTTGGAGCCTCATCGCCATGAAAACTCCTATTTTTCCCAGCTGTCTGCCCCCCAAGAATCACAGAGCTCTGAAGTGATAGAAAGGGTACTTGAACTTGGGATGTTTGTCTCCAGATACAATGTTGAGACAGTATAATCGCCTCCACCTCAGTGGACCACACTCTTGGTCTTTCATCTCATTCCGGGTAGGAGGCGGGGTGGTGGTGTGATCAGAATCACCTTCTGACTTTTTATGCTCTACCTTGGGTGAAACAGGCCTGGGCAGAGGGGAGAGGCGAGAGGAAAGGAGCACAGAAGCTGGAGGGCACCATCAGCTGGTCCTCATCCATGTCAGCCTGGATCCAGTACAGGCCCCACCCGTGAGACTGCCTAGTGGAGGAGTAAAGGTGTGGTAGGGTGGGGGTGGGGGCCAGCCCCTGATTAGGGAATCCAGCTTCTGAGCCTATAGCCCTGGTGCTGCTCTGAGTTCCAAGGAAACAGGCCCTGAGGATGCCACTGTCCCATTTGGGTCCCCCAAGCGGAGACCCTGTGCTCTCCATTACTCATCAGCCCCCTCTGAGGCCAGGCTCAGGATCATTTCCATCGTTCAAGATGCAGAAGTCAAGAAACTGACCTAGACCTGAGGTCACAGAGAAACTGGACCCAGGGAGAGGGAGAATGGTGGGGTAGGCCTCCGCTTATGCCTGGGGGAACAGGTCTATGTGCCCACTATAGGCTTAGAGGTCCCCGATGGCCACAGGGAATAAAAACTGAAGTTGACCTAAAACTGACCCAAGGCTTCTGGTCAGGCCTCAAAAAACCTTAGCCTGTGTGTCAGAATCCCAGGGCCGAAAACAAGCAGAGGCAAGGCTCCTCTGTGGCACTTGCCTCCCCCCGAGACTCTGCTCTGGACCACACCAAGGGATTAAGGCATTAAGTTTGAAGACTGCAAACAGTACCCAGAGAACTTAATATGCAGGGCATTTGGTAAAACAACCCAGCTTAAAAAAATAAAACCAGCCTCTTTATTAAGTTACTGCTGTTAAGAGTTAAAAGATACTTGAGTTTCATGGGTAGAAATGCACAAGTGCCAAACACCTGGAGGAGCTAAAAGGTACAAGCCATCATTTTTGTTTATTTAATTTACTGTCTGAAAATACTTAGACCAGAAAAGTATGCATAAATGAGCTTTCCATTATGATCTGGGATCCTGGCAAAATAAACTGTTTTACCTATAGTTACTCAGTTCATCATAAGCGTCTGATGTGTGTTTATGTATACATGTGCTGTATAGACCACAGAGCAGGCAATACATAGCTAACATGATGGTTCCTTACCCACAGACATCTTTAAATTCTTTTGGTAACTGTATTTGTAAATATAATATGTAAACCAGATGGATTTATAGAACATGTAGACTGGAATCTGATTTTATTTTTTTAACAACATGTACTATAAAACTGCTTTGGAAAAATGATCTGTGCATTTCAAAAGAAAAAAAAAAAGATTTCTTGATCTACTTCTGAAATCCAAGAGAATCAAGAACACACATAGGAAATGCTGGCACTGAAGCATCTGCTCAGAATTGACTCTTGGTTCCAAACAAACTGCCTTGAGCAGCGGTTCTCAAACGTGGCCTCACAATATGATCACCTGTGGAGATTTTTTAAGTTCTGGTGGTCACCCTTTGCCAATTATACCAAAAGTTCTGGATAAGACCCAGGCATCTGCAGCTTGTGAAACTCCCCAGGGGTTAACAGCATGTGTACCAGAGTCGGTGAACTTGCCTTGGAGGGTGATGCTCGCTCAGGTCCACACTGCGCTCACCTGGGATCTTTAAACTTTTCTATGTCCTGGCTGCACCCATGACGATCACCAGGACCACTCAGCAGATTTTAGAGTTCCCCAGGTGATTCAGATGGAATCCAGGGCTGGAAACCACTTTCTTCAGAGGATTTGTGAACAGTCCTGAGGGATGTGACTGCTGAGCCCAACTTTCTTGCTGGAACCTGAGATGGGCTTCAGCACCATCGTTTCAGTCTAGTTGCAAATTTCGCTTTCAGGTCACTACCTTCTCTCTCCCTCTTATTAACTGTGTGACATGGAGCCAGTAGGAGAAGTGCTCTGTGGCTCCTGTCCTTTTGACTCCTGGCCCCATCAGGTGCATCTCTCCTCTCTAAGCACCCACGGCCTTAGTTTGAGCCCAAGTCCTTGATTTCTCCCTTTGCCTCTGCCTCAGCCCCCTCCCTCTCCCTCCCAGTTAACCCCCACCCTGCAGCTGGAGCAATCTCTTTAAATGCAATCCCCATCCTGTCTCTTCTCTGCTCACAACCCCCAGCAGACATGGAGACTCTTGGAACCCTTGGAGGTTGCTGATGGGAATGTGAAATGGTGCAGCCACTGCAGAAGCCATTGTGGCAATAATTCAACTCCTAGGATTGCCCGAGAGAAATGAAAACAAATGTCCACACAAAGACTTGGCTGCAAAGGTTCACAGTGCCTCAAACTGGAAGCAATCCAAATGTCCATCAATTGACCGATGGATAAACTACGGTATATCCCATCAGTGGAATGCTAATACATACAACACAGATAAATCTCAGAAACATGATGTCATGGGAAAGAAACTAGACACAAAACATCATGTAATGTATGAATTTGTATGAAATTTCTAGAAAAGATAGATCTATAGAGACAAAAAGCAGATCAGTGGTGCCTGGGGTTGGAGGTAGGATTGGGGATTGACTGGAAATGGGAGCAAGGGAAATCTCTGGACTGATGGAAAGGTCTTAAAACTGGATCATGGAGGTGGTTGCACAGCTGTATCAATTTACTAAAAATCAAGAAACAGTACACTTAGAATGGGTGAATTTTATGATGTATAAATGATAATTCAAATAAAACTGTTTTTAAAAATCTTCCTATAGCTTACACAGGATAGTGAAGAAGCTCCTTGCCTGGCATGCTGAGCTTCCCTATATGTTCCTTTCCAGGACAACTCCCAGGTTCTCACGCCCCATGGAATGCTTACTTTCTTCAGTCACAGACATGGCCCCTGGGTCTGAAATTTCTCATTTCCACAGCCACCTTCTCACCCTGGAAAACTCCTTATCCTTCAGGACTCAGAGCAAATAACACTCATTTGAGAAGCCCACATCACCCTTACCTATTATCAAAATATTATTTGCTTACACATTAATCTTTCCCATTATGGCAGTGCTTTTATTTTTTATTTTTATTAAAAATTAAAGAACTTTTTTGCCGCACCACATGGCATGCGGATCTTAGTTCTCCACACCCCCTGCATCTGAAGCATGGAGTCTTAACTACTGGACCACCAGCGAAGTCCCACAGCAATGCTTTTAAAACTTAGGCTAATGGGTTGTGAAATCAACTTCATGTGGTACAACCAGCATTTAAAAAAAAATGAAACAGAATAAAAAATAGAATGCACTGTGAGTAGTAAGCCCTATGAAACTATTGTTTTACCTTTTCTGAATGTGGACTACATGGCTTTTCCATACTCTCTGTTGATGTTTAAAAAGTCTGAAAAACGCTTAATTAGACAGGGAGTTCCTTGAGGGCAGGCATTGCGCTATGTCTTTCTGTAGTCCCTTCTTCAGCACGGGGTTGGAACCCAAAAGTCACCCAATATAGTGTCTGCTCAACGAAAGAGTGGTTTCGTGTGAATGTAAAAGTCTCCCCCAAACTCAATTATATATCCATTTGTGTCTTATATTTCCATGACCACAACCCACACATGGATTTTAAAAAGTTGTTTGTTAGCTCACAGTACACCTTCTCCTATAGTTAGACAGGCAGCAAGTTAGGTAAGAAGTTCAAATAATCACTGTACATCTGAGTTGTAAGACTGACTATAATTTTCAAGTACACTTTTGACAGTTAAGACATACAACATAAAAATTAAAATATAGTAGCAATAATTCAGACCTAAAATGCCTGGCAACACTGGCTACCTAATTGCAGAGTCTGGTGCAAAATGAAAATCTGAGTCCCCTCATTCAAAAATTAGGAATTTAATGATAACAGAGCATTACACCAAAGAGGGGGCCCTCTGAGTGCAGGGTCACAAGGTCTCACCCATGAAAGTTAGCTCTGACCCTAGCTCACAAAGACCTCATGAGACCTGGGGTGAGGGGGAGTTTATAAGTGCTTCCTCTTGGTTTTAATGGTGTGGGGCACAGAAGATCTCATTTAACTCCTAATGTATAGAGGGTTCAAAAATGCTTTAGAAACAAACCAAAAAATTGCCAAGGAACCTCTAACTGATAATACAGGTTTAACATGTGACACTGTTTGCCCAGATTTTGGGAGTCAACCTGCCCCAATGCATGGCAGTGACAAAGGAAACCCCTCAAATGTTTGACAGGGGCCTCAAATCATCCATAATGGAAGGATTTGGGCTTCAAAAGAAAGTGGACTTTGTAGCCAGAGCATGACTAGGCAGAGGGTCCATCAATAAGCTCAAGCCTCAGTTTCTCTGTCCTGAATCCCCATCTGTTTGGCCAGGCCTTTGACTTTCAACCTGACTCCCCCGCCCCCACCACCCCATCTAGTGGCCTGTCTTTGGGGTAATCCAACTGATGGCAAGTCCTGCAGCCTCATCCATCCACCCAGGTTGGCTCTTGTTTTCTCTCTTCTCCTTGGCCAAACCCACAAAATTAATGGGAAAAGAGTCTGAACTCAGTCTGTCTTTGTCTTATGAAAGCCTGGGGGCTGTGTGTGGTCAGAAAAGAGGAAGAAGCTTATCTCAAGCACAAAAGTATAAGGTACTATGTGCTGGTAATTCCATGAAGAAAATTGCATTTGACTTGTTTGTACAAACAGGTTTGCAAACTTAGATGGGAACATTCTTTAAGATTACCCTCCCCTCCACACAACTTAAAATGTCATCACATTTAAATTATTTGGAGCTTCATTCGAGATACTTCCTACCCCCAGGCACATCAAAAGCAATTTTCCAGAGTGAAGTTCTCATGAATCTGGAATTCCTAGGCCTGTATCTCTCCCTCACTAGGAGCTGGGGCCACCGCCCACAGCGGGGGGAGCCACAGCTCACTTCTTGCTGGCACAGGGAATCATAAGTCACCTAAGGAATCTTAGAGATCATCTGGTCCTATAGTGATTGTGCTTAGTCACTCAGTCGACTAAGGAATCTTAGAGATCATCTGGTCCTGTAGTGATTGTGCTTAGTCACTCAGTCGACTAAGGAATCTTAGAGATCATCTGGTCCTGTAGTGATTGTGCTTAGTCACTCAGTCAACTAAGGAATCTAAGAGATCACCTGGTCCTGTAGTGATTGCGCTTAGTCACTCAGTCGACTAAGGAATCTTAGAGATCATTTGGTCCTGTAGTGATTATGCTTAATCACTCAGTCATGTCCTACTGTAGCCACCAGGCTCCTCTGTCCATGGGGCTTCTCCAGGCAAGAATACTGGAGTGGGTTGCCATGTCCTCCTCCAGGAGATCTTTCCAACCTGGGGATCGAACACAGGTCTCCTGCATTGCAGGTGGATTCTTTACCATCTGAGCCACCAGGGAAGCCCAAGAATACTGGAGTGGGTAGACTATCCCTTCTCCAGGGGAACTTCCTGACCCAGGAATCGAACCACGGTCTCCTGCATTGAAGGTAGATTCTTTACCAGCTGAGCTACCAGGGAAGCCCCTGTAGTGATTAAACCTTGTTTAAAGCAGTAGAAAGCTGCTCTTTAAATAGAAGACATCTTGCAGAGGTCCAGTCTATAAAAGAATCAGAGTGGAACAGCTCTGGCTGTTACTGGGCACAGGGAACCTAGGCCTGACTTCCTGCATCCCTTTCGTTACCCAGTCCACTGTCTCACCAAACCTTCCCTTGTCTCCAGGCCAGTGATATTTCCAGCACCCCAGGCTGCCTCTCTGTTTCCTCTTAGTTGCCGGGAATTTCTGGCTCTGAAAGATTTGAAGCAGGTTGTGCATCTGTGTGGTCCCAGTGCAGTCCCATCTGTGCCACTGCATTCACTCAGGCCTGTGTGGCCTGCAGTCCTCAGTTAGAGAAAGCTCATCTGCATGCCTGCACCCCAACCCACCTACAGCGTTTCCCTGAAACCCATTAGAGGCACAGAAATGGTACCCATGTGAAAACACTTACCATGTGCCATTTTGGCTCGAGGTAGCAAACGAACCCTACATTTAAAGGGAGCTGAAATTTGGGAGAATTGAGCATGCCACCAAACTCAGTACTGAACCCCCTTCCTAAGGAAGGTGATTCAACACCAGACACGTAGGGACCAATGCTCTATGACCACCTGACTTCTCTTTGTTCAGATTCTGGCCAGAGTTTTAAAAAGTTAAAACACAATAAAAACTTTTAACTGTACAGTTCTATGAATTTTAAGACATTCATTGATTCTTGTAATTCTTGTAAGTAATTGCTACTGCTTATAGGATAAAGGGGGGCTTCCCTGGTGGCTCAGACGGTAAAGAGTCTGCCTGCAGTGTGGGTTCGATCCCTGGGTTGGGAAGATCCCCTGGAGAAGGAAATGGCAACCCACTCCAGTATTCTTGCCTGGAAAATCTCATGGGTGGAGGAGCCAGGCAGGCTACAGGCAATAGGGTCGCAAAGAGTCAGACATGACTGAACGACTTCATTATAGGATAAAGGAGGGCTTCCCAGGTAACTCAGTGGTAAAGAATCTGCCTGCAATGCAGGAGACCCAAGTTCGACCCCGGGGTCAGAAAGATCCCCTGGAGAAGGGAATGGCTACTCACTCTAGTATTCTTGCCTGGAGAATTTCATGGACAGAGGAGCGTGGTGGGCTACAGTCCATGGGGTTGCAGAGCTGGACATGACTGAGCGACTAACACATAGGACAAAGGACGATCATTTCCATTAAAACCCCAAAATTCCCTCATGCAATTCTTTTGCAGTCAGACCATCCCTTACCCCAACTCCTGGTGACCACTGGTCTGTTCCCCATTACTACCATTTTCCCTTTGCAGGATGTGACATATAAATAAATGAAATCATACAGTATATAACCTTTTGAAACTAGTTTCCTTCACTTAGTATATTTAAGATTCATCCAAGTTATTACATGCATTAATAGTTTGCTCCTTTTTCATTGCTGAGTAATATACCATTATATGAATATACAAGTTTTTTTTTTTAAATCCATTCACCCACTAAGGGACATTTGAGTTTTTTGGTGATTATAGATAATGCTATTGTACATATTCATATGTAGGATTTTGTGTAAGCATATGTTTTCATTTCTTTGGGATAAATGCCTGGGAATAGTATTGCTAAATCATTTGCTGAGAATAAGTTTACCTTCCTAAGAAACTTTCAACCATCTTCATTCTCATTAGCAAAGCAGGAGAATTCTAGGTGCTGTACATCCTTGTCCACTTGACGTTGTTGGTATTTTTCTAGCTACTCTAATAGGTGTATAGTGGTATCTAATGTGGTCTTAATTTGCATTTTCCTTATGACTTATGATGTCAAGCATCTTTCCATGGGTTTATTTGTATTCCATATAACTTTTGTTTATTTATTTATGGACTGCTCCATGAGGCTTGTGGAATTTTAGTTCCCCAATCAGAGATTGAACCCAGGCCCTCAGCAGTGAGAGCTGAGTCTCAACCACTGGACTTCCAGGGATTAACAACTTTTGCCTATTTTTAATCAGGTTCTTTGTTCTCTTATTGTAGAATTTTGAGAGTACTTTGTATAGTCTGGATACAACGCCTTTGTTCATTATATGATTTGTAGGTATTTTCTCCCAGTGTTTGGGCTGTCCTCTCATTCTATTTAGGAAGTTCTTTACAGAACAGAGGGCTTCCCTGGTGGCTCAGCTGGAAAGGAATCCGCCCGCAGTGCAGGAGACTGGGTTTGATTGCTGGGTTGGGAAGATCCCCTGGAGAAGGGAAAGGCTATCCACTCCAGTATTCTGGCCTGGAGAATTCCATGGACTGTATAGTCCAGGGGGTCACAAAGAGTCAGACACGACGGAGTGACTTTCACTTTCGCAGAACAGAAGTTTTACATTTGGCTTATGTTCAATTTACTGGTTTTTAAAAAACGGATTGCACTTTTGTCATCTCTAAGAGCTCTCTGCCTAATCCAAGATCGTGAAGATTTTCTCTGATGGTTTCTTCTCTAAGAGTTTTAAGTTTTACGCTTGGTATGTATACCTCTGATCCATTTTAATATTTCGATATGGTCTGAGGTTTAGGATGGGAGGCACTTTTTTTGCATATGTAAGTTCAACTATTCCAGAACCACTGTTGAAACCACTGTCCTTGCTTCAAAGAATTGCCTTTGTCCTTTTGTCAAAAACTCGTTGCCTCTATTTGCCTGAGTCTGTCTCTGGGCTCTCTATGCTCTTCCATTGATCAATGTGACTATCCTTTTGCCAATATTACCTTGTCGTGATTGGTTTCCTCCAAATTTGTCCTTCTTTTTCAAAACTGTTTTCACTATTCTAGTTCCTTTGCCTTCCCATATGAATTTAGAATACAGTTTTTGATATCTATAAGGAATCTTAATTGGATTTTGATCGGGATTACATTATATCTACAGAACAATTGGGGGAGAATTGATAGAGAATACTGACTCTTTCAGTTCATGAATCAGGTAAGTCTCCCCATTTATTTAGTCTTTCTTCGACTTATTTCATCAACATTTTGTAGTTTTCAGCAGATATTTTGTTATATTTATGTCTAAAATAGGAGGGAGTATTGTAAATGGGCCGCATGTTAAATTTCAGTTTCCAATTATTTTTTAGTGTTTACCTTATATCCTATAATACAGCTCATTTATTAGTTCCAAGAGCTTTTTATTGATAGTTCTTTAGATTTTCTATGTAGCCAATCATGTCTTATATGAGTATAGATAAATTTATTTCTTCCTTTCCAGCTTGAATGCTTCCAATTACTCTTTCTTACTTTATTGCACTTGCTAGGACTTTCAGTACAATAATGAATAGGAATGCTCTCTGTCTGATTATAGGAGAAAGCATTCAACTTTTCACCATGTGGTATGATGTTAGTTGCAGATTTTGGCAGAGGCTCTTTATCAGTCATTCTAACCCCTGATCCCTAACCCTGAAGACCACTGATCTATCATTACAAGTTTTGCCTTTTCCAGAATGACATGCAAATGGAATAACAGCTTTTGAGATCTACCTCTGGTTTTAGGTTAAAGGCATTTCTTTCTATTTCTGAGAGTCTCTTTCTACTTCTCTTCTAGCTTGTTAAGAGTTTTTATTGTGAATGAATGTTGAATTTTATAAAATTCTGTTTCTGCATCCATTGATATAATTGTGATTTTTCTTATTTAGTTGTTAACATAGTGGATTTCATTGATTGATTTTAGCACACTGAACCAATCTTACATGGTCAGAAATTTTTAAGCACAGCATCTACTTTCTACCATGTAATAAAGTTATCTAAATGTGTGCTATCTC
This sequence comes from Muntiacus reevesi, assembly GCF_963930625.1. Lineage (NCBI taxonomy): Eukaryota > Metazoa > Chordata > Mammalia > Artiodactyla > Cervidae > Muntiacus > Muntiacus reevesi. The sequence continues at coordinate 217,372,957 of NC_089249.1, forward strand.
CCCATGAGGGTTTGGGCTTCTTTTTATTCAGTCAACTCAGGTGTTCTGAATGCCCACTAAATTTCAGGCAACACTCAAGTTCATATACATCATCTTATCTAATTTTCACAACAGCACGAGAAAGTAGATATTATTATTCTCATTTTACAGTAAAGAAAACTAGAGGGTAGAAAAATTAAGAGGCTTATCTTCCTCCCACCTAGGTCTCCTAACTTCATATCCAGTATTCCCCCTGCTTCAGTAGCAGCCTCTAATTTATCTTTTAACCCACACCAAGTTCAGCATGGTGATGGCACACTGCAAAAAGCAAACACTGAATCAGTCAAACAAATGATCGTGCCTCTCTGCATGTAAACCAGTTGTAAAAAATTCCTCTTGCCAGGTTTCAGCGTAGTAATGGACTTTCTTATACATCATCCAGGAAACTTACCACTAAAACTAACTTCCAGTGACCTAGCCCCAGAACAAGAACATGAGAGTAGCAAGTTTTTTACCTATTGGGTCTCAAAGAAAAGAGCAACTCCACTCACAGGCTTCATCATTTATCTCTACTCTTGACTCATAGGTGATGCTGAGGAAGGAGGATACACAGCTAGAGATGGCTGGGTGGGTTGCAAAGTGAACAAACCCAGCAGGCACAAAACTCCTGAAGCCAGACAGTGGTGAGTCCTGGAAGTGCTGTGCATCCTTAAGGACAAATCATTACAAACTACCCATGTCTTGTTTCTCAACAGTGGAGGTGAATGTCGTGGGCATAGTATAAGCAGAATGTCCCTTATTTATCACATCTGGACTGATGATGAATTAATAGGTGAAAAAGTCTCTCATGATACCCATATATACTAGATATATAAGGTGCCTTCTGAAAAAGACTGCCAACAAAGTTCAAACATCTATCCAACAACCATATCTCCTTCCCACCTTCTTCACCAGCTGAACTCAATTTAGTCAGAGAGGACATGAAGATATTTCAATTTCATGAAATGTTGGTCTCCACTCTGGGTCCCAGGCCCATATGACTCTTGCTTTGAATTGGAGATACAAGTGCCAGCCAAGTATGGCTGCTTCTCAGAGACAAACCACAAATGATACTTTATCTCCTTTAATCCTCACATGATGTAGGTACTCTTCTATCCCGATGTTACAGATGGAGAATTGGGCAGAGAGCTTAAATAATTTGCCTTACATCCAGTAAACTGTACTGTCTTACTGCCTCATCTTATTTGCCTCTTATTTAAAAAAAAAGAGACATGGAGAGAAAATGTATTACCTACACAGATTCAAAATAGAAATTTCAGGAAAGAACATAGGAAAATAACTATGAAAGAAATTGAGTCTTAAGTTCAAAAAGTCTCACTGAGAACCAAGTAAAATTAATAAGAAGAGATCTATCTTGAGATTTTCAGAAAATTAATGGATTGATATTTCTCCGTATCTGAACATAATATATTTTTTATAGGTGGCCATATATTAAGTTACAATATAGCTCCAATATCAGAAAGGATATAGGCTGACCATTAGGCTCTACAACTAAAAGTAAATAGTAAAAGTTTAAATGTAAAAAGAGTTCATAATTAAAAAAAAACCTATTAAAATGCTTAGGTCCAAAAGAAAAATCAAAGCTTCAATTGCACATAAATAAACCATATATATATTTGGAAAGCCTATTTAAGAATAAACAGAGTAAAATAAACAGCAAAAGTTAGAGGTATGAGAGACAGGAAAATGTAGAATACCACATACAACTCAAAAACCATTTTTTAAATTTATTTTTTATTGAAGTATAACTGAATTACAATGTTGTGTTAATTACAACTGTACAGCAAAGTGACTCAGTTTTATATATATATATATATATATATATATATACACACACACACACACACATTCTTTTTCATATTCTTTTCCATTATGGTTTATCACAGGATACTAAATATAGCTCCCTCTGCTATACAGTAGGACGTTGTTGTTTATCCATCCTTTATACAACACCTTGCATCTGCGAATTCCAAACTCCCAGTCCAACCCTCTCCCAGTCCAACTCCCTACTCCTCGGCAGCCACCAGTCTATTTTCTATGTCCCTGATTCTGTTTCTGTTCCACAGATAGGTTCGTTTGTGTCATATTTTACATTCCACATATAAGTGATACCATGTGATATTTGTCTTTCTCTTTCTGATTTACTTGACTTAGTATGATAATCTCTAGTTTTATTCATGTTGCTGCAAATGGCATTATTCCATTACTTTTTATGGCTGAGTAAAGCTTCATTGTATATATGTACCACATCTTCTTTATCCATTTCATCCGTCAATGGGCATTTAGGTTATTTCCTATCTTGGCTATCATGACTAGTGCTGCTATGAACACAGGGGTGCATGTATCTTTGACTTACAGTTTTGTCTGGATACGGGATTGCTAGATCATATGGTAATTCTATTTTTCATTTTCTGAGGAACCTCCATACTGTTTTCCACAGTGACTGCACCAACTTACATTCCCATCAACATTCCCTTTTCTCCATACCCTCTCCAGCATTTAAAAAACATTTTTAAAAGAAAAATAAGTATTATGAAAATTGGCCAGTCTGGGGTTCAACTAAGGTTTTAAGCATGTTGCTTGAGCCATTTAAGGAATAGACAATTTTAAATTACTCTAACCTTTTTTACATCTTAAGAAATATAGAAATCTTCCCAGTTCTATTTACTAGCTACTATCATCCGTCATACTTTTGGTAAATATTGACCAAATATCTTTCATGTGAAAGACACCTGGCCAGGCAGAGGTTTTAGTGGTGAACTAAAGACAGACAAGGCACCTACCATCATGATGCCAAAAGTCCATGGGAAAAGCAAGAATAAACCAAAAGTCATATCAACAATTAGTTATAACACCCTTGTTGTTGTTCAGTCTCTCCGTCGTGTCTGACTCTTTGCAACCCCATGGACTGCAGCACACCAGGCTACTCCTCCCCAAGACCCCAGTAGAAGCCAGCTGGGCTCCACATTAATAATTAGTTACAACAGAGGTCACTGCTATCAAGAAACTTCAAAGAACTATGAAAGAGAATAACCAGAGGAAACCTAACTACTATATGTAGGTTGATGATTTAGGTAAGGCTCCCCAACAGATGACTCACACTTAACTAGCTGACATGCAACAAGAAGAGATATGGAAGGTGGAGGGAAGAGCATGTGCAAAGGCCCTGGGGCAATAAAGAGTTTTATGGGCCTGAGGAGACCTCAAGTTGAAACAGGAGGGAAATGGGTAGGGCACAACCTTTAGAAGAATGGTAGAACCACTGTGGATAAAACACAACTGATTACACCCAAGATGGTAGAAGATTAGACTTTCAGCAGACTTTGAGCCTTATTACAAGCTCATTTTAATACATTAACAAGCTAAATGACATCCCATAGGCACCATGACAGTTCTGAGGCTAACTATAAAAGGTCAAAAAGTGTGTGGTAGCCCAAATCATGGAAATCCTTGTGCCTTCTCCAAAATAGCTAGAATAATCCTTCCATGTATTAGCCTAAAAAATTACTGAGCTCATAAAAACTAACCACCCCATATTTTAGGACTGCTCTCACTTTTTGAGATGGACCACATTCTGCCTATGGAGCAGATGAACTGGATATACACAAGCAAAAGAATGAAGCTGGACTCTTACCTCACATATGCATGCTTAGTCGCTTCAGTCATGTCTGACTCTGTGAACCCATGGACTGCAGCCCGCCAGGTTCCTCTGTCCATGGGATTTCCCAGGCAAGAATACTGAAGTGCGTTGTCATTTCCTTCTCCACCCTTACCTCACATCATATGCAAAATTAACTCAAAAAGGATCAAAGATTTAAATTTAAGAGCTAAATTTAGCAGAAAACAGAGGGGAGATTTTTTTAACCTTGGATTTGGCAAAGGTTTCTTTTTTCTTGAAGGAATGTGCAGTGTTTATTGTAAGGCACCGGACAAGGAGGCCAGGGCAGCTAATGTTCAAAAAACCCAAACTCTCTGATCATTTTCAGGGAATGAGTTTTATAGGCAAAATCTGAGGTGAGGTCTGCAGGGTGTGTGACCTTCCTCTGATTGGTTGGTAGGGAGATAACAGGAATCTCAATCATCAGCCTGTGGTACCAAATAGTCTGGTGTCCAAGTGCTTGTGCTCAGCCTGAAGTTACCATCCTCCACCTAAGTGGGGGCCTTAGGTCCTGTAGAAGAACTCAGAAATTTGTATCAGATTGTTATGTATATCCCTTGAGGAGGAACCAGGACCCTTCCCAGCATTGCACCATTGTTTCTTGACTACCTTTTCATTGTTTCTGCATTCCCTCACTCCTCTAAACAGCAGCTGTTTGAATCTGGCAGTGGCTTCTTAAATATGACATCTAAAGAATGAGTAACCAAAGAAAAAAATAGCTGAATTAGACTTCATCAAAATTAAGACTTTTGTGCATCAAAGGATACTGTCAAGAGAGTGAAAACACAACCCACAGAATGAGAGAGAATATTTGTAAATCATTTGTCTTGTAAGAGTGTAGTATTCAGAATGTATAAAAAACTTTCACAACTCAACAAAAAAAGAAAAATAACCCAATTAAAAGATAGGCAAAGAATTTGATTATCTCCAAAGAAGATATACAAATTGTCAAAAAAAACATGAAAAACTGCTCGACATTATTAGTCATCAGTGAAATACAAATCCAAAGAATGAGATATCACTTCAAAACCACTAGGGTGACCATAATTTTTTTAAAAGGAAAATAGTAAGTGTTGGAAAAGATATAGAGTCAACTGGAACATTCATACACACATTGATGGTAGGAATGTAAAATGAATCCGCTGCTTTGAAAAATAGTTTGGCAGTTCCTCAATAAGCTAAATATAAAATTACCACATGACTCAGCAACTCCATTCTTCCATCAAAAACAGGTCCATTGTTTGAAAACAGATACTCAAGCAAATACTTGTACATAAATGTCCATAGCAGCTTTATCACAATAGCCAAAAAGTAGAATTAACCCAAACATTCATTGATGGATGAATGGATAAAGAAAACGTGATATCTGCATACAATGGGATATTATTCAGCCATAAAAGAATGAAGTACAGATATATGCTAAAACATGGATGAATCTTGCAAACATTATGCTAAATAATAAGCTAGTCACACAAGACTGTGTACTGTATGATTCCATTTATATGAACTATCCAGAGTGGGTCAGATCCATAGGGACAAAGAGTGGTTACAGAGGCTGGAGGTAGGGGAGAATGGGAAGTGACTGCTTCATAAGCATGCAATCTCCATTTGGGGTATTAAAAAAAGTTCTGGAACTAGATAATGGTGATGGTTGCACAATATTGTGAATATACTTAATGCCACTGAATCATACACTTTAAAACAGTTACAGTGGTAGCTTTTGTGTGTATTTCACCTCAATATTAATATTTTTAAAGCTAATTAAGCAACTTACACTTCTGATTCTAAAACTCAATAGACATTTTGTGTAAAAAAAAAGTCCATGTGACTGTTAGGACAATAGGTGGGGCAGAAGTCTAAGTGGAAGTGGGGAGCCCAGGGAAGTGCAGGGGAAAATGAGGGCAGAGATAGCTTTGTGAAATGCAGGAGATATGATGATTCTGGATTCCTGGCAAGTGGGGGAGGGAGGAGGATGATTAGTGATATCAGGTTCAGTTCTGACACCCAAACTTTATAGCTATATGGATCAGTGTCACTTATTAGTGGCACCTAATGTCCTAAATAAAACATTGAATATCCAATTTTAACACAGACTAAAAGAATAATACATGGTGTCCAAATCTTATTCATTCTAGAATTGTAAGGATGAAATTTCAATATGAAAGCAATCCTTTCTTTTCTCGCTGATCTGAACTATTTTACTTTAATGATTAAAGTGAAAAGTGAAAGTGTTACTTGCTAAGTCATGTCTGACTCTTTGCAACTCCATGGACTGGAGCCCTGCCAGTTCGTGGAATTCTCTGGGCAAGAATACTGGAGTAGGTAGCCATTCCCTTCTACAGGGGATTTTTCCAACCCAGGTATCGAATCCAGGTCTCCTACACTGCAGGTAGATTCTTTACCATCTGATCCATCAGGGAAGTCCCACTCTTAATGATACGCTATACTAAATTATACTAAATTCTGTTCTTGAGTTTCTGAAATTTCTATTGTTTCATTGATTTGACTGTTCTTATACTGATTACACACTTTCATTTTCATTATTATATCTTTATAATATAATTTACTATCTGATAACCTAAAATCCCTCCTTTTGAAACTTTTTCCTTTTAAAATTTTCTTGGTTGTTCTTAAAATATTTATTCTCCTAGATAAAATTTAGACTCATTTTGTCAAATTCCCAAAATATCTCGTTAAGATTGATGGAAATTATACAAAATGTACATATTAATTTGAAAAGAGATGACATTTAAAGTAACCAGCTATTGACCTCTATGGTATTACCATTTGGAACTCCTCACTACCTATTTGGAGAAGAAAAGATTATAATCCACATTCAGCATCTGGCTAGATGAAGTATAGAGAGTTTAAAGATTTAAGTGTAAAAAATTAAAACTTTGAAGTACTAGAAGAAAATATTTGTGATGTTGAGAGGCAAAAGACCTTTCCAAGATATGACAATAAACATAGGTGTCATGAAGAACAAGATTTAAAATTAAAAAAACCCCACAAATAAACAAAAAAGTTAAACCAGAATAAATAAAATTGGAAGGTGTTTTAAAAATTGAAAACTATTTTGCAAAATAGGAAAGAGTTAAAATATCCAGTGGAAAATTTAAGAAAGTAACAAATAAACAATTCCAAAGGAAGTACAACTGTCCAATAAACATATGAAAAAGACTGCCTCTTTAATTACATGAATTACAAGTCAAACAAGACAGGTTTTTACCTAAAAGTTTTCCAATGTATATCTTTGCTAACATTGTAATAAATATCCAGTGCAGAAGACACAAGTCAGAGAGAATACTTACAAACAAGAGTCTTTCTTTCCATTAAAAAAAAAAACTATTTATTTTTTAATTGGTGGAAAAGCACTTTACAATTTTGTGTTTGTTTCTGCTGTACAACAGAAATCAGTCATAATTATATATTTATAAATATATTATATATATATATATGTATGTATATATGTATATAATCCTTCCCTCCTGAACCTCCCTCCCTTCCCCCCCATCCCACCCCTCTAGGTCATCACAGGCTGGGCTTCCTGTGTTATTTAGCAACTTCCCACTAACTATCTGTTTTACATATGATAGTGTGTATATGTCAATGGTACTTTAATTCGTCCCACCCTCAGCTTCCACAACTGTGTCCACAAGTCCATTCTCTACTATGTTCATCGATACTACTTTTCTAGATTCCACATATATGCATGAATATATGATACTTGCTTTTCTCTTTCTGACTTACTTCACTCTGTATAAGAGGCTCTAGGTTCATCCACCTCACTGCAACTGACTCAAATTTGTTCCTTTTTATGGCCGAGTAATATTCCATTGTATAAATGCCCACAACTTCTTTATCTATTCATTTGTTCAAAATGTGTAAAGATTTAGTTATAAACATGGTCATACAATATTATTTAAGATAGCAGAAAATTGAAAATAATATACATTTCCAAAAATGGGGAATTGTGTGAAAACAATATTTAATGCCCTAAAAAGTTAACATAGCATAAAACTGTTATGTGGAAAATATTTCTAGTCAATGTAAAAAAAGGGAAATGAAAAGAAAGAATGAAAGCAAAAGAAATTATATATACATTTGCTTAAAACTTCAGATAGAATACAGACCATAATATTACCAGTGTTTATGGTTCACTGAGGGAAAAATTATAGTTGAGTTTAGTTTTCTTTTGGCTTCTCTCATTTTATACAACTATGTATTACTTTTTCCAACAAGAATAAAACAAATTTTTTCCATGGATAATTTTACCTTTTTTTACAACAACAAAAATTCAGAAAATCATGATACTCATAGGTATTAAAAGTTTTTAAACACTGTTAATGGCATTACAAATTGGTGTACAACTTCTGAACATCAATTCTGCAATATTAAAAACTTCATTTCCTTTGAACTTATGAATCTATCACAAAGAAATAATTCAAACACTGAAAAGGTTATGCATATGGAAATAAAAATGTTCACTGCAGAGCTATTTGTAAATATGAAAAATTAGAAGCCCACCAAAGTATCTCATAATAGGAGAGTCATAAAATAAAAAATGATATGTCTAAAGAATTGGCTAGAAGTTTTTGGAAAAGGCTTTGGAACCCATTGAGATAAAAGGCTGTTTATAAACTATAATTAAAATTATAAGAATAATTATGCTTATGATTAAAAAATACTAGAAATAGGGACTTCCATGGTGGTCCAGTGGTTAAGACTCTGTTTCCAAAGCAGGAGTGTGTGGGTTTGATCCCTGGCTGGGGAGCTAAGATCCTACATGTCATAGTGTGGTTTAAATAAATAAATAAAATACTACAAGGAAATGTTATAAAAGTTGATGATAGCTTTTACGATGTAGTATTAGACAAGATTGTTTCTTACTTTTCTCTGTTTTCCAAATGTAGTCATATTACTTTTATTCTTTTTACAAAACTGTTTATTGAAGAGAAGAAAAAGAAGAGGCAAGTTAGGTGGCAAGATAGAAAATGTGATGGAAGCAGGAGAATGTGAAGGGTCTGAAGTAAGGTAGGGAGGGTGTTGATTAGCCTGGTAGGGACCCTTGGAATGCAGGGTTAAAGGGATTGACCCAGGTTTCTAGCTGGGGCAGTGAGCGGATGGTGATGCCTTAAACCCAGAAAGAGGACATGGTTTTTATGTCAGGTTCTCAAGAGGCTGATCCTGCCTGCCTTGAACCCAGCACTGTTTTCCCACATGTCTACCACTGGGAGATGGTCATGGGAAGAGGAGGAGGACCTAAGCCAGGCTGAATCCTGTGATTCCTTGAAAGCAATCAACTCTTACCTTCTGGCCAAGGCTCTGATATGAGGTTTCTGGCTCAGAGTCTCTACAGATCGAACAATGATGACTATGTCTTTCAAGCTTAGTGAATAAAGCTGTTTTATACACTTGGATGCAAAAATCACTTTTTTCCCTTTGAGAGGAAAGCATTAAAAATAATGCTTATTAAAGTCAGCTCAGACAGGATAATTACAGGCACAACAGTCCCAGCCTAAATACAGCTTTCAAACTGGAAAGATGCCGTACCTCCCCCACTCCTCCCCATCTTTTTAGTTACTACTTTTCCTAATTAGAGAAGTGGTCTGAGAGACAGGGAAGGTTTTGTTGTCTGGTCTTAATAAGAAAATTGATACATAAAGCACTCTCTTCTACAACTCCTGAGATAAAAGCATTGGCACATGATCATATCCAGAGCTATTAAGCAAATGATGTGAACCGAGGTGCATTGTTTGTATCCAAATGATCCTTTCATTAGAATCAGCCTAGTTGTCATCAATCAACATGTACAGGCCTCTACTGTGTGTCTGGCACTGTCCATGCACTGAGATGGTAGCAAAAACAATCAAAGTTCAACCTCTACCAATAGTGTCTACCATATCTTAGCAAATATCAAGATGACTGAGCACTTTCCTGGTGGCTCAGTGGTAAAAATCCACCTGCCAATGGAGGAGACGTGGGTTTGATCTCTCCTCCAAGGAAGATCCCACATGCTGTGAAGCAACTAAGCTGGTGAGCCACAGCTATTGAGCCTGTGCTCTAGAGCCCCGGAGCTGCAACTACTGAAGGCCTCGGGCCCTAGAGCGTGTGCTCTGCAACAAGGGGAGCCACTGCAATGAGAAGCCTGTGCACCACAACTAGAGAGTAACCCCTGCTCTCTGCAACAAGAGTAAGCCTTGCACAGTGATGAAGACTCAGCACAACCAAAGAAACCAAACAAATAAAGTTTATTTTAAAAAAAGATGCTGAGTCTAGGTTTTGCCTCATCACCATAAGATCCACTTACCATGAAAAGGCAACCTCCCAAAGCAAGTCCCAGAGAATAGGCAAGGCTGATTTGGATATGGTAGTTACATACCTTCATGACCCTACAGTTAGGCATGATACCAGATCCTGAGCCTTTTCACACCTGTTACCAGCCCCCACCCCAACACCAAAGTAGGTCACAAATGGGCTCAGACACAGGGATATCTGGTGATATGTGGGAAGTGTCATTTTCATATACCAAGTATGCCTCCAATTGCTAGTTGTCCCCAGTGTTTATTTTAGAAGGGCATAAACCCTACATTTCCCAGTTTCCCTTGCAGTTAGGAGTGGCCATGTGATTAGTTTATGGCCAATGGCATGTGAGCAGAAGTCATGTGAGCAGTTCCCTGGGCATGATCTTAAAGAGAATGTGTGTGCACCCTGCCTTCTCGTTCTCACTTCCTGCAGGCTGAGTGATCAGGCAATGATGAGAGCTGCAGCAGTCTTCTGGGACCATGGGATGACACCATGTGTTGAGAATGGTAGAGTCTCAGTACACTGAGAACCTGGGTGAACAATACCTTGGTGCCACTGTACCACTGCTTGTATTGTTACACAAGCAGAAAACACATTTTCATAACTATAGTATTTAGTAGTCTATGTTGTAGCAGCCTGATCTGTATCTTTAACACACTAAAGATGACTTTAATAGATATATTAATAATAACATCCGCCATTTGTTGTATATAAGCCATGTGCCATGCAGTGTGCTAGATGTTTTCAATATATATGATTTCATCTGATCTTTCACAATAACTCTATTAGATAGTTATCATCAGTCCTATTTTATAGATTAGGAAACTGATGCCCAACGAGGTGGACAACACTGCAATGAACTGTTGACAGAGCCATGGCTTGAACTCAAGTGTTTAAACTTTCGATTTTGGGCTCTTCCTATTACCCTGCGCTGGGTACTTACTTGCTCTAAGTGAGTTATTTTTTTCTCTCTACCAGGTTATTTTTAAGAGCATACCACTTCGAAGTCAAAATTTCTGAGCCACAAATAGTATAACGAACTACAGATCTCTCTTTGATTAAAACTAAATCCTATCAGAACTGAAATTTCAACTTCTACACTGACTTCATTTTCAAACCAAGGTTTTCTATTAAAAAGAAGAAAAAGGGAAACCTTTAAATCTATCAAACGGCTATTTATGTTTTAAGAATTGGTGTTTTCAAAATACACTCTCCCAAAGGAGAAACATCAGCTCACGTAATTCCCAAATCCAATTTTCTTGTTAAATCAGTATAATTCTTATCTATTTTCATTCGCTATCCAAGTTTTAGCTCAAAACTCTGATTCTCAATATAATTGTTTATTTAGAAATCCCAAGAGAATCAGAAACAATGAAAGAATCCAATAATATGGTGACATAGAAATTTAATATAAAACTGCAAGGAAATCCAACCAGTCCATCCTAAAGGAGATCAGTCCTGGGTTTTCATTGGAAGGACTGATGCTGAAGCTGAAACTCTAATACTTTGGCCACCTCATGCTAAGAGTTGACTCATGCTGATGCTGGGAGGGATTGGGGGCAGGAGGAGAAGGGGACGACAGAGGATGAGATGGCTGGATGGCATCACTGACTCGATGGGCATGAATTTGAGTAAACTCCGGGAGTTTGTGATGGACAGGGAGGCCTGGCGTGCTGCGATTCATGGGGTCGCAAAGAGTCGGACACGACTGAGCGACTGAACTGAACTGAACTGAAATAGCTTTCCGATGTTAAAATAACTAAGTTAGAAGAGATAATGACAGAAAAGATCTTAATTCTATTCTATTTTATCCCATCCTATTTGAAAATACAAGATACCTAGGAATAGATTTAATAAGAAATTTACAATATGTACATGAAGAATCTTAAATCTTCTAAGAGATACAGAAGAAGACTTGAACCAATGCAGAAGCCCCACGGACAGGGAAGCCTGGTGGGCTGCAGCTCATGGGATTGCAAAGAGTCAGACAATACTGAGCAACTAAGCACATGAGCACCATCCCATCATATACTAAAATGTACAATAAAATCATGATAATTAAATCTAGCATTGACACACAAATAGAAAGATCAATGGAATACAATAAAAAATATAAAAAGTAGACTTTATAAAATGGACTATAGTTTTCCCCTTGTTATTTCTGTGCAGGATAAATTTCAAGACCCACAGTGGGTGCCTGAAACCTAGGATGGTATCAAACTGTGTATCCATATTTTTCTCTATATATGCATATCTACAATAAAGTTTACCTTATGAATTAGGCATAATAAGAAGCTAACAACAATAACTTATAATAAAATAGGACAATTACAATAATTACTGTAATGAAAGTTATGTGAATATGGTCTCTTTCTCTCCCCAAATATCTTCATGTACAAATTTAATGCCTTTTCCATCTTAAACGAGGCATTTAGCAGACACAGTGGTCATAACTTTTGTAGTCTGAGGTGCGAAAGCAAAACTAGCACAAATTTCTTTTTTCTTCTTCACAATTTCATGGATAAAAGATTCATTCTTACTGTAGATCTTAGCAATCTCAGGATACAATCATACATTTTTTGCTTTCCTTCTTAAATTGAGAAGTTTTCACCTTTCACTCAAAGGAAGTACTTTACAACTATTCTTTGGTATATCTAATTTATCAGCATCACAACTCTTGTACTTTAGGGCCATTAATAAGTAAAATAAGGGTTAGTTGAACTCAACCACTCTGATACTGAGATCTGATCTGATAAGTGGCTACTGAGTGAATAACAGGTGGGATATGCTGGACAGAAGGATGATTCATTTCCTGGGTGGGATGGAACGGGACAGTGTGATTTCATCATGCTGTTCACAACAGCATGCAACATAAAACTTATAAATTGTTTATTTGTGGAAGTTTCCATTTAATATTTCAGACTTTGGAAGTCCTCAGGTAACTGAAACCATGTAAAGAGAACCTGGGGATAAAGTAGGATGACTGTTTATAAAAATAAGAATGTTTAGAGACTAAAACACTAACATAAGCAAAATCAAAATAATAATGACACACAGAGAAGAAATATATTCAACTCATTTAACAAAGAGCTTATTTTCCTCATCCACAAAGACCTCCCACAAATTGTTAGGAAAAAGCCCAATAATCTAATAGAAACAAAAGCTACAATGACACAATTTACAGAAAGGAAATGATGTTCAACTTCACCCAAAATAAGAGTGCTGCAAATTAAAACTTCCCTGAGATACTATTTTTAACTCTTGAGAATGGCCCAGACTCATAGCACACTGATAATACACTGAAGCAAGGGTAAAACCAGGAGTGTAAAATGGTGCACCCTTGATAATAGGCAATTTGTTAACATCCAGCAAGATCAGTAATATGTGTGTGTCCTTGACCCTTGATATCCACTGAAATTACTCAGATGCATATATTATGAATGGGAAATGATGGATACATGAATTTATTTCATGGTATTTTTTGTAAAAGCAAGCAAGCAGATACACTTAAACACCCATAAATAGGGGACTGGCTAAAGCTAGCAGGGCCTATCCATGCAAAGAAATATTATACAGTTAGAAAACTGAATGAGGAAGCTCTTTACACACTAGTAGAGAAATATCTCCAATATTGTTAAATGTATTGTTAAATGAAGGAAACAGGTGCAGAGCAGCATGAGCTATGTGTTCCCATGTTGTACAAAAGTGGGAAAAGAGATACATACTAATATATGCTTTTATAGTGTAAAACATCTCTGGAGACATGTACAATAAAACTAAAGTACCAGTGTCCTGTGGGGAAGATGACGGCACACCTGGACAACACCATACACAGTACATCCTACATACCTCAACATTTTTTCACCTACTAAATTTTTTCAGCCATTAAAAAACAAACATACTGTAGCACTTCACTTCTTATCTCACTGAACCACTCACTTTCTGGGTACTTTCTATGTACATGGTACTGTTATAAGTGCTATGGGGTAACTGCAATGTGGATCTGGAATCTTTTTCCAATTTTGCTTGTTAATTGCAATATCCATCCTCAGGCACCCATATTTTACGTTCTAGTTGGACATAAAATCCGCCCCTTAATTAAAAAATTTCAACTTTGATAGAATCCCAGAGCACAGAGCTAAGAGGATTCTTAAGAGTGGTCCACAATATATTTATTAGAGACCAGTTCATTTTTTCAGTCAACCAGTTGGCCATGATGAAGACGAAAGTTCAGCCTCAAGATGCTGCTGCTGACTGATTTTATTCCCATTTCACAGATGATGAAACTGAGGCACAGTGAAGGAAAATGATTTGCCCACAGTCACTTTCTTTTCCTCTGGTAGTGCCAGAGTAGGGATTTAGATCCAGGGAGTCTGTCTTGTCTCTCACCATGATTCCATACTGATGCTCAGAGGCCACTCCCTGTCATGCGTGTGTTGAACGAATAGATATTAAAATAAAAGAAAAAATCACCCCCATTATTTCAGGAGCTTCTGTTTAGGAATGGGGGTATAGCTACTATTTGTGCCCAGGTAAATACAGAATAAAGTCATTTCATAGAGTTCAAGTATCACACTCTCAGAATAAGGAGACATTTATTTTTGCTTTTGCAAACTTTCTTTCTCTCTTCACAAAATGGAGCACAGTAATTATTACATTCAGACTCAACATTTGGGTAGTTAAGTAGCAGTCCTGAAAAGTGATCACAGATGAAGTTGAAAGGGCTTTTTTTTTTTTTTACACACAGCCCTCCCCCCTTCCTCTTCTCTCCCCCCACCCCCATCCCACCTCAAATACTGGGTTAACAAACTCAGGCAATGTTTGAGAATTACTGACATGAAATTAAAAAGCTCATGATAGTACTTCATTCAAACCAATTTCTAAATTTAAAAGCCTATAAAAAGCAGCTCAGATCAAAAAGTGAACAAAATGACCACTTTATGATTATCAAATGTACTAATAACTTAGCCCATAGGCCTGCACATTGTCAGCTGAAACACACCTGTGTGAAAGCCAGATCCCCACAGCACCCCAGCAATGATAAATGGGCAGAGGTACTCAGCTGAGTGTAGCCAGGAAGAAGTAGAAGGCTGGCCTTTGGGTGAGACATTTAATGTCTGTAGGCCTCAGTTTCCTCATCTGTAAAATGGAGATAATAATACCCTTTTTTACAGAATGGTGAGGCTCAGATGAGCAAACTTGCTAAGGACTAAGAAGCTGGCTCCCAGCAGGGACTCGGCATCAGCAGTCTCTTCTTCCCAACTCACAGGATAACTATAGACAACACATCCTCCCTCCTATGAAGGCAGGAATCACTCCAGTGTCTACCTCTGTCATCACAAGGCATTCTCCCTGGCTGTCATCTCTCTTATTAGAAGGACATCAGTCATAGTGGACTAAAGGTCCACCTACTTCACTATGACCTCATCTTAACCAATTACAGTACATCAACAATGGCTCTATTTCCAAATAAGGCCACATTCTGAAGTAGTGAGGGTTAGGACTTTAAGAAATCTGTTGGGGATGCACAGTCCAGACTGAGCAATCCTTTATTGAGTCCATCGATGTAAGGGTGACAAAGAAGACCAAAGCGCTTGCTCTAGACCTTTCCTGCTTAGCGTCTCTTTGGGTAAAAGAGAGTCTGGCACAGAGAGATGCTGGGAGGGGCCAGACAATGTTTACTCTGTGTATGAGGATCAGCCTCAACTTTGGCAGATCCAATAGGGTGTGAATCTCAGGACCACCACGTACACCCTGTCTGACCAAGAGTACGTCATTTACCGATGTGAGCCTCAGTTCCTCCTATGTGAAAAGAATAACATCACTTCACTATCTGGATAAACACCGACACATACACATGCCCAGAGCACGTAGTCCATTTTTTCTCAAGTAGCAAAAGTGCAGAAACTTAGAGCCATTAATTCTGTCTTGGTAAAAAGCACCATGATTTACCCAGTTGACCAAACGGGAGATTAAGGGATAATCCTAGGTTCCATTCTGCTCCAGTCTTCACACCCAAGCACAATGTCATCCCCCTCCTTATTATCTCTTTAAGGTACTTCCCCTGTGTCATTCCAGCCTAGTATCTTTCTCCTGGAAAGCTGTGGCACCTCCTACCCATGCCCCACAGACTGTCAGATCAGAGGAGCCAGGGGAAACAGACCCCAACATCACTCCCTTGTCCGAAACTCACCTCAGTTCAGCACACCCATCAGAAGAAAGCCCAAACCCCATTTAAAGCCATTCCAATCAGTTTGTCATTGGTATAACTCGACAAAAATAATTTCATGTGTATTTAAAAGAATAAACAGACAAGAATTGGCTAAAGTGTTTTTGAAAAAGAAAAATAACAAGAAAGTGATATGAACTGTTAAGGAATATTACCTAGCCATAGAAATTAAAACAAATTGGAAGGGGTACATATTTTGGAAAAAAAGGTGTTCATGTACCAAATAACTTCTTGTACAATTCAAGAGAGAAACAGGCTGCTCAGCAAATGGTTTTGAGAGAACTAGTTATTGGGAAGATCCCCAAGTTAGATCTTCTCCTCACAATTGTGTACCATAATAAATTACAGATTTAAAAAGTAGTTAAAAATAAAAATAAATAAGACTTCCATATTTCCCATAAGCTTCTTTTTTCAGGTGCAGAGACCAAACCTTCTTTATTTCCTTTTTTAAAAATTAAAAAAAAATTTACTGGGATATAACTGCTTTACAATAGTGTGTTAGTTTCTGCTGTATAATGAAGTGACTCACCCACAGGCATACATATATTATCCCCTCCCTCTTGGAAAGGCCTCCCTCCCATCCCACCCCGTCCTTTATAGTAAACAAGTATTCCTTTTAAAATAAGGGGAAAGAAACAATAAAGATGGAAAAATAGAGGAAGTATTATATAAACTTGAAGGAAAGAGAGGTAAATATTTAATATCAGGTGGGACTCTCTAAGTATAAAAGCAGTGGAAGAAACAGATCAACAAATTTGGTTAATTAAAATTTTCAAATTTTATAACATCAACCCTCCCCGTAAAATTGAAAGTCAAATGCCAAGTGAGAAGAACATTTGTAACAAACAGCAAAGGATAGTTGTCCTTAAGATATTAAAAATACCTTGCAAATTGGGACTTCCCTGGAGGTCCAGTGGTTGACCCTGTGCTTCCAATGCAGGGGCGAGGGTTTAGTCCCTGGCTGGGGAACTAAGATACCACATGCCAGGCAGTGTGGGCCCCCCCCCAAAAAATATTGCAAATCAATAGGGAAAAAAACACTTAAACTGGACTTCTCACCCCAAAGACAAATCAAAATAGAACTATAACTGTGAAATAAATATATGACTGATAATAGTGAAAAAAAAAACCCCATTAACCACAAGGTACCCTGTTTTTGATCTGTTTGGTAAAGAATAATAACATTAGTTATTAATAGTAATGAAAAATGTTGATCAGGGTGCAGGGATGCAGGTTCTTCCAAGCACAGATAGTTTTGAAAAAGGCTCTGGGAACTATGTGGCCAGGGAGGTGGAGGGCAGGGCAGGGGGCGCTTAGACATGTCCACCACCCCTGACTGTCTCATGTCACTCCTTAAAGTCTGGCCTAAAGAACTGATTAGAAATAAAAGACAAAGGCAAGGATGTTTATCACAGCATTCTTTATAGTAGCAAAAATTTGAAGGCAAGCCTAATGTCCACAAGGAGAGAAATTTCTATATCAAATAAGAACTATCATGCCCCCATCAGAAAGATTTTCCTTAAGGTCCAAAAGAAATGCTAAAAAATATGTTTAGTAATCCTATTGTTGGAGGCAGTGTGACACTAATTCTGAGACTGTTCTATGTGTATGTATTGTATGTATGTTCGTATGTGTATCATAGGATAAACAAGTGAATTTGGTGTGTGTTGTTGAGAGGCAGATTTTTCAGCATAAGAAGAAGATCATATGAAATAAATAAACAAACAAAACCAAAATGAATGAACAAACCAAACCAAACAAAAACAAACAATGTAGATACAGAGAAGAGAGTAGTGGCTACCACAGGGTAAGGGAAGGAGGAGGGCACGATGGGTAAAGAGATCAATTGTATGGTGACAATGGTGACTGAATTTTTGGTGGTGAGCACACTTTAGTGTAAACAGAAGTAGAAATATAATGCACAAGAAAATTTATGTAATGTTGTAAATCAATGCTACCTCAATAAAAAATAAATTTAAATACAAACTTTTAGCCCTGAATTTAAACATGTGCTCCGGGTACATTTTATCTCAGAAACAGATAAACATTTTCTAGTTCTTTCCACTGACAAGGCCTAAAAAGAAATGACTAGCCAATAGCTACTCACAACACCCAGATTATGATCTCCATATATTTCCTAATTAAAGGAATATATAAGATGAGTCTGGACATGGTCACAGTAAGATCAAATAAACTATCAGAAACTACAAGGGTCATAACAAAAGGACTCATGACTCAACTTGAAGAGCTTCCCTTTGACTAAAGATAGGGCCACATCAGGCATCAATAAAAATAAGTGCAATGCAGTCATCAAGACAGTATGGTACTGGCACAAAGACAGAAATATAGATCAGTGGAACAGAATAGAAAGCCCAGAGATAAATCCATGAACCTATGGACACCTTATCTTCGACAAAGGAGGCAAGAATATACAATGGAAAAAAGACAACCTCTTTAACAAGTGGTGCTGGGAAAACTGGTCAACCACTTGTAAAAGAATGAAACTAGAACACTTTCTAACACCATACACAAAAATAAACTCAAAATGGATTAAAGATCTAAATGTAAGACCAGAGACTATAAAACTCCTAGAGGAGAACATAGGCAAAACACTCTCCAACATAAATCACAGCAGGATCCTCTATGACCCACCTCCCAGAATACTGGAAATAAAAGCAAAAATAAACAAATGGGACCTAATTAAACTTAAAAACTTTTGCACTACAAAGGAAACTATAAGCAAGGTGAAAAGACAGCCCTCAGATTGGGAGAAAATAATAGCAAACAAAGCAACAGACAAAGGATTAATCTCAAAAATATACAAGCAACTCCTGAAGCTCAATTCCAGAAAAATAAATGACCCAATCAACAAATGGGCCAAAGAACTAAACAGACATTTCTCCAAAGAAGACATACAGATGGCTAACAAACACATGAAAAGATGCTCAACATCACTCATTATCAGAGAAATGCAAATCAAAACCACAATGAGGTACCATTACACGCCAGTCAGGATGGCTGCTATCCAAAAGTCTACAAGCAATAAATGCTGGAGAGGGTGTGGAGAAAAGGGAACCCTCTTACACTGTTGGTGGGAATGAAACTAGTACAGCTGCTATGGAGAACAGTGTGGAGATTTCTTAAACTGGAATTAGAACTGCCATATGACCCAGCAATCCCACTTCTGGGCATACACACCGAGGAAACCAGATCTGAAAGAGACACGTGCACCCCAATGTTCATTGCAGCACTGTTTATAAGAGCCAGGACATGGAAGCAACTTAGATGCCCATCAGCAGACCAATGGATAAGGAAGCTGTGGTACATATACACCATGGAATATTACTCAGCCATTAAAAAGAATTCATTTGAATCAGTTCTAATGAGATGGATGAAACTGGAGCCCAGCATACAGAGTGAAGTAAGCCAGAAAGATAAAGACCAATACAGTATACTAACGCATATATATGGAATTTAGAAAGATGGTAACGACAGCTCTATGTGCAAAACAGAAAAAGAGACACAGATGTACAGAACAGACTTTTGGACTCTGTGGGAAAAGGCGAGGGAGGGATGTTTCGCGAGAACAGCATCAAAACATGTATATTATCTAGGGTGAAACAGATCACCAGCCCAGGCTGGATGCATGAGACAAGTGCTCAGGCCTGGTGCACTGGGAAGACCCAGAGGAATCAGGTGGAGAGGGAGGTGGGAGGGGGGATCGGGATGGGGAATACATGTAAATCCATGGCTGATTCATGTCAATGTATGACAAAAACCACTAAAATATATATTAAAAAAAATAGAATAATAGGCTGAGTTTTTTAGTGCAAAAAAAAAAAAAGTGCAATGGATTAAAATACATTAAATATGCTTGAGTGCATGTGGTCATATTGGACTGAAAATAAAATTCAGTGGTCACTTTCGGAGGGCACTAGGGAACCAACTCAATATTATGAAAACTGGTAAGCAACTGGGAAAAAATAAAACATCCTGTTGTTCTTAAGTGAACTCTACCACAGTGTAATCAGCAGTTTGTCTTCATAGAAGTATTCTGGATAATAAAGAAAAATAGCAGAATTAGAATATTACCATTTTACATGTCCCTAATAAAATAATGAATCTAGGCAATAATCATCAATGACTATTTACATCACAAAAGAAACACATTCACCCAACGCTTCTTGGTGGGAGCACACATCACCACTTAGTAAGTTATCTTACCCCCAAACAAACCCGAATCCTATCGAGCCTCTAGATCTACTCATCAATTTACAGGAAATACAGGGGCAAAGGAACATTTTAAATGATACTGCAGGAATGCAACCATCAAAA
Organism: Muntiacus reevesi; assembly: GCF_963930625.1. Classification (NCBI taxonomy): domain Eukaryota; kingdom Metazoa; phylum Chordata; class Mammalia; order Artiodactyla; family Cervidae; genus Muntiacus; species Muntiacus reevesi. Next base: position 217,393,524 of record NC_089249.1, read on the forward strand.
TCCTGACAGTGGGAAACTACAGGACAAATGATCAATTCCTTCAATGATAAATTGAAAGGAATAAATGAAAGAGAAGGCAGATCCTATAGACTAAAAGAGACTTAGAGTCATTAACCAATCACAATAGATGAAACTTATTTGGATCCTGAGTCAAACTATTAAAAAACTATGAAACAATTGTGGAAACTTGAACACCAATTGGATATTTAATTGGTTTTAAGCACTTTTAACTTAAGAAATTTTTAGGTATAATGAATAGTATTTTGGTTCTGTTTTTTAAAAATGCCCTTGACTTTTAAATATTTATACCAAGATACCCAGAAAATGATATGATGCCTGCAATTTGCTTCCAAACATCCCAAGTGGTTCATAGGTCTAGATGAAACAAGACTGATTATGATTTGATAATTGCCGAAACCAGCTGATTGGCACCTGGGGGTTCATACTAGTTTCTCTACTTGTGTAAAATGTTTGAAATTTTCTAAAATAAAAGATTTAAGAAACATTTTAAATGAGATTTTTCTCAAAATGATTTAGTGACATGGAGAAATGCTCATGATATGGCAATGATGGACAAATCTACAGAACTAACAGTGTTGTCACACATAAAGAATTCGGAAGCAAGAAGAAAAAAATTCAACATAAAGTTAATAACAAGCCTTCTCTCTTTATAGTGATATAATGGGTGGTTTTTACTTCCTTATATTTTCAGTTTTCTGCAGTCAGGAGGCCTTCCTTTATAATTATAGAAATATATTTTTAAAAGCATTTAACTTGGAATTTATCTGGGAAAGCAAATTTATTATGTTCATAGGGTGTTTATTTCTGCTTTGGCCTAACCAATCCCAACAGTCTCTGGAACTGCCATGAACCCAGAGATTTTTTTCTGTGCAGAGAGAGAATCCCAGACTTAATAACATAAACATTGTACAGCAGACCTAATACAGAAGCACCTTTCTCAGGCTGAGAAGGTTTTACAGAGCCCACAATTTTTTACATCAAGGGAAAACTAGCCAAGCAGAAAAAAATCCTTTACAAAGATGAGCATAGCAGCGCCCCTCCCAGCAGGGGAGAGCTGGCCCCAGCCCGGGGCCCAGCAGGGCCCTGCCGCCCACAGGGACAGAACCGCACCAGGCGGTAGGTCCATGCTAACACGCACAAAACCTGTAAGGAAAGTTCTGTTCAATGAAAAAAACAAACTCTAATAACCTGCTAATTCCAAGGAGAAAACATAATTTAAGGCATCAGAAGAGGCTCTGTGAGAGGGTGACACAGTAAAGGATGTTCATTGTGTGTGGCCAATCTCCCCACTTGAAGATTCAAAATGTTGCAAAAGCCTAGTTTCCAAAATGCTCTGCCATCTAGTCTAACAAATATCTACCCCCTACCTAGCTGCCTTGTGTTCCAATGGAAATAAGACATATCCATAAAACCCATTTTCTTTTTCTGGCCTTATACTTGCTCGCCTGGGAAAAATTTTTTTGTCCTTCACATTTTAAAAAAGGTCTTACATTGATTGACTTGCGGATATTAAAGAATCCTTGCATTCCTGGGATAAAGCCCACTTGGTCATGGTGTATGATTTTTTTAATATGTTGTTGGATTCTGTTTGCTAGAATTTTGTTAAGAATTTTTGCATCTATGTTCATCAGTGATATTGGCCTGTAGCTTTCTTTTTTTGTGGCATCTTTGTCTGGTTTTGGAATTAGGGTGATGGTGGCCTCATAGAATGAGTTTGGAAGCTTACCTTCTGCAATTTTCTGGAAGAGTTTGAGTAAGATAGGTGTTAGCTCTTCTCTAAATTTTTGGTAGAATTCAGCTGTGAAGCCATCTGGTCCTGGGCTTTTGTTTCCTGGAAGATTTTTGATTACAGTTTCGATTTCCTTGCTTGTGATGGTTCTGTTAAGATCTTCTATTTCTTCCTGGTTCAGTTTTGGAAAGTTATACTTTTCTAAGAATTTGTCCATTTCATTCAAGTTGTCCATTTTATTGGCATAGAGCTGCTGGTAGTAGTCTCTTATGATCCTTTGTATTTCAGTGTTGTCTGTTGTGATCTCACCCTTTTCATTTCTTACTTTGTTAATTTGGTTCTTCTCTCTTTGTTTCTTAATGAGTCTTGCTAATGGTTTGTCAATTTTGTTTATTTTTTCAAAAAACCAGCTTTTAGCTTTGTTGATTTTTGCTACGGTCTCTTTAGTTTCTTTTGCATTTATTTCTGCCCTAATTTTTAAGATTTCTTTCCTTCTGCTGACCCTGGGGTTCTTCATTTCTTCCTTCTCTAACTGCTTTAGGTGTAGAGTTAGGTTATTTATTTGGCTTTTTTCTTGTTTCTTGATGTAAGCCTGTAATGCTATGAACCTTCCCCTTAGCACTGCTTTCACAGTGTCCCATAGGTTTTGGGTTGTTGTGTTTTCATTTTCATTCATTTCTATACATATTTTGATTTCTTTTTTGATTTCTTCTATAATTTGTTGGTTATTCAGAAGCGTGTTATTTAGCCTCCATATGTTTGAATTTTTAACAATTTTTTTCCTGGAATTGAGATCTAATCTTACTGCACTGTGATCAGAAAAGATGACTGGAATGATTTCAATTTTTCTGAATTTTCCAAGACCAGATTTATGGCCCAGGATGTGATCTATTCTGGAGAAGGTTCCGTGTGCACTTGAGAAAAAGGTGAAATTGATTGTTTTGGGGTGAAATGTCCTATAGATATCAATTAGGTCTAGCTGGTCCATTGTATCATTTAAGGTTTGTGTTTCCTTGTTGATTTTCTGTTTAGTTGATCTATCCATAGTTGTGAGTGGGGTGTTAAAGTCTCCCACTATTATTGTGTTGCTATTAATTTCCTCTTTCATACTCATTAGCGTTTGCTCTCTGACATAAATCTCAGCAGGATCCTCTATGACCCACCTCCCAGAATATTGGAAATAAAAGCAAAACTAAACAAATGGGACCTAATGAAACTTAAAAGCTTTTGCACTACAAAGGAAACTATAAGTAAGGTGAAAAGACAGCCTCAGATTGGGAGAAAATAATAGCAAATGAAGAAACAGACAAAGGATTAATCTCAAAAATATACAAGCAACTCCTGAAGCTCAATTCCAGAAAAATAAATGACCCAATCAACAAATGGGCCAAAGAACTAAACAGACATTTCTCCAAAGAAGACATACAGATGGCTAACAAACACATGAAAAGATGCTCAACATCACTCATTATTAGAGAAATGCAAATCAAAACCACAATGAGATACCATTACACGCCAGTCAGGATGGCTGCTATCCAAAAGTCTACAAGCAATAAATGCTGGAGAGGGTGTGGAGAAAAGGGAACCCTCTTACACTGTTGGTGGGAATGCAAACTAGTACAGCCACTATGGAAAACAGTGTGGAGATTTCTTAAAAAACTGGAAATAGAACTGCCATATGACCCAGCAATCCCACTTCTGGGCATACACACCGAGGAAACCAGATCTGAAAGAGACACGTGCACCCCAATGTTCATCGCAGCACTGTTTATAATAGCCAGGACATGGAAGCAGCCTAGATGTCCATCCGCAGATGAATGGATAAGGAAGCTGTGGTACATATACACCATGGAATATTACTCAGCCGTTAAAAAGAATTCATTTGAATCAGTTCTAATGAGATGGACGAAACTGGAGCCCATTATACAGAGTGAAGTAAGCCAGAAAGATAAAGAACATTACAGCATACTAACACATATATACGGAATTTAGAAAGATGGTAACGATAACCCTATATGCAAAACAGAAAAAGAAACACAGAAGTACAGAACAGACTTTTGAACTCCGTGGGAGAAGGTGAGGGTGGGATGTTTCAAAAGAACAGCATGTATATTATCTATGGTGAATCAGATCACTAGCCCAGGTGGGATGCATGAGACGAGTGCTCGGGTCTGGTGCACTGGGAGGACCCAGAGGAGTCGGGTGGAGAGGGAGGTGGGAGGGGGGATCGGGATGGGGAATACGTGTAACTCAATGGCTGATTTGTGTCAATGTATGACAAAACCCACTGAAATGTTGTGAAGTAATTGGCCTCCAACTAATAAAATAAAATTAAAAAAGGTCTTATCAGCTTTACCAGCTATATGTGTTTAGGACCTATGGGGGAAGAAAAGTAAATCCCAGACCTTGTGGGTATGTTTGCAGTCCACTGGCACTGGAGACAGATACACAAGAGCTCTTGGAATCCTTCCCTCTAATTTGGGATATTTGAGTTTTTGGGGGCCTGTGGGTGGGACATCTCCGTTCATACCAGCACTTTTTTTTTTTTAAAACTTCAGGAAATAAACAGGAGGAATTCTCATGGGAAAGTCCGGATGGTATCACCTTTAAGAGAGCCCTTCTTTAACGAAGGCTGGCAAGCAGAAACAAGCCACTTCACCGTCTTGGCAGCAGGGCCGGGTACCTTCTGTGTGACTGTGCAGGGTGGGAACTGGCTGCAGCCCAGAGCTGAATTCCTGGTGCTGCCTTGCCCCTAGGGGGCCGGTCACTTTCCCTGCCACTACAACCTAAAGGACCCTCCAGAGAGGTGCAGCGTGGTCACTGTTGAGAAATGGGCAGGCCATCTCCTGGTCACCTCTCCTGACTGTAATGGCTTTACACCACAAGGGGCAGCAGTGGCAAAGCTCCCAGGGCAGAGAAGAGGGTCTGGGTGGAAGGGGCCAAGGGGCAAGCCACAACTCTGGGCCTCTTGCTTTCCCCAGCCGGGCTCTAGCAGGCACTGGGCCTGGATTCCACCCAGGGAAGGGGCTGTTTGGCGGCAAGGTGAATGAGTACTGCTCTCTGGAAAAACAGAAGCAACTTTTACTAGCTCGGACAACTGTGGGAATGCTTTGGGATATTTTAAACCATTTCTCTACTTTGGAGACACCTGAGTAGCCACCTGCAAAAGTTTATACAGAGGTGCCCCATCCAGAAATTTCTTCAAGCTCGGGCAATTTGCTCCACCACTTTGGTAACTTGAGGAAGGCAATGCTATTTTCCTCATAGGCAGTTTGTGAGAGGAAGCAATAAGGGTATGAGTGTGAAGCAGTCTCCGCAACCACCACACTGTGTGGTCTCAATAAGCACTAGGGATATTTGCTGTCCGTATTTTTTCCTATTCAGGATAACAGGAATGCAAACTAGAAAACACACAGAGAGAATTCTAAACCAGTCAAGGCAGGACTTCAGGAGAAACCTCAGGGGGAGATATGGACAAGTTATATTTGAAAGAAACTTTCAGTGCTTTGTGATGACCTAGCGCTGCGGGAGGCTCAACAGGGAGGGGATACATTTGCACTTATTGGTGTTCAACGTCTTTGAACAGCGGAAACTAACTCAATATTGTAATGCAATTATCCTCCAGTTAAAAAGAAAGAAAAAGTTGCTCCAAAAGTTCCTGCCTAAGCAATCAGACACAGTCCTACAAATTGAGTTTTGAATGGGTGAGTTTGCTCAGCACTATATTCCTGGCACCTAGCATAGCTCCAGGAACATAGTAGGAGCTTATTCAACATTATGGAAGGAATTATGATAAAAGCAATCATCTATCCAACACTTGCTCTCTGCCAGGCACGGTAAACATTTCCACATAATTTAACTCTCCTTTTATTACTACCATTTCACAGATGGCATTGGGTCTCCAGGAGGTTAAGTCAGAGGTTTCCCCCCTCAGCAATCAGGTCCAATCCCCAGCAAAGCTTTTAAACAAAAGCAGCTGAGGCATTTACCCGGGTCAGTAATGAAAATTCAACATTCTTCTGTCATTGATATAACTTACAGGGAGTTTTTCATATTGATTCCTTTTATCTTTTCATTTGAGGGTAAGATAAACCTGTATGCATTTAACTTATTTCAGCCATTTAAAGACATAGAGAACAAAAGAGAAGAATCTGTATTAAATCAGGCACAATAAGAGGAAACATTTTTAACAAAATATTATGTTAAGAACTTTAGGCTTCTATAAATCATCCCCATCGAGCTCTGAAATCCCTAAATTACTATTGTTGTGCTATTCAATATCCCCCATCCATAACAGCTGATGAAAACATAAAACCAAGCCAAACACAAAGTTGGAAAATTTTTTAACTTAATTTTGACTCTGCCTTACTGGAACAACAAAAACAAAAATCAAAACCTTGCAGGATTTAACAAATTTAACTACAAATTACTCGTCAGATCCTTTCAACAATTAAATGCTTATATAAAAAGAATGGTTCCCAAATCAAATTTCCCAGATTTTTCATTAACAAACATCCCCATGGATCCCTCTTCATAACTAGAGCCAAAATGGAAATTGGTGTGAAAATTAGTGAACATTTATGAACAGTAGACAACTGCAGAAAAAGGAGAGAAAAAGGAAGGAGCATTTGCTATTTATTTGGAATAACTAGCAAAGTAGAACCAGCTGAAGGCTAGTCCCAAATACCTTGCCCAAATGCTAGGGAGGATGAAATGTTCAAAAGGCCTAGCAAGTGGATGGTTAGGTGCAATTTCATGACTCACTGCACAGCTAAATAAAGGGAAATATTTTTTTAAGTGTAATTGAACTTTAGCCGCTCTGATGGGCTGTTTTGCTGTGGGATTCCAGTGATTTTGAGAGCCACACACCTTTTAGTCACGACAAGGATTTTTTTTACAGCAGGCTAGGTAACATGTGAGGGAAAGACAGATTTCTTTCTGTACCACCGAAGAATAAACAAACATTCTGAATTCTAAGTGTTTTTTAAAAACTCTGCTATTCGTTAAATGTGTACAGATGAGTTTATTTTCTCACAGAGCCCAAGATGTCCATGGATTTGGCTTTCTTTTCCTGAACTGTTGCCGGAGGCTGAGTAAAACTGCTATTGTGTTTGGAAAGAGGCAGCAGAAACAAGAAAGGAAAAAAGTCAGGAAAAGAGGGGGTGGAATAACACTAATGAACATGTCCTGAGAGCTTGCTGCTGCCTGCTGTTATCAGTGCTTTGCAAACGTTCCCTGAGACAGTGCCCTCTGAGGTCAGTTTCTCTGTTTCACAGATGAAGAAACAGGTAAGAGAAGACATGAACTCCTCTGTGCGTTAGTCGCTCAGTCATGTCTGACTCTTTGTGACCCCATGGGCTGCAGCCCGCCAGGCTTCTCTGTCCATGGGGATTCTCTATGCAAGAATAGTAAGCCAGGAAGATAAAGACCATTACAGCATACTAACGCATATATATGGAATTTAGAAAGATGGTAACGATAACCCTATATGCAAAACAGAAAAAGAGACACAGATGTACAGAACAGAATTTTGGACTCTGTGGGAGAAGGCGAGGGTGGGATGTTTTGAGAGAACAGCATCGAAACATGTATATTATCTAGGGTGAAACAGATCACCAGCCCAGGTTGGATGCATGAGACAAGTGCTCGGGCCTGGTGCACTGGGAAGACCCAGAGCGATGGGATGGAGAGGGAGGCGGGATGGGGGATCGGAATGGGGAATACATGTAAATCCATGGCTGATTCATGTCAATGTATGACAAAAACCACTACAATATTGTAAAGTAATTAGCCTCCAACTAATAAAAATAAATGAAAGAAAAAAAAAAAAGAATACTGGAGCGGGTAGCCATTCTCTTCTCTACGGGATGAATTCCTATAAGGTTCCACAGCTAAACAGTGAGCGGTGAGTGCCTTGGAGCACTTGCCCAGAGATGCTTCCCAAATGCACACAGCTACCCCCAACCCCTACTGTCGTGTAAACACAGAGGGTCTGGATGAGAACAGACATTTCGTTTATAAACAAGGAAGAGCTCAAACATCTGGTCCTTCCCGTGCGGCCTTGGACACTGTGCAGGTACGGGCCCTTTGGCCTGCCTGGGCCACGTGGCATAAATAGCAGGAGGCCTCGCTCTTTGGGAAACCAGCCTGGTTATGGAGAGGTCAGGGAGAGAAGCATGTCTCTAGTTGCACAGGGTTTCCAACAATTGGCCTGGGCAAGGCTGCAGGCTGAGGAGCTGAAAGTGACATCCCAGTCTAAGGGCATCGATTAACAAATCATGTTCAAGTATCCCCCCATCTTCTATTGTGGGAACATAAACATAACATAAAATTGACCATCTTAACCATTTTAAGTGCACAGCTCCGCGGCACTGGGTACATTTACACTGTTTTGCAACCCTCACCACCATCCATCTCCAGAACTTTTTCATCACCCCGAAGTGAAACTCCTTACCCATTAAGCAATAACTCCCTTTTGCCCCTCCCCTAGCCCCTGGGAACCACCATTCTACTTTTTGTCTTTTTGTCTCTATGAGTCTGACAACCCCAGGTACCTCATATAAGTGGGATTATATGATACCAGTTTTTTGGTGACTGGTTTATTTCACTTAACACGCTGTCCTGTAGGTTTATCTGTGTTGTAGAATGTGTTAGAATTTCCTTCTTTTTAAGGCTGAACAATATTCCACTGTGGGCTTCCCCGATGGCTCAGCAATAAAGAATCTGCCTGCAATGCAGGAAATGCAGGAGACATGAGTTTGATCCCTGGGTGGGGAAGATCCATAGAGGAGGCAATGGCAACCCACTCCAGTATTCTTGCCTGGGAATTTCCATGGACAGAGGAGCCTAGCAGGCTACAGTCCATGGGGTTGCAAAGAGTCAGACACGAGTGAGCACACACACACAACCCTCCATTGTCTGCACAGACCGTATTTTGTTTATCCATTCATTCACCGAGGAACACTGGGTTGCTTCCATGTTCATGTGTTCTTTTCAGAAGTAGTATCTTCTCAGTGTAATGTGTGATTACACCACATCACTAGTTACAAGGCACTGTCCCTCCTGGGTTATATGTGAAGACTTTGGTTGCCACTCAGCCTTAACTGTGGAAAAGCGGGAGCACCAGCTGTGCTGCTAGAGCCTCCCACTTATTAAAGGACATAGCAAATGGAATTTTTAAGGGAAATCTCCCATATTTTTAAATTGTTACTTCCAATGCTTTGAAACACCATGTCCTGTAGATCCCCCATGTGACCAAGACATTATAGCAACTCTGTGCAGCAAATTTTATAGACGAGGAAGCATAGCTCAGAGAGGTTAAGAGAACAGGCCAAGGTCACACAGCAGCACCAGTACATGAGGAAAAGTCTTCAGCTCTAAGCTCAATCTCCTTCCAAAACACCATGTGTTGCATTTCCCCTGTGAAAATGCTTCATAAATGACAGTGTGGGCCACATATTTAATGCATTATTGTTAACATGAGTGAAGAAGTAACTCTGAATAGAGTCCTAAACGTTAATGAGATTTGGAAAGAATATCCAAAGCCCGGACACAGGTTGTATGGAGTGCATCTGACCTCCTGGTGGCAAAAGAAAACATCGCTTCTTTCCAATAGCCAGGACATGGAAATGCCCATCAACATGAGGAATGGACAAAGACGATGTGGTGCATATATACAATGGAATATTACTTAGCCATAAAAAAAGACCAAATAGCACCATTTGCAGCAACAGGGATGGGCCTAGAGATCTTCATACTGAGTGAAATGTCAGACACAGAAACACAAATATCATGTGATATAGCTTATATTTTGAATCTAAAAATAGGGTACAAATGAACTTATTTACAAAACAGAAGTACAGTCATGGATGTAGACAACAAACCTATGGTCACCAGGGGATAAGAAAGGGGAACAGAATAAACTGTGAGACTTGGATTGACTTAAATACAATGTGCTCAGTCACTCGGCTGTGTCCGACTCTTTGCGATCCCATGGACTGTAGCCTGCCAGGCTCCTCTGTCCATGGAATTCTCCAGGCAAGAATACTGGAGTGGGTTGCCATTTCCTCCTTCAGGGGATCTTCCTGACCCAGGGATTGAACCCACGTCTCTTGGGTCTCTGCCTGCAATGGCAGGTGGATTCTTTACCCATTAATGCCACCTGGAAAGCCCATATATATACACTACTCTGTATAAAACAGATAACTAATAAGAACCTACTGTATAGCACAGGGAACTCTACTCAATATTCTGTAATGGCCTATACGGGGAAAGAATCTTTAAAAAAAAAAAAGAGTGAATATATGTAAACGCATAACTGATTCACTTAGCTTTCCACCTGAAACTAACACAACATTGTAAATCAACTACACTCCAATAAAAATGAAAAGAAAACACTACTTCCACCTTTACGACCTTGCACAATGTGTACCTTGAATCCATCAGGAAACAAGCATTGCCTTCTGTTAATCAGGACCCTGATAGGCGGCAGGCTTCTGAGGAGACTGGCCTTCAGAAATCCTGCTGAGAGCGCTGGGACTCACACGATTCAGGTCCTGGGAACACCAGGCTCTCATTAATCCTTGGGGCCCAGGGGCCAGAAATTCTCTAGCTTGACCCCACTTCCTAAAACCCCAGATGACAGGGCCCTTCTCGTGCAAGAAGGGGTTAAACAATGCATCTGTTTTCTCTCTTAAAAGGTCAGGAACCCAGGCACAGGTTTAAAAGCATTCTTCACACAGCTGCAGATAACCCCCGACACCGGGCTCCTAGCAAGCCTGCTGTGTAGCAGGGCCGAGCCCGAGAAGAGGCCTGCTTTGGCCTGGGTGTGCCTTCTGGACCCTGTAGCATATTCTCACAGGTTCTGAGCCCCTTAACGCTGGGGACACAGCAGTGAACAAAACCGCAGGGAGTCTTGCCCTCCTGGAGTCCACATTCTCACAGGAAATGGGTGGAAGAGGGCAATGTGACAACATCGAACATTTATCTAGGGAGTGTTACGAGGGATTTGGAGTGTTGAAAGTAGGGAGACCTGTGATAGTAAATATATTTTTAAAGCCACATTTTGTAGATATAAATGATATACAAAAAGCTGTGTATATTTAACGTGTAAATTGATTTTGGAGGTGAGCGTATGTAGGGCTTTCCTGGTGGCTCAGACAGTAGAGAATCTGCCTTCAGTGCAGGAGACTCAGGTTCGATCCCTGGGTCGGGAAGATCCTCTGGAGAAGGGAATGACAACCCACTTCAGTATTCTTGCCTGGAGAATCTCCAAGGACAGAGGAGCCTGGTGGGCTACAGTCCATGGGGTCGCAAAGAGTCAGACACGACTGAGTGACTATCACTTACACATCTGTGAAACCACCACAACTATGCCAAAAGAAGATGCGACACCTCCAAAAGTCTCCTCTTGCTCTCTTTACTATTAGTGTGTGAGAGATAAGGACACTAAACACATGATCTACCTACTTAGCACAATTACAGTATACCACATGGTACTGTGAGCTACAGGCACTGTGTGGGGTAGTAGATCTCCAGAACTTACTTAGCTTGCATAACTGTAAGTTACCTTGTATAACTGTAACTTCACACTTTTCGGCCATCACCTCCTCATTTCCCCCTCCTTCTAGCCCCTGCCAACCACTCTGTGCTTTGATGAGCTTGACTATTTTAGATTCCTAATACAAATGGGATCACGTAGGATTTGTCCCCCTGTGTGATATTAAATATTAACCAGTGACTAACATGGGTACCGTGGTGACCTTGGAAACACTCCAGCTTTCTGATCAACTCTAGACAGACCTTCATGTGCAAGGCACACTTCAAAAAACGAAACATCAGAATCTTGGAGAAAGGCTCTTACAAGTCCACACCAACCCACTTCTCAGGCCTCCCAGTTGCTCCACTGTGGACCCTATCTCAATAAAAGATGAAACTCATCTGCCTTCCAAGCGATGAGTTTCAAGCCATGAAGTCACTACCGTCATCAACTGTCCCCAAGGGCTGCCTGGCCCTCCTTCTAAACTCCTCTCCATCTCTTCTCTTGCTTGCCTGTGTCCACATTTCTAAAATAGAACATGAATGGCTTCCCTGGTGGTTCAAATGGTAAAGAGCCTGCCTGTAATGCAGAAGACCTGGGTTCAATCCCAGATTGGGAAGATCCCCTGGAGAAGGGAATAGCAGCCCACTCCCGTATTCTTGCCTAGAGAATTCCATGGACAGAGGAGCCTGGAGGGCTACAGTCCACGGGGCTGCAAAGAGTCAGACATGATTGAGCAACTAAATAGAATATGACTAGGACACGTGGGCTGCTGTGGAGGTGAGATAAGCAGACACGTCAGTATGCTGGCTGTTAGTGGGAGGAGGAGCAGTTGTTGCAGTAGCTTGCTTTTTAAAGCTGAGTTTTTTTCTTTTTCTATAGCTGCCACCAAAGAAAGAGCTGATCTTTCTTTGTGTGATCACTCTGAGCATCCCAGTACTTTCAAACACAGCTGCGGAAAACCAAGACTGGCCAGGGTATGCCAGGCTTCGTGCTTTCCAGGGACCTCTGGCATGATGAGGCCACACCCTTGTCCCTGGCCCAGATGTCAGGAGCCCCTTGTTCTGGATCCTGCCACAGTCCAATGGCACTTCGCTGTTTCCTGGGTCCTTGCAGCTGGGAGTGGTGACACTGCACCTGCTGCCTCTTGGCCACACTGGAAAAAGTCAGAGCCACCATTATCATTCATTTGGAATTGAGTGTGTGTCTGTATGGAGTCCATAACAATTTCTGCTACCTGAGAGGATTCGCCAGAGCAGCTGTAACCCCACTAGCCGAGGCCAGGTATGGTGCAGCGTTGTTGGAAGGTTAGCTGATAACACAGCTCCCGGAGGCCGGGGAGCAGGATGAACAAGGGTGGGAATCGGAGGAAGGCAGAGTGGGTCCCTTTTCTAGCTGCACGACAGTGTGGCAAGCTAGCCTCAGCTTTCCCAGCTGTAAAATGGGGATAACATTCCCTCCATCAGGGGCTTATTCAGAAGAAAAATTTAAAAATACACACAAAATATATCTATAAAACAGAAAATGGCATAGGAACATACTACTGTTGTTACTATAAGATTAAGTAGAAGAAGTGCACAAAAAGGTGAGTTAAGACACAAGGACTAAAGGACTAAAGTCATCCTGATTTGGAGACTGAGCTGGAGTCCTTTCCTTGAGTTTCAGTTACCTCACTCTCACAGGGAACTCCTTATTCCCTTCCTAAACTGATGTCTTCAGAGTCACGAACAGGGATTTCTGTTGCCTGGACCATGAGAGTCTTTGGGAAAAAGAGAGAGGTCTGGGAATGCTGATCTCACCTTACAGAAACACAGGGGTCTGACAGGTCCCTGTTCCTACAAGGAGACCCTTCCACCCCTGTCAGCCGGGAGTCTTGAAGTGACAAACACTCTCTTATGTCTGCTCTGGGCTGGCTCAGATTTGGGTCTGGGGACCCAGTGATGGCCCTGCCACGTTCCCTGTCTTAGGAAGTGTATTCTTTACACCTGCAAAGACTGAAGTTCCATATAGTGTGGCATGTGCCATGAACATCGGCTGCTATTTGCACTGTCTTGTTTGTAGGGAGGGTAGGACATCAGGGAAAACTACAGAGGAAAGAGGTTACCTTTGAGCAAGCACTAGGAGGAGATATAGAAACTCCCTAGGGTGCCCCCCACTCTGCAACCCCCCATTCCTGCCAGAGTTACAAGCTTCTTCTATTACTGATTTAATATTTCTCTTTAATCTGATACATGCTTTTTTTTCCCCACTCAAAAATATTTTAAAAGTAAATGTTATATACTACAGTAAATAGAAAACCAGTTCCATTTGCCAAAATAAGAGAGAAACCCTAAAAGTAAATACAAGGAAAGGAAGTTATTAAATTATAACCAGACACTGCAGCTTTCTGGAGTCTCAGAGTCTGAGGCCCATGCTCTTCATTTGGGACAAAAGGGAACCAGTGAGAGCTCAAGAGGTGTCAAGGATACACCAGCACCAATGAGACTTTCTCCTCAACATCCTCTAGAAAGAAGCAGAACAGGGCAACATTCTCCAAAGTAAGATGATGTTACCTAACGCCCTGTGTGTGCATCCCATCACATCCTCTCCCGGGAGTGCATGACCCTTGTTTTGGGAGAAGTTGCTGTAGCTGGCAAAGGTGGGGGCCTGCAGGAGTGACTGTGTGTTTTTGGGGGAAATGGACAGAGCTCAAGGGGTAAGGGGGAAACTGCTGCAGATGATGGTGAGTGCAAGGATACCAAAGACAACCGCAACTCCCCTTTACCGAAGGCTTCCTGGGGGTCAGGCACTGCCCTCAGGACTTGAGAGCATCATCTCACTTTAATCCTTTCCTGGCCTCAACAGCAAGAGACAAGGTGGGAGAGGAATAGTATTACCTGACTGTGACAGACCTTGCAGTTCTTGGCCTCAAGCTTCAAAGACTGTTTCCCACGCTGCCCCCCTCCTCTGTGAAAGCCTCCAAAACTCTCCTTGAACTTGATTCACCTCATGCACCATACCCCTACCACTGCTGACTCCCTGAGTTGGGCAGCTGGGGTGGCCAGCAGGACCAGATGAGGCGGAGATGCTGACTGTGGGGCTGGGCGCAGAGGTAAGAGCTTATCAGCGCCCATGCTCAACCCCCTCAGGTCTCCATGCTCCTCTGCAGCCCAGACAGACCTGACCCCTCTGCCTGGGAGGCAGCTCAGAGGGAAGGGCAGGGGTAGTGGAGCCTACAGTACCCATTCAAGGTGTGCCTGGGGACAGGACCTGATGTTTAATTTATAAATTTCCAACTTAAAAAACATTGTTATCATGGTAAAAATATACAGAACATAAAATTTACCATTCTAACCATTATTAAGCGCAGTTTGATGATGTTAAGTATATTTATATTGTTGGGCAACTATCACCAGCATCTTGAATCTTTTCATCTTGCAAAACTGAAACTCTGTCCCCATTAAACAGTAACTCCCCTTTCTCTCTCCACTCCCACCCCTGGCAACCTCATTCTACTTTCTGTCTCTTTTAATTTGACTACTCCAGGGACCTCACATAAGTGGACTCATACAATGCTTGTCCTTTTGTGACCAGCTTATTTAACTTAAGGTAATGTCTTCAAGGTTTATCCATGTTGTGGCATATGCTGAAGTTTCCTTCCTGTTTTAAGGTTAAATATTTTACATTGTATGAATAGATCACCTTTTGCTTATCCACTCATCCCTCAATGGACACGGGTTGTTTCCACCTTTTGGCTGTTGTGAATAACGCTGCTATGAGTATGGGTGTACAAGCATCTGTTTGAGTTCCTACTTTTAAGTCCTTTGAGCATATGCCCAGAAGCGAATACATTCTCAGCTTAAACATGATCAGAAAGGCCCTTGTTATCTTTGGGACACTGCTCAGGAGCAGGCTCCCTCCATTCTGCCCATCCCTCTTTGATTCCAGCCTAGTCTGCCTGGGCAGTATTCATGCCTTTCTCTGAGATCTTGTTTCATAAGCCCTATCACATTCTACACATTCAATACATTCTATACATACATTCTGAAGGAGCATCAGTTCCAGGAATAGGAAATGGGACACTCGGTACTCCAGATCCTGGAGAAAGGCTCCAGTTAGCTCCATGCCCCTGAGGGAGGAGAGTGAGAGGCAGGTAGCTGGGATTCACGATTGTGTCTGTCAGCATCTCTAATAGACCTGGAGTAGCCTGTCATCTGCTGCCCTCTTCAGAGAGCCCCTGCTTGTCAACATGGCAGTCAAGATGCCCACTCAAGCAGTCTCCTAGCCACACTGGTGGAAACTGGTGATAAGCAGACTGGGTCACGGAAGAGAGGGCATGTTCCCTCCTGGAAGTTCTAGGATGGACAGGGCCTTCCAGTCCTAAAAGCAAGGATGGGCCACCAGCATTTCGTCCTCCCAGCCCCTTATGCAGAGGTCCAAATGGGGCTTTCATCACACTAACATGGTTTTATTTTTCTTAGGCATCTCCTCTCACTGGCCTTTCTGATAGCAATCACCATAATAAGGGCCATTCATTTAAAAATGTCCCCCGCCCCCACCTCGCCCAGTTTGTGTAATAGGGCAAGTGTTTACTCCAAGCAGCTGAACTACTCTGAAACTTACCCTTCACATGCCAAAGACTTCAACCCCTCCACTTCAAGAGACTGGAGGTTTGGCATGGGACATCTGCCTGACAAACACACAGCAGTTGTCAGGCCACACTCATAAATTAACAGGAAGTCTTGGTTGATCAGGGCTTCCCAGGTGGTGCTAGTGGTAGAGAACCTGCCTGCCAATGCAGATGTAAAAGGTGCAGGTTTGATCCCTGGGTAGGGAAGATCCCTCAGAAGAGGGCATGGTACCCACTGCAGTATTCTTGCCTGGAGAATCCCATGGACAGAGGATCCTGGTGGGCTACAGTCCATGAGGTTGCAATAAGTCGGACACGACTGAAGTGACTTAGCATGCATGCATATTCGGTTGACCAACTGCTGGCTCAGCCCTTCCTCAGTCCTCTCTTCAGAACCGTGGCTTGCTTTGAGCTGACAATCCAGGCTTTCACAATCCTTCCTCCTCTAGCGCAGCTATTTTGGACCTCTTAGCTAGCTCTTGGACCTCTTACCAGCTCTTACCTAGCCTCACCCTCTCTGTTTCTGCATCCTTCTTTAGCCAGGAGCCAGTGTTCACGGGCCAGCCAAGAGGGCTTGGGCTCCTGTGATTATGGATCCCTGCAAAGCCAGCCCATTAATTAGTACTGTCTTCCTGACTCTAGAGCCTGCCTAGAAGAATCATGCAAAACCACAGAGCTGGGCAGCCCCACCCCCACCCCCCACCCTGTGCCCAGGCCATCAAGGCTCCAGCTTCCCACCCAGAGCCAGAATCGGGAAGTCAGAGCAAGCCCAGAGTATGGAACAGCAGGGGACGCTGGGGGAAGGATGGGGAAGGTCTAAATCTAAGCTCACTGATAGACCAGAGGGGAAAAAAGAACATGGAGAAGCAAGACAGGGAGGAGGATAGACACCGCAATGTGGATCAAAGACAAGGTCTGGCTCATGCTACAGAACCACCCCACTTGGCAGAAAATCCAGAAATGTCCCCAGTGTTCCTGGGTACCTACTGCCTGGAATAATCTGGATTCTCACAGAATTCTCACTGAAAGAAAGTGGTTCTTCCCTCAGAACACTGGACCTAGACACCCCCATTCTAAGGAGCTGACCCTCTGCTCTGGGACCTCCTGGAGCAGCTGCCCAATCCAAAAACCCATCTAGGAGAAGCCAGTCTGAGGTCTGCAGTCAATGCCTGGGAAAGCCCAGGAGCCCCTCCTCACACCCCCAAAGCCTGTAGTTCCATTCATTCCCAGCTGCACCATGCTGCAGCTGTCCCCACATCTTCCTTCCACATAGACTTACTTATATTTTTTTGATATTTTATGATGCTGTGACATCTGATGCTTTGCTGAATAGGGAGAGACTACCCCTCTCAGTGTTTGCTAATTCCCAAAGATAGCAAACAGCTTGCCTCCAGCATACTTTTCATATACAAACCAACCAATCTAAAGGCCATACCTCTTACCACCTCTTTTATAGCCTTACACACCAAGCCAATATTTCCCCTGCCCTAAATCACCTCAGGGCCAGGTACTAGAGAGCCAGGATCATCCCTTTAGCCCAGAGCCTGCCAAAATTATTCAAACCAGGCAATCTTAAACTTACTCATCTTGCCTACCCTGAGCACTAACCTAAGAAAGTCTCATTCAATCAATAGTTCTTGGGTGGGGCCTGGGAATTTTTCCTAAATGCTTCATAGATATTTCTGATATACAGCCAGATATGGGATATACATTACAAAATGTAAGGTATTTGTGAATATTAATAACAGTAGCAGCAGTAATAGCTACCATTCACAGAGCAGGTGCTTGTAATGTATAACTCCTAATTTCCACCACAGCCCTTACAGTAAGTGTTATTCTCATCTTATATAGATGGAAAAAATGAGGCTCAGGGTGCTTAACTAACTCATTTGAGGGCACACAGATAGTCAATGGGAGAGCTGCGATTTGGAGTCTGACCCAAAAACTGGTATTGTTTTTCCTGTGCTTTCTGACATTCACCTCTGAACGATCAAGCCTGCAACTGATTAAAAATACCCTTGCCCGTCCCAAAACCTCACTGAGTGGCCCTCTCATGACCCTTACAGTGGTATTCAGCATCCCTTATGGGGTTTTGTTTTATAATTGTTTAAAAAAATAAGTGCCTTGAGAGCTTTGAAAGAAAGATGCTGAACAGCCACACAAGGTTACTTATTCATTTTGCATTTAAATAACTTCATTTCCCTTAACGAGATCTAATCGCTTTTATTTCACTAGCACTTAAAGAAATGATGCTCAGCTTTGATGTGTAGGCACCAGCCCCATCTCACCCCCGGCCAAAGGAAACTGGACCTCAGCAAAAGGACTCGAGTCAGTTCGAGTCAAGAACATGAACTTGCTTTGATAAATTCTTCAGAACTTAGCTTCAGCAAATCCTCAAACTCTGAAATTACATGTGAGATTTTACATGAATGGGCACTTTTGTCTAAGGCCTTAGCTTTCATCAGATTTTCAAAGGAGCCCCCTCAAAAATCAGAATTTTGTTTTAATTTCTTTCCTAATTAACTTTAAGAGTTACTCTTCCTTTTTCTTATTTTCAATGAAACTATGACCTGCTCTAAAAGCAGGCAGTGAAATTTAGTTTATAAAATGTTTATGGTAATATTATAGTAGACTACACAAAAAATAAATTCTAAGTGGTTCTATTCCTTTATCTTATTCATAATAAATTATTGTTTTATTGGATTTCTATCATGTTTTTATTGAAAATATTCTTTTTCTTAAAGATTCAGTATCTTCTCTTCCCCTGTGAGAAGTAAAAAATAAAATATTCATATTGAAACAGATCAATGGAACTTGCCACTGATCTTTCTTAATCTTTCTAACTGTAGAAGAATGTGGCATAGAGAGGATTTATATCATAGATACTATTTTTTTTTAAACTAAATAAGTATTCATCAGTTCACTCAGCACATTTTTATTAAGTTCTGATTTAGGTCCAGAGGGATTCCACTGGGACAAAAGAAAGTCAACTGCTCCCAAGAAACTACATGCCAGTGGGGAATATAGGCTATAAACTATAAACCATAAACTAGATAGAGAGATAGATAGAAAATAATGATGAGCGCTATGTTAGTATCCTGTGGCTGCTGTAACAGATACCCGCAATTTGATGGCTAAAATAACAGAGATTTATTGTCTCAGAGCTCTGGAGGCCAGAAGCCTAAAATCAAGGGGTCAGTAGGGCCTTCTGAAAACCCTAGAGGAGAATCATCACTCGTCTCCCTCCTCACATCTGGTGGTTGCCAACAATCCTTGGCATTCCTTGACCAAGGATGGCCAATGGCATTGATGCATCATTTCAATCTCTGCCTCACTTGTCACATGATGTTTCCCCCATGTGCTTGTGTGTTTAAAATTCCCTCCTTTTGTATGGACACCAGTCATAAGGTTAGGGCCTATCCTAATGCAATCCAACATGACTCGTAACTTGCTTACATCCACAAAGATGCTGTTTCCAAATAAGGACACATTCTCAGCTAGGGCTCCAACATATCTTTGTAGGGGGGGATACAAATTCTTTTAATTGGAGGATAGTTGCTTTACAATGCTGTATCGGTTTCCATCACAGAACAACATGTGAGTGTATGTGCTAAGTTGCTTCAGTTGTGTCTGACTTTGTGAACCTATGGTCTGACCTGCCAAGCTTGTCTGTCCATGGGATTCTCTGGGCAAGAATACTGCAGTGGGTTGCCATGCCCTCCTCCAGGGGATCTTCCTAACCCAGGGATCGAATCTGCATCTCCTGCAGCTCCCACAGTGCAGACGGATTCTTTATCACTGAGCCACCAGGAAAGCCCACAACAATGTGAATCAGATATAAATATACATATATCCCCTCCCTCTTGAGCCTCTGTCCCACTCCTCTAGGCTGTCACAGAGCACCAGGCTGAGCTCCCGGTGTTACGCAGCAACTTCCCACTACCTATCTATTTTACATATGGTAGTGTATATATTTCAATGCAGCTCTCTCAATTCATCCCGCCCTTTCCTTCCCTTGCGGTGGCCATGTACCCTGCTGTTCACTGCAGCACTGTTTACAACAGCCAGGACATGGAAGCAACCTAGATGTCCATCGACAGATGAATGGATAAAGAAGTTGTGGTACATATTTATAACGGAATATTACTCAGCCATAAAAGGGACTGAATTTGAGTCAGTGGAACTGAGGTGGACAAACCTAGAGCCTGTTATACAAAGTGATGTAAAAAAAGAGAAAAACTATCATATACTAACACATATATATGGGGAATACAATTTATCCTACAACAAGTATCATGAAAAAAGTTAAGTGACTATATGGGAGACAGAGAGTGACGGGCGCTGGCATGTTGGGGAAGGTCTCTTGAAGGAAGTGTCATTGGAGCAGAGACATAAATGAAGTGAAAGAATGAGCCAGAAGACATCTGGGGCCTTGAGGCAGAGACACCCAATTAACCTGCATTCCTAACTCTCAGAAACTGTGAGATAATAAATGTTTGTGGTTTAAGCCATTAAAGTTTTGTGGTAATTTGTTTGCATCAACAGATAACTAATATGGTCACCCTGCAGCAGCCTTGCCTGTAGTATTATTTTTCCATCACTGAAAACAAATTACCACATACTTGACAACTTAAAACTTTAACTCACAGTTTCTGCAGATCATTTTCTTTTTTTTTTGATTTATTTATTTTTAATTGAAAGATAATTGCTTTACAGTATCGCACTGGTTTCTACCAAACATCAACATGAATTAACCATAGGTTTACCCACGTCCCCTCCCACTTGAACCTCCCTCCCACCTGCCGCCCCATCCCACCCTTCTAGGTTGTCACAGAGCACTGGCTTGAGTTCTCTGAGGCATATAGCAAATTCCCCTTGGCTATCTACTTTACATATGGAAATACACATTTCCATGTACTTTCTCCATACCTCCCACCCTTTCCTTCTTCCCATCACAGCTGTGTCCATAAAGTCTGTTCTCAATGTCTGTCTCCATTGCTGCTCTCTGCAGGTCATTAATATGTTCAGGGCACTATGTTCAGGATCTGCAAGCTCTGGGAGGGTTGACATCACAGTGCTGGTAGGGTTATGTTCCTTTTTGGAGCTTGAGGGCCTCTTTCAAGTTCATGCTGATGTTGGCAGATATCAGTTCCTTGAAGTTGTAGGGCAGAGGTCCTCATTTGTCATTTGTTGTTGGCCAGGATCCATTGCTGTTGCTAGAGGCCACTCACAGTTCCTAGCCATGTGGCCTCTACAAAAGTCTCTCCTACTTCAAATCCCCTGACTTCTGTCTCTGACTTCTAGATCCAAATTGAAGAAGTCTGTGATTAGGTCAGATGCACTTGGATAATCTCCCTTTTGATTAATTCAAACTCAGTTTATTAGTAACCTTAATCACATCTGCAATAGTCCTGATGCTGAAGCTGAAACTCCAGTACTTTGGCCACCTCATGCAAAGAGTTGACTCATTGGAAAAGACCCTGATGCTGGGAGGGATAGGGGGCAGGAAGAGAAGGGGACGACAGAGGATGAGATGGCTGGATGGCATCACCGACTCGATGGGCATGAGTTTGAGTAAACTTCGGGAGCTGGTGATGGACAGAGAGGCCTAGAGTGCTGCGATTCATGGGGTCGCAAGGAGTTGGACACGACTGAGGACTGAACTGAACTGAACTGATCTTAATGTGGCATAATCCCAGGAGTAACACCCCATTATACTTACAGTTTCTGCCCACACTCAACAGCAGAGGATAAAGAGCTTTACACCAGAGGTGGGACTCTTGGGGCTATTTTAGGATTCTTCCTGCCCCACCCATATTCCACTTCCAGTACTGTAGCTACCAGTAAATTGCAAGAATGCTTCATTTGTGCCTGGTGTGCACCTGTCAACAAGGTGAGCAGGGCTGCCTCTTTGCCACCGACTTAGCAAGAAAAAAGGCAGAGGGGCAGGGCCCATGTGGTTGTGCCAGTCATTCTAGGAACTTTGTATGTACAACATCTAAACCTCCTTTCAATGCTGGCATTATTAATTTCTCTGTTAAACAGATTAGGAAACTAGAGTTTAAATGACTTAAATTATTTCTCTAAGGTCCTAAATACCAAGATAGGACCAGGATTTGAACTCAAGGTATTAAAAAGTCTTCTATATCATTTTTCTCCAGGCCAGAATACTGGAAATGGTAGCCTATCCCTTCTTCAGGGGATCTTCCCAACCCAGGGATTGAACACAGGTCTCCTACATTCCAGGTGGATTCTTTACCATCTGAGCCACCAGGGAAGCCCAGAAATGGCAAACCACTCCAGTATTCTTGCCTGGAAAATCCCATGGACAGAGGAGCCTGGTGGGCTACAGTACATGGGATTGCAAGAGTTAGATAGACACAACTTAGCGACTAAACCACCAATCAAAAAGTCAGGATTCTAGTTCTAGCTTTATTACTTTCTATCTGTGTCACACAACTCCTCTGAGTCTCAGTCTGCCCTTCCATGTAGCAGGCTTCCCTGGTGGCTCAGACAATAAAGAATCCACCTGCAATGTGGGAGACCTGGGTTCGATCCCTGGGTTGGGAAGATCCCCTGGAGAAGGGAATGGCAACCCACTCCAGTATTTTGACCTGGAGAATTCCACGGACAGAGGAACCTGGCAGGCTACAGTCCATAGGGTTACAAAGAGTTGGACACAACTGAGTGACTTTCATTTGCTATAGTGAAGTTAACAAAATATCTGTGCCTCTTTCCTATCAGGACTAGTGTTTGGATTTTCTAAGCAATAATTCTCTAAACAACTGCACCTTCTAAACAGCAAAGGCCAAAAAAGGCTGAGTGACCGTGGCTGTTGACATTACTTTTAAGCACTTTTACTTTCATTTACTGGAAGAAATTGTTTTCTAGGCAACCCAAAGTTTCAGAAAACAGCCAAACCATGAAGTCATCTTTGATAATAAAGCTCTGAGCAGGAGAAACAATGACTGGGGCTTGAGGAAAGTCATCAATTCTTTGGCAGAAGCAGAATGGCTGGGCAAGCTCAAAGCAAATACAAATGAGTAGAATCTTCCAGTGTCACTAATACTCACGCAGGGTACTGAGTCACCCATGTAACCCAGCAATCCATCTTGCCTGCAAACAAATGACTTGTTTAAATGAAAAGCAGACAGTGTAAGCAGAACTGTTCTCAAAGGAGTATCTCTTATGCTCCTCATTAGGCGCCACTGGGTCTTTTAGACAATTTGGCCTCAAAAGGAAGGGTGGTAAATCACTGTGTGTGTTGCCTAATTGGGAAGCAA
Source organism: Muntiacus reevesi (assembly GCF_963930625.1). Classification (NCBI taxonomy): domain Eukaryota; kingdom Metazoa; phylum Chordata; class Mammalia; order Artiodactyla; family Cervidae; genus Muntiacus; species Muntiacus reevesi. The sequence continues at coordinate 217,416,704 of NC_089249.1, forward strand.
AGACCTTGAAGGACATGCATCATCTGAAGGCTCCTCTGAGAAATGCAAAACAGCTTGAACCCTCTTCAAGTGAAAACATGTATGTTTACAACTGTCAACATATCCCTCCTTTCTTCCATCTCTTCCCAAGAGAACATAAAATACGGTGGAGAAAAATGTTTTGAAGTACAACAAGACAAGAAATTTGCTTTACACAGTAGGACTGTTATGGATATTGATTCTATAGGGTGAAGCTTGCCATGCTGAAGCTCATGGCAGTACTCTGAGACAGGAATGACCACCCCCATTTCACAGATGAGGAAACTGAGGCCCAGAGAGAACTAAACACAAGAAGGTAGGTGACAATTACCAGGGGAGCAACCTCATTTTGGTTGGGAGGCCTCAGAGTGAGGACATAACTGGGCACACAGGGCATGGAGCTGAAGCGAAGAGGCTCTAGCCATGGGGAGAGCAGGTGGGAAAGCAGCCAGGGCTGGGAATCTGGTAGGGTTCAATCCAGTAGGGCCAGATGGTGCCTTGGGCACCCTGGCAGGCCCCACTGAACCAAACTGGGGCATTAAAGATGAAAGCTACTTCTGAGCCCTGTTCAGGAAGTGTACATGTGAGATGGGGAGATCCCAGGGTTGAGCCACAAGAACCAGTGGTTGCCAAGTGCCTGAGGGGGTCAGGAGAATTCAGTGAAGGTTTGGGACATGAGGGAAACAAACCAGGATTATTCTGGGCTAACTGGAACAATTGTTCCCCTGGGCTATGTGTCTGACTACTGCAGGAGGAATGGCTTCCAGATTCAGAACAATAGCTGTTGTTTCTTATATAATCTACATGCTATTTATTATCTGTTTTTTCCTAGCTCTGGTCCCCTTTACTTGGAAGTTGCTCTTTCTTTCTAGTATCCTCCATACCAGCATCAAGTCCCACTGCACGGGGAGTATCTGGGTGGGATGCCCTAGCATGGGTCCTATCTGGGTGGCAAATATTTCCTGTGCCAAGTCCCTCCCTTCCTATGTTCATGGAGAGACTGTCTGGAAGAATCAAATAAATATTTTTAATTAATATTTGGGAAGGAGAGCCAAGGCCAGTTGTTTTATCTTTGAAGCTAGATATACTTGGGTTGAAAGAGAAATAGCTACAAAAGAAGGTAACATGACCCTTTGAAGATATCAGTGCCTTCCATTTTGTCCCCTTGATGTGGAGAAGACATTGTCCAAGGGCCTCCCCCAGAGAACAAGAGAACAGAGATGCCAGGGTCTCAAAATGCAAGCTGGCACAGAGACTCTGCCCGAATTTCTGGATGTGGACACCATTCTGGGCACCAAAATGCCACTGGTCTTCCAAGAGGGACCACTCTTCAAAACACTGGGCTTCCTTGTAACCCTGGTTTTCCCGGGCCACGGTAGGGGAACTTTAGTGGCCCATGATCTTCACCAGGATAATAATGATCACTCCAATAAGGATGACAGTGATGGCACTGTTGATGACAACAATCAACCTGCACTGAATACTTGAACAGCACTGTCCAGGTCCTTTATGTGCTTTATTTAGGATGAAGCAAGTACTCATTATCCCTTTTTTATAACTGAAGAAATGGAGGTTCATAGAGATAAAACCACCTGCCCAAGGTCAAACAGGTGTTGGGGATGGGTGCCAGGACCTGAACATAGGTTGTTTTATCCCAAACCCCTGCTCCTAGCCACGGACATACACATGTATAGCTAGCTGCTCGGAGAAGACAATGGCAACCCACTCCAGTGTTCTTGTCTGGAGAATCCCAGGGACGGTGGAGCCTGGTGGGCTGCCGTCTATGGGGTCGCACAGAGTTGGACACGACTGAAGCGACTTAGCAGCAACAGCAGCTGGTTGCTGGCTCCCCTTTCTTCTTGGTTCCCCTACAGGCAGCCTCACTTGTCCTATCACTGGGGACACCAGTTTACCCCATGGCCATCTCCCCGCAACACACAACAACATACAATAGGTGTCTTCATACAACATACAATAGGTATGTTTCATAAAACAGGTGTCTTCAACTCACAGGTCTTCCCCTGTGGCTCAGCTGGTAAAGAATCTGCATGCAATGTGGGAGACCTGGGTTCAGTTCCTGGGTTGGGAAGATCCCCTGGAGAAGGGAAAGGCTACCCACTCCAGTATTCTGGCCTGGAGAATTTCATAGACTGTATAGTCCATGGGGCTGCAAAGAGTTGGATGTGACTGAGTGACTTTCACTTTCATTTTCAACTCTATTACACTACAGGAAGAATTCTGGCTCCTTCAGGCCAGAGGATGTGAAACCAGTTCCCAGGAACTGTCCTGGGAAGAGGGAGTCTGATGATATATCATTTAGGAAAAGTAGAGAAATCTGCACTTGGATTGAAATTATATGATATTCATGATTCATGTTAATTTTAGGTGTGATAATGGTATTGTGGTTATAAGGGGGAAAAATTCCAATCCTTGAGAAATGCACAATGAAGTACCTGCAAGTGAAATATGAGGTGTCTGGGATTTGCTTAAAATACTCCAGAAAAAAACAGGTAGAGATGATAGATGAAGCCAGATCAAATTGATGATAATTGTTGAAGCTAGAGGGGTGGATTGATCAGGGGATTCTAAGATTATTCTCTAAACCAAATTAAACTGTATTTACTGGTTCGATTCCTGGGTCAGGAAGATCCGCTGGAGAAGGGATAGGCTACCCACTCCAGTATTCTCGGGTTTCTCTTGTGGCTCAGCTGGTAAAGAATCTACCTGCAATGTGGGAGACCTGGGTTCGATCCCTGGGTCGGGAAGATCCCCTGGAGAAAGGAAAGTCTACCCACTCCAGTATTCTTGCCTGGAGAATTACAGGGACTATATAGTCTGTGGGGTCGCAGAGTCAGACACGACTGAGTGACTTTCACTATCTCAGATGAGGCAGGTTCCAGAATGAGTCCTGTTGTCCTGGGTCCCCTGGCCACCCCAGGCCCCTCACTGTGGTTTCCCCAGGAGGCTGAGGGAATGCTCAACCAGCTGGGCCCTGGCCCACAGCCCCGTTTCCGGAGCTCCTGAACTGGATGTACTCCACTCCATCCCAAGACCCCTGCCACACCACTGCAACTCATTTAAAAACATCCGGTCTGTGAACACTCCCCAGGGATTTTCAGTCTCCTGCTTTGAATGGTGCGTCTTTGTACTGCAACCCAACCAGCAGCAGGGTCTCAGTTACTTTGCATTCAACAAATGCATTCAAATGTAAAAGGTAATTTCACAGAGGAAATTCCCAAGGTAAAAGTCAAAGTTTCTGTTTATCACAGATAACATCCTGGTGTCTAGTCAACAATGATGTGAATGTGTAACTCCATCTTGTATAGGATGCCAGGGATATTCATAAACATTCTTTTTTTTTTTTTTTTTTTTTTTTTTTAATATTATTTTATTAGTTGGAGGCCAATCACTTTACAACATTTCAGTGGGTTTTGTCATACATAAACATTCTTAATATCAAAAGTGCATGTGACCGCTATACAAAAATTAACTCAATACGCATCAAAGACCTAAGAATAAGAGTTAAAAGTATAAAACTCTTAGAAGAATACACAGGAAATTTTTCATGACATTGGGTTTGGTAGTCATTTCTTGGATATGACACCAACAGCAGAGGCGAGAAATGAAAAAATTAACTAGATTTCATAAAAATGAAAAATTTCTGTGCACCAGAGGACACAATCAATACAGTGAAAAGACAACCTTATTAATATGAGAAAATATTTGCAAATAAGTGATTAATATCCATAATGTATAAAGAAATCCTAAAACTTAACAAGAAACACAAGGAAAAATGCACAAGACCTAAATAGGCGTTTCTCCAAAGAAGATATACAAATGTTCTGTTAGGCACATGAAATGATGCTCAAAATCATTAGTCACTAGTGAAATGCAAATCAAAGTCACAATGAGATACCATGTCACACTTGTTAGTGTGGCTATGATTTTTTGTTTAAAAAAGGAAAATAACAAGTATTGGTGTAGATATGGGAAAATCAGAACTGCTGGGAATATAAAAAGCAATGCAGCTACTGTGGAAAATAGTTTGGCAGTTACTCAAAAAGTTAAATGTAGAATTACCACATGACCCAGAAATTCCATTCTTAGCTATATAGCAAAGGAAACAGGGACTCAAAACAGATACATTTATACCAATGTTCATGGCAGCATTATTCATCATAGTCAAAAGGTGGAAACAATCTCAAAATATGAATGGATAAATAAAATGTTGTATATACATGTTGTTTTAGTCCATTTAGGATGCTATATGAACATCACTTAGTTCATTCTGAGTGGCTTATAATTAGCAGAAATTTACTGCTCAGAGTTCCAGATCAAGGTGCTTACACGGTCAGGTTCTGGTGAGAGTCCTCCTTGTGTTGTAGACTGCTGACTTCTTATATCCTCATATGGTAGAAGAGGCGAGTGAGAGCTCTAACCTCTTTTATGAGAGCGCTAATCCCATTCATGAGGGCTCTGCCCTCATGACCCAATCACCTCCCAAAAGCTCCACTTCCAATACCACCACCTTGGGGATTAGAATTTCAACATAAGAATTTTAGGAGGACACAAACATTCAATTTATAGTACATAGAATGGGATATTATATCACCATAAAAAGGAACGAAATTCTGATACATCTACAATATGATTGAACCTTGAAGACACTATGCTAATGTGCTTACAAAATAACCCAGATACAAAAGGACAAATACTGTATGATTCCACTTACATGAAGTACACAGAGTAGTCAAATTCAGAGACACAGAAAGTAGGATAGTGGTTGTCAGGGCCTGGGAGAGAATGAGGAAGCTATTCTTTAGTGGATTCAGAGTTTCAGTTGGGGAACATGAGAAAGTTCTAGACATGGATAGTGGGGATAGTTACACAATGTACATGTGCTTGATGCCACTGAACTGTACACTTAAAAATGGTTAAAAAGGTAAATTTTATGTTATGTACATGTGTGCATGCATGCTGAGTTGCATCAATTGTGATCGACTCTGCACAACCCTATGGACTGTAACCCACCAGGCTCCTGTATCCATGTGATTCTCCAGGCAAGAACATTGGAGTGAGTTGCCATGTCCTCCTTCAGAGGATATTCCTGACCTAGGGGTTGAATCCACATCTCTTAGGTCTCTTGCGTGTTATGTACATACTACCATACACACAAAAAAGTGAATAGGGCCAATAAACAGGTCACTAATAACCATTTTGGCACATTGGTAAGGCTTGTAAAGTATCAATTCTGAGCTATCAAGACACCTAGAGTTATGCATTTACATGTTATTTAACATAATTCTCCTTCAAAATGTATTATTAGGGAGATAATTTTATAGGAATTTATTAGCAAAGGTATTAACTGTCCCATGAAACAAAAATTATTTTTTTTTAATAAAAAGACTCTCCAAAGGGTGGGACCGTGTGCTTGGACAGCATCCCCAGTGAGATGCTACTGAAATTCAGCTCCAACGAACAAGGGGCTGCACAGGAATAAACTATCTCAAGACAAGGAACTTGTAGATTCTCTCTGTTCATATCTCCCCCTCTGGTAGCTTGATTGACTACCACTTAAAGTGGGAAGACACATGTGAAAAAATAAGAAGTATGAGGTCTGGTTTTCAAAAATCATTTAGCTTTTTATATGTTTAAATATTTACATGTTTCCAAAGTCAAATCTAAAAACCACAAGGCATATTCAGAAAAGTTTAGCTTTTATCTCTATGCATACAGATCCCTCCCTTGCTTGTTTTATTTTCCTCTGATTTTGTTTTGTTTTGGGTCTCTCTTTCCAATATTAGGTTCAGTTTGATTTGTTTGTGGGTTTCAATTCCAACTTGACCATCTTTACTCCACAAAGTGGTAAGCAGCACTGAGCACGGGGCTTGCCTTTAAAAGGAAACTTTTATACTGCAGTCAGTATGCGCACAAAAGGAAAAAGATTACAGACTCAGCAATGCCCACTTGCTTCCTTGTATTACAGAACACTTTATATCCTGGCACAATCCTGTGCTAGGTAAGAGATTTTCAAAGGAAGCTTGTTTTCATTCTGTTTAATACAATGAAAACTATACTAAAGCAAAGCAAAAACACCAAACAAAGGAAGAGGACTTTATCAAAGGGACAAGGACCAGTTCTCACTCCAGGTCAGCTCCGGATTCCTCTCTGTGAAGTCCTTCCTAACTTAGGCAAAGCTTCTTGCCTCCCATCCCATGGACCTTTTGCAGGAGACTACTAATAATGACCATGTGACATTATGGCTGCTTATATGTCTAGCTTCTCAAAGTCCAGGCATCAGGGGGCCAGAAATGATGCTTTATTTCTTTTCAATGGATGACAGAATGTATTTGTAAAGAGTCTGTAATAAACGGGGTATCTTTAAGATGTCGAACATTGACCCCATGGATCCACAGCCCTTAGCAAAGTGAGAACAGTGAGCAACCAATTGTTGTTCAGTCACTCAGTGGTGTCTGACATTCTGTGACCCAATGGACTGCAGCAAGCCAGGCTTCCCTGTCCTTTGCTATTTCCTTTGCTCAAACTCATGTCCACTGTTTTGATGATGTCATCCAATCATCTCATCCTCTATCGCCCTCTTCTCCTCCTGCTCTCAATCTTTCCCAGCATCAGGGTCTTTTCCAATGAGTCGGCTCAAATGAACATCCAACAGACATGTGTAAATAATTGAAATGGATGAAGAGGACTTTGGCAGGTGATACAGAATTTACCATAGCCCTCTGGTAATTGGACCTTCAAAAAACTTTTGAACTATATAAAAATGTATTCCTAAAATTCCAACAATATCATATTGGTTGCTACTGTTCATTGTTCAGTTGCTAAGTCATGTCCGACTCTTTACAACCCCATGGACTGCAGCATGCCAGGCTTCCCTGTACTTCACTATCTCCTGGAGTTTTCTCAAGCTAATGCCCATTGAGTTGGCTCTTCATATCAGGTGGCCAAAGTATTGGGCTTCAGCTTCAGCAATAGTCTTTCCAATGAATATTCAGCACTGATTTCCTTTAGGATTGATTAGTTTGATCTCCTTGCAGTCCAAGGGACTCTCAATAGTCTCCTTAGCACCACAGTTCAAAAGTGTAAATTCTTCAGTGCTCAGTTTTCTTTATGGTCCAACTCTTAATCTGCACATGACTACTGGAAAAATCATGGCTTTGATTATATGGCAAAGTGATGTCTCTATTTTTTAATATGCTGTCTAGGTTTGTCATAGCTTTCCTTCCAAGGAGCAAGAATCTTTTAATTTCATGGCTGCAGTCACTGTCTGCAGTGATTTTGAAGCCCTTTAAAAAAACAAAGTCTGTCACTGTTTCCATTCTTTCCCCATCTATGAGCCATATAGTGATGGGACCAGATGCCATGATCTTCGTTTTTTGAATGTTGAGCTTTGAGCCAGTTTTTTCACTCTCTTCTTTCATCCTCATCAAGAGGCTCCTTAGCTTCTCTCCACTTTCTGTCATTAGAGTGGTATCATCTGCATATGTGAGGTTGTTGCTATATCTCTGGGCAGCTTGATTCCAGCTGTGACTCATCCAGTCGGGCATTTCACATGATGTACTCTGCATATAAGTTAAATAAGCAGGGTGACAATATACAGCCTTGTCGTACTTGTTTCCCAATTTTGAACCAGTCCATTGTTCCATGTCCAGTTCTAACTTGTTTCTTGACCTGCATACAGTTTTCTCAGGAGGCAGGTAAGATGGTCTGGTATTCCTATCTTTTTAAGAATTTTCCATAGTTTGTTGTGATCTACATAGTCAAAGGCTTTAGCATAGTCAATGAAGCAGAAGTAGATGTTTTTCTGGAATTCTCTTGCCTTTTACTATGATCCAACAGGTGTTGGTAATTTGACCTCTGGTTCCAGCTTGTACACCTGGAAGTTCTTGATTCACATAGTACTGAAGCCTAGCTTGAGGATTTTGAGCATTACCTTGCTAGCATGTGAGATGAGTGCAATTGTACAGTAGTTTGGACATTCTTTGTCTTTGCCCTTGTTTGGGATTAGAATGAAAAATGACTTTTTCCAGTTCTATGGCCACTGCCAAGTTTTCCAAATTTGCTGACATATCTTGTGCAACACTTTCACAGCATCATCTTTTAGGATTTTAAATGGCTTGGCTGGAATTTCATCACTTCCACCAGCTTTGATCATAGTAATGCTTCCTAAGGTCCACTTGACTTCACACTCCAGGATTCTGGCTGTAGGTGAGTGACCACACTATTGTGGTTATCTTAGTTACTCAAACATTTTTGTATAGCTCTTCTGTATATTCTTGCCACCTCTTCTTAACATCTTCTGCTTCTGTTAGGTCCATACCATTTCTGTCCTTTATTATGCCCAACTTTAAATGAAATGCTCCCTTGATATCTTCAGTTTTCTTGAAGAGATCTCTAGTCTTTCCCATTCTATTGCTTTCCTCTATTTCTTTGCATTGTTAATTTAAGAAGGCTATCTTATCTCTCCTTGCTATTCTCTGAAACTCTGCATTCAGTTGGGTATATATTTCCCTTTCTCCTTTGCCTTTTGCATCTCCTCTTTTCTCAGCTATTTGTACATCCTCCTTAGACAATCACTTTGTCTTTTTGCATTTCTTTTTCTTTGGGATGGTTTTGCTCACTGCCTTCTGTACAGTGTTACAAACCTCCATCCATAGTTCTTCAGGCACTCTGTCTATCTGATCTAATCCCTTGAATCTATTTATCATCTCCACTGTATAATCATATAGGATTTGATTTAGGTCATACCTGAATGGTCTAGTGGTTTTCCCTACTTTCTTCAATTTAAACTTGAATTTTGCAATAAGGAACTCATGATCTGAGCCACAGTCAGCTCTAGGTCTTGTTTTTGCTGACTGAATAGAGTTTCTCCATCTTTGTCTGCAAAGAATATTATCAATCTGATTTCGGTCTTGACCATCTGGTGATATCCATGTTTGTGTTAGAAAAGGGTGTTTGATATGACCAGCATTTTCCCTTGACACAACTTGGTTAGCCTTTGCCCTGCTTCATTTTGTACTCTAAGGCCAAACTTGCCTTTTATCCCCAGGTATCATCTGACTTCCTACTTCTGCATTTCAATCTCCTATGATGAAAAGGACATCTTTTTTGGTGTTAATTCTAGCAGGTCTTGTAGGTCTTCATAGAACCAGTCAACTTTGGCTTCTTTGGCATCAATGGTTAGGGCATAGACTTGGATTACTGTGATGTTGAATGGTGGTTTGCCTTGGAAACAAATTGAGATCATTCTGTCATTTTTGAGGTTGCATCTAATATTGCATTTTAGACTCTTCTGTTGACTATGAGGGCCGCTCCATTTCTTCTAAGGAATTCTTGCCCACAGTAGTAGATATAGTGGTCATCTGAATTAAATTCACCCATTTCTGTCCATTTTAGCTCACTGATTCCTAAAATATCATTGTTCAATCTTGCCATCTCCTGCTTGATTACGTCTAATTTACCTTGATTCATGGACCCAACATTCCAGGTTCCTATGCAATACTGTTCTTTAGCATCAAACTTAACTTTCACCATCTGACACATCCGCAACTGAGCATCATTTTCACTTTGGCCCAGCTGCTTGGAGCTATAAGTAATTGCCCTCAGCTCTTTCCCAGTAGCATACTGGACACCTTCTGACCTGGGATGCTCATTTTCCAGTGTTGTATTTTTTGTCTTTTCTTACTGTTCATGGGGTTCTCCAGTGGTTTGCCATTTCCTCCTTCAGTGGACCACGTTTCATCACAACTCTTCACCGTGATCCTGTCTGTCTTGGGTAGCCCAGTATGGCATGGCTTATTTTAACAGCTTGATTGAATTACTCAAGCACCTTCACCACAACATTGCTATGATCCACGAAGGGAGCCTATGAAATTACCCAGACCATAAAAACTAACCACACCATATTCCAGTTCCTCTCACCTTCTGGGATGGCCCACACTCTGCCTGTGGAGTGTGGTCTTCTCTAAATAAATCCACTTCTTACCTATCACTTTGTCTCTCACTGAATTCTTTCTGCAATGAGACCATCAAGAACCTGAGCTTCATGAAGTCCTGAGACCATGTGTGTTATATCAATTTAAACACTGGCTTAAGTCCCAATCTGAGTTGCACAGTTTCAGAATCTCAGAGACAGAGTTTTGAGTGAAGTAGAAAAGGATAGCTTCATTACTTTGCCAGGCAAAGGGGGAAACAGTGAAACCAAGTGGGGCCCTGTGAGATTCCTGGGTATGGAGGCCTATTTTTTTATCCCCCATTTTCTTGTAGGCAATACTCCAGCCTCTGCAACCTTCCCTGAGTTCAAAGGGTAGATTCAAACAGTTGCTAATTAAGAGAGAAGCAGTTAAGAAACCACTTGAAGCAAGATTAAAAAGACTAGAGAAGCTCATCAAGATCAGGGGACCCTGGGTCTTCCCTGGTAGTCCACTGGCTAAGGCACCATGCTCCCAAAGCAGGGGGCCTGGGTTTAATCCCTAGTCAGGGAACTAGGCTCCACATGCTGCAACTAAAGATCCAGCATGCTGCAACAAAGACTGAAGATCCTGTGTCCTGCAACTGAGACCTGGCATAGGCAAAAAAATAAATAAAAATAATAATAAATATTAAAAAGAAAAAAAAAGGATTAGGAGATTCTGAGACTCTGTACACACCTTAATCTCGCCAGTAATCTCACCTTTGGGAAGTATTGTTATAAAACTCCTTATCAAATCCTCCTGGGTTGGGGACACATAGTTTTTCAAGGCAGGAGCCCTCTGTGTCCCCCTCTGCCTGGCGAAGTAATAAAGCTATCCTTTTCTACTTTACTCAAAACTCTGGTTCCGAGATTTAGTTCAGCATCAGTGTACAGAGATGCTGAGCTTTTGGCATCAAGACTATGAGGAATTAACAGAAATTGTAGGGGGAAGTGTAGCTTCTATACATGAAAATATAATGGTTGTAATAAAAAAATTCAATAGATATGTTAAAGATACTTTTGAAGAGAGAATTAATAAACTGGAATACATACAAAATACATCACCAAGAATGCAACAGAGTAAGAGAGGCTTTGAGTACAAATGAGAAATTAAGAGATGTGGAGAACAGAATGAATCCTCAAAAGAAAGAACAGAAAAAATGGAGAAGAGAAAATATTTTTAAAAGATAATGTTAATTAAAAAAAAAGATAATGTCTATGAATTTCCTAGGGTCCAATAGGAAAAAAAAATCCACAACTCTAGGATATAAAACATATTCCAAGTAAAGACAAATAAAAAGAAATCCACACCTAGGTACATTGAAACTACACAAGACCAAAGGCAAGAGAAGATCTCAAAAGTATCTGCACAGGAAAGGCAATTCACCTTTAAAAGAATGACTAATAGAGTGACAGGAGAAAACATTTTCAACACAAACATTGGAAGCCAGACAATGAAATATCTTCAAAGTGTTAAAAAAAAAAATGATGGTCTAAAATTGTGTGTTCAGTAAAAATATCAAGCCATATACTTAAAATTTGTGCATCTTACTACTTATTAAGTTTACTTTGATAAAAAAAATGAGAAGCACAGTAGTAGAGTGTGCATGTTATAGACTGATAGAAAGGAAACATATAAAAAAAGAGAATATAGACAACAAAACAAATAATGAAACAAAATGTGAGATATAAAAAAGTCTAGAAAAAGGAAAAAAAAAGTCTAGAAAAAGGGAAACAATTAGAAAACTTTTAAGAAGATCAAAGAAACAAGTCCAGTTTATATCAAAAATCACTATGTAAATAAGTAGACAAAACTCATTAGTTAAAAGAAACGGATAGTTGGATAATAAAAAAATCCAACTAATTAATATGTTCTGTTTATAAGAGACATGCTGAAAACATAAAGACATAGAAATATTAAAAGCAAAAAACTGAGAAAACATATATTGCCTAAAACATAAGGACATGGAAACATTAAAAGCAAAAAACTGGGAAAAGATATATTTGACAAATACTAACAAAACAACAACAAAACACTTCAAAACAAATATCAACACTCTCAGAGAGATAAGAAAAATGTCCACAAAACAGGGACAAGATGCTATTTTTAAAATTAGGGAATAAAGAGAGCTCTTTCTATGGAAAGGGGAAAAAAGAATAACGTTGCAGTGGGTAAGCCAGACACATTGCCTCAAACAAATAATCAAGATTAACAAAAAGAAGTTATATCAATAGCATGTACCCTTGATATAACGTGATGAGAACGGAACGTTATCTCTGTGGTCTCCCTTCTAAAAATCCATAACCCAAGTCCAACCATTAGGAAAACAAACAAATCCAAGTTGAGGGACCTTCTATAAAACACATGACCATTACTCTTCAAAACTTTCAAAGTCATCAAAAATGAGGAAAGTCTAAGAAACTGTCACAGACAAGAGGAGCATAAGGTGACATGACAGCTGAATATAACACAGCAGCAGTCACCAACCTTTTTGGCAACAGGGACCAGTTTCATGAGGATGGTTTCAGGATGATTCAAGCACATTACATTTATTGTGCACCTTATTTCTATTATCATTACATTGTGATGTATAATGAAGTAATTATACAACTAACCATAATGCAGAATCAGTGGGAGCCCTGAGCTTGTTTTCCTCCAACTAGACTGTCCCATCTGGGAGTGATGGGAAGACAGTGACACCCAAAGTGTGTTGTTTATGTCCAGTCTATTCCGTAATCTCATAATCTCATTTTGGTCACTGTCACTGCTTCACAAAGACAGTATTTTGGAAATGGAAGCAGGTTTTTCAGTGCTTTTGTGGCAATCTCAGGATATTTCACCTTGACTGTACTCCAGAACGTATGGAGATTTGAAGTCGTGTCAGACATACTTTCAAGGCCACTGTCATTTGCAATCTCAAGCAGCTGAGCCTCTTCCAGCATGGACAAAGTCAACTCACCTGGCTTATTCACAAATGGGTTGTGGATCTATTCCTTTCCAGTTCGGGTGTCTTTTGTGGTTGGCAAGTAATGCTCAAACTCTTTTGAAAGCTTAGATAGGTGATCATGCACCAGCTAGGAAAAGAATGCCATGACTCAGTGTCTTTCAAAATCTCTGCTAGTGCTTGAAACATGTCAAAAATCCCAAAGTTCGTTCATAGCCCCCATCACTCCAGTTTGCCTTTGAATGCAGCCAGTTTATTTGCTGACTTGTACATAGTTGTCATCCTCCTCTGAAATAACACAATGAGTTTACTGAGGGGGTTGAATATGTCACACAAGTAAGCAAGTTCTGTGACGCACTCTGTGTCACTGAAATGTGCTGCTAGTGGTGACTTTTTCTAGAAGAAATCTCTGGAGTGGCTCTCATAACTCAAAAACTCTGGGTAGTGATCTACTTTAGAAGGCCATCTTCTGTGTATAAGAGGAGACATGTGCGCTCTGCATCCATCTTCTCACAGAGCTGACAGAACAGACGTGAGTTAAGGGCATGTACACTACTGTAGTTGATAATTTTAATTACATCCTGCAAAACGTTGTTAAGTTCAGGTGGCATTTTTTTTTTACTAGCCAACATTTATGGATGACATAATGTGTAGACTAACATTCAGAAGTGATCTCTCTTTTTTTAATTGGAGGACAATTGCTTTACAAGGTTGTGGTGGTCTCTTTCATACCTCAATCAGTCACAATTATACATATATATGCCCTCCTTCCTGAGCCTCCCTCCCCACCCCCCACCCCTGCCCCATTCCACGCATCCAGGTTATCATAGAGTGCCAGGCTGGGCCCCTTGTGTTATGTACCTGCTTCCCATTAGTTATCTATTTTACATATGATAGTATATATATGTCAATGCTACTTTCTCAATTTGTCAGGAAGAGAAAAACAAATATCATATATTAACAGAGAAGCAATGTCTTTGACCTCAGTAGTCCAGTCATGGTAGCTGCTTTGTCCATGTAAATACAACACAAAATGACCAGCCCAGTTTTCCTGATATGTAATCATCCAATGACTTGAATAGTTCTTCAACTGTGGTGTTGGTTGGCAATAAAAGTGCACATAACGGATCCTCAAGCACATCCTCTTGAAAAATAGTCACATAAAAATAAGCACCGTTGCTTTGCTGTCAACACTGGTAGACTTGTCAACCTGGATTGTGTACCGTGGTGGCTCATTAATCCTAACCTTGCCTCAATATCCTCTGCTATTTCAACAATTTATCTAGTTATGGTGCTAGCCGAAAGAGGAACACGTGCCACCTTTTAAACTGCAGTCTCTCCTAAAAGTTCACGACAAATTCTAAGTAGCAGACAGGATCAACTCTTCACCAATAGGAAAGGGCTTTTTAGCATTAGCAATGTGGTTAGCCATTAAGAACAATGCTCTCAGTGCATACATATTTGATGAAGTAGTGGTCTTCAATAAATGCTCTGTTCTTCATGGTTTTTTTTTTTTTTTTAAAACTCTAAAGGCTTGTCTTTTAATGCAGGGTGCTTGGTCTCCATGTGGCGAAGCATATTTGAAGGTTTCATTGCTTCGTTGGATAGGTGGTTGCCACATAATATACAAAACTGGCATGAAGAAGAATGTGAATCACCTGTTGCAGTGAAGCCATAGTTTAAGCAGGAGTCAGTATTTTCTTTTCATTGCAGCTTTGTTTTTGTTGGCAGTCTTGGGGAGTCTTCTGCTGTCTCACTGGGTCTTACCCCCTTTTCAAAGAAGCTCCCCAGGGACATTTATTTCTTACTCATTTTGTCTAGGGTTAACGTGTGGGCTTACCACAGGTTAACTTACTGTGACTGAGACAAGTGCGTGGTGCGGGACAGAGTCACAGATAGAAGAGGTCAATAAAATAATGGGTGGAACTTGCATGGACCAAAATAAGTGTCGGATTCTGACACCTGATGCACCTATACCAGATGCCTGTACAAGTGAAGTACATCGACTCACTTGCCACTGCAAAGCCTGTCACTGGGTGCAGCTTAATCGCCACTTGCCACTCACTGACCAGGATTTGATATGAGTCTGCAAGTGACTGACATAATGGTCTCTGTGCAATCAAACCTCTGCTAATGATAATCTGTATTTGCAGCCACTCCCTAGTGCAAGCATCATCTCCTCAGCTCTACCTTAGGTGACCAGGCATTAAATTCTCATTAGGAGCATGCAACCTAGATCCCTCACATGTGCAGTTCATAGCAGAGTTCCCACTCCTAAGAGAATCTAATCCTGCCACTGACCTGACAGGAGGTAGAGCTCAGATGTAATGCGAGTGAGTGAGGGGAGTGGCTGTAAATACAGATGAAACTTTGCTCAGTAACCTCCCGCTCACTTCCTGCTGTGTAGCCCGGTTCCTAATAGGTACCGGTCCTTGGCTCAGGGGTTGTAGACCCCTGTAATATGGTATCCTGCATGGGATCCTGTAACAGAAAAAGGCCATTAGGTAAAAACTAAGGAAATGTGAGTAAAGTTTGGAATTTCATTAATAATGCATCAGTATCGGTTCATTAAGTGAACAAATGTACCATTGCAATGTAAGATGTTAAAATAGGGGAAACTATGTGTGGGGTATATGGGAACTCTCTATACTATCTTTGCAATTTTTCTGTAAGCTAAAATCTATTTGAAAATTAAAAATGTTTATAATAAAAAGAGCTTTTTAAAATTAAAAGCATAAGTAGAATTAAAGCAAATGAGTTAGGGCACGACCTAACACCATACACAACAATAAACTCAAAATGGATTAAAGGCCTAAATGTGAGGGGATGAAAAACTCTTAGAGGAAGACACTCTCGGATTAATCTCCAAAATATACAAGCAGCTTATGGAGCTCAATCTCAAAAAAAGCAAATAATCCAATCAAAAAATGGGCAGAAGATCTAGATAGACATCTCTCCAAAAAAGATATACACATGGCTAAGAGGCACATGAAAAGATGCTCAACATCACTAATTATCAGAGACATGCAAATCAAAACTACAGTGAGGTATCACTTCACACTGGCCAGAATGGCCATTATCAAAAAAATCTACAGTAAATGCTGGAGAAGGTGTAGAGAAAAGGGAACCTTCTTACACTGTTGGTGGGAATGTCAACTGGTAGAGCCACTATGGAGAAGAGTATGGAGATTCCTTTAAAAACTAGGAATAAAACTACCATATGACCCAGCAATCCCACCACTGTGCATATACCCTGAGAAAATCATATCTCAAAAAGGCATATGTATCCCAATGTTCATAGCAGCACTGTTTACAATAGCTGGGACATAGAAGATGCCTACTTGTCATCAACAGATGAATGGATAAAGAAGATATGGTAGCATGGAATATTATTCAGTCATAAAAAGGGATGAAATTGAGTCAGTTGATGCGGATGAACCTAGAGCCCGTCACACAGAGTGAAATAAGTCAGAAAAAGAAAAGCAAATACCCTATGTTATTGCATATATGTGGAATCTAGAAAAATGGTACTGATAAGCCTATTTGCAGGGCAGGAATAGAGGTGTGGATGTAGAGAAGGGACCTGTGGACACAGCAGGAGAGGGCGGGGGGACAAACTGAGAGCAGCACTGACACATATATACACTCCCACGTGTCAGACAGATGATGAAAAGCTGCTGCATATTATAGCACAGGGAGATCGGCTGAGTGCTCCCTGAGACCTGGATGGGAGGAATGGGGGGAAGGACGGAGGCTCAAGAGGGGCATGCATGTATACATATGGCTGACTCACAACACTACAGCAGAAACTAACAATATTGGAAAGCAATTATATTCCAGTAAAAAAAATTTTTAAGACATCTAAATTGACAGTAAAAAAAACTCATTAAAAGTGTTGAAAGATAGAGTTAACATCCTAGAAAATAAAGCAAAAATAAAAAGATATTGAAAGTGGAATAGCAAAGATAAGCAACTTAGAAGGCAGTCTAACATCCAAATAATAAGAGTTCAAGAAAAAAGAGAGAGAGAAACAAGGGGAAGAGGAAGTCATCCTCTAAAATAAAATAAAATAAAATCCCAGAACGAAAAAATACAAATTTCTAATCCACTAAGTACCCAGCATAATAAGTCCTTTTAGAACACTGAGGAAAGAGAGAAAACCACACAAGTTTAAATTTCTCAACAACACTGAAAGCAAGAAGGTATGGAGTGATTCATTCAAAATTCTGAAGGCATATGCTTTTTAGTCTAGAATTCTATATCCAGTCAAATTACCCATGAAATGTCAAAATAAAATAATATTTGCAGACATAAGAGATGTCAAATATTTTTACTTTTTTTCCCATTTATTTTTATTAGTTGGAGGCTAAATACAATATTGTAGTGGTTTCTGTCATACATTGACATGAATCAGCCATGGATTTACATGTATTCCCCATCCCGATCCCCCCTCCCACCTCCCTCTCCACCCGATCCCTCCGGGTCTTCCCAGTGCACCAGGCCTGAGCACTTGACTCATGCATCCAACCTGGGCTGGTGATCTGTTTCACCCTAGATAATATATACGTTTCGATGCTGTTCTCCAGAAACATCCCACCCTCGCCTTCTCCCACACAGTCCAAAAGTCTGTTCTGTACATCTGTGTCTCTTTTTCTCTTTTGCATATTGGGTTATCGTTACCATCTTTGTAAATTCCATATATATGCATTAGTATACTGTATTGGTCTTTATCTTTCTGGCTTACTTCACTCTGTATAATGGGCTCCAGTTTTATCCATCTCATTAGAACTGATTCAAATGAATTCTTTTTAATGGCTGAGTAATATTCCATGGTGTATATGTACCACAACTTCCTTATCCATTGGTCTGCTGATGGGCATCTAGGTTGCTTCCATGTCCTGGCTAGTATAAACAGTGCTGCGATGAACATTGGGGTGCACGTGTCTCTTTCAGATCTGGTTTCCTCGGTGTGTATGCCCAGAAGTGGTATTGCTGGGTCATATGGCAGTTCTATTTCCAGTTTTCTAAGAAATCTCCACACTGTTCTCCATAGCGGCTGTACTAGTTTGCATTCCCACCAACAGTGTAAGAGGGTTCCCTTTTCTCCACACCCTCTCCAGCATTTATTGCTTGTAGACTTTTGGATAGCAGCCATCCTGACTGCTATCCAAATAGCAGTGTGTAATGGTACCTCATTGTGGTTTTGATTTGCATTTCTCTGATAATGAGTGATGTTGAGCATCTTTTCATGTGTTTGTTAGCCATCTGTATGTCTTCTTTGGAGAAATGTCTGTTTAGTTCTTTGGCCCATTTTTTGATTGGGTCATTTATTTTTCTGGAATTGAGCTTCAGGAGTTGCTTGTATATTTTTGAGATTAATCCTTTGTCTGTTGCTTCATTTGCTATTATTTTCTCCCAATCTGAGGGGTGTCTTTTCACCTTGCTTATAGTTTCCTTTGTTGTGCAAAAGCTTTTAAGTTTAATTAGGTCCCATTTGTTTATTTTTGCTTTTATTTCCAGTATTCTGGGAGGTGGGTCATAGAGGATCCTGCTGTATGAAGGTTAATCTCCATCAAAATAAGAGGGTAAATTAAGAAGGATATAGACACGAAATACAGAAAATAGAAAATGTAATATAGAAAAAAATAAGTAACTCTCCAAATTAAAGACAAAGCATCTGGGATAATGAGAGTTACCAAACATAAAGGTCAATCAGTTCAGATTGGAATAGTGTTATGAGATGTGTTCATTGTTATGCTTCTCACCACCATACCACTATTTAACCTGATGAAACTCCTGGAGGATATGCTCCACCAAAGCAAGGAAATAAGAGCAAAAATAAAAAGACATGAGACTCAAAGAATAAGACAAAAAGGGAATGCCATTGGGTAACAATGTGGGAAGAATTAGCAATAAACACACACACAAATGAAGCAAATACAAACCCCAAGCAAATATTAATTTCAAGCAAAACAAAAAGAAACCAGAACACATTCTGAACTATAAACAATACTGGAACAGATTTAATAACATTAAATATTGATTTAAATGAAAATTACATAAAAGTACATAGAAAGATGTTCAGTATCATTAGTCATTAGGGAAATGCAAACTAAACTAACAATGGGATATCACTACACCACTGTTAGAATGGCTAAAATGAGAAAAGAGTGGAGCAAATGGAACTTTCACACACTGCTGGTAGAAATGTTAAACTTTGGAAAACAGTTTTGTAGTTTCTTAAAAAGTTAATCATACGTCTTTCATATGACTAGCTGTTCTACTCCAAGATACTTACACCTTACAGAAAGGAAAGCATATTCCATATAAAGACTTGTATACAAATGTACACAGCAGATTTGAAACAGTCTCAGAATGTCCATCAACAAGTGGATGGATAAACAGTGTTACAGACATACAATAGAATAGTACTCATCAATAAAAAAAGAACTATTGATACCTTATAAGAAGATAATTATACTGAATGAAAGAAACCGAACCAAACAAAAATAGTATGAACTGTATGGCTACATTTATATAAAAACCTCACAAATTCATTCTAATTTAGAGTAAAAGAAAGCCAATCAGAAATTGCCTAGGGCTAGAGGAAAGATGGGAAGGTAGAGAGAGAAAGGATTATAAAGGGGCAGGAAAAAACTTCTGGAGTGATGGATATGTTCATTTTCTTCATTGTGGAGATAGTTTCACAGTGTTTATGTGTATATATCAAAACGTATTCAAATGTAAACTTTAAATATGCTTTCTTTATTGTACATCAATTTATACTTCAATGAGGCTGTTTAAAAACGTGAAATTGGGTCCTTACACCAAAACATACATATACCAAAACCAATTACAGGTGGATTAAGAGTTTAAATGAGAAATAAAAACATTAAAAAGTTTATAAGGCACTATGAAAGATTATCTTTCTAAATGTGGGATAAGTATTATTTCTTAAACAAGAAAGAAAATACTAACCTAAAAACAACAAAGAAAAGATTGATAAGTGAAATTACACTGAAATCAAGGACATCTAACAAAACAGATGCCAATAGCATCATAAAGAAATGTTCTAAAAAGCCCACAAACTGAGAAAATATTTTCAGTAAAGAAGGAGTGTCAAACTCCTTGACTAAGAATCAGTATTCAGAATACATAAAGAACTCTTGCAAGTTAATAAGGATTCCACTTCTAGGAAGACGGAGTGGATATGGTTTTTACTATTTCTTCCACAAAGAACAACAAAAAGCCCTGGGCCTTATATATAAAACAGTTCTAGGGAAAACACAAGACGTCTCTAACAGTGAAAAGAAGAAGGAAGACCCAAGGAACGACATGCTGGTGAGTTTTCTTTTTGTCTCATAGATCCCAGACAGGCTCTGGGTGCAGTGCTGGTGGGTATGTCCCATCAGAAGCCTCACTCAGGGTCTGAAGGCCCTGGCACCCATGGATTTGACGGGCTGGCTTACCTGTGGTTCCTCAGCACCGTGGAGACTTAGGATAGGGTCACAGCCTGCCAGGCTTCCTGGCCTCTTGTATTCTTCTCTCAGCAGGTGCCCATGCCCTTGTTGGCAGACTCAGTCTAGCACAGATCCTTCTATGGCTCTCATTCAATGATCGGACACCCCATCCCTGAGTCCTGGCCCCACCCTGAGGGGCCAACTCTGGTTGTAGCATGACGCTCCTGGGCCTCAGTCACTGCTTAGATCATCTGCTGATTACCCTAGTGTTATATGTTGACCTGTGTCCTCCTTTGGGATTAACGTGTTGAAATCTTAATCCTCAGACCCATAAATGGGACCTTATTTAGAAATAGGGCCTTTGTAGGTGATCAAGATGAGGTCATTAGGGTGGGCCCTAATGTATGTATGCCTATGTCCTTATAGAAGGGGAGAAATTTGGACTCAGATACACACACAGACACACACACAGGGAGAACATCATGTGAAGGTGAAGGCAGAGATCAGGGTGACTCATCTACAAGCCGAGAAGCACCAAACACTGCAGCTGACCACCAGAAGCTGGGAGGGAAGCCCAGGACAGAGTCAACTCACAGAAGGACCCACCCCTGCTAACAGGGTGATCTTGGATTCCAGCCTCCAGGACTCTGAGAGAAGACGCTTTTTGTTGTTTAAGCCACCCAGTCAGTGGTACTTTGTTATGACAGCCAAAGAAAGTGAATAAACTTAGTAAGGAGGTCACCAAATTGTGGCCATCACATATTCATGAGGCCTGCTTCTTGTTTTAGAAAGCTTTGAGCCAACACTTATAAATCTGTCAATCTCACATAATTAATAATATCCCTTGAAAAATCAGAGCAACTCTGGCCATTCTGATTCCAAAAATCAGAAAAAAATCTGTCAAGTCTAGGCCATTCCTGCTTAGTCACAGCTCGCTGGACAGAGTCCCCCTTGGTCGGCCACAGATCCTACAGCCAGCTCAGTGCATGTTGACGCACATGTGTAATATAGACAAGGCGTTTCAGCCCCACACCCTGGATGCGTTTGCTTCACTCAGCAGGTGACTGGCCTGGCCCCATGAGATATCTGAGTTTCTGATCTTTGCTCCGGTACCTCCAGGACAGGCACCGCACCTCCTCCTTTTCCCACCCCCGCCCCCAGTCCACTTCTCCTACGGCAGCTGTCACTGCCACCCACTGAGATTCCAGCCTATTGCCTATGCCCGCACCCCCTCACCCTGTATTTTTTGCTCCATCTGGGAGGCAACCCTTCTCCCTGCATGGACCCCACCCAGTGCTGTCCCCATCCTCCCCAGCTCCTGTGTCCCTGCTGCTCCTGGGAGCTGCCCCACCACAGGTAGCCTGTTGGCTTACAGGTCAGCGCTCATGGCCCCACACCACTGTGGGTGGTCATGTGGGCCTACTGTGTCCCAGACCCAACAGTTGGTCCTTTCACCAAAGGGAGATTTGTAAACATTATTTTAAAAAACTCAAGAGTAGTAAACTGACCTGGCTGTCCAACTTAGCAGTTTCTCTTACACTTTTACTCTTCCTGCTCCAACCCAACACTATCTGAAGGGAGGGGTAGGATGGGAAGTTGTAGAATACATAAATCAAAGAAAAATGTGAATCATTTTATCCTTCCAATGAAAAGATTCTAGGTATCAAGTATATATTCAGCACTCCAGTCAGTATCATCCTGAAATGTCTTTGCTGAGATGAGATGTTTTATTTTTTTATCTTTTCAATTGTAATGTTTGATTGCATGCAAATGACAATGTCTGCATTATAAAGCATAGTTATAAAGCATAATAATATAATGAACACCTGAGAACCTGTTTCCTGCATCAAGAGTCAGAGCACAAAGGAACCCCGCATCCATCCCTCTAACCTAGCCCATTCCTGCCCAGCTTACCTCAGGCAGTTTTTATCCTGAATTTTACCATTCCCTGTTCCCTTCTTCTTCTGAACTCCTTATTTTGGAAGTAATTTCACATTTCCAGAAAATTTAAGAAAGTAAAAAGAGTACAAAGAAAACCATTAGCCTATACCCTTGATTCACCTATCATTAACATTTTACCCTGTTTTCTTTATCATTTGATCTCATTCTCTTTCTCCTTACCTGTCCTCCCTCCCAACACATACGCCCACACACAGTTTTTGCGGGGAACCATTTGAGACTACCACATTATGTCACTCTGAAATACTTCAGTGTGTATTTGTTTTCCAACAGTAAGAATATTCTGTTACTTAAACATTGCAGTTTTATTAACCTCATAGAATTTTTTGCCTCCAGTACTAGATGTACAATAGCTGTGTCTCCTCAGCATTGTTTAAGCAGGAAACATTTCCTCAGACTTTCTTTTGTTACTGTGGACCATGTTGCTGGGAACACCCCTACACATCTGTTGGCACATGTGTGAGAATTTCTTTAGAGTTTACCTGGAAGTGGAGTTGCTAGATCATCAACTGTGGAATGTTCAACTTTTCAAGCTGTTTTCCAAAGTGGATGGGGTCACTGATCCTGTACTATCAATGAGTATAAGTTCCTGTAGACTTTTAATTTTTTGGTCATGTAGTGTATACAGTATGTGTGAATTTGCTTTAATTAGCACTTTTCTGATTACTAATGGTGTTGAGCATTTTTTCATATTTTTTGAGTATGCGTGTGCCATTTCCTGTGAAATAGCAACAATACCACCACTTGTTTACAACTTTCAAGGAACAACAAAAAGCCCTGGGCCTTATATATAAAACAATTCTAAAGAAAATTTAAGAGACTATTTTAAGCAAACACATAATTTAATCATAAAGCAGCCTAATGAAATAGGTGCTATTTTCTATAAAATAGGTATTTAAAATAGGTATTCTCTTTTCTGGGCTTTCCTGGTGGCTCAGCGGTATGGAATCTACCTGCAATGTAGGAGATACAGGAGACACTGGTTCAATTCCTGGGTCAGGAAGATCCCCTGGAGGAGGGAATGGCAACCCACTCCAGTATTCTTGCCTGAAGCAACCCATGGACAGAGGAGCCTGTCGAGCTACAGTCCATGAGGTCGCAAAGAGTCGGACACGACCGAAGCAACTGAACACGCAAGCATTTTCTTTTCTCTTCATGTATTTTTGCCCATTTTCCCGTCAGGTTGTTTGTTTTATAATCCTTGATTCCTCTTACACTTCTGTTTTAGCTGACTTTCTCTGACACCGCCTGGGCAGGGGAAGGGGAGTAAAGGCGGAAGACAGACACCCCCCTCCTCTGCCTCTCTTGACACTCCAGGGGTCTCCCTCTGACTGCTGGGCTCAGTGGGAGTTCCAGTACCCAATGTGGGCTCCAGCAATACCCCTGGTGGGGCTCGTCACTGATCTGCTTGAGTGAATGTCCTGGTTCCCTTCTTGGCCTTCTCTGCCTCCACGCCAGCAGCGGTGTCAGTGCATCCTTATACGGAGCCTTTTGAGGCTTGAATCTAGGCTCCGCACTCAGCGCTCAATGGCAGCGGTAAGAATAGAGTCGGTTTTTCCTGTGTGGTTTGGCTGAAGTAGAGAGGAGTTATCTAAAAGTCTTGACAGGATGCCCTTTTCCTGGTCCTTTGGCTGCAGAGAGCAGGTTTCTATTTGAGGCTCTTTTGACCTGTGCTCCGTGCTGGCATCTCCTTGACCAGGTCTGAATTACGCTGCCACTCCTCAGGGCTGAAGCCTGTCCTGGCAGTCAAGGCTCAGCCTGGGTGTGTTTCCAGTCCTTGGTGAGGGTGGTTTCCAGCCTGTGGTTTCCTGACAGCTCTTTGGGGCCACAGGTTCCTGGGTGCCCCACACCACTGCAGCCTCCACACAAGAGGGGCAGCTGGTGCCTATATTCAGGGGACTTCATCAGGAAATCCAAGGGCCCCACGGCACGTCCTCCAAACAGACTTTAGAGCCACAGAAGCCATGGAAATTTTCACTCCCGTCCATCCAGTGAACATTGGCCCAAACAATCATGAATGACGATAAATGCCTAGGCCTGTGGGAGAAATGAGGCTCAGCTGCAAGGAAGGTCTGATTCAGGCAGGAGGCCTTGTGTGGGGCTGCAGTTGCTCCTGAAGACATTAACACAATTACTTATGGAATACAGAAAGTACTTCACACTGCTGTTTCTAAATCTTATCATGATGAGAAGACTTTACTTAATTTCCAAGATTTTTGTATCCCTTCTCTTACAACAAAAGCCTTGGTTCCCCAAGACATTAATATAATTACTTAAGGTTAAAATACGTATATTTGTATATATAATAGCTTCAAAAAACAATGCCATTTTTATTACCAACAGCAAGACATGGAATGCAGGTTTTGTGTGTGTGTTTGTGGTTCTTTTTGTCTCTTTGTCCCACTCCTAATACACAAATTACTGTGTTTCAAAGTCACTTGAAACAATTCTCTGTGAAGTTATGCTATCAGGATCATTTGTCTCAATGTGTTTTTGATGTTAAGGGATGGTTTTCATTCTCCTTTGGTTTCATTTAGTTTTTAGTTATGTAAAATGTTTACATGGCTCCAAAGCCAACTTATGAAGCATCGTACCTTGCTTGGTTTGTAAAACTGTGGGTTGTTCTTCTATTGCTTCTATTTCAAAATACAAGCAAATATGTATATATGTGTGTGTGTATACATGTGTGTGTGTGTGTGTGTGTGTGTGTGTGTGTGTGTGCTGGACTGTGCTTAGTCACTCAGTCATGTCCAACTCGTTGCGACCCCATGGACTGTAACCCCCCAGGCTCCTCTGTCCATGGGGATTCTCCAGGCAAGAAAACTGCAGTGGGTTGCCATGCCCTCCTCCAGGTGATTTTCCCAAACCAGGGATTGAACCCAGGTCTCCCGTAATGCAGGCGGATTCTTTACCATCTGAGCCACCAGGGGAACCCAAGAATACTGGGATGAATAGCCTATCCCTTCTCTTCCCGACCCAGGAATTGAACCAAGGTCTCCTGCATTGCAGACAGATTCTTTAACAGGTGAGCTACCAGGGAAGCCCATATACATACTTATCTCCCTTTTGCTTCTATGAAAGGCAGCATACTATATACACAGTTCTATATCCTGTCTTTTCCTGGTCAGTTAGCAACGAATCCTGACAATAACTTCACAGTGATACAGACCCTCCTCATGACCTCTCACAGTTCTACACTACACCTCTGTGCAGATGTACCACAGTTGGTCCAATTGTGTGAATTCTTGGGAGAATTCTTTGGGAGATTTGGGTGAATTCTTGGGAGATTCCCCACCTTCAGCTTTGCAAACAGTGTTGCAAATTATAGCCTTGTTCATGTATGACTTCATTCTTTTTAAAAGGCTCAATTTTGAACCCTTTGTCTCTCATCAGCGAGAGGGTCACTTAATATTCCAAACCTCAGGCTCCTCATCTGTAAAATGGGAATAATAATAGTATCTAGCTCACAGTTCAAAATGAGTTAACATGATTTAAAATACCCAGCACAGAGCCTCGCACATAGTGAACAGTCAATAAATGTTTGCTGCTGCTGTTGTTCTATTCTGTTTTAATTGCCTGTAGCCTAGGGCTTTAAAAGTTCACTGTCTGGAAGGAGATAGAGAAATGTAAATTTTTAGCTGCTTAATGCATTGAGTGCTACCAGAGGTATAAGAACAAGTGTTACTGGGCAACAGTGGAGATCAGAGAGGCTGTCCATGATAGCTGGTTTGCGCATCCCACCCACCCCTTTCCTATGGAAACCACAACCCAGGTTTCCTTTCTCAACACATGGAGTTGCAACAACCCCTGTCTCCTAGGTTAGCACATGACCCAGGCCTGACCTTCCAGGGTCTCAATGATTGACTCAAGAATAGGTACAAGACCCAGCACAACCAATGAGGGTCAGCCCTAGAGCTCACCAGGAACTATTAGAAAAGAGGCTCTCTCCGTTTCCACCAGAATGTCAATCGCATTGAATGTAAACCTGGAACCGCCAGGAGCCAATACATGGCAAGGGGGAAAGTGAAGAAATCAGAACTAAGAGGTGGAGAAGGACAGATTCTCAACATTGTCTCTTGGACACTGGGGATTTCAGTTAAGTGGGCTGAAAGAAAGTCCTTTTCTGACTAGGCAAGTTTGAACTGGGTTCTCATTTACATTAAGAACGCCAGATAGACAGAGGAGGCCTGATGCCTGAGGCTTAGTTACTAGAGGGATAAGGAAAGACTCTCCAGGAGAGAGAAAATCATGTGGGAAGATTCTAAGGAAATGTAGCCTCTTTTGTAGCTTTAACTAAAGGAAGGTCATCTGTGGGCTGACATCCATCATCAGAGCAAACCCAAGTTCCAAACTAGAAGGCTGAGTTCTAGATCTTGAGGAAGGGCTGGGAATCTCACTTGGACAACTGTCAGCCAGGTGATGTCAGAAATCAGATAACAGCATGCAAATGAGTTGGTGGTGGTATCGGAGTCTCCCCGAATGCAAGTTGGGACACACTGTCCATGACCATCAGAGTCTGCAAGATGTCTCACAGGCAATGCTCCATTGCCAAGTGCAGCCTTAACCAGCATTTATTTGCGTTTTATCCTGAGGCCTCCACTTCCCTCCACAGTCCTGCCTGTTACATTGTCACTTTGGTTTCTGAAGCCCAAGAATACTGGATTGGGTAGCCTATCCCTTCTCCAGCAGATCTTCCTGACCCAGGAATCTCCTGGGGAATCTTCCTGACCCGGGGTCTCCTGCATTGTAGGCATGTTCTTTACCAACTGAGCTATCAGGAAAGCCCATAAAACATTTACTTCTGCTTCACTGACTACCCTAAAGCCTTTAACTATGTGTGCAGTGAGTCGCTCAGTCATGTCTGATTCTTGCGACCCCATAGACTGTAGTCTTCCAGGCTCCTCTGTCCATGGGATTCTCCAAGCGAGAATACTGGAGTGGGTTGCCATTTCCTTCTCCAGGGGAATCTTCCCGACCCAGGGATCGAACCCAGGTCTCCTGCATTGCAGGCAAACTCTTTACTGACTGAGCTAGAAGCGAAGCTTTTTTTTTTTTTTTTTTAATTTTATGTCACTTTTTTTTTTTTTTATTAGTTGGAGGCTAATTACTTCACAACATTTCAGTGGGTTTTGTCATACATTGATATGAATCAGCCATAGAGTTACACGTATTCCCCATCCCGATCCCCCCTCCCACCTCCCTCTCCGCCCAATTCCTCTGGGTCTTCCCAGTGCACCAGGCCCGAGCACTTGACTCATGCATCCAACCTGGGCTGGTGATCTGTTTCACCATAGATAATAATGCTCTTCTCTCGAAACATCCCACCCTCACCTTCTCCCACAGAGTTCAAAAGTCTGTTCTGTACTTCTGTGTCTCTTTTTCTATTTTGCATATAGGGTTATCATTACCATCTTTCTAAATTCCATATATATGTGTTAGTATACTGTAATGTTCTTTATCTTTCTGGCTTACTTCACTCTGTATAATGGGCTCCAGTTTCATCCATCTCATTAGAACTGATTCAAATGAATTCTTTTTAACAGCTGAGTAATATTCCATGGTGTATATGTACCACAGCTTCCTTATCCATTGGTCTGCTGATGGGCATCTATGTTGCTTCCATGTCCTGGCTATTATAAACAGTGCTGCGATGAACACTGGGGTGCATGTGTCTCTTTCAGATCTGGTTTCCTCAGTGTGTATGCCCAGAAGTGGGATTGCTCGGTCATATGGCAGTTCTATTTCCAGTTTTTTAAGGAATCTCCACACTGTTTTCCACAGTGGCTGTACTAGTTTGCATTCCCACAAAGTGAAGCTTTTTACTCTTAACTATAGTGCAATATCAAAGTCAAGAAGTTGACATTGATGCATTGTGTGTGTACACTTCTATGTCATTTTATCACAGATGTGGATTAGTGTTGCTATCACTGCACTCAAAATGCAGAAATGTTTCGTCATCAAAAGGATCTTCCTCACACCACCCCTTTACAACAATAAGTGAAGACTGGTCTATCTCTCCTTTCAGTTCTTAGTTTTTGCTTCACAAAAACTAGCTCTAGTCTTGAAGAATACATATTCATGATTTTTGGCTCTTTTTGGTGGATAAACCCTTTTATCATTATATAATGTCTCTCTTTGTCTCTGATAATTTCCTTTGGAACTTTATCTAATATTTATATAGTTAATGCTTTCTTTTGATCAATGTTTACATGACATATATTTTCCCATCCTTTTGCTTTCAACCTACCTATCCTCATATATTTTAAGAGAATTTATGTAGGTAGCTTAGAGTTGGATCATACTTTTTTTTAATCCACTCTGATAATCTCTTTTAGTTGGTGTATTTAGAATACTTACATTTATATTTAGTATAATTACTTATGTTAGGGCTTCAGTTCAGTTCAGTTCAGTTGCTCAGTCGTGTCTGATTCATTGAGACCCCATGAACTGCAGCACACCAGGTCTCTCTGTCCATCACCAACTCCCGGAGTCCACCCAAACCCATGGCCATCGAGTTGATGATGCCATCCAACCATCTCATCCTCTGTCATCCCCTGCTCCTCCTGCCCTCAATCTTTCCCAGCATCAGGGTCTTTTCCAATGAGTCAGCTCTTCGCACCAGGTGGCCAAAGTATTGGAGTTTCAGCTTCAACATCAGTCCTTCCAATGAACACCCAGGACTGATCTCCTTTAGGATGGACTGGTTGGATCTCCTTGCAGTCCAAGGGACTCTCAAGAGTCTTCTCCAACACCACAGTTGAAAACCATCAATTCTTCGGGTCTCAGCTTTCTTTATAGTCCAACTCTCACATCCATACATGACCACTGGAAAAACCATAGCCTTGACTAGATGGACCTCTGTTGGCAAAGTAATGTGTCTGCTTTTTAATATGCTGTCGAGTTTGGTCATAAGTTTCCTTCCAAGGAGTAAGTGTCTTTTAATTTCATGGCTGCAATCACCATCTGCAGTGATATTGGAGCACAGAAAAATAAAGTCAGCCACTGTTTCCACTGTTTCCCCGTCTATTTGCCATGAAGTGATGGGACCAGATGCCATGATCTTAGTTTTCTGAATGTTGAGCTTAAGCCAACTTTTTCAGTTTCCTCTTTCACTTTCATCAAGAGGCTCTTTAGTTCCTCTTCACTTTCTTCCATAAGGGTGGTGTCATCTGCATATCTGAGGTTATTGATATTTCTCCTGGAAATCTTGATTCCAGCTTGTATTTTCTAAGTGTGATAGTTGAAACAAAAATACTACACTGTCAGCCCAGCATTTCTCATGATGTACTCTGCATATAAGTTAAACAGGCAGGGTGACAATATACAGCCTTGACGTACTCCTTTTCCTATTTGGAACCAGTCTGATGTTCCACGTCCAGTTCTAACTGTTGCTTCCTGACCTTCATACAGGTTTCTCAAGAAGCAGGTCAAATGATCTGGTATTCCTGTCTCTTGAAGAATTTTCTACAGCTTACTGTGACCCACACAGTCAAAGGCTTTGGCATGGTCAATAAAGCAGAAATAGATGTTTTTCTGGAACTCTCTTGCTTTTTCGATGACCCAGCGGATGTTGGTGATTTGATCTCTGGTTCCTCTGCCTTTTCTAAAACCAGCTTGAACATCTGGAAGTTCACGATTCACGTATTGCTGAAGCCTGGTTTGGAGAATTTTAAGCATCACTTTACTAGCGTGTGAGATGAATGCAATTACGTGGTAGTTTGAGCATTCTTTGGCATTGCCTTTCTTTGGGATTGAAATGAAAACTGACCTTTTCCAGTCCTGTGGCCACTGCTGAGTTTTCCAAATTTGCTGGCATGTTAAATGCAGCACTTTCACAGCATCATCTTTCAGGATTTGAAATAGCTCAACTGGAAGTCCAACACCTCACCTAGCTTTGTTCGTAGTGATGCCTTCTAAGGCCTGCTTGACTTCACATTCCAGGATGTCTGGCTCTAGGTGAGTGATCACACCATCGTGATTATCTGGGTCGTAAAGATCTTTTTTGTTAGGGCTTAAGTGTATACTTTTAATTTTAGTTGCTCTGTTTTACATTTCCTGTCTTCTTTTGAGTTATGTGAACACCTTTTTGGAATTCCATTTTGATATATCTCTACTGGCTTTGTTATATCAATTTGTATAGTTTTTTTTAGTGATTGTTCTAGGTATGACATCATACAAACATAACTTATCATAGTTATCATTAACCAGTTTGATGACATATAGATAGAAACCTTACATCCTGTTAAGTTCCTTTACCCTCCCCCACTTATAATTACCTTAATTATTTCCCCTACATACATTTAAAATCACATCAAACAGTGTAGTATTTTTGTTTCAACTATCACACTTAGAAAATACAAGAGGAAAAGAAAAATATTTTTACTCATTCTGTTGATCTTCTTTCCTGATGTTCCAAGATCCCTCTTTTAATATTTCCTTTCTTTCCTTTAAGAAATTTTCCTTTAGCTATACATTTAGGGTAGGTCTGCTGGTGACAAATTCTCTTAATTTTCGTTTCATCTGAGAACATCTTGATTCCCCTTCACAGGTTCTGGGTTAAAACAATGCTTTAATTTCAGCACTTGAAAATTATTATGCCACCTCCTTCTAGCCTCCATGGTTTCTGATGAGAAATATACTGTCATTCAAATTGTATTCTTCCTTTAAGGTAAGGTGTTGCTTCTCTCTGATTGCTTTCAAATTGTTTCTTTCATGAGATTTCAGAAAATTGTGTCTTGGTGTGGATTTCTATGGGTTTATCCTATTTGGGATTTGCTTAGTTTCTTGAAACTATGGATTTATGTCTTTTGCCAAATTTGGAAGTTTTCAGGCATTATTTCTTTGAGTACTTTTCAACGTTGCCCTCTTTCCCTTCTCCTTCAAGGACTCCAAAAACACAAATGATAGATCTTTTGTGGTAATTTCACAAGTCCCTAAAGCTCTGTTCACTTTTGTTTTGCTTTGCTCTGTTTTCTCTGATGTTTAGATTGTGTACTTTCTATTACTCTATCTCCCTGTTCACTGATTCTTTCTTCTGTTATCCCCATTCTGCTGTTGATACCATCTACTGAGTTTTTTATTTTGGTTTCTGAATCTTCAGTTCTAAAATCTCCATTTTGTTTTTCTTTATCTCTCCTATATATTTTTTTTTTTGAAACTGCATTTTTTCCCTTTGTTTCAAGCATAACTGCTCACTGAAGCATTTTTATGATGGCTGCTTTAGTAGTCATTGCAGATAATGCTAACATCTCTGCCATCTTTATACTTGTGAGCATTGACTGCCTTTTTCTATTCAGGTTATAATTTTCCTCCTTTTGTTATGCTGCTGCTGCTTGCTAAGTCACTTCAGTCATGTCTGACTCTGTGCAACCCCACAGATAGCAGCCCACCAGGCTTGTCCGTCCCTGGGAATCTTCAGGCAAGAATACTGGACTTGGTTGCCATTTCCTTCTCCAATTCATACATGCATGCTAAGTTGCTTCACTCGGGTCTGACTCTATGTGACCCCATGGACAGCAGCCCAGCAGGCTCCTCCGTCCACAGGACTCTCCAGGCAAAAACACTGGAGTGGGTTGCCATTTCCTGCTCCATTGTTATGATGAGTCATTGCCAGTTGAAAACCATATATTTTGAGTATTATATTATGAGATTCTGTGTAAATCTATGCAAATCTTACATAGAATTATGGGATTCTATGTAAATGAGATTCTTTGTAAAACATTCTACATGAGTTAGATATGTAAATCTTCTGTTTCAGCTGACTCCTCTGATAGCACTCTAGCAGGAGAAGAGATACCTTTTCATTACTGACAGGAGGGAGCAGACTCCAGGTTCCTCACCTGCCCTCTGTTGAGACCTGAAGTGGGGATAGTCTCCTTGGTACTTGTGGGTTGGGAGTGGGAGTTTCATTTCCCCATTCAGCCGCTACTGATCCCATTCTGGCTGGGTGGGACTCTCCTTAGGGAGCCTCCACTGACATCATTTGGCTGGAATCCAGCAGTTATTATCTAAACTTTTCTCTCTTGCAAGGCTGCGACTTTCCTGTTCCTCTGGCTTTTAGAAGTAGGCTTCTAAAAGTAGAAGTAGGCTTTTATTGGGAGTTCTCCACTATCATTTATTGTGTCCTGAGGTCCCGTCTTCTTGCCACCATACCAGTTGTCTTATGTTGGCTTCTTATTTAATGTCCATGGCTTTTAGTTGTTCTTAGCAGGAAGAACAGGAAAAAGCATCTCTCCTTCATCTTTCTATAAGTGAAAGTGACTTGGAGCATTTAAAATGTTTTATATAACAGTCTCACAGACACAGAGAATGGACTTGTGGTTGCCAAGGGGGAAGTAGGTAGGGGAGGGATAGATTGGGAGTTTGGGATTGGCAGATACAAACTATTATATACAAAATGGATAAACAACAAGACCCTACTGTACAGCACAGGAAACTATATTCAGTATCCTGTAATAAACCATAATGGAAAAGGATATGAAAAAATATATATATCTGAATCACTTTGCTTATACCAGAAAATAATACAACATTGTAAATCAACTATACATCAATAAAAAATAAATAAATAAATTATGTTTCAAATGCCAAAGTGGAGCCAAAGTAAAATAGTCACAGTGCCTGATGCAAATACTTTAATACCTTTGATGGCAGTGAAGGTGCTAATAAAAGGTCATGGATGTAGTGCTGGAATGATCTGTAAGGACACTAATTTGACTTTGGGCAAACTGCTTTGGCTGTCAAAAGCTCAGTTTTCCTTCTGGAAAATAAAAACCAAACTATTTATTATGTAAAAGTGTCATGAGGAGAAAGTGAGATAAAAGTCTGTCAAGTACATGGCATTGAGAATATATACTATAAATAACTTCTTTATTTTTCTTAATCAGTTCCAACATTACATCCTAATATTTCCTAAGTAAATCCTGAGTTCTAGCTCAAATTGTTTATAATCCTGTTGCAGTTGGACTCAGTGTCTCCATCTTTAAAAGAAAAGGATTGGTGTAGATCACTGGTGCTCAATGGATGGCCTGTAGCAGTCCCTGGGAGCTTGTGAATAATGCAGAATCTGACAGCATGCTCAACTTACTTGTTACTGAGTCCAAGGTCACTCTGCTCAATGCATGACATGCCAATAAATCTGAGAGACAAGGTGTTGAGACAAGGAATACAACTTTATTTGGAAAGCTGGTTGGCTGAGAAAATGGCAGACTAAGGTCTGAAAATAACTATCTTTCCAGTTCTGGATACCAGGTTCTTTTATAGAACAGAGAGGAGGAGGAGGTGAGGAAGTCAAGTAAAAAGGTCATAAATATTGCAAATATCTCCTGGAATGGCTAGCCTTGGGGAGGGGATATGCTAATTTCTTCTTTTCAGCAACCATTCATAGGTAGGTAGGGTCAGATTGTCTCGCTGAGAGCTAAACAAAGGCACTTTCATCTAACATTCAGGCAGAGGGGCAGGGTTCTTTGATGAAGGTCCATTATGAATAATTATAATAAGAAAACCAAAGAAAATCAAAGGTTAAAGTCAAAGAAACAGACCCAACATGGAGTCAATATTAGCCCTTCCCTGTAACATACTGAATCAGAACCTGCATTTTAACAAGGCCCTCAGCTGAGTATGGCTAAAGGAAGCTTGAGAAGTGGTGCTCTGGGTGATCTTTAAGACCACTGTCAGCCCTGACTTTACTTATATTGAACTTTCCCACCTTCAGACCACTGCTGAAATGCTCTGACCTTTCTACTCTGGCCACATAATACTAACCATTATTTAAGGTGCAGCACAATCCCACCATGCCCCACTCCATCCCAAGCATAATGTTTTCTTTGACCACTACAACCTGAACTACCCTCTAAATGCCTTAAATGACCCGTCTCTGGACCATTAGCAAGATGATTTATCATCAGCTTAGTGACAGCTTGCCTATTTTCTTCTTGAGCCACTATTTAAGCCATGTATTATGTATTCTTATTGGACTTTCTTATTGAACTGAATATCTTTTCAGAAACTGAGGTTGTTTACAGCTCCTGGAAGGCTCCTAGAGAGCAAAGACCATGACTTCCACATGCTTTATTGTTCATCATCTGGTTCCCTACACATAGGAGAGACTCAAATACATAATCATTTTCACCAAGAATGTGCTCTAAGTACAGCTTTCAAGTCCCTACAATTAGTAATGAGAATATACTATAGTTATCAATCTTTAAAATGAGCATAAATAAGCCTATATTTTGTTCTGAGATATTAAAAAGGAAACTTTTTTTTTTAAATAACAATACTCAATGGTGAAGAGATAGTGCTACAACTGGTACTCACACACTACAATGTAAACTTTGTAGTTTACAATGACACAATCTTTTTAGAAAAGATATTGGCAATATATATTATGGAGCAAAATGATGTTTTCAGAAAATCCACTTCTTTATTTTAATAAAGCAAAAGCAAGAGTTTATTTGTAAGAGAGCAAACAAAAAATTAGAGCAAAACTGGGACATGATATATAAAAGTCAAACATTAGAGAATTGGTATATCTCCATTTGATGAACTACCATTGAGCCATTTAAAATAATTAGGAAGGCTGTATTCAAACATAGGGAAATGTTTATTCAATATTATGTAAGAAAACTGGAATAGAAAATAACATATGCTATTGATTATAACTAATACATGCAAATAAGAATGAAAAAGGAAGGAATAAAAAATTAGAAATGGTATTTTAAGGTGGTGAGAATGGGTTTAATTTCCTGTACTCATTTTTTTCCAAAATTTTTCATTCTGGCAACTTTTCATTAAATAAAAAAAAAGCTTCTTATAGTGACACCAAGATCACTTTGGAAGGATTCACTTAGGAATAGATCAAAGCTCAACTTTTCTTTGTAGGTTCATCCACAATGCCATTATGTGGAATCTGACAGTGATGTGAGAATTAATAACCAAAGCCTCAGCATCAAGAAATTCTCAGTAGCTACACAGCAAAAGATCTCAAGGCTGAAAATTACCATCTTGAAAGAGGTTAATTCATAACCTGTAGCTGTGAGTTAGCATTCATTCTTCCCTCAATCCCCACTAAAATAAAACTCTATTTGTACACTGCCAGCGAAATGTGTACTCATTAAAGGATGAAAAGCTTAAAAAATTTTTTAGCCCATGTACCAACGCTTTCTTTGGCACTTCACTCATAGGGAGCCCCAGTTCACTTCCCTCATATGCTGATAGTAGTGGTAAGTCCTGGGGCCCAGTTATCCAGGCTGGTGACCCATTGTCCCCTGATCTACAGTGGCCCCAATCTACATGCTCCCTGAGAGGTTCCTGAGCCTCCTCCTGAGCCTATAATGGGGATATTTATGCTTTCCTCATAGGGAGAAATTAAATGAGGGGAGAAAATTTTTGAAGGTTCCTGTGATAGGGCAATGATGAATATATGTTATCACTGGTGAATTGGTTCAAGATGGCAGAGTAGAAAGACATGTGCACATCTCCTGTGACAGACCAGAAATTGCAATTTGCTGTTGAACCACCACCAACGGGAGGATGCTGGAACTCACCAAAGATGTGCCACACCCAAATACAAAGGAGAAACCACAATGAGATGGTAGGAGGGGGTACAGTCACAATAAAATCAAATCCCATACTCCCTGGGTGGGTGACCCACAGACAGGAGAGCAATAATACCAGAGAACTTCTCCCAGTGTTGTAAAGGTTCTGAGTCCCACATCAGGCTTGCCGGCTGGGCATCCAGCAAATGGGGACTAGGGATTCCCAAGGAATCTGACTTTGAAGGCCAGCAGGATTTGACTGCAGGAGTGCCTCAGGATAGGAGGAAACAGACTCCACTTTTAGAAGGCAGACAAAAAATCTTGTGTGTATCAGGGCATAGGGGAAAGGAGAAGTGACCTCATAAGAGACTGAACCAAACCTACCTCCTCGTGTTGGCAGGTCCCTGCAGAGGGCTGGAGTGGCAGTGGTCCATTGTAGGGTCGAGGGCACACCCAGAAGTCCTGGGATGTGCCCATTGGCACGAGCCCTACTGAAGGATGTCATTAGCCCTATCATAGAGCCTGTAAACTCCAGGACTGGGTCACCTCAGGCCAAACAACTAACAGGGAGGGAGCGCAGTCCCACTATTAGAAGACAATCAGATTAAAGTTTTACCAAGCACAGCCTTGCCCACCAGAGAAAGACCCAGTTTTTCTGACCACCAGTCCCTTCCAGCAGCAAACTTATACAAACCTCTTAGCCTCGTCCACCAGAGGGCAGACAGAAAAAGCAAGAAGAACTACAATCCAGCAGCCACCAGTACAAAAACCACAATCACAGAAAGTTAAACACAATGAAAAGGCAAAGGATTACATCCCTGATGAAGGAACAAGATAAAACCCCAGAAAAACAACTAAATGAAATGGAGACAGGTAACCTTCCAGAAAAAGAATTCAGAATAATGGTAGTGAAGACTATCCATGATCTTGGAAAAAGAAAGGAAAAGATGCAAGAAATGTTTCCCAAAGACCTAGAAGAACTAAATGACAAACAAACAGAGATGAACAATACACTAGGAGGAATAACTAACAGAATAACTGAGACAGAAGAACAGATAAGTGACCTGGGAGACAAATGGAGATCACTGCCACAAAACGGAATATAGAAAAAGAATGAAAAGAAATGAAAATCACCTAAGAGACCTCTGGGATAACATTAAACACACCAACATTCCCAATATGGGGCCCCAGAAGAAGAAGAGAGAAAGTACTCAAGAAAATATTTGAAGAGATAATAATTGAAACCTTTCCAGCATGGGAAAGGAAACAGTCAACCAAGTCCAGGAAGCACAGAGAGCTCCAGGCAGGATAAACCTAAGGAGAAACACACTGAGAGGCATAGTAATCAAACGGACAAAAATTAAAGACAAAGACAAACTATCAAAAACAACAAGGGAAAAATGACAAATAACATACAAGCAAACTCCCATAAGGTTATCAGCTGATTTCTTAACAGAAGCTACATGTCAGAAGGGAATGGCATGATATATTTAAAGTGATGAAAGGGAAGAACCTACAACCAAGAATACTCTACCCAGCAGGACTCTTGTTCAGATTTGATGAGAAATCAAAAGCTTTATAGGTAAGCAAAAGTTAAAAGAGATTCAGCACCACCAAACCAGCTTTATAACAAATGCTAAAGGAACTTCGTTGGGCAGGAAACATAAGAGAAACAAAAGACCTACAAAAACAAATCCAAAACAAATAAGAAAATGGTAATAGGATCATTACCCTAACACTAACCTAATAGGATCATTTGCAGGTCAGGAAGCAACAGAACCAGACATGGACCAATGGACTGGTTCAAAATTTGGAAAAGAGTAAGTCAAGGCTGTATATTGTCACTCTGCTTATTTAACTTATATGCAGAGTACATCAGGCGAAATGCCAGGCTGGATGAAGCACAAGATGGAATCAAGACCGCTGGGAGAAATCTCACTAACAATTAGAGAAATGCAAATCAAAACTACAATGAGATCACCTCACACCAGTCAGAATGGCCATCATCCAAAAATCCACAAACAATAAATGCTAGAGAGGGTGTGGAGAGAAGGGAACCCTCCTGCACTGACGGTGGGAATGTAAATTGGTGCAGCCACTATGGAGAATAATATGGAGGTTCCTCAAAAAACTAAATATAGTGCTACCATATGACCCTGCAATCCCACTCTTGGGCATATATCCAGAGAAAACTATGGTCTGAAAGATATGTGCACCCCAATGTTCACTGAAGCAGTATTTATAGCCAAGATTTAGAAGCAACCTAAATGTCCACAGGGCTTCCCTGATAGCTCAGTTGGTAAAGAGTCCATCTGCAATGCAGGGTTGGGAAGATCCCCTGGAGAAGGGAAAGGCTACCCACTCCAGTATTCTGGCCTGGAAAATTCCACGGACTGTATAGTCCATGGGGGTCGCAAAGAGTCAGACATGACTCAGTGACTGAACAGCAGCAAACATTGGGACCTTCGATGCGCTGGACACTCTCCTAAGCACTGGGGACACAGTAGTAGACAAGAAAGACCTCTAAAACAGACCACTAAAAGCAGAAACAGACTCACAGACTTATATAGAATGAACTTATGGTTGCCGGAGGAAGGATGTGGGGAAGGGATAGTTAGGGAGTTTGGGATGGACATGTACACACTACTATATTTTAATGGATAACTAACTAAGACCTATTGTACTGCACCTGGAACTCTGCTCAATGTTATGTGGCAGCCTGGATGGGAGACGAGTTTGGGGGAGAATGGATACATGTATATGTATGGCTGAGTCCGTTTGCTGTTCACCTCAAACTATCACAACATCGCTAACTGGCTATATTCCAATACAAAATAAAATGTCAATGTATGACAAAACCCACTACAATATTGTAAAGTAATTAGCCTCCAACTAATAAAAATAAATGAAAAAAAATGCTATCTCAGACATTGACTATATCCTATCAATTTTTTAATTTTAATTTTTAAAAATTATTTAAGTATGATAACATATTTACAGGAGACTTGGAAAATACAGAACAAGGTTACACATAATTCCACTATATATTACAATTATTTTTTAAGTAGATAAATTAAGATTTTTAGTTGGAGTTTTAATAGCCAACTCAAAAATTAATAGAATGAATATATAGAGAAGCAGAAGGATATAATAGACCTGAAAAGCACTGTGAACCAATTCAACATAATTAAGACTTATACAATTTTCACACAACAGTAGGATACAAGTTCTATTCAAGTTCCCATAAACTAGGAGACACTGGAATATACCCAGGGATATAAAACAAGATGCAAAAATTTCATGGTCAACCTGGAGAAGGAAATGGCAACCCATTCCCTTATTCTTGCCTGGAGAATCCTATCGAGAGAGGAGCCTGGCAGGCTACAGTCTGTAGGGTCGCAAGAGTCGGACGCGACGTAGCGACTAAACCAACCAACCAACCAAACTGAGATGAAAGAAAGAAAAGTTATTTCTATGTGGTAGCATTATAATAAAATTATTTTTTCCACTTAAAAAAAAATTTCATGGTCAAAAAGTATTGAAAATATGCAGAGTCTGTTCTCTTATCACTGCAGAATTATGTTAGAAAGCAATATCAAAAGATATTTGAAAATAACCCACATATTTTCAAATGCAATGTGACATTTAACAAGAGAGAACTTCAACTTAGCCACTGAAAGTCTCAATAAAGTTAGACTGAAAAAACGCAAAGGGTGACTGCAGAGGAGAAAGTATTTAAGTGAGAAATTAGTATCAAAATTAGAAATTAATATTAGAGATACTTAAACAAAATCCCATGTTTATGGAAGTTAAATGTCCAGTTTTAAACGATGGGCCTATTTAAGAAGAAAATTAGAAAATATTTGTAATAGAAAAAAATGAAAAGACAATTTACCAGAATTTGTTGCATGCAGCTGAAGCTGCTCAATGCAATTAAATATAATATGGAGTCTTGAATAAGATATAAAAACAAGTAATGGACACTAGCATAAAATTTTGTGCAATTCGAACAAAATCTGTATTTTAATTAATACTGTCAGGTCAATTCAGTCACTCAGTTGTGTCCAACTCTTTGTGACCCTGTGGACTGCAGCATGCCAGGCTTCCCTGTCCATCACCAACTTCCGGAGCTTACTCAAACTCATGTCCACTGAGTCGGTGATGCCATCCAACCATCTCATCCTCTGTTGTCCCCTTCTCCTCCCACCTTCAATCATTCCCAGCATCAGGGTCTTTTCCAGTGACTCAGTTCTTCACCTCAGGTGGCCTAAGTATTGGAGTTTCAGCTTCAGCATCAGTCCTTCCAATGAATATTCAGGACTGATTTCCTTCAGGATTGACTAGTTGGATCTCCTTGCAGCCACTTGTTAATTTCCTGATTTTTTTATAACACAGTATTTCATTATATCCTCAGACTTAGATTAGAAGCTTCAAACCTCATTCAAATTTTTTTAAAATCACTAAGATAATAAATTTTCTAGACTTTTAGCAGTAATACTAGATGCCAAAATACATGAAACTACCTCAAGTTTAGACTGAATATAAATTAGAAATCTAATATTCTATTCATATTAAGTCAACAAGTGGAATAAAAATATCACAATTTTTTTAGGTAGGCAAGAATTCATAAATTTTCTTAAATATATATATTTTATTATACATTCTCTCTCTATATATATATATATGTATATGTATATATATAAAAGTGAAACTGTTAGTCACTCAGTTATGTTTGACTCTTTGCGACCCCCTGGAATGTGGCCCGCCAGGCTCCTCTGTCTGGAATTCTCTAGGCAAGAATACTGGGGTGGGTAGCCCCACCTTCTCCTTCTCCAGGGGATCTTTTCGACCCAGGGATGGAACCTGGATCTCCTGCATTGTAGGCAGATTCTTTACCATCTGAGACACCAGAGAAGTCCTATCCCCTCCCCTCCACATGCACACACACACACACACACACACACACACACACACACACACACACACACACACACATATGTATAGAAAAGATTTTCTACTATGGTTAATAAAGGCTTGAGAAAAAACAATAATAAGAGACAGAGAAATTGGAAAACATAAACTAAAAGAAATGGAGGACTGAATATGAAATAAAAAAGGGAAACAAATTAGATAAAAGTAAAAGATCATCATATAGTCCAGTTGACTTTAAATTAAAACATGGTTGTTCATTAGAAACATATCTGGAGCTTTGGATAAGAACAGCAATACCTGGGCATTTGTATTTTTCAAAAAATTCCAAGATAATTGTTATGCATCTGGATTTTAAAAAGTGACTGCAAGTTTTTCTATTAAATGATAGTTTTAGTAATATAGAATTCTGTTATTTTCTGTTGACTAATTATGATACAATGTTATTAAGTGAACAATAGTTTCAAAATCACAATAGTTTAACCATAAAGAAGTCTGAGCACTGAAGAATTGGTGCTTTTGAACTGTGGTGTTGGAGAAGACTCTTGAGAGTCCTTTGAACTGAAAGGAAATCAAGCCAGTCCATCCTAAAGGAAATCAGTCCTGAATATTCATTGGAAGAACTGATGCTAAAGCTGAAGCTCCAATACTTTGGCCACCTGATGCGAAGAGCCAACTCACTGGAAAAAGACCCTGATGCTGGGAAAGATGGAAGGCAGAAGGAGAAGGGGACAACAGAGGACGAGATGGTTGGATGGCATCACTGACTTGATGGACATGAGTTTGAGCAAATTCTGGGAGATAGTGAAGGACAGGGAAGCCTGGCATGCTGCAGTCCATGGAGTCACAAAGAGTCAGACACAACTGAATGACTGAACAACAATCACAATCGTAAAAGATGTTTATCAGTTTTCACAGTCAATAACCAGATAAAAAATAAAAGGTAATTACAATTGTAAGCCATAATGGAAACATGATTAATCTAACAATATAATTACATACAATTTGGGAGGTTAAGTAGAGTGATGTGGTAAGTGGAAGTACGTATATGCACAGGTTCTCATCCACCCAGCCAGTCTATGTCTTTTGGTTGGTGCATTTAATCCATTTACATTTAAGGTAATTACTGATATGTATGATCCTATTACTGGTTCTTAACTGTTTGGGGTTTATTTTTGTAGGTCTTTTCCTTCTGTTGTGTTTCCTACCTACTGCAGAGACATTCCTTTAGTGTTTATTGTAAAGCTGGTTTGGTGGTGCTGAATTCTTTTAACTTTTGCTTATCTGGAAAACTTTTGATTTCTGAAGTCTGAATGGAAGCCTTGCTGGGTACAGTATTCTTGGTTGTAGGTTCTTCCCTTTCATCACTTTAAATATATGGTGCCATTCCCTCTGGCTTGTAGAGTTTCTGTTGAGAAATCAGCTGATAACCTTACGGGAATTCCCTTGTATGTCATCTGTCATTCTTCCCTTGTTGCTTTTAATATTTTATCTTTGTCTTTAGTTTTCATCGTTTTGATTAGTATGTGTCTCGGTATGTTTCTCCTTGGGTTTATCCTCCCTGGGACTCTGTGCTTCCTGAACTTGGTTGACTATTTCCTTTCCCATGTGAGGAAAGTTTTCAACTATTATTTATTCAAATATCTTCTCGGGTCCTTTCTCCTTCTCTTCTCCTTCTGGGACCCTTATAATGTGAACATTGGTGTATTTAATGTTGTCCCAGAGGTCTCTTAGGTTATCTTCATTTTTAATCATTATTTTTTCTATATTCTCTTCTGCAGCAGTGGTTTCCACCATCTGTCCTTCAGATCACTTATCTGTTCTTCTGCCTCAGTTATTTTGCTGTTGAGACCTTCTAGTGTGTTGTTCATCTCTTTTTGTGTTTTAGTTCTTCTAGGTCCTTGGAAAACATTTCTTGCATCTCTTCCATTCTTTTCCCAAGATCCTGGATCATCTTCACTACCATTATTCTGAATTCTTTTTCTGGGAGGTTGCCTGTCTCCACTTCAT
Organism: Muntiacus reevesi; assembly: GCF_963930625.1. Taxonomy (NCBI): domain Eukaryota; kingdom Metazoa; phylum Chordata; class Mammalia; order Artiodactyla; family Cervidae; genus Muntiacus; species Muntiacus reevesi. The sequence continues at coordinate 217,459,530 of NC_089249.1, forward strand.
TTAGTTGTTTTTCTGGGGTTTTATTTTGTTCCTTCATCGGGGATGTAATCCTTTGCCTTTTCATTGTGTTTAACTTTCTGTGATTGTGGGTTTTGTACTGGTGGCTGCTGGATTGTAGTTCTTCTTGCTTTTTCTGTCTGCCCTCTGGTGGAAGAGGCTATCTAAGAGGCCTATATAAGCTTTCTGCTGGAAGGACTGGTGGTCAGAAAAACCGGGTCTTCCTCTGGCCTTCCTCTGGGCAAGGCCATGCTCAGTAACACTTTAATCCAGTTTTCTGCCAGTAGGTGGGGCTGTGTTTCCTCCCTGTTAGTTGTTTGACCTGAGGTGACCCAGCCCTGGGATCCACGGGCTCTGTGGTAGGGTTCATGGTGACCTCCAAGAGGACTTACACCAAGGGGCCCCACCAGCACAACTGCTCCCAGTAACCCTGTACCCATGGCAAGCCACTGCCAACACTCACCTCCACAGGAGACCCTCCAACACTAGCAGGTAGGGCCGGCTCAGTCTCTTGTGCGGCCACTGCTCCTTTCCCCTGGGTCTTGGCACACAGAAGATTTTGTTTGTGCCCTCCAAGGGTGGAGTCTCTGTTTCCCCTAGTCCTGTGAAAGTCCTGCAATAAAATCCCACTGGACTCCAAAGTCAGGTTCCCTGGGGATTCCCAGTCCCTTTGCCAGATCCCCAGGCTGGGAAGCCTGACATGAGGCTCAGAACCTTCACAACAGTGGGAGAACTTCTTTAGTATTATTGTTCTCCAGATTGTGGATCACCCACCCAGAAGGTATGGGATTTGATTTTATCATATTTGTGCCCTTTCTCATCTCATTGTGGCTTCCTCTTTGTCTCTGGATGTGGGGTATCTTTTTTATGTGGGTTCCAGTGTCTTCCTGTCAATGACTGTTCAACAGCTAGTTAATTTTGGTGCTCTTGCAAGAGAAGATGAGCACACATCCTTCCACTCTGCCCTATCCTATCAATTTTTAAAACGAGAACAAATTTAAACTGATGCCATTCATTGATCAATGAGGATGGACACTCATATATCCTAGTGGGAGTCTATACTGACATGGCCAGTGATAGCTCAATTTAGAAATACAATGTGTAACAGAAGCTATAAAAATTGGCATATCATTTGACCCAGCAAATCCATTTCGGGGAATCTGTCAAAGGGAATTTAGATAGAAGAGCAAATGTGAATGTACAGGGATGTTCAGGTATGAGTTATAAGCAGGAAATTGGAAAAAGTCTAAGTGTTCAATGGTAGAAGACTGGTACATAAGTTTTCACACAGGCTTGCAATGGAATCTTACTCAGCAATAATAAAGCTGTAGAAGTATACTTAATCACATAAAGATATGGTCATGGAATACTGAGCTATCGATATTTAAGCAATAATATTTACTGTATGATTCTGCTTTGTGAGGAAAGACTATATATCTAGATAAAGATATGCATGTACCATGTATAGGATATCCAGTTGGAGAAAGAGATTATTTGTGGACTTTTCTTTACCCAGTATTTCCTGGGTATAAATGGTGAATTAACACGTCTCCTATCCCTTGGGGGAGAGACCTATGCACAAAGATTGGCAGGGGAAAGGGATCAACAGAAAGACTCCTGGAACATGCCAGTATGCACCAAAGGTGTAGCAGCCTGGCCCAGGCTCTAAGATGAACCGCTGGGGGCGGGGGAGTGGGGGAGGTGGCAATCCCTCACACTGTTTCAGCTCAGAGAGGATGAGAAGCTTTGTGACTGGAGAGGAGCAAAGGGTTACTCTCAGCTCTGCTGCAGCTGCAAACCCCCAAGGAGATGCCTCCTTCTCCCCATCACCACAGCTCCAGCAGGCTGTGGGGCTTCTGCTGGGATAGCTGAGCACTCATTGAGTACCTGCACCCAGCTCTGATGGGACTAACGTTGATTGACCTGTGCCTGCTCTGTTCGTGTCATGATCACATGAATTTTCTCATCCATTCCCCCCATCCTTGATTCATGTTTCCCTCCATATAGCCGGTCGAAGGCAGATCTGGGTTAGTACTTGGAGCTCAGTGCTCACTGCCCTGCACCACATCCAGTGTAAAGAGGATGGAAAAAGAGTACACTGTGCTTCAGGAGTTCAGGCTGGAGAGGAACTGCACACTCAAGAGGGACAGAGAGAAAGAAAGAAGACAAGATGCCAGTGTGTAGTAAACTCCCTCATTTCAGAGGGCAAGATGGGCATAGGTGAACCATGGAGAATGGAAGCAATTGACAGGACCCAAGGGAGTTGATGACTGTGGTGGCAGCAATAAAAACAGCAACATGTGTTGGTTTACTGTGATGCCAGGCACTGCACTAAGCACTACCTCTATTAACTCATTTAAATTTCGCAGTACTCTTAGGTATCCCTATCCCATAAAGAATCTGAAGCACAGCGCTTAAGAAACGACCAAGACCACACAGCTGGAAAGTGATAGAGCCATGATTCCAACCCAAATAGTCTCCCCCTGCCCCTATCTGGCTTAAAACAACACAAACTAATTACCCTAAGAGTTCTGTAGGTCAGAAGTCAAGTACAGGTCTCATCAGACTAAACCCAAGATGTCAGAAAGCTGTGTTCCCTCCTGGAGGCTCTAGAGGAGAATCACCTTTCTGATCATTCGGGTTGTTGGCAAAATTGAGTTCCTATGGGTATAGGACTGAGGTCCTACATTTCTTTCTTTCTGGATGTGAAATGAGGGTGGATCCCAGCTTCCAGAGGCTGCTGCATTCCTTGGCTCAGAGTCTCCTTCCTCCATTTTCAAAGCCAGCACCAGTGGTGGAGTCCTTTTCATAGTGCGCATCTCTGACTTACCTTTCTCAATCGTCTTCCATTTTTTTGCAAAAGTTATTCTTGTAAATAGAGGTAACAATATATATAACAAAAATTTTTAATGAGTTTAAAGTATACAGTTCAGTAGCATTCATATTGTTGTGAAACCATCACCACTCCTGTCTCCAGAATTCTTTTCATCTTGCAAAAGTGAAACTCTATACTCAAACAATAACTCCCTATTTTTTCCTTCCCCAGTTCCTGGCAACCAGCATTCTACATTTTTTCTCAAAGAATATGACTGCTCTAGGAACAACATATAAAAGGAATCACACAGTATTTGTCCTTCTGTGACTGGCTTATTTCACTCAACATAGTGTACTCAAGGTTCATCACATTGTGGCATGTGTCAGAACTTTCTTGAAAGCTGAATAATAGTCCATTGCATATCTATTCATCCATACACGGACACTTGGGTTGCTTTCACCCTTAGGCTATTGTGAAAAACACTGCTCTGAACACCAGGGTACAAATATTTCTTCATGTCTCTGCTTTCAATCTTTTGTGGGTATATGGAACTGCCAGAAGTGGAATTACTGGATCATATGGTCATTGTGTTTTTCATTCTTTGAAGAACCTCCATACTGTTTTCCAGAGCAGCTGCACCATTTTACATTCTGAATGCAGATATTCTTCACGTACACCCTATGTCTTTAATTCCATGCTGTCTGAGTAAGGGTGGTCTGGGTACAAGGACCTAGGGATAAAGACGCAGAGGTAGAGGAAGCAGGTGTGTTTGGAGGGCAGGGTGGAACCCATCCTGGCTGGCTCAGAGGCTCCAGAGGTGTGCGAGGCTGAGACCCATCCACTTGATGCTGAAGAAACAAGGAGGCACTGAAGGTTCTGAGGAAAGGAAGAAGCTCTGAAGGCAGGGTTTCATTGGGAAGACTATTCTGGTGACAGCACATGGCTTAGACTGAGGGGTTGGAAGCTGTCATGAAAAAACCCTGTAGTCTGTGGTTCTCTTTGAGGGGCCCAGATATTTTTTTTTTTTTAATACATTCATTAGTTCATCCAATGATCCACTGATCCCAAATCCACCACCACACTCAGTGCCACATGCTGGGCCCATAAGGCCTGAAGCCATGACATGAAACGACCTGGGACTCAGCCTAATGGGGAGGCTGACACAGCAGCCTGCTACTCCCAGCAACACAGAAAGGGGACACTTTGGGAATTCAAGGTGTGGGCCAACACAGAAAATCCACATTTGTCACTGACACATATGGGAGGAAAAACATCACATTCTAGGGACTGGTCACATTTTCCCAGCCTCAGAATCCCAGTTCCTCACAGGGCACAGGTTACTCTCACCTACAAATGCATAACACTGGCTATAAATTCAATTATTGCTTAGGATTTTCAGAGCATGGCTTAATAATTAGGCACAAAGCTGAGTAAAAGGACCAATTTCCATTTGTGTTTTCTGCCAAGGTTCTAATTTTTAGAGTTATTTCCCCCCAGAGTCCAATGAAAATAAAATCATTCTCTTTGAGCAAAACTTCTCCATGCAGAAGAAAGTTGCTGCCTATTCTAATGGATACCCGAGAGCCATGTGCTGCTCAAGCTTATTGGAGCAGCTGAGCTGCAGATGTGGAGGAGGACCAGCCAGGCTCAGCTCCCAGCCAGCCCTCCTGGGCACATCTGCTACGGGGGACTTTCCTCTGGAAGCCACATTGCTCATGGCCTCTTTCGCTTCTCTGTGTGCCCGGCAACAGCCCCCAGTTTCTAGCCTTCAGGCCCACACAAGCTCCTTCTGCAGCTTGCCTACCTGCGTGGGGATGGGACCACGCTCAAGTCAATACCTGCTGTGACCCTGCTAGGCAGGGTCAGCCCAGGAGCAGCTCTGGTCCAGAATCAGTGCTTTTCTTTTCAGGGGTGGGGAGCCCTAAGCAGCCAGAGTAGGAGGCAGTGGTGAGGGAAGGCACACCAGACGCACAAATCATCCACAGCCCTTGAACGCCTAGAATCCACTCTCCTCATACATTCAGCTCCAGTCTCCTCAACTTTGTGACTCTTCCTCATTCTGAGGCATTCAGCACACCTCCCCCTTCATCAAGGAAACAGAAGTCACAGGGGCAACATTCTCAGTCTTCCAGCCCCCACCTGTCCTTCCTCCTGGTCTTGATCCCCACCTCCTCCTACCTCTTCAGGGTCTTCAATACTGTACTCACTTCAACCCTCTGGTCTCCCAGGCTCTCCTGGCTGCTCTGCTGTCCACCACACTAACACCCCTTCCCTCGGGAGCACCTCCCAGTGCCCCATGCCCCTCCCAGGTGCTGCCCATTTGGTCTCACCTCCTCCTCTCCTTTGTACCTCCCACCCATTCCTCAGTCCACTGCCCCCCAAAATAACCCACCAAGTTCTAAAATGATCTCTCTGTTGTTGAACCCAGTGGCCGCACGTTAGAGCGTGGTGCCACCCTGCTTCTGTCTGTTGCCTCCTCTCTTCCTATATCTTTCCCTTCATCTGGGTGGGCTCCTCAGGCTGCATGACAAGCCCTTTCCTCTCCTCTCTCTGTAGAGCCCTCTAGAGAGATCCCATCTCCTCCCTGATTTTTTTCTGTCAATCCAGAGCCTGAGAAACAGATCCTGGGCACCTCCACTGTGATATTCCACCTGGACAAGCCTCTCTCCACTCAACCTGTTCCAACTTCCTGTTCCTTACAGCCACCCAGACCAGCAACCCAAGAGCCTGCCCATGCTCCTCCCTCCCTCCCCTCTCACAGTTAATGAAGCCCAAGTCCCAAGCAATTTTACTCCTAAGCACCAGAAGAATCAGCTACTATCTACTCTTCTCACCCCATGCTCCTGAGCAGCTTCCCAGCTCACACACCAGCTTCTGCCCAAAGTCTGGACCCTCAAATCCATCCTCACCCAACTAGAATGCCAAAGAGCTCAATGCATCCCGACTGACAACTCCCATGGGTCTCCCTAGCTTCTAGGATAAGTTCAAACCTCCTGAACATGGTATAAGCACTAAATAATCTAAATGCCGATTAACACTCTTTCTAGTCTCATTTCTTTCAGGCATCACTGCTCCTGCCTATCTTCTTGCTTCCACCTCCCCCAACCTTCATACATACAAACTCCACTTTCTAACCATATTGACTGAACTCATATCCTTGAACACTCCAGGTTAGAGAAGACTTCTATGGTCTCCCCTCCCAATTTCTACTTACGCTTCTTAACTTAGATGTCACTTTCCTTCAAAAGTGCCCTGACACCTCAGGCCTGGATCGAGTGTTCCTCCAGTCTTCCCTAAATGTTCCGTGAGGTCAGGGACATGCCTATCTTGCCCTCCAGGTGTCCCTACACTTCAAACTTATGCCAGTGCTAAATATTAGCATTAAGTAGAAGAATGAGGGATTATGACGTGCTGTGTAATTGATGAGGCGGGTCTTCCTGTACACAAAGCTGAAACATCCCGGCTGTGCATCTGCAAACAATCCAGTACTGTGCACAGATGAGCCTCCAGGCAGGGCTTTAGTGGTAGTGTCCCCTCATCAATGCTTATAACTTAACGAGGCCGTGATGGCAAGCAGTTGAGCCTGGGGCCAGGACCCACCTGGCACAGAGATTCCAGTTGATGGAAAGCTTCAGCAACACACCCACTGTCCCATCTGTCCATCTAACTCCGCAGCCAAAGAACAACTAGAGAAGTGAAGCGGGGCATGGCAGGATGTACAGTCATTTCTTCCTGGGGAAAGGTAAGCCCTTTAACGGTTGTCAATCTTATTCCACTACTGCCCATCTTATTCTTGTGTCTAGAGTAAGTGCTTAATAGAGATTTGCGGTATGAATGAGTGAGTGGATAAAAGCAAACCTGCACCCCTTGCCAGTGGGAAAGGAGTGACAAATGCCAACATCTCAGAATCAAAGACTCAGTGGGAAGGGTGAGAAGCTCCCTGAGGCCTGTCCATACATGGGTCTGGAAGGAGCAACAGGACCACGTACCCACTATTGACAGCAATAAGCAATGTGCAGGAAGGATGCCAACCAGTGGTTTACCTCAACTAACAAGAGAGCCTGTTAAGTCCAATACCCAGCCTGTTAACCAGGTTCCTTTCTCTCCCTCTCTTCCAGAGGCTCAGGCTCTCAGCAACAGCAGCCCCTTCTTTTGAACAGCATGTTACAGTCTACAGATCTTTTATCATCTTCACCAACCCCCCTCAACCCTTAGTTTTGAGATGAGGGGATGGCAAGTTCAGGGGCAGAATGTGTTGGAACAAAGCCCAGGTCTCGGGCTAGGGCAGACTGTGAAGCAAGGCAGTGGCTGCTGCAAATCCAGTTCTAGTTGGGGGCACAAACCCAAAGCCCTCTCAGGTCAGGCGCGCACTATTATCCAGGTACAAGGCAACAGGCAGTAGCCAGGGCTGTGATGAACGAGAGGTCAGTGCTCTACACAGGGCTACACAGCTCTGGTCGGCACTTGCAATATAGCAAATTGGGCCCTAGGGCTGCCTGGTCTTGCACTTTCTCCAAGAGTACTCAGGATTCAGGATTTTAAAATAAAGCTTCCTGACCTTTTTAAAATTTATTTTTAATTGGAGTACAATTGCTTTACAATGTTGTGTTGGTTTCTGTCATACACTAGCTGGATCCATCCTCTATTGAAGTATGTTTATCTCATTGGTTATTGGTACTATCCACTGCTATATCCAAGAACCTAGAACAGCAGCTAGCATCTATCAGGCCTACAACAAATATTATCTAGATGAATGGATGGATAAGGGGATAGATGGATGGATAAGTGAAAAGATGAGTGGATAGATGACTGGATGTATGTATGGATGGAGGGGTGGGTGGATGGGTAGACGGATAAATGCATGGATTCACAGATGGGTGGATAGGTGGATAGATAGGTAATGGGAAGAGAGGGAGAAAAGGAAAGGGAGAGAATTGATGTGTGACCAGTAAGTCCTTGATTTGTTGACTTGAATAGTCCTTGATTTTGCTACCAGATCAAAGAGCTCAGTGAGGTAGCTGGTCTTTGGTTCCCCAATTGCAATGCAAATAGATATACTAGTTACTCAAAGGTCTCCTCCAAACTCCCCCAACACCTCCCTAACAACAGTATTTATGTGATTCCTACATATTCTCCTTCATCACTAAGAGCTGATAAGGGAAACTCTAAGGCCAAAGGAGAAATCTGGGTCATTGTGGACCAGGGCTTGAGGTTCTGTTGATGCATTTGGGAAGAAGGCACCTTTGTCACATCTCTAAGTGTGAAAAAATGGCATGAACCAATTTGTATCCATGGTTAATAAGAAAGGACAGACAGGATGGGAATATGTGGATTTAGGAGTGAGAAGAATTCAGTTCAATTGTCGCTCAGTCATGTCTGACTCTTTGTGACTTCATGGACTGCAGCATGCCAGGCTTCCCTGTTCATCACCAACTCCCAGAGCTTGCTCAAAGTCATGTCCATTGAGTCAGTGATGCCATCCAACCATCTCATCCTCTATTGTCCCCTTCTCCTCCTGCCTCCAATCTATCCCAGCATCAGGATCTTTTCCAATAAGTAGGCTTTTCTCATCAGGTGGCCTAGTATTGGAGTTTCAGCTTCAGCATCTGTCCTTCCAATGAATATTCAGGACTGATTTCCTTTATGATGGACTGGCTGGATCTCCTTGTTGTCCCAGGGACTCTCAAGAGTTCTCCAACACCACAATTCAAAAGCACCAATTCTTTGGTGCTCAGCTTTCTTTATGGTCCAGCTCTCACATCCATACATGACTACTGGAAAAACCATAGCCTTGACTAGATAGACCTTTGTCAGTAAAGTAATGTCTCTGTTTTTTAATATGCTGTCTAGGTTTATCATAGCATTTCATCCAAGGAACAAGTGTCTCTTAATTTCATGGCTGCAATCACCATCTGTAGTGATTTTGGAGCCCAAGAAAATAAACTCTTCACTGTTTCTACTTTTCCCCCATCTATTTGGCATGAAGTGATGGGACTGGACGCCGTGATTTTAGTTTTTTGAATGTTGAGTTTTAAGCCAACTTTTTCCCTCTCTTCTTTCACTTTCATCAACAGGCTCTTTAGTTCCTCTTAACTTTCTGCCATAAGGGTGATGTCACCTCCATATCTGAGGTTACTGATATTTCTCCCGGCAATCTTGATTCCAGCCTGTGTTCATTGAGTCCAGCATTTTGCATGATGTACTCTGCACAGAAGTTAAATAAGCAAGGTGACAATATACAGCCTTGACATATTCCTTTCCCAGTTTGGAACCAGTCTACTGTTCCATGTCCGGTTCTAACTATTGCTTCTTGACCTGCCTACAGATTTCTCAGGAGGCAAGTAAGATGGTCTGGTATTCCCATATCTTTAAGAATGTTCCACAGTTTGTTGTGATCCACATAGTCAAAGGCTTTAGCATATTCAATGAAGCAGATGTAGATGTTCTTCTGGAATTCTCTTGCTTTTTCTATGATCCTGTGGATGTTGGCAATTTAATCTCTGGTTCCCCTTTTCTAAATCCAACTTGAACATCTGGAAGTTCTCAGTTCACGTACTGTTGAAGCCTACCTTGAAGAATTTTGAGCATTACTTTGCTAGTCTGTGAGATGAGTGCAATTGTGCAGTAGTTTGGACATTCTTTGGCATTACCTTTCTTTGGAATTGGAATGAAAACTGATCTTTTCCAGTCCTGTGGCCACTGCTGAGTTTTCCAAATTTGCAGGCATATTGAGAGCATCACTTTAACAGCAAGGAGTGAGGGGAACCAACTCAAAGTTCAGCTCAGCCACCCACTAGCTACATGATCTTACGAAGTCCCTTATCATCTCTGGGCTTCAGTGTTTTCATCTTCAAAATGGGATGATAACATCTGCTTCATATCTTGTTTGTGAGGATTAAATGAGATGGCACTATGTGCATGGCCCTGCACAGAGACTGGTTTATAGAAGACAATCAACAAATGTTAGTTCCATTTAATTCTATATAACAGTCCAAGTGGTATTATCAATGAAGACTTTATAGTAATAAAATGTTGATATTAAATTTACTTCTCATAACTATTTTAAGACCAAAACTTAAGAATGATGAGGTTCAAATGTCCATTGATTGATGAATGCATATACAAAATGTGGTATATACATACAATGGAATATTACTCTGTCATAAAAAGGAACAAAGTACTGACTCATTCTCAAACATGGCTGAACCTTGGAAACACTAAGTGAAAAAAGCCAGATGCAAAAGGCCATTTATGTGAAATACAGAGACTAGGCAAATTCACAGAGAAAGAAAGTAGTTATACCAGGACCTGGGGTGGAGGGAAATGGAGGGTTATTGCTAAACAGTTACAAAGATTCTGTTTGGAGTAATGAGAAAGTTTTGGGAATAAAACGTGGTGATGGTTTCACACCATTATAATTAATGCTGTTGAATTGTAGACCTTAAAATTGTTAAAGTGAAAAATGTGTTTTACTCCAGTAAAAGAATTTTTTTAAAAAAGAATAGGAAATCTTGGCAAGTAACAATTCTCCTACTTTGCTTATAAAAAAGGAAAGAGTTACATGGCTTCCTGTTGTATAAACATTAAAAAGTCTAAGAGTTAAATAGATGAAGGTGTCTTTTGCCTTTTGAGACCTAAAATGTATTTTCAGTTATGAAATGAAATTTGGAAACATGACCTGGATATTTTCTTTCTGTAATTTGAGATCAAGAGAGAAGAGAAAGAGAAAAAGTAACCAGGCAAGTTACTGCCTTTGGAAGACAATAAAACATGGAATAGGTTTTTCCTCATCATAAATTAAGATGTATTTATCTAGCCCACATGAATTCCAGTTGGACATATTGTAACAGGGATAGCAGTTTGGTCTCAGTAGTCTACACCAGGACCAAGACAGCCCTCGCCACCTTCACCAGGTGTCTGAGAGATGGCTTGAAGGCTGAACAAATCTGAACCTCAGTCATCCAGCAGGGATGGATGACTCCAAGCCATCTCAGGCCATGAGCTGTGTCCAGGAGTCTTTGGAGAAAGAATGTACCCAAAGGGAGGTGATGAGTTAATATTTGAGGACAAACGGGCAGTGTTGGAGAGCAGGTTGGGGCTTTTGATGACATCGCTGACACCACAAAGCATCATCCAGGCAGGCACTAAACACTGAGACATGCTCACTGTCCGGTGACCAGAGTCGGTTCACAGGGACCACTGATTACTTCTGCCAAACAACATCCTTCCTCTTATTCTGCAGCCTCCACCCCCACCCCTACGCTCTTCTGGACCTTCTAAGAAGGTCCATCTTGAACCCTTGGACACCAGTACATTACAATCCTGGCACAGTTTCCTTAATGAGCTGTGAACCCCTGCCCTATATTGAACATCCTTAAGACAGTTTCCTATCTAGGTCCAGACATGAATTTGAAAAAAACTGCATAGTGTGGACAAGTTCCCAGCAATCTATGTGACCCAGAGCTGAAGATGTGTCCCTGGAAATGGCCTGAGAAGAGCAGCTCCAAAGTTCTGTTCCTGTTTAACCATGGATGGAAATTCTCATCTTCTGGGTCCATGGAAGCACAAGGGCGGTGCTTTTATATCATTCTCTTTCATTTGCTGCCATGCTTTATCACTGCATGTAATTATTTCCATTACTGAACCAACAGCTCATGTGAAATATGCACGAGCATACCCAGAAAAAAACAAAATGAGACCCTGAATGATGAATAATGGGAAGGAAACTTTTCTCAATGTGGTCAACACACGTTCCAGATTTCGATGCCGCTGGGACCGAGCCACAACAGGACACAGTGCTGTTACTGAGAATGAGACAATTTCTGGTACATGGGCTCTGAACACAGCTTTCATTCACTGTATTATCAATTTCCTGAGAACCTCTCCTACTTTCCCCTCTATTACCATTTCTTTGCATGACCTCCAACAAGGACCTCAAAACACAACTACTCATGGAAGTGGGCATCAATATGGAAACTGATTCTGTGTCATATGGCTGGGATCTCTGCAGAACAATTTCTTTCAGTAGGGTAGTATAGCAGTCAGGACTTTTACTGTCAAAGGTCAGAATAGGATCAAATTAAGTTTAAAAACAAAGAATACATTGCTTCTTTTTAACTGAAAAAATCGACAAAGATTTAGGTACAGCAGGATCCAGGTGCTCCAGTGACTTCAACAGGACTTTCCTTCCCCATCTCTCAGTTCTAGTTTCTTTATGTTGGCTTTATTTATGGCAAGCATGTGTGTGTGCTATCCATACTGTGGCCCCCTGTGGCTCCAGAACTGCATTCTACCACCTACACAACCTCAGCGGGAAAAGACACTCTATGTCAAAGTGTGCAGAAAAAGTCTGAAATCTGCCTCTTTGGGGGTGAGTGGGTCATGTGCTAATTACCAGATGGTGGGGTCAGCCTACCCTCAAGCCATAGCCTGGGACTAGAGAAGGGCGTTTGCCCCAGGAAAACCAGGATTCTCTCACCATAAGAAGAGGGGACAGAGGCGGTGCTGCCCAGCACAGGCAAACATCAACATGATGCTTGGCCTTGACCTGATCAGCTCACAGACCCTACCAGACTTCTCCTCTCCACAAGATGGGGCTACCTGACCATCAGCAGATTGCTGACCATACTTGCTGATCCTTTTGCAGAACTTCCCACCTTCTAGACTTCATAGCCTAGGGCATGTAGCCATGGGCTGGCTCTGGTCCAGCTGTCTATGCTGAGGCTTCCTCCATACCATGAAATGGGGATTTATCTTCTCATAGGATTTCCTTGTCTAGAGTCCTACAAGTTGTGTGGCTCAGGAACTAACTGACCATTCATGCATTCATTCACTGACTCATATTTGGTTGATGTTTGTGAGTCCAGCACTCTGCTAGGCATCATTTTCATATACACTGCCTATTCAATCTATAAATCAGAGATGGCTTCCTAGAGGAGGTGAGCTTGGGAGAACCTAGAGGAGAAGGGGTAGAGGGCAGATTCAGGGCTGGGGGATGGGAAAGAAAGGTACCCAGATGTGTTTGGGCATTGGAGTCAACATCTGTGGGTTTTGCCTTCCCAATGTCCCTCTCATTCTTTTACTAGCATCCCAAGTTCCTCTGGAAAGCCAACCCCTTGCCACACTCAGCCCACATGGGTGTAGGTGATACTGATCCTATCCCTGACTCGAGGGTGGGCATATGATCCAGACCTGACTAAGAAAATCTCCACATTCTCTCAACTACAGTAACAGATCTGGGGGACATACAGCTTGTGGCTAGACCAGGGGAAGTCCTTTGCACCACTGAAGCAGAAGAGCTGGTACGATGCGGGAGCTGGCAGGGGCTGTTTCCACCCTCACAGGAGAAGAGACCACCTGAGAATGGACCCAACATGGGAACACAGAGCAGAAAGACAGGCAAACCCACCACAAGGATGTCAACTGCTCCTGAATCCAGAATCCCCTAGAGCTCCCAACCATTCCTTTGAGGCTTAAGCCAGTTTGAGCTATGCTTCCATCAACTGCAATAAAAGGAGTCCTGATGCAAGCGTGGAGGTTTGGGGGACAGTGAGGGACCAGCTGGTGAGTCGTCGATGGGGTGCTTCCATTGTGAGCTTGGGGGACTTTGATACAGGGGTGTCAGGCCACAAAGGGCTTGAACCCCAAAATGTGGGCTCAGACTCAGAGCGGCTGTCCAGTGCTCCCTCAGCCACATGCCTCGGCTGCCTAGATGCCTGGTGGATAAATGGGTGCTGTGAGAGTTCGAGAAAGATTCTGTTCTGCTGCTTCCTGGACTCTGTTTATTGTATTAAATAATGTATTTTATTTATTGTATTAAATAATTAAAACCATCAATCATCCTCACATTGCTGTCATCCAGAACACTGGCCTTGTTCATCTGAGTTCCCCAGCATGCAGAGACTGCTTGGGACATTTGAGGGCCAGGCAGAGAGGGAAGGACTGGGTCCAGAAGCTGAGCCATGCCAAGGGCCTCTAGAGTTGCAGGGTCAAAGCCAAATTGGAAAAGGTGGGGGTGTTGGTCATCAGAGGGGCAGCCAGAGGGGTATGGACAGCAGGATCAGGGGACAGGGGGCAAGAACAGTGGGGGGGCGGGTGTGGGCAAGATGATCAACAGCAGCCAGGAGGAAGCCCCAGCACTGATCTGAATGTCACTCGCCCCGAGATGTGTCTCTTGGCATCAGTCTCTCCAATCCTCCTGGCTCCCGTTATGAGGAGCAGCCGTGGCCCTCTCCATGGGTCCAACTCTCCTGAGATAAGTACCCAACCCCTCCTCTCCTGTTCCTGGGTGCCTGCTAGCTCCAACAGGCCCCTGGGGCGCACCTCTACCTTCTATAAGAACAGATCCTGCTCGTTTCTATTTCCGGGAGGCGGCTGGCCTGGCTGGATGGTATGTAACAAACTTAACGCTGGGCACATCACTGGGTACAAACTGTCCTCATTCTCTAGTGACCAGCTGGGCTGAGGTGGGGGGCGGGGTTGCCTGATCTCTGAAGAGCTGAGACAGCTGTGTGTCCTCAGTAGGCTGCAACCCGATTTAGGGCACTGTTGGAGGTCTCTCCTGGGGCCAGCTGCCTGCTAACTGCAAGCTGTTGCTCAGAGCCCCTGCTCGGCCTCTTGGGCAGCCTGGACACTGAGACCTCAAGCAGGTTCCTGCCACAAGCTTGGGACAGCTGAAGGAAGCTTGATCCCAGTCAAATGTAGCCACTCACTCCTCAGATAAACAGTCTGAAATGGCAAGTGCCAAAACTAAACATTTTTAGGAGTTCTTGGACATTAAATAGCTCCCCACATTCACACCACACACACACACACACACACACACACACAAATGATTTAAGTGTAAATAAATCAGAAACACCTGGACACTTTTTTTCTTCAAATATAAGTGAATTTTCCATTCAGGAGGAAAAGTCTATGACATATTTGAAGTCTCATCAAACACAAGAGCTTTCAGCTAAGACATCCGGTCATCTCATTGGGCAGTGCATGATCTGTCCGGCATCCTCATCCAGCTGTCACTTACCCAGAGCTTTAATTCCCACTCTGGGCCTTCTTTTACCTCCTGTTCTACCCCTCAGCTTGCCTACCACTTAGAAACCCTTGCACATGAAAAGATGCTCAACATCACTCATTATCAGAGAAATGCAAATCAAAACCACAATGAGGTACCATTACACGCCAGTCAGAATGGCTGCCATGCAAAAGTCTACAAACAATAAATGCTGGAGAGGGTGTGGAGAAAAGGGAACCCTCTTACACTGTTGGTGGGAATGCAAACTAGTACAGCCACTATGGAGAACAGTGTGGAGATTCCTTAAAAAACTGGAAATAGAACTGCCATATGACCCAGCAATACCACTCCTGGGCATACACACTGAGGAAACTAGATCTGTAAGAGACACGTGCACCCCAATGTTCATCACAGCACTGTTTATAATAGCCAGGACATGGAAGCAACCTAGATGTCCATCGGCAGATGAATGGACAAGAAAGTTGTGGTACATATACCCAATGGAATATTACTCAGCCATTAAAAAGAATACATTTGAATCAGTTCTAATGAGATGGATATAACTGGAGCCCATTATACAGAGTGAAGTAAGCCAGAAAGATAAACACCAATACAGTATACTAACACATATATATGGAATTTAGAAAGTTGGTAATGATAACCCTATATGCAAGACAGAAAAAGAGACACAGATGTATAGAACAGACTTTTGGACTCTATGGGAGAAGGCGAGGGTGGGATGATCTGAGAGAATAGCATTGAAACATGTATATTATCAAGTGTGAAACAGATCACCAGCCCAGGTTGGATGCATGAGACAAGTGCTCGGGGCTGGTGCACTGGGATGACCCAGAGGGATGGGATGGGGAGGGAGGTGGGAGGGGGGTTCAGGATGGGGAACACATGTAAATCCATGGCTGATTCATGTCAATGTATGGCAAAAACCACTACAATATTGTAAAGTAATTAGCCTCCAACTAATAAAAATAAGTGAAAAAAAAATTCCTCCCCTACATAATGAATACAGAGAAATCCCTTGCAAATTTGTACATGAACAAGGAAAAAAATCAGAAACAGAAATTAAGGAAACAATACCTTTCACCAATGCAACAAAAAGAATAAAATGCCTAGAAATAAACGTACCTAAAGAAAAAAAAAGACCTGTATGCAGAAAACTATAGGCCACTGATGATGGCCACTTTGATGAAAGAAATCAAAGATGACACAAGCAGATAGAGAAACATACCATGTTCTTGGATTGAAAGAATCAATACTGTGAAAATGACTATACTACCCAAAGCAATCTACAGATTCAATGCAATCCCAATCAAACGACCAATGGCATTTTTCACAGAATAAGAACAACAGATTTCAAAATTTGTACAGAAACACAAAAGACCCTGAATAGCCAAAGCAATCTTGAGAAAGAAAAATGGAGCTGGAAGAATAAATTTTCTTGACTTCATACTATACTACAAAGCTACAGTCACCAAGACAGTATGGTACTGGCACAAAAACAGAAATATAGATCAATGTAACAAGATAGAAAGCGCAGAGGTAAACCAATGTACCTATGGGTACCTTATCAGAGACAAGAATATACAGTAGAGAAAAGATAGCCTCTTCCAAAAGTGGTTCTGGGAAAACTGGACATTTATATGAAAAAGAATGAACTTAAAATACTTCTTAACACCACACACTCAAAATGTATTAAAGACCTAAATGTAAGGCCAGAAATATAAAACTTTTAGAGGAAAACATAGGCAGAACATTCTTTGACCCACCTCCTAGAGTAATGGAAATGAAAGCAAAAAAAAAAAAAAAAAAAAAAATGAGACCTAATTAAACTTAAAAGCATTTTCAAAGCAAAGGAAACTGTAACAAGATGAAAAGATAACTCTCAGAATGGGAGAAAATAACTGCAAATGAAATAACTGACAAAGGATTAATTTCCAAAATATACAAGCAGCTCATGCAGCTTATTATCAGAAAAACAAACAGCCCAATCAAAAAATGGGCAGAAGACCTAAATAGATATTTCACCAAAAAGGACATACAGGTTGCCAATAAACACATGAAAAGATGCTCAATAATGCTCATTAATAGAGAAATATAAATCAAAACCACAGTGAGGTATCACCTCATACCAGTCAGAATAGCCATCATCAAAAAATCTACCAACGATAAATGCTGGAGAGAATGTGGAGAAAAGGGAACCCTTTTGCATTGTTGGTGGGAATGTGAAGTGATACAGCCACTATGGAGAACAGTATGGAGATTCCTTAAAAAACTAGGAATAAAATTGCCATGTGACCCATCAATCCCACTAACAGGCACATACCCTGAGGAAACCATCGTTCAAAAAGCCACATGTACCCCAAAGTCCGTTGCAGCACTATTTCCATGTCCTTACAACAGGACATGGAAACAAGCTAGATGTCCATTGACAGATGAATGGATAAAGATGTGGCACATGTATATAATGGAATATTACTCAGCCATAAAAATGAATGAATTTGAGTCAGTTGAACTGAGGTGGATGAACTTAGAACCTGTTATACAGAGTGAAGTCAGGAAGATAAACACAACACATATAAACGGAGTCTAGAAAAATGGTACTGATGAACCTGTTTGCAGGGTAGGAACAGAGATGCAAACATAGAGAATAGGCTTATGGACACAGCGGGGGAAGGAGAGGGCAGGATGAGTTGAGAGAGTAGCATTGAAAATATATATTACCACATGTAAAACAGATAGCTAGTGGGAAGTTGTTGTATAACACAGAGAGCTCAGCCCAGTGCTCTGTGACAACCTAGAGGGGTGGGATGGGGGAGGTGGGTGGGAAGGAGGTTCAAGAGGGAGGGGATATATGTATCCTTATGGCTGATTCAGGCTTCCCAGGTGGCACTAGTGGTCCAAGAACCTGCTTGCCAAAGCAGGAGACAAAAGAGATATGGGTTTGATCCCTAGGTTGGGAAGATCCGTTGGAGGAGGACACGGCAACCCACTTCAGTGTTCTTGTCTGGGAAGTCCCAAGGACAGAGGAGTCTGGTGGGCTACAATCCACAGGGTCGCAGAGTTGGACACGACTGAAGCAACTTAATATGCATGCATGTGTGGCTGATTCATGTTGTTGTACAACAGAAATCAACACAATAATGTAAAGCAATCTTCCTTCAAATAAAAAAATTTTTTTAAATTCTTCATCAACTAAAGCCACACTCATGATTATTCATTCACCTCTTCACCAATTTAATGCACTCCCTGCGGAGGTTTCTGACTATTAAATCTCAACTCTCCCACTTTCTGGTTACAACAGCCTCACTTTTCTCCCTTCCCTACCTTATCCCAGCTCATGGGTTGGGTTGTTACAAGGATGGGCACACATCTCTGGCCTGGTCTTCACCTCCTGGCCACAGTGACTGGTTCCAAGATAAGCAGCAACTTCTATTAGTTAAACAAGTCAATCCCACGGAAAAGAGGTACTCTAGGTCCACTGGGACTTATGAGCCTGGAGCTGTTGGCAGCTATCTTGCCAACAGTTAGGGTGTAGTAGTTTTACCTATGGCCACATAACAACATGACCCCAAACTTAGTATCCTAATACATTGTTTATTATTTCTCATGATTCTCTGGATTAACTGGGTTGAGATGAGCAGCTTTGTTACCACAGTGACAGCTGAGGTCACTGATGTGGCTGCATTCAGTTGAAAGCCTGTCTGAGATGGCTAGAATGTCTGTGATGGCCTCATCCTTCAAGGTCTCTTTCCATGTGGCCCTTCATCCTTCAATAGTCTAGCCTTGAGCTTCTTCACAGCTAGGTGGCTAGGTTCCAAGAAGCCCAGCCCCAGTGTGCAAGCAGTTCATTAAGCTTCTACTTGTACCACACCTGCTAATGTCCAATTGGCCAAAACAAACTGCATATCCAAGCTCAGACTGAGTGTTGGAGGGAGCTACACATAGCATGAATATTAAGAAACTTGGTTCACTGGGAGCCACCAGAGTAATTGTCTAATACACAGGTTAGACAATCAGAGGAAAGGTTTTTAACGTTATCACTGTAGTCCTGGGAGCCATATGTGCCTGAAGTCAGAGATCTACTCTAGTCTCTCCAGTTACACAAACCCCAAACAAACAAACAAAACTCTTGTTTTTGTTGTTTAACTACAATTCTGAGTCAGGTTTCTGCCACTGACCAATACTGTAACCCATCCCACCTCTACGGTAAGCCCAGGGTAGACACTGGGGACACAAACTGAAAGCAGATATAGCTGACTTAGCTACATGGAGGAGTCCCTAGAGGTCTGTCACCCCAACAAAACTACAAATTTGCAAGGGATGGGGCTAGCTCTCAGGCCTGAGTGCTGGGCACTTGAGAAATGGTCAGTGAAAGTGAGTTGATGAACTGTTATCATACTATTCACTTTCAAATGCTGCTGGATAAGTATTCTCAAGACTTCTGTTTCCAGGAGTCAACTGGGGTGGTCTTTTTGGAACTCTCCAAATGAACCAGTTATCATTCACTTTTAAGACTGAGGGAAGCCCCAGTCTTGGTCCCAGTGGGGTCAGGCCAGGGCTTTTCAAAGTGGTCCAAGACTAGCAAAACCTTTTGAGAGTTTACCTGCCATCCTTGCACTGAGAAGCATCCTCTCTTGTATTCTAGAATAGTGAGAGTAAGCACACACCAAAAAAGAGGAACACTGAATTTGAAACCTACAGGTGCATGACGGTTTTAAATCTGTAGACTTTTGTCTACTTCTACATCTCTTGAACAGGGGTTGGCCTTAGTGACTTACCTCTAAAGAAGAGAATGCAGAAGTGATTTTCCATGACTTTCTGGGTCAGTTAGAAAAAGCCACTCAGCCTCTCCTGGCTTCTTTCTCAGGACACTCATCCTTAGAATCCAGTAACCATGTGGTGATGAAGCCAAGCAGCCACTTGGAAGGCCAGGAGCAGATGATTTGGCCAACCTCCAGCTGCGGTCCCAGACAATACCCAGTACCTCTGACAGACACCCCTGGCCAGCACTGAGTGAAGCAGAGGTCATCTGTCCTTGCTGAGCCCTACCTAAACTGAAGATTCATGAACAAAAGAGACATTGTAAGCTGTAAGGTTTGGAGGTGGCTTATAAAAAGCCACAGATAGATAACTGGAACAAGATGGACGAGACTTTAGAGGTAATATAGTTCAACTTGTCCATCTTAAAAGGGGGAAAAAGTCCAGAAGATGAAAGTGCCCAGAAGACCCAAGGTGACCAGGTTAGGACATGGGCCCAGCTCTCTGGATTGGAAGTAGTGCTCTTTGCACTGTCAGCCCAGGGCTGACACAATACCCATTCCGACTCCTCTCCCTGACCTCTCTGTGAAGATGAAGGCCTGCCACGAAGGATGGAGGGATGGAGGGATGGAGGGATAAAACGAACCTGGGTTCCTGAAACATCCCTGAGGAGCCACACTAGCCCTGGACTGCCTGCCTCTGGAATTATCACACAAGGAAAATAAATCCTCAGGCATTTAAGTGAGGATTTCTGTTATCTGCATCCAAATGCCTGCCTAACTGATAACATTGGCTTTCGAACTCCACTGGATTGAAAATTCCTACTGTGGTGCTTCCAACTTATTTTGCTACTGTTGCCAAAAACTCTGTAGCTGAGCTGTAAGTCAAGGGGTTAAGTTGAGAGAGCTCCCTACTACCCTACTTGCTGCCAGAAATGCTCCTCTATTCACAGCAAGCTGGCCCTCACTCACCCTCAGCCTTCTAAGCTGAGCCAAGCCTTTCCTGGCATTCTACACACTCCCTTTGGCCAGAGAAGAATTAAAAAAAAAAGGTGCCTGCTGCTTCTTAGTCATGCAGTCATTGTGCTACAACACCAGACTGATCTGGGCTGCCAAAGCCCTCATAGATGTGACTGGACAGATTACACAGACCTGAACTAACAAACAGAATAGGGAGGCTCCCAATAAGTGTTGCCACACCCCACACACCCATGACCATGCACATAGGTTGGCTGCTGACATGGGTGGGCTCACTCAGAGAGAGACCCCCATTGCAGGTCCTGCCCCAGTCAAGGCCCGAGATCACTCCATGTGGAATTAAAAAGCTGAGAGTTTTGACTGGGGGTTTTACAGCAGGCACATTTTTGGCTGAAGCTATTTAGCTGGCTGTGATTTAATATTATCTCTTCAAAAATAATCAGTCATTAACAGGAAACTCCAATGTCTGGAGCCCTGGGAGATGGCTTACTTTGTGACTGCCTTAATCTAAAAAACACGGGAATGGAAAGGGCCCATTTTAGGAGCAGCCTTATAGAGATGGAGAAGCAAGAACACCTGTGCCACATGCATTCAGCTAACAGGGCCTCCAAGGTGTTCTGAGAAAAAAGCTCTGGAAACACAAACTCAAGCTGATCTCAGACAAGTCTAAGCTCCTCAGGCTGCACTTTACAAAGCTGCACCTCTCACTTCACTTGAGTCATGTGGTGACCGCCATAAGAGTGGTCTGGCTACTACTGTCCCCATTTTACAGATGGGGAAACTGAGGCTCAAGGCATTGCAGGGACTTGCCCAGGGCAACACACAAGTGAGTAGGTATTGTGGACTGAATGTTTGTATCTCCCTCAAATTTACATGTTGAAGCCCTAACCTTCAATGGGATCGTATACAGAAGTGGAGCCTTTGGGAGGTGATTACCTTTAGATGAGTTCAAGAGGGTGGGACGCTCATTATGGGATTAGTGCCCTTAAAAGAAGAGGAAGGGACTGAACTCTCTCTCTCTCCACCATGTGAGCACATAGCAAGGCAGCTGTCTGCAAGCCAGGATGAGGGTCTTCACCAGAACTCGACCATACTGGTACTCTGATTTTGGACTTTCAGAACTGTGAGAAGTAGATTTATGTTTTTTAAGCCACCCAGTCTATGGTACTTTGTCATTGCACCCTGAGCAGACCAAGACAATGAGGTAACAGGATAGAAGCCCTTCTGGTACTCTCTCACTTACCCCTGCATCACTGGAGCAAATCACTTACCCACTCTGAAACTAATTCTTCCTGTCTGTAAATGGGGAAATTCCCACCTTACTATGAGTTGTAAGGGTAAATGAGATTGTGACTGAAGGAAAGTTACATGGTTCAAAATAACCTGGAGTTAAAACTCCCCTCTGGGTCCTCCCCACCATTCTATGCAAAACAAAGAGCTCTCACCGGAAGGAAAAAATGGGCATTAAGGTGGATTACGCCCAGCTCCCAGCTGGTGCCAGCCTTTGGCCGATCTCCAGAATTCCTTGCCCCAGCCATTTAAGAGATAACTAATCCAAACAACCTTGGAGAAGAACAGGCCCCCTTAAGACAGTAGATTTCCACATATATGCCTATATACACTTACTCTTTTCTTGGGTTAGTGCGCAGCTCACTAATCTGACTGCTGCCCCTTCTTGCCACATTAAAGTTGATCTGTTCCTGTAAAGGCTGGTCTCATTCTTTCTCTGAACCTCGCCTTCTCTAACTCCCTTATCCTACAGTGACTATCATGGTGATTGAAGAACTAAGAGGCTCAGAGCCCATAAAAACCAAACATTTTTTTTTGTCATGGTATGAAAATATATGTAATGGGAAACTTACTATGCCATTGCATACATTTACACTGTTATGTAACCATCACCACCATCCATCTTCAGAACTCTTTCATCATCCCAAACTGAAACTCTGTATCCATTAAACTGGGGGTCCCCAACCTCTGGGATCTAATGCCTGATGATCTGAGGTACAGTTGTGATATAATAATAATAGAAATAAAGTGCACAATAAATGCAATGTGCTTGAATTATCCTGAAACCATACCCTCCACCTCGGTCCATGGACAAACTGTCCTCCATGAAACTGGTCCTTGGTGCCAAAAAGATTGGGGACCGCTGCATTAAACAACTTGCCATTTCCCCTCCTCCTCCCCCATGCCAACCCCTGGAACCCAACATTCTACTCTCTGCCTCTATAACTTTGCCTGCTATAGGGACCTCATTTAGGTGGAATCATAGTATTTGTCCTGTTGTCCTAATAAGGCTTACCTTATTAGTGTAATGTCCTCCAGGTTCATCCACATGGTAGCACACATCAGAATTCCCTTCCTCTTTAACTCGAATACTATTGCATCACATGTATATGCTACATTTTGTTTATCCATTTATCTGTTTTTACAATTTGTCATCCTCACTCACGCAGAGGAACTGAGGTGAGGAGCTCCCCTTCCTCCTCACAAATGAATCCCAGAGAGCTTGTTCTTCTGATTGTAGCCTCAGCCCATCATTCCAACAGAAACATACATGGACAAGCAGGTGTACCTCCCACCTGTGGTAGAGGGCCAGCTGTGTTTTTTATTCTAACTTCCAGTTTGTCAGGGACCAATACTGAGATCATGAACCCCTTATTGCCAAATTCAGACTTAAATGGAAGAAAGTAGGGAAAACCACTAGGGAAACCACTAGGGAAAACCATATCATTCAGGTATGACCTAAATCAAATCCCTCATGATTATACAGTGGAAGTGAGAAATACATTCAAGGGATTAGATCTGATAGAGTCCCTGAAGAACTACAGACGGAGGTTCGTGACACTGTACAGGAGGAAGGGGATCAAGACCATCACCAAGAAAAGGAAATGCAAAAAGACAAAATGGTTGTCTGAGGGGGCCTTACAAATTAGCTGTGAAAGGCAAAGGAGAAAAGGAAAGATGTGCCCATTTGAATGCAGAGTTCCAAAGAATAGTAAGGGGAGATAAGAAAGACTTCCTCAGTGACCAATGCAAAGAAACAGAGAAAAACAATAGAATAGGAAAGACTAGAGATCTCTTCAAGAAAATTAGAAATACCAAGGAACATTTCATGCAAAGATGGGCTCAATAAAGGAAAGAAATGGTATGGACCTAACAGAAGCAGAAGATATTAAGAAGAGGTGGTAAGAATACACAGAAGAACTATACAAAAAAGATCTTCATGACCCATATAATCACGATGGTATGATAACTCACTTAGAGCCAAACAACCCGGTATGTGAAGTCAAGTGGGCCTTAGGAAGCATCACCACGAACAAAGATAGTGGAGGTGATGGAATTCCAGGTGAGCTATTTCAAATCTTAAAAGATGATGCTGTGAAAGTGTTACACTCATTATGCCAGCAAATTTGGAAAACTCAGCAGTGGTCACAGGATGGGAAAAGGTCAGTTTTCATTCCAACTCCCCAAAAAAGGCAATGCCAAAGAATGCTCAAACTACCACACAATTGCACTCATCTCACATGCTAGCAAAGTAATGCTCAAAATTCTCCAAGACAGGCTTCAACAGTACATGAACCATAAAATTCCGGATGTTCAAGCTGGATTTAGAAAAGGCAGAGGAACCAGATATCAAATTGCTAACATCCACTGGATCATTGAAAAAAGCAAGAGAGTTCCAGAAAAACATCTACTTCTGCTTTATTGACTATGCCAAAGCTTTTGACTGTGTGGATCACAACAAACTGTCGAAAATTCTTCAAGAGACAGAAATACCAGATCACCTGACCTGCTTCTTGAGAAATTTGTATGTAGGTCAGGAAGAAACAGTTGGAACTGGACATGGAACAACAGACTGGTTCCAAATAGGGAAAGGAGTACATCAAGGCTGTATATTGTCACCCTGTTTATTTAACTTATATGCAGAGTACATCATGAGAAATGCTAGGCTGGAGGAAGCACAAGCTGGAATCAAGATTGCTGGGAGAAATATCAATAAACTCAGATATGCAGATGACCCTTAGGGCAGAGAGCGAAGAACTAAAGAGCTTCTTGATGAAAGTGAAAGAGGAAAGTGGAAAAGTTGGCTTAAAACTCAACATTCAGAAAGCTAAGATCATGGCATCCGTTACCATCACTTCATGGCAAATAGATGGGGAACCAGTGGAAGCAGTGACAGACTATTTTTTTTTTTTTTTTTTGAGGCTCCAAAATCACTGCAGATGGTGACTGCAGCCGTAAAATTAAAAGACACTTGCTTCTTGGAAGAAAAGTTATGACCAACATAGACAGCATGTTAAAAAGCAGAGACATTACTTAGCCAATAAAGGTCCATCTAGTCAAGGCTATGGTTTTTCCAGTGGTCATGTATGGATGCGACAGTTGGACTGTGAAGAAAGCTGAGTGCCGAAGAATTGATGCTTTTGAACTGTAGTGTTGGAGAAGACTTGAGAGTCCCTTGGACAGCAAGGAGATCCAACCAGTCTATCCTAAAGGAAATCAGTCCTGAATATTCATTGGAAGGACTGATGCTAAAGCTGAAATTCCAATACTTTGGCCTGATGGGAAGAACTGACTCATTTGAAAATACCCTGATGCTGGGAAAGATTGAAGGTGAGAGGAGAAGGGGATGACAGGATGAGATGGTTGGATGGTATCACTGACTCAATGGACATGAGTTTGAGTAAACTCTGGGAGTTGATGATGGACATGGAGGCCTGGTGTGCTGCAATCCATGGGGTTGCAAGGAGTAGGACACAACTGAGTGAATGAACTGACTGAATACTTTTGTGAAATATGATAAAAATGATGTACAAAATAAAAATTTAAAAACCAAACCCATAAAAGTATTGGCCATTTAAAAAATTTTTAGATTCAACTGACATAAAATTACTGGTTAAAAGACAATAAAAGTTTCCAAACATTCTCAGTTTCTATCCAAATCTTGTTACAGATCTGTAACAAACATTTCAAAGGCTGGCATCCATCCACAAACCATATTTTGAGTAACATTGCCTGAAGCACTGATTAACAGCAAAAATGAAAACATCTAAATGACCATCAATAAAGTAGTTGCTAAATATACTTTGGTATCTCCATATTATGGTTTAGCAATAAAATATAATGAAGCACATGAGTCACCAGTTCCACTCCTAAGTATATAACCAAGAGAAACGAAAACATGTGTACCCACAAAATCTTGTTCACAAATGTTCATACCAGTTTTATTCGCAATAGTCAAACAGTGGCAATCCAAAGTCCATCAGTGGATGAATGGATAAACAAAATGCAGCATATCCATACAACGGAGTATTATTCAGCCATAAAAAGTAACAGAGTACTGACACACACCACTGGGTAAACCTGGAAATCAATATGCAAAGTGAAATAAGCCAGACATAAAAGGCCACATTTATACGAAATGCCTAAAGTAGGCAAATAGAAAGAGAGAGAAAGTAGATGAGAGGTTGCCAGGGGCTAGGAGTGATAGAGGGATTAGAACATGATGGCTAAAGGGAACTGGATTTACAAGTGCAGTAATGCTCCAAAAATGATTCTAAAAATAATTGTGGTGATATTTGCACAATTCTGTGCATATACTAAAAAGATCACTGAATTGTACACTTTAAATACACAAATCATACAGTATATAAATTATATCTTAATAAACTTGTTATTAAAAATGAAGTAGAGGATTTCCCTGGTGGTCCAGTGGTTAAGAATACCCCTTGCTATGCCGGGGATGCAGGTTTGATCCCTGGTTGGGGAACTAAGATCCCACATGCCACAGGAGCACCTAAGCCCGTGCACCATGACTACTGAGCTTGCCTGACACAACAAAGACCCTGCGTGCCATGACTAAGGTCCAATGCAGCCAAAGAAAGAAAGAAATATTGTTTATAAAGAATGTCCTTTTAAAAAAATAAAGCAGAGTCTTAAAGCTATGAAAACAATTTAATTAAATTATTTAAAACCTAACGAAAATCCTAGGTCTGGATTTTTCACTAGTAATTTCTTCTAAACATTGAAAAGAGAAGCAACACTAAATCTTACACAAATTCTTTCAGGTAATACGGTAACATTTCCTAACTCATTTTATGAGACCAGCATAACCTTGATAGCCAAACCTGACAACCTGAAAGGAAAATCACAGACCATCTCTCTATGAAGACAGATGCAAAAACCTCTAAACAAAATGTTGAATCCAGCAACATATGAAAATAATAGAGCCCATCTATGTGGGGTTTATTCTGGGAATGCAAAGGTAGTTAACATTCTAAAATCAATCATTGTAATTCAGTGTTTTGATAGAAAATAGAGAGAAAACAATCATAAGATTGTTTCCTGAAGATAGAAATACCACCTGACAAGTCTTAATATCCAATCATAACCTTTAAAAAATAACCTCTCAGCAAACTAAGAGAATTTCTTTGATTTGATCAATATCTACAAAAACCTAAAGCAATGGTCATACTTTATGCTTCTTCTGACTTCAGTTATAAAACCAGGATGCCTGCAATGGAATTGGTAATAATTCTCTTCAGCACACTGAAGGTCCTAGCCAAAGCAATGAGTAAAGTAAATAAATAAAGATATAAGAATAGGAAAAAAATAAAATTCTACTTATTGATGACATGACAGAAAATACACAGAAAATCTCAAAGACTATTAAACTATCAGAGTTAAAAACTGAAGTGGCAAGAACACTGAAAATAAGGGAACATGAAAAGCAAATCTTAAAATATTACTTTTTAAAATAGCATCTAGAAAAACCATTAAACTCCTAGGAATAAAGAAAGCTAATAAAATATGTACAAGACCTCTACACTAAAAACTTGAAAATACTGTCAAATAAAATTAAAGACCAGCTACACAGAACAGTACACTATGCTCATAAATTGAAGGCCTTGGTATTGTGAAGATGTCATTTCTTTCTAAATTATTATCAAGATTCAATGAATCTCATTCAAAGCTACCGCAGGGTTGGGGTTTTTATTGTGGTTGTTTTAATACAAAGTTGCAAATGGGTTGTAAAACTCCTATGAAAATGCAACGGCCTAAAAATAACAAACGCTGATGCTGAAGCTCCAATATTTTGGGCATCTGATATGAAGAGCCAGCTCATTTGAAAAGACCCTGATGCTGGGAAAGATTGAAGGCGAAAGGAGAAGGCGGCAGAGGATGAGATGGTTAGATAGCATCACTGACTCAATGGACATGAATCTGAGCAAACTCTGGGAGATGGCGAAGGATAGAGGAGCCTGGCGTGCTGCAGCCCACGGGGACACAAAGAGTAGGACATGACTTAGTGACTGAACAAGAACAGCAAAGGCAGTTCTGCACAATATACCACCTGATACCAACAGCGAAGCTCTGGTTATTAAAATAAGGTGATAACTACTCATGGATAGACAAACAGGATAATGGAACAGAAAAGGCAGTTCAGATCCAGACATGCACAGCCACCAGGATGGCTGAAACAAAACAGAAAATCCCAAGTGCTGGCGAGGATGTAGCGGTTGTTGCTATTCAGTCCCTCACCTGGAATTCAGGAATTCTCAAACACCCTTGGCAGAACTATCACCTTCTTTGGAAAATGACATGGAACTAGTTATTAAAACTTAACATCTGTATACTTTATGCCCAGTGATGCCACTATAAGATGCCAGGCAACAGAAATGCATACATATGTTCCCCAAAACACATACACGATTGCTCAAAACAGCACTGCCCATAATAGCCCCAAACTGGAAACAAACCCAAATGCCCAACAATAATACAATGAATAAATAAATGAGCAATCCACCACCACATGCGGCAACATAGATAAACCTTATAACGCTCAACTAAAGACACAAAAGAATCTACAATGTGTGATTCTACCCACATAAAATTCAAAAGCAGGCAAAGCTAGTCTATTATGTGAGAAACAGGTAGCTGGGGATCTCTGGAGAACAGATCATATTTGTGGACCTGGACACAGATGTATTTTGGCTGTGGAAATTCATCAAGCTCCAGACTTAGGCTATGCCCTCATGCCTATAGTAACTTCTATCCGACAAAAAGTTAAAACAAATAATGAGGCAGACATCAGACGTACAGACATGTTGATATTATAGTAACAAAAGTTCTTAATGGTTGCAGGGACACAGAATTAAATGTGAGCGGATTCACTGCCTTTCCGGCACCTCCCGCAGAAGCTCCTGCGCTTGCCTGCTTGTGACCATAGCTTCAGATGAAGTGACCAGGAGAAACGACAGAAAGGCCAGGAGCAGCGGGAAACATACAGAGAGACTTTTACACAGGAAAGGGTGAAAACAATTGGTATGAAAGGAAATGTGGAAAAAGGCCAGAAAGGCAGAGGGAGGGGGAAAAAAAAAGATCAGAGCTCAGGTGAAGAGTGGAAGGAGTGGGCTGAGAACCACAGCAAGCACCTTGAGTCTCATTCTGGTGTTTGTTTGAATGGATCTCCATGAAGAATGGTCTGTGGACCCCTGGAGCCCATTCAGGTTGGACCAACAGGGAATGGTACCCTCATAATGTGATGTTAAAAAATTTACAGAATACCTCACATTGTTTTATTTCTGTAAGAATTTAAATGTATGTTATTTGTTGAAGCACAGAAAAAGGTCTCCAGAATGCAAACTAAACTGGTCAAACATACACATCTAGAGCTTGAGATTGGATAGGGTAGTGAGGTGGGGATACAAGAGAGACTTTTCTGGGGGAGGGAGAGAATAGGATAATTTTAAGAAGGTAGATTGCTTGTATAATAATAATTTTTTAAAAATAAAAGAAGCCTAATAGGCGGCCTCTGTGGGGAGGTGAGGACCTTCAGGAAGAAGAAAATGGTATGTTCTAGGTAGGAAATGAGCCTTTCTCAATAATTCTAAGAAAGGACCTGGGACCAACTGAGTCGGCCCTTAGAGGATTCTGGAGAGGCTCTGGAACCTTCCCACAGCCAGCCCTGGGGGCTCAGAGTCCCCGCCCCTCAGACACTGGGCAGGTACACCAGGGCTCACACATCGCTCTTCCATTCTCCCCCACTCCCATACCCCTCCCTCACCTCATATCTACCCTGCTTTCCCCACCCTCTCCCTCCTGAGTCTATCACCTCACCCCCAAGCCCCCACCCTCTCCACACACCTTCCTGCTCTTTACACACCACCCCCAGCAGTGAAGGGTGAGTGCCCAAGGTAGCAGAACTAGACCATCACAGACCCTCCACCTCCAGCTCCTAATGGAGCTCCTGGATCCCAAGGGGGTGGCGGTGAGGGCAAGAGAAGAGGGTGTGCACTTTAGGGAGCAAACAGCCATGGGGTGATCTGAAGGTACTACCTTGACCTCCTAGAAATTAAGCCCGAGTTCTGCCTTGGGGGTCATGTAGGGGAGGGGGAGGTCACTCTTGGGCAGCTGCTCCTGGCCTTTCTCAGAGGCAGTCCCCTGTCCTCTTAGAGCCTCCCACCCTTCCACACACAGAAAGTATCAAGATCCACGGCTAGATCACGCCCCCTCCCCACAGGGCACTGTGAGCCCACGGTCATAGATAATAAATCCTCTGCTCTCAGGCACAGCTGACCTTCTGCAAGCACTTGGGCCAACACAGTCCGTCTTTACCCCCACCTGTGGGGCAGGCAGTGCCAAGGATGGGGGTGACACCCTGGGGTAAAGTCACTGTCCAGTCCTTCTGAGGGTGGCACAGCCCATTCTCTGCTCTGCCTACAGGTCATCCACTGACCCAACCCACCCAGGGACACATATGGTCTCATCTCTGCATTTTAAAAGTACATTTTTCACAATGCCCCATGAAGGTAGGAATGTGTGCTTCTGATGGGGGAGCCAGTCCTTCCTCAACACCGTCCTTTGTTTTCTGGGCTGCTCCTTAGAGTCCCCATTGCCTTCAGAGCCTCAGCCTCCAGTGCTCTGAACTCCTTCCTGTGATCCCCTGCTAGAGGACCACACAGCCTACTTCTAAAGAAATGACCAGACAACAGGCACCTCAAGTGTGATCGTGTCAAGAAAATCACCACCTTGTGAGAGGCCTTCATCCTATTTCTAAAAGCAGGACTAAACAAAATTGAAAAAGAACAGTGAATAAAAAGAAAAGAAAAAAGAACAGTGGAGCAGGGAAGAAGAGCCTTTGGTGGATCAGGAAGGAAACCTCAGGGCCAGCCAAGAGGAAAAGACTTTACCAAGATGCCTGCTGACCATCCCCAAGGCAACGGAAGGAACCCCAAGTACAAGGGCTCCTGGAGGAGCCAGGAGTTGTTCTTCCTCCATCTTTGAGCAGAAGGTTTGCTGGAGGATTCTGACACTAAATGAACCAGGAATCTAAGCAAAAATGTCTTTCTTTTCTGTGGAGGAAACAACAAAAGGAAAGAGCTGGCTTTACTTACTAAGTGCCCCCTGCCCTGTAATAATGGCCTGTGTCTGCCTCTCACCCCCTGGGGACCACAGACTCCTTTCTCTAGGGATAGATGAACAGACATGACGAGATGCCTAGGGTATGCCAAGCATGTCCACATACACTTGTCTCGGTATAGCCTCAGCACAAACCCCCGAGGTACCTGAGATTTCCCCCATCTTACACACAAGGAGATGAGAGTTTGAAGAAATCAGATCACTTACCTGAGTGCACAGAGCCAGTGGGCGGCCACAGCTGGCATTCACAGCCAAGTCTACCTGCATCAAACCCAGATTCCTCTCCCCTACTCTGTGCAGCACGCTGGCACCTGGTGGGGAGGTGCCCTCACCTCTCAACCCTGATCTGGAAGCCCCAGGTAGAGGGCTGGACACAGGAGTCAGGGCTGCCCAGGAGGGCTCTCTATCCTGAGACCCTGAACCTCAGGCATTGTGATAAACCAAAAAAACAGTCGATACAGACACATCCAAGAAACCTCTTACTCCCCAGGGTACTGCCCTTCTGTTCCCGCTGGCTGGATTCCCAGAGCTGCCCTGCATCCTGTCCTTTCCCAGCCTCCTTCCTCAGCATACATTTCATTTCTGTGAGCTCCTGCCCTTCTTCCTATACTTTCTTTTTGGATCTAAATCTGTTTGTGTTGATTTCTGTTGCTACTGATCAGAGAACACGATCTCTTTCACCACACATCCAGCCTCCTTCCCCTATCTCTATTCCCCAGAACAGCACAGACCCTGCAAGACTGGCTATTTACCCTCCGAAGCTGCCTCTCCCATGGTCGGTCAGGTCTGGGGGCTCACCCCAGGGCCCAGCTCCTGAGACAAGTTTATAAAGGGACAGAAATGAGGATGCAAGCAGCAGAGTGGGACAGAGCAAGCCAAACTAAGAGAACAAGGGAAAGAGGAACATTTCCATGGGTTTCAGCCACAGCTAATCCTATTTGTACAATTCAGCAAGGGCTGTCCATGCCACCCACTTCAATCAGCCCCACCAGGACGGAAGGCAAGCTGAGGCCAACCGGTGCCAGGTTCATGGCAGAGCATGCCTGCGTTACCTCCAGAAGGCTGTGTATGTCCGAGCTTTAGGATGGTACATGGAGGATGGGTGTTCCAAGCTAGGGTGAAGCCACAAGAGGGAAAGGGGACAGGCTCAGTGGCCAAAGGACAGAGAAGAAATTCAGAGAGACATATGTGTTCAGAGGCTAGGCCTTCCAACCTTGGGAGGAGGCTGGGAATGCCTGAGTCTACACAGTTTCCAAAGCTTGCTCTATTTAGGCAATCTGGGGATTGGGACAAAATGTACAAGGAACGTTAGCTGCACATGGTTAAGAAGTCTTCTCAGGGAGATTCTTGAATTCTTTCCCTGTAGGGAATAGATTTCTGACACAGAATGGCAAGTACCCAAGGCAAGCCGGCCGGCAGGACCGGATCTGACTCAGGAGTAAGGGACACTGGCCAGCACCCAACCAAAATGCAAGTAACTTTAGTCATCCAATCATTGGCCCCTGGGGCCAACTCAGAACTCAGCAGAGCACCCTGGCTAGAGTTAAGTCTAAGATAAGCAAGGTAAAAAGTCACGTGGTGAAAGCATGAGAAAAACTGAAAGAGAGTCAGGATAAAGTCTAAAAATAAGAAGAGGGTGGACATCCCATCAATGGGCTTCCCCACAGGCATTGAGACAGGACTGCCTGGTTCCTGGACAGTGAGGAATTCAAGAAGGATATTGTTGGCTGCGGCAGCTTTATTTATAGATTTTTATTACCCCTTCTCTGTAACAGTTCTCTAACAGACTTGACACTGTCACTCCACAAATCACCTAAATGTATTTATAATATGAGCTGAATTCTGTATGTTCCCATAGTAAAAGCAGCATTTGGCCTTCCTCCCCTCCCCCACCCCCATCTAACACTCAGTGGAAGATCTATTATGATCCTGGGGGTAGCAGGAGTGAGGGGAAGATGGAATATAGCACCTGCCTTGTAGAATTTCACAGGCTGGGGCAGCAGTGGTGACAGCTAAGTGAAGCAACCCCAACTACAATATGGAATTGTTTGAGGGGGTCCCCAGAGTACGGTCAGATCACATTTAGGTAGTTAGTTAGTTCAGTTGCTCAGTCATGTCCGACTCTTTGCGACCCCATGAATCGCCGCACGCCAGGCCTCCCTGTCCATCACAAACTCCCAGAGTTTGCTCAAACTCAAGCCCATCGAGTCGGTAATGCCATCCAGCCATCTCATCCTCTGTCATCCCCTTCTCCTCCTGCCCTCAATCCCTCCCAGCATCAGGGTCTTTTCTAAAGAGTCAACTCTTCGCATGAAGAGGGGGCAATTAATTCTCCTTAGAAGATGAAGGTTCCCAGAAGAGGGAAGATCAAAGCTGGTCCATGAGGAATGAATATGGATTCTTCCAGTAAAAAGCTAGGAGAGGAGACATTTCAAGCAAAGGAATGACAAGCAGGTTCCAAGTGAATGACATGATTTAGAGACAGGCTTAGGAAGGTGATACAATTTGAGAGATGGGTCTAGAGAGGGAAGCAAGAATCAGATTCACAAATGCCAAGTTATGGATTGCATACTTGATCCTAAATGCACGGGAAGCAGGATAAGTGAACTGATTGGCTAGAGAGAGAGAAGAGGAAGAATGCACAGTGCCTAGATAATTGGCTAGAGAGAGAGGAGGAAGAATGTACAGTGCCTAGATATGTGGCCAAACATTATTCTGGGTGTTTCTCCATGAGGATAGTTTTGGATGATATAAACATTCAAACAAGAGGACTTAGAGTAAAGCAGACTGCCCTCCATAATGTGAGTGGGCCTCATTTGACCAGTTGAAGGTCTGAATAGAACTAAAAGAGAGAATTCTCAAAGAAGAGAGAATCCTTAGGATTCTAACTGGAACATCGGCTCTCCTGAGCCTCCAGCTTGCTAACTTACCCTAGAGATTTTGGACTTGCCAACCTCTAAAATCATATAAACCAGTTACTTAAAATAAGTCTCTCTGCAGACATAGAGAATAGACTTGTGAACACGGGCTGTGGGGAGGAGGCAGAGGGTGGGACGAATGGAGAGAGGAGCATAGCAACATATACACTACACTATATAAAACAGATAGTCAATGGGAATTTGCTATATGACTCAGGGAACTCAAACCAGGGCTCTGTAACAACCTAGAGGGGTGAGAAGGGGTGGGAGGGGGGAGGGAGGGTCAAGAGGGAGGGGACACATGTATACCTATGGCTGACTTATGTTAATGTATGGCAGAACCCAACATAATATTGTAAAGCAATTACCCTTCCATTAAAAATTAAAAAAAAAAAAACAAGTCTCTTTACATAAGTAGGTAGGTAGGCAGGCCAGTAAACAGATAGACAGATATACATCTCCTATTGGTTCTGTTTCCTAGGAGAACCCTGACTAATACAGTAAGGAATAAAGACATCTTCCAGACTTCAGGCCAAGACAACACTGCAGCTCAGGCCACCTTCACATGAGTACATGTGTGCTCAGAGTCAACACGCCGTGACACATGCCCACTCAAAGTGAGGCCCTCTGCTGTGCCTCCACCTCTGTTGTGTCATTTAATCCAAGAGCTGACTGTGCATCTCCTCTAAGGTGTCCACTAGTCACATCAAAATGAACAGTTCTGAACAGAGTCCTCATTCTGATCACCCCTTTTAAAGCAAATGGCACCACTGAGTTGACCAAAAATTTCAGGTGTCATCCAAAAGCTGGGAGTCATCCAATCACTCCCCCTTACTGAGTCCACCTCTAAGTCCTGTCAGTGTAGTCTCCAAAATCCACATCAACTCCACCTGTCTTTCCATCACCACCACTGTGCCCTCATCTGGTCTGGACAATTGCATTAACTTCCCTGTAGGTTCCCCACTTCCTCTGCTCCTACTTTCCTCACAGGCACGCCTCCAAGACCATTCTTCCTTTTGTATCAGCCTGAGCTTTTCAAAACATAAACTGCACAATGTCACTTCTCTATTTCAACCCAGCAATGATTTCCCACGCTTTTTGGATGAAATATACACTCTCTGTGGCCAAGAGGGTCAGACACATCTACTGCATTATCTCATCATGCCCATCCCTGCCCACTTCAAACACTGACCCCCTCCTTATCCCCAGAAGACACCCCAAACTTTTGGATATCGAAGAACCAAATCACTGTTCTTAGGGCCTTGGGATATCTTAGGATGCCTGGCTTCTCCTTCTGCAGATCTTGGCATCAATGTTCCCTCCTCAGAGAGGTCTCCCTGACCTCCCTTTCTAAAGTAGAATATCTCAACACCAGCACCCACCTGCACCCTCTACTAAAGCACCTGGTCCATGCCTCCATAGCTCTCATCACAATTCAGAATTATCTCATTCATCTGTAAGTTTACCTGTTTCCATTTGTCTGTCTCCTCCACCCCATCCATGACACTTGGAATGTAAATTTTATGTGGCACAGACTTTGTCTTGCTCACCACTGCGTCCTCAGAATCTAACATGGTAAGTACATTTGAATGAAGAATAAATAAAATAACAAATAATGACCTTCTAAGTTTAGGATTATGGTATCAATATGAAAAAGTGGCTAACTGAAGCACAGAGAGGTTAAATAACATGCCCAAGATCATTCAGCACTTAAATGGCAGATCCAGGACTCAGCTCCAGGTCTGTCCCACACCAGAAGAGGAACTGTGCATCACTCCCCATGGGTGTCTATATTAACCAGTGTCTAAGCACACTTTTCAGCTTTAATAGATCCTTTAGTAATATAATACTTATTAAACACAAACACCACTGGTGCACCTGTGATACTCCAGGTATCTTGCTGTGTGGACCATGGACATTAAATAAGACAGGGGCTGCTCTCCCAGGGCGCTTCCCTGGTAGCTCAACCAGTAAAGAATCTGCCTGTAATGCAGGAGACCTCAGTTCAAGTCCTGGGTCAGGAAGATCCCCTGGAGAAGGGATAGGCTACCCACTCCAGTATTCTGAGGCTTCCCTGGTGGCTCAGCTGGTTAAGAATCCGCCAGCAATGCAGGAGACCTGAGTTCAGTCCCTGGGTCAAGGAGACAACCGCAGCACACGATGAGGTAGGCAGGATGGGTGTGACCCAGTAACACATTTGGACAGGCCTGTGACTAGCCCAGGGCCAGAGACAAACTCTGTTTTTGCTTTTTGAATGAATACCTTTCAGCTGTTTTGCTTTTTGTTCCTGATTATGCTGGATGATTATGATTATAATGGATGCTCAAATCTAATCACTCAATGATCATCACTGCTCACACTGTGATATTATCAGTTTTCTCCCCATTCTTGAAATATTGTGGGTATCTTTCCCCTATAAAGGGCTATGTATGCTATTCTCTACATTTTTGCTACCATAAGTGATGCTCTGATAAACATCACCTGTGCATGTTTATATACTAAAACTAGAAGTGGAAATGCTTGGGAAAAGTTTGTGCTTTTAAAAATGTCGTTTACATGCCAAACTGTCCTCCAGAAAGATTGAAACAAATAAACATTATCAATCTGATCAGTGAAAACGAACATCTCATTTTACTATATATGTCCTCAATTATTCATGATGTGGACCATCTTTTCCAGGGCCCAGAGCAGAACACGTTCTCCAGAAGCATTCACTGAAGGAAAGTGCCAGCATTTGTATTTTTCTACTAGGAACTCCCTACTCATATCCTTTGTCCACTTTTCCACTAAGATATTTGGTTTTTCCTTATTCTTTTGCAAAAGCACTTTATAGCTCATGAATAGTAACAATGTGCTTGTTACATAAGCTGATTTTTTTTCAACTTACCATTTATCTTTAAACTTTAAGGTGGAATCTTCTTTCTAGACAGAAAATTTAAGCTTTTAAGCTTAAAACATTTAAGAAAACGTTTATTCTATAGCAGAGTTTTTCCACATTGGAAGCACTGACATCTGGGTGGGATAATTCTTTGTGTTGGGGGCTCTCCAGTACGTTGTAGAATGTTCAGCAGCCTCCCTGTCCTCTACCCACTAGATGCCAGAAACACCCTTCAAGTTGAGACAAATAAAAAAATGTCTCTAAACACTGTCAAAATCCTCCAAAGGCTAAGTCGTCCCTGGTTGAAAACTGCTGCTTTGTGGTTTCTGACTTCAGGACCGTGCTTATAAAGTCTAGTTCCACTTCACAATTTTTAAAAGTGACCCACTGTATTTTTGTCTTGCCCTCCATGGTTTTATTTTTCACAGTTAAGTCTTCAATCCATGTGGAATATACTTTGGCATAAGAAGACAGCTAAGAAACGAAATAGTATGACTGCATTGAACTTACCCCTGGGAAAAGGCAGTCCCACCATGTGTGTAGCTCTTGATATGTGAGACATTTAATAATCCCAATGTACAAAGTTATATGACACCTCACAGAGTGAAGAGTTGCACCTGTCACCCAACAGTTGGCATGGAGTTGGCCAAGATGGCCAAAACACGTGCAGGCTCATCTTCCCACAGCTTCAGCAAGTCTCTACTGGGTTTAAACAAGACGTGTTCAATAAATGTTGGGTGAATGGGACAACTATTTCAGGAATATGTCTGCTAGTGTCTATTTTACCACTTACATAATCAACATCACCTGAAATCAACAACACACCACTCAATTCTGGAATCTAGAAAATCCTCAACGATCTTTCATTTTAGTAGGAAAAAGACACCAGAATGAAAGGTTAACTTTGCATTTCACTGTCCTTGGTTTGAGTTTTGTGTACTTTCTAATATATTTTTTAAAACATTAATTATCCTTCTAAAAAATCCTATTAGATTTTTATAGAATTTAATGAATATAGTGGGCTCCCTCTAGTGGTCACAGAAAATCTTCAAATCCCAATGGTCACTACGTAGCTAAACCTCAAGACCTTTATTTATAGGACACAGTATATTTTATAATTAATAGGTTCAGAGTAGACAGACAATGCCTTAAGAGAAGACTTCTAATTATTTTCTTCATCCATCAGTGTGTTGACAAATTGGTTTCATAAGATCACTGTCTAAAACTACGGTTATCATCTTCCCTTCTAAATCCCTCTTTGGGGATTTCCTGTTTCTGTTCAGGATATCTCCCTCCCTGGGGCTTGAGGCTTTGGGTATCTTTGTTCCCTCCAGTGCCCATCCATCCTGTCTGTGAGCTCTGTCCACCACATGGCCCCGTGCCTCTCACAGCTGTTCCCTGTCATCAACTCTCATGGCCCTCATTCAAGTTCTCATGACCTCTCCTCCAGGGGAGTCATTCAGCAGATATTTATCATCCCTCTTTCATACTCCAGCACTGTTCTAGGCTCAGAGGATGCGTTAGGCAGCAAGACAAGACCAGCCTCATCCTGAGCACCCTCTCAGTGGGTGATGCAATCCAATTCATCCACCATGCTGTCTCTATAGTCCTCCTCCTAAAGTTGAACTCTACTGACACACCTTCAACTGTCTCCCATGGAATGAAGCCCATATCCCTCCATAATCAAGACCCACCCTCACCACCTTCCAACCAGAGTTCCCTGACACTCCCAGAGCTCCCCTCTGCCTCTGCTCAGGCGCCAGACCTTGTGGAATGTGTCCCCAATCCGAGATGGCTAGGATGCCAACAAGTCTTCAAAACCCTGCCCAAACCTCTCCCCCAGGTCTCCTTGATCTGAGGTGATCTCTCCCTTCTTTTACTTTCTCTGGGACTTTTTTCCTCTAACAACTGGGTCTGCAAGTCCTCTAACAACCTCAGTCAATATCATCCATAGGACAAACACAAAATTGGGGGTAGAGAGAGATGAATGAATGAACAAATGAATGAATTCTCCAGGGAATTCTGGCGGGGGGAAAAAAAAAATCAGACACATAAATTATCTTCTTCAACTTTGTACAGTGTGAATAGTGGGATAAACTGCCATGAAGCTACTTAGTTTTACCATAAACACAAGTCAATGAGGGTTTAACAAGTTAAAAAAAGTATCATTTTTAAAATTCTACAAATAAGAAATAACTCAAAAGGGATAGTAACTTTTTGCTTCAAAGTACAATAAGCAAGTTCCTAAAGCAACTAATACAGTAAACAGGCTGAACAGAGTAACTCTGACCATTTATGTTCCGCTATGTGACATTTGCCATAAGATGTATCAGGTTTTATATCACTTCCCCATTGAACTTCATGCTTTCCTAAGCAGTTTCATTCCTCTGCTCAAACTTCCAAACATTTTCACAGACCAGCCAATTTCTAACTCTGATTAATCTGCTTATTAATTTCTGGAAAGTCACCGTACACTGCAAGCGCAGTGCCTGTCATTTGGAAACCACATGCCATATCTTTGGGATATTATGCAAGGACACAAAAAGGCACAAAAAGGAAATGAAAACTATTAACTGTTTTTCCGAAAAGTTCCTAACACTCTCCAGGGCAGGTTAAAAACCAGTGCAAACTGTACGGAGCTCCATGTTTGGCACGATGAGGTCTTTCAAATGCCATTAGTGGCTGACAAGAGTTCATGGGCCACAGGTTTTCTTTTCCTTTCCAGTTCCCTACTTCTGGGCTCTGTCACTAGCATTTTCTCACCACGTCCCAGAAGAACATGCCAAGAAAGTCTGCCAGGCCTTTGTTGTTTCCCTCTAGAATATTCCCCGCCAACCGCCAACTCTGAATCGCCTTCTCCCTATCTTTCAGCCCTGACTGACTTCAGTGAAAATCAGGAAGGTAAGAGGCTGCACCCAGTGGATCTGGCCTGGCCTGGGGGTAAGGGATCTGGGTTCCTAACCACCAACTCACTTTCAGGAAGCAGTGCCAGGCCCTGTTACAAACTCTCTACAAGCTCATTCAGTCCTGCGTGATTCCATGAGGTAGGTACTATTAGAAACCCCACTTCACAGAATGAAAAACTGAAGCAACAGGAAGTCATGGAGTTGGCAAGGGACAAAGAATTTGCATCAGGCAGTCTGGGTCCAAAACTCAAGTGTTTGATCACTGAGCCGCACTGTCTGTTGGACCAGTTCAACAGAGGGACAAGACTCACGTGCTTCAAGTAGAGGCAAATCCCTTGTCAGACCGAGGGTCCCTGCTGAGGAGCTCCTGGACACGTCTGGCCAGCTGCCCCCAGAAGCAGGACTAATGCAGTTATCTATTACTTGTGTCCACCCAGCTACACCCCTTTTCTCTTTTTCTGAGAACAGCACCCTAATTCTCCTTGAGGTAACCACCCTTTCCCAGTTTCAGCCCACATGATCGTGGTAGTGTCAACCCTCCCCCACACCACCCTGCCCTCAGGTCAAAGGAAGGTCACATGACCCACATCTGGCCAATCAATGTGTCCCATTCTCCAGGCACAGCATCAGTGCAGGGAGAGGCATCTGCCCCAGGCCAGCAAATCAGGATCAACTCTGGGACTTCTTTCTTTAATCATGGTAAAGTATAGACAAAGTTTAAATAACTATTGTAACCACTTAAAAGTGCACAATTTCATGGCATTTAATGCATTCACAGTGTTGTATAGCCATCACCACTATCCATTTTCCAGAACTTTTCCATCTTTCCAAATGTAAACTCTGTACCCAGCAACAATGCATGCTAAGTCACTTCAGTTGTGTCTGACTCTTTGCGACCCCATGAACCATAGCCCACCAGCTCCTCTGTCCATAGGATTCTCCAGGCAAGAACACTGGAGTGGGCGGCCTTGCCCTCCTCCAGCAGGAGGAGGGTCAGGAAGACCCAGGGACTGAACCCGCCACTCTTCCATCTCCTGCATTGGCAGGCATGGGTTCTTTACCACTATCTCCACCTGGGAAGCCCAGTCAGCAACAATAACTCCCTGTATTAGTCTGCTTGGACTATCAAAACTAAGTACCACAGTTTGGGTGACTTAAACCACAGAAATCTATTTTCTCACAATTCTGAAAGTTTTAAGTCAGAGATTAAGGAGTCAGCACAGTTGGTTTCTGCTGAGGCTTCTCTCCTTGGCTTGTAGATGGCCATCTTCTCCCTGACTTCCTGTCATCTTCCTTCTGCAATTGTCTGTGCCCCAACCTCTTCTTACAGGGACACCAGTCCTAGTGGATGAGGGCCCACCCTAATGGCCTCACTTTATCTTATCTGCTTCTTTAAAGACCGCCGTCTCAAATCCAGTCATATTTTAAGAGGTACTGTTGGGGGGGGGTTCGGGGGGGTAAGCACTTGAACATATGAATTTGAGGAGGATACAATTCAGCCCATAACACTTCCCATTCCTCAACACTGCCATCTTTGAGAATGGGGAGTGCTCTACCTGCTGCGGTTGCTCAGGTCTGATCTACCGCCAGGGCCACTAGTGGCCACCTTCTCACCCCAAGGAGATGGTGTCTGAAAATGACACAGGGAAAAGCTGAGAGATGGAGAGAAACCCCTGAACCCAGATATACCTGACCTATACTCTATCCCTAACCTCTCCATTCCAGTCGTATGAGCTAATATGTTTCCTCGTATTAAACATAATTAAAAGAGTGAGTTAATGCAAGGAGCTTTTACACCAGTATGGCCCATATGTCCAGGAGGTGCAGGCCATACCCACAGGGCAGCTGTTCAAAGTGGCAGAGTCTAGGGTCAAATCCGGGCCTCTCAGGCTCTAGGGTGCCAGTCCCGACCCATCCCTTGGGATGCTCACGTGTTCACAGCACAGTGGGGACCAGGTGATGCCCAAGTCTCCCACAGAGCCGACTCTAGGGCCACCCCCTGCCACTGCCCTTCCTGCAACATTCCAGAATTGCTGCTCTGGGAAGGGAGCTCCCCGAACAGACTGAGGGCTCCTGTCCTTTCAGCCCCGCGACCTAAAGCCCTGGAGCAGTTCCTCCCTTGTGATGGCTTTCAGTACAGAGCGAGAGGAAGGTAGGGGACAGGGCAAGACAACAGGCCTGCCTCCCACCAACACTTCCTCAAAGGGCGGTCTGTAAGAACACAGGATGGGGAACAACTCAAATGTCCTTGGGGTGGGAGGACAGGCCAGGTACCTCACAGGACTGCCCAACAGCCTGACAGGATGCCTCATTCAACCCAACATGGGCAGCACTGCCCTTTGATCCATGGACTGACTGATTCAGACCATCTCAGAGGGAAGCTGCAAACCGAGAAGGCAACACACAACATGTTTGCGTGAAGCCAAGAGGGGAGCTACTCACGGCAATGGATCTAAATGACCTCAAAAACTGAGCTGTCCAACTCTATAGCAACCAGTCACACATGGCAACTTAAGATTAAACAAGCTTTTGTAAAATTTAAGTACAATCAATTTACAATGTTGTGCTCATCTCTATTGTAAAGTGACTCAGTCACACACACACATACATTCTTTTTTTATATTCTTTTCCATCATGGCTTATTTATAATGCTATACATTAGGACCTTGTTTATCCATTCTAAAACAAAAATTTTAAATTCAGTTCGTTGGTTATAGTAGCCACATTTCAGGTGTTTGATAGCCCCCCGTGGTTAGCAGTAGCTGCTATATTAGCAGAGAGAAAGAACATTTCCATCATCACAGAAAGTTCTATTGGAAAGGACTGCTCAAAAGGACCTCAGCAAATGGGTAATGGGTCCCTGGAAAGGGGAGCAGGAGAAACAGGGCAGAAAGAGGGAAGGGAATTATTTTTCAAATGTAATCTTTTGTAGTACTTGTAGTACACATATTATTTTCCTATTCAAAAATAAATACTTTAAAACTTTAAACACATTTGAAAATATATAAGTACATAAGTGACATAAGAAAAGAAGATACTGGAATCCCCAGGGACACGGGTAAGCCACATGAATCTACAGCCTGGCACTCTCTGCTGAAGGAAGAGAAGTCTCTTCTGGGGCAGGTGTATGAGAAACAGCAGCATCAGGGGGCTCCTGATGCAGCCCCACACACCTGATTCACACCTGATGGTGCAGGAAGCTCCTGTGCCCTGAGATGATTTTGATCATCTCAGCAACTTCATAATTAGAGTGATTAATAATCCCATTTATTTTAGTTTCCTGAGGCTGCCAAAACCAATGACCACAAATGAGGTGACTTAATATGACAGGAACCTATTCTCTCACAGTTCTGGAGGTCAGAAGTCTAAAACCAGGGTGTTGGCAGGGCTGGTTCCTTCTGAAAGCTCTGAGGGAGAACTGCATCCATGCCTCTCTCCAGTTTCTGTGGCTGCTGACAGTCCTGGGTTTTCCTGGGCTTGCAGAAGCATCACTCTGGCCTCTGCCTCCATCTTCCCTCTGGGTGTTTCTGTGTCTCAAATCACTTAAACCTCTGTGTCTTATAAGAACACCCGTCATTGGTTTGGGGGCCTACTCTAAGTCCGGGATGACCTCATCCCAAGATCCTTAATTAGGTCTGCAATGACCCTATTTCCATGTAAGGTCACATTTACAAGGATCAGGGGTCAGGACTGGGACATATCTTCTGGGGGGACACAATTCAACCTCAGCTATATTGTTTTATAGACAAAGAGTTCAAGGGCCTCTCACTTGCCTGAGGTCACAGGGCTAGTTCAGAGCACAGTTCAGCCTCTCATCCCACCACTGACTCCAGTAAGAGAAGAATCTTGACCTTCCAGCCCAAAGCCTACCCCTCCTTTCAGCCTCAGAGCTCCCCGAGCACCCACTTCACAATGGGCAATACACACAGAAGAGCCGCCCCCTTCTCTGGCCTGGCTTATCTGCCTGCTGCATCCTAGGATCTGACAAAAGACTACACTGTCCCCTGGGCCGTGGGAAGGAACTGGGCCCGGGGGATCCGTGGGCATCTCAAATAAGATGGGGATCCAAGTTACAGAGGGTGGTCTCCGCGTCCAGACGCCAAAATTCTGGAGGGCAGATCAGAGCCAGAGAGAAAGGGAATGAGTTAAGCTTCTGGTATTGGAGGAAACAGTTTTTGTGCTTCTTATGGCAGAGGAGAATATGCTAGCC
Organism: Muntiacus reevesi; assembly: GCF_963930625.1. NCBI lineage: Eukaryota > Metazoa > Chordata > Mammalia > Artiodactyla > Cervidae > Muntiacus > Muntiacus reevesi. Next base: position 217,503,448 of record NC_089249.1, read on the forward strand.
TATGGGGTTTCACACTGATAAAAGGTTCTAGTCTGAAGGGCTCAGATCAATCGTCCAGCTCAAGATGACAGGAGAGAAAAAGCAGATGTGGACATGGGTGTGTACTGGGGCCTGACACAGGCTGTGATGCCACACCCCCTGGGCTATGCTGACCTCACCGGCCAGGATGGCCTGGTTACAGACACAAGCCCCTCAAACAATGAAGGACAGAACAGTGAAGACCAGAGAGGGCAGGTCACCACGGTTCTGACCAGGCTTTCAGCCTCCATGCTCATACAAGAGACCTTCTTGGTGGGTCAGGAGTCCCTGAGGGAAGACAGGACACAAGACTATCTCCAGGTCCTGGCCTTTAACCTGTATTTCCTCCACAACATCAAAAAAGCCTGCAGAGCCCATTCCAGTATTGGAATCATTTGCTGATACAAACAGTGAATGGCTGACCAAGATTTGGACCTGGTTTGGATATATTTGGGAGCTCCAAGTCCCCTCACTGCCTCCCTTCTCCCTCTCCATCTATCATCTGTATTGATGATTTTCAAACTTTCAGTCAGCAACCCACAGCAAGGAACCCATTTAACATTGGCAATTGCAAATATAAATAGCTGAAACAAAAACTTCAATATTTTTATTCCAATCTCTGCTAGTTCAAAATTTCAGAACACTGGCTACAACCCACATAACTGATTTCATGTCTCATAAATGCATTGTGACTCCCAGGTTTGTTTATTTGTTTTCGGCCACACTGCTCAGCTTGTGAGCTTTTAGTTCCCCAACCAGGGATTGAACCTAGGCCCTCAGCGGTAAGAGCACTGAGTCCTAACCACTGGATCACCAGGGAATTCCCAGTGACTCCTAGTTTTTAAAAATCTCATCTACATAATTCACATGATTTTACATCCATACAATACTCAGAACAGGGAAGGAACAAAAGGGATTATTTTATACATTTTGCAGATCAGCCAGAAATTCATTGATGGAACTGAAAATTTTTCCCCCACTGAACTGCAACTTCTGACTTCCTGATCTGCTCATGATGTCATTACTTATCATGTCCTTTTCCATCCTATTAAAACCTCAGAAAGAAAGTGAAAGTGAAGTCGCTCAGTGGTGTCTGACTCTTTGAGACCCCATGGAGTGTAGCCTGAAAGGCTCCTCTGTCCATGGGATTTTCCAGGCAAGAATACTGGAGTGGATTGCCATTTCCTTCTCAGAGTTCCTATCAAAGGCTAGCCGAAGCTCAACTCCCACTGGGCCCCCAGAGACTGAATTTCCACAGCACAGGTCCACCTTTGTACAAATCTCAGGGCATCTCCCAACCTGGAGATAACAACCATCAGTAAGCTTAGTTTCTGGATCAAGTGAAATGGCTTCAGAAATGCCAGGCAATTTGTCTAATGGAAGGCATGATAGCAAGGAACAGGGCGCCTGGGTTCAGCTCCTGTGTTCTCTCACCTTGTCTGGCATGGTGAGATGTCTGGGAAATGTTATGATTTTTCACTCACTCACTGGCATTATACACTGTTCTATGAGAGGATAAGTTTAAGCCCTAAAAACAGTGGAGCTGAGACTACACCTTAAATTCTCAATCATAATATGTACAGAGCTCTAATGAGGACAACCAGAAGACCCAATATCGATCGGGATTTGAGTCACATGGACTAAGAACCAACAAATCCTCAATTCTAGTCACAGCCACCCTGGTCTATACCACCAAAATCCAAGAGACATGGTTATTTGAACAAATCAGACCATGTTCACAGCTCCTTTCCTCTTCCTGTGCCATTATTCCATCTGTCTTCCCCCTTATGTTTGAAACAGAGCCAAGAACACAACGTTAACACTGTGTGGATGGTTCATGCTTGTTTCTCCATCTTTTTTTCCTCCATCTTTAAAAAGGGATGGCTGCTACTTTCCTAGCATTTGAGCCTTTAATATTAGTCACCTCAAAGAGTTTTTAGCTCCTCCACCAATACCACTGTCCTTATCTACCCAAGTCAGTTAATTTTGCCTGAATATTTATGACACACCTATCACCGAAGATGTAGAAAGAAAGGATGATCCACAAGGTACCATAGATAACTTGAAACCTGAGATGATTCTCTTGACCATGGCTTTGGCAGTTTTGAGCACACAGGAGAGAGAAGGCCAGGTCTCTAGAAGTCAGGAGCCAGCAAGGATTGAACATCCACTTACCTGGGGGGCAGACACAGTCTGTCGGTGCTTCTCGAACTGTCCGGAGCTTGATTGGTCCCTCCAACTTCTGAATCAGGAAGAAAAGGGGGGAAAAATAAGGATGAGTTTCGGATGACATGGGGTAGAAGTGGAAAAATCAGCAAAAGCCAATATGTGAAAGATCTACAGTATTGGTGCTGGTGCTCTCAAGAACGGTTTTTAAAGGATCATTAAATTCTATAGGCAGGTTTAGAATGGGAGGAGAAACAGAAATAAACACTGAGCAATTACTTGGGAGTCCTTGAATAGAAAGTGGCAGGTTTCTGTTTTGTAACATTTTCAAATATAAATCCAGGAATGACAAAGGGACCTGCAGTCCCTGGTATGAAGACAGGAGGGCAGAGCAGAGGGAGGCCAGGTAGGGCCAATCAAAACTTACTTCTGTAAGAGTTTTATAGTTTCTGGTCTTACGTTAACTCTTAACCTAAATTAATTCATCTTAATTAATCCACTTTTAGAGTATCTTTGTGTATGGTATTAGGAAGTGTTCTAATTTCATTCTTTTACACCAAAGCTGTCTAGTTCTCCCAGCACCACTTACTGAAGAGACTATCTTTTCTGCATTGTATATTCTTTTCTCCTTTGTCAAAGATAAGGTACCCACAGGTGTACAGATTTATCTCTGGACTTTCTATCTTGTTCCATTGGCCTATATTTTTGCTTTTGTGCTAATATCATACTATCTTGATGACTGTAGCTTTGTAGTATGGTCTGAAGTTAGGAAGGTTGATTCCTCCAGCTCAGTTCTTCTTTCTCAAGATTGCTTTGGCAATTCAGGATCTTTTGTGTTTCCATACTAACTGTGAAATTTGTTGTTCTAGTTCTGTGAAAAAATGCCATTGGTAATTTGATAGGGATTGCACTGAATCTGTAGATTGCATTTAGTAGTAGAGTCATTTTCAATATTGATTCTTGGTGGAAATGTAAATTGATACAGCCACTATGGAGGACCATATGAAGACTCCTTTAAAAAGTAGGAATAAAACTACCATATGACCCAGCAATCCCACTACTAGGCATATACGCTGAGAAAACTAAAATTGAAAAAGACACATGTACCCCAATGTTCATTGCAGCACTATTTACAATAACTAGGATATGGAAGCAACCTAGATGTCCATCGACAGATGAATGGATAAAGAAGCTATGATACATATATATGATGGAATATTACCCAGCCATTAAAGGGAACACATCTCAGTCAGTTCTAATGAGATGGATGAACCTATAGCCTATTACACAGGGTGAAGTAAGTCAGAAAGAGAAAAACAAATACTGTATATTAATGCATATATATGGAATCTAGAAAGATAGTACTGATGAACCTATTTGCAGGGTAGCAGTGGAAACGCAACATAGAGAACAGACTTATGGATGCGGGAAGTGGGGAGGAAGGAGAGGGTGGGATGAATGGAGAGAGTATGGAAACATATACACTACCCTATGGAAAAGAGATAGCCAGTGGGAATTTGCTGTATGATGCAAGGAACTCAAACCAGGGCTCTGTAACACCCTAGGGGGGGTGAAAGGGGGTGGGAGGGAGTTTCATGAGTGAGGGGAAATATGTGTACCCATGACTGATTCATGTTGCTTTATGGCAGAAACCAATACAATATTGTAAAGCAACTATCCTTCAGCTAAAAATAAATAAATTTTAAAAAAGCTTACTCCTAATAGCTATCTCTGATCCAGAGACCACCCCCATTGAACCTCAAGGAACCCCAGAGCCCCCTTGGCTGCAGCCCCTCTAGCCCATAGGCTTCAGACCCACTGGCTTAGGCTCAATGCAACCTGATGATATTTTCCTTCTTTCTTACCTTGGCCTAGGAAATCTAGTTTAGTACAATTTAACAAGAATCTCTACATATACCCAGCCCTGCTAGATTTGGCTGAAGGGAAAAGAATTACCATAGACATGTAGTCAAAAGTCACAGCTCTGCTACTATGACAACTCACAGTACAGCCCTGGCTTAATCATCACCTGATGTGAGGACTGAATTATTGTCCCTGCTTCACAGACAGCTGACACAAGCTTGGAAAAATTAAGAAATTAATCCCCAATCCCATATCTGGATTTAGGGGAGTGAAGCAATTGACCCATAATCCCAAAACTAGCCAAGACTTGAGTCTTGACAAGAATATACAAAGTATTAACCTTTTTCTTGGGGAAAAAACAAAACAAAACAAAATAACTTCCTAAACATAAAGCAAAGCAAATTCCAAATGTGTTAACTTGAGTTAAAAATGCATACCACCACTAAAAGGGTTACTGAAGGTTCAGACCTTAAAATGTAATTTTTCTCAACAATAAAAATTTAAAAATGCAAGTACAAAGATCTGGAAAATAGCACAACAAACAAACTAAAATGTAATTTTTAAACTACTGTTTTAGAGGAAGTAAGAAAGGCACTCTCAGTCTTGAGTCCTTGACCACCAAGCCTGGAAATTCACTAAGAAGGGGTTGAATAGGGAACTCCCTGAAAGTCCAGCGGTTAGGACTCCTCACTTTCACTGCTGAGGGCTTGGGTTCAATCCCTGGTCAGGGAACTAAGATGCTGCAAGCCATGTGGCACAGCCATCAGTCAATCAATAAATGGGGCTGAACAGGCCAGCACCAGGAGCCTGAGATAAAAAACATAATCAGGGTAGGCTCTGGTCGCTACAAAGCACTTTTCAAGTTTCACCTCCACTCTAACACACTAGCCTCGCCCTCACTTTCCAGATGGGCCACAAAGACTGACTGGCAAGAGCTGGAGTTAAGGTCAAGGTTTTAGAGAACTGGAGGACGTACGATTATGAACCCCGTGATAGAGGTGTTTGTGAAAGCAGTACCACGACAAAACTTCTCTATCCTCCCCATGCCTTTTTAAGTGCCATCCCCTCCCTCCCACCAATCAAAGGCCTTGGCTTGTCCCAGAAATTGGAACCTGGCTAGGCCTCTTAGCCCCAGGTTCTCATTTCCAGACTCCCACCTGTCACTCACTCCTGCTCAAACCTGAGGCCCTCTGCCTAGAACCGCCCACCTGGCTCAGAGCCACCCTGAGAGCAGCCCGGGGTGGCGGAGAACCTAAAGAGGTCTCCCCACAGCTGTCACAGTCTCCGACCAGGTAAGCGACACCACCAGCAGCAGCAGATGCCACTCCCACCCCCAGCTCACCATGTGCCCTGGACTCCGAAGCATCCCGGCCACACCCATCCTCACTGAACTGGAATGCGATAGAAGCTGCCCTGATGCAGGCACAAGATCAGGACCTCAGGACTCACTTTCCCCTCACTGTACTTGCAGGTACTATTACAGATTTCAACATTCACTTGGATAAATAATCCAGCCTTTTAGTTTAAGCTAGTCAATTTGAACCAGAAGCTCTCATCTGTTTTTATCATTTCTAGAAAGACTAGAAACTACACCAGTTTCTTTTTTTTCCCCCAGTAACAAAAGCATTTAATGCTAAAACACAATTCGCTTTCAACAAGTGCCATCACATCTGGGCAGCTCCCCAAAGGGAAGGGGACTTTATCAAATGCTGATAGGAAACACAATTACTTTTAAGCTACTCTTATCTTCAGACAAAAACTAAACAGAAGCCTATTGAAGAAAGGGGGGAAAAAATGTATAGTTAAGGCTAGTAGATGGGATCATAAATAACTGATTGAGTTTTTGTTTTGTTATTTATTCTAACTCCTTCTGTGTATTTGTTTTTCTGGATTAGATGATGAATCTGAAAAATTTTATCTCTTAGTCGTCTACTCTTTCCCCATTTTAGAGTCCCTAATTCTGGAGTTGAAACAACCTGACTAGGAACACAAAAGTGAAAAGTCTGTATTAGAAACCCAATCCCATAATCTTTATTTCAATGCCTTTTCTTTAAATTCCTGAGAAAATCTTTTGTGTCCTGTTTTGTAAAAATGACTCAAAAGCCTCAACTTTTTATATGTACCCCAGCATCTGCCAACAATATGGTCTTGGTTTTACATATGCAAACAAGTCCTAACTCCAAAAGTAAATAAAGAATGAATTTCTGAGAAAAGACTCAAGACTTTGGGAGTTCCCTCCAAAAGAATTGAGGACAACTTGGCATTGGGGGAAGGGGTGGTGAGAGTTGGGAGAAAACTAATCAGGGAAAATCATGGTTTCCAAATTTTCAGATGGTAAAATTTATCGGTGATCTATTGAAGCATTAGTCTCAAACACTTCATCAGTTATTTGATCACATCCCTGAACAGCTGCCTTTTGATGAAATAAAGATTAATATACAAAAGGGATTATATGATTTATTTCTGCAAAATGCTACAAATAAAGCCACAAAGGCATTCCTATCCTTTGACAGAAAATTCCTACTCTAGGAAGTATATCCCAAGGAAATTAATCATTAGGAGCAAAAAAATTATATTCATGATTTGTTGCACTGCAAAACAGTGGGTATATTTTAGTGAAGGATGATGAATCTCCTTCATGAGACTGTCATATCTTCATGAAAAATCATTATGAAGACTATGTAGCAACACAGAAAAATGTTAATGATACAATAAATAATGTTTACATCTGTGTAAAAATGCAGCCATGGGATGGCAGCAACTACCAAAACATCTACCCACTTGGGTGTATGGATCACGGTGATTTACTTTTTAAAAAGTTTTTCCCACGCTGTAATATCTTCTAAGTAGAAAAAAAAAAAAAATCCTGGGGAGGAGAAAAGTCAAAACGAAGCCCTAAAATTTCCTTGCCTAGGGCAATTTTTGAGTGACAGACATGATCCTGTCTTCTCAGGAAGCCCTAATTTCAGGATCAACCCTGATAAAACACACATGCACCACAAACACCAGAGGAAGGCTTGCAGAAGATCAATGCCCTGCTATAGTCACATCCTCTCTGCCTTCCTTCCAACCCCTGTAGGGAAGGGCCCATGGGTACATTCTTATAACCACCAGCAACTCAAGAGAGCAGCATATCCTGGCCTCTTTAACAGTCTTTTTTTAAACATCCCACCATGGTCATGATGATTTTGGTGATGATAAGGTAACAAATATAAAATATTATTACCATCAAGTTTATTGATTACTTACTATGTGCCAGGTACTGTGCCCTACAACTGTTATCTTACTGAGTCCTCCCAAGAACCCCATGAAGATAGGACAAGTTTTAGACTCATTTACAGATGAGAAAATTAAGACTGAGAGGAATGTAAGCATCAGGACTGGACTTGAATCTGGTATCAACTAACTTCAATCACAAAGTAAGACAACCTCTGTTTACAAGCACTTTTCATGTCTAATAAAAAAGAGTTTCTATAAAAAATCTAAGCCATACAAAATGAGAGAGACAGAAACTAGGTCAATAGTTGCCAGAGGTTGAGGGAGCAGGAAGAATGAAGCACAAAGAGACTCATGGAGGAGCTGTGAGGTGAGAGAACTGTTCTGTATGGTGGTGGGATGACAGATATACTCCATGCATTTGTCAAAAACTATTGGACCATACCTCACAAAGAGGAAACTTTAATGGATACAAATTTTTAAAAAAATTGACTAGGATGTTGAAAAAGTCCAGGATGGAATGCAGGCTGAGACAAATTAATGTAACTATATTAAAATTACATGATATAACCTCACTGGAAGTCGTTGGGAAAAACGTGATCTAAGTCACTTTGCAAAACAGTGTTTCTTTTTTTTTTAAACTTTTTATTATTTTATTTAATAGGTGTTTGTACAGAGCTCACAATATATCAGGTCCTGTTTTATTTATTTTTTATTATTAAAACAGTGTTTCAATTGAGAACTATGGGCTGAAGACCAAAGGAACTGCCCATAAAGGCAATACTCTGGTAGGTATAATTGTTTCACACAGGGGTGTAGGGTGGCAATTTTGAAATCACTATGCATATATATTGGAGTTGAGCAAATAAGTAAACTATGGGTAATGAGAGTCAGGTTTCTCACTGTCCGAGAAAGAAGTTATAAATAAGCAAAGGGGAAAAGCTAAAAATGAACAGTGTGGTGCTGGATTAGTCAGAGACATCACTATGAGGTCATGCTTATGTTATGTACACAGATGCACAGAGAAATAATTACAGTTATGTGGATATAAAAGAGTACACATGTACTGTTTGTGCCTTTGCTGTCTGCAGAGAAGACCTACAACCAATGGCACCCTAGTAGCAATAAGTACATTCAGCACCCAGATCTTGGTTTCTAAATACCATTCTCCAATGAAAAGAACCATGACTCCTTGGAGTCTCCTTGGAGACTGTTCCTAGAGCCAGGGCAGGAAAAATATAAGATAAGCCTGGAGTATCTTGCAGTATCAAAAAATAAGGAAATGCTTTAAGGGTGGGTAGGGCAGGTACATCAAAGAAACAAGAGAAAGTGAAAATTCAGAATGGCCAAAGCTGGAACAAGTTAAGCCACAAAATAAATGACGTAGTATTGAATTAAAATCTAAATAAAAAATTAAATACCCATGAGTCCATACTGATATAAATGACTGGATAAATAAACAAATAGGGGAAAGAGACAAATCTTTCTTACAGAAGAATTCTAAGTAATATATGTAGATACTTCTGTCCCTAGGAGGTAGAGCTAAATTCTCCTCTCCTTGAGTATGGCCTGGACTTAGGAACTTACGTCCAAAACGTAGAGTAGGAAAAGGAAAACAGTAACTTTATAATGGAGAAATCTAGCACATACCACTTTAATCAAGTGATCAAGGTTAATGTCAACAGTGGTAGGTCATGTTGACATCACAGACCACCGACATGATGTCATGACAGTGGCAATCCACCCGACTGGTATTTTCCCCAAACACTTAGAACTCAGTCCAATCATGAGAAGCATCACACTAGTCCAAACTGAGCAACATTCTACACAATACCTGACCAATATGCCTTCAAATTGTCAAAGTCATAAAAAGCAAGAAAAGACTGAGTAGGTGTCATAGATTGGAAAAGATAAGACAACTAAATGCAATGTGGTCTCCTGGATGGGATCCTGGAATAGGAAAAGAACATTAGAAGAACAACTGGTGAGAAGATCTAAATGCAGTCTGTGGTTCACTTAAAAAATGGGTACAGATCCTTGGTGGTCCAGTGGTTAAGACTTCATCTTGCAATACAGGAGGTGCAGGTTGACTCCCTGGTGGGGGAGCTAAGATTCTAAGATCCCACATGCCTCGGGGCCAAAAAACAGAATGTTAACAATAGAAGCAATATTGTAACAAATTCACTAAAGACTTTAAAAAAAAATGGGTAGCAGAATTACAGTCACTTGCCACTGATTATGGCTCAGCTGGTAAAGAATCCACCTGCAATGTGGGAGACTTGGGTTCAATCCCTGGGTTAGGAAGATCCCCTGGAGAAGGGAAAGGCTACCGACTCCAGTATTCTGGCCTGGAGAACTCCATGGGCTGTATAGTCCATGGGGTCACAAAGAGTTGGACACACTGAGCGACTTTCACTCACCACTGATTAAGATATAACTTAGCTATTTTCTATAACAGATTATTCTTTTTTAAAAATTAAGACAAAACTCATATAGCATAAAGTTAACCATTTTAAAGTGAAAAATTAAGTAGCCTTTAGGGAATTCATAAAGTTGGGCAACCACCCCTTTTATGGAGTTCCATCTAGTTCCAACATATTACCATTACTCCAAAAGGAAATCCTGTACCCATCAAGCAGTAGCTTCCCTTTCCTCCCTCCTCTTAGTCACCAATCTGCTTTCCATCTCTATGGATTGACCTAATTTTGATATTTCACATAAGCAGAATCATACAACATGTAACCTCTTGTGTCTGGCTTCTTTCACTTACCAAAACGTTTTTCAGATTCATTCACTTTGTATCATGTGTCAGTACTTCATTCCTTTTACAGCTTAATAGTACTATAGTACTACATTTGTATATACATACTACAGTTTGTTTATCCATATATTCTGTGATGATCATGTGGGCTGTTTCTACCTTCTGGCTATTGTCAGAAGTGCTGCTCTGAACATAAATGTATGTGCATATACTGTTTGAATCCTTTAAAATTCTTTTGGGTGTATATCTAGGAGTAGAATTGCTGGGTCATATAGTAACTCCATATTTAACAATTTGAAGATCCAGCAAAATTTTCCACAGTGGTTGAACCAATTGACATTCCCACCAGCAGTGTATGAAGATCCATCCTCACTAACAGATCCTAATGGATGTGAAATGATATCTTACTATGGGTTTGACTTGCATTTCCCTAATGACTAATGATGCTGAGCACCTTTCCATGTGCTTGATGACTATCTGAATATCTTGTTTGAAGAAATGTCTGTTCAGGCTGCTTGTCCATTTTTAAATTGGGTTGTCTATTGTTTAGCTATAAGAATTTTTTACATATTTGGATACTATATCCTCATCATATATATGATTTGCAAATATATTCTCATAAAATCAATCCATTCTTGATCAGAATTCTAACTATCTCCAACTGAACCACAGTATGAGAGTGTGACAAGGACCCTGACAACTGGAGGTGATAGGAGAGGTCCATGGCTTCATACTGGCCCTCACATGAGTCTTTTGTTTTTCACATTAGTTTTTATTGAGATCTTTCTAGATGAAGAGTAGGTTATTGTTACTCATGAATTTGACCTGGTTCTTTTTAGTTAATAGCAATCATATTCATTTTCCATGGCTGCATAACAAATTTCCACCAAATCAGACGTTTTTGAAACAACAAAAATTTACTGTCTTAATAGTTTATGAGATCAGAAGTCTAGACACAGATGAACTTGGTTCTCTGCTCAGGGTCTCAAAAGGCTAAAATCAATGTGTCATCTCAGTGTTTCTGCACCTCTGGGTCCTCTTTCAAGTTCATGTGGTTTCTTGTGATCTGAGGCCTCCAGTCCTTGCTAACTGCTGGTGAGGGGCTGCTGCCAGTTCTTGCCATGTGGTCCTGTCCACAAACCCTCTCATGCTTCAGGAAAGGGTCCAATTTTTTTTAAGGACTCACCTAATTAAATTAACTCAGACCCATCAAGGATAAACTTTTAAATTAACCCAGTTAACTGATTAGTAACTCAATCATAGGTTGAGTAACTCAATTTTATCATCATAATCACAGGTTCTGCCTACACTCCTGGGGAGGGAATTATACAGTGTGTACAACAAGGAATGGTAATCTTAGGAGCAATCTTAGAATTCTGCCTTCCAGAGTATTGCATCACATTTAATTTTTTACTTTTGACAAATGTACTATGGTTATGTGGGATTTCCAAGTAGTGCTAGTGGTAAAGAAACCACCTGCCAATGGAGGAGACATAAGAGATGTGGGTTCAGTCTCTGGGTTGGGAAGATCCCCTGAAGGAGGGCACGGCAACCCACTCCAGTATTCTTGCCTGGAGAATCCCATGGAGAGAGGAGCTTGGTGGGCTACAGTCCATGGGGTTGCAGAGTCGGACACGACTAAGGTGACTTAGCATGCACGCACTGTGGTTATGTACGCACGTACAATGTTTCTGGTGGTGGTTTAGTCACTAAGTCGTGTCCAACCCTTGTGATCCTGTGGACTATAGCCTGCCATGTTCCTCTGTCCATGGGATTCTCCAGGCAAGAATACTGGAGTGGGTTGCTATTTCCTTCTCCAGGGGATCCTCCTGACCCAGGAGTTGAACCCAGGTCTCCGGCATTGCAGGCAGATGACCAACTGAGCTATCAGGGAAGCCCACAATGTTTCTATACACAATCTAAAATTATTCTAAAAAATCTTTAAGGCTATATCACAGTTTTCTTCTTCTAGGCAAGATGGAGTAGGAATGATTAGATTTACCTTCCTGTCTAAACCAATGTCAAAAATCCAAACAACAACAATAGAAAAAAATCCCACAAACAAAAAAATGAAGCAATGGGTTTGAAGATATTAAGATAAAGCAAGGAAGGCGAATGATCCTCAAAGACACAGGAAAAAAAAACTACTCTGGCTTCCTGCCTGGAAAGAGTTTTCTAGGCTGTGGCACAAGAAGAAGAGATACAGGCGGAAGCTGGCAGTTAGGAGTCCAGGGATACCAAAGTAGCTAGAGTTTGCAGAACAAAGGGCCTGGTAGTGAGAGCTGCATACAGAAAACCACGGAAGCCGTCAAGCGTCTTCACTGGGTATTCAGCAGAGGGCACATGTGTGTGAAGAAACAACCTGAGGCAAGGAAAGGATTAGTGGGAACAGTGCCCAGCTCTCACATGGGGCTGGGAAGAGCACCAGTGATGCCATTGAGCAGGGTACCAAGAAGGGTCCTGCCTCAGGGGTAGGGGATAATCAACTCTACACTAAACATAGCTCTGACTCCACCTAATGGATCTTAAAAACAAAACCCCCAAAGATTCAACTATTTCCAAGTAACAACTATGACCTAACAAAGCTCATGACTATTGATAGAAAAATAAAAATATCCAGCACCTAGAGAGGTAAAACTCATAACGTCTGGCATATAATAAGAAATTTTCAGCAGGAAAAATAGGCCCCATCATAAGGAGAAAAAAATCAGTTAATTGAGAATGACCCACAATTGCCATAGTACACAAAGACCTTAAAACAAGGATTGGAACTGTGTGGTCTATGTTCAAAAAGTTAAGTGGAGACATCAAAGATATTAAACAACCTAAACTGAAATTCTAGAGATGAATACTATGAAGTCTGAGATGGAAAAGAAGACAGAAAGGATTAATGGAAGATTAAACATTGCAGAGGAAAAGATTAGCAAACAGTAATAGAAACTATCCAAAATGAACACAGAGAGAAAGAATTATTTTAAAAAGAAAGTATGTTAGTGAACTTTTGGATTCAAGTGGCCTTTTATATGTGTGTAATTGGAGTTCCACAAAGGAGAGGAGAAAAAAGCATCTGAAGAAGAAATGGCGAAGAAATTTTTCAAATTTTGATGAAAACTATAAACTCACAGATTCAAGAATCTTAATGAAACTTAGGCAAAACAGACATGAAGGAAAAGACACCAAGGCATCACATAATTGGAGTCCTTAAAACCAGGGATAAAAAAGAGTCTTAAAAGCACCCCCCCAGAAAAGACATACTATATGAACAAATGAAACTTGCATATACTGCTGGTAGGGATGTAAAATGACAAGATGGTTTTGAACAAGAACTTGGCAGTTTCTTAAAAAGTTAATCACACATCTATCAGACAATGAACCATTCTACTCCAAGGTATTTATACCCAAGAGAAATTAACGTATAGTCCATACAAAGACGTGTACATGAATGTTCATAGCTGCTTTATTTGTAACAGCCTCCAACTGAAATAATCCAAATATGCACTCACAGGAGAAAGGATTAAAAAATTGTGGTAAATCCATATAATAATAGTAATGGAAAAGAATGAACAAACAATGTATGCAAAAGTATCCAAGAGTCAATAATCACACTGAGTGAAAGAAACCAGATTTCCCTTCCCACCCCCAAAGAATGCATACTGTGTGATTCCATTCATATAAAAATCTTACAAAAAGGAAAACTAATCAATTGTGAAAAGAAGTCAGCAATACCTGGGTGGCAGGTGGGAAAGAATGGAAGGAACAGAATTCAAGGGAGAAAGAGGAAAAAGTTTTGAGGGTCACGGGCTTGGGTGTCTTCACTATCTTGACTGTGGAGATGATCTCACAGGTGTACACATGTGTCAAAATGTAGCAAATTATACATTTCAAATATATGAAGTTCACATATAACCTAACAAAGGCCAGAGGACAAGGATGCCCCGGCCCTTGGCTCCCGCGGGCTTGGCTGGCTGGCAGGGCAGGAATCCTGGGCTCAGGAGGCATCCATTCACCACCCTGAGCCTCCGCTTCCACCAGGGTGCCAGGCAAACATCCCAGCAGAGCCAGGTAAAGACAATGAGAACATCTAGCCCAACCCAGGCATTTGGCAGGAGCTCAGAAACTTTTCTCTAAAGAATGTGAGTTTAATGGGTGACTTCCACTGGCATGCTGAATGACTGTTATAAACCACATCGGCAAACATTTCCTTAAGGGTCCTTGTTCAGTCCCAAAATGCGTAAGTGTGTTTTGAAAGGTGTGGTCTGCAAACAAAATGCAAGTCTCCAGTAATCGTTAATTCATGTTCCCATTCATTACTTTTCAAAGACACACACACCACTTCCCATCAGAACCCCTCTTTTCAGGTTCATTACACCAGCGTGACAGAAAGAAATCCCACCAACTATGTGAGCTATGCGAGGGGGATGAACAATTTCCATCATGGCTTTGTTTTTCTTTTTCTTTCTAGCCACACTGTGTGAGTTGTGGGGTCTTTAGTTCCCCAACCAGGGAACGAACCTGGGCCCTTGGCAGTGAGAATATGGAGTCCTAGCCATTGAACCAGGGAATTCCCTCCATCATGGCTTCTGACATGTTGAAGAGAGCATTCAGGCTGCTCCCACGTGAGGCCTCCAAGCCTTCTCCACACTACAGCCAGCTGCCGTGTCAGGCCTGCTTTAATCCCCACACTGGGTTCCACCTGTTCGTGCTGACCCCTGCACTCTTGGTCCTGTCCACAGTGAACATCTGGCATTTCTTGATGTGTTAAGTCTAATTAGATGGTGATGGGTTGAATCATGTCCCCTGCCAAAATTCATGTGCTGCAGTCCTAACCCCCAGTCCTTCAGAGTGTGTCTGCATTTGTGATGGGGTTTTTAAAGAGATAATTAAGTTAAAATGAGGTTATTATAGTGGGCCCTGATCCAATATGACTGGTGTCCTCTTAAGAAGAGGAGATTCAGACACATATACACACAGAAGGAGGACCGTGTGAGGACCAGGGAGAAGATGGCCATCCAAGGAGAGAGGCCTCAGGACGAACCAGCCTGCTGACACGTGGATCTCAGACTTCTAGCCTTCAGAATGATGAGAAAAGAAACATCTGTTGTTTCAGCCACCCTGGGTGTGGTAGTTTCTTAGGGCAGCGCCAGTACACTAAAACAGATGGGGTCCCCTCACTTACCCCTGCCCCTACCCCACTCCACTTCCTCACTATCCCCAAGGGCACTGCAGTGAGAGGAGGCGGTGAGTAGGCTGAAAGGGACTGACCACCAGGCAGATTGAGACGTTTTCACCTTATGAGCCCACAGGCGTGAGAGGCATTGAGGGTTGATGGGGGTGAGGGAAGGGAGACACCCTTGAGCATATTTAAGAAGAGGAATGGGCAGAATGATCAGTAGCCAGACTCGTGTGGAGCATGGACTCAGGGAGCACTAATTAAACAAAAGCCCAGGAAGACATCTGCAGCAGAACCTGGATTGGCTGGGCTGAGTGAGTGATACTATGGTGCTCCTTCCGGCTCAACTCATTCCTGGCCACTCCTAACGTGTGAGCTTCATCACAGGAGCTGGAAGGAGGAGGAGGAACTGTCCCCAGGAAGGATGTGACACTGATGTTAGCAGTCCTGGCAGCCCTGTGGCCAGGATCAGCCATGCGGGGAGTAGGTAAGGGGGGCAGGGCTGGCCCCTCGCCACCCAGGGAAGTCCGGGGAAGGGGCCTTACTGCATTCTCATAGAAATGGAGTGAAGCAGACACCGTCACCCTTTTTCCAGAGGAGGAACCTGAGGCTTGGAAAGGTTGACTAATTTGTCCCAGGACACTGTGGTCAGTTTAGAGGTAGCTCCAGGCTCAAACCCAGGTCTCCCAGCTCTGAAGCAATGGCTTGAGTTGTGCCAGGCTTCCAGGTGGGACGACTTCTGTGGGGAGGCAAGAGGTTAAGTTGGTCTCATCCTTCCCACTTCCTTCCCAGCTCCCGTGTACACATATGTAGGAAAAAAGCAAATGAGCCAAGATGGCGTGGTCAGGCTCTCTCGCCCCACATCCTCTTGCTCTTGCCCCGTGTTTTGTGAATAACGATTATGTAACAGATGAGATGATTTATAGCACTGCACCTGTGATATGAGATACTTGCTTGGCCACAGGCTACTTTTGTTCTGTAAGCATATATAAGTTCCACCTGGAAAGCCCTGGGGATGTTATTTTAGGAGAGGTTATGTTATGAGAGGTCATGTTATATCTGCTGCTACGACTGCTTTGCCAGCCCAGAGGAAATAAACATGCCTGCAGTTCCTACGGCTCTTCAAGTTTTCTTCCAGCTTCCCTGTTCTCACCTTGCCTGCCCTGGGTTCAGCGAAGAGTGCGCACAGTGAGATATAGCAAGAATGGAGTAGTAGGCATGATCACTGAGACAACATAACATCTGCATATGTGTATACACACGCTCATACATACCGCCACACATGCACACACTCACATTCATGTACATAGATACATATGTGTACTCACATGTATACACACACAGGCCTCATGCTCACGTGTGCACACTTGCTCATACACACATACACACCCATACGCATGCACACCCTCAGGCTCTCCCAGTCTGCACTGGCTCACCCTCACACACACACACACACACACACACACACACACACACACTCACCCTCACACACACATACTCACCCTCACACACACACTCACACACACACACACACACACACACTCACCCTCACACACACACTCACCCACCCACCCCCCCCACACACACACACTCACCCTCACCCTCACACACACACTCACCCCCACACACACACACTCACCCTCACCCTCACACACACACACTCACCCTCACACACACACACACACACTAATCCCAGTGCTGCGTAAACCTGTCCTTCATTCATCTGAACCAAAAATGGGTGTGAACACAAGATGCTAACAGCCCATACATCACACAAAAAAGCACAGTTAAATAAATGGACAGACCCTGGTTTTTGGGTGATGATCCTCCTTGGAGGCCCTAGTTAAGTATTGACAGAATGTATTTAAATTGTGTCTGAAAACACCAGAATTCTTTCCAACTACTTTATGATTTATTTCACAATGTAAAGTTGGAAGCAAATTCTGTTTTAAAAGTTCACATTACCTATTGGATGGTACTCCTGCGTCTCCAATTTTGTGGCTACATCAGAAAAATAAAGGTTTTCTCATTTACCAATATGAATTGAAACAGATATGTGTGAGGCCTCTTAACTCATTAGTTTAATCATGAGCATTTGGAGTACTTGTGCCATACTGCATATTCATGAAAGCAGACTTATTAACTAAAGGAACTAACTTATTAATTAAAGCAAACTTATTGGCTATTTGAGAGTCCTTTCACAATGAAAATCCATCTAATAATTTTCATCAATAATTATATTTTTATTGTGATAAAAACTGAAATTTTTAATTTAAATGGAAAAATCTCATTTTGCTCAAATGAGAGACTGAAAAAAAATGGGGCTATGAAACTAATGCAGCCTGCTTTTCTTCAACAACCAAGTCACATTTCACATCACTGACTCAGAGACTGGACATGTTGATACCTTTTTCTCTTCTGTGTGTCCTTAACAGGATGGCAGAACCCCAGTGGTAAAAAGATCTTAAGATCATGCTTGTAACCACAGGACCTCCTGTTCAATTAGCAGACAAAGACATTCCTTCTGGATTCAGTCAAAGAAAGTATTCCAACAAAAAGAACCATTTTCAGGATGTATACGATGTGTTGAGCTCTTCAGACATATCAACTGGTTTAATCCCCACAGAAACCTTATGAGGCAAACACAATAATCCCCATTTAGTAGATGAGCAAGCTGAGGTTTGGAAAAACAACCATTTACCCAAGTCTGCACATCTGGGAGGGCTTCCCTGGTGGCTCAGTGGTAAGGTATCTGCCTGCCAAAGCAGGAGACACTGGTTTGATCCTTGGGTCAGGAAGAGTGCCGGGAGAAAGAAATGGCAACCCATTCCAATATTCTTGCCTGGGAAATCCCATGGACAGAGGAGCCAGATGGGCTACAGTCCATGGGGTTGCAAAAGAGTTGGATACAACTCAGCGACTAACCAACAACAATAACACAGCTGGGAAATGGCAGAACTCAGATGTGAACCCAGTTCTGCTTAAAGCTAAAGTATTCCCTGCCGCTCTACACATCAAACACCTGCAGAGGATGTCCACACTGACAGGAAAAGCTAAGGTATTGTTTCCATGGGGGGCTGCTGTGAGGCTGCAGAAAGGGTGCAGAGCTGGGACTCAGTCAGGTCATCCAGGCTTGGGTGTACACTGCCAGCCCCACCTCGGGCTGGTCACTGCCCCTTCTGGGAGAGTGAAGCCTGTCTAGCAGGGGTTGGGATGGGGTTGTTAAGAAATACCACAAGAAAAAAAATTTTTTTTAATAAATAAATAAATAAAATAAAATAAAAAGATACCACAAGAACGGATATGTGAACTTCTGTCCAAGGTGTATACCGGAAGGCCCTTAACCATTTCCCCTGTAGCCTCCAGGAGTACACAGACATGCCTTTCTTTAAAACTATATCTGCAAGGAATTCTCTGGCAGTCCAGCGGTTAGGACTCTGAGCTTTCATCACTGAGGGTCTGGGTTCAATCCTGGTCAGGGAACAAAGATCCCACAAGTCAGTCAGTATGGCCAAAAATAAATAAATACTGTGTGCTTAGTCACTCAGTTGTGTCCGACTCTTTGCAATCCCATGGACTGTGGCCCACCAGGCTTCTCTGTTCATGGGATTCTCCAGGCAAGAATACTGGAGTGGGTTGCCATGCCCTCCTCCAGGGGATCTTCCCGACCCAGGGATCAAACCTAGGTCTTCCACATTGCAGGTGGATTCTTTATCATCTGAGCCAAAATAAATAATAAGATAAAATAAAATCTGGTAGGGCAGACATGGTATTTTTTTTAAAATTATATCTGCAAACTTATTTTTTTCTCCCAGTGGTTGGTGCTTGGTACTGAAATATGTTTCCAGATATGATGAAGGGGCTGCTTTCTAAATGCCTGTGTCAACAGTTAAAGATTAATCCTGATCCTACACATAAAGAAAATCTATTGGAGAAGAGCTGGAGGTCCTGTGTGGCCTATGGAGAAGTTTACACTGTTACATTTGTTCACAGAACTAGAAATTGCATTGCGACAGAGTGCAGTGCTCGGCTCCGCAAAACACTGCTTCAGGAGGATTCTGCACCAAATCAACAAATGAGCCTAATTCTGAAATGAAATCTTCAGAGTTCTTCCAAATCTTATTTTCAGATTTCTTTATCATTTGCTTTTTGCTTTTGCTTTCAGCAACAACAGACCTAACTAACATAGAAGCTCAACCGAAAGACAGATTGAATCTACTTTTCCCATCATAAAACTTGAAGCCTGATTTAACAATTTGATTTAAATTTGATATAACAAAATCATTTAACAAAATAATTTAACAGTTTGGGAATTCCACAGCAGGATAAACATGTATGTCATGGACAAACTTGGATGTTCCAAAATCAAGACAAAATACAAAGCCCTAAAAATGATCCTTTTTAGGCAGTTGCTCTACATCATAAAAAATAATAGAAGAAGCCTTCCCCACAAAACCATCAGCCGTACTGTACCAACAAAGGTGTGAACTGCCCTAGATGTCGTGTTAATAGAGGGATGCAGATTCCACCTATGAAATCTTATGTGGTCATGAAACATGACCACAAGGACTGCACAGCACTTGGAAAAACGTTTTTGATAAAAAGGTTGAAATACACAGAGGCAAGGTGTAAATGGTGTGCACACTTAGAGGTCTATGAATCTGTACATCCAAACAAAGACTGGAGAAAATCACGCAAAAGGTTACATAGTCCTTGTTTTAGGGTGGTGGGATCATCAATAATATTAACCACGTTAGATTAGCATACATCTTGGTTATTTAAATTTTTTAAAAAAGGAGAAAGGGGAAGGGTTGCCAAGCAGGCATGCTAATTCCCAACACTGGGTCTAACATCCTAAGGGAGGATGAGTTGAGAAGTTTCTGAGCAAAGAGAAAAGGGTATGAAAGAACTATATCTCCCACCAATACCTAACAATGCCTAGTGGGGGTCAGAAGTCAGAATTATAGGGGAAAAGGGGGAAATGTGTAGAAATCTGTGGTGAAAAAGAAGGCTCCCTGAAAGTACAGGATTACACCAAAGCTCTATGGGGCCTTGACATGTAAGAAGAGTGAGATTCAAGGCTCAGAGCTCACCCTGGGCTGCGCAAAATATTCTGTCCAGCCCTCCCTTCTCTCCCTGAATCACCATGGCCCCTCCCCACAGGTTGAGCAGTGCTCTCAGCCCCACCTCATGCGTAGAGAACTGAGGTTCTGGAGCAGCCTGGGCACACAGCCAGCAGGTGGTAGAGGCTGCTATAAACTGAATGTTTGTGCCCCTCACTCCCTGCAATTCATGTGTTGAAACCTAATCCCCAATATGATGTATTAGGAGATGGGGTCTTTGCGAGGGGGTTAGGACATGGGAGTGGAGCCCTTACAAATGGAATCAGTATGCTTATAAAAGAGACGCCAGCATCCCAGGTGTCTCAGTGCTAAAGAATCAGTCTGCCGATACAGAAGATGCAGCTTTCATTCCTGAGTTAGGAGGATCCCCTGGAGTAGGAAATGGCCACCCACTGCAGTATTCTTGCCTGGAGAATCCCATGGACAGAGGAGCCTGGCGGGCTACAGTCTCAGTTCAGTTCAGTTGCTCAGTCGTGTCCGACTCTTTGCAACCCCATGAATCGCAGCACGCCAGGCCTCCCTGTCCATCACAAACTCCCGGAGTTTACTCAAACTCATGCCCATTGAGTCGGTGATGCCATCCAGCCATCTTATCCTCTGTCGTCCCCTGCTCCTCCTGCCCCCAATCCCTCCCAGCATCAGGGTCTTTTCCAATGAGTCACCTCTTCGCATCAGGTGACCAAAGTATTGGAGTTTCAGCTTCAGCATCAGTCCTTCCAATGAACACCCAGGACTTATCTCCTTCAGGATGGACTGGTTGGATCTCCTTGCAGTCTCAAGAGTCTTCTCTAACACCATAGTTCTAAAGCATCAATTTTTCGGCACTCAGCTTTCTTCACAGTCCAACTCTCACATCCATACATGACCACTGGAAAAACCATAGTCTTGACCAGATGGACCTTTGTTGGCAAACTAATGTCTCTGCTTTTTAAAATGCTATCTAGGTTGGTCATAATTTTCCTTCCAAGGAGTAAGCGTCTTTTAATTTCATGGCTGCAGTCACCATCTGCAGTGATTTTGGAGCCCCCAAAAATAAAGTCTGACACTGTTTTCACTGTCTCCCCATCTATTTCCCATGAGGTGATGGGACCACATGCCATGATCTTAGTTTTCTGAATGTTGAGCTTTAAGCCAACTTTTTCACTTTCCTCTTTCACTTTCATCAAGAGGCTTTTTAGTTCCTCTTCACTTTCTGCCATAAGGGTGGTGTCATCTGCATATCTGAGGTTACTGATATTTCTCCCGGCAATCTTTATTCCAGCTTGTGCTTCTTCCAGCCCAGCGTTTCTCATGATGTACTCTGCATAGAAGTTAAATAAGCAGGGTGACAATATACAGCCTTGATGTCCTCCTTTTCCTATTTGGAACCAGTCTGTTGTTTCCTGTCCAGTTCTAACTGTTGCTTCCTGACCTGCATATAGGTTTCTCAAGAGGCAGGTCAAGTGGTCTGGTATTCCCATTTTCTTCAGAATTTTCCACAGTTTATTGTGATCCACACAGTTGAAGGCTTTGGTGTAGTCAATAAAGCAGAAATAGATGTTTTTCTGGAACTCTCTTGCTTTTTCGATGATCCAGCAGATTCAGGCAATTTGATCTCTGGTTCCTCTGCCTTTTCTAAAACCAGCTTGAACATCTGGAAGTTCTCGGTTCACGTATTGCTGAAGCCTGGCTTGGAGAATTTTGAGCATTACTTTACTAGCGTGTGAGATGAGTGCAATTGTGTGGTAGTTTGAGCATTCTTTGGGATTGCCTTTCTTAGGGATTGGAATGAAAACGGACCTTTTTCAGTCCTGTGGCCACTGCTAAGTTTTTCAACTTTGCTGGCATATTGAGTGCAGTACTTTCACAGCATCATCTTTCAGGATTTGAAATAGCTCAACTGGAATTCCATCACATCCACTAGCTTTGTTCGTAGTGATGCTTTCTAAGACCCACTTGACTTCACATTCCAGGATGTCTGGCTCTAGGTGAGTGATCACACCATTGTGATTATCTGGGTCATGAAGATCTTTTTTGTATAGTTCTTCTGTGTATTCTTGCCACCTCTTCTTAATCTCTTCTGCTTCTGTTAGGTCCATACCATTTCTGTCCTTTATTGAGTCCATTTTTGAATGAAATGTTCCCTTGGTATCTCTAATTTTCTTAAAGAGATCTCTAGTCTTTCCCATTCTGTTGTTTTCCTCTATTTCTTTGCATTGATCACTGAGGAAGGCTTTCTTATCTCTCCTGGCTATTCTTTGGAACTCTGCATTCAAATGGGAATACCTTTCCTTTTCTCCTTTCCTTTTTGCTTTTCTTCTTTTCACAGCTATTTGTAAGGCCTCCTCAGACAACCATTTTGCCTTTTTGCATTTCTTTTCCATGGGGATGGTCTTGATCCCTGTCCCCTGTACAGTGTCACAAACCTCCATCCATAGTTCATCAGGCTCTCTGTCTATCAGATCTAGTCCCTTAAATCTATTTCTCACTTCCACTGTATAGTCATAAGGGATTTGATTTAGGTCATACCTGAATGGTCTAGTGGTTATCCCTATTCTCTTCAGTTTAAGTCTGAATTTGGCAATAAGGAGTTTATGATCTGAGCCACAGTCTGCTCCTGGCCTCGTTTTTGCTGACTGTATAGAGCTTCTCCATCTTTGGCTGCAAAGAATATAATCAATCTGATTTCGGTGTTGCCCATCTGGTGATGTTCATGTGTAGAATCTTCTCTTGTGTTGTTGGATGAGGGTGTTTGCTATGACCAGTGCGTTCTCTTGGCAAAACTCTATTAGCCTTTGCCCTGCTTCATTCTGTACTCCAAGGTCAAATTTGCCTGTTACTCCAGGTGTTTCTTGACCTTCTACTTGTGTGTTCCAGTCCCCTATAATGAAAAGGACATCTTTTTTGGTTGTTAGTTCTAAAAGGTTTTGTAGGTCTTCATAGAACCGTTTAACTTTGGCTTCTTCAGCATTACTGGTTGGGGCATAGGCTTGGATTACCATGATATTGAATGGTTTGCCTTAGAAATGAACAGAGATCATTCTGTCGTTTTTGAGATTGCTTCCAAGTACTGCATTTCAGGCTCTTTTGTTGACTATGATGGCTACTCCATTTCTTCTAAGGGATTCCTGCCCACAGTAGTAGGTATAATGGTCATCTGAGTTAAATTCACCCATTCCAGTCCATTTTAGTTCGCTGATTCCTAGAATGTCGACATTTACTCTTGCCATCTCCTGTTTGACCACTTCCAATTTGCCTTGATTCATGGACCTAACATTCCAGGTTCCTATGCAATACTGCTCTTTACAGCATCAGACCTTGCAAGCAAGGGCTACAGTCTACAGGGTTGCAAAGAGTTAGACACAACTTATCGACCGAAAAACAACAAGAAAAGAGATCCTAGAGAGCTCCCTCAGCCCTTCTGTCTGCTCTAAGAGGACAAAGTGAGAAGACAGCTATCTATGAACCAGGAAGCAGGTCCTCACCAGACACCAAACCTGCTGATGCCTTGATTCTGGACTTCCTAGCCTCCACAACTGTGAGAAATAAGTATCTGTTGTTTAAGCCATCCAGTTTCGTAACAGCAGCTTGAACAGATGAAAGACAGTGGACTTCTGACTTCTTGTCCAGAGCACCTCCTCTTCAGACTCAGGTCCCTCAAGGCCACCATCACCCACAGCACCAGGCAAAGCTGAGCCACCTCCTGGCCTCACTGCTCCAGGTCACCAAGACTCAGGGCACCCCAACACTCCTCAACCAGCACAGAGAGCAGCCTCCTTCCTCACACGTACACTCCTATGGGAAGAGCACTCCCTGGGAAGCAGATGGAAGTGGGCTGAGGAAGGCGGGCCCTGGGAGCAGGCGGTCCTGACTGCCCTCGGCTGGACATGAACCTCATACCAACGGTGGAGAAGATGCACCCTCCCTTATCACTCCTCCTGCCAAAGACTTCTGCTGCCCTAGAGAGCCTAGGCCTGGCCTGTGTGCCCAGAACAGGTCCTGGCCTTCCTCTCAGTGACATTCCTCCCTTGTAAAACAAGGACAATAACCTCTGTCTTCCAAAACTCATGATGCTGTTGTGGGGGAAGTTTTAAGATTTAAAGTTATCCTATAACTTGTTAAGCTCACATTTTGTGAGCATACTATATTCAGAGATACACAGATTTTGATACAACCACAGATAAACCCCAATTTATCAATATACATAAACACCTACAGAACAAGTATCTACCAACCTACAGCCTATCCCATTTGATCGAAAATCCTGTAGCTGGATGTCAAGTAATTGAGGAAGAATTTCTCCAGTATGTGGCTCCAGCTTGTTGCCCAAGCCCCTCTCTTGTTATTCCTTGGGTGATCATCTACTTGATCTGACTGGCCCCATGCCTTCTTCCTCTTCTTCTAAAAACAACACTCCAAATTGTCCTTTAGGGACCATCCTCCACCCCCAGTCCTTTCAGCTCCAGTGGGGTATACACAGATGTGCATAGGTGCACAACCCATCCCCCCACTCCCAGACCCTGTGATCAGAGAGGCTGCCTGGCTCATCTCAGTGACCAGTTCAGGCAAACCATATTGACCACTGGAGTGATTCAGGGGAACTATCAGGAAAGAGAAACTCTAACACTGAGGATATGGACTTGGAGCTGCTGACAGCTGCTCTGCCATTTCATGGGAAGACAAATACAGAGCCAACACAGAGAAACACAAAATCAAGGCACCTCTAACTGTGCCTGAGCAGACATTTCCTAGACATTTCAGTTACTCCAGCCAATGAATTCCCTTTTTAATTAAGTGAGAGTCGGGGTCCTGTCACATTGCCATTTGATAGAATAAGGATCCAAAGACAACTAGAAAGGTGGAACCTAATGAGATGATGCTCAGTGAAGGTAAAGAAACATCCTGCTCTGGGACCATGATTGTAACTGTACACACTTTAGAAGGGGATCTGGAGGTCATGGTGAGATATGGATGTTGAAAAAAACTAAGGGGGCCTATAGCTGGGGTTGGGCTGAGGAGGGGAAGCAGAGCTGTCTGGGCATACCTGATGGGTACAAGGCACCACATATGGATTCAGGTTTACTGATCTCCTTGGTCCTCAGAGCTGCTAGGACAGTTCTCTCCAGCCCGAGGAACCTCTTCCACTTACTGCCCGGTAATGGGCAGGTGTCATCATTTTTTGTGTGTGCCATGATGTGGAAAGCGTTGGAAAGCAGGACTCTAGAGTGCCATCCCCAGCCACTCCAGCCAGTCATTTTGGGATCAGAACAGGAGATGCTTAAGGATTCAAGATTACAAACTACAAAGCATAGGATTGTGCCAGAGAGAATCCCAAACTATCAACCTTGTCTTTGACTATGGCTAGAGGCAGAGCTGGAAAGCAGGACCTTGAAGGAAACAGAAATTTTGCGGCTGGAGAGTGTTCCCAAAATGTGCAGCAGTGAAGAGGACATGGTTACGAAAACTGCGGTACCGCAGTTTGATGACTTTCCCCTCCCCTACCCCCACTCTTGTCCTCCTCTAGGGAAACATTCTAGGGCACCCACCTGCCACTGTTAGTTGCTTCCTAATCGCTAGTCCTAGGCTCCCTTCCACACAAAGCTACAATTTTCTTCCACTGGAAACATGCCCAGACTCAGAGGATATACCAAACTTGGCCAAAGTCTCCTGTGGCAACCCCATTACCCTTGACAGGATGATGGTGGTCACTGGTCCCGATTCTGGCTGGCGGCTATAAGGAAATTTCCCCGACTCAAATAAAGGAGGAAGTCTCTCGAGAAGATGGCTTTTTCTTGCTCTCTTCCCTTCTACCTTGGCTATTCTTTTGTGAAGACATATGCTTGGGGCTGCAGCAGCCATCTTATGACCATGAGGAAAGGCCAAGAGAATGGCAGATAATAACCTGAAACCCAGGCATGGCCAAGTCATGGAACTGACCCAAGGTCTGCAGCCTGACTTTCAGGCTTCTCTGGTTATGCAAGCGAATCCAACAACTGTATTATTTAAGGGATCACACTTGGGTATTTTGGTGAAAGTGAAAGTCACTCAGTCATGTTCAACTCCTTTCGACCCCCATGGACTATACAGTCCATGGGATTCTCCAGGCCAGAATACTGTAGTGGGTAGCCTTTCCCTTCTCCAGGGGATCTTCCCAACACAGGGATCAAACCCAGGTCTCCTGCATTGCAAGCGGATTCTTTACCAGCTGAGCCACAAGGGTATTCTGGTACTTGCCATCAAAAGGCTTACTGACCAACACTTTGCATTACCTTATTTGCGCATCACTGCATAGGTAGTTGTGGCCATCATATTAGGAAAGAGGAAGTTGGAGCTCAGGAAGTTGAAGAGGTTAGATGCCAGGACTAGTAAATTGTGGGACTGAAATCCCATTTATCATCTACCCTTCTCAGCCTGCTGGTATAAATTCATTCACCTTATAGATCCCCAACTTCAGGAGTGATGCTGTAAATTTTTAAAGCCAATGTATAAAAGTCCAATTCAACAATTTCAAAATATCTTTGTGAAAGGAATACCCTGATAGTTGGCTTGTTCTAAACAAGCTGCTGTTATTATAAAGGTCTCCTAAACTGTTGCAAAAAGGGGAAGAAAAAAAAAGTGGAGAGATAAAGTGAACATGCCAGGAAGTAAGTGAAAAAAAACTTTTTTTGGTTTGGAAACCAGGAAATGTCAAGGAAATAAATGTAGCTATGATTTATACACCATTTCCAGTTGACCCATGGGATTTAAAAACTGGCATTTTTAAGTGTGTACCACAGACCAATCCTGACAAGTGATAAGCTGCCACAGAGGCCAAAAAGGTCCATTTGATTCTGGGTTTTATGCTAACTTTACTAATATATATATATATATATATAGTTGATGGTAGTGAAGGAAAGGACTTGAATTTTACCCTGAGTCTTTGGGTTTTTCTTATTTTCAAACTGATTGGTCTGGACAAGGGAAGACCAACAGCCAACAACAAATCCATTGTAAGCTGGGAATAGTTTCTTTTAATACTAAATGTTTCTTTAATCCTTGCATTAAGATTTTTACCGTGGTATAGCAGCAGCTGTTTTATTTACTCTAAAATATAAGCTTTTGTAATACTTTAGGTATAACTAATGGAAGGGTTTGATTACTGAGGCAAGCTATTTAAAGCACTTATAAAGCATCATATCAGATGCTTATTTTGCATTTATATTTTGGGGTCATACTGAAGATACACTGTTAAGGACTCTTGCTCCAAAGTCTTGCTTATTTTCTGAAAACCATTTATTTCATACCATGGGAAGGGTCTTTAATAATCATGAGTTATCATGAATATTCTTTTTTGTAGCTTCTGTATTTATGTTATCAGGCACATCAATCAGTTCCAAAGAAGTTATTTCAGGGTTCCGTTCCCAAGGGAACAAAGACAGTGGGTTCCATGTTAACAGTGGCTTTTGTCGGCTTATTTCTATTTTTCCGACATGAAAGTTGTGTATAGTTGGCAAGGATTTCTCTTCTCTGAAAACAAGCTTGTTGGTAAAAGGACAAGCTGCAGGCACCCTCACATACACAACCACTGCAGCACAGGCTGAAAGGATGCTTCCTGAGAACAATTAGAACTGAAAAACATATTCAAGTACAAATGTGCTTTCTTTAAGAGATTTTTTAGTTCATCATTTATTTGTCCTTCATATTGAATAGTTTTTTTTTTTTTTAAGTTATATTCAGCTCTATTTAAAGTCAATTACCAACTCCCACTATGCACTTCCCACAGTCCCCTCATCTCAGCCAGGGGCTCTCAGGGTCACTGTCCAGGCTGTGTACATTTCCCATCCAGCAACATCTGTGAGAAGAATGGCTAGAAGGAACAGCCTGGCGCCCTGGGAAAGAGATCCCGTTTCACAGGGACACACAGCCAGAAGCTCAACCCCGACTACACTTGTAGTATGGCATCTCAGATGCTCCAAGTAGAGACTCCTCCACATCAAGTCTGGTTAGTTGAGATGTGTCCTATACTAAAGGCATAGCCTGCAGAATGGAATAGCAAATTTCAAGTGAAAATCCCAGGATTTGAAATTTTTCTTTCACCTTACTATTGAAGAAGAGAAAAGGGGGTGGTGGTGGAGAGAGGCAGAGATGGAATACTCTGCCCAGTAACTCCTTGGAAGCAGGATGGAACAATTACAGTCTCTCCTATGATCTGCGTAGTTCAGGACTTAAGAATCCACACTTCTCAGTGGTGGCTGCTTTCCTGGGACCCTCCTCCCTGTTGGAATGGACACAATTTGCAAGTTCCTCATAAAAAGTTTTACCAGGATTTCTGATGTACTCAATCAAACTTACTAGTTTATTTTTTACTAAGTGAGAGGGCCCCCCTATTCGAAAGAACAGCCATGATTATTGCACTAACAGGTAGAAATTTTACTAGCCTTCCATAAATCAGTTCAAAACCCTGGTCTCTAAGGATTTGCCAAAAGATAATGGGCTGCAACTATGAAACCAACACCAGGAGTTGCCAGCAGTGCTCCAGAAAGATTTCTGAAGTCTACAGGCACTTTCAGGAGGAACATAGAAAATCATTTCATGAAGGAGCAATTTTGTCCAAAACCAAGCTAGAAGAGATGTAATACTGGCTTAAAATGACTAAGAAATAGGTATGGTGATCAAAAAGGCATGCTGCAGTCTTCTCCCGCTCTCTTTAAAGAACTCGAATCAACTCAACAATGGATACACAGCTCATTAATAAAGATCACAGCTGAGCACAATTCAGGGGACTCCACAGTTAACAAGCCTACCCTTCCTCTCCTCTACCTTGAAACTCTGTAGTGCTTTTCATACTATAGTTAAGGATGTCCTTTGAGGGCTTCCTTGGTGGTTCAGATGGTAAAGAATCTGCCTGCAATGTGGGAGACCAGGGTTTGATCCCTGGGTGGGGAAGATGCCCTGGAGAAAGACATGGCAACCCACTACAGTATTCTTGACTGGGAAATCTCAAGGACAGAGGAACCTAGCAGGCTACAGTCCATGGGGTCACAAAGAGTGGGACAGGGCTGAGCGACTAACACTTTGGGGAGTATGCTGGGGATATCCGGTTAGCTGCCTTTCCTAGAAAGTAGAGGATGGCTCGGGCAAGGGAAGACAGCACAGCCAGGGGTGCGCCGACCAGTCTATCACCACCATTCTGTTGGGAGGTGCCCCGATGCACAGAAGGTGGTTTTGATCAACATGATGGGTGCAAGTTTGAAGTCCCAAATGTAACTCCCGCTTTGAAGACGTATAGCAGCAACCCTAACAGAAGTGTCACAGAATCTCATATGATACTTCTAGCAAGGAAACTCAAGATCTGCTGTGTCCATAATGCCCAGGTGGCATCGCCCAGATGGAGTCAACCTAAACTAGAATCTGGGTTTTCTGGCCCTGTTTTTTCTTCCTCTCACCCTGCCAAGCTGATGCTGGCGTCCCCACAAGTCTCCATTGCGCTGAATGCGCACGGAGCTCAAGGAGCCCCAGGCATAGCACAGCACCCCCAAGATGGAGCTGCTCCGAAACACTTTGCTGACTGGTCAGAGGGTGGACAGGGCAGGCTGAATTGACCATGTCCCTCCAAGGACCCTGGTCCGGGTCTGACAGAGGCTTCCCGCCACCAGGAAACCTCTGGTCTGCTGGAGGCCCCCACACCTCTGCAAATATATCAGCGCTGGGGACAGCAGCTGCTACCAGTGACAAGAGTCACCAGACACCTCCTTCATTATCCCGGCACAGGTAAGAGGGCAGGCGCTTAACGCAGGCGGGAAGCCACCGGTCCAAGCGCGCACACCCGTGGAAACTCGCCCCTAGATCTGTTACTTCAAAGTCCGCAGCCTTTCCTCTTTCTCCCCTTGCTTGTCCCCGAAACAGTCCTTCTAAGCTTGTTTTTCCCGCAAGCCGACCCTGAGGCTGGGGCGGGAACTGTAGGACCGATCGCTCGGCCGCCTGCACCCCAGCCTCGGTCGCCTCCGACCCTTCCCCGTGCAGCCTGCCGGGACGCACTCGGGCGCTCACCGCTGGCGGGCGACCCCTCCCCAGCGCCACGGCTCCCGGAGCACGGACACTCCCCGCCCGGCACGCCGCGCCCTACCTCACGCAGCAGGCGCTCCAGCCGCGGCTCGGCCCAGGCGGCCAAGGCGTCGGGGGTCCCCGCGCGCCACAGCAGCTCCCGCTCTTCCTCGAGGGCCGCCACCCGGCCCTGCAGCGCGGCCGCCTGGACGCCCAGCAGCAGGCAGGCGACCGCCGAACTCGCGGAGAGCAGCAGGCACAGCGCGCTCACCGCCCAGGCCCGCGCTCCAGTCGCCGGGCTCACCGGTCCGCCGCCGCCGCCAGCCGGCTCTCCGTTCCGCTCGTCCTCGCAGGCGCGCCGGCCTGGACTCATGGCGCGCTCGTCTGGCGTGAGCTCTCGGAGCCGGCGGTGCACAGAGCCCGGGGACGCGGGCTGAGCGTGTGGGAGCGGTCGGGAGAGCCCGAGGCACGAGGTCGGCCGCGCGCGGGACGCGGCCTCTGGGCAGCTGCTGGACCGCGGCGCACACCCCCTTCCCCGCTGCCAGCTCCTCCACAGCGGCCACTTTGGGCAGTTTCCTCTATGCAAATAGACCCTGCCAGAAAAGGAGCCGGGACCCACCCAGGGGAGGAGCGGCCCCGGCGGCCCGGCGCGGCGAGGGGGCGGGGGCGGGAAGGAAGCCCGCTCCTCCGAGCACCCCCCGAGCGCGCCCCGCGAGCCCAGAGCGCTCAGCACGCACCTCTGCCCCTACCTGCTGTCGCCGTCGGGTTGCACCCACTGCCGCTCCCGCGCGTCTGCGACTCCCCAGCCCGAGTTCCAGCTGCAAAATCCCAAGAGGTCTGAAGTGCACCCGGAGGCTGAGAGCGCCTTCGGCAGCCCACCGCTGGCTGCGGCATCACCCATTTCTTGGGAAGATTCCCCTCAATTTGTGAATTAACCTTTCTGAAACTTTTTTAAAGAGTTCAAAACTTTAAACCCTAGGACCAACTTGGTGAATCGTTTCTGGATGGTGTCCTAGCGCCGTTTGGTGGCGGAAAGGGACCTCTTGTGCATTCACGCAGACGCAGTTAGTCGGGATTGCGTCTAGCAGAGGAGTGAATCTAAGAATCTTTAATACCCTCACCATTTATTATGTGCCAGACCATTGTAATAAGTCTTACAATTACTGACCTAGGTAAGGGCTTTCCTTTGAGAAAATTGAGACTTTTAACAAGTGCAAAAGATAGGGGGAAAGAACTCCAACTTTTGATGAGCTGATAGCTTCATTCTGTAATGGAAGCACAAGAAAGTGTTAGTGGCTCAATCGTGTCCGACTCTGCGGTCCCACGGACTGGTAGCCCGCCAGATTCCTCTGTCCATGGAGTTCTCCAGGCAAGAATACTGGGGTGGGTTGCCACGTCCTTCTCTAAGGGTTCTCCCAACCCAGGGATTGAACCCGGGTCTCCAGCATTGCTGGCAGATTCTTTACTATCCGAGCCACCAGTGAAGCCCAATGGAAACACAATATGGCCAAAAATAATCATCTAGTATGTACCACATTTAAGCCATACTGTGATTCTGTATATTCTTTAACACGTGGTTAACGTAGGAAAACCTGAATGATAATCAAGCGGCTGGAACAGTCTTTTTTAAGAAAGGGGGGCAAGACTGAAGTCAGGTGCATTCTCTGCTGGCTCAAATTCCTACTTGGCATATTGTATCCTAAAATGGGTCCTACATAGTCTCCCACTGACTCCAGTAATACTCAAATAAAAACAACAGACTAACTTGGATCTTTGTAATTTGGGCAAATACACAGTGGTTTTTGGAAAAAAACAAAGAAAAAAAGGACCCGTGTATCTTCCTACTCCCTCTCTGGTTATCTTCGGATTTATTAGCTTCTTTGGACACATTACAAAGCTCTTAAAACTGCTGAGGACCTTCAGCTTACATGTTCCTCCTTACTCCCTTAACTTGGAGGAGAAAAGTACCTCCGAGATTGGAGTAAAACAGAAATGGTTGGCACCTCAGCCCTGCAACTTCATAGCTGTGACTTAGGTGACTTAGGTGACTTGGGGTTACAGTTGAGTCGTTAGACAGAGAAGGTCTTGCTAAAATCTAATATATGCCCAATAAGTAGCCTGAAAAGTATTTGCTCAGCAAACTGGATTGTCTTCTTTGAAAAGAAGTCAACACCATATTATAAGTTGGCACTTCATTCTTGCTACAAACACATAGGCAAATTGCCCATCACCTGCACGTATTGTTCACTATATTCCAGAAGCTTCTGTGTACTAAAAAAGCCAAGCTCATTGGTTCCTTTGTCCTTTGTCCTTGCCTACTGCCTCACTATCTGGAATACCCTGCTCTAGGATCTTTGAGCAAGCTCCTCCTTTAGGATAAGGTCCTCAGGTCCTTAAACCTTACTATCTCCGAAAGACCTACCCACATGTCCAATCTAAGGAAGCCTCACTCACAGTCTTCAGAAGGATTACTCAGGGGAATCATTTATCACTGTTTGAAGTTACCTCTTTATTAACAAGACAAAGTTTCCCCTTTGTCTTGTTCGCCACTGTTTTCTCAAAGAACAGTGCAGGATCTGGCAAATATTTGTCAAGTGAATTAAGGAAAGGTGAAAATATGTTTACTGTCTACACATCATTTTAAAAGGCAAGGAAGAAAATACTCTATCTTATGTCAGTTAGGACCCTGGAAGGAAGAGATAGTATTCAAACTGAAGATAGTTTGTAGAGACTGTTTATATGGTGGGGCAGATTAAGTAAAGCCAACAGGGGATGTGAAAGAAGCATTCTGGAGTATAAACAGTGGGAGGCCATGACTATTTCTCGCTGAAGTGAGAAGAGGGAACTGTTGCTGGAATCCTGTGAATGCTCAGAGTTAAACAAAGGTCTGCTCAAGAGGAGGTGTGTCCTTTGACAGATCTGCAAAACCAAGACTTGGAAGATAAGAAGCTAGGAGATAATCTCTCCTCTTACTCTCTGATCTGCTGGGCCTCCCAGTGATCAAACCTATAGGGCAAGGGAGCCCAGATGATGCGGTAACAAAGAGGTCAGCCTCCTATGGGCAGAGAGCTGAGTCAGAGTGGTGGAGGGAAGATCTGGGGGATGGGAATCCGCTGCATTCCCTAATGTGCATATAGATTACCAAGGTCAGTCTAGCTACTCTTGCCTATGAAATGGCTAACCTGTCAGCGATAGGCACTAATCCTCAGAGAGACCAACTGGCTACTTGGTGCCAAATCAACTACTTCAGACTCCCTTCATCCCAAAAGGGCCAGCAATTTGTTCCTCACAGGGATGGATAGCTGTTCTAGGTAAGGGCTTGTGTTCCCTGTTTGCAAAGCCTCAGCCAGCACTACTATCTATATAGATTCTGCAATCCACAAGTATCCTATATAACATAGCATCCAACCAGGAAACCCACTTTATGGCAAAGTAAGTGTGGGAGTGAGCCCATGACGATGGAACCCACTGGTTATATTATATGTTACATCCTGCACCAGCCAGAAGCAGCCAGCCTCACAGAACACCAGAACTACCTTTTGAAGGCACAAGTGAAGCACCAACTCATAGTATTCAGTCAGTACACTAAAAGACTGCACTGCTATTTTTCAGAATGTGGGATATGCGTTAAATGAGGGACCTCTCATGATGCTTCTTTCTCAGTAATATGTGGGTCTAAGAACCAAGGGGTAGAAGCAAGAGTAGCCCCATTCACTGTCACTCCCCATGACTCACAGTGGTGGTGGTGGGGTTACCCTTGCTGTCCTCACAAAGCTGGGCCCTACGGGGTAGAAGGTCCTACTTCTCAAGAGGGTTACACTTGCCAGGGTCCACAGCAAGTCCGTTCAACTGTAAGCTACGGCTGCCCCCCAGGGCACTCTGAACTCTGTGTCCAGGGACCTGAACACAGGGGTAACTGACCCTCATCAGCAGGGAGAGGAGGGCCATTTTAGTACAGTCGGGGAAGGGAGGGACCTGCTAGCACTTCTTTGCCCATCACAATTGCAGCAAGTGCAGCAGTCCCAGCCTGGTGATTGTCAAGGGTCCAGATGCTTCAAGATAAAAGGGATTAACTACTAAACTAATTATTTAATTAAAAAGGGACTGCTTAGGTCAGATAGGGTTGATAACCATGACAAAATTGTAACTAATATTAATAATGTAGAGATTCAAATATGATCAAAGTGCTCTTTTTAAGAAGGCTTCTCTGTCCATGGGATTCTCTGGGCATGAATACTGGAGTGGGTTGCTATGCCCTTTTCCAGGAGATCTTCCCAACCCAGGAATCGAACCAGAACCTCTTGGGTCTTCTGCATTGGCAGGTGGGTTCTTTGCCACTAGCGCTACCTTGAAAGATGTTTAAGAAGGCAGGGAGTACTTAATCATTTTTAAATTTTTTTCCAACAAAAAATGGCTTAGCTTAAACTTTAAGGCTTAAAGGGGTAAACTTCAATTACATAAGGAAATTGCTACTTAGAAAAGGCAGCACGACATTGTGGGAAAAGCACCAGGTCTTGGAGTAAAATGCCTTATAATGCCTAGATTCCAGTACTGGTTCCACTAATAGTTCACAGCTACTTACCGGCTCAGACCTTCAGTTTCTAGTTTGTAAAATGGATATACCAACCAGGACTAAGTTTACTCTATCTGCAACTAGAAAACTAGAGAAACTGTATGAAATGGCAGTTTTCAAGATACTGGACAGTGACCACAATGAAGGACAGTGATCCTTGGGAGATGGGGGTGGAAAGTGGAGTGAGCCCAAGGATTGTCCCAGCTTCCTGTCTGGAGAGATGCTCTCAGGTGACAGTGCAGGGAGGCGGAGTTAGGCACAGCCACTCTAAGGTGAAGGAGCTGCAAGTCCAGAGACGCGGAGGCAGTCAGAATTTGCAGGGTAAAAGACTGGAGAGCAGAGCTGTAGACAGAGAGAGAACTCTCCGTCTGAGATCATCACATTTGTGAGGAAACTACCGGGGCCAGGACAGAACCACGAAGAAGGATGAGACTCTAATTAGAGAGGAAGCAAACCCTACAGCTCACACTGGCCAGGAATAGCCGTTCTCACCAACCAGCATGGAAAACCTGACAATTCAGAGGGCAATGGGTAAAGTACTCAAAAGATTTTGCATCAATAGTGGGGATAAACTAGCCTTAGACTAAACGCTGCCCTGGTCTTGTCTAACAGAGCTCAGACCACAAACCTGAAAAGATCAAAATGATTCAAGTAATTTAATCATGTTGCATAATAAAGCTCAAGTAAATATAGAAATACCCAGTATCCAAGGAGGTAAAACAAAAAGCCACAATCACCAGGCACACAAATAAGCAAGAAAATATGACCCATGATATGATAAAAAGCAATGCAAGCTCAGAAATGAAAAGATGATAGCAAGGATATTAAAAGTTATATCAGTACTCCATATGTTCAAGGAAATAGGAGAGATTGAAGATGTTTAGGAGACACAAAAGATTTTTGTTAAAAGATCTAATTTAGAGATTAAAATGATAACACTTGATGTGAAAAATAAACTGAATGGGATTAAAGGCAGAGCAGACACTGCAGAAGATTAATGAACTTGAAACTATAACAATAGAAACTATCCAAAATGAAACAGAGGAAAAAGATTGAAAAATGAAAAAAAAAATCTACTATCTCTTTAAAAAATAATAGAAGGTTTAAGGCAAAACAGCAATGTATTGTGGGGTTTTAACATATGGCTAAGTAAAATGTATGGCAAAAATAGTATAAAGCCCAGGATAGGAACAGGAATGCAAAAGTAGGAAGTCAAGAGAATAATAATGGAATAACCTGGAATAACAGGCAAGTTTAGCCTTAGAGCACAAAATGAAGCAGGGAAGAGCTAATACAGTTTTGTCAAGGGAACATATTGATCATAGCAAACATTCTCCTCCACAACACAAGAGACGATTCTACACACAGACAGCAGGAGATGGTCAATACCGAAATCAGATTGACTATATTCTTTGTGACCAAAGATGGAGAAGCTCTGTACAGTAAGCAAAAACAAGACCTGGAGCTGACTGTAACTAAGATCATGAGATCCTGTTTGCAAAATTCAGGCTTAATTTGAAGAAAGTAGGAAAAAATACTAGGCCATTCAGGTATGACCTAAATCAAATCCCATGATTTTACAGTAGAGGTGATGAATAGATTCAAGAGATTAGATCTGGTAGACAGAGTGCCTGAAAGAATTATGGATGGAGGTTTGTAACACTGTAGAGAAGGTAGTGACCAAAACCATCCCAAAGAAAAATAAATGCAAGAAGGCAAAGTGGTTGTCTGAGCAGACTTTTTAAATAGCAGAGAAAAGAAGAAAAGGCAAGCGAGAAAGCGAAAGATATACCCACCTGAATGCACCGTTCCAGAGAATAGCAAGGAGAGATAAAATGACCTTTTCAATGAACAATGCAAAGAAATAGAGGAAAGCAATAGAATGGGAAAACCTAGAGACCTCTTCAAGAAAATTGGAGATATCAAAGGAACATTTCATGCAAGGCTGGGCAGCACAATAAAGGACAGAAATGGTAGCGACCTAACAGAAGCAGAAGAGACTAAGAAGAGTTGGCAAGAATACACAGAAGAACTATACAAAAAAGGCTTTAATGACCCAGATAACCATGATGGTGGGGTCACTCACCTGAGTCAGACATCCTGGAGTATGAAGTCAAGTGGGCCTTATGCATTACTGCAAACAAAGCTAATGGAGATGATGGAATTCCAGCTGAGCTATTTAAAATCCTAAAATATGATGCTACTAAAGTGCTGCACTCAATATGACAGCAAATTGGAAAATCCCCTATGATGAAAGGACTTTTTTTTTTTTTTGGTGTTAGTTCTAGAAGGTGTTATAGGTCTTCATAGAACTGGTCAACTTCAGCTTCTTTGGCATTAGTGTTTGGGGCATAGACTTGGATTACTATGACTATATTACTATTACTTTGCCAACAAAGGTCCGTCTAGTCAAGGCTATGGTTTTTCCAGCAGTCATGTATGGATGTGAGAGTTGGACTATAAAGAAAGCTGAGCACTGAAGAATTGATGCTTTTGAACTGTGGTATTGGAGAAGACTCTTGAGAGTCCCTTGGACTGCAAGGAGATCCAACCAGTCTATTCTAAAGGAGATCAGTCTTGAATGTTCATTGGAAGGACTGATGCTGAAGCTGAAACTCCAATACTTTGGCCACCTGATGTGAAGAGCTGACTCATTTGAAAAGATCTTGATGCTGGGAAAGATTAAGGGCAGGAGGAGAAGGGGACGACAGAGGATGAGATGGTTGGATGGCATCACTGACTCAATGGACATGAGTTTGAGTAAACTCTGAGAGTTAGTGATGGACAGGGAGGCCTGGTGTGCTGTGATTCATGGGGTCGCAAAGAGTAGGACACGACCGAGCGACTGAACTGAACTGAACTGAACTGATGGTCAATTAACCTTTCACAAAGGAGAGAAGAGTTTACAAGGGAGAAAAGACAGTCTCTTTAGTAAGTAGTATTGAAAAGCTGGACAGTCAGCCGCATGTAAATTAATGAAGTTAGAACACTCCCTCACATCATACACAATAATGAACTCAAAATAGCTTAAAGACTTAAATATAATGCATGGCACCATAAAACTCCTAGTAGAGAACATAGGCAAAATGTTCTTTTACAGGAATAATAGCATCAATCAGCCTCCGAAGGCAAAAGAAATAAAAGCAAAAATAAACAAATGGGACCTAATCAAGCTTATAAGCATTTTCACAGCAAAGGAAACTATTAAAAAATGAAAGAACAACATACAGCCTGGGAGAAAATGTTTACAAACAATGTGATTAACAAAAGCTTAATTTCCAAAATGTACAAATAGTTCATACAGTGCACGCGCTCTCTCTCTCTCTATATATATACTTTTTAAAAAAACAGTCAAAAACTGGGCAGAAGACCTAAACAGACATTTTTCCAAAGAAGATATCCAGATGTTCAACAGGCATACAAAAAATGCTCAATATTGCTAATTAGTAGAGAAACACAAATCAAAACTACTGATTTATCAGCTCCCCCATTTAGAGTGACCATCATCAAAAAGTTTACAAAAAATAAATGCTGGAGAGGGTGTGGAGAAAAAGGAACCCTCCTACACTGTTGCTAGGAATGTAATTTGGTGTAGCCACTATGAAAAACATATCAAAGTTTCTCAAAAAAGTAAAAATAGAACTACCATTTGATCCAGCAATCCCACTCACTCCTGGGCAAATACGAAGGAACAATGAAAATTCTAATTCTAATTAAAAAAGATACAGGCACCCCAGTGTTCATAGTGGCACTATCTATAATAGCCAGAACATGGAAGCAACCTGAGTGTACATCAATAGATGAGTGGATAAAGATGCACACACACACACACACATATATCCACAATGGAACATTACTCAGCCATGAAAGGGGAATGAAACAGTGCCATTTGCAGCAATGTGGATGGATCTAGAGATTACTGACTAACTCAGGCAAAGACGAATATATCACATGTGCAATCTGAAAAGATGATACAAATGAACTTATGTACAAAACAGAAATAGACTCACAGACATAGAAAACAAACTTATGATTACCAAAGGGGAAAGGGAGGTAGCAATAAACCAGAAGTTTGGGATTAACAAACTACTGCATACACAATAAACAAGGACCTACTGTATAGCACTGGGAACTACATTTGATATAATAATCTATAATGGAAGAGAATCTGAAAATAAAACATATACCCATACATATATTACCAAATCATTTTGCTGTGTACTTGAAATTAACACATTGTAAACAAACTATACTTCAATAAAAATAAATTTCAAACCTCATTTTAAAAAGTAGCATTTTTTTTTAAGTTAAAAAACTTTTTTCACTTATATTTGTAATGGGAAACATTTTAAGTCACTAAGGGGGGCTATGCATGGGAACTCCTCCAGATCTACAGTTAATCTTTAACTAACCTCATTACATGTAACTGCTGTTAATAAGATCTAGGCTATGAGGTGCCTGCCTCAAAAGATATTTAGGGTGGTTTCAGCTCTTTATAATTAAACCTACATTAAAGTCTTTAATTATATATAACTTCTCTCCAGAACTACATTTAAAAACAAACTGAATCCAGGTAAGGAGTGAATGTTAGAAAATGTATCTGAATAGTAGACATTCTTGATGGGTTAAAAATTTTTTTCTTTGAAAATTCTATTCCCCCTTCAATTTCAATGGAATGTCACAATAAAAACAACTATACTAGGGAGTCAAAAGCAGAATTCTTGATAGCTTTGTCATACCTGGTGCCATAAAGAGGAACAACCAACATTATTGGGAATTTTTTTTTTTTAATGAAGTAACCTGGGTTAAAGCATAAAACAAAGTACATAATTGCTATTTACTAGTGAGACTACTAAAAGCCAGGTAATCTTCTAGATGTTTTTAATCACCCTGTAACATAGATACTACCCCTAAGTAATTCCAAGTAAGGAAGCACAATTACTTTAAAGCAACTTAGGGGTCTCTTCAAAATGGCAGAGGAGTAAGACGTGATCACCTTCCTCCCCACAAATACACCAAAAATACATCTGCAAGTGGAACAAGTCCTACAGAACACCTACTGAGCTCTGGCAGACCTCAGACTTCCAAAAAGGCAAGCTCATGTCCACATAACAAGATAGGAAGGAATTGGGACAAGATTTGTGCTTTTGGTAAGGAGCTGTGAAGGAGGAAAATTTTCCCCACACTAGGAAGCCCCATCACTGGCAGGGACAGTGGAGAGTTTTGGAGACTGTAGCAACAGGTATGCAGAAGGCAAAGCAGAGAGAATTCTGCAAAGAGATCAGTGCCAACCAGCATCCCCACAGCCTATGCTTTCTTTGCCTTTACTAGTTTGCTTTCTGCATTTGATTTGCTCTTGGTTTTGTGTTTGTTTTCATTTATGGGTTTGTTTGTTGGTTTGATTGCTCTTTCTTGTTGCCTCTTTTTTCTTTTTTGTGAGTGTGAAAGTGCCTTTCTTTATGTGTTTTTGCATGTTTAGTTTTGCTTTCACCATTTGTCAAAGTTTTGTCTGTTTCTTGTTTGTGGGTTGGTTTTTGTTTTTTTCTTTTTTTCCTCTCCTTCTGTGCCATGTGGCTTGTGGGGTCGTGATGCTCCAGGCAGGGGTTGGGCCTGAGCCACTGAGGTGGGAGACCTGAGTCCAGGGCTTTGAACCACCAGAGATCTCCAGACCTCTTGGAATATTTGTGAGTGCTCTCCCAGAGGCTTCCATTGCTACACCGAGACCTGGCTCCACCAAATGGCCAGCAAGCGCCAGTGCTGGACGATTCATGCCAAACAACTAGCAAAACAATAACACAAACCCATCCATCAGCAGACAAGCTGCCTAAAGCCATACTAGGTTCACAGACAGCCAAAAACACACCACTGGATCCAGCACTGATCATCAGAGGGATAAGATCCAGCTCCACCCACCACAACAGAGGCACAGTCCCCCACTAGGAAGTCTACAGAAGGCAATGGTACAACCACACTCACAGGGGGCAGACACAAGTTAGAACTATAACCCTGCAGCCTGCAGAAATGAGACCCCAAACAAAATGAGAAGATAGAGAAATATGCAGCAGATGAAGGAACAGGGTAAAACCCCACAACCCCAAGCAAATAAGGGGAAATAGGCAGTCTACCTGAAAAAGAATTTGGAGTAATGATAGTAAAGATGATCCCAAATATCAGAAATAGAATGGAGGCAGAGATAAAGAAAATGGAGGCCTGGATCAAGAAGATACAACACATTTTTAACAAAGACCTTGAAAAACTAAAGAACAAACAATCAGCAATGAACAACACAATAACTGAAATTTAAAAAATACACTAGAGGAATACACCAGCAAAATAACTGAGGCAGAAATACACTAGCAAAATGCATTAGCAGAATAACTGAGGCAGAAGAAAGGATAAGAATGGTGGAAATAAGCAGAGCAGAATAAAGGGACAAAAATGAAAAGAAATGAAAACACTCTTAGAGACCTCTGGGACAACAGTAAGCACACCAACATTCAAATAATAGGGATCCCAGGAGAAGAAAAGAAAAAGTATATTAGAAGATATTTGAGGAGATCATAGATGAAAACTTCCCTACCATGGGAACAGAAATACCCATCCAAGTTCAGGAAGTCCAGAGAGTCTCACATAGGATAAACCTAAGGAGAAACATGCCAAGACATGTATTAATCCAACTAACAAAAATTAAACACAAGGAAAAAACATTAAAAGTAGCAAGGGGAAAGCAATAAATAACTTACAAGGGACTCCTCATAAGGTTATCAGCTGACTTTTCAGCAGAAACTCTGCAGGCCAGAAGGGAGAGGCAGGATATATTTAAAGTGATGAAACGAAAAAACCTACTACCAAGATTACTCTACCTAGCAAGGATATCATTCAGATTCGACAGAGAAATTAAAAGCTTTACAGACAAGCAAAAGTTAAGAGAATTTAGTATCACCAAACCAGCTTTGCAACATATGTTAAAGGAACTTCTCTAGGCAGGAAATACAAGGTAAAGAAAAGACCTACAAAAACAAACCTAAAACAGTAAGTAAATGGTAATAGGATAATAGATATCAGTATGCAGGCATGCATGCTAAGTCACTTCATCCGTGTCTGGCTCTTTGCAACCCTATGGACTGTAGCCCGTCAGTTTCCTCTGACCATGGGATTCTCCAGGCAAGAATAATGGAGTGGGTTGCCATGTCCTCCTGCAGGGGATCTCCCCAATGCTGCGATCAAACCAGCATCTTTTACATCTCCAGCATTGGCAGGCAGGTTCTTTACTGCTAGTGACACCTAAGAAGCTCCAATACATAACAATAATTACCTTAAATGAAAACAGATTAATGCTCCAAACAAAAGACACAGACTGGCTGAATGGATGTGAAACAAGAACCATATATATGCTGTCTAGAAGAGAGCCAGTTCACATCTAGGGATACATACAGACTAAAAGTGAGGGGCAAGAAAAAGATTCCATGCAAACGGAAATCAAAAGAAAGGTAAGAGTAGTAATACCTGTATCAGCTAAGATAGACCTTAAAATAAAGACTGTTACAAAAGACACATGATCACTTGGATCACAGCACCATGTAATTCAGTGAAACTATGAGCTATGCCTTGCAGGGCTACCCAAGATGGAAAGGACATGGTGAAGAGTTCTGACAAAATGTGGTCCACTGGAGAAGGGAATGGCAAACCACTTCAGTATTCTTACCTCGGGGACCCCACGAACGGTATGAAAAGGCAAAAAGATTTGACAGTGGAAGATGAGCCCCAAAGGTAGGTAGGTGTCCAATATACTACAGGGAAAGAAGAGCAGAGAAATAACTCTAGAAAGAATGAAGAGGATGACCCAATGCAGAAACGATGCCCAGTTGTGGATGTGTCTGGTGGTGAAAGTCTGATGCATAGGACCTGAAATGTTATGTTAGGTCCATGAATCAAGGTAAATTGGATGTTGTCAAACAGGAAATGGCAAGACTGAATATCGACACTTTAGGAATCAGTGAACTAAAATGAATGGGAATGAGTGAATTTAATTTAGATGATTATATCTACTACTGTGGCAAAGAATCCCTTTGCCACAGAAATGGAGTAGCTGCCACAGTCAACAAGAGTTCAAAATGCAGTACCTGGGTGCAGTCTCAAAAATGACAGAATGATCTCAATTCATTTCCAATGAAAATCATTCAACATCACAGTAATCCAAGTCTATATACCCCAGCCACTAATGCCAAAGAAGCTGAAGTTGAATGATGCTATGAAACCTACAAGAC
The DNA here is from genome assembly GCF_963930625.1 of Muntiacus reevesi. Classification (NCBI taxonomy): domain Eukaryota; kingdom Metazoa; phylum Chordata; class Mammalia; order Artiodactyla; family Cervidae; genus Muntiacus; species Muntiacus reevesi. The sequence goes on from NC_089249.1 coordinate 217,546,607, forward strand.
CTTCTAGAATTAACAACAAAAAAAGATGTCCTTTACATCATAGGGGATTGGAATGCAAAAGTAGGAAGTAAAGAGATACCTGGAGTAACAGGTAAGTTTGGCCTTGGAATACATAAAGAAGCAGGGCAAAGGCTAACAGAGTTTTGCTAAGAACACATTAATCACAGCAAACACCCTCTTCTAACAACACGAGATGACTCTACACATGGACAGTACCAGATGGTCAACATCAAAATCAGATGGATTATTCTTTGCAGTTGAAGATGGAGAAACTCCACACAGTCAGCAGACCTGGAGATGACAGTGGCTCAGGTCATGAGCTCCTATTGCAAAATTCAGACTTAAATTGAAGAAAGTAGGGAAAACCACTAGGCCATTCAGGTCCTAAGTAAAATTCCTTATGATGATACAGTGGAAGTGACAAATATATTCAAGGGATTAGATCTGATAGAGTGCCTGAAGAACTATGGACAGAGATTGGTAATAATGTACAGGAGGTGGTGACCAGAACTATCCCAAAGAAAATTGAAAAATGAAAAACATGTCTGAGAAGGCCTTACACATGGCTTAGAAAAAAGGAAAAGCAAAGAGCAAAGGAGAAAGGGAAAGATATACACAGATGAATGCACAGTTCCAAAGAATAGCAAAGAGAGATAAAAAAGCCTTCCTAAGTGAACAATGCAAAGAGAAAGAATAGGAAAACCTAGAGATCACTTAAAAAAAAAAAAAAAAATTAGAGATACCAAGAGAGCGTTTCATACAAAGATGGGCACAATAGAGGGGAGAAATGGCAAGGACCTAAGAGAAGCAGGAAGGAAAGTTATGACCAACCTAGACAGCACATTAAAAAGCAGAGACATTACTTTGCCAACAAAGGTCCATCTAGTCAAGGCTATGGTTTTTCCAGTGGCCATTTATGTATGTGAGAGTTGAACTATAAAGAAAGCTGAGTGCTGAAAAATCGATGCTTTTGAACTGTGGTGTTGGAGAAGACTCTTGAGAGTCCCTTGGACTGCAAGGAGATGCAACCAGTCCATCCTAAAGGAGATCAGTCCTGGGGTTCATTGGAAGGACTGATGCTGAAGCTGAAACTCCAATACTTTGGCCACCTGATGCAAAGAGCTGACTCATTGGAAAAGACCCTGATGTTGGGAGGGATTGGGGGCAGAGAAGGGGACAACAGAGGATGGATGGCTGAATGGCATCACCGATTCAATGGGCATGAGTTTGAGTAAAATCCGAGAGTTGGTGATGGACAAGGAGGCCTGGCGTGCTGCGATTCTTGGGGTCGCAGAGTCGGACACAACTGAGCGACTGAACCAACAGAAGCAGAAGAGATTAACAAGAGGTGGCGAGATTATACAGAACCATACAAAAAACATCTTAATAACCCAGATAACCATGATGGTGTTATCACTCACCTAGAGCCAGACATTCTGGAGTGAGAAAACAAGTGGGCCATAGGAATCATCACTTAGAACAAAGCTAGTGGAGGTGATAGAATTCCAGCTAAGCTATTTAAAATCCTAAAAGATGATGCTGTTAAAGTGCTGCAATCAATATGCCAGCAATCGGGAAAACTCAGCAATGACCACAGGACTTGAAAAGCTGTTTTCATCCCAATCCCAAAGGGCAATGCCAAAGAATCTTCAAACTATTGTACTGTTGTGTTCATTTCACATGCTAGCAAAGTAATGCTCAAAATCCTTCAGGCTAGACTTCAGCAGTATGTGAACCGAGAACTTCCAGATGTACAAACTGGGTTTAGAAAAGGCAGAGGAACCAGAGGTTAAACTGCCAACACATGTATCATAGAAAAGGCAAGGGAATTCCAGAAAAACATCTACATCTGCTTCATTGACTACGCTAAAGCCTTGCACTGTGTTGATCACAAAAAACTGAGGAAACTTCTCAAAGGCATGTGAATGCAAGACCACTTTACCTATCATCTGGGCAGCTTATATGCACACCAAGAAGCAAGTTAGAACCGGACATGGAACAACAGACTGTTTCAAAATTAGGAAAGGAGTATGTCAAAGCTGTATATTGTCTAACTTAAATGCAGAGTATGGGCGGTGGAGAGGCCAGGGCATCCTCTGTCCTGGGCAGCATATCAGCCCCAGGGTGGCCAGTGGCAGCAGTGATGGCAGGGACCGTCCACTCCTGGGCATCCTCCAACACCAGCTCGAGACTTCCCTAGACCCCCTTCCCTGTGACTCCAGCAGGGCCTCTGCCTCAGCCCCCGGGCAGCACAGTGATCAACATCCAACAGCTGGTGAAGGTTTACCCACTCAACAAGGACCAACAGTGGGACAACCAGGATGCCAGATATGTCATCCAGCTATGTGGAGCAGCTGAAGGACATGTCCCTGCTAGTCAGGGCCTGACAAAATGTGGTCCACTGGAGAAGGGAATGGCAAACCACTTCAGTATTCTTGCTTTGAGAACCCCATGAACAGTATGAAAAGGCAAAAAGATACAACACTGAAAGATGTGCACCCCAGGTCAGTAGGTGTCCAATATACTACTGGGGAAGAGTGGAGGGCAATTACTAGTATCTCCAGAATGAAGAGGATGAGTCAAAGCAGGAATAACGCCCAGTTGTGGATGTTGTCTGGTCGTGAAGGTAAAGTCCAATGAAATGAGGAAAAACATTGCATAGGAACCTGAAATGTTAGGTTCATCAATCAAGGTAAACTGGATGTGGTCAAACAGGAGATGGCAAGACTGAGCATTGCCATTTTAGAAACCAAAGAACTAAAATGGATAGGAATGGGTGAATTTAATTCAGGTGACCACAGTATCTAACTGTGGGCAAGACCTCAGAAAATAAGCAGTAGCACATTTAACAATGGAACTAAAATATTTCGCTGCACTTTTAAAGCCAAGTTTGATGTCAATGAGATTTCTAGAAATACTAAATTATGAGACATCAAATCATTACGGAAAATGCTTTTACAAAAGATGCATATTTATACACTGGCCATTCTCTAAACCTCTCCCATTAGTCCTGACGCTTCCAACACTTTCAAATAAAAACCTGGTGCTTTCGGAAAATGAGTTCAAAAGTACAAGGAAAAAGCCAATTAAGAGTAGGAACCTGGTAACCCACCTTCTAATACTGGGAATGTGGAATCTCTGGCCGGGGAACTGTTGGGTTGGTGCAAAAGTAATTGTGGTTTTGCATTGTTGATCTTTGCTTTGATACTGAAATACATTCTTAAATAGGGTTATGCTATACATCATTTTAATGTGCATTCCTCGCTTTATGTTTTTCTAATGACAATACTAGCTGTTTATATTTAGACTAGGGAGATGTTAGACAAAAAGGAAAATTGAGTAATTCTCTTATTTGAGTTCAAAATGGGTCATAAAACAGCAGAGACAACTTGCAACATCATTTGCAAAGACAAGAACCTTGAAGATGAGGAGTGCAGTGGCCAGCCATTGCAAGTTGACAATGACCAACTGACAGCAACCAGCAAAGCTGACGCTCAAAGTTGATTCTCAATTACATGAGAAGCTGTCAAAGAACTCAAAGTCAACCATTCTGTGGTTGTTCAGAATCTGAATTGGAAAAGTGAAAAAACTGTTAAGTGGGTGCCTCTCTAGCTGACCAGAAAGTCAAAAAAATTCTTATCGTATGCGACAAAGGACCATTTCCCATTTGTATCGTTATGTGCAATGAAAAGTGGATTTTATACACCCAACAACCAGCGATGACCAGCTCAGTAGTTGGGACCAAGAAGCTCCAAAGCACTTCCTAAAGCCAAACTTGCATCAAAAAATGGTCATGGTCACTGTTCGGTGCTCTGTTGTCCATTTGACCCACTACAGCTTTCTGAATCCTGGTGAAACCATTATACCTGAGAAGCGTGCTAAGCAAATTGAGAGGCACTGAAAACTGCAATGCCTGCAGCAGGTACTGGTCAACAGGTCCAGTTCTCCATGACAACACCCGACTGCACATCACATAACCAGCATTTTCAAAAAGTTAAACAAATTGGGTCACCAAGTTTGCCTCACCCACCACACTCACCTGACCTCTTGCCAAATGACTTAAGCATCTCACCAGCTTTTTGCAGGGAAAATGCATTCCAAAAATTTACTGAATCCCAAAGCATGGATTTACTTTATAGGAATAAACAAACTTATTTCTCATTGGTAAAAACATGTTGATAATAATGGTTTCTATTTTGATTAATAACAATGTGTTTGAACCTAGTTAAAAAGATTTACAATTCATGGTCTGAAACTAAGTTTGCACCAACCTAGTAAGATCCCACATGTGTGTGCTCAGTCACCAAGTCATGTCTGACTCTGGTGACCCCATGGACTGTAGTCCACCAGGCTCCTCTATCCATAGGATTTTCCTGGCAAGAATACTGGAGTGGGTTGCTGTTTCCTCTTCCAGTGGATCTTTCTGACCCAGGGACTGAACTTGTGTCTCCTGCATTGGCAGATGGATTCTTTATCACTGAGCTACCTCGGCAGCAATACCCCACATGTTGCACCACAAAAAAGACTCAGCAAAGCCGCAAAAAAAAAAAAAAAGGAAAGTTTCCAGAAGACAGGAAAAATTAGTAGACACTCATGTAATAAGAGTACCATCCTCACACCACTTAACTTTTTCTACCTAATTCACTGAAGTTTCACTTTAATTCCTAAACTTCCATGAATTAGGCTTAGACACTACCAAGTATCCTTTAGTAAAGAATGCAAACGTTTCTCAGAAAGGAAAGGGATTAGCAACCATTAACTTATTAGTAAGAAATAATGTGATTTTTTCCCTTCCCTCCTATATCCTGGTATCAGCTAAATAAATTTGAGTTTCCGATAGGGGAGAATGTAAACATTAATTTGGGAACTTGGAAGTACTTGTAGGGAAAAGTTGGATGTTTAGGTAGTTCACCGGCATAAGCAGTATAGAAATGGAGAGGAAAATAAAGGATGGCTGACTCCTTAATCTCTTTAACTGTGTTCAGGAAAAACCTTTTCATCAAATGCGGCTTTAAGAAACCTTATTACATATAACATAGTTCAATTACATGTGGACTGCATCAGAGGACTTAACATAACTTATGCAGTGATGCTTTGCCAAAATTTATTTCAGCGCTTTAAAATTTCTAGCCAACTTCAGGAACTTATCTCTACTGTATGTGCAAATGCTGCCAGTGGATTCCATACAGAAACTCACCTTGGTTTCATTATTTGTCATACTAAAACTTACACGCATTTGATGTTCAAAAGTGATAAAACTCAAATCTTTGGTAATGCACTTCAGAAATGGGGATACCTTTAACAAAAAACTTGTATCCAGATAATCGATCATGAATTCTACAACAAAAAATATTTTTACCTTGCAGACTGATCAACAGCTTTTAAAAAAAAAAAACTAACATTTACCATATAGTTTTTAGTGTGAAATAGGTAATAATAAGGAAAAATACTTCCAGGCAAACAAAAAGGTCATGTTAGCCAATGAGGGTCTGAAAACTGCAGTTTTCTTATCCAAGTGTTTTCCATTCAAATCATCTTTTTTCCAATGAAGATTAACATAAATATAAGCTGCTTAATAATAACCTTAAAGTCTCATAGGCTGAGGTTTAAGTATTTATACTTCATATGATAAGGAAATAGATACTAGACAATTTCAACACCTGAAGATTTGGCATTGAAAACCTCAGTAATCAGAACGTCTATTTCTATGTTTGTGATATAAACAGCCGTTGGAAAATAGGGCTTTCCAGGCTAACTTCCCATTTAATCTTAAATGAAGTGTGTTGTGCTTTCCTTAACCTATCACGATGCACAAGTTGATATCTTTCCATGCTACTTACCACCACTGACATCACCCAAGGAAACAGAACACAGTACTTAAAATTTAATGAAATTTCAACAGCAAACATTTCCTATGGGATCTGGTTTCTAATGCCTGCCTACCCAGAGTTAATAATACTTATTACCTGTTCAATAACTACAGAAAAAAAAATTAAAAGTGTGAGGTATAGTCATTTAAGAATGAAGTAGTCAAGAGTTCCTTTTACTCAGAAAAAAAAAAAAATCACTTCAAAGAGTCAACTTTCATGTACAAAACACAAGATCAATCACAATTATCACTGGACACAAAGGGTATTCCAAAGGTTTTTAAAAATGGTAATTAATCTCAAAAAAGGAAAATTAATTTTAGCTTTCATATTTCATTATCAAGACCATGTTTGCTTAATAAGGTAATTATGCTATTGATACAAAACATACAGTATTTACACTTAAATGTACAAAATAATTTAATGTTTACAAAAATATTAGAATGTTGAGTTGACTGACACAGTCTTAAGTAATCTCTTCTAGAGAAGTATAGTAAGACCACTGATTTCCATTTCATTTCTTTTTTAATAAGTCAAAGAAAGGATGCTGCAATGCTTCATCCAAAGTAATTCTTTTCACTGGATCATATTCTAACATTCTTCGAACTAGGTCAAACAGTTTCTCATGTTCTTCATCATGACAAAGCATAAATTCCTGAGGAGAAAAATGTTAAAGAAGGACATTAAAAAATAGTTAAAAGTTAAAAAAAAAAAACAAAAACTTAATTCTTTTTTTTTCTTACCTTCAATGGTTTACAGCGTCTCCTAACATATCTACCAGCAGAACTATGTTCATCCCAATCTAGCTGATTATGATGAAAATACTTGCGTTTTCTATAGGAAAGAGAAGTCTCGGTTAGTTTAAAAGATTCACATGCTTACCCTGTCCTCACCAGGGAACAGGGGTAACAAGACAGAAACTTGAACCATAAGCAGCTCTCTATATATACTTAAGCACACACAATTTCTAAAAATCTCAACAAAAATTATTTATCAGATATCTTGAATGGTATCTTTCTTAATATTGTACCCTATAAGGTTTTAGTATCCCACCTAAGTTGCCCCCAAATAACCACACATAGAACAATGCCAGCTTTAAAAACAGGTTCTTATAACCATTTGTGTAAATTCTAATGTCATTAGATCTGGAATGAGGCTGCAAATCTTTAACAATTCCATGGGTGACTTGTGGTAAAGCTATGTTTTGAAACCTCTTATATGGTATCTTGTCCAAAGACATACAGCTCGTAGCAAAAGTGTGGAATTCAAACTTACTGACATGACTCCAAAATCAAGATCTTTTTACTATGCTATGTATTATTTTTGTATTGACCTAGGAAAACATTTATGAAAAGTTTAGCCTGAGTATAAAAACACCATTTTATTAACTAGATCACAAAGTAAACACTGCATTACTTTTCAAAAAACTTCATGAAAAAAATCCACAATCTACAAGTTTTTGGAATAAGCAATAATAAACAAAGATGGATTTTCTGTAGTTTGAATAAGGCCATTGTACGTACCCAAGGGCTTTAATCTTAAAAAACATACCTTGTTTTCTGAATCATGTGTGTTGGTATGGGTCCTAATATTCGTTCCATCATTGCCAGGTGCTCTTTACTATCATGAGTCTAAAAAAAGTAGGAAAAAGAAACTTAGCACTTTCCATTTCTCTACATGCAATAAAGGGAAAGAAAACAGTGCTTCCATAAAAGGACCAGGTTAGACAATTATACAATTTATATTACACTCACTTCAAAGGACTGTAACTGAATGAGCTGTATTATTTAATGCAAGCCCAGTAAAATTGAAGTCTTTCTGAATTGGATCAGTAAGGGCTGTATAGCAGATGCTGAACAGGTTTTTAAAATGTATTTTATTGATGTAGAGTTGACTTACAAAGTTTGAATAATTTGTTTAATGTAAAACTGAACAGTTTTTCCTTATTTATATTTATTGCAGTGTTTAAGATGCATGGGGAAGATTACCAAAAATCTGTCTCATTTTATCAGTTGCTTAACTAACTTCCATTTACTGAGTGGATAGCGACCCTGTAACACTTCGTAATCCTAGATAATAAAAATACCATCCCAGTAATTCTTACAACCCAGAGCTAAGTATATTGGAACATGACTTTCAAAGAGGTTAAGATACTAACTCAATATTATGTAGTTCATAAATGAGGAAACTTGAGCTATGAACCCAAGTGAAAATGTTTTATTTTTCAATTACATAGTAAGAGTTTTGGCTAAAGTAGAATAAACTGTTAAACTGACAGCTGAAATCATACACTCCTTGAGCAGAGGCTGGAGATTTTTCTATAAAGGACCAGAAAGCAAATATTTTAGGCTTGGATGGTCACAAAATGGTGTTTATCACATATTCTTTTTCATTGTTTAAAACAGGCATCAGGCAGGATACAGTTTGCCAACCTCTGCTCTGGAGAGCAGTCTGTGAGCAATGCTTTTTAAACCCATTAACTACTGTGCCTAGCACACTGCTTTCAAAATGATATTCTTAATTCATGACAGGAATAAATAATACAAGCTCCATATCTTCACAAAGCACCTTAGCTGAAGACATTTTGGAGGGTGATATCCAAATATAAACCGAGTATCAAACCAAAGTTAATAATCCATGCTTAAGATCCCAGTGATTTATAATCATAAAACCATTTGACAAATTTTTTGTGTCAGAATGAAGAAAGCATGCACTGTGCTCAACTTCTTCCTTGACCCTTCAGCTTACTACCACAAAATCAGATACCACCTCCTAGGAATGATGCAATAGCTCCTTTCTAGATATCAAACTTATCTAGAGTACTTTTAACAAGATGGCTACAGATCGGACAAGAGCATGAGGTGCCCCACAGTAGTAAACACATGTATTCTGCAACAGCCACCTAAACGACTTAATTCATCACAGCTTCCTCCTCATCCTGCACTGTCATAACCTCAAATCAACCTTGACAGAATTAGCCAGGAACTCCCTAACAGCCCTCACCCTGCCCAGAACATACTTTGATCATATTACAACCCTATTTCAAGTTCTTCAATGGTTACACCACTTGAAGCTTTCAAGAGTTTGAGCTTTCAGACATTAAGTAAAATTATGAGGGAAAAATGTGGAGACCTAAATGACATTTTCACCCTTTTACTTTGCCAAGTGAGGACTTTTATTTTTTAAAAAATAAATAACTATTATCATCTCACAAAAGGGACATTTTAATTCCAAAAAAGCCACAAAAAACCAAACAACAAAAAACGAGGGATAATTTCTACTTGAAAGCCAGAATGGCAACTCTACAAAATCATTTTCATTTTAGACCAGTCTGTATCTGGAAACCACTGACTTGTAGGATCAGTGAAAAACTGACTCACTGGAAAAGACCCTGATACTGGGAAAGACTGAAGGCAGAAGGGGACAATAAAGGATGAGATAGTTGAATTCAATCACCGACTCAATACACATGGATTTGAATAAGCTTCAGGAGGGCAGGGAAGTCTGGCATGTGTCCATGGGGTCGCAGAGTCAGACATGACTGAGGGACTGAATCGACTTGTAGGATAAAACAAATGGCAAACAAGTACACTACAAGTGTCAGTACTTGCCTACTGACACTATTTTTCTACTTATCCAAAACACTTGATAGCACTATTCATTCTTCTTCAACTAGAGTACCTTCCTGTATGCCCGCTGCATTTATGAACACAATTTCTTCTTCCTGATATGGCCATCACACACACACTCTTAACTTTATGACAAACTTCTACTCCTCCTTATGGCATGGATTAAATTCTCTACTCCTCAGTGATGCCTTCTCTAAGGAAACAACTGTTCACTGTTTCTGGGTTTCCACCACACTTTTTACACTGCTCCATTTTAACAAATATCACATTATACTCTTAACAGTTCTCACATTATCTATCTTGTGTATGACTTCCTTGAGGACAGCGATATTGTCTTTTCATTTTTGTACATGTAGTGCTTAGAAATGTGCCTAAAGTGCCACAGATGCTTAATACAACATACTGCTTCTGAATTCCCTTAAAAAACAAGTGCAACATAACCAGAACTGAATGAAAACTGACCATAGTTACACTAATATAAATTCATGAAAGCATGTCACACACATACAAAAATGGATCACATTCACATGAACCATGCTTTTCATATTCAATACAAACCATGTTTAAAATCTTCAATCACACGCAGAATGAATTATGACCATTCACTGAGAGTAGTATTTCATTCCATTATGGTTTTAAAGGATGACTATTTTGCATATGCAAATTTAATCTTAAAAATGACACACAATGGCAACTTTTCAAAAGAGAAACCAAAACTTCAACAGGCCTGTAACATTTAAAGCTCTTTACAGTGCAGTGCAACTAGAGGAACCCCTGCTCACCATAACTAGAGAAGGCCTGTGCATAGCAATGAAGACCCAGTGCAGCCAGAAGTACATATATACATAAAGCAAAGAATTAGTAAATAACATTTAGTAAATACATACCTGAAAGACTGTGAAACCAAGGTAATATTCAATAAGAATGCAACCTATGCTCCAAACATCACAAGGCTGAGACCAACCTAAAGCTATTTAAAAACAAAACCAAACGTTTTATTATGCAACAATTTAACTGTCAATACACTAAATCCTTTCCTATGTGGGTGCTCTCTTTATATAGTCTATTTAGAAGAATGATAGTAAATGCACAGCTTATGTTTTTAGTTTTATATCAAATATTATTCAGTATCCTTTGAGTCCTCCATATCCTCATATCAAATTATAGTATTTTAACCTAGGGGAAGAAGCTTTCTATGTAAAACAAGAGGGACTAGCAAATGTTTCATAGTCTTTTAATTGCTTGTACAAAGAGGAACTCTGCTATATCCAGTTTATGGCTGTTCTATGAAATTTTACATTTTATTAATGCAAATATAGATCAATAATTATCCTCAGAATATAATTACTAACCCCCAACCAATTGTCAGCTTGATATCTGAGTTTCTTGTTTCCATTAAAAGAAATATTGTACCACATAAATTATGTAGGAATTGTAAGATATTATAATAGATAGATATAATCGATATTACAGATATTCTAAGCACCTATAAGCAGAATTACACATTTAAAAGTTCACACAGAGCTATTTATATATGTACTTTCAGATTGTTTATACATGATCTATATTATACTTTCTCCTTCAGAACTCTCAATAGTAATATTATTCAAAGAAAAAGACACCTAGCCTTAAGTCTATATTTAATTAGAAAAGAGGAAACCACACAGATGTTTTAATCTTTCAAAGTTTTAAGTATTTAATACAACAATAATGTACAAAGAAAACCTACTTTAAAAGACATTTCAATGTCTTCCAGTAATATCACTGAATTTAAAGACAAAGGAAGACATGATATATGCAAGGAACTTATGATTTAGTCATTTTTGTTAACTCTCACAGGGCGTATCATTTGAACAAATGCAAGATGGAGCCTGTTTCTACTTACAGTAACACATCAAAAATTTGCAAATGATTAAGAGCTTCAACCTAAGATGAAAGTTTTCTTTTCTAACCACTCCTTTCTCCCAGTCCAGCTTTCTCGCAAATGACTGTAACCTTCTGTAGCATACCACTGTACATCATCTCATTCTGTTATGGGTTAGCTCTAACACTCTTTGGAATTTCACATCATTCAGTTTTACCGGAATTTCCCAACTTCTGTTTATTACCAACACCCAAGACGTAAGATCAACTGTCTTCCTCTTCCATCTTCCTCTTCAACCTAATTCTGCCTTTATCTTCAGGAGTAACACTTCACACAAACACATAACGAATACTTCTAATATTCCCATCTCTTCTCCTAAAGACCAAGAACCCCGGTTTCGGATTTATATCAACTATTTCCAGCCTGGCCACCCCATGGGACTGTATTAATACCAAGAATCACTATATCTTACCCAACCTAGGAAAAGGCCATTAACTGAGTGTAAGATACACTGCTGTTTTACATACCAATAACAAAGGAAAAAATGCCATTGTTTTATGTTCTCCCACATGTTAAAATGTGGGAGAAAATCTGCTTCTTAAAATTGATAAAACACAGAAAGTTAAATTTTTTTGGCTGCACTGCACAGCACGCAAGATCTTAGTTTTCTACACCCATTGCGGTAGAAGAGCAGAATCTTAACCACTGGACCGCTGGGGAAGTTCCAACAAGTTTACTCTTTTTAAGCTCTCAAAATACCTCTCCATCCACATCTCTTTCCACACTCTTTTCTCTTACCTTCATTGCAGCCTTCAGTCCTCAACCATAAACATACTTTCTCAACTACTCCAACAGAAGCAGATTCTTTCAGACCACACTAGGCAGAAATCCTAGTAACACCAACCTCAATTTGAAGACATGCTCTAAACCTGCACTGTCCTATGTAGTAGCCACTAACTACATGTGGCTATTTAAATCTAAAATTTAAATTAATTGGCCACACTCTAAGTACACAGTAGTCTACATATAGCTACTAATAGCTACAGTGCGGATATAACACTTCCATCATCATGGAAAGTTCTACTGGCTAGTACTATAGAACATTCTTAATTTCCTTACCCTTTTAGCAATCCTCTACTCTAGATAAACATCATTAGTTTGATTTCATACTCCTATTCTGAATTACCAGTCTTCTTGGACAAAACGTAAAAAGTGACAAAGACTGATTCCATGAAAATGTTTTTACTATCCAACCTCAGTTGAAACTTACATTCAGCCAAGTATTATGGTTATTCCATTTAACTATTATGTCTCCCAGTATCGCCTGATCTGAATTTTCCCACTGTCTCCAAGTCCCTCAAAGCCGTCTTTGACTTCCCTGCTCTATCAACATGACCTGGTGGCTAACTTCTAAATTTTGAGGCACAAGATGCTCTTTCCCTAAGCTCCCTCTTATCATCCACCCTGCATACAAATGTCTGCCTACTAGATCTTCAGCATTTTCATCAGCACCAAGCTTTAGTGATGAGACAAAAATAGGTGTTCACATCAGTTCAAAAAAGACACTACGATGTAATTAAGCCAACAGAACTTGTTCTCTCATGATCACGTAAGACTGACTTGTTCAAAAATAACGACCACTTGGAATACCTTTACAGATGGTATCATATTATTCCCACTCAGGAAAAATAATTATAGCAATGATCAGACAGCTTTTATGGAAACAGAAAACATTTTCGGTACACTGCTAAAAAAATCACAGCTATCCACCCACTACCTGGCCCCCCACAACAGAAGCTACAGAGAACAAAAATATCTTTTTCAATTCAAGTATTAGGAAGTCTGGCGTCTACTGACCCAAAATGACCTCTGGAGCTCTGTAATGGCGTGTAGATACCAAAGTACTATGATGTTCATCATCGTATGTTGCACTTCCAAAGTCAACAACTTTGATATCTGTGTTTTTCAGTGTGCGTTCATCACGTTTCTAGAAAACAGTTGAGTAAACACAAAGATCAATATATAAAATACTTTACAGCACTATTCCAAAAGGCTTGCCAAAGAACTGCCTTTTTGATTTTCAATATAACTCCATGAGAAAGGCAAAGGATTACCCTTTTTGGGTTAAACACCAGGATATAATAAGTCTTAGAGGTAAAATTTCTCATCCAAGCATCATATCAAGCTAAATTAATTTTAAAGATAACTACCAAAATTAAAACAAGTCTTTAACTTACCATTTTAGAATTATATTTGACTACATAGTCAGACTTCACAAATAAAATATTTTCAGGCTTCAGATCTGTATGGGTTAATTTATTATGATGCAAAACTACAAAAGAACAAAAAGACATTATTAGTTTCACTGACAAATTTAATCTATACTGGGGGAAGGGAAGATTGGTGATAGACATAGGAACCAAAAGCAGTTTCATATTTACTTGTAATATGTGCAATTTTAGTGACAATGCTTTGATGTTACTTATATAATAAAAACTTTTATTGGTATTTAAAAATTTAACAAAGTGTACTTACAATTTATTGACTGGCAGATCTGATATGCCATTTGCCTGATGTGGTCAATTTGAAACGGCAGAAAGCTATTTTCCTTAATGAAATCATAGGTACTAAGTCCCAAGAGTTCAAACACAATACAAACATGACCATGATGATCAAACCATTCTAGCATCTGGACACATCGGCTAAAACAGATCAAAATAAAAATGATTCAGTTCGTAGAACTCTGATTATTTCATGTAACGTGATGATCACAGTTCCAAGTTTATACTTACAAGACACTATTGGGATCAGTACTATTTAAATGCTCTAGCACTTGGATTTCTGAACGAGCTGCTTCACGATATCGTCCCACGTTTTTTACAATTTTCACTGCTACATGTATGCCATCCCTTAAAAATAAAATGAAAATGATAAATGTAGAGGAAGTGGTTGAAGACATGTGTCCTAAAATAATCTTACAGGGCATATAATAGCAGCTCTATATTAATATTTTTTCAAAACATTTTTAACAAAATTCACTTTACGTGGAGTGATGATTCTCTTAATACCTGTGAATGCTAATATTTGCTCCCAGAAGTTTAAATTTACTGAGATTTTTTTTCCCCTTTTGGAGAAGAAAGATAAAAATATAAACCTTGAATAGAGTATTCTACTGCTGAAAGCATTTGGTCATTCACTAAGATTGACTGTGACAGGTGGTGCACAGATATTAGTGATTAAAAAGGGCTTGTCCTATGTATCTCAGTTTAATGGAAAAGACAGACACAAACAACATATCCTAAAGGTTACAAGTGCTTGATATGGAGTAGACAGAAGAAAGAACCTAGTGACTGGGGTTAGGGGGGTTGAGACATTTTCAGAAAAGAGGAGACACAGAACTGAGCCCTGAAAGACAACTGTTGATCCATTAGATTAGGGAGAAAATCCCAGCAGAGGCGACACCATCGTTAAGCCGTGAAGACAAAAACATGTTTAGTTCATTCACGGATGCCAACAGGTAGGAACAGCTACAATCCAGGGCAGTGTGCTTTAGACTGGGGCTTCCATGTGCATGCGTGTGCTAGGTTGCTTCAGCCGTGTCCAACTCTTTGTGACCCTATGGACCAGAGCCCATCAAGCTCCTCTGTTCACGGGATTCTCCAGGCAAGAATACTGGAATGGGTTGCCATGACCTCCTGCAGGGGATCTTCCTGACCCAGGGACTGAACCAGGTCTGCACTGCAAACAGTCTCCTACACTGCAGGCAGCTTCTTTACCAACTGAGCCACCAAGGGATACTTCTTACAAAGTATAGAGGGAAGTGGTGGTCAAGTGGTTAAGACACAGGCTTTTACTGCCGTGGATTCAGGTATGATTCCTGATGATGAACTGAGATCTTGCAAGCCACGTGAAGAGGCCCACCCACCCCACCAAAAGATACAGCTCTGAATGACTTTGAGGAAAAAGATTTCCAAATCTGAAACTTCCTTTGGTCCTCTTTCCTAAAGCTGAGCTTCTTGAAGACAAGCAAGCATTCAAACCTGTTTTCTTCACTATAGCCTTTTCATGTTAGAAAAGAAAACCTCATGGATGTGAAAATTAATATGGCAAGGTATGTGCCCTAGGCTGTCCAAAAAAAAAAAAAAAATCTTTGAGGCAAACAAATTTTTCTAGTGGCTGGATAGCAAACCTTTCCAATTTGCTTAAGAAGGCCGCAATGAAGTTACAGGCTGGTAAATCATTCAAAAATTATTCTGATGATCATAAAACCTATGATGCATGGCATATATCTCAAGGCTGAAAAGAATGACTGTATGTAGCATGGAAACATATACACTACCATATGTAAAACAGCCAGCCAGTGGGAATTTGCTGTGTGACTCAGGGGACTCAGAGCGGGATCTCTCTGACAACCTAGGAGGGTGGGATGGGGAGGGAAGTTCAAGAGGGAGAAGACATAATGTATACTTATGGCTGATCCATGTTAATGCATGGAAGAAACCGACACAACATTGTAATGCAATTATCCTTCAATTAAAAATAAATGAATTAAAAAAAAGAATTACTATAAAACTGCTGTGACAAAACTTCTTGTCTCATCTGTTTAACTGTACAGCCAAGTTTTCTAAGGGCTAATAGTTATAAAAATGAAAGATGGGTAACAGTATTAGCTAATGCTACTATAGTAACCATGCGTGGTGAGTGCTTAGCTGTGTCTGACTCTTTGCAACCCCATGGACTATAGCCTGCCAGGATCCTCTCTCCATGGGATTTTCCAGGCAAGAATACTGGAGTGGGTTGCCATTTCCTCCTCCAGGGGATCTTCCCCTCCCAAGGATTAAACCCAGGTCTCCTGTATTGTAGGCAGATTCTTTACCACTGAGACACCTTATGAAACCCATTTTAGGTCTAGTATCAAAATGTGTAACAGATCTTTGTGTACTTGATCAAATTGAATACTATTAATTGGAATGTCTCAAATACTTAAGTCTTGAAATCTCAAGATATTTTAAGAAAATTTTAATGGGACTAGTGAAATCTGAATCTAACCTGCAAATTAGTAGACAAAATTTGAAAATACATATAATATGAAAATATAGAGAATAAAAAATACTATAAAATGTTAACATTTGTGCAATCTGGGTGAAGAATACATGGGAATTCTTTGGACTATTTTAGCAACCTTGATAAGTCAAAGTGGTGTTTCCCCGATGGCTTAGATGGTAAAGAATTGGTCTGCAATGCAGGAGACTTGGGTTCGATCCCTGGGAAGATCCTCTGGAAAAGAGAAAGGCTATCCAGTCCAGTATTCCTGACCTGGAGAATTCCAGGGACAGCGGAGCCTGGTGGGTTACACTCCATTGGGTCACAAACAGTCGGACACAACTGAGTGACTAACACTTTCACTAAGTCAAAGTATTTCAAAATATCTTAAAATGTTACTTTATGTTCACATTTTTGTGGTAGAGAGAAAAGGGTAATAAAACAATACATTTAGGAAAATGTTCTTTATGAAAAGTGGAGTAAAAATAAGTTCAAGGAAAAAGCATTTCTAAGTAGTCAAGAAAAGTTTGTTCATGGATGACAGGAAGTATGAAGCTATTGTACTTACATTCCCCTAAACATAAGGATACATGTTTACTAAAAAAAAAAAAATCAACCCTTACAATAAGCTGGAAATTATACCCTCAACTATTTTATGATGACAAAGTTAGATGTCAATTTAAAAATGTGCACTTTTCACTCAATAGTTTTAAGAGTTTCACTTAAAAAAAACTTGCAACCACAGAATAGAGATTCTAGAGCAAAACATGAAAAGTGAAGCAGAGAGGATCAAGTAACAAAAAGGTTAGTATAACTCAATCTGAACTTTATTCTGTAGGCTTTAAGTAATTTCTTCATAGTTTAAGAAGCTGACTGTAACGTGCAAATATCTTTTGGAAATAAAGGTTTTTGAACCAAGATAGCCATGGTTTATTGTCTCTGCAATTCAGAAGTAGGGTAAAGCACACCATATCTTTTTTTAGAAAGCTAAGGGCCTACGTTCTGAGAAACTCTTCACTGGAACACACTTTAATTTCAATCGACTCCATCTGATAAAAATTTTCAACATTCCTGATCAAAATTCACATTCATGGTAAATAAATCATACACAGTTAAAGAAATTTTGAATACTTACACCTCCCAGGAAACACACAGCCACCAGTTAAATTCAATTTCATCCAAATTATGATCCTTCCCCA
Source organism: Muntiacus reevesi (assembly GCF_963930625.1). Taxonomy (NCBI): domain Eukaryota; kingdom Metazoa; phylum Chordata; class Mammalia; order Artiodactyla; family Cervidae; genus Muntiacus; species Muntiacus reevesi. The sequence goes on from NC_089249.1 coordinate 217,564,209, forward strand.
CCAAAAATATTAGAATATTCCAAAAAGAAAAAACAACAAACTTACATGCCATGATCAATGCATTCTACAACTTTGCCAAAGGCCCCTTCACCCAAAGTGTCCACGATTTCATCTAAAGTGAGGGGGGGGAAGAAAGAAGTATAAGTACCTGAGTACAAATTATCAGTTATTCAAACAATGAATGCTTAAGTGTGGAATATTTTCAAATGATCTCTATCAAAGCATAACTAAGGTTTCAGCACTCAAAATTATTTTATTTTCAGCTGTTACAAAAACAATTCAGACAGAGCTATCTTTCTTGCTCTAATCTCAAATTCCACTGATTATTTTGGAACTTTAGAGTAGAAATATTTAAACTCTATAGAAAAGAAGAAATACAAAAGAACAACAAACAAACCCACGAAAAACAAAACAAAAAAGCAATGAAGAGTTCTTTAGCCCCCCGCTGACAAACTATTCTTAAAAAGATTATTCTGTCTGCAAAGTTTAAAAAGTGTTGAAAAATATTCTATACATCTTGCTCTTAGAACGTCTCCACTTTGACAGATCAGGTGACCCTCCTCATCATCCTCTATACTCCTGGATCTTTTCCTTCGGTGGCTCTTCTGGAACGGCAAGTGGGCAGCACCAAGATCGTCCAGCCAATCAATATATCAGAGTGAATTCAGGGCAGAATACGCAATTCATTCAGCGGGGAGATATTCAGGCATTCAGATAAGCACCAGGCCACGAACAGTTGGCAGGAGCAATTTCAAATTCAGTCCCCAGAAATTCACAGGGCACAGTTTATGTTACAGAAGAAAAACATGGCAAGGAACAGATTTTCAGATAAGATACTTAAAGTGGCAATAGAAAAAAAACAACACAATTGTCTCTTTAAAATACTGACTTAATTGAAGTCTGAAATTTAAAGAATGCAAATGTCATGATCTATTAATCTCGTTATAAAACAGCATATGCTGTGAGTTGGGATGTCTAGTTTGTCAGAAAAATGTTTTGAAATGTCAATATTAGTTCAACAAATTTATTATTTAACATATTTTTAAACATACATGATTAAAATATCAGGGGAAAATAATGGCTAGTTAATTTCAATGTTCAATCTAATCAATGCTAGTTCTATTGAAGAAAATTAGGGAAGGAAAATAATTAACTCAATTTACTTATCAAACAAGTGAAGATATGTGAATCAAAGAAAAAGAACGGGCTTTTTGGACAATTAATTTCCCATTCGGCACCCACTTTCAGAACTTCAATGTAACTAGTTGCAAGGATGATGCACTGTGCTATGGGACTGTGTTATATTCAGGATTAAGTATCCACCAGTGCAACTGTCTACATTTGTTTCCAAGTATTGGGAAACAAGTTTCTTTTAGAAAAAAAAATTGAGATTAAAGAAAAGATGGGTGCCTTTTCTTTTCATAAGATTGTTATAAAGCATAAAAACACTTTTATTAGTAATATGAAGAAACTCATGATCTGGTCTACAGAAAATGAGTAAATGTAGGTAAATGAGGGCTAGCTATCAATAAATACAGATTAGTTGTAAGAATTTTGATACTTCAAGGATTCAAGTAATTTAAACACAATTATATTCATACAGTATTATAAACTTTTCCAAACTTATTGGCCCAGTAAGAGCTTTTACACACAAGTTAAGTATCCACCCAAAATAAAAACAAAATTAATCATACCGAATGTGACTGATGACTTGAACAGTGTCTATTACGCTTCCTTTTAGGACTGCTTCTCCTGCTTCGGACTGAAGATTTACTGCAGTGGATTCGATAACTGCTTTCAACGTCTCTGTGATAATGTCTAGGAACATATCTTTCGCAGTAGTCATTTCTGTATTCATCAATGTATCTCCGGTCCCGATAATCTCTCTCATTCAAGGACCTTGCTTCTAAATAATGACTGCAAACACATTAAAGTATTAAAAATTACACTCTTCATTCTAGAATAATATGGGTAAAAAGTATTGCTGGTTTAAACAGCTAACTCAATAAAAGAAAAAAGTACAAACTGACGGATCGATTTATACTTAATTCATAAAACCTAAATAATTTTACTTTAACCAACAAGTAAATGTGTTCATATATTTCTACTACTATATACTGCTATCAAGAAATAAAGTTGGAGTCAAATCATTCAACATATTCAGTGCTTACTTAAGAGTCCCTTTATCTTCTGGTCAAAGTTAAGACCAAAGAAAATTCACAAAACTGCTCTTCCGAAATTCATCAGTCTTAGGATATACACATCTGTAACTAAGCTCTCTTCCTTTTTTCAGAACTACACACAATGAGACAGGCAAAAAAGGATTCTTTTCTTAATGTAAGTGAATTTTAGATTTCTCTGGCACAGAGAATTCTCTCAAGAAAGCTGAATCAGAGATAAAAGGAATCAAATATATTTCAGTCCTTTCATTTTACATGGCTAAATTGAGATCCCTAGAAGGGAAATGATTTGCTATGGTTGAAGAGCACATTGTAAATACTATTGTGTGAGCCAATTTTACATCTCACCTATCCCATCTCTCCTCTTTATTTCGAGCTTCCTATATCCTCTGAGAAATAGACAACACAGTTTTTGAAGGCTGCTTCATGTGCCAAAGATATCTAAAATATATTCCTCATAAATGGGAAAAAGATCTTGTAATTGCTTGCCTTGGTTTTAATCCAACCCACTACTTCCCTGTGCATTTCGAATTTCCTGTCATTCCTGCTTGAGAAATAAACAATAATTCAGGGAAAATAGCATCACCTGGTACCACAGTGCTTAACTTCTGAATCTACAGATCCCTTTGAAAATCTGATAAAAGATATGGACCCTGTCCCATAAGAAATGCAAAAATGCATAAACAAAACTTGGTGAGAAATTTCAGAGGCCATGGACCTCAGAAAGTCAATGGATTTCAGTTAAGCAGCCTTGATCTGATGGAAAGAAAAAGACACACATTCAATTGGCCCAGTTTCCCGTCCCTCCTCTACCTGGGATGAGAGTCCTCTTCAACAGAGTGTGAAGCTTCAAGAGGGATGCACATGGAGCACTGAGGGAGAGAGGGGACACCTGCCCAGTCAGACACATCAGCTAAAATAATCCTAACAAGCAATGGAGTGACAGATGTTGACTAGATTGCCCTCACCAATAGGTTTCTTTTCCCCAGAATATGCTGTCATTCTTTTTCACAGGGGAGCTGGTTTAGGCAGAAGTAAAGGAGAAGCATCTCTAAAACTCCTACTCAACAGGGCTGGCATCAAATCCAGGCTGGGGAGATGCAGAAACCCCTTTTCTCCTTTCTCCAGTGTCAGCCTTAAGTTCTAGCCACTGGAGAAACAACTCAGGATGTTAGGGTAAGACTTTAGATCTATCAGTTGCTTGGAACCATATGGGATTTACATCAAGCTAGACATTACTATACTCTGAAGGGCACCTGTTTAATCCTGGAAGGCATCCTTCCCATAAAAGGTTAAAATTTATCAGAAAAAAACTAACACTAATTATCTTTAGCTGGACTGGTGTATGAGATTAGAGCTGCTGATAACCATAATCTTCAGAATAACAAACACAGGGTGAAGTAATACCATGAGAATAAACTAAAAAGCTGAGGACTTCTTCAACCTGTAACAACCAAAGCTTAGAGATTACATGAACAAAATCTACAGAATTATAAAGGCTACATGGACAGAGTGAACAGGATGAATAGATTGATTTCATTTCTAAAAATATTCACTAATCACCCAGTGAATATTTCACTACAGTTCTTCAAAATAGTCAAGACTAATGAGGCTATGCTCATTCCTTTTTATTTCCACACAGGTCCTGTGGGAGATAAAAAAATATATATGAGGCAAAAATCTCTGCCAACAAATAATGACTCAACAATGCAAGAAATGCCAAAAGCCTGTATATAAGTGCTTAGGGTCACAGAGGGGAAAAAAAAAAATCTCAAAATGCTTAAAATGGTCACAGAAAATCTCATGAAAAAGGGAAGAGTTGCATCTTAAAGGGAAATCAGAATTTGGACAAAGTAAAAAGTAGAAGAAATGAGAGGGGAGAAAAAATGGCATATTACCATCTTATATTTATAGAGCACTTTCACCACAGTGGCTCAGAGATGAGTTTGTCTACATATTACTTAGGAAATAATTTCAGCAAGAGCAATTTTCAAATAGGGATGCATAAGCAAATAAGCCGGGAACAGATCATCCAGAATCTTGCATGCCAGCCTGAAGAGCTTAAAACAGTGTTTCTCAGAGGATGGTTTGTCTATTAACAATATCAAAACACTGAATTATTAAAAATGAAGATCCCTGGTCTCAGGTGAGGCTCACTGAATAAACTGGTAATATGCATTTTAAACATACCTCCAAGGTGATCCTATTCACACTACAGTTTGAGAATCACTCGTGTAAGGCTTGATACTCTTAGGTTACAGGGACTTCCCTGGAGGCTCAGCAATAAAGAATCCCTCTGCCAATGCAGGAGACACAGGTTCGATCCCCAAGTTGGGAAGATCCCCTGGAGAAGGAAATGGCAACCCCTCCAGTATTCCTGCCTGGGAATTACCATGGACAGAGGGGCCTGGAGGGCTGCAGTCAGAAGAGTGCAGACACAATTTAGCAACTAAACGACAACAGTTCTATGTTACAGGAAGACATTTAAGGATACAAAGTCAGTGTTCATAGCTACATCAGTTTTCCTGTGCAGAATTAACCGATCAAGCCTGTAGAAAATGAGCAATTCACAGGCTACTTACGAATCAGGAAAATAGACACTTCACAATATATGTGAAAAAAGGTACGATAACTCATATACAATAAAACTGCCTATAAATCAGTAAGGAAAATACACTTCTATAGAAAAAAAGGCTAAGAATACCAAATAATGTTCAAAATGAACTACAATTAAAAAAAGTAATGTTCAAGTGGTCAGTAAATATATGACAGAGGACAAACTCAACAGAAATTTAAAAATTCAAATTATAACAAAACACTATTCTTGGCATTTCAAAATAACCAAGACTGATGAGAGAATGAAGAAACAAGTTGTAGGGAATATAACTTGGTACAAACTTTCTGGGAAAATAAATGAATATGTAGCAAGAGTCTTCTAAGAGTTCACACTCTAAACTGTCCTGCCTCTTCTTAGAATCTATTTCCAAGAAATATCAGAGGCAAAGATTTGTACCCATAGGTATTTTAAAAAATAATCAGAAATAATTTAACATCCAAATAATGGGAGATTAGCATCTTATCAAGATTACCTTTATACACTTCTGTATTTTTCATTTTTTCAATATTTTTCTTAAAAAACACTCGTAAAGTTTTGAATCTTAAAAACACTATTAGACTACTCCAGATTATAGGGAGTAATTACCACCAGACATCTCTGGTGCCAAGAAGAAACTATTAGTCTAGTGGTTATTGGACAATCATGTTTATACAGTTAATTATAACATAAATGAATTGTTCATCAATCGTTAAGAGTTCTTTTTTACCTACACAATGCATAATAAAGGGCTGGGGATGTAGCTCAGTGGTAGAGCATATGCTTTGCATGTATGAGGCCCCGGGTTCGATCCCCGGCATCTCCTTTTATAACATAAATGAACTGTTCATCAATCATACGAGTTCTTTTTCACCTACACAATGTATAATAAACTTATGAATAATTAGTATTATGATATTATGCCTTACAGAGTATTTTGCATTTATTTTAATATAGGATACAAATATCCTCTATAGTACATTAATTTAGCTCAGGTCATTGAAATCCTGGCAGAGATTCTCTTTTCTCTTCATACAATAGCATGTGAAGAATGATTAGTCTGCACTGATTACCAACAAGCTCACTGTTCCGCAGAACAAGTTTGTTTTAGCATGGAAAAGGAAAAAAATTACATACTGTTTTTTAAAGTAACCCCAGCTGGCTAATTTAGAAAGCAATCTGGCAAACAGTCCCAATGGAACATCTGCACAAAACAAGGAGAAAACATAGAACCAACAAAAACAAATGAGAAAGGAAATTAATGGAGGACAAAATGAAAGAAACTACTCACCTAGGCTTTGTTTAATCGTTTAGGAACTTTACAAAATTCCTCCAATTCTACATAAATGTATTTCCTCCAAATTTTACACTGGTAAAAATACACCAAAACAGAACACATGCCATTTGGAATTTTTATTGTGGCCCTTCCCTAAATTACTGGCTACTGCCTACGCAAAGGAATGGTTCTTAAAACAGCCAAGCTTTGAAAAATCCCAAATATATTCCCTGGTCTTATCTTCAATAGAGCATAAGCAACTAATCCCCAAAGCATGTTAACATTCTCACAGGGCACACTATTTTTCTAATCTGGATAACTCTCCCCACCCTTCATTCTCTCTCATTTGTGGAGCTCTGATAAGTGCCCAATGTACACATCTGCCTAGTATTCACATACAAATTGAAGGCACCCGCTGGTCCTTTAATCACTCGCTTCACTCATGTGTGTCCTATCACCACTTTGGTGTCTCGTTTCACACAACTACCTTATTGGCAGCAAGACTCGGTCAACTATCTCCCACAGGTCCCAAATGGATACATGAGGGCAGGAACGCTGTTCTACTCACAGTAATGTCTAGCATGTAATAGGCACTCAGGAAATGTTTTCTGAATGAGTATTTGTTGACGGATTTATAAAAACAATTTGACAGATGAAAGCTATACAAGCTAATGGCAAATCACTTAAACTTTGTGTTAAAGTGGTACTAGTTCAAGAGTAATTTACCAATCAGATTCTTTAAACTGGTGATGTGGTTTACAATATCTGTTCTCTTGCGTACTGCTGTGGGATCTCCTCTTCCGTTTGTGACTTCCATTGTAGCTTTCATGTCCCCAGCTTTCTCTGCTATCCCAATCAGGGCAGTGAGTTCTTTTGGAATGCCGCATCTGTTAATGGAAATGAAAAGTGAGTTGTGGAATCACAGATGGCTTGTTTAGTAAATACAGTACTTTACATTAATATTGATTAAATACAAAACCACCCAAGACATTGGGTCGTAGAGGTTCTAAAATGTTTGCAGATAATGTTTCCCAAGGCATGGGGGCACTATCCCACTGGTATGTCAGATGATAGGTTCTAAGTGGCACACAGATCCTGGTACTAAATGATAACACTGTGAGACCTTAATACTTTCTTTTTCAATTCTTCTGGATAAATTCTCAGTTTGGTGCTTGTCTTCAACTAACATTCGCCAACTGCTATTTTAAAAATAAAGAGTCAGGATTCAGGCTTGGAGTATTTCTCGTGTCTCCTGTCTTGGCAGGCGAATTCTTTACCACTGCGCCATCTGGGAAGCTTACCTTTTTCCTATGGTAAATTACTACTAACCCCTTAAATTACTGCTATTATCAAACTGTAAGTTATTGATGTTAACTTTAAAGGTGAGCTAGTTTAAAATAAGTATCACCAAGTATCATGCACCTTTAGCAAAACACTGTAACACAAATAGCTGCAGTCAGAGAAATACTTAGGGATACTAACATAGGAGATGACTTTGTTTTAAAGATAAAGAACCACTAATGAAGATCCTTTTTCTCAAACACTCAAGTATTCCATTCTCTAAATCTTGAGAATGACTCTCAGCTTTGACTAGAACTCAGGGTGTGAATAGAACACAGTATTCAACTGAGAACCTAAAGAGCAATAAAAAGTCATTTTATGAACTCATTTCCTCTGACCACAAGTTTATTTTCAGATCATCCTGCAGCCTTCTTAAAATTAAATGTTATCTGTTGTAGATCTGGCGTGACTAAGAAAATGAACCTATAAGGATGAATATGGTCACACCGAAATCAGACAGCAACCTACAAACTTCATTAGGTTTTTCAGGATCTGTGTTCTAACAAGTCATCCCTATCTGCCTCTCCACATCTTAGCTCTTTCACAAAGCAGCTTTGTTTTTAACAGGTGTCCAAAATCTGTTGAAGGCCGTGAGTTTCACAACCCAGCAAGGAGCTGAAAAAAAGGTAAACTGGAGCAAAGCCAGCTTAGTTAACCTCCCTTAGTTTGACCAAATGGCTCAGTAACAAGAAATGAATTCAAGTAACAAAACCTACATGATTTCAAATGGTTTAAAAAAGATTTTGAAATGAGGCATCTCCTGGGAGGTATTCCCTAAGAAAATATAAGTAACATGCCATCAGAGCCTGAAGCCACTAATATCCAGATCTTTTAACTCATTTGTCTTGCTGATTCTAACGCTATGCCCATCAAACATACTTCTCATATGTAGCTTCTCTTTTAGCATGCTTTAAAAAAGGAAGACAAAGGCACTAGTTAAGTCAAACAAAAACTCAAACTCTAGTCAAGGTTCTCACTGGAAATTGGTAAGTGAGCATTCGAATATGACCTATGACATATTCATAGGTTATTTGATTATGGGAAACTGAAATAAACCAAAGTACAAATTAAGGAGCAAAAATGACCATCAGAAAAGCCATAAAAAGAATTGTATTTCTAGTGGAATTCTTCTGATCCTTTGATTACCCCCCAATTGTATTTTAATCACATAGTAACTTTAAAATTGCTTAGTTAAGCATTCTTAAATCATACCAAGCAAAATCCCATCTGATGATTGATGCTTATTATTATGACTAATACGTAGTTTTTGCAAAACATGTCTGTTTCAGCTTTTTTCCTTCTACTGTCAGCCACCCATAACTAGCTCACCTGTGAACAAAACGTAATTCTTATATAACCAGTTATCAATGTGCAAATATTAAAATAAGAGTCTTGGGAGAGCCAAAGTTTTTTATTTCTCTAGCCAAGTTCACTACTTTCATTTTAATTCATCTGTTAGGAAGCCCTCCTTCACTACTGTTCAGAAATATTTTCTCAGGCGGCCAAGAAAAGAATCCCAACCCAGGTTACACAAATTAAGTTCCCTCACATACACACACACAAACAAAAAAAAAAACCCACCCCCTAAAATTATTGCATTACCTCTATAATTAATAAAGAATTCTACATGTTAGAATCATCAGACAGCTTCCAATAAAAACACCAGATACAAAAAACATAAGATAGGCTTATATCCGTCTTGGAAACCTGATTCTCTACTGCCTAAAAGGCAGTATTTTACCCAACAATTTTATATCTATATATATGGCTTTAAAATACCTATAAAGGTTAAAGTTATGATTAGATGGCTCCAAGAGGGCTGTATCTGATAACAAGAAGCCTGAAAGTTTATGTATGGAGCACCAGCAAAGATATCTATAAAATGAGACCAGGTCAATCTCCCCGTCAGTCTGGAGTGTTGTTTTCTAAGGACAGGATAAGCATACCACGGTTGTTTCAGTAATCAAGGACAGGGTGATTCAAAAGCATCAGAAATGTAGATCTGTTCCAATAATGACACGCTCCACTTTAAAAACAGTTTGCACAAAGGATGAGTCTCTCCATATTTAAACCTCATAAGCACGAGCTAAATCCCACCACCTGGACTCGCAGACTTGCAGTTCCTCGGACGCCCAGTCCACAGCCCCAGCCTAACCGCCAGGGCACCTGGCCAGGGCCTTTGGCGCACTCAAGAGATTTGACCCCGGAAAATCCCCGAATGCCACAAACAGCTGAGGCCAGACACCCTGGGGAAGGCTTGACCTAGGAGTACACTTGCTCCAGGCGGTTCTAGAAGGGTTCCAGACAGGTCCTCACTCTGACCGGCGGACGAAGCACGGCCTAAATAGCCATGATGCGAGAGGCCTGGGTTCTCTGAAAAAACTAGCGGCAGAGCCGAGGCCTTTTATCCCTTATATTTTAAATCTACTATGACGCCTGGGCAACTTGAGGTTTTAAATGTCACAAGCAGAGCTGTGTCCCAAACGCACCCCGGTCGCCGAGGCCCCGAATCCCGTCGTTTTTCCCACACCTGGCTTCGAGACTTACAAAACTGGGAACCCGCCCAGCCCAGAACACACTGCCCGAAGCCTTACCTCCGCAAAAACAAAAGGCCCTTTGGCCGAGAATTGTCGGCAAACCGCCGTCTTCTCTCTCCAGTAGCTGCGACAAACACCCCACAAAATGGCGGCAGCGCCGTCTCCCTACAACCCCCCTCAGCCTCTAGCACCGCCCACACCAGGCGAACGCGCCTGCGTGACAGAGCTCGCGCGCTCCCGCCCCACCCCTCAGGGGCGGGTTCCACATGTCGTTAGGGCTGGCCCCGCCCTCCACCACGCAGTTGTCCCGGCCAAGCAGTCCCCGCCCCGAGACCTGCTCTGGTCGAGGCTGCGCCCTAGATTGTTTTCGTTCTGGGAGCACCTGGGTCAAACTGGGAGGAAACGCCCTAAGCTTGTGGCGCCTGTCTGCGGCTATGGGAGGAGTTATTCTGAATGCTGCACCTCTCAGCAGAGCCAACGATGGCTCCGTTTCCTGCTCTTCTGCCCGAGTGGGCCGCACCATGGCACTTTGGCTGCTTGCCTTCCGCCTACTGGAGGACCTCAGTTCAGTTCAGTTCAGTTCAGTCGCTCAGTCGTGTCCGACTCTTTGCGACCCCATGAATCGCAGCACGACAGGCCTCCCTGTCCATCACCAACTCCCGAAGTTTACTCAAACTCATGTCCGTTGAATCGGTGATGCCATCCAACCGTCTCATCCTCTGTCGTCCCCTGCTCCTCCCGCCCTCAATCCTTCAACTCAGGCACAATCATTACGCAAGAGACAAGCCCCAAATCGGCTCACTACCAGGTCCAGACTGGTGCTGGGGATAGTGTAGTTGAGCCTGCTTGCAACTTCCTGTCTAAAAATGGATTCCGATAGATTAGAGGATAGCCTAGGAAACAAGCTCAGAGGTGCTTGTACTCCTGAGAGAAACAGCAACAAAAGAGAAGTTTCAGTTGAGACTTCTTAGCTGCTTCCTGAGCAGATTTGGTAGCTGAAGTTTCCCTAACAAAGTTTTTTTTATTTACCCCTGTGGGTTTTATTCAACCAAGGCAGAATAATATATAAGAGCTAGAGAGCCCAGTTAAAATAAGGGATTTCACAGTTGTAAGAATCCCTGGACAGTTTCCCATTGTGAGCTTTAAGTAAGAAGAGAGAGAGAGAAAATAAAAGAGTCAAAATTTGAGCCCCGGGGAGCACTTATGGGACAGGAAAAAAGCCTGAAAAGGAATGATCAGAAGGAGAGAACCAAGAGCTTGGTGTCAGAGTAAGGCAGTAAGAACGGGTAGGAGTAAGGATATGTGTGCTCAGTTGCTAAGTGGTGTCTGGCTCTTTGCAACTCCATGGACTGTAGCCTGCCAGACTCTTCTGTCCATGGGGTTTTCCAGGCAAGAGTACTGGAGTGGGTTGCCATTTCCTACCCGAGTATTCATTAGAAGGACTGATGCTGAAGCTGAAGCTTCAGTACTTTGGCCACCTGATTGGAAGAGCCAACTTATTGGAAAAGACTCTGATGCTGGGAAAGATTGAAGGCAAAAGGATAAGGGGGTGGCAGAAGCTGAGATGGTTATATAGCATCACCGACTCAACGGACATGAAATAGAGCAAACTCCAGGAGATAGTGAAGGAGAAGGTAGCCTGGCATGTTGCAGTCCACGGGGTCACAAAGAGTCAGACACAACTTAGTGACTGAACAACAACTCCAGGGGCTCTTCCCAATCCAGGGATCAAACGCCTGTCTCTTACATCTTCTGCATTGGCAGGCAGATTTTTTCCACCAGCACCACTTGGGAAGTCCAGGAAGCCCAGATTAAAGGAGAGAAGGGGTTAAATGAGAAAAAGACTGACAGTGACAGATGCTAGAGAAGCGGCAGGAAGGGTTGGTGCTGAAAAGTGTCAAGAGGATTTTGTGTTCTGACAGATGAATAAAAGAAAAAGTCAGAAATCAAATTTGAGAGGGCAGAGTTGGGACTGTGGTGGGCTTAAACCAAATAGAACATGGGTTTGTACCTTGTTAGATGAAAGGAGGGCACTGTCATTTCATGATCTAATATCATAGAAAACGTGCCACCCACTTTGGATAAACTGAATTGTTATGGAGATTGTATCCCATGTCAAGAAGTGAAGAAGTGAAGTTGAAAAGATAATTGGAAAATTGGAAGTGAAAATTTGCTATGCTGTAGAATGAAACAGACAACTTTATTCTCCTCACCTGGAATAGCCACCATTTCTGTGTTTACAATTTTAAATCTCAGCCATCCTTCAATGTCTGTCTCTAAGATGCTGTCCCCGACTGCATTAGTTCCCACTCATCTCCCTCTTCTTGACTACTCCAGTTAGAGATGAAGCCCTCAAACAGTTGGCCAAGGCACACTGGTGTGCCTGGAGCCATCAAAATATGCTGACCAATTTTGCGCACAGAGTGAAATGTATTGGTTCTACAACTGATTATACTTACTGTTTCAAGAACATTTATCAGGATGTTTAGCTGAGTAGACTGGGCCATCTTGCAAGGTAAAGTTGGACTCAGCTTGAGGCACACAGAGGCATAAATTAAGCTGGCACCAAAGAAAACTTCCCGTTTTTGCTGGAGCATGAAAAATCTTTGTCTCATGAGGATCAGGAAAGTGCACAGTTTTGCTCAAACAGCAATATGAAGTTAAAAGACAGCCACGTGGGAAGGACACCAACAGAGTGATATATAGACCTCACAAAACATTACCCAGTAGTAGATTGTGTTTTGTAGTTGTTGCTCTCTTGCTTTAGTGTCATTATGAGTATTTAAATTTGTGTGCCAATTAAATATTAAGGCCTAATATTTGAAAGTGTGTTGTGATCAGGAGGAGGCTGAGAATGTCCTGTGAGTAGCATTTCTCTTCTTACATGCATGGTGCTGCTAGTTACTCTCTGCAGCTTATGTGCTTTGAATGGAGACAGAAACCTAATTTATATTATCTTTGGTGTCTTAGTGGCTACAACTTGGTACATATTTGTAGGTTGCTTATGAAAGCTGCTTTTGACTGTTTTGCTCGATTGAGTTAAGTTGAATTAAATCAAAGTTTGAAATTCACTCCCCAAATTCCTGTGCTAGTTGGCTTAATAATCTTATGTGACATCTTAACTCTTTCTATTAAGTCAGTTTCCTGGAAAATGAACACCTTGAGTCAGAGGAATTAATGACAAAAATCTGTCTAAATTTCTCGGAATCTACTATGAACACCAGGGTGTCCCTGGTGGCTTGGTGGTAAAGAATCTGCATGCTAATGCAGGAGACACAGGTTCAATTCCTGGGTTGGGAAGATCCCCTGGAGAAGGAAATGGCAACCTGCTCCAGTATTTTTGCCTGGGAAATCCCATGGACAGAGGCCTTTGGTGGGCTTGCAGTCCATGGGGTCACAAGAGAGTCAGTCATGATTTGGCGACTAAATATCAACGACTACTGACACCAGAAAAAACTGTCTAATCTGGTATCTTCATCTCAATACAAGAACAAGTATGTCTTAAGAAAACCTTAAGGTAAGCCATATGTAAAGAAAATCTTAGTTTTAAAGAGCAACCAGAGGAATATTCTTATTGTATATTCTAGCATAGATATTCTACAGGTTTAACTTCAGGCATAGGAAAAGCAGAGTTCTAGAGTAAAAGTCATCTCTGAAAGCAGAGTTCCAGAGTAAAAGTATGTGTTGTAATGTAAATTAAGTTTGACAAAAGCTTGTCATTTTTATGGAGAAACCTTTTCAAAGGTATAAACCTTTATGGGTTTATAATTTCTAAGTTGTTATTACTGATAATTTATATTTAATTATACATTTTTGTGTGCTTTTAGCTATCAGTTTATACTCATTTATGTGCTAACCACTTGGTATACATGATCTCATTTAATAACCCTAATAGCTCTATAAAGTGATCATTGGCTACGGGCTTGCATTCACAGTTATCAAGTACCAGAACCGAGGTTCAATCTCAGGCTTTACTTGCTCCAAAGCTCTTGTGTTTAACCCATTCTACTGACTGCTTCAAATCATATAGCAAAGTGTTGATACATAGCAACTTACTTTACTTAGTCATTAGGGAAAACCGGCTGAGTCCATCTTTCAGTGAGACCAAAGGAGTTTGCCTTAAAAAAATACCTTTCAAGATGATATATCATCGAAGGCGCCTCATGATGAAACAATGAGTCAGTTTATCACCCGCACATCAAGGTCATCAAAGATCTCAGGGTGCCATAGTCACTGTTCAGCAGCAGGTCACAAAGGGTCTCCCATGCATCCCATGCTGCTGAAGATGGATAACATCCCAGGTTTCTCCAATATTTCCTGAGATTGGTTGTGAGGATATTCACACAGCACACTGTGAAGCAGGATCCAGCCCCATCAAACACTGCCAGAAACATCCCCTGATACACAATGCACTTTGCAGCGTGTATATGAGGTGTGGAATGGAGGAGTGCTAGGAATGATTTAATTCAGAGGTTGTGTTAGGAATAGGATAGACTGATCTTTCCAATCTTATTGTCAGTTTTCACTACTTCTATATGGAAGGGCTTTGGACCTAAGTTAGTAAATTAGTTTGTCAACACATGCTACCAATAGCCTCAACTGTCAACTATCCAGGGAAACCATTGAAGGGAAAATACATTTACTTACATTCTAAACTTCTTAAGAATACTGTAGAATCCTATACGGGTATATGAAAACATGTAATACATATATTTGTTTCCAAATCTTCTGGGTTTACCTTTTATTTTAGTGTATGAGTATCAAGTTCCTATTTTATGTAATTGTAGGAAGTATAGTATCCTTCAGAGTATTCTGATTATTTCTAGAGAGGGTGTTAACTTCTCTGCTGCTTCCTGTCACCTCTCTAAATTCCCATTCCTGGCTCTATCCCTCAGTTCCTGTATACTACATTATCTGCAGTAGCTATCCTTGCTTCATAACATTTTGTACCAAGTATTGACACAGACCTCTTCTCCTAAAGACTATGTAGCTTTTATGAGGAATAGGCTTAAAATGTTGAGGATACTTGGGTAGGTACAGTGCAGAAACAAAGAGAACTTACATTTTAGTATCAGAATTTGCAGTTAGTTCTGAAGGTGCCAATCATTTCTCATCACAGATAATTTCTTATTGGCTTTTAGCTCTTTAGGACTCAACTGGCCAAGTTCCTTAGGATCATCTTCACATTTTCTCTCAAGAGCGTTCTCCCTTTTTCTAGTCATTCTTTCTGCCTTCTTCATTCATAAAATATTTATTGGGCACGGACTTATACCAAACAATGTCCTAGGTGCTGAGGATGCAAAAAGCACACAAGATCAAAGTAACTGCCTTTTTAGAGTTCAGGTTCCAGTGGGGAAAGAAAAAAAAAAAAAGGAAACAAGTATTTCAACACTTTATATATCTTATGAAGAAGACAAACTAGAAACCTAAAGAATATCTGAGAAGGGCTTGCTAGACGTAGGGTGGTAAGAGAAGTGTTCTTGGCAGATGTGACATTTAGTTTAGGGCTAAAGAAGAAAAACCTGTATGCAGGTCAGGAAGCAACAGTTAGAGCTGGACAGGGAACAACAGACTGGTTCCAAATAGGAAAAGGTGTACATCAAAGTTGTATATTGTCACCCTGCTTATTTAACTTCTATGCAGAGTACATCATGATAAACACTGGGCTGGAAGAAGCACAAGCTGGAATCAAGATTGCGGGGAGAAATATCAATAACCTCAGATATGCAGATGACACCACCCTTATGGCAGAAAGTGAAGATGAACTAAAAAGCCTCTTGATGAAAGTGAAAGAGGAGAGTTAAAAAGTTAGCTTAAAGCTCAACATTCAGAAAACTAAGATCATGGCATCTGGTCCCATCACTTCATGGCAAATAGATGGGGAAACCGTGGAAACAGTGTCAGACTTTATTTTGGGGGGCTCCAAAGTCACTGCAGATGGTGATTGCCGCCATGAAATTAAAAGACGCTTACTCCTTGGAAGGAAAGTTATGACCAACCTAGATAGCATATTAAAAAGCAGAGACATTACTCTGCCAACAAAGGTCCATCTAGTCAAGGCTATGATTTTTCCAGTGGTCATGTATGGATGTGAGAGTTGGACTGTGAAGAAAACTGAGCGCCGAAAAATTGATACTTTTAAACTGTGGTGTTGGAGAATACTCTTGAGAGTCCTTTGGACTGCAAGGAGATCCAACCAGTCCATCCTAAAGGAGATCAGTCCTAGGTGTTCATTGGAAGGACTGATGCTGAAGCTGAAACTCCAATACTTTGGCCACCTCATGTGAAGAGCTGACTCATTTGAAATGACCCTGATGCTGGGAGGGATTGGGGGCAGGAGGAGAAGGGGACGACAGAGGATGAGATGGCTGGATGGCATCACTGACTCGATGGACATGGGTTTGAGTAAACTCCGGGAGTTTGTGATGGACAGGGAGGCCTGGCGTGCTGTGATTCATGGGGTTGCAAAGAGTCAGACACGACTGAGCGATTGAACTGAACTGAAAGAAGAGAAGTTGGTCACATGAAAATGAGACAGAACTCCACTGGAAGTCTCATTTAACCCCATATGGACATGTATGTGAAGATATTTTAACATTTTGTGATAGGCAGAAAAAGTTGGAAACAATGTAGATGTCCATTACTAAGGGAATAGATAAGTAAAATGGATGTATACTGTGTATTAGTTAAAAGCAGTGAACTTGATTTACAAATAGACATAAAAACTTAATGTTGAGTGAAGAAGAATATGTAATTTATAACACAATCCCATTTAGGCAGATTTTTAAAAACACCAACCACACTACATATTTTCAAGGATACATATATATTTAAATAAAGATTTGAGAACAGATTGGAAGGGCAATGTATTAAATACACTAGAGATGTGCTTCTCAGAATTCTGATCTTTAGAGTAGAAGACCATTTAGGCTATGCATTCAATTTACTCTGTAACTTTGTTGCCCTTAAAATTAGATCCTGTGTCTAATTTTCAACACAATCTTCCCTGTGGCTACAGGAGGCAGCTGACTCTATAGTGTACCTTAAGTTGACAGCTGGCTCTCCTGATCTTGTCGTTTTCCTTTTTTAAAGCTTTTAAAACAGCTAACCAAAGTCATTGTGTTGTGTTCGTCACTCAGTCGTGTCTGACTCTTTGTGATTCTTTGGAAGGTAGCCTGCTAGGCTCTTCTGTCCATAGATTTCTCCAGGCAAGAATACTGGAGTGGGTAGTCATTTTCCTTCTCCCTGGATCTTTCTAACCCAGGGATTGATCCCAGGTCTCTGGCATTGCAGGCAGATTCTTTACCCTCTGAGCCACCAGGGAAGCCGAAGGCAGACAACTCAATAATTCTTATAATTGCTATTGCCCCTGTACTATTTCAAGTGCTTCCTGCTACTGCATAAGCTAGTGTTTGACCTCTTATTTGAATCTCATCCGAATTCACCACCAGTGAGAGTTTTTTTCCTAGATCCAAGGGCTGTGTTCTTTGTTCTATTTCACCACTTCCTCTTTCTAGGAAGGAATGATAAAGGACATCTTTGCTTTATTCCTGTTTGTAAAGCAACAAAGTTCCACAGTTTTACTTGTTTCATATTGTAACTTTTCTTTGCAGTATATTGTGGGGAAATGTCCAATAAATACCAATAAATATTTGTATATAACCAATCCTCATTATTTGTGGGGATTATGCATTTACAAATTTTGCTACTCATTGAAATTTATTTGTTGTTATTTTTCAGTTGCTCAGTCATGTCTGACTCTTTGCGATCCCGTGGATTACAGCATGGCAGGCTTCCCTGTCCTTCACTATCTCGGAGTTTGCTCAAACTCATGTGCATTGAGTCAATGATGCCATCCAACCATCTTCTTATCCTCTGTCGCCCCCTTCTCCTCCCAAATCAATCCTCATAGTGCCTTCACGCTCATTCATGGACATGAGCACAGCAGCAAAAAGATTTCTCTATCAATGTGTACATTCCCACCTGAAGTCAAGCAAGGCAATGCTCTGCCTTCTTGTTCCAGCTCGCATACTATAAAGAAGTGCCTTTTTCACAGTGTATTTAACAGTACTTATTGGGGCTTTTTTTTGGTGACTTCATTGTTTTTGTTTTTTTTAACAATGTCATCAACGAGAGGACAGCTCTTTAAAAATGTTTTTTTGCTGTAAAAGTCGTTAATGGGTTTTACAGTTTTGTATTTATTTCAATTTAGTGTTCAACTGTATAAGAGAGAAAACTAGCAAAGTAAAACACGAAGTAATCAATACAAAGCACAGGTTAAAGAAAAACAAAAAATTAAGTCAAAGAATAAAACTAAGATCTTGTTCTTTGGAAAGACTAACAAGTAAGCTTTACACTGGAGTGATTTTTAGGAATGAGACACATACAACATGAGGAACAAAAATGGAATTTAATGGACAATAATCCATTAAACAATATAACAGTTAACATAAAAGTCCAAGCCAAAGATTACTTTCCAGGTAAATATAAACTATTAAAACAAGCTCAGTAACAGAAAACTAAGTAGACCAATGTGCAAAAAAGTGTTAACATAGCAGGCCCGAAGCTGCTCTTTTCAGAAGGACCTACTTTCGAGTTAGCTCTTGGCTGGCATCTGAGACTTTGGCACTCGACCTATTCTCCTCACTATTTTTTTTTCTTGGATATTTTAAGCTATGTAATTTTTAAAATTTTATTTACTTTAATTGGAGGATAATTACTTTATAGTATTGTAATGGTTTTTGCTATACATCAACATGAATCAGTCACAGGCATACATGTGTCCCTTCCCTCCTGAACACCCCTCTCACCTCCCTCTCCACCCCACGCTCCAGGTTGTCACCCAGCACCAGCTTTGGGTTCAGTAGTTCATATGTCAGACTCCCACTGGCTATCTGTTTTACATATGGTAATGCATACGCTTCAGTACTGTTCTCTCAAATCATCCCACCCTCCCCTTCTCCCACTGTGTCCAAAAGTCTATTCTTAATACCTGTGTCTTCTTTGCTGTCCTGCATGTTGGATCATAAGTACCATCTTTCTAGATTCCACATATATGCATTAATATATGATATTTGTGCTTCTGTTTCTGACTTACTTCACTCTGTGTAATAGGCTCTAGATTCATCCACCTCCTTAGAACTGACTCAAATGCATTCATTTTTATAGCTAAGTAATACCCTATTGTATACATGCACCACAACTTTCTTATCCATTCATCTGTTGATGGACATCTAGGTTGCTTCCATGTCCTAGCTATTGTAAATAGTGCTGCAATGAACACTGGGGTACATGTGTCTTTTATCAATTCTGGTTTCCTCAGGGTATATGTCCAGTAGTGGGATTGCTGGGTCACATGGGAGTTTTATTCCTAGTTTTTAAAAAATCTCCACACTGTTATCCATAGTGGTTGTATCAGTTTGCATTCCTGCCAACAGTGTAAGAGGGTTCCCTTTTCTCCACTCGCTGTCCAGCATTTATTGTTTGTTGACTTTTTGATGATGGCCATTCTGACCACTGTAAGATGATACCTCATTGCGATTTTGATTTGCATTTCTCTAATAATGTTGAGCATCTTTCCATGTATTTATTAGCCATCTGTATGTCTTCTCTGGAGAAATGTCGTTTAGGTGTTCTGCCCACTTTTTGATTAAGTTGCTTGTTTTTCTGATATTGAGCTGCTTATATATTTTGAAGATTAATTCTTTGTCAGTTGTTTCATTTGCTATTATTTTCTCCCATTCTGAGAGTTGTCTTCTCACTTTTCTTATAGTTTCCTTAGTTGTGCAAAAGCTTTTAAGTTTAATTAGGTCCCATATGTTTATTTTTTAATTTCTTTAGGAGGTGGATCATAGAGGATATTGCTGTGATTTATGTCAGAGAGTGTTCTGCTTATGTTTTCCTCTAAGAGTTTTATAGTTTCTGGTCTTACATTTAGATCTTGAATCCGTTTTGATTTTACCTTTGTGTGTGGTGTCACAACGTGTTCTAAGTTCATTCTTTTCCATGTAGCTGTCCAGTTTTCACAGCACCTCTTGTTGAAGAGACTGTCAAAACCGTATAGTACTGGCACAAAAACAAATATAGATTGATGGAACAGGATAGAAAGCTCAGAAATAAATCCATGCTCTATGGCCAATTAAATTAGGACAGGAAGGCAAGACTACACAATATTGGAGGTTGTCTCTTCAACAAATGGTGCTGGGAAAACTGAACAGCTACATGTAAAAAATTATATTAGATGTAAAAAATGATATTAGATCATTCTTTAACAGCTTACACAAAAATAAGCTTCAACTAGATTAAAGACTTATATGTGAGACGTGACACTATAAAACTCCTAGAGGAAAACATAGGCACAACACTCTCTGACATAGTTCGCAGCAATATGCTTTTCAATCTTTCTCCCAGAATAGTGGAAATAAAAATAAAAATAAACAAATAAGACCTACTTAAACTCAAAAGTTTTTGCACAGCAAAGGAAACTAAACAAAATGAAAAGACAACCTACAGACTGGAAGAAAATAATTTCAAATGATGTGACTAGAAACAGTGACAGATTTTATCTTCTTGGGCTCCAAAATCACTGCAGATGGTGACTGCAGCCATGAAATTCTTTAAAAGATGCTTGTTCCTTGGAAGAAAAGCTATGACGAACCTAGACAGCATATCAAAAAGCAGAGACATCACTTTGCCAACAAAGGTCAGTCTAGTCAAAGCTATAGTTTATCCAGTGTTTCATGTATGGATGTGAGAGTTGGACCATAAAGAAAGCTGAGCGCTGAAGAACTGATGCTTTTGAACTGTGGTGTTGGAGAAGACTCTTGAGAGTCCCTTGAATTGCAAGGAGATCCAACCAGTCCATCCTAAAGGAGATCAGTCCTGAATATTCATTGGAAGGACTGACGTTGAAACTGAAACTCCAATACTTTGGCCACCTGATGTGAAGAACCAACTCATTTGAAAAGACCCTGATGCTGGGAAAGATTGAAGGCAGGAGGAGAAGGTGACAACAGAGGATGAGATGGTTGGATGGCATCACTGACTTGATGAACATGAGTTTGAGCAGGCTCTGGGAGTTGGTGATGGACCGAGAAGGTTGGCGTGCTTCAGTCCATGGGGTCACAAAGAGTCAGACTTGACTGAGCAATTGAACTGAACTGAACTGATGTGACTCCAAAATTTACAAACAGCTTATGAGACTTAACATCATGAAAACAAACAACCCAATGAAAAAATGGGTGGGAAACCTAAATAGACATTTCTCCAAAATAGCCATAGAGAAGGTCAAAGTCACATGAAAGATGCTCAGCATCACTAATTATTAGGGAAATGCAAATCAAAACTACAATGAGATATCACCTCACACCAGTCAAAATGGATATCATCAAAAAATCCACAAACAATAAATCCTGGGGAGGGTGTGGAGAGAAGGGAACCCTCCTATGCTGTTGGAGGGAATGTAAATTGGTACGTTTTAATATTATTAATATTCAGATATGAAAAGATTGAAATAATGCCATTTGCAGCAACATGGATGCCCCTGCTGCTGCTGCTGCTAAGTCGCTTCAGTTCTGCCCGACTCTGCAACCCCATAGATGGCAGCCCACCAGGCTCTGCCGTCCCTGGGATTCTCCAGGCAAGAACACTGGAGTGGGTTGCCATTTCCTTCTCCAATGCATGAAAGTGAAAAGTGAAAGTGAAGTCGCTCAGTCATGTCTGACTCAGTGACCCCATGGGCTGCAGCCCACCAGGCTCCTCTGTCCATGGGATTTTCCAGGCAAGAGTACTGGAGTGGGGTGCCATTGCCTTCTCTGATGGATGCCCCTAGAGATTGTCATACTGAGTGAAGTAAGTCAGACAGAGCAAGACAAATATCATGTGATACTGTTTATATGTGGAATCTAAAATATGTTACAAAAGAACTTATTTACAAAGCAGAAATAGAGTCACAGATGTAGAAACAAACTTCTGGTTACTGAGGGTGGGAGGGAGGGGAAATTTGGGAAACTGGGATTGAAAAATACACACTACATTACATAAAATAGATAACTAATAAGGACCTAGTGCATAGCACAGAGAACTCTACTCGATACTCTGTAATGGGAGTATATAGGAAAATAATTATTTTCCCTACATGGGAAAATAATCTAAACAATAAATGGATATATGGATAAATGATTCACTTTGTTGTACACCTGAAACTAACACAACATTGTAAATCAACTGCATGTGTGCTAAGTTGCTTCAGTCATGTCTGATTCTTTGGGACCCTATGGACTGTAGCCCGTCAGGCTCCTCTGTCCATGGGATTCTCCAGGCAAGAATACTGGAGTGGGTTGCCATTTCCTCCTCCAGGGCATCTTCCTGACCACACTCCAGTAAAAATTTAAAAGACAAACAACTTGACCCCCCAAAACTTTCTTTTTGGAGAACATTCCAAGGACAGGGGATATTATATGCTTAGATCCTGAAGTGGGATGAAGATGCCCTGTTGATGTATAGGAAGAAATTTAGAGGCAAAAGTACAATGAAGATTAAAAAAATTATAGTCCTGTCTTATTTTTTCCCTGAAATTAGTTAAAAAAAATGGACGAGTAAATTCTTTCCCCAAATTCAGTGGTTATTTTGGGGGTGATAACCTTCTTCCTATGAGTTAGGAAGTTAAAAAAAAAGTTGACAGCATTTGCCTTAGTTCAAAAGCGAAATACTTCAGTCCCAACAAAACAAGAGTAAATTGATCAATAGAAGCATATCCAGAGAAGACACTGTTGACCAACTTGGACAAGGGCCTTATATATCAGTTATAAATATACTCTTTCCTTTGTACAAGATAGTTAGAGGAAATTATGTGCATAAGTCAAGTGCTCCTGAGCACATTCTAAAAGCTGGGACACATTGACGACTCTGACTAGTTTCTGGGGGGAATGTGGGGTGACAGATGCCCTTGACCTCTGGGTCACCATGCAAACAGAACATCATGGTATTCCACTGAGACTCCTGGAGACTTCTATGCGATGTTATTGCTATAACATAGTGCTATAACATATAATAACATAGTGCGATGTTATTGGTAGCATCCTGTGGCAGATGGGGGATGGAGAGAGGATTAATGAGGGTTAGGGTCACTCCATCTCAGGAAGCCCCCTGCCCTTAGATGAAAACCCCAGGGGCAGCCCCTAGAGCCCTTGATGAGTTTGGGTCTGCTTCTTCTGCCTGATCTCTGGAGAGCCACTGAAGGACTTGGCACCTTTGGGACATCTGGAGCCCCTGGGCATCTTCAGGGCACAATGAGTAGGTCCCATGGGGAAGGGCCACTGAGCCCAGGTTGGAGTGCTGCAATCACATCTTGATGTGATGCCAGTGACCACACCTGCCTAAGTGGCCTACCACCATGTCCTTAGCACACAACCAAGGGGTCTGGCAGAGCCCCATGCATCACCTGGGGTTTCCCTAACAAGCCCAAAGGTCTTGACATTCTTGGAGGATATTTCACCTTAAGGACTAGTGAATGGAGCCCTAAGTTGGCCACACAGTCAAGTGAGTTCTCACAAAACTCATAATCTCCTCCTAGAAAGCAATATTGGACAAGGGATGCAATTCTCATATTTTTTGCCTTGTATTTTTATTACTAGAGAAGTGAAAATAAAGTGATGTGTGTGTATGCGCATGCACATATGTGTAGATAATGTAAAAGTTGCTTAAGGTGAAGACTTGTGAAAGTAGTGTCTGCACAGAGGAGAAGTGCTTTCTTTCTGATAAATATCTCCTAGGACATGTGCAGAAAGTGATGAAAGAGACACAGAGATAATAACATGTATCTATGTTATATTGTCAAAGAAACTGAAGGAAGAAACACCTGCTGCAAATTTGCCAGGAGGAACAGTTGTTGTTCAGTTGCTGAGTCTTGTTCGATTCTTTGAGGCCTCATGGACTGCAGTGCACCAGGCTTCCCTCTCTCTCACCATCTCCCAGGACTTTGCCCCAGTTCATGTCCCTTGAGTCGGTGATGCCATCCAACCATCTCATCTTCTGATGCCATCTTTTCCTTCTGCCTTCAACCTTTCCCAGCATCAGGGTCTTTTCCAGCGAGTTGGCTCTTCACATCAGGTAGCCAAAGTATTGGAGCGTCAGCTTCAGCATCAGTCCTTCCGAAGAGTATTCAGGGTTGATTTCCTTTAAGATTGACTAGTTTGATCTCCTTACTGTCCAAGGGACTCTCAAGAGTCTTCTCCAGCACCACAGTTCGAAAGCATCAATTCTTTGACGCTCTGCCTTCTTCATGGTCCAGCTCTCATATCTGTATATGACTACTGGAAAGACCATAGCCTTGACTATATGGACCTTTGTCAGCAAAGTGATGTCTGCTTTTTAACACACTGTCTAAGTTTGTCATAACTTTCCTTCCAAGAAGCAATGGTCTTCTAATTTCATGGTGCAGTCACTATTCCAAAGTGATTTTAGAGCCAAAGAAGAGGAAATCTGTCATTGCTTCCACCGTTTCCCCTTCTATTTGCTATGAAGTGATGGGACCAGATGCCATGATCTTAGTTTTTTGAATGTTGAGTTTTAAGTCAGCTTTTTCCACTCTCCTCCTTCACCCTTATCAAGAGGTTCTTTAGTTTCTGTATGTGGGTCAGGGAGCAACAGTTAGAACCTTGTATAGAACAACTGACTGGTTCAGGATTGAGAAGACCTAGTAATGCTCAATCAAAAGATGATACCTGTAAAAATTAATAGAAATCTCAACTGTTGATAAAAATGGAGCCAGGAGGCCAGAAGGGGGAGCTCTAACACCCTACAACCATAGTGGAACCTGAAAGACTTCCTTCTCCTGCCTGGCAAGAGCTCAGTCAATGAAAGACGGTTACAGTGCAATCAATGAGAAGCTACTATAGTTTGAACTCTTTCCTTCACTCCCCACCCCCCATAAATAAGTTCTCTCTTTATTGCAAAAGATTGCATGTGGCTTGCCATGGTTGCTGATGCCAAATTGCAATTTTTTGATGATCATGAACAAACCCATTTTTGCTGGAGAAATAACTGTTAGTCTATTTAAGGTCAGCATTTTTGGCCCACATAGGGATCCAGAGAAGACCTCCAACAACTGAAAGGTGGGTGCTCAAACAGGTGTGATACCAATAATGAGCTCACTGATGCTTGATGCTTTTCTTAGGGACCCTGGGGTTTGAAGTTTAAGTCTTTCTCCTGGATCTGAGTTGTCCTCTTTGCTTTGCAGATCTCCAGGTTATATTCAGGATCTATATTAAGATTTTGTCCTTTCTGATTAAAGCCTTGTTTATCTTCAAGTACTTTTTTGGCACATTGACCTGACTTGAAATCAAGCTGTTCCAACTGGAATTCCCTCACTTTCAGCCTGATTCCTTTTGGAACAGGGACTCTTCTATTAGATCTGTGCTGTTAAGCTTTCAGCCTGAGTCTTTCAGGACTGGGCTGTGCCCTTGAAACTGGCTAGTGTTAATGCCTGCAGGGTTTTTGAGCTGTTAGGGCTTTTTGTAAATTGTCCTTCTACTCTAGAGAAAAACTTCTGGGAAATAGGATCCCAGTTATCTAAATATTTTGAAGGAGCATTTGCCCCTGCCCCCCTCAACCACAGGGACCCTGGATTTTATGTTTTAAAACTGTGGTCCTTCCTCATGTGCATGTCTGTGTAGCTCTGAGGCAGGAGATAGATGGGCTCCAGGTCAGACATTTACAACTAGTCTCCTTTTCATATTTCTTGAGGCAGGGTATAGATGGGCTCCAGATCAGAAGTTTACAGTCAGCCTCCTGTTTATACTTCAGGATAGAAGTAACAACAAGAACAGGGTAAATAGCTGGACTTTGTCTTCTGTGGACACTTTAAGATAACAATAATGACAGGGACAGAGAGGTATTAAGCACTGCCTGGGTAGAAGATCAAGAGGTCACGTATTTCTCATCCTTGGGGTCAGGGAGACCTTGACTGTGCATGTGCAGAAAGGTTCTGTGGGGTCAAAAAGGGAGGGGACGCCAAACCACAATAAGTTGTACTAACTTCCCCCCCAAAAAAGCGAAAATCCCTCTTGGCTAAAGGATGTGCAAGCACAGAGGAAAGGGCCCCGAATCAAAGAACAAAGCAGGTTGATTGGGCAGAGAAAAACAAAGACATGGAAAACTGCCCTCTTACAAATGATTTAAACTTTCCTGCAGAAAAGGGAATGCTCTTGCACTGTTGGTGGGAATATAAATTGATACAGCCACTATGGAAGATGGTATGGAGATTCCTTTAAAAACTAGGAATAAAACCACCATATGACCCAGCAGTCCCACTCCTAGGCATATACCCTGTGAGGAAACCAAAATTGGAAGAGACACATGTGTCCCATTGTTCATTGCAACACTATTGACAATAGCTAGGACATGGAAGCAACCTAGATGTCCATCGACAGATGAATGGATAAAGAGTTGTGGTACATATACACAATGGAATATTACTCAGCCACAAAAAGAAACACCTTTGAGTCAGTTCTAATGAGGTGGATAAACCTAGAATCTATTACACGGAGTGAAGTAAGTCAGAAAGAAAGATAAATATCGTATTCTAACGCATATATACCGAATCTTAAAAATGATACTGAAGAATCTGTTTACAGGGCAGCAGTGGAGAAACAGACATAGAGAATAGACTTGTGGACATGGGGAGAAGGGAGGAGAGGGTGAGATGTAGGGAAAGAGTAACATGGAAGCTTACATTACCATATGTAAAATAGATAGCCAACAGGAATTTGCTGTGTGGCTCAGGAAGCTCAAACAAGTGTTCTGTATCAACCTAGAAGGGTGGGATGGGGAGGGAGATGGGAGGGAGGTTCAAAAGGGAGGGGCTATATGTATACCTATGGCTGACTCATATTGAGGTTTGACAGAAAACAACAAAGTTCTGTAAAGCAGTTATTCTTCAATAAAAAATAAAAAGAAAAAAGTGTATCTTTTATTGGTAGCATATAGTTGAATATGGCTTTTATATGTAGTCTGACTTTCTTTGCTGTTTAGTTGAAATAAATGTTTCATTTACATTAAAAAAATGAAAAATGATGTCTTAACATACTGAGAATATCTATAAAGAAACAAAAAACAAAAAGAAAGAAATGGAGTGTGCACTTCTTTCTCCCACCTCCAGCCTTAAACAATCACTAATCCACTTTCTGTCTCTACAGATTTGCTCTATTTAATATTTCATATAAATGGAATCATATAATACTGGATTATTTTTGACTAGCTTCTTTCACTTAGCCTAATGTCTTCAAGGTTCAACCATACTGCAGTTTGTCCCTTTATGTCTTTTATGAGTGAACAATATACAATGTACAGATATATCCCATTTTGTTTGCCCATCGTTTAAGCTGCTGTAGTCCACGTTTTGCTGGTTCCACTTTCACCTTCTCTGGACCAAGATCAATGTCTCCTGCTCTCTGTCTTATTCACTGCCATCCAGTCCTCTCAGATCTGCTTAAAATGCCAACTCTTCTCAGTGGTATCCTTGACAAAACACCTACTGGGGGTCCTTAAAGCTGGCGTCTGCTTTCACCTAGACGGCAACTCCCGGTGGTCATCTAGCTGACTGCCAAGTTGAACACATGCTTTGTGGCATCAACAACTGTAAAATAAACTGTTAGAGTGGAAGGGCTTCCTGGTGGCTCAGATTGTAAAACATCTGCCTGCAATGCAGGAGACCTGAGTTCAATCCCTGGGTTGGGAGATCGCCTGGAGGAGGGCATGGCAACCCCTTCCAGTATTGTTGCCTGGAGAATCCCCATGGACAGAGGAGCTGAGCCTGGTAGGCTACAGTCCACAGGTTCACAAAGAGTCAGACACAACTGAGCGAATAAGCACAGCACATTCGAGTGGAAATCCCAGGGCAGGTGGCACGAGTGGTCTCCAGTGCTTCCTCTTTGTATAAGTTAAAGTATGCAGGGCCCTCTAGAACCTATCACCCATCCTTTCAGTTTCTCACGTCTGGGCCTCTATCTTATGTTTTAGGAGTTTCCCCACTTTATGGTCTTGGGAAGAAATAACACAGTCTTCCAGAAAATAACAGATGCTTCCATTTGCAGCCTCCCCACTGCACTTCTGGAATCAGATATACTCATGCAGACTCTGAATCTGGACATAGAAACAAGAAACTTGAAATCGAGCAACAGCTAATAGAATCTACCTCAGTGGGGCTCTGAGCTCAATTTCCTGTCCTCCTAAATGCTACAGGAGAGATGAAAACAAACAAACAAACCACAACCCTCTATTGCATACAGCTAAGAACCTGAAATGATAGAGCCTTGTGTTTATGTTGGAAGGGGCAAATGACCCAGCGTAGGGTGGTGATCAGGTGTTCTAAAATTGCCTATCTGCAAAATAAGATTTTTAAGATCAACTGAGGCAAACAAATGAATAAAGAAAGATAAAATAGCTCCTGAAGACTCACGTTCTTCCCCAGCCTCTTTGTCTCAGGCTCTGCCTCTAGCACTATCTTGCTCCCCTCTCTTGGGGACTTGTGCTCAGACCCTGCCTCCAGGGTCACCTTTTTCCTTCCCCCTTTACACTGCCTATTCCTCCTCTGTACCCTGTTTCCTCACACTGATTCTCTCACTGAGCTTCCCTTTCCTCCTGAAGCACTCCTCATCCCATTTTCTTCTGAACCCCTCAGAACCTGTCCCTTTGAATTAAGTAAGCCTTCTGAGAATCCAGAGGCTAAACTCTTAAATTTTTATATTCTTTGGACTAAAATGGAACTGCAAGCATTATTCAAAGTGTTTCCCAAAGTAAACAAAGATCCTTGCAGATTTGCTAAGGAATTTAATATATCAATCTTACCAATCTTGTTTCTTTGATCTATATCAGTTAGATCATAAGCTTGTTGTTGCCGCTGCTGCTGCTAAGTCGCTTTAGTCGTGTCCAACTCTGTGCGACCCCATAGATGGAAGCCCACCAGGCTCCCCTGTCCCTGGGATTCTCCAGGCAAGAACACTGGAGTGGGTTGCCATTTCCTTCTCCAATGCATGAAAGTGAAAAGTGAAAGTGAATTTGCTCAGTCGTGTCAGACTCTTAGCGACCCCATGCTTGTTGGTGAAGGCCATTTCCAGCATTGAATGAAAATTTCTGATTGGGAAAGTCCTGAAAGGTCTCTAGAATTAGAGCCAGGAAGCAACCTTCTAACTTGTACCATCAGGCCCAAGAATTTCCTAGATGACTTCATTGGGCAATTCCTAGCACTTTTCCAAAACTTAATGATTGGAATAAAGGAACAAAACTCATGCTTACATACAAACATCTGATGAATCTGTTCATCGCTATTATAATCAACTTCAGGTTATTTTTAAAGAAAATTCTTGTCTTCTTTCAGATGTTGATCCCACTCATATAGATTTAACTCTGATTATTAATGATCTGAACAAGGATTTAGTAAAAAGAACAGGGTGTAATGGGAAACTGTCCACTCCAGATTTAGTTAATCTGATAAACTAGCTCTCTCACACTCTGGATGAGTCACCTAAAAGGAAAACTGCCTAAATTCTTAATCTTAAATTTCAGCAAATAAAGTTTCCTAAAAGAAACAAAAACCTTCCTAGCTTCTGCTATTAGTGCAAAGAGGACACTGGAAAAGAGATTGTTAACAGACTCAAGCACTTCAGTCACCATCAGCCCTCTAACTGGGCTTTCTAACTTCTTCCCAATTCCCAGTTGTGGGGCTCCAAGGAACTGTAGGGGCTTTTCTCAATCCTCCCTCTTAATCAGCTTGGAGAACCATTCCTCCACATTTGAGATGGATCTCTCCTAGTCCATCTGAGCCACTCTTGATGCTCAACCTCACTACTATAAAGCAGTCCCTGCCTTGAGTTCAAATAATGGGGATCTCTAAAGATATTCACAAGAGATTCCTGTCTGTAAACTGACTCCCTTTTGTTTGGGCCCTTTCAGAGACACACACTCTTTTCTCCTTAGTTCCTCTGCCCCCTTTCATATATTACGCTGATAATTCTTCTTAAAGTAGTATCATGCTGAAATTGCTTTCTTCTGAAAAGAGAAAATAATTCTGGAATTTGACAATAGTCATCAAAGCAGCCAACCAGATGAATTAAGTGACTCTTTGACATCTGTTTTTTTTTTTTTTTTTTTTTTTTAAGCCTGCAAATTCTTTATATTTCCAGCTATTGAGACAACGTTTCTGAGTTGAGGTTACCTCTAGTGGCAAAACCAGAGCCACTTATTAAGCAGCCAGAATGCTACAGTAATTGAATACATGGCCATTTCTTTTTAGCATGTTCTTTGTTCTCCTCTTCCAGAAGCTGCAGACGTCTATTTAGTTTATCTGTAGTCATATTGATGCTGTATTGACAACTGTCATGTCTCCTTAAGTTCCTTCAATCATTGCATATATATTTGAAAAGCCATACATGGAGTCAGTTCTAACCAGCTGTCCATTTTGGTGAACAGCATTTTCACTCACAGAGAGCTTTATTTTTAGCCTGCCAACTGCATGGATTTCT
Organism: Muntiacus reevesi; assembly: GCF_963930625.1. Classification (NCBI taxonomy): domain Eukaryota; kingdom Metazoa; phylum Chordata; class Mammalia; order Artiodactyla; family Cervidae; genus Muntiacus; species Muntiacus reevesi. The sequence continues at coordinate 217,594,655 of NC_089249.1, forward strand.
TCATTTTGAGGGGATGGAGGAGGTCCTTCTATACCCAGAAAATCTAGTGGCCTTTCACTTAGGGTAAGCACAGGAGGTGGTGTTTTTAGTGCCATAAGCTTAAAGGGAGTTGACTGTTTAAGGTCTGGTCTTAAAATCTGCTGGTCTTGAAAATGAAATATTCATTATTTCCTGCTACAATTCTCTCTGGAACCTGCATAATCACACTAGCATTTGAAACTCCTTCTTGGAATCCTTGTTCCAGGTCAGCATTTGTTGGTGCTATCGTTCATTTTTCCAGGACCCTCACTTACTGACCTGTGGTGTATTCCATTTCCTACTGAATTCGACTAATTTCTGCCATCTCAGCAGCAGTGGGAGAAGGAAATGCTGCCCCACTCACTAAACGTATACCAACTACTGCTTGCTTTCTGGCATTATCTGCTTCTTAGTTTCATATTAAATCCTTTAACTTGCCTCGATATGCATGTGCTGGACTAAGAGCCATTTCTGTCCCCTTGGGTCACTGGCTGGTCCCCAGCAAGGACCACCACCCACTGGCTCTCCTTTTTGACATCTTTTATCAGCTCTGTCTCTGATCTGATTCCAGAAACACTGATCATTTATCTTTATTAAATCAACTACTACCCTCCTTATAGACAAAATCACTAATTGATATTGACAAAATTCACAGTGTACTAGCCATTGATTCAAATTGAGCTTCCCTGGTGGCTCAGAGGTTAAAGCGTCTGCCTGCAATGCAGGAGACCTGGGTTCGATCCCTGGGTTGGGAAGATCCCCTGGAGAAGGAAACAGCAACCCACTCCAGTATTCTTGCCTAGAGAATCCCATGGACAGAGGAGCAAATAGATCCCTTAAAATCTCTCCCCAGAATTAATCAATATCCTGTAAGTAAAGAATCCTTTCATGGCACAAAGCCCATGATAGGACATTACAAGTCTCAAAGACCCATTTCTTGCAATAGTTCCTGTAATACCCCTATTTTACTAATGAGAAAACCTGAGGGCTGAGGGTGGAGGTTTGCTGGGGACCTCAGAACAATAAACAATGTCGTTATCCCTCCACACCCTGTTGTTCTTAACCCTCATACTTTACTAACATCCATTGCCACTGGATATAAATGTTCCACTATAATTCAATTTATGTAGTGCATTTTTTCGTATTTCAGTTGATGGACTATTGTGTATCATTTTTGCCTTCACCTTGGAATAAAACCAGTTCACCCGTACAGTAATGCCTCAGGGTTTTACTGAGAGTTCTTATTTCTCACAAATCCTCAAGGCTGATCTAGATAATATAAAGTTCCCAGAAATTCTACTTTGTTGCAATATGTGGATGATTTGCTTTTTGCTGTCCTCAGGCCTCTTCACAGGAAGACAGCATCCACTTGCTGAAGCTTTTAGCATTAAAGGGACACGAGGTTGTCAAGGAAAATTGTAGTTTGCCCAAACCTAGGTTTGATATTTAGGGCATCTGATATCAGAACAAGAGCTATACCTAGTTCCAGATAGGTTTTATGGTGTCCTTAAGTGTCCCCAAACCCCAAACATTAATTGCAAGCTTTTCTCAGATTAGCCAACTTTTGCTGAAAATGTATTTCAAGTTTCTCTCATATAGACAAACTTCTGTATGTTTTGTAGCTTATTATTTTGGAATGTTGTAAATGCGTCATGGCTTACTTCTAGCTGAAGTACAATTTGAAATGGCCCTTATGTTTCAGTGTTATTAGATGCAATACTTTTACCTACCAATTTAGCTCTTAAGATTTCGGGGCATTCTAAACTTAATGCTCTAGAAGCTAAGGGAAATTTATCTTATTGACATTTCCACAAGGGATGCTTCTCTTAAAGGGACCGATAGCAGCTGAACCTCTGTCATGGTCCAAAAGGGTATTTCCCCAAATGATAACTTAGGAAAACTGGCCCAGAGAAGTTCAACAATTTGCCTCAGGAAAGGAGAAACAAGATTGGAAATTCAGTAATTGTTTTGATAAAAAAAGAATGCTCTGCTCAGCCCAGTGCTCTGTGATGTCCTGGGGGTTGGGGAGGGGAGCACGGGAGAGAAGCTTAAGAGGGAGGGGATTTCTGTATACTTATGGCTGATCCACATTGTTGTATGGCAGAAATGAACACAATATTGTAAAGCAATTATTCTTTAATTAAAAATTAATTAAAAAAAAAAGAGAGAATGCTCTGGTTTGGACCAAACAACAACCCAGTCTTACTGGAGACTCTAAAATTCCTACCCTAACTGGACCTGCACATCATCAGGTGACCTGAAAGTAAAGATTTCCCAGAATTGAAGCAGACAATGTTTGAGTTCTACTTCTTTTTGCTATTTGGGGGACTTGCCTGTGATTTGCCACGCTTGCAGACCCTGAATTGTAATTCTCTGTTGAATAAACTAAATTTTTGTGGTGAAATAACTGGCAGTCTATTTGTTTTCAGTCCATACAATTCAGTGACATTTAGTACAACCACTTTTGTGCAACCCTCACCATTACTTAGCTTCAGAACATTTTTATCATCCCCCAAAGAAAATCTTGTACCCATTAAGCAGTCACTCCCCATTCATCTGTTCTCCAGCCCTTGGAAACCAGTAATTTACTGTCTCTTGGCTTGCCTATTGTGGATATTTTGCATAAATGGTCATACAATGACCATTAGCATACTGTTTACAAGGTTCATCCATGTTTTGGCTTGTATCTACATTTTATTCCTTTTTTTTTCAATATGGACAAGTTATTTAATTAGGTTCTTTGCAAGAAGTTCAGGATACTACTTTGTGAGGGCTAATTCCATTTGTGAGAGCAAACACAGAGTGGAGGTAGCCCTGGAACTGAAGGACAGCTTTGATTCTTCGCAGAATTTATGAGTCCACAGCTTTCTGATCAACCTTGTGCTGCTCTGTGATCTCGTATTTCTCTCTCTCTGTGTCAAAGATCTCACCCTCTTGGTGTCTCGGCTTACGCAGCTTCTTCTTGAAGTAAGTTTCAGTGAGATGTTCTGGGATTTTCACACCACTGATATCGATTTTGGTGGAGGTGGCAATGACAAATTTCTGGTGTGTTCTATGCAGAGGAACTCAATTGAGGGATAGAGGCCCAGTCACAGGTAGCAAGCCACTGCCCAGCTGCTTCAGGAAAACGACCCTCTTGCCTCTGTGGCGCCCCGTGAGGATGATCAGAACGGTCCCAGGAGTGATGCTGGCGCGCAGCTTCCTCACGTGCTTACTGAACGGATTCTTGCCGTGACTCAACAGTTTCCGAGGCACATCTTCAGTAGGGTAATACACAGGCATTTTGCGAAGTGTGACCACTCGGATACCACCATTCTTGTCGCCACCTACTGGTTTTGTGACAGTAGCAAGAACCCGAACCTTCTTTTTCTTTTTGACCTCGGATTTAGCTGCTGAATACTTTCTCTTGTACAGGGCCTTTCTGGAATACATGGCTGATCGGGAATATCTGCCAATTCTTCTGACCAGGACAGGGTTTCGGCTGCAGTGGGGCTTCCCCTTCTTAACTTTCTTCACCACTTTCACCTTTTTAGCCTTGTTGACAGCATCAGCCTTCTTGGCTTCAGGTTTTTTCTCCTTAGTATCTGGCTTCTCAGCCTTTTCACCCACCATCTTGCAAGATGGGAAAGAGAACTAAGGTTCCATTTTATTCCTTTTTATTGCTGAATAATATTTCACTGTATGGATATACTACATTTTATTTATCCATTCACTGGGTGATAGATACTTGAGTTGTTTCCATCTTTTGGCTATTGTGAATAGTGCTTCTTTGAACAATACTGTGAACAGGTTTTTGTGTGAACAATTGTTTTCAGTTTTCTTGGGTATATACTTAGGAGTTAAATTTCTTGGTCTATGGTAATTCTGTATTTAGCATCACTAAACTGTTTTCAACAGCAGCAGCACCATTTAACGTCCCATCATTTATGCACAAGGGTTCAATTTCTTCACATCCTTACTAACATCTGTTATTAAAAAATAGACATTTGTGGTATTTTTGGATTTATTATATCACATAATGGATCTGATATATCTCATTGTGGTTTTGACTTGCATTTCTTGCATTATGATTAATGATGTTGAACATCTTTTCATTTGGTTATTGGCTGTTTGTATATTTTTCTTAGGGAAATGTCTATTCAATTACTTTGCCCCCCTTTTAGTTGCATTGTGTTTTTTAATTGAATTGTGTTGCATTATGAATTTTTAAAAAAAATATTTCAGACTTGAGGCTTTTAGAAAATATTTGCAAATATCCTGTTCCATTCTATGAGATGCCCTTTTAATTCTCTTGCTAGTGTCTTTCGATACACAAGTCTTAATTTCAATGATGCTCAATTTATTGACATTTTCTTTGTTTGCTTGTGTTTTGTGTCATATCTAAGAAAATGTTGCCTAATTCGAGGTCATGCAGATTTTTACCTATGTTTTCTTCTAAGAATTTTATAGTTTTTAAAAATAGTTTTAGCACTACATTTAGGTTTTGATTCATTCAGAGTTAGTTTTTGTATGTGGTGTGAAGTAGGTGTCCAGAATCAATTTCTTTCTTTTTTTTTTGCATGTGGATATCCAGTAGTCTCAGCATTAGCCATTGATGAGATTATTTCCCCCACTGAACAGTCTTTTTACTCTTGTAAAAAATCAATTTTACAATTTTTTTTGTAGACTCTCAATTTGATTCCATTAAACTATATTTTTCTACACACCAATACCACACTCTTTTGATACTGTAGCTTTGTAGAAAGTTTTGAACCTGGGAAATGTTCTTCTAGATGTGTTCTTCCAGAGTGTTTCCACTGTATGGGATCCCTTGCAATTGCACATGAATTTTAGGATCTGCTTTTCTACTTCTACAGAAAGGCTATTGGAATTTTGATAATGATTGCATTGAATTTGTAGATCATTTTGGTAGTATTGTTATTTTATCAATGTTATGTGTTCTTGTTCATGAATATCAAATGTTCTTTCCATTTATTTACATCTAGGTCTTCTTTAATATATTTCAGCAATGTTTTGTAGTTTTCATTGTATAAGTCTTGGACTTACTTGGTTAAATTTCTCCCTAAATACATTATTCTTTTTGATGCTATTGTACATGAATTTTCCTTTTATATTTTCTATTACTTGCATGAAGAAATAAAACTGATTTTTACATGCTGGTCTTGTATCCTGAAACACTGTAAACTCATTTAAAAGTTCTAACTGATTTTTTTTTTTTTTTTAGTTCTACCAGTTTATTGCTACCAACCCATCTCCCTCCACCTTCGTGCACACATGCTCAGTCATGTAACCCCATGGACTGCAGCCCGCCAGGCTCCTCTGTCCATGGACTTTTTCAGGCAAGAATACTGGAGTGGGTTGCCATTTCCTTCTCCATAAAAGTTCTAACTGATTTTTGATGGTTGTTTGGATTTCTATATATAAAGTTCTGTCATTTGAAAATTGAGAAAATTCTTGCTTTCTAGTTTGAATGCCTTTTATTTCTTTTCCTTGCCTAATTGCTCTGACTATAACTTCCAGTACAGTCTTGAATAAAAGTGGCAAAATCAAGCATCCTTGTTTGTTCCTAATCTTAGGGGGAAAGCTGTCAGTTTTTCACTCTTCAATATGAGATTAGCTGTGGATTTTTCATTAAAGTACTTTATAATGTTAAGAAAATTTCCTTCTATTCCTGGTTTGCTCAGTAATTTTATCATGAAAGGTTACTGAATTTTGTGAAATGTTTTTCCTGCATCAAGATGATTGTGTGTGTGTGTGTTTTGCCTTCATTCTACTAGTGCAGTGCATTATATTGATTGATTTTCTTATGTTGTACATATCCTCAATTTCTGGGATAAATCCCACATAGTCATAGTTTTTTATCCCAGATTTACGTTAACTTGGTCCCTGGTGGATCAGAGGTTAAAGCGTCTGCCCACAATGCGGGAGACCCGGGTTCGATCCCTGGGTCAGGAAGATCCCCTGGAGAAGGAAATGGCAACCCACTCCGGTATTCTTGCCTGGAAAATCCCATGGATGGAGGAGCCTGGTAGGCTACAGTCCATGGGGTCGCAAAGAGTCGGACACGACTGAGCGACTTCACTTCACTTCCTGGCTAGGAGTTGGGCAACCATAGGTGCCAGAGTCTTCAAATTCCTCTAGTATCCTTGTCTTTGTCTCCACTATTGACAAAACACTGAACACTCCTGAAGTGAAAGTGAAAGTCGCTCAGCTATGTCTGACTCTTTGTGACCCCATGGACTATTCTCCAGGCCAGAATACTGGAGTGGGTAGCCTTTCTCTTCTCCAGGGGATCTTCCCAATCCAGGGACTGGACCCAGGTCTCCCACATTACAAGCGGAACACTCCTCAAAGACAGTCTGTATCTTGTAGCTCTTTCTGCTGTAATCCAGAGTTGCTGGTGTGGTGGCAAGTTCTGGGGTGGGGGTCAGGGTGTGGTGGAGGAGTCTATAATTTTCCAATTAAATCTCAGTCTTAGTGGGACTATCTAGGACAAATATTTATCCACTGCTACAGCTTTCTCCCAAGCTCCTTGCCCTGTGCTCCCTCCTCTGATTGCAGCATTCCTAATATTTTTCCTTGAATAACCCCCCCCCCCCATCCCCAACTCCATGTTTATTTTTTTCTCTTCCTTAGTGAGACAGCAAGGTCAGATGGGACTAAAGTAGGAGGAATGGCCTTATCTCAGCTAGCATTAGACTCTGGTAAACTCTTTTCCCCAGGAGAGTAGACATTTTTGGTGAACTCTAGATGTGTTTCACAATGGTTATCCTTCATCTCTTAGAGCACTGAGGGAATATTTTTCAGGTCTCCACCATGCAAATCCACCAGAGTTTCTGAATCTAATGGCAGTGGAAATGTGGATGACCTCCTAAGACCGTAGCCCCCAAGGAATTTCTCACTCTCAAAACAATCCACATTTGGACTTCCCTGGTGGCTCTACAATGCGGGAGACCCGGCAATTTATCAAAATAAGCAATTAATATTTCTAACATTTTGTGGTCCCTGTAGTTTCTGTTCCAGGTAAGCAGATCTTGGCTGTGTTTCTCTGGAATCCAAGTATGCCTGTCATACCAGATTTTGCATACCAGTGTTGCAATTTGCCCAGCAACCTCAGTTCTCAGGAAGATAAAAGGAAAGTCATTGATTTTCAGCCTGTCCAACCAATTCTTGTTGTAAGAATGTGAGTAATCACTTTCAAAATGTTCACAGCATAGAAGCTGAAAAAGAAAGTCCAAATAAGTTTCTGAATGCTAGAAAATTGGATTATAAAATGCAAACAAAGTCACAAAAATTCTTTAACTCCTCAAAAGTTTAAATGCTCAAGTAATGCAACAGTTTCACAATAATTACTCTGGGGTCAATAGGATGTCAGATGTTGTCTGTGCAGAATTATGCAAAAGTGCAGAATTGTGTGCAGGATAGCCAACACCTTGCATAGAATCCACGACACTTTGATTCAACTTTTAATTGTTTGCACTTCTGTATATACACCAAAATTTGCATTTGTATTATCTCTATGAAAAGCAGTACACTTCTCATTAAGTGAGCAGCAGCCTTCTAAGCAAGGCTTTTTCATGAGGAAAAACATACAAGGAAAGGGAATTTTTTTCTGATATTGTGATTACCTGCACCTTGGGCTATGTTTTTAAAAAATGAGGTATTTTAGATCTTTAATAATCTCTGTAATATTAAATACAGCTATTACATTTTTTATTATTGTAGCATTTTATCCTGGCACTTAAAATTTCCTATCAATTTTAGAATCAGAAAATATTCCTGGTATGTTTAACCAGTTATCTGTGCTAAAAAGATTGATCATGATACACAATGTGAACAATCTTACAACTTCTGCTGTGATTATTTTCATCTGAATGTTTTAATTAGAAAATGTATTTTTTTTTTAATAGCTGAGGAACCACACGTCTCTTAGGTTTAGCTGTTAATAGATACTGGTTTATAACTGACTTTCTATCATTTTTTTGTATTGAATGAACAGTTTCATACTGCAAAAAAAGTTTCAAAAGGACTTTTCTCTCATTTAATAGATAACCAATGCTCTGAAAGTTAATCACAAATCTACATTTGCATTCAAGATTCAAATACACAAATAAAAAACAGATGCTAGCAAACACCACAGAAATTGAAAATATTGAATTTGATACTCTCACAGCATCATTAATATATTTGTCACGCATGAAGCTAAATTTATAACAGTAAATTGGGGTTGAACTGTTGAAGTGGTTGCAACCTAACAATAAACTGAACTTTGGTATGTGCTGCAGAAAAAATGAACTTCATGTATGGCCACGAGGGAGAGCTGTATCTGCAAGGAACCACCTCTCAATGAAAGCCACAGCTGATCTTATACAAGGTTTTGGGAAGCTTGGTCCAAGAACTGGTGGATTTTCAGAAGCAGGAGTGTTTATGGAATGACAGTCTTTCAATTGTGTTAGTGTGATCACTAAAATAAAGCTGTTATTGACTGGCATACTTTTAGAAATATAGTTACTGAACTGAGGCATTTGACGACTGACTTGTTTACAGGCATGGGATGGTAAATGATAGGCTGACTTTCAGAAGCTGGAGTCTCATTAACTTGCTAACTGTCAGATGCAGGGGTCACTGCTGCTGATTTTTAGAGGATGTGTACTGATCCAAAGTAATCTCTAATTAATGGTGATTACTTGCTTACAACTTGAGACTATGACCAAAAAACGTCTTTTCTTTAACATGGAGAAGAAGACTTTCAATTCTCAGTTACCATCTCCCACCCTACCCCCTGGGCTTCCCTGGTGGTTCAGACAGTAAAGAATCTGCCTGCAATGTGGGAGACCTGGGTTTGATCCCTGGGCTGGGAAGACCCCTGAAGGAGGGTATGGCAATCCACTGCAGTATTCTTGTCTGGAGAATCCCCATGGACAGAGGAGCCTGGTGGACTACAATCCATGGGGTTGCAAAGAGTCAGACGTGACTAAGCTTAGCACATACCCCACCCCCAACACCTAACCCTCCAACTTTGGTCTTTTCTCAGTCAAAAATATAGGAGAGACTATAAAGAATTGTTCAGATCTGTGGAGGTACAGTTTTCAGCTAGCATTGCTATTTAAGTAATTTAAGTGCCAATTATTGAAACAGAAATACAGCTCTAATTGCTCGATTTTCATTATCAGGAAAAAAAAATACAACTTAATTACATTAAGGGCAACTTAAAAAAAATCAACACAAGATGCAATTCAAAATCAGTCCACACAAGACATATTCACTATATACAGGATACCTGTCAAACTTACTTGCCTTCTTAGCTTTCTTCTCACTCACCAACCTCATTTATTTGCTTCTGAACACCATCTTATTTGTTCTAATATATTGTATCCTATTCTCCAAATGTGCTGTTCCTGTTTTAGTTTGGATCTGATTTATCTATCACTTGAATTATCATAGCTCAGATTTCTAGGCATCAGTCTACACAGCTTTAATAAATCCTAAATACATTCTCCACACACTGTTGCCAAAACAATGTCCTTTCCTTAACATTTTTAACTGACTATGAGTTTCAGGATAAAATCTAAACTTCTTTGCATGGCAAATAGGGCTTTTGTTATCTGGTCTCTTGCCTTCTACTCAAACTAACACCTGCCATTCTCCTGATCATTAGTTTTATACTTGAATTTCCACAGAGATGTCACAGTATTAACCACCTCTACCTTTCCTCATATTTGGAAGGCTTATCTCAAACTCTGGAGAGTTCTTATTATTCTTTCAAAACCTGACTCAGGGATCATTGCTTCTGGAAAACTTTCTCTGATGTAATCAGGCTTCCTTAGGTTCAATCTCTTTCTTCATGTCCAAATTGCTACAATGTTCTTGTACTGCAAAATATTTTCACAATCTATTTGCCTGTTAAAACAACCACACTTGTATACACTGACATAATTTGCTTTACTCATCTGATAGTTCCTCAACTCTATTCCCTTTACTTCATTCATAGCTTCCTAAAGGTCTGTGACTTTTTTTATTGACGTTTCCAGTGTGCAATACAGTACCTGCCCCAAGGCTAGGAGAAAAACAAACCACTGAGTTGTTTATAATTATTCCTTTTGTTTTCCTGAAATTGTTTTGATACTAAAGAACACCAAGAAGGAAAAACATACTCTATTTCATGACGTGATCAATGCACCTTTCAACATTTTGGCATATATGCTAGATTCATTAAACTACTTTTGACAGGTCCTTCTGGTGTGAAATTAGAATCTATATTATTAAATACATATATATTAAACATTTAATAACTTTCAATACTGTATTAAATACTTTAAATAGCTTTGAAAACTGCTTATTTTTTCATTTAATATCCCTAAGATGACAGCTCACAGTATTTAGCAAATACACTTTCGTAATAAATTAATTCAGAGCAAAAAAAGAAAAAAATTCTGAGTAGAAAATTTGAAATTTATAGCAATTACTAGAAGAACAAAGGAAGAAGAGAACAGACTTTTATTTCTATTTTTAAATGAAATCCATGCACAAAGTTTGACAGCAACTAAGGAAAAGGACTAACCCCAGAAATTGAGAGGTAGTTTACAGTTCATTTTTATCTTTTATTTGGTCCTTTTTTCTAAAAATGTATAATTTCTTTGACCACATCTGTTATATGCTATTACAATGTCAGTTATTTTAAAAAGCATTAACATTTAATTTATTTCAATGGGAAATCCAGTGCACACCTCCCCTCATCACCCAGATTCTTATAACAATTACATATGACAGGTAGACTACACTGCTGTAGAGAGAAAACAATTATTTTATAAATGCCCAAAATCAATGTCTCCAGTCAGGGATTCTTCATTTTAGGTTATTACTACTGTCTGACAGGCTTCCTCAATATGCATTACATAGGTTTGTCCTTAGGATTTATTATCTGATGAGGACTAAATTATAGAAAGGCTTTTCATATCCATTACATTTATTACATCACTCTCATGTATTCTGGTGAGCTTTGGTTTCAGAACTTCACACATGCAAATCTACTTCCTAGGGGTTCTCTTCAATATGAATTTTATAATGATTAGTAAGAGATGATCTGTGATTGAAAAGTTTCCCGCATGTATTACATTCATAGGGTTTCTCTCCAGTATGAATTCTCTGATGGGCAATACGTGATGAGCTTTGTCTAAAAGTTTTCCCACATGTATTACATTTGAAGGGTTTCTCTCCTGTATGAATCCGCCGATGTTGAATAAGAGCTGAACTTTGGCCAAAAGATATCCCACATTCTTCACATCGATATGGTTTCTCTCCTGTGTGAATTCTCTGATGATTACTAAGGGATGAGTTACATCTGAATGTTTTTCCACACTCATTGCATTTATAGGGTCTTTCTCCAGTGTGCATTCTCTGATGTTGAATGAGAGCTGAACTTTGTCTGAAGGCTTTCCCACACACTTTACATTTACATGGTTTCTCTCCAGTATGAATTCTTTCATGAATAATAAGTGTTGAGTGGGAACTTAAGGCTTTACCACATTCATTACAATTATAAAACTTCTCACCAGTATGAATTATTCGGTGTCTATTAAGTCGTGAAATAGAAGTGAAGCCTTTTCCACATTCATTACATCTGTAAGGCTTTTCTCCAGTGTGAATTCTTTCATGTTGAATAAGAGATGCACTCTGACTGAAGGCCCTCCCACACTCACTACATTTAAAAGGTTTCTCTCCTGTGTGAATTCTCTGATGATAACGAAGGGATGAACTAGACTTAAAGGTATTACCACATTCATTACATAAGTAGGACTTTTTTCTGGAATGAATTCTCTGACATCCAGGAAGGGATGTACCACAACTAGATGCCTTCCTACCTGGATTATATTTATAGGGGTTTTCTCCAGCATGGATTTTTTGATGTATAAAAAGGCCTGATCTTCTGCTGAAGGATTTACCACATTCTTTACACCTATAGGATTTCTCCACAGTATGTGTTCTTAAATGTTTATAAAGGGAGGTACTGAGAGTGAAGGCTTTCCCACATTCTTTACATATATAGGGTTTCTCTCCAGTATGAGTTATTTGATGTTGAATAAGTGCTGAACTTTGGTTAAAGGCTTTTGAACAGTCTTTACATTTAAATAATTTCTCTCCACTGTGGTTTTTCTCATGTTTACGAAGGGATGAAGTATTAATGAAAGTTTTCTCACACATACTACATTTATAACGTTTCCCAGCTGTGTTGGTTTTTTGTTGATTAAATAAACTGAAATTTTGTTTGAAGCTCTTTTCTTGTATTTCACATTTTGTTGGGGTTTTTTCTCTTGGGATCACCTGTTGCCTAAAAAAGACTGACGTTGGGCTCAAATTTTGGCCAAATTGAGTATTTTTATGTTTCCTCTCTATAGTGAGGATTTTTTTGTGAGTGACTGAAACTATCTGTAAACTTTCTTTTTTCTCCTGCTTTTTCTCTAATCTGCCTTCATATCTGCAGGGTTTTTCTGATTTGAAGTCCCCGGGTCCACTCCTTTTGGATCTTTTCATTATCAGTTCCTGAAATGAGTGACCTTGTGTTTGAGTTGACTTTGTGGTTTTATAACTGTTCTTCCATCCTGGAGAGGAAAGAAAAAACTGAAAATGTTTCATGTGATACAGCATTTGGCTACTAAATGTATAGACTGAATATTTACAGTATTCAAATAAAGTCTCAATATTTGGCCAAAAGATAATAAGAAAAACTTAGGAGATTTAATTAAGTAGTACAGAGAAATAAGCCAACACAAGCTGAGAACAAGAGAGTGGAGAAAAGATTAAACAAACCCATTTAAAGAGGGTGAGTGTAAGAGTGACCAGGAGAATCAGTTAATGGAAAAATGGAGAAGAAGGATTAAAAGAGGAACCATAAATTGAAAATGGCAGTCTGGGATGAGAGTCCAAAGCCCATGACAGAATTTTAAATTATCTTCTTGACATTTCTCTTATTTGTATAATCATTCATAATCTGGAAAGTCTTCATCCCTTTTCCCTCATGCCAAATTCCTTTGTATCATTCAGAATCCATTCAAAAGTTAACTGATGTTTCTAATTGTTTTGTAGGAAATAATATTTATTTTTAATTGGAGTATAACTGCTTTACAATAGTGTTGGCTTCTGCCATACAACAACATGAATCAGCCATAAGTATCCACATGTCCCCTCCCTCTTGAACCTCTTCCCCAACTCCCACCCCATCCCACCCCTCTAGGTTGTCAGAGCACCAGGTTGAGCTCCCTGTGCCTATAGCAACTTCCCACTGGCTATTCTACACATGGTAATTTACATGTTAATGCTACTCTCTCAATTTGTCCCACCTTCTCCTTCCCCTGCTGTGTCCAAAGTCTGTTCTCTATGTCTGCATCTCTCTTCTTGCCTTGACAATAGGTTCATTACTACCATTTTTCTAGATTCCATATATATGCATTAATTATGAAATTTGTTTTTCCTTTCAGATTTACTTCATTCTGTATAATAGGCTCTAGGTTCATCCACCTCATAAGAACAAACTCAAATGCATTCCTTTTATGGCTGAGTAGTATTTCATTATGTATATGTACCACAACTTCTTTATCCATTCATCTGTCGATGGATATCTAGGTTGCTTTCATGTCTGAGCTATTGTAAATAGTGAACACAGGGGTACTGTGAGTTTACACAGTCCATTCCTTTTATTATAGGCACTCATCACAGTATTAAAAAACATATATATATATTCTACACATGTAATTATACCTATCTATCTACCTATATCTAAATATATTTCACTTTCCTTTTCTATCCTAAATATTCTTTGCAAGCAGATTAGCATGCCCTTTTAACCTGCAGATCCTCCTAATGGCATCTGAATTATATACAAAATGTTTTACTAATCTTCCTCAACAATTTATATATAAATTTTTGAACGTCAAATACTTTCAATTACTTATATATTAATTTCACACACACACACATGATTCAAACACTTGTAGCAGTTGCCTCCAGGACAGTACATTACACAAGTAATGAGGGGTCTCAGAGCCACTTCAAACAGGAAGGAATTAGATTAATCTACTGAGGTAACAACAGGTAGGCCTGAAACCAAAGGTTGCAAGATAGGAAAGTAACCTTGCTAATGCATCAAGCAAGAGAGGCTATGCAAGCAACATATAAAAGAGTCAAAGATCAAATATAAAAAAGGTAAAAAGGGCTAACATGATAACATGGTAAAGAACAGAATTAAGTTAAATAAATTTTAATTGGGTAAGGATGCAATTAGTTGAATATTAAATTTTGCCAGGGGAACAGGTATACATATAGTTATTTATTTTCTCCTGAGTTAGAGTAACCATTTCAAGGGTTCCTCTGCATCTTACTGTATTTTGACATTTCTACTTGACATTCACAATCTGTGTACAGATTGTCTCTGCTTGGTGAACATAATATATTTTGCTTTTTGTTTTTCTTCTACCAGAGTTAACTTCTCAGTTTCCTTCATGGGTAACTTCTTCTATTCCCCCTTAAAAAGTTGCTTTCTCTAGAGTTTGGGATTTTTTCCCTTCACTCTACACATTCTCTTTGACTAATTTTATATGCACCCATCTTTACTATTTCTTTTCCTATTTTTCAAGGCACTAGTATTTGCCATGCAGGGCAAGTGAGAATAACACTCATTTCAAAAAAAATTAAATATCAATAAATCATTCATTCAATTAGGGACCACATCTTCTGGAAAAGCATACAGTGTGTATTTAGTGTAATAGCTTCTTTTCACTTAGCCAATCACAAAATCTTTCTGCTGTTTCAAAATCTCTCTCATCTTTCCTATTTACTGTTATGGAAAGAAGAGGTTTTTTTTTTTTTTTTTTTTTTTTTAAATTTTCTGTTCATACCTTCCAAGTTCCTTGTCCATCTAAATCTTGCTAAATGATCAACTTTCAATAACATTTGGGTAGAAGAGTGGGAGGCAGTCATAAAACTGGAGTACTTTCCCTGTGAACACCTGTCATTGGTTGCAGGCTACATGTGCCAGGAAAAAGAAAGATTCCAAAATTGTGGATTGTCATTAATAACGTAAAGTTAGAGATCCTGCCTTCATTAGCGACCTATACCTTTACATAGGCCTGTATGTAAAGACTGCTGTTTTATGACCGACAAGTTTACTAGAGCTCTTGAGCACTGAACTCGGGTACCTAAATGGTACTCTGCTTCTCATGCTTTAATGTTCTACCATAGTCTCCTAATTCTGGTGGCTCAGTGGTAAAGAGTCCGTCTGCTAATACAGGAGATGTGGGTTCGATCCCTGGGTTGGGAAGATCCTCTGGAGAAGGAAATGGCAACCTACTTCAGTATTCTTGCCTGGGAAATCCCTTAGACAGAGGATCCTGGCAGGCTACAGTCCATGGGGTTGCAAAAGAGTTGGACACAATTAACTTAACAACAACCATCACCACCTCTAGACTTCAGTCAGTTTAGTTGCTCAGTCGTGTCCAACTCTGTGTGATTCCGATGACTGCAGCATGCCAGGCTTCCCTGTTCATCACCAACTCCTGGAGTTTGCTCAAACTCATGTCCATTGAGTTGGTGATCCCATTCACCGGTCTCATCCTCTGTTGTCCCCTTCTCCTCCTGACTTCAATCTTCCCCAGCATCAAGGTCTTTCTAATGAGTCAGTTCTTCCCATCAGGTGGCCAAAGTATTGGGAGTTTCAGCTTCTGCATCAGTCCTTCCAGTGAACACCCAGGACTCATCTCCTTTAGGATGGACTGGTTGGATCTCCTTGCAGTCCAAGGGAATCTCAAGAGTCTTCTCCAACACCACAGTTCAAAAGCATCAATTCTTCAGTGCTCAGCTTTGTTTACAGTCCAACTCTCACATCCATACATGACTACTAGAAAAACCATAGCTTTAACTAGACAAACCTTTGTCAGCAAAGGTCTCTGCTTTTTAATATGCTGTCTAGGTTGGTCACAGCTTTTCTTCGAAGAAGCAAGCATCTTTTAATTTCATGGCTGCAGTCACCATCTGCAGTGATTTTCAGTTCAGTTCAGTTCAGTTGCTCAATCGTGTCCAACTCTTTGTGACCCCATGAATCGCAGCACACCAGGCCTCCCTGTTCATCACCAACTCCCGGAATTTACTCAAACTCATGTCCATTGAGTCGGTGATGCCATCCAGCCATCTCATCCTCTGTCGTCCCCTTCTCCTCCTGCAGTGATTTTGGAGCCCCCCAAAATGAAGTCTCTCACCATTTCCATTGTTTCCCCATCTATTTGCCATGAAGTGATGGGACTGGATGCCATGATCTTAGTTTTTAGAATGCTGAGTTTTAAGCCAACTTTTTCATTCTCCTCTTTCACTTTCATTCTTCTTCACTTTCTGCCATAAGGGTGGTATCATCTGTATATCTGAGGTTATTGATATTTCTCCTGGCAATCTTGACTCGATCTTGTGCTTCATCCAGCCCAGCATTTCACATGATGTTCTCTGCATATAAGTTAAATAAGCAGGGTGACAATATACAGCCTTGACGTACTCCTTTCCCAATTTGGAACCAGTTCATTGTTCCATATCCAGTACTGTTACTTCTTGACCTGCATACAGATTTCTCAGGAGGCAGGTAAGGTGGTCTGGTATGCCCATCTCTTGAAGAACTTTCCACAGTTTGTTGTGATCCACACAGTCAAAGGCTTTGATGTAGTAAATAAAGCAGAAGTAGATGTTTTTCTGCAACTCTCTTGCTTTTTCAATGAGCCACCTGATGTTGATAATTTGATCTCTTGTTCCTCTGCCTTTTCTAAAATCCAGCTTGAACATCTGGAAGCTCATGGTTCACATACTGTTGAAGTCTGGCTTGGAGAATTTTGAGCATTACTTTGCTGGCGTGTGAGATGAGTGTAATTGTGTGGTAGTGTGAACATTCTTTGGCATTGCCGTTCATAGGGACTGGAATGAAAACTGCCCTTTTCCAGTCCTGTGGCCACTGCTGAGTTTTCCACATTTGTTGGCCACTGCTGAGTTTTCTACATTTGCTGGCATATTGAGTGCAGCACTCTCACAGTATCATCTTTTAGGATTTGAAATAGCTCAATTGAGATTCCATCACATCCAGTAGCTTTGTTTGTAGTGATGATTCCTAAGGCCCACTTGAGTTCTCATTCCAGGATATCTGGCTCTAGGTGAGTGATTATAGCATCATGGTTATCTGGTTCATGAAGATTTTTTTGTATAGTCTTGCTCTCTGCCAAGTCAGTCGCCACATTGTAACACACTAATCTTTCTAAAAATCTCATTTTACCATGCTGCAAACTTCCTTAAGATCCTCCAACTTATCTTCAACTTATAAGGTACAGAGTACTTAACAGGGTGAACAAAGTATGTGATGATCTAACCTTTGTTCAGCTTGGAACTCATCTCCTTTCCCTGGCTTCTTGCCAGGTATGCTGAACTACATGCAATTTCCAGAGCCCTATATTTTTGTTTTTTTGTGTGTGTGTTATCTTCGCATATGCTGCAGACATCCTTTCCATTCCCAAATACTTATTAAGTGCCTACTATGGGTCAGGTAAAGTTCTAGGGAATGTAGAGAATGTGATGACTAAGAATTTCAGTCTTTAAGGAGCTTTTACCTTGGTTTTGTGCTTGTGTTTGTGTGTGTGTGTGTGTGTGGGAAGGTGTGACAAATAATAAGTAAATAAATAACAACCATATGGATGTGTGAAGCAAGAGCTTCCTAGGTGAAGGAAACAGCAAATATCAAAGTGTGGTGACTTCTGAGACACAGCAAAGAGGCTGTGTGGCTACTAGAGTGCATTGAGCAAGAGAGAAAATGGTAAATAATATTGAAGCAATAGGTAGAGGCAAGTCATATAAGGCCTAACAGGTCATGTAAGGACTCTGAAATTTTATTCTGTGTATGTTGGGAAGTCACAGGCAATTACATCCTCACTCAAGTTGGCTACTGTGTAGAGAACAGTGTTGACACACAAGTAGAAGCAGGAAACAGGGAAGATTACGAGGTTCCTGTAGTTAAGTAGGTGAAAAAGAAGGTAGAAGTATATGGTGACTGCATTCTTATCACCTATTAACAGAACTGGAATTGTTAGTGGACTGTGTGTGTTGAGAACTAAAAACTTAACCCTGATTGTGCCAAGATGGAGACTTTTCATGGAACTACTTTTCATGGAACAGGAATAAAGCCCCACTGGAGTGCACAGAAACACTGGGAGAAACATCAAGTATAGAAATGCTTTTGAAAAGTTTTGTTTAAAGGAGAATAGAGAAACAGGATTTGGGCAGTTTTAATTTTTTAATGGAAGTAATTACAGCTACAAGGTTCCATACCAATAATGGGAAACTCATTTCACTCGACTTCAAGTGCCAATAGCGTAGTCCAAAATTCATGTTGCGTGTTGAAGGGGACATGAGTCCTGGATTGTGAACATCCTAACTCTTCTCTATGATCTGTTTAAAGTTTCTGGTAAGTCCACAGAAGTGTCTCCATAAGTGCAGTTCAACTTCTGCTCTTCTCAGAATCAAGCCTAAGCCTGAGTTATGTCATAAACAAGGCTATAACTTAGGTCAGAAGTTTAGAGACCAGGTGATCTTGCCAATGACTACCACCCCAACTAAAATCTGTCATTAGGTCTAGATTCTCTTCCCTCAGTGCTTATGAATCTCTGTGAGTCTCTCTTCAATCTTCTCTTCCCACATGAATTCATCCACTCCCATACCTCCGATGTCAATGACTATACTGACTCTCAAAACACTTTAGAGAGTTATTTCCAGTTGCCTGCTAGATTTTTCCATTTGTGTATTTTTCTTCAAATTCAGTTTGTCCAAATCTGAAACCAGTACATTCCTTTCAAACTTTTCTTTTTGTGTTTCCTAGCTCTGAATTACATCATAACCTCCTCAGCTCCTTTGCATAAATTCTTAGTTTGATCTCAGAACCTTCTCTCTCCTGCATTCCATGTCTAGTCAGTCATCAAATTCCCTTAAATTGTATCACTAAGATGTTTCTAACAACCATCATTAATACATCCAAGTTTGGGACCTTCTTACTCTATGGTGACTGTTGCTATTGACCTTCAATTTAATCCTTTGATCTGTTTCTCACCTTTCCAATATTACTTCCTACCAAACTTAACCTTCTTTCTATATAGAACTCATTTCAAAAAGCATTGATTGTACTGTATTTAACTCATTCTTCAAATATTTAAAAAGCACCTACAATATGTTAGGCTCTATCCTAGGTACATGATCCACAAGACATTCCAGATCTGGTAATGAAAAGAAACAGTTAACTTCTTTAAGGAGTTTACTGTTTTGCATTAGAGACAAAAAAGGAGTAGGCAATCACACTGCAATGTGATAATTTGTACAACAAAAGCACAAGACAGAAATGGATACAAATGTGAGCATAGAACAGCATCTAAACTACCTTCAGATAGTAGTGAGCACAAGGAGGGAAGGCATACAGGTGTGGTCAAAAGTTTGGGGAAGAAATGTCTAAAATGGTATTTTAAAGGCTTAGCCATAGATTAGATGGATAGGGTAGTGTGAAGGCTAAAGGCAGCATTAAAATCTTTGAACCCAAGTCAACTTTTCAGACCTATATCCTTTCCCGCCTTATTCTACAGGTGGTCAGATTCAAAATTATTCCTATAAAAATGTCACATGCATTTGCAGTCTCAAGACTTTCCACAGTCAGAGAACTGAGGGAGCTATTTGCTGAGAATTATACATAACACCACAATGGGGACAGAACTACACACCTGGAAATGTATTCCATAATGATTATGTTGATGAAAAAGAGAAATGCTGTTTTAAAAATTTTGTATTTGAAATTCTAATTTTTAAAACTTCGTATTACAGAAAATGTTTAACATGTACAAAAGTAGAGTGAGTTGTACAATGAATGGCCAAGCCAGCATGAACAATTACTAATGCTGTTACATTTATTACCTTGTTATGGGTTGAACTGTATCACCAAAAACATGTGTTGAAGTCCTAATTCCCAGTAACTCAGAATATGACCTTATTTGGTAATAGTAACTTCACAGATTCAATCAAGTTAAGATGAGGTGATTAGGGTGGGATCTAATATGACTGGTGTCTTTATAATAGGGAAATTTGGACACAGGCAAGCACACAAAGATCATGTCAAGATACCCCCGGAAACACCAAATAACAACAGAAGCATAGACTGGAGTGATGCAGCTGTAACCCAAGGAACAATGACTGCTGGTCACCACAAGAAGGTAGGGAGAGGCAAGGAAGGACCCTATCTGGAGTTTCAGACTAAGCATGGTCCCACAAAACTGTGAGACAATAAATTTCTGTTGCTTAAAGCCACACAATTGTGGTACTTTGTTGGAACAGGCTGAGAAAGCCAAAAAGTTCACTCAGGTTTTTCTGTAAGATGTTATGGAAAAGCTCAAATGAACTTTTTGGCCAATGCAAAATAACTCCCTTATATCTCTTCCATTAGAGTATGCTAAAGTATGCTAATGCCCTATTATATCATTTTATCAATATTTCAGAACACATTTATCAAATATAAAATTCTACTTATAAACACAACCACATATTTTTACTATATCCACCAAAATCAACATAATTGTTTGAACTTATTTTTGCCTGTAAGATAGTAAATGTTCCTCACTCAGTTCCAATGTGCTTCTCAGGGATGGTTAAAACATCAATAAGCAATTCTTGGATACCAACTGGGTGTCCTACAATCCAACTCTAACATTATCTATAATACCTAGTATGCATGCTTAGTCATATCCAACTCTTTGTGACCCCACGGGCCATACATAGCCCACCAGGCTCCTCTGTCCATGGAATTTCCCAGGCAGGAATACTGGAATGAGTTGCCATTTCCTACTAAAACCTAGAGATAGTATCACATCCCACAGGTTATGGGCTCAGTTCCATAAGACTTCCCCCTGCCTCCTTCAGACATCTGTCACAAGCCCAGGTTATCATCTATACTTCTGACCAATTGGCTATAAATCAAAAGTTCCCACGACCCCCTTCTTAGGTTTGATTAATTTGCTATAGTGGCTCATAACTCACTTTTGCTTACTAGATCACCA
Source organism: Muntiacus reevesi (assembly GCF_963930625.1). NCBI lineage: Eukaryota > Metazoa > Chordata > Mammalia > Artiodactyla > Cervidae > Muntiacus > Muntiacus reevesi. The sequence continues at coordinate 217,615,774 of NC_089249.1, forward strand.
ATTATAAGAGGATATACTTGAGAAAAACCAGATGGAACAGATGTACAGGGTTGTATGGGGAAAGGGCATGGAATTTCTAGGCCCTCCCCAAGTGAATCACTCTCCCCAAATCTCCACATGTTCAGAAACTCAAGAGCTTTCTGAATCTGTCCTTTTGAGGTTTTATGGAGTCTTCATTACATGGGCATGATTAATTAAATCATTGGTCACTGGCAACCAGTTCAACCTCTAGGCCCCCTCTCCTCCCTGGTGTGGTACTAAAAGTTTCAACCCTTTCACCACGTGACTGATCCTGGAAACCAAATCCCATTCTAAGGTAGGGTCCAAGAGAAACATCATTAACATAACAAAGACAGCTTTGGGGCTCTCATCACCTAGGATTTCCCAGGGTTTTTTTGTTTTTTTTTTAAATTTTGAGACAGATGGCATTCTTATTGAACTTTTATTAAAAATTAAGTCAGAAATGAAAACAAGATTATTTTTACAGGTACCATCTGGACCCAGCAGATAAGCTTGATTTATTTTGAGGGACATCGTAACAGAACCTACAAAGCTCTCTAACGGGAATACAGTCGGCACAATTGGGACCACACCAAGAGACCACCCGCTCGCCTCTTTTCTTCCCACATCCCACGTTATTTAGCAACAAAAAGCCTCAAGAACAAAAAAGCTAAGGTGTGTCATAGAAGTAACTTATAGACCATTTAAAAATTTTTATTTATTTATTTTTTTCATTTATTTATATTAGTTGGAGGCTAATTACTTTACAAGATTGTAGTGGTTTTTGCCATACATTGATACGAATCAGCCATGGATTTTAAGAACTGTACCCAGGCAGCTCAGGGGTAAAGAGTCCTCCTGACAATGCAGAAGACGCAGGTTTGATCCCTGGGTCAGGAAGATCCCCTGGAGTAGGGAAAGGCAACCCACTCTAGTATTCTTGCCTGGAAAATTCCATGGATAGAGGAGTATGGCGGGCTGCAGTCCATGGGGTTTTGGACACAACTGAGCACTCATGCGTCAAATATATATTTTTTATTATAAATCATAATATTGATATAAACCACTAAGGATCTTTATTTAAACTGCTGTGATTTAAAGGCAACTGAGATAATTCTTTTCTATGTGACTAAGTCAACAATATGATATACTATTAGGGTCATTTGTTTCATTTTGCTTTCAATATTTATGGAACACTTTTCCAGTTTTATTTAATTCTATCCTTATTCTCTTAATTCAGAGAGGGCAATGACATCCCACTTCAGTACTCTTGCCTGGAAAATCCCATTGATGGAGCAGCCCGGTAGGCTGTAGTCCATGGGGTCGCTAAGAGTAGGACATGACTGAGCAACTTCACTTTCACTTTTCACTTTCATGCATTAGAGAAGGAAATGGTAACCCACTCCAGTGTTCTTGCCTGGAGAATCCCAGGGATGGGGGAGCCTGGTGGGCTGCCGTCTATGGGGTTGCACAGAGTCAGACACAACTGAAGCGACTTAGCAGCAGCAGCAGCAGCAGCAGCATTCTCTTAATCCTTTGTTTTTCTTCTTTCACCTTACAGGTAACCTTTTCTATTGATATGTGTGTGCGTGCTAAGTAACTTCAGTCATGTCTGACTCTTTGCAACCCTATGAACTGTAGCTCGCTAGGCTCCTCTGTCCATAGGATTCTCCAGGCAAGATACTGGAGTGGGTTGCCATGCCTTCCTCCAGGGGATCTTTCCAACCCAGGGATGGAATTTGTGTCTCCTGCATTGGCAGCTGGATTCTTTATTGATCTGCTTTCATCCTTTCTTTTTTTTTTTAAATACAAGCAAATACACACTTTTTCTTTTTTGGTATCTCCTCTTTTCTTTGCTATCTGCACTTTTCCTCGCTTAGTAATACTATCATCTCACAATGGAATTTACAGAGATCTCCCCTCATTCCTTTTTACAGCTGCAAAGAATTTCTTGGTGATAATGTACCCAGTTTATTCAAGCAGATTTCTTTGATGGACAGTTGGATTAACTGGATTAACATTACCCAAAGCCACATACAATCAAAACCACCTCTTCTGCCTGGAAGAGAGTCAGCCGAAGACCATAGAAGTACTCAGAGTGAGAAAGCTTTCTATGAACTGACATGCACAGAGCTTCAATATATGCCAAGTGAAAGGGGTAGAATAATGTATGCTGTATAATATAATTGGAGTGGACAAAAGAAAAAAGAAATATGTATTTATATTTGCAAATAAGAGCTCTGCCAGCTGCTGCTGCTGCCTCCTCCTCACATCTCACCTTCTATAGTATCCCACATATGTTCATTTCTTCATGCACCTCTCATGGGCTCATATTTGGCTTCTATTCTTACCACCACTCTCTTTAAGGCAACGATGACCTCTATGTGATAAAAGCAAGATGTGCTCTTTAGTTTCAGCAGCATCCAATAGTGACTCCTCCTTTTCATTGAGAAGTTCTTTGCCTAAGCTACAGTAAGCAGCTGCCGGAGTTCTTTGCTTGAGCTCACCTCCACATTCTTCTCATGGTCCACCAGCCTCAATTTCCTTTGCAGCTTTTCAGTCTCCTTTGTGCACTCCTTCTTCTCTACCTGATCTTTAATCCTTGGAGTTCTGCAGGGTTCAGTCCTAGGCCCCCAATTCTTTCCACTCGGTACCCCTTCCACAGGTCAGGTTCATCTACAAACATTCTAGGCAAGACTTCTCTACTCTCCATACCTAATTATACAACATCCTACTCAAAACAGCAATTAGATGTCTCAAAGACAGCTCAAATTCAACATGCCTAAAATTGAATTTATGACTACTCCCTCCCTCCAACCTGTATAACCTATAAATGGCACCAGTTTTGAATCAAAACTTTAAAAGGCACCCTTCATACTTCTCCCTCAGTTAATCGATTACCAAGGCTTGTTTCTTCTAACATCTAAGTAAGTCTCAAATTCATTTAATTTTCCCTACCTCTACTGATACCGTCCTTTATGAGCCTTGACTTCAATGACACTAGTCTGTAGTACACTTTGTCATCCCTACAGGTTCATTTCTCTCTACCTAGCCATGAAATGCCAGAGTTTCTCTGGATTGAGTCCTGTCCTCTTTCTTGCTCTTGCTGTACCTTGAATCTACTCTACAGGTTAACTCAAACTCAAGCATTGCTTCAATTATCCTTTAGTGACAGAGTCTTCACATTTAATGCTCAGTTTATATTATGAGGGATGGAACTCTAAATCTAGCAGGCTATTTGACACCTTCACTTGAATAACTGGATCAGCCAAAAGACAATTCAATTTAATTCATCTAAAACCATATTTATACTAATCCCCAAATCTGATCTCCAAACACCACTATCTCAGTAAATGATATCATTGTCCATCCCAGAACAGGCCACAAACCAAGTGAAGCATCCCTGACAACTCCATCTCTTCTATCTTCCATATCTGATCCATCTCTAAGTCCTGCTGCTTTTATCTGCCAAACACCTCTGAAATTTGGTTCCCTTTTTTCTAGCTCTGTCACCACGACCTAACCAAGTCACTCATGCATTCACTAACTGGAAGCTCACTCTAACCAAGCACTAGTTTAGGTACTGAGGAGGTGGGAACAAATAAACAGACAATCTAGCATAAGGGAACTTACAATCCAGAGTAAGAGCAGATAATAAATAAATATGTACTATTTTGCAGTGACGAGTACTCAGAGAAAATAAAACATGGTGAAGGAATAAAGAATGTGGAGGACAAAAGACCATGTTCAGATGAGCTGTGACTAACTGATTAAGTGCCAACTGAGCAGAAACCTGTATAGTGCAAGGAAGTGAGTCATATGGGCTCCTGGCTGCCAGGAAGAAAAATGGTCCAGGAGAGGAAAAAGCAAGTGCAGAGGCCCTGCGGTGGGAGCCTATTTGGCCTGCCTGACAAACTACAAGGAGACCAGGGTGATTAGAATTCTCCAATAAAGGGCAGAGAGGAAAGAGATGAAGGTGAAAAGGTAGCCAGAACCAGACCACAAAGGCCCCTGAGGGCCATGCTGGGGGCTTTATATTGTGTTCTATGTGGCAGAAGCCACTAGAGGCTTTGGGCATCAGAGTGAGATAACCTGATCTACATTTTAAATAGACCATTCTAGCAGCTACAAGGAAAAAAGATATTGGTGGCAGGACAGGAAGGCAGGGGGCAAGAACAAGACTAACTTAAACATGTTAAACACACTTCACCTTGTAAGAAATCCACTGTTTAAAACTACTGCATGCTATTTCATTAGATTGCTGCTATATCCCCTACAGCACTTCTCTGCAAATTAGAAAAAGATCCCTACACTCTGTGCAGATGCAGCCCCAACAAATCTCAGCAAGTTGAAGGCAGCCCACAAGTGACTGCTCAGCTGACCATCCTGCCAGGTTCAGTCTGCCCTGAATTCTTGCATAAATACAACAAAGGAAGAGAAAAAGACAAAGAAAAGCACTTTCTCATCGGAGGGAATTGTTTACCCAAATCATCATTGGGTTTTTAAATTTTTGAATTAAAGAATATTTTTACATTGGGTGTAAACCAAACTCATGAGATGTTCAAGTTGATTTAATCACATTATTCCTGGTTTATATACATATATTTATAAACCATATGCATGCCATATAAACCACTGCATGCTATAGCAACAATCTAATGAGACTGCTCCCTGAAAGGAAAGTTATGACAAACCTAGACAGTGTATTAGAAAACAGAGATACCTTTCCCCAAAAGAGCCCATATAGTCAAAGCTACGTTTTTTCCAGTAGTCATGTATGGATGTGAAAGTTGGACCATAAAGAAGGCTGAGCACCAAAGAATTAACGCTTTTAAACTGTGGTGTTAGAGAAAACTCTTCAGAGTCCCTTGGACTGCAAGGAGATCAAATTAGTCAATCCTAAAGGAAATCAACCCTGAATATTCACTGGAAGGATTGATACTGAAGCTGAAGCTCCAATACTTTGGCTACCTGATGCAAAGAGCTGACTCAATGGAAAAACCCTGATGCTGAGAAAGACTGCAGGCATAGGAGAAGGGGATGGCAGAGGATGAGACGGTTGGATGGCATCACTGACTCAATGGACATGAGTTTGAGGAAACTCTGGGAGATAGTGGAGGACAGAGGAGCCTGGTATGCTGCAGACCATGAAGTCACAGAGAGCCAGACACGACTGAGCAAATGAACAATTATATACATATACACACATATAATATACATAGTATTCCAGAAAACTGATTATAGACTTTGGACTCATTTCTTAAGTAAGAGACTCAGATGAGATGTGTACCTTTTGAGTCATTCCCTCCTATCTCTCAATATAAAACATATGGATCTAGGGATGACAGTTTGTTTTCCCTTTTTGCTTGTTTTTCCTATTTGTGAGTAGTTTTGAAGTGAAAATAATATTTTAAAAAACATATTCGGAGGCAACTAGAGATCCTAGGAGTCCTACCTTGGAAGCATAAGCTTTTCTGTCACTGGTTATTTAAAGAGTTGGTTTTTGGCTCTGGTCTAGAGTTAATAATTGAAGTGCTTCTAAGAACATCCAGGTCCTTCACCTGAGCACACAGGGAAGTGAGTTCCTCTTGGAATGAAATTGCTCCGAGGGTACTTTAGCCCAGGAAGATGGGGGATTCATCAGGGGTGCAGGAGGGACACAACACATGCCAGCACTCCCAGGACTCCCCATCTGACTGTCACCTTTGACCAAAGAGAGGAAGTTCACTGCATCAAGAGAAATGCACACACTGGTTGGCTCTGACGTCTTTACCTCCTCCAGACACCCACTCAGAGCTTTCCTTCAATTTCCCAAACCTGAGAAGGACTCCACATCTCTGCTAAGTGGCCTTGGGGTCTCTCTGGACAGCTCTGGACTCCAGTCATACTTTCTATTCAGTTTAATCCAACTAATACTTCACTCAGGAAGGGGGCCTCATGGATCAGAGTCTCCTGAGGTGAAGGGAAAGGGAACAATTCTTCCTTTTCTTCCTCTGACCTTTCATGCCAGACTCAGCCCATACCTGACAGAGGGACTGGCATCCTTCCTAACTCTCCACTGGTTCCTCGCTGCCTGAGTTCTCTGTTTACTCTGTGGTGGTCTCCAGAAATTCCCACAAAATTAGTGTATTTCTCCCAAATGACAGTTAAAAGATATAAACAAAGAAAAAGTGTGGTCTCCACCTCAAAAGATCTCACCTTGTACGATCTCACCTTAGGAAGAAAGCATTCTCCTAAAGGTGTGTGGGCTTTAGGGATGGATATGGCCTGTCCTGCAGTCCATCTGCTGGTGACTTCTTCTCAGGCTCGATCACAGATTCTTCCCTCTTAACCCATCTCATAAACACTGAGGGTTCCTGGGACTCTTGTCTGCTCCTCTATTCCTTTATCTGCTCAGCTCAAGGCTTCAAATGCCACCTTCGCACTGACGCTTCCCTGACCTCCCTGTTCAGTTCCAACCCATAAATTCTTCTACAGCTGTTTATGGGTAACCTGTACCCGTATTTTGCTCACATCTCAAATGAAACCCATCCCACACCAAACTTGTCCTATACCTTTAAAAAAAGGGGCCCCTATTTTTTCCTTCTGAACCCACTGCATGTGCCTTCTAGGTAAAGTCTTGCTTACATTATGCAATAATCTCCAGAAGGTTCCCACCTCTAGTTTTTCCTCACTTCAAATCTAAGTCCAACAATGTTTTTGAAGTGACTATTCTTATTCAATTCAAATTACAAAATACGGACTTAATTAATATATTCTCTGTCAAAACTTTAATTATATTACATGTAAATAAAGTCACTTTTCATCATGCCCATTCTCACTCCTAATCCAAATGGAACTGGTTACCAGGTTAGGTGTCCCCTGACTTTTCTCTCAGGACTTACACACCTAGTATGCATACCAACAAACATACATGTAAGTTTCTCTAGACATAAATGGTGACATGTCATAACCGTGCTCCACAATTTGCTTTTTAGTCCCTTACGTGCCTTGGAGCTCTGCCTCCACCAGTGCTCTTTCTTTATGGCTGTGGTGTTGTCAGTGTAGGTGTGCTTGGCTTCTTTAAGTATGATTTTACTGAAGGTTATCTATAGTATCTCAGACTGAGGCCATGTTTTCTAGAATATAAAGGACCATATAATTCTTCGGTTTAAAATCCTTGCGTTTTTTCCAGTCAACCATGGACAGCTCCCGTCCCTAAGAACTGAACCAAAGCGCTTCATAGTGTGACCCCCACCTGGCTTTCTAATCTATTTCCTTCCTCATCTCTTTCTATTCCCATGACCCTGGGCTTCAGTCAGAATGAATCTGCTGCAGTTCCTTCAATACACTAAGCTTGCTGAATGAATACTTGAAAATGCAGCTCTCCTCTGAAACAACAGGAAAGAGTTAAGAAAAAAGATCCTGAGAGAGTCACCTGTGAAGTATCAGAGAAAAAGAGGAAGCTTGCAAATGGGGGCCTTAGCATCCCTTCTCTACCACTTCTTGAGCACTGAGAAGCCAGAAAAACTTCCTTGACCAACATCTTCAAGTCACACACCCACTCATTTACCAGACTGCTGCCTGCAGAGATTCCCCACCCACTCACCTAGAGAGGTGCCTCCAGGGCTTTCTTTCTCTACCTTCCAGGGATCTTCTCCTTGCTGCAACAGGGAGATCACTTTGGGTTTGGGAAATAGGAGTCCTGCTCATAGAGCAAAAAAAGAAAACAAAAAGACTTGATTTTGCCTTGACGCAAAAAAGAATCTGAAATCTGAGTAGAAAACTCAAAGGATGATACAAAGAACTTCTGTGGGGTGCTTAAGTTGTGACCCCACGATGTGAGGGGGTATGTTAGGGTAAAGGCAAGGGACAATGCAACATTTAGTTGTATGTCAGTGAGGCATGATAAATGTGCAGCCTTGATTAATAGGGGAAAAACAGTTTCCTATACAAGAGGGAATATGCATACACTGTTGAATGCATGTTACATATACAGACTAAATTAACATTTGTAACAGGTATCTATGGAAAGGATTATGTATCAAGAAGCTTGCTTAAAATGAGAAAACACTATTTGACCCCTTTGAAAGATGGCAGCAGTCAGCAAACTATGGGTTTCATATGCCAAATCTAGACTACCATCTGTTTATGTATGGCTCTTGAGCCAAGAACGGTTGAAAAAAAAAGAATATGTTACAGAGACAATATATGGCCCACAAAACCTAAAATACTTACTCCCTGGCCCTTTAAAAAAAAAAGTTTGCTGACCCCTGTAAAAGATAATTGAGAAAAGCAGGTGTTGGGCCAAAGAAGAGGGTTGAGGGATGCTCTGTTAAAAGATGAACAAACACATCATAGCTCAGTCTTAGAGGGAAAATGAGGGAAGTGCCTACAATGAGGGAATTTCTAATGTGCAGCTCTGTAGACTGTCCCATCCATGGGACAATTTCATGCCTATGAGGGGGAAAAAGTTTTTCGGATTTATTTATGGAGATCCAGTTTGTACACTGCTAAGGCAAAAAGACAAAAAAACACTCAGATAGTTTTTAAATGACCCAGGGCTTTTATCCAGGAAATCAGGTACTGAGGTATCCAGATTTCTGAATTCTATATCTACAGGGGAAATTTCCTTACCCAATGAGACAAGATTACTATAATTCTCCAGCATCACATCTTGGTACAAGTTTCTCTGAGGAGGAGCCAGCTTTCTCCACTCATCCCGTGTAAAGAGCACAGCCACATCTTCGAATGTCACTGACACCTGTAGAGACAAGCCATCCCAGCTCAGCCAGGACCACCCATCACACAGGGTGAAAAAGGTGGCAGTGGGTAGTAGATGGGCTACCATGAAATGCTTCTATACTATTCTGGGTTGTGAAACTTCCAGATCATTTGTTTAATGAACAACTGACCTGTGACAAATATATACTGAGTAGCATGAAGTATGAACCAGGCCCTGTTAACCACTACAAAAGATGTTTGGAGGTATTAATGCTATTAGTGGGAGTGTTAATTAAAATAGTCTTTCTGATGGCGATTTGATAATACACATTACAAGCTTTAAAATGTGCATATTCTTTAATGCTCCAATTACTGTATTTGTTTGATAATGAACAGTGAACAAAAATATACATAAAAGGATGTTTATCGTCGTCCTACTAACAGCAAAGAAATGGAAACAGAAATAATCACTGAGAGGGATTAGTTTACATAACTTAAGGCACTATATTTGTGCTCCTTGAAACTTGAAGACAGTAACAATGGAAAGTAAAACAGCTATCATTTATTGAAAGCTTTTTTCAGGCCAAGTACTATTCTTAGAGCTTTATATTAATCTTTAGTGTAAATCTTTGTCTTCACAACAACCCTATGAAATTATCTCCACTTTACACATGAGAAAGCAAAGGAGAAATTTATCTAAGTCACACAGCTGGTATGAAGGAAAAATCACTCCTCTTGTAAGTCTCTTTGACTCTTAACACAGTACTATTTCACTTTTGACACCAGATGTGGGGGGTTTTCCATACACCAAGCAATTGTGCAACACCTGCTGGTACTCAATTCTGACACTGAGGGTACTGTCAGATCCACAGGTTAAAGGATCAGTACCACAACACTGGCCCCCCTTCAATGTCAATCACAAGTCCAGGTTGTTACCCGTGTTTCTGACTGACTGGCTATAAATTGGAGGTTTCCACAACCCTCTCCTAAGGTTTGATTAATTTGCCAGAGTGGCTCACAGAACTCAGGAAAACATTTACTTACTAGATTACTGGTTTATGATAAAAAGAATGTAACTCAGGAACTGGCAGATGAAAGAGATGTACAGGGAAGGGCTGCACTATGGATTTGCCATTCTCTCTGACTCTTTAAATGTTCACCTGGAGAACAGCCTGAACCCTTTTGGACTTTTATGAAGGTTCATTACAAAGGCATGATTGATTAAATAATTGACCGTTAGCAACTGATTCAACTTTCATCTCTTAGGGTGGTGGTGGGTGGGTAACATGCGTATAGGGGACAGGACTGAAAGCTCCAACCCTTTAATCAAGCTTCCCTGGCAATGAGTCCCCATCTTTAGGTGGGGTCCAAAAGTCGTCAAACTAACTCTGGTGTGAATGAAAGGCCTTGTTATGAATAACAAAGCACATCCATTTTGCCTTCATTGCTCTGAAGTAATTTCAGGGATAAAAATCATTTATTACTAATCACTTAGAAAATTACAAGGGTTTGGGAAATTATGTGCCAGAAACAAGGACAAAGACCAAATATATACTTCATATTATAAGTCACAATATCACAGCTGGTCAGTGGTAGAGATAGAATTCCAATCCAGGGAACATCAAAGGCTTCATACTTAACCACTCTGCAAAACTTCCTCTCGACGCCTACCTCACAGGATTAAGAAATAAATGAGATAATCCATACAGTGAAGATGAGTAATGATGTAATACAACAATGTGAATGTTATTTAATGTCAATGAATTATATACTCAAAAATGGTTAAAGTGGTAAATTTAGTCTTATGTATATATTATCACAATGAAAAATTAAAAGAGATTAGATCTGGTAGACAGTGCCTGAAGAACTATGGATGGAGGTTCATAACATTGTACAGGAGGGGGCGACTAAAATCATCCCCGAGAAAAAGAAATGCAAGAAGGCAAAGTGGTTGTCTGAGGAGGCCTTACAAATGTGAGAAAAGAAGAGAAGTGAAAGGCAAAGGAGAAAGCGAAAAATATACCCAGCTGAATGCAGAAGTCCAGAGAATAGCAAGGAGAGAAAAGAAAGTCTTCTTAAGTGAACAATGCAAAGAAGGTGAGGGTGAAAAACCCCACCTTCCCTAAGACTTGAGACGACAATGAACTCACCTGAGATCTTGCTTCCCTCTGTTCAGTAGCCATGTCTTCTTTCTGGGCAGTGTCCCCTGAGGATGGGTGAAGTCTCCAGAGGCCAGATCTGAGGGAAGACAAAGCGAGCCAGGAGGAAGCCCCTTCTGTTTTCCACCCCTCTGAATCAGCAGCTCTGAATCATTTACACTCCCTGAGAATGATGCCAAGTGCCCTCAGAGAAGGAAGTCAGAAGCAGCCAGGGGTAGACAGGACCAGACAGAAGGGCTGGGTCATCCTGTTCCAGGCCCAGCTCTTTCCCTGGCTCAGTGAAAAACGTCCTAGGATTCAATCATCATCAGCAGCAGCAACTCCTTGAGCCTCATGAAGTGCCAGGCACTACGTGCATTACTGAGCACGGTTGACACGGTCAGCCCCCATTTTATGGATCAGGAAACTGAGGGCAGAGTGGGAGCAACTTGCCCCAGTCCATACAGCCAGGGAGGCTGGCATCTGCTCTAAACTCCCTGCGTGCATATGTGACAACTTTTCTGCACTTCGAGTCTTCCCACCCAATTCGTCCTCCTCCTTGCAAGGAAACAGATTTTTAGAGAAAACTGCTTTGGAAAGGGAAAATATCAGTTCTCCTATAGCGGAGGAGGCTGCTGTCTTGAGAAACGAGGTACAGACAACCAGAGACCTGGATTCCAGTCCTGATTCTGCCACTGGGGGAAGCCGGCGATTCACTTCACAGGCAAAACAAGCCTGTCACTAGGGAGAGCAGCGGCGACGGTAGGGGAAGGAAATTATTTTATCACGTTCACTGCCGGCCCAGAGCAATTCAAACGCCGGAAGGAGCCAGGCAGGTAGCGCGCTGGGAACCTATCTGGAGGAAGCAGAAGGATGGCTGAGCTCGGTCAAAAGGGAGGAAGTGTCCGACTTGTGGCGTTCAGGGCACGTCTGTGGGAGGCGGTGGCGTGAGGTGGACGGAGCCCGGATGCCCCGTCCTCGGCCCGCTGGCGCCCACAAAGGCCCAGCTCGCTCATGCTGGGCCTGTGTCCCGCGCCCCGACGCCGCATCCTCCCGAGGCCGGGTCTTCCCTCCCGCATCCCGCCGACCCTCCGCCGCTCACCTCACCGAGGCCTCTGGGGTTCCGTGGGCTGCAGGCGGAAGGCTCCGGAATTGCCACAGCCTGACAGCAGCTTCGGGTCTGGACTCGCCCGAGGTGCTGCCTGGGCCAACCTCAGGCCAGGGGGCTGCTCACGCCAGCTGCAGAAGCCAGGCACCCCAAGTAGGTACAGGAGGGGCGGGGCAGGGGCTGTCGCTATACCCTTCTGGGAAATGTAGTTCACGCGAGAACCCAAGGATTCTGGGACGTGTAGTTCGCTGCACTTGTCTGCGAGGAGAGGCCCCGTTGAGCTCCTCACTCGCCCAGACCCAGACCCCTATTCGTCGTCGCGCTCTGTGGGCTGCTGACTCCTGGGTTCCCAGTTCTTCTGAGAGGAAACGGACGTTCATCGAGGACAGTGTCTTGTATCTCTGCATCTGTGTAAATGATAGTCAGGTCAAGTAGACCACCGTCAAGAACAAAACTATTTAATTAGCTGTAAGGGAATTAACGTCTAGGGTGCAATTTCCATTGTTCTCCTGAGCAAGGAAGGTCCTCTTCTATTTTAATTCTCTTCAAATAGCCCTCTTCCCAGTCACTAGAGGACTCTTAAAATTATGCAGTGCCCAATGGTGTTAAACTCTCTGGAGTACCACAATCTAGGAATACTGAAATGAGTTCTTTTCTGGGAAGACTTCTTCCCTGATTACTGAAAGACCCTACATATGGGGCTTCCCTGTCTTCAGTCACGTTTCTCTTAAAAATGGGGTTTCCAGGTCCTAAGCGGGAGAAGGCGATGGCACCCCACTCCAGTACTCTTGCCTGGAAAATCCAATGGACGGAGAAGCCTGGTAGGCTGCAGTCCATGGGGTCCCTAAGAGTCGGACATGACTGAGTGACTTCACTTTCAATTTTTACTTTCATGCATTGGAGAAGGAAATGGCAACCCACTCCAGTGTTCTTGCCTGGAGAATCCTAGGGATGAAGGAACCTGGTGGGCTGCCGTCTATGCAGTTGAACAGAGTCGGACACAACTGAAGTGACTTAGCAGCAGCAGGCCCTAAGCAGGCTCTGGAACCAGATACTTCAACAGTTTGGTAGTGGTGGTAATTCAATAGTGCCTTCTCTTCTAGTCAGGGCTTCCCTGATAGCTCAGTTGGTAAAGAATCCACCTGCAATTCAGGAGACCCTGGTTCAATTCCTAGGTCAAGAAGATCTACTGGAAGAGGGAATAGGCTACCCACTCCAGTATTCTTGGGCTTCTCTTGTGGCTCAGCTGGTAAAGAATCCACCTGCAATGTGGGAAACCTGGGTTTGATCCCCAGGTTTGGAAGATCCCCTGGAGAAGGGAAAGGCTACCCACTCCAGTATTCTGGCCTGGAGAATTCCATGGACTGTATAGTCCATGGGGTCACAAAGAATCGGATATGACTGAGCAACTTTCACCTCACTTCACTTTTCATATAGCCAACAAGCTGTTGAATAACGCACTGCTTTTGAGAAAGAGTGAATGGTGAGAACAAAATAATGAGGGCTCTGATAAAGACAATATTGAGTGCTTAAAATGGCACATACCCACTTTTTTTAAAGCAAGCATTGTTATTCTGCAAGAGATGATGTGAAAAATATTTCTAAATGTATGCCAACCAGAGAACCATAATGAGCTTACTCATTGATGTCAACTTTGTCTTCAGCTCTGCTCAATATTCATCTACAGGAGAGGATGTTAAATGTCAGACCTGTCTCTTTTTTATAACACCCACCAAGCTGTAAACTCAATTGTGACACAGTTTATCTGGAGATACCATGGACAGAGGAGCCTGGAAGGCTACAGTCCATGGGGTCGCAAAGAGTCTGTAGAGTACATCATGAGAAATGCTGGGTTGGATGAAGCACAAGCTGGAATCAAGATTGCTGGGAGAAATATCAGTAACCTCAGATACACAGATGACACTATGCTTATGGCAGAAAGTGAAGAGGAACCAAAGAGCCTCTTGATGAACGTGGAAGAGGAGGGTGAAAAGATGGCTTAAAACTCAGCATTCAAAAAACTAAGATCACTCCATGGCAAATAGATGGAGAAACAATGAAAACACTGACAGACTTTATTTTCTTGGGCTCCAGAATCACTGCAGATGGTGACTGCAGCCATGAAATTAAAAGACTCTTGCTCCTTGGAAGAAAAGCTAGGACCAACCTAGACAGCATATTAAAAAGCAGAGACATTACTTTGCCAACAAAGGTCTGTCTAGTCAAAGCTATGGTTTTTCCAGTAGTCATGTATGGAAGTGAGAGTTGGACTATAAAGAAAGATGAGTACCAAAGAATTGATGCTTTTGAACTGTGGTGTTGGAGAAGACCCTTGAGAGTCCCTTGGACTGCAAGGCGATCCAACCAGTCCATCTTAAAGGAAATCAGTCCTGAATATTCATTGGAAGGACTAATGTTGAAGCTGAAACTCCAATACTTTGGCCACCTGATGTGAAAAACTGACTCCTTGGAAAAGACCCTGATGCTGGAAAAGATTCAAGGCAGTAGGAGAAGGGGACAACAGAGGATGAGACAGCTGGATGGCATCATCAACTTGATAGATCTGGCTTTGAGCAAGCTCCAGGAGTTGGTGATGCATAGGGAAGCCTGGAGTGCTGCAGTTCAGTTGCAAAGAGTCGGACATGACTGAACGACTGAACTGAACTGAACTGAATTTACCAGGAGATGGCATCAGATGCCACAAATTAAAGCTTCAGTCCCACAACACTGTCCCACACCCCAAGCCCCACCCCCAATTCAGACACTGATCTCAAGTTTAGGTTGTTATTTGTGGCTCTAACATACTGGCTGTAAATCAGAAGTTTCTTCGCCCCCTCCTCCAGCTTGATTAATTTGCTAGAGCAGCTCACAGAATTTGGGAAAGCCATTTTACTTACTAACCAGTTTATTATAAAAGGGTATTAATCAGAAACAGCCCTATGGGAGAGATTCATAGGGTGAGGTATGGGGAAAGGATGCAGAGCTTTCTTGCCGTCTCTGAGGAACACTTTTCCAGCACCTCCACAGATTCACTCTCTGAACCCTAGTCATTTTGAGATTTTATAGAGCTTTCATTACATAGGCATAATTGATTGAATCATTGGTCATTGGTGATTGAACTGAATCTCCAGCCCCTCTTCCCTCCCCTGAGAATGGGGTGGGGCTACTTTCAACCCTCTAATAGCGTTTTGTTCTCTGGCAGTTAGCCCCAATCCTTAGGTGTTTTCCAGAAATTACCTCATTAACATAAGTTCTGCTGCTGTTGCTCAGTTGTGTCTGACTCTTTACAACCCCATGGACTATAGCCCACCAGGCTACTCTGTCCATGGGATTTTCCAGGCAAGAATACTGGAGTGGATTGCCATTTCCTTCTCTAGGGGATCTTCCCAACCCAGGGATCAAATCTGGGTCTCCCACATTGCAGGCAGATTCTTTATCATCTGAACCACTAGAGAAGCACCAGAACATAAAGTCTGGTGTTGTTGAAAAGGGGATATCAAAAGACACATTTATCACAGTTTGTTGTCGTTGCTGTTCAGTCACTCAGTCATGTCTGACTCTTTTCCACCCCATGGACTGTAGCACACCAGGCTCCCCTGTCCTTCACTATCTCCCGAAGTTTGCTCAAACTCATGTCCATTGAGTCAGTGATGCCATCCAACCATTTCATCCTCTGTCATCCCCTTCTCCTCCTGCCTTTAATCTTTCCTGTATCATGGTCTTTTCCAATGAGTCAGCTCTTCACATCAGGTGGCCAAAGTATTGGAACTTCAGCTTTAACATCAGTCCTTCCAATGAATATTCAGGGTTGATTTCCTTTAGGATTGACTGGTTGGATCTCTTTGCAGTCCAAGGGACTCTGAAAGGTCTTCTGCAACACCACTTTTCATTTCATGGCTGGAGTCACTGTCCACAATATGAGGAGTAGAAGGATGTGTGCTCATCTTCTCTGCAAGAACACCAAAATCGCAACTAGCTACTGACCAGCTGTTACTGAGTCCAAGCTCACTCCACTTGCCACATGACAGGCCAGTGAATCTGAGCGAGGAGGTGCTGAGGCAAGGAAAATGACTTTAGTTAGGGAGCTGGCAGACTGAGAAGATGGCAGGCTAGCACCTCAAAATAACCATCTTATTGGGGTCTGGATACCAGGTTCTTTTATAGATTAGAGAGAAAGAAGCAATGAGGAACTAGAGTCAAAAGGCAAAATAGAGAGGGAGAGGCAGTGGAGGAAGTAAAGTGAAATGGTCTTCAGTCTTCCAAAACATCTCCAAGGGAATGTCCAGCCTTTGGAAGGGGTGTGTTAATCTCCTGTATTCACAGGTAGTCAGGGACAAACTGTCTCCATGAGCTGAGCTTTAGTTTACAGTCAAGCAGAGAGGCAGGGGCCTCCAGGCAAGCCATTGAGTATGAACTATAATAATAAAAGTAGTGAAAAGCAAGTCAAAGAAACAATTTCCAACATGGAGTCAGAATTGGCTTCCTCCCTGCAACACAACCATTGACAGGAGGATGTTGGAACCCACTGAAAAAAAGACACTCCACATCCAAGGACAAAGGAGAAGCCGAAATGAGACTGTGGGAGGGGCACAGTCCTGTTAAAATCAACCCTCATACCTGCCAGAGACTCTTGGAGGCAAAAACAAAACCTTGTGCACACCAGGATCCAGGGAAAGGAGAGGTGACCCCCACGAGAAATTGAACCAGACCTGCATGTGAGTGTTTGAGGGTCTCCTGCGGAGGCATGGGTCAGCAGTGGCCTGCTGTGGGGACAGAGACACTGACAGCAGCAATCCTGGGAGGTGTGGTGTTCTGGCATAACTCCTCTTGGAGGAGGTCGTCATTAGCCCTACCATAGAGCCGCCAGGCAGATGATCCACAAACTGGAGAACAGTTATACCAAAGAGGTTCTTGCACTGCTGGGAAAGTTCTAGGCCTCACAACAGACTTCCCAACCTGGGGATCTGGGAAAGAGACTGGGAATCCCCAGTGAATCTGACTTTGAAGGTCAGCGGGATTTGATTATCACTCTTATCACTTAGGAAATCCCAAGGGTTTTGGGAAACTGGAAGAAGATCATGTGTATATATATATTTGTTTTATAAATCACAATATCACAAACTAGCCAAAGCAGCAACTTTCAGCAGTCCTGTTAATGATACTTCTTAGTTAATCTATTCTCTTTTTTAAATGCAGATTTTTAAGTGTACATTTTCATAAATGTTGATAAATTTGTTTGACCCCAGGTAAAACATAGAACATTCTCATCATCCCAGGAAGTTCCTTCAAACTACTTCCCACTAAAAACGACCCACCCAGAAGCAGACACTGTTCTGATATCTTTTGCTGTAAATTAGTCTTGCCAGTTCTAAAAGTTCATATAAATGGAACCATGTAGTATGTACTTTTTTGTGTCTCATTTCTTTCCCTCAACATGATATTTATGAAATTAGTTCTTTTGTATTAATTTTATTTAATTAATTTGAATTTCTTTTGTATAATTTTGTCTGTGTATTGATATTTCTTTTTATTAGTGTATAGTATTTTATTGCACAAATGTACGATGTTTATTCACTCATCTGTTGATGGACATTTGGATTGCTTTCAGATTGTGGTGCTGGAGAAGACTCTTAAAAGTCCCTTGGCCTGCAGGGAGATCAAACCAGTAAATTCTAAAGGAAATCAGCCTTGAATATTCATTGGAAGGATTTATGCTGAAGCTGAAGTTCCAGTACTTTGGCCCCCTGAAGCAAAGAGCCGACTCAATGGAAAAGACCCTGATGCTTGGCAAGATTGAAGGCAGAAGGAGAAGGGAGAGGCAGAGGATGAGATGGTTAGGTAGAACCACTGACTCAGTGGATGTAAATTTGAGCGAACTCTGGGACATAGACATAGACATTATTGGCTATACCAAAGCCTTTGATTGTGTGGTTCACAATAAACTGTGGAAAATTCTGAAAGAGATGGGAATAACAGACCACCTGACCTGCCTCTTGAGAAACCTATATGCAGGTCAGGAAGCAACATTTAGAACTGGACATGGAACAACAGACTGGTTCCAAATAGGAAAAGGAGTACCTCAAGGCTGTATATTGTCACCCTGCTTATTTAACTTATATGCAGAGCACATCATGAGAAATGCTGGGCTGGAGGAAGCACAAGCTGGAATCAAGATTGAGGGGAGAAATGTCAATAACGTCAGATATGCAGATGACACCACCCTTATGGCAGAAAGTGAAGAACTAAAGAGCCTCTTGATGAAAGTGAAAGAGGTGAGTGAAAAAGTTGGCTTAAAGCTCAACATTCAGAAAACTCAGATCATGGCATCTGGTCCCATCACTTCATGGCAAATAGATGGGGAAACCTTGGCTGACTTTATTTTTCTGGGCTCCAAAATCACTACAGATGGTGATTGCAGCAATGAAACTAAAAGACGCTTACTCCTTGGAAGGAAAGTTATGACCAACTTAGATAACACATTAAAAAGCAGAGACATTACTTTGCCAACAAAGGTCCGTCTAGTCAAGGCTATGGTTTTTCCAGTGGTCATGTATGGATGTGAGAGTTGGACTATAAAGAAAGCTGAGCACTGAAGAATTGATGCTTTTGAACTATGGTGTTGGAGAGGACTCTTGAGAGTCCCTTGGACTGCAAGGAGATCCAACCAGTCCATTCTAAAGGAGATGAGTCCTGGGTGTTCATTGGAAGGACTGATGTTGAAGCTTTTGGCCACCTGATGGGAAGATCTGACTCATTTGAAAAGACCCTGATGCTGGAAAAGATTGAGGGCAGGAGGAGAAGGGGCCGACAGTGGATGAGATGGTTGGATGATATTACCGACTTGATGGACATGGGTTTGGGTGGACTCTGGGAGTTGGTGATGGACAGGGAAGCCTGGTGTGCTGTGGTTCATGGGGTTGCAAAGAGTCAGACATGACTGAGCGACTGAACTGAAGTGAACTGGGACATACTGGAGGACAGAGAAGCCTGGCGAGATACAGCCCTGGTGTTCACAAAGAGTCAGACACAACTCAGTGACTGAACAGCAACAATAACAAGTTATTATGAATAAAGCTGCCATGAACATTGGGTCACAGATATTTTGGTGGGCATTCATTTATTTCTCTTGAGTAAATACCTAAGACCAGAACAACTGATTGTGGGGTAGGGGTATTACTGTGCTTGGGCTGCCATAACAAAATACCACAGACTGAGTGCTTTAAAAAACAAAAATTTATTTCTTACAGTTCTGGAGACTACAAAGTCCTGGGGAGTTCTGATCTGAGTAGTCTAAGATTGAGGCATTAGCATGGTGGATTTATTCTGAGTCCTCTTCTTTTGGCTTGAAGGCTGTTGCCATGTGACCTCTTCTTTGTGAGTGTAGGAAAGAGAAAGAGAGCAAGCTGTCTAGTGTCTTTTCTTATAAAAGCTCTAATCCCATCATGAGGGCCCCACCCTCATGACTTCATCTAAACCCTAATTACTTCCCAAAGGCTTCATCTTCAAATCCCATCCCATTGGGGTTAGGACTTCAACACATGAATTTGGGGGAAAATAGACATTTAGTACATAACAATAGGGAATGTTTAACTTTAAAACAAACTATTAAATATTTTCCCAAAGTGATTGTATCATTTTATACATCCAGGAGCAATGTAGGAGAGTTCCACTTGTCCCACAAGTTCACCAATGCTTGGTATTGTCATCTCTTTCATTTTTGCCTTTTTATTGAGTATTAATGGCATCTCATTGTACTTGTAATTTGCATTTCCCTGAAGACTTATGATTTGAGCCCCTTTTCAGGTGCTCATGGGCCATTTTTATATGTTCTTTTGTGAAATATCTGCTCATGTCTCTTTGAAGTCACAATCACAGTTTTCAAGGACTTTGTGAAATATTACTTATTTGGTACCAAAGAATACAAGCAGGTCTGGGGGGAGATAGGAATTGCAATGATGTGGAATGTGCTCCATCAGAGCTATTTTTCTTATTTTCCCAGCTATAAATTAAATTTTATTAAACATCTAGATGCTATATAAACATAAACTGTCCCTTAGTCTTTTGATCACATTAACTTAATTTAGTTGCTCTTAAACTTCCCCTGGTAAATTTAGTTGTGTCAAACAATGGTTCTGTAGGTAGGGAATTCCTCTGAAAGATCTGGCTGAATTATTTCTAACTCAGATTGACAAAAATTGATATCAAAACTTATAAACTCAGTACAGTTATTTCATGCTGTTAAGAAATTTATCCTGAGCAGAGACTCTACATTCTCATTATATGCCATGTTCATCATTGCTCAGTTGTGTTCCTGAGCACAGCTTGTGTCTTCAGATGACTCCAGTTGGCAGCACCCTGCTCATTCTATCAGTAGACTTTAGGGGTCATACTGCCCATCATCCTCATGGTTCCAATCCTTGCATCATCTTTAAAATTTTTCTATATAAGGTTTAATTATTGAATTGCCTATAACATAACAACATATATCTGTAATCAGTACTGTATATCATTATACCTATTGTTGTTCAGTCACTCAGTCCTGTCTGGCTCTTTGTGACCCCATGGACTGCAGTACACCAGGCTTCCCTGTCCTTCATCATCTCCTGGAGCTTGCTCAAATTCATGTCCATTTAGTTGGTGATGCCACCCAACCATCTCATCCTCTGTCATCCCCTTCTCCTCCTGCCTTCAATCTTTCCCAGCATCAGGGTCTTTCCAAATGAGTTGGCTCTTGGCATCAGGTGGTCAAAGTACTGGAGCTTCAGCTTCAGCATCAGTCCTTCCAATGGATATTCAGGCTGGATTTTCTTTAGGATTGTCTGGTTTGATCTCCTTGAAGTCCAAGGGACTCTCCAGAGTCTTCTTCAACACCACAGTTTGAAAGCATCAGTTTTTTGGCATTCAGCCTTCTTTATGGTCCAACTCTCACATCCGTACATGACTTCTGGAGAAACCATAGCTTTTATTAGATGGACCTTTCTTGGCAAAGTGATGTCTCTGCTTTTTAATATCCTGTCTAGATTTGTCATAACTTTTCTTCCAAAGGGAAACTGTCTTTTAATTTCATGGCTGCAGTCACCATCCATGGTGATTTTGCAGCCCAAGAAAATAGAGTTGTCACTGTTTCCATTGTTTCCCCATCTATTTGCCATGAAGTGATGGGACTGGATGCCATGATCTTAGTTTTTTTGAACGTTGAGTTTTAAGCGAATTTTTTCACCTTTTCTCTTTCACCTTCATCAAGAGGCTCTTTAGTTCCTCTTTGCTTTCTGCCTTATACCTATACCAGTTAATAACTTTGAAATACAAATCTAATCTTGTCCTATTGTTGTTGTCACCCAGTTATTTCTGACTCTTCATGACCCCATGGACTGCAGCACACCAGGCCTCTCTGTCCCTCACCATCTCCCAAAGTTTGCCCAAGTTGATGTCCATTGCATTGGTGATGCCACCCAGCCATCTCATTCTCTGACACCCTCTTTGCCTTCTGCCCTCAAGCTTTTCCAGCATCAGGGACTTTTCTTGTGAGTCAGCTGTTTGCATAGATGACCAAAATATTGGAGCTTCAGCAAAAATTATTGGTTGGTTTAAGGTGCACATATTTTGAAACATTTACACTTGATCAAGTTCTGACAAGTAATCCACACTTTTTCTGTTCTCATTCATGTTATTGATAACATTACATTAATACTTTCTTTCATTTCTCAGCTCAGCAATACACCAGCCCAAGAAATGTGACTTAGTGGTGCAAAATCAACTAACAATTCTAGTCTTAAATCACCTCTAGTAACCTATGAGTGGCAGCATTTCAACCTTAGCTACCTTTTTTTGATACAAGAATCATATTTTAAAGAAGAAAAATTCATAGAGTCTGAGTTCCCTTCATTAACAAAAATCAAGAGACAATAACTTGTTTAGCAAACATCAAGTAGCAGCAAACTGTGGCATGTTAAACTCTTGGTACCATAGCATATATTTTGTAAAGATTTCAAGATACCCTTTACTGATTTCTTCCTGTGCCCAAAGCAGTATGCTCATAAGGCATGTGATTCTGTGTGTTCTAAAGGCCTCCAGACACCAGGTAAAAATGAGCCCACACAGAAGGACAAATCTGAGAAACAGTCTCTTGGCTGAAGTGAACATTCTCTATCCCAATAGGAAAAGGTTGATAATTATGATTAGTAAATGTACCCATACATCTTAACATACAGAAAAGTTTAGATCTTATATCTTCTATCCAATAATATATAGTTAAGGTTAGATAGGTGTAATTTTAGAGCCATCATCCTGACCAAGTATCCAGACATCTCTTCTGGCCCAGCAGCCATAATTTCAGCTGACTTCACACCATTTTATTGTTTCATTTATGTTTTGCATAGATACAAGAACAATGTGCCAGCTGGTATTTGTCAGACATTTCCATTCAGTGGGAATAGTCTTTTCAAAGTGCATACAGCTGTTCAGTAGCTGTCTCCTTGGATGTTTCAGGTGATAGCTCAAGTACAAGGAAGCAAGACTCATGATGGCTTTGAAGCCCTAGGCCCCATCAAATCTAATGTATCTTGTAGCAACCTATGAGCATAGCTTAGTTTCCAGGGATCCTGCAAGAGACTTACCTAGTCTAAATACACTTTACCAATCAGGAGTCATTTTTATCTTAAGCAATGTTGCCCCATTATTCAACTGATGAATCTTTTGAGCAGGTTACCAAGGCAATCAGAACCATAAATAAGATTGATTAGAAAAAAAAAGATTGATTAGAAAGAAACAGTAGACATACTTCTTGGTTGGTTACCAGGGGAATAGAGCTATTAATACAAAGCTAATCCAAGGTCAAATTTTTTCATCAGAGAAAGAGAAAAGATTCCCTGAGCTTATTACCTATAACCTATCCCCTAATTCTTTGGTTGTTTTTAAAATTAAACTGTGCTTTGAGATAATTATTGATTCACATGCAATTATCAGAAATATCACACAGAGGTCCTGTGTATACTTTAATGTTTCACCAGTGTCAACATCTTACAAAACTTACAAAAGTACAATAATGAGCTTGTTAGCTTTTTTAATACAGAAAAGAAGACAAGTTAGTATATACTTGGTTACCAGGACTTATGTTGTAAAATGAACCACTGACAACCAATTTACTTATTAAATAATTAGGTGATTTTTTAATCAAAATAATTTTTAGTATCCATAATATTTTTATAGGAAAATTTCTAGCAAATAATAGTATAACAGTATTTAACACACCAAACGCAATGTTAATTGACAGAGTTATCAGTATCATTCTCATCCTTCAACAAGTGTCTCTTTTAGGTATCTCAAACTCAGTATTTAAAAAAAAATTTTTTTTTTTTTTACTGAAGAATAATTGCTTTGTAGAATTTTGTTGTTTTCTGTCAAACCTCAACATGAATTAGCCATAGGCATACATATATCCCCTCCTTTTTGTAATCCCCTCCTGTCTCCCTCCCTATTCCACCCCTCTAGGTTGATACAGAGCTCCTGTTTGAGTTTCTTGAGCCATACAGCAAATTCCCTTTGACTATCTATTTTACATATGGTAATGTAAGTTTCCATGTTACTCTTTCCATACATCTCATCCTCCCCTCCCCTCTCCCCATGTCCATAAGTCTATTCTCTATGTCTGTTTCTCCACTGCTTCCATGCAAATAAATTCTTCAGTACCATTTTTCTAGATTCTGCATATGTGCATTAGAATATGATATTTATCTTTCTCTTTCTGACTCACTTCACACTGTATAATAGGTTCTAGGTTCATCAGCCTCATCAGAACTGACTCAAATGTGCTCCTTTTTATGAGTAATATTCCATTGTGTATACATATCACAACTTCTTTATCCATTCATTTGTCGATAGACATCTAGGTTGCTTCCATGTTCTAGCTATTGTAAATAGTGCTGCAATGAACAATGGGATACATGTGTCTTTTTCAAATTTGGTTTCCTCATAGTATATGTTTAGGAGTGGGATTGCTGGGTCATATGGTGGTTTTATTCCTAGGTTTTTTAAGGAATCTCCATACTGTCTTCCATTGTGGCTGTATCAATTTACATTCCCACCAACAGTGCAAGAGGGTTCCCTTTTCTTCACATCCTCTCCAGCATTTATCATTTGTAGACTTTTTGATGATGGCCACTCTTACTAGTGTTAGGTGAAATCTCATTGTAGCTTTGATTTGCATTTCTCTACTAATGAGTGATGTTCAGTATCTTTTCATGTGTTTATTAGCCATCTGTAGGTCTTTATTGGAGAACTGTCTGTTTAGGTCTTCTGCCCAGTTTTTGATTGGGTTGTTTGTTTTTCCAGCATTGAGTTGTATGAGCTGCTTGTATATTTTGGAAATTAATCCTTTGTCAGTTGTTTCACTTGCTATTATTTTCTCCCATTCTGAGGGTTGTCTTTTCCTTTGCTGTGCAAAAGTTTTTAAGTTTAACCAGGTCCCACTTGTTTACTTTTGTTTTTATTTCTGTTACTCTAGGAGGTGGGTCATAGAGGATCTTGTTTTGATTTATGTCATTGAGTGTTCTGCGTATGTTTTCCTCTAAGAGTTTTATAGTTTCTGGTCTTACATTTGGGCTTTTAATACATTTTCAGTTTATCTTTGTGTATGGTGTTAGGAAGTGTTCTAATTTCATTCTTTTACACATAGCTGTCCAGTTTTCCCAGCACCATTTATTGAAGAGACTGTCTTTCCCCCACTGTATATTCTTGCCTCCTTTGTCAAAAATAAGTTACCCATAGATGCATAGGTTTTTTTCTAGGCTTTCTATCTTGTTCTTGGTCTATATTTCTGCTTTTGTGCCAGTACCATGCTGCCTTGATGACTGTAATTTTGTGGTACAATCTGAAGTCAGGAAGGTTGATTCCTCCAGCTCCATTCTTCTTTCTCAAGACTGCTTTGGCTATTTGGGGTCTTTTGTGTTTCCATATGAATTGTGAGATTTTTTGTTCAAGTTCTGTGAGAATGCCATTGGTAATTTGATAGTGATTGCATTGACTCTGTAGATTGCATTTGGTAGTATAGTCATTTTCACAATATTGATTCTTCCTACCCAGGAACATGGACTATCTATCCATCTGTTTATGTTGTCTTCGATTTCTTTCATCAGTGTCTTTAATTTTCTGTGTACAGTTCTTTTGTCTCCTTAGGTGAGTTTAAGTGAGTAAATCACTTAGTCGTGTCCAACTCTTTGTGACTCCATGGACTATACAGTCGATGGAATTCTCCAGGCCATAATACTGGAGCGGGTAGCCGTTCCTTTCTCCAGGGGATCTTCCCAAACCAGGGATCAAACCCAGGTCTCCTGCATTGCACGCGGATTTTTTACCAACTGAGCTATCAGGGGAGCCATATTCCTAGATATTTAATTGTCTTTATTGCAATGGTGAATGGGATTGATTCTTTAATTTCTCTTTCTGATTTTTCTTTGTTAGTATATAGAAATGCAAGTGATTTCTGTGTATTGATTTTGTATCCTGAAACTTTGCTAAATTCACTGATTAGCTCTAGTAATTTTCTGATGCTGTCTTTAGGGTTTTCTATGTACAGTATCATGTCACCTGCAAACAGTGAGAGCTTTATTTCTTTTCTGATTTAGATTCCTTTTATTTCTTTTTCTTCTCTGATTGCTGTAGCTAGTACTTTCAGAACTATGTTGAATAACAGTGGTGAATGTGGACACTCTTGTCTTGTTCCTGATCTTAGGGGAATGCTTTCAATATTTCACCATTGAAAATAATGTTTGCTGTAGGCTTATCATATATGGTCTTTACTATGTTAAGGTAGGTTCCTTCTATGCCCATTTTTTGAAGAGTTTTAATCAGAAATGGGTGCTGAATTTTGTCAAAGGCTTTTTCTGCATCTATTGAGATTATCATATGGTTTTTATCTTTCAATTTGTTAATATGATATATCACATGGATTGATTTGCATATATTGAAGAATCTTGCATTCTTGGAATAAACCCAGCTTAATCATGGTGTATGAGCTTTCTGATGTGTTGCTGAATTCTGTTTGCTAAAATTTTGTTGAGGATTTTTGCATCTATGTTCATCGGTGATATTGGCCTGTAGTTTTCTTGTTGTATTTGGTTTTGGTATCAGAGTGATGGTGGCCTCATAGAATGAGTTTGGAAGTGTTCTTTCCTCTGCAATTTTTTGAAAGTTTTAGAAGGAGAGGCATTAGCTCTACTCTAAGTGTTTGACAGAGTTCTCCGATGAAGCCGTCTGATCCTAGGCTTTTGTTTTTTGGGAGATTTTTGATCACAGCTTCAATTTCAGAGCTTGTAATTGGGTTTTCCCATAATTTCCATTTTTTCCTAGTTAAGTCTCGTAAGATTGAACTTTTCTAAGAATCTGTCCATTTCTTCCAGGTTATCCATTTTATTGCCATACAGTTGTTCATAATAGTCTCTTATAATTCTTTGTATTTCTGCTTTGACTGTTGTAACCTCTCCTTTTTCATTTCTAATTTTGTTGATTTGATTCTTCTCTCTTTTTTCTTGATGAGTCTGGCTAAAGATTTGCCTATTTTGTTTATCTTCTCAAAGTAACAGCTTTTGGTTTTATTAGTCTTTACTATTGTTTCTTTCATTTCTTTTTCATTTATCTCTGCTCAGATCTTTATGATTTCTTTTCTTCTACTAATTTTGGTGTTTCTTGTAATTGCTTTTCTTCTTCTTTTTCTAGTTGTTTTAGGTGTAAAGTTAGGTTGTTTTTCTTGTTTCTTGAGGTACGATTGTATTGCTATAAACTTCCTTCTTAGAACTGCTTTTGCTGCATCCCATAGGTTTTGAGTTGTCATGTTTCCATTGTCATTTGTTTCTAGAAATTTTTTATTTCCCTTTTGATTTCTTCAATAACCTGTTGGTTATTTATAAACATGTTGTTTAATCTCCATGTGTTTGTGTTTCTTACAGTTTTTTTTGTCTTGTAACTGATACCTAGTCTCATAGTGTTGTGGTCAGAGAAGATGCTTGATATGATTTCAGTTTTCTTAAATTTACTTAGGTTTGATTTGTGACCCAAGATGTAGTCTATCCTGGAAAATGTTCCATGTGCACTTGAGAAGAAGGTGTACTCTTCTGCATTTGGATGGAATGTCCTGAATATATCAGTGAGATCCATCTCATCTAATGCCTCATTTAAGACTTGTGTTTCCCTATATGGCTGATTCATGTCAATGTATGACAAAACCCACTGAAATGTTGTGAAGTGATTGGCCTCCAACTAATAAAATAATATTTAAAAAAAAAAAAAAAAAAAAAAAGACTTGTGTTTCCTTATTAATTTTCTGTTTTTATGATCTGTCCATTGCTGTGAGTGGGGTGTTAAAGTCTCCTACTATTATTGTGTTACTGTCAATATCCCTTTTTATGTCTGTTAGTGTTTGTCTTATGTATTAAGGGGCTCCTATGTTGGGTACATAGATATTTACAATTTTGTGTCTTCCTCTTGGATTGATCCCTTGATCATTATGTGGTGTCCTTCCTCATCTCTTGTAATCTTCTTTATTTTAAGCCCTATTTTGTCTGATATGAGGATTGCTACTCCAGCTTTCTTTTGCTTCCCATTTGCATAGAATGTATTTTTCCATCCTCTCACTTTCAGTCTATATGTGTCTTTAGGTCTGAAGTGGGCTTCTTGCAAACAGCATATATATGGATCTTGTTTTTTTATCCATTCAGTCAGTCTGTGTCTTTTGGTTGGAGCATTTAATCCATTTACATTTAAAGTAATTATTGATATATGTGTTCCTATCCTATTGCCATTTTCTTAATTGTTTGGGGTTGATTTTGTAGATCTTTTCCCTTCTCTTGTATTTCTTGACTATATAAGCCCCTTTAACATTTGTTGTAAAGCTGGTTTGGTGGTGCTGAATTCTCTTAACTTTTGCTTGTCTGAAAAGCTTTTTATTTCTCCATCAATTTTGAATGAGATCATTGTCGAGGACAATAATCTTGGTTGTAGATTTTCCCCTTTCAGTACTTTAAATATGTCCTGCCATTCCCTTCTGACCTACAGAGTTTCTGCTGAAAGGTCAGCTGTTAAGTGTATGGGGTTTCCCTTGTATGTTACTTGTTGCTTCTCCCTTGCTGCTTTTAGTATTCTTTCTTTGTGTTTAGTCTTTGTTAGTTTGATTAGTATGTGTCTTGGCATGTTTCTCCTTGGGTTTATCCTGTATGGGACTTTTTGTGTTTCTTGGACTCGATTGACTATTTCCCTTTCCATGTTGTGAAATTTTCAACTATAATTGCTTCAAAAATTTTCTCATAATGTTGGTGCATTTGATATTGTCCCAGAGGTCTCTGAGACTACCCTCAGTTCTTTTCATTCTTTTTACTTTATTCTGCTCTTCTGAAGTTATTTCCATCATTTTTTCTTCCAGCTCACTGATTCATTCTTCTGCTTCAGATATTCTGCTATTGATTCCTTCTGGAGTATTTTTAATTTCAGTAATTGTGTTGTTTGTCTCTGTATGTTTATTCTTTAATTCTTCTAGGTCTTCGTTAATTGATTCTTGCATTTTCGCCATTTTGTTTTCAAGGTTTTTAATCATTTTTACTCTCATTATTCTGAATTCTTTTTCAGTTAGTTTGCCTATTTCCTTTTCATTTATTTGAACTTCTGTCTTTCTACTTTGTTCCTTCATTTGTGTAGTACTTCTCTGCCTTTTCATTATTTTTTTTTTAACTTATTGTGTTTGAGGTCTCCTTTTCCCAGGCCTCAAGGTTGAATTCTTTCTTCCTTTTGATTTCTGCCCTCCTAAGGTTGATCCGTGGTTTGTGTAAGCTTCATATAGGGTGAGATTTGTGCTGAGTTTTTGTTTGTTTTTCCTCTGATGGGCAAGGCTAAGTGAAGTGGTAATCCTGCCTGCTGATGATTGGGTTTATATTTTTTGTTTTGTTTGTTGTTTAGAGTAGGTGTCCTGGAAGGGTGTTACTGGTCTTTGGGTGATGCCAGGTGTAGTATTCAAGTGGCTTCCTTTGTGTGAATCCTCAGTACTTGATATTCACTAGGGTTAGTTCTCTGGCAGTCTAGGGTCTTGGAGTCAGTGCTCCTACTCCAAAGGCTCAGGGCTTGATCTCTTTAAGCAGTAGACAAGGTGAGAGTGGATTTTGGTGCTGTGTTAGTTTTGTTTTGTTTTTTGTCTCAAACTTTGTATGTTTTAAACTGGATATTTCATCTTCTTGTCCAAACCAACATTTTTTTGTTTGTTTTTTTAGTTAGCTTTAGTGTTAATTTTACCAATGTTTTTAATAGATTTTGGTTTTTTTAGATCAGTGTTAGTTTCACAGCAAAATGCCTCTCTGGGAGGGAGTTGTAGAAGAGGAAAGGTTTCCACACATTGAGAAGTCCCCTCACTGGTGAGAATAAGGAATGGAGGGGGAGTTTTGGAGCCTCAGAGAAGAGCACAGAAACAAGTGTGCAGAGGGCAAAGTAGAGAGAGATTTGCACAAAGGGTCAGTGCCAACCGACACTTGTTACTCTGAGACACTTGTCCGCTGGCTCACTGCGCTGGGTGGGGACTGGGTACTGAGGCTTGGGCTTTGGAGCTCAAACCCTGGGGAGTGGACTGGGGTTAGGTACATGAAGACAACCTGAGGGAGCTAGAGTGTAGTGCACCACAGCTGAGGGAGTATGGGGAGAAGCCTGGGCCTGGCCAGGGAGACAAGGGACTATTGAGGGACATTTAGTAGGGGTGGGCCTGCCATAGGAGCTGTTTTCTCCAGTTGCTCGCAGGTGGCAGGGCATGCCAACGTGTGCTTCAGGGGCAGGTGCCATCTTAACTCCAGAGGTGGATGTGGATCACTGCCAGTGCCACTACCAAGGCTCCTATGAGTGTTGCAGGCCACTGCCCCACCTTCCTGGGAGCCAACATGGCCTGTCACTGCTGCCACGGGCCCTGCAGCCTGGTGCCAACCACATGCGTGATCTGCCACCACTACAACTGCTGCTGCAAAGCAACCCATGCCTGGGAGCCAGCCTCAGCCCCTCCCTTCCCGGGAACCTGCATAAGCTGTATGCTTTCATACCTGCATGCCCCCTATTGAGGGGATATCAGCCAGCACATGCTGAGGCAAGACACAGCAAGCATCCAAGCCAAAAACAGCCCTCATGTCAAAAAAATATTAAACCCACACCAGCCACACAGGGATGCTCTCACTTACAAATAGCCCTCCAAGATTTCAGTAGATCGTTGTTTCTCCTAAACTCACACAATAAGAGAAATACAAACAAAATGAAGAAGCAGAGGATGCACTCTCAGTCAAAAGATCAAGAAAATTCCCCTGAGCAGTGAAACAGAACTCTTCAGTCTAACAAACACTGAGTCCTAAAGAGAGGTAATCAAAATCCTGAAGGAATTAAGAAAGGCTATTTTAAAAAAAATGCAGATTACTGTAAAAAAGGAACTGGAAACTGTAAGAGGAAGCCAAAAAAATTAGAAAATTCATTTTCTAAGATGAAAACTGAGCTCAAAGCAATGAATAGCCGAATGAACAATGCAGAAGAAAGGATAAGAGACCTGGAAGATAGGCTAATGGAAATTACCTAATCAAAGAAGCAGAGAGCCAAATTTTAA
The DNA here is from genome assembly GCF_963930625.1 of Muntiacus reevesi. Lineage (NCBI taxonomy): Eukaryota > Metazoa > Chordata > Mammalia > Artiodactyla > Cervidae > Muntiacus > Muntiacus reevesi. The sequence goes on from NC_089249.1 coordinate 217,646,330, forward strand.
AAAAAGAAAACATGAAAGCAATGTAAGAGACCTATGGGATAATATAAAATAAGCCAAGCTAAGCATAATAGGAATTTCAGAAGGAGAAGAAAGAGAAAAGGGGATTGAAAATATATTTAAAGATTTTATGACTAAAAGTTTCCCAGACCTAAAGAAGGAAAATATCCAAATACAGGAAGCACATAGGGTCCCAAACAAGATGAACCCAAAAAGACCTACACCAGGATACATTATGTGTAATAAAGGTAACTAACTATTAAAGAAAGAATTCTAAAGGCAGCAAGAGAAAATTAAACAGTTAATTACAAGTGAACCCCTATAAGACTATCAGCTGATTTCTCTACAAAACACTACAGGCCACAGTTCAGTTCAGTCAGTCAGTCATGTCCAACTCTTTGCAACCCCATGAACTGCAGCATGGCCTCCCTGTCCATCACCAACTCCTGAAGTTCACTCAAACTCATGTCTATTGAGTCGGTGATGCCACCCAGCCATCTCTTCCTCTGTCGGCCCCTTCTCCTCCTGCCCTCAATCTTTCCCAGCATCAGGGTCTTTTCCAATGAGTCAGCTCTTTGCATCAGGTGGCCAAAGTATTGGAGTTTCAGCATCAACATCAATCCTTCCAATGAACACCCAGGACTCATCTCCTTTAGGATGGACTGGTTGGATCTCCTTGCAGTCCAATGGACTCTCAAGAGTCTTCTCCAACACCACAGTTCAAAAGCATCAATTCTTTGGTGCTCAGCTTTCTTCACAGTCCAACTCTCACATCCATACATGACTACTGGAAAAACCATAGCCTTGACTAGACAGACCTTTGTTGACAAAGTAATGTCTCTGCTTTTTAAAATGCTGTCTAGGTTGGTCATAACCTTCCTTCCAAGGAGTAAGCATCTTTTAGTTTCATTGCTGCAATCACCATCTGCAGTGATTTTGGAGCCCCAAAAATAAAGTCAGCCATGTTTCCCCATCTGTTTGCCATGAAGTGATGGAACCAGATGCCATGATCTTAGTTTTCTGAATGTTGAACTTTAAGCCAAATTTTTCACTCTCCTCTTTCATTTTCATCAAGAGTCTCTTTAGTTCTTCTCCACTTTCTGCCATAAGGGTGGTTTCATCTGCATATCTGAGGTTATTGATATTTCTCCTGGCAATCTTGATTCCAGCTTGTGCTTCCTCCAGCCCAGCATTTCTCATGATGTACTCTGCATATAAGTTAAATATGCAGGGTGACAATATATAGCCTTGACATACTCCTTTTCCTATTTGCAAGCAGTCTGTTGTTCCATGTCCAGTTCTAGCTGTTGCTTCCTGACCTGCATACAGGTTTCTCAAGAGGTAGGTCAGGTGGTCTGTTATTCCCATCTCTTTCAGAATTTTCCACAGTTTATTGTGATCCACACAGTAGAAGGCTTTGGCATAGTCAGTAAATCAGAAACAGATGTTTTTCTGGAACTCTCTTGCTTTTTTGATTCAAAATGGCTCCCAAGCATGGTGTTGCAATGATATCTACTGTTCCTAAGTGGAGGAAGGCCATGATGTGTTTAATGGAGAAAATAATGTTTGTTCAGACACCAGGTACAGTGCTGTTGGCTGTCAGTTCAATGTTAATGAATTTACAAAATATATATTAAGTAAGATATCTTTAAACAGAAAGACACATACAACAAGGTTATGTATTGATTGGTTGACCAGTAACAGAGTGAGCAGAGGTTCATAGGAACCTATTTCTCCTAATAGCAGTGGTTCAGTATTCATTGATTAAGTGTTTATCATGACTTCATTGAATATAACTACCTCACATAAAGAGAATTGATTGTATTATTAATCCTAGATGATAAAGCTGAGGTGCAGAGATATAAGGAATGAGCCTAGCCTGGGATCACATAGCTAGTAAATATTAGAACTTGGTATTAGAACTTGGGGCAGCCTGGCTCCAGTACCTGTATTCTTCCCCATCACACCATCCTGCCTCTTGTACGGTGAGAGTATCCTGGGTATCAGTCTTCCTTGAAGGTCAGGGTTGGAAGTAGAAACAGGATGCCCTGGAAAACCAACTCTTCTCAGCATCCCAGCCTCTTAAGAGATAATGGTATTCTGGTTGTCAAACCTGTGATGTCTCAGTGTCCTTGGGAAACAGGGTAGTAGCATTTCTTTGTAACATCTGAGTGTCCTGGGATCATCAGGCTGCTCTGGATGGCTAATCTGAGTTCCCTTATAAGATTAGGATCTCTTGAGGCAGCAAGAGTATGGGAACTCAGTGTCTGCTTGTGGGTCTAAGTTGGCTACAAGAGTCTTGGGAGGTTCAGCTGCCATGGGGCTCAGGTTTCTCTAGGAGGTCATAGTATGTTCTGGGGTTGAGGGAGAAGTTTCACATCTTGGGCCGCTGCTTCTCGACTATCATGTTGTTATGAGTTGAATGTTTGTGTCTCCTCTCATTTCAGTTCAGTTCAGTTGCTCAGTTGTGTCCAACTCTTTGCAACCGCATGGCCTCCCTGTCCATCACCAACTCCTGGAGTTTACTCAAACTCATGACCATTGAGTCAGTAATGCCATCCAAACGTCTCATCCTCTGTTGTCCCCTCTCCTTCCACCTTCAATCTTTCCCAGCATCAGGGTCTTTTCCAAGGAGTTAATTCTTCACATCAGGTAGCCAAAGTATTGAAGTTTCAGCTTCAGCATCAGTCCCTCCAATGAACACCCAGGGCTGATCTCCTTTAGGATGGACTGGTTGGATCTCCTTGCAGTCCAATGGACTCTCAAGTGTCTTCTCCAACACCACAGTTCAAAAGCATCAATTCTTTGGTGCTCAGCTTTCTTCACAGTCCAACTCTCACATCCACACATGACCACTGGGAAAACCATAGTCTTGACTAGACAGACCTTTGTTGGCAAAGTATTGCCTCTGCTTTTCAATATGCTGTCTAGGTTGGTCATAACTTTTCTTCCAAGGAGCAAACATCTTTTAATTTCATGGCTACAGTCACCATCTGCAGTAATTTTGGAGCCCCCCAAAATAAAATCTCTCACTGTTTCCATTGTTTCCCCATCTATTTGCCATGAAGTGGTGGGACCAGATGCTGTGATTTTAGTTTTCTGAATGTTGAGTTTTAAGTCAACATTTTCACTCTCCTCTTTCACTTTAATCAAGAGGCTCTTTAGTTCTTCTTCACCTTCTTCCATAAGGGTGGTATCATCTGCATATCTAAGGTTATTGGTATTTCTCCCAGCAATCAGCTCTTATATTAAAGCCCTAAACCCAGCATGGTATAATGATATTGGGAGGTGGGCCTATGGGATGTGATTAGGGTTGAGAGAGATCATGTGGGTGAGACCACAAGATGAGATTAGTATCTTTATAAGAAGAAGAAGGGAAACCAGGACTGAGTTTTCCATCTTGTAAAGATACAGAAAGTGGCTGTCTGCAATCCAGGAAAAGGGCTCTCAGGATCTGAATCAGCTAGCACCTTAGTCTTGGATTTCTCAGACTCTGAAGATGTGAGAAATGGAAATCTATTGTTTTAACCACCCATCCTTTGGTATTTTGTTATGGCAGCCAGAGCTGATGAAGACAAGTGTACAGTCAGTTCTCCTGGGGATCTTATTACAGTGAAGATTCTGATTCAGAAGGATTCAAGTGGGGTTCCCAAATTTGCATTTCTAACAAGCTTTTGTGTGCTGCTTATTATTCTGATCCATGGATCATATTGTAATCTTAAAGGTCCTAGAAGATTACCATGTTTTCTGAATTGAATTGTGATTTTAAAGGATATGCCTGAAGGATTAGCATGACCTTGGGGATCCTATGGGTACAGTGTGTTCCAAGACTAATAAGGTACTCTCATGGATTCAGTCTATACTGAGATTTCAAAACTTCATGGCGGGTGACAGGGATTATTTACTAGGAGAGGTGAAATGTTCTAAGCTTCAGTGTGCCCTAGAGGACCCTAGAGTCCTAGGATACTGGGTTGTCTTTAAAGGGTCAGAATGTCCTCGGGATGTCAGAGTGTACTTCCTGGAGCTAAGTAATCTCAAGAAGCAGACTATTGCAGGTGTCAGGGTGTCCTGACTGCTCAGGGAGGCTGGGTGTGTCAGGGTTTCCTTGAAGAATCAGAATGTTAGTCTTCTGCAGAGTTTTGGGGTCTGGGAGAATCAGGATGTACCTGGAATTCAGACGCTCTTCAGGGTCAGGGTACTCTGAAGTTCTGGGCAACCTTGGAAGTTCAGGGAGTCCTGGGGGGGTTCTGGGTGAATAAGGAGGTGACATTTGGGGAAGGAAAGCAGAGACTACTTGAGAACTATGGTTGGCCAGAAGACTCATTCTATGCTTTATGTTGTTCTGAGGGGGTGTCCAGAGTATTCTGAGAATCAAGTTATCTAGGAGGGATCAGAATGTGCTTGTGTCTTTTAGCTTTTTAGTTTCCTAGAAAGAAGTCTTTGGGAATCACCTGCATAATGAGATACCAGGCAGGCCCTACTCCTGGCCCCCATTTGTACCCCCTCTCCCTTCTCATGATGGGGTTCTGAGGAGGGGTCTCAGGCAGAATGCATTTTCTCCTCCTTCCCCTGTCTGCTCCCAGGAGGGGATTTAAAAGGACAAAAGAATTTGGCCTTCTGGGAATATGAGCTCTTGGCCCCAGTCCCTGGACCCTCCAACAGAGCACCTTCTCTCATCCGGCTTGTGATCCTCCCTTGATGATGGGGGTTTTGGTGACCAGGCAGTGATTGGATGGGCCCACAGGGGTGAGGAGGAGGTCACTCCTCCAAGACTCAGGGAGAAAAGAGGTAGTGTGGGATTGCAAGCTGGGGAAGTAGGCAGCTGAGAGCAAAGGGAGAGAACGGCATCCCAGAGAGAAGGGGTAGGGAGAGAAAAGTGGAGACTAAAACAGAGAAAAAAGAGTGAGGGCAAGACAGAGAGAATGAGATCATACTTAAGTGAGAGAATGAAAAATTAGAAACAAAAGTTAGAAAAAAGGAGAAAGACAGAAATATCTATCTATATCTATATTTATATTTACCTAAGGAGAGAGATACAGAAAGAGGTATAAATAGAGGGAGAACAATCAAGATAACAGGCATAGAGGGGAACAGAAACTTAGAAAGACTGATTCAGAATCAGAGACTTAAGGACACAGGACTGGACTGTCTTTGGTCTCTTTTGTGAGCCATGGATGCAGAAGGGAGAAGTGAGCAGGGTAAGCAAACGAAGGAGCAAGTTTGCAGCAGCCTGTGGCCCGAGGGCTACCCAGCCGCTGAGACTGTGACCTCCTCAGTGGGTGAGTGAATCTTTTGGGTGGTGTTCCTGAGGAAGCAGCTGGTGTGTGGGCTCCATGGGGTAACTGTTTGCCACGAGGAAGATGAAGAGGAGAAATAGAAAACCAGAATCCTAGAATGTTAAAAATAAGGGAACCTTAGAAGACATGGGGAGGTACAACTTTACCCTTTACAGAGTCAGGTCACTGAGGTCCTGCCCTGAGGAGGAGGCAGAGGCAGAGCTGAAATCTGTCTCCTCACTCCTGACCTTGGAGTTCAACGACTGCATAGCCTTCTCTGAGGAAGAGAGCCGGAGGGACCAGAGCTTTGGATCTGAGTAGAGTAGGAGGCCGAGGTGGACATTGAGCACCAGGTGGGGACCACCTCCTGGGTCCCCATGGGGATGGGATCTTCACTCCAGACATCTTTTTTTTTCAGTGTGTGCCTTCCAGGTGTTTCCTTTTGCTCCTGTTCTCTCTTCCCTGACTGGCTTTCAGACTAATTAGTGTGGGGGCTTAGTAAGCCTGTAGGGAGAAGAGGCAAGCCTTTCCCACGAGCTCAGGTTCCTGCAACCTGGTGGCCGGGCCAGGACTGGGATAGGGGAGAAGATGAAATGCATGAAC